>NC_090924.1:1120924797-1122274264 GCF_040938575.1 Ambystoma mexicanum
GCAGAGAACCACCGCATTGCCACTGCTGGCGGAGATGGCTCCCCAATACACCTGAAGGAATGGGAGGAGACATGCGCCAACATGATAGCCACCAAGAGCATTGAGGGAGTGGGCAGCATGGAGGTCGGCGTGGCTACCACTTCTGATGCAGGTGAGTGTACACATGACAGGATGCGGTGTGAATGCACAGTCACCCCCATATGTGAGCCCAGACCCCACTCATGCATGGACACACATCCACACATGCACCCATCCATCACCATGTCAGTGTCAGACCCAAACACACACACATGCACACATCACCAGAGACAAGTCCCAAACTCAAACATGCATGGATGAGGCACTGAACTGGCACATCACCTGCATCCATAACTGCTAAGTCCCAATGTCCACAACTGCATGAACCCTGTGATTTACATTGAGTATATTGAAACGCAACCAATGCCATCCCCCTTCTCGTCCCTGACAGGCTCACATACAGATGGGGAGGATGCTGCTGATGCATCAAAGGCACCACCTACATCAAAGAGGCCAAGGGCACAGGAGCCAGAGGAAACCCCTGCAACATCCAGGGGCAAGGGTGGAAGGCCACACCTGAAGAGTGGCAGCCTACGTCACAGTGCCACTGCCAGGGCAGCAGTAGCTGCACCACCAACTGTGGGCCCACCACCGGAGGCAAACCCACTGGCAACAATGCCAGACACCCAGGGCCCACCATCAGCTGCGGCAAGCTCTGCTGGTGAGGCAGCCGCCACTGGCCCCCAGTCCGATCCAGAGGACACCCTACTCCATCAAATGGAGATGCACACCCCAAGCCCCCCAGGAAGCCCAGAGCCCATGGCATCCCAGACCCCTGGTTCTGATGGGACTTACGAGGACACCAACCCTGCAATAATGTCACCCATGCTACCATCACCAGTTGCATTGGAGCCATCTGTGGGCACGGCATCCAATGCACGGTCACCCGGCACTGATCAGCAATTCACCGCCATCCTGCTGCGCCAACAGGAGCTGACCGTGCTGGTTGGGCAGCATGTCGCTGAGGCAGCAAATCTCACCGAGAAGATAGTCCAGACGGCGAGGCACTCCACTGAGCGCATGGATGCCAACACGGACAGGATCTGCAATGAAATTGCAAGTCTTAGGGAGGTGCTTGTCCGCATGGCAGACACAATGGACCGCCACTTTCACCCACAAGGCCAGTCTGCCCCATCCTCGACTTCCGGGTCGACTCAAACAAGCCCCCTCAGGCGCTCGATGAGAACCACCAGGCGCACGTCTGGCAACCCTCAAGACCCTTCCAAGGACAATTGCAATTAGGGGGCTAATGGGGATACCCCGGTGTGCATTGGCCATGGCAGAAATGGCAGAGACATGAGGGACTGTTGTGGGGGGTGGTGGGAAGGGTGTTATGGGTCTGTTGGGGGGGGAAGGGTGTTATGGGTCTGTTGGGGGGGAGGGTGTTATGGGTCTGTTGGGGGGGAAGGGTGCTATGGGTCTGTTGGGGGGGGAGGGTGTTGGGATGTTGTGGGGGGGGTGGGAAGGGTGTTATGGGTCTGTTGGGGGGGAAGGGTGGTGGGATGTTTTTGGGCTTGCACTACTACACCTTGATGTCACTCAATACACTGGTTTCTGAACAAAACACAGGCTTGGACATCTTCATTGTGTGTGTGTACTTTATTGGCAACAGGGTCCATTGCGTGCTTCAAAACATACACCAGTGCATTACCCCCCATATCCATGTGACAGTACGGAAACATGTTTCTCAGAATATTTGGTGGATCAGATGCCGTCTCACAGCACGTCCCTCCTGGCCATCCCCTCTTGCAACACCTGCATCCCCTTCACCTCCGTCCTCATCACCATCATCATCCTCATCAGTTACTTCTATTTCTACGTCAGGGGGCAGTGGCACATTCCGTCTGATACACATATTGTGCAGCATGACACATGCCATGGTGATCTTGGACACCTTCTCATGTCCATACAGGAGAGCACCACCAGACCTGCTAATGCACCTGAAACGTGACTTCAATAGTCCAAAAGTCTGCTCGATCACGATGCGGGTACGGGTATGTGCACGATTGTATTCCTCCTCGTGCCTGTTCTGTGGGTTCCGTACAGGTGTGAGGAGCCAGGGCTTCAGGGGATAGCCCGCATCACCTGTATGGGGGAATGAACGGGGTCCTGTTACTGTTCACCTCAAAATCGGCCTGTTCACATCACACAAATTGACATTGCATTGTGATTCAGGTACTAAATTGACAGCAGTCATGCAGATGGTCTGTGTGACAGCAACGTGCAAGGGGGAGGTCGACCCTGCAAGTAGTAATGCCACATTCATGCCTCCAACAGTAATTGACATGTCATGGGTGAGGCCAGGTCTTAGGTGTCCCTGGCCCATACAAATTAGGTAACACACTGCTAGTGTACTGACATCCTGACACCGATGTTGCCATGCTGTGAAGCATCACTTCAGTGGTGCCATAGGTGTGTGGTTCAGTGCTATGTCTAGGGGTGATCCCTTTGCATGCATTCAAGGGCGCGTTGCTGGATTGATGTTGTGCTGCACTGATTCTGTATTACGGTCTTGACACCATGTTGCAGGTTTGTGTAATATGTGGCGTGGCATGATGTGCAATGTGGATGGATGTGTGATATTTTGCAACCTGCATTGTTCTCAATGTTCTGCACCTTCGAATTGCATGTGGGTTCCTCTCAAGTACATCGTGGCCTTCCCTGAAGGACATTGGCGTACATCTGTATGTCCATTTCCCCTACGGACGCCAGTCAACACCCAGTTGGAGTATGTATCTCCCCCCCCCATTCTCCCCATTCACACCCAGTTGGAGCATGTATCTCTCCCCCCCCATTCACACCCAGTTGGAGCATGTATCTCTCCCCCCCCATTCACACCCAGTTGGAGCATGTATCTCTCCCCCCCCATTCCCCCCATTCACACCCAGTTGGAGCATGTATCTCTCCCCCCCTCTCCCCCCATTCACACCCAGTTGGAGTATGTATCCCCCCCCCCCCAAATCACGCAGCCATGTGCTTGCCCTGCTACTCACCAAGTAGCCACGAACGTTGTCCGGTGTGTCGCTCCATGTAGCGTGGGATAGTTGAGTTCCGCAGAACCATGGAATCATGTGTTGATCCTGGGAATCTGGCACAGCAATGTGTGATTATCTTGTTGGCGTCACATACCATTTGGACATTGATAGAGTGGAATTGCTTCCTGTTTCGGTACACTACTTCATTGTGATGTGGGACCACCAATTCCACATGGGTACAGTCGATGGCCCCGATGCAACTTGGAATGCCTGCCAGTGAATAGAAGCCAACTTTTGTGTTTGCAATCTCCTGGGCAGTCTGTGGCATGGATATGTGTTCGGGTGCATGCTTCAGGAGTGCATCGAGTACCTGGTTCAGCGTGCGTGAGAATACTGGTTGTGAGATGCCATGCATCTGTCCCACTGTATGCTGATAGGTGCCTGTGGCCAGGAAGTGGAGCACACTCACCACCTTCAGTAGCGGGGGGATGGCAGTTCTGATGTCTATGAGGCTCACAATGTCGTTGTGGATCATGTCCACGATGCTGGTGATGGTAGCCCTGTCCAGACGGTACAGGGTGTGTATCTGCTCAGGGGTCAGGTTGAATGGACTGGCTCTGATCCTGGGTATTGGTGGGTGCCTCTGTGGTATGATTAGGTGGCGTTGTGGTGCCTGCTGTGCCTGTCTTGCCCTCCTCCTCCTCCTGCGTCTCCTTTGTGCTGCCTGTTGTTGTAGCAGCTGCGCTGCAATGAGGTCCTCCAGGCCATGTAATGCTGCCAGTATTGGAACCATCTTGGTGTGGGGAGGGGTGTGGGAAGGGGTGTGGTGTGCTCCTTTTGAGCTGCCACAGTCTCCATTGCCTTCACCTGTGCTGATTTGGTGCACCTGTGGCAGGTGGGAACACTGCTCATTTCCCTTAACGGGTGGTCCGCAATGCCGGTATTTGCACCATGGCGGTAAGGGGTTTGGGGGGATTTACCATGCCGCTATTAGCATGTGCACTGGCCTTGTGATGCTGTGCTAATAGTGGCATGGCGTAATTAACGGGATGGACGGTCGCGCGCATGCGGACTGCCCGCTATTAGTGGCACCGTAATTAGCGGTGCCGCTAATAGCGGTGTGCTGGGTCGTGATCCACATGGGGATTTAACGTTACCGGTAATACATTACCGGTAACGTTAAATCCCTACCGCCATCCGTGTAATGAGGCCCTTTGTATCTAACTTCTGGAGAAAATGCTGCTCTATGGCCCAGATCGACATCCGGCTGTCCACCAGTCACCATCCCCAAACGGATGGTCAAACTGAAAGGACAAATCAGACGCTTGAGCAGTATCTGGGGTTGCATGTTACACCAAGCTGAAGGAAGCTGGTTCGACTTATTAGGGAAAGCTGAATATGCTTATAATAATTCCCTACACACCAGCACTGGGCAGACACCCTTTTATACCATGTATGGCAGGCACCCACGTACTTCTGAGTTGGACATTCCTACAACCCTGGAAATGTCAGCAGTCAAAACTTTGCACATGACCATTTCAAAAAACCTTTAAAAGGGCAGCTAAACACCTATTTCAAGCTAAGAATCACCAAAAGAAGTTTGCTGATCAACACCAAGCAAAGGCCCCCAACTACCAAGTGGGAGACAAAGTCTGGCTGGCGTCTAAACACGTGTCCATTAAAGGATCCCGAAATTTCCGTCCAAGATACCTCGGTCCATTCACCGTCACCTATGTGATAAATCCTGTGGCGGTCAGGCTAGCTTTGCCGTCAAACATGCAGATTCATCCTGTGTTCCACGTGTCTCTCCTTAAACCTGTTAAACCTGGGACCCGGGTAGCAACGCCACCGCAGCCAGTAGTAGTTGCCGGGGAGCCAGAATTCGAAGTCAAGGACATCCTAGATTCAAAGTACATCAGATCCAAATTATACTACTTGGTAGACGGGAAGGGGTATGGTCCTCAAGACAGGATTTGGGAGCCTTGGGAGTACATCCATGCACCTCGATTGCTTAGACGATTTCATCAAAACCATCCAACCAAACCAGGACCAGACAGAAGATCCACCTTGAGAGGGACCTTGGGGGGGAGTGCTGTCATGATTCCTGCCCCTCATGTCCCCAGCCCTCCAAGATGTCACGCTGGAGCCAGGCCACGATCACCTACATGAGTGCCATGCAGAACAGAGATGTTGAGAATACTGTTTTATTGTGTTGAATGTGTAGAACTGTTGCAAAGGTTGAATTGGCATGGGCTTAATGCCACGGCAAGGCTTCAACCATACTGCAGAATGATATGGATGGTGGTCTGTAGGCAAATTATACAGAATGTATAAAAAGCAGTTAATAGTTACAATAGAACATGGGTATGCATTTCTCTGCAATAGCGCTGACGTTATGTGCTGCATTCTGCCCAATTGAGGGGCTGTAAAGTGAGCAGAGCAGTTCTAGGTGCAGGATGGGAGGTCTTATCTCCCAAAGGAAATCAGATGCAATGGAATATGCATTGATGCTTGGCCTCTTTTCAGGCACCAAGAAGCTTTTTTTCTTTGACTCATACAGTTAACACATATTTTTGGCATACAAGTGCCTACATGCCCTCACATTGTCACCTCCCAAATGGTCTGCCTCAGCGTAGGTGCTCATTGACCCCATGCAGGTGTGGCGTATCATGTGCACGCCAGTGAGCCAATGCGTGCAAGCCTCTTTACCACTCATCTCCCACTGCACCTTTCAGTAAAGCGCATCGTGGAAGAGGCTACAGGATCCAAGTACAATCCGCGAGGGGCAGTTACACTAACTGCTTATATTTAAAATCAGGGTCTTGGGTTCGAGCTCAGCAGCCCATGACCCACGAGCTTCTTTAGGCAAAACCTCTCAAACTGGCCATATGTCAGTCCACACGTTCTTTAAGCACTCCAGCCTTCGCCAGCCGTAAACTCCACACTCGGGGGGAAAACTGTACATGTTTCTTCTGTGTGCATTTACTTTTTATACCTCAATTTTTGCCTGTTACTTTAACCCATGTCAGTACTTTTTTCGATATTTTGTACAATACCTCTCTGGCAAGTGATTTATCTGTCTAGATCCATTCGAATGAATCACACTATTTCTATATTCTCCCATGACAAATCTTGATTCTGAAACATCAAGCACTGATTATTCCTATAACCTATACCCCATCCCCAATGTTGAGCCGCCTCACACAAGCTCACGTGAATTCAATGTCTTTCATTTGTGTTTCATAAGAATGTGTGCGCTGTCTAAGGCTCATCCTTGTTTTCAATATTCTGAACTGTCCATTCTTGACTCAGATTAACCCATGACGGGTGTTCTATACACCAACTTGAAAATCAGACATCCACTTCCATTTCAGCCTTATCTTAGTGCAAAGCAGTTGCTTTTTAAAGAAAACATCCAGAAGTGCAAACTCTGCACCTTCATTGTCATTTTTCGTATTCCTATCAAGTCCACTGGTTTCAAAGGTACCTATGGTAGTGACATGTTATTTATAGAGCGCTTTCCCCAAAGCACTGTACATAGAACATATTTACGTACAATGATCACCCAACCAAAGTTGGTATTTATCAATCTCAGAAGGATGGAAGGCTCAGTTGACCTTGCTGGGGTGAGAACATGCAACCCTCAGATCACGAACAGATCACATCAGTGAGTGCTCAACCCCCTGAGCTATTTTACCACGAGACACACTTGCATCCACCCAATAGCATAAGCAATCTAAAGAAGCACAATCTCTAGTTTCACTTCGGGCATCAGTGCAAGTTTGGTGGTATCTCAGTGGTAAATCCGCTAACACACCAACAAATGGATTTAATGTTACTGCCACTTGGTCTGGCGGAATAACCGCCAGATTACAAGTGGCGGTATGGCAAATGGCAGTGTTAGTCCCCATCTAGGGCCCCATGGGGATTTCGCAAGAATTACCACCAGCGGTAATCCCGCCAGTGGTAATTCTGCTGAAACTGCTGGTCTTGGGAGGTAAGGTGGCAGAATTACCTCAGCATTTTGCTGGAGGTTTTTCCACCACATTACCCCCAAACCCATAATTTGGCTGTGTGGTTATACAGTGGAAATGCAGTGGTAACTAAGTTACCATTGCATTAGTACCGTTTTTGCCCACTCTGCTGGACTCATAATGAGGCCCATTCCTGCCCATAGACAACCCTGAATCTAAATTAACCAGGTGGTTGGAGATGCTGTATAACATACTCTAGATCAGATCCAATCATGTGACACCCATGCAGAGCAGTGCAGCTCAGAGTCTGGCAATTATAATTCTTAATTGGAAAACTACATGAATCATTCTGAACTGAATGAGAGTTCTCTTGGTGTGTGTATGTAGCATATGTATGGAATGCTTTGTTACGTTTAATCCCTTTACTAATTAGTTGCTTATGGTGCCACCCCAAAACCATTCACTTATCTTTCATCATGCTCCCCATGCCTGCTAACTATTAAGGAGCCGATTCATGGAATTATTGGGGATTTTTGCACCATTGTGCAAACAAATACCCTTTCGTTGATTCATGGAATCGACTGCACAGAACTTTTCCTGGAGTTGTGTGGAGTTTGCGAAAGGCTCGGCACATCTCTGTGAACCTTCTAGCACCTTGCGCGATACCTCATGCAGAGCATGGGCGTGGCTTACACAGAGGGCTTGGAAGGGGTGGAACACAGAAAATGGGGAGGAGCATTTGAAAAAGTGGGCGTTTTGAGGGAAAGCCTGCAGGCAGTCCCTTGTATGCCCACAATTGCGCCAAACGACACGTATTAATGGAACCACCTGGGAAGCCTCTTGGCGTAGTAATAGTCATGCAAATTCCTCGATCTCTACACCACTCGAAGGCAGGCGTAAGTACACTAATTGCAGTGCTTAGGTGGGTTTGCATGTCATATATAGCGGTGGGTGTACACAACCGGGCTTCCAATCTAACTTATGGGTGTGCATAGGCAGTGCAGAGGAGTGCAGGAACAGTTTACACGGGTTCGCACACAGATTTTCTGAGTTTTTACTGAGTTATGATTTTTCATGCATATGTTGTCAGGGTGCCGGCAACAGTTACAAGGGACCCTGTGCAGGGTCCCTGAGATGCAGGCCTGCTTGCAAGGGACCCCACACACTGTTTGAAGGGTGCGTGTATTCATGCCCGGGGGAGCACGCAACGGTGGCTGTTCTGGCTGTTTCTACATTGCGTGGAGGTGTGGCGGCAGCTTTCCGTGCTCGATTTGCAAATACAGTTACTTTGCGCAGTAGATTTCATGAATACGCAACAGCACGCATTTTTTATTCTGCGCACAGTGTCCTTCTCAGCGCACAGCCCTTGCTTCTGCACACATTTCCTTGAATCGGTCCCTTAGGGATTTAATAGGTGTTGTAGCTCAACCTCCTCTTCCGTACATGCCATAATCCCATTTAAGAAATGTGACTCCTAATATGTGGCTCTTTAACAGTAACTAAAGAACAGTTAATATGCATGCCCCAAAATACATACATTTTTACCCGACAGATATCATATGCTTTCCAGTTTCCTCTTTAGGGGTCCATTTTACAATAGCCGGGAAGAATACAGAGGCATGCACCATGTTCAAGCACTAACAAGAAAGAGAAGGAACAAAGACTGAAATTAAGATATCAACTGCGCTGACCTCCTCCGTCGTGTGACGCCACTTGTCATGCAAGCGGAAAAGGACATTTTCCTATTTAATGCTGAACAGTAAAGAGAGTGCATGGGAATCCTTTAAAATATTCCACCTGCAAAGCATAATTTACAGGCAGTACTTACTTTTTTTACAAGACACATTGTAAATGATTGTAAATGAAAGAGTAAAGACAATTTCACCTGGTTTTACTCCTTTTACCCTTCACCTTGTAAATGTTAAAAATTACATGCGTGTGTCACAACAGCACTTATGTGGAGATGCTGTTTGTACGTTTTTTTCTACGCCCTTTGTGTCTTTAAAATCAGGCAACTTTTTCTCGTACCATTTGTTTGTGGTTTTGATAGCGACGTGCGTCTTGCGATGGAGCCAGCCTGTCCAATCATCTTTTGATCACAAGGTGGGTGGGGCTGGGCCACTGGTCTTCGTGTGTACCTTGAACGTTGTGTTTGTATGTTCTTGTCTTTCACCTCACGGTGAGTCCCAGAGTACCTGTAACGTCGTACTCATTTTTCCAAATTGTTTCAAACTGTTGGATTGGGCAATGCAGGACTGACAATAAGCTCATGCCTTAATGAGTGTAGTACAGCATGAGATCCTGCCAGGCTGGGGCTGGCCTATAGGGTAAAAGGGCAATGCCGGAACCAAAAACACAAAATGCTAAGTGACCCAACTTTTTGGCCCATGTGGACCAGTTTCATGATTTACTTTACTATGTAGCTAGTAGTTTTTACCATTGTTGCCGAATAAACATTCTTTAAATTGCACAATTTTTGTTTCATATTATCAAAAAATTCCCCCTTGGGTATTGTTCAATCTAAAACAAAAGGAATGTATTGCCATTTGCAACTGTGGGCCACATTTTCATTGGTGCCTGAGACAATTGTTAAGGGGAATTCTCCAGAATGGCTAATTTCCCTTACCTACTGAGTCCCTCAGCAGCTTTGCTGGATTTCTAGGATTCGTTTTTTCACCTGGTAAGAGTGTGAGCCTTTTTTCCCACTCTTACATGTGTTTTGCTGTGTGTTTAACATGTTCTTGTGTTCATAGACTGTGGAGCCTCACCTACTCCATAGGCACCATCGCTTTTCTGTGTGTTATACCGCACCTTCAGTGCAGTGACACAGGGTTGTCTTTTTCAGACTTCCTAACTCCGACTCCGTTTTCTGAGACTACTGTCACTGAGAAACATATAAAGTTGCCATTGACTTTATTAGTCTTTGAAAACTCACAGACCCAGTACAAACTATCTTACATATATTTTACATATAGTTCTGGAAAGGGTTAATACTTACCCCTTGTAGTCTGTTTCTCTTGGAACATTGTTTCATTCTCTTTTCATTAAGACTTGGCTGGTGGCAGTGGTAACTACCCTATTTTTCCTAGCGCGGTTATCTTAAATAGCCCTGGTATTGTTTTAGGCTATCTTGATAGCCTCAAACTTAAACCCGCTGGACCCTATATGTTTTTATATGGTTGCGGCTGGGTTTATTCACCATTTCTTTTTGTAAAAGTCTTTCTCATGTTTTACTCTGCGCGCCAAACCAGGTTTGGTTCCTTTGTGCGCCGTCCTTTCGCGGGCTTCTACACAGAAGCCCTCCTTAGACACCTGTATGTCTGAGGAGGACAGGAGGTGAGGGAGGTCTTTAGGCCTCCCTGCACAGGGCCCCCTTGGAAACCCATGTTGCACCCTGATATGATTGGCTGTGGTGACTGACCCGGTTGTTCGTTTCGTCCAACAAAGGTGAAAGTGTGTGAAATCTTTCAACAATCCGAGGGCTTGTCCTTCTCCATTCTTTAAAGTAACTTTTCATCTGACCAACTTCATTCTGAACTCTTGGCAAAGACTTAACTGCGAACTACTCTGAACTGTGTGATCCTCTGCAAAGACTTTGGACCATTGACTTTGGGCCAGGCTCCTTTAATATGATTTCCTCACTGTGGTTCATTTTTATAGATTGCCCTGCTTACTCACTTGTTGGTGCTGCTCAGTTTCTGTCTAACTTTGTCTTTCCCTCCATTGTAAATTGCTGGAGTGTCATTTTGCTCACACTTCATTTTGAGCCTAACTTGTCCAGAATGTATTGGGTGCGGTGTAGTGTATTAGTAATGTGAATTTTCTACTGCTTGATAATAGTGAGATGTTTAATAACTGATGTGTAAATAAATGTATATTCTATTAGTCAGAAACCTTCAGTCAGTGTTTGTTTGAATCATAGTAATTGCTGTCCTTTGTGTAACTATTGATACTGCTCACTTTACTCTTGATATAAGTCTGGCTGCTCAGCCATCGCTACTGATTTACTGTGTAGTTCAGGCTTGTACAAAAGTTGAATTTGCACTGTCACTTGTAGTCCCAATTTGTGTTTGGTTTTCCCAAAGGGTACTGCATATCATTCTGCCTAACACTGGTGTACAGCGGTGAGGATCAAGTATAGTGATTACACTTAGAGTGCTGCTATTACCTTGGATCAACTAACCACAAGGCTAAACATCAATAAAAAGCAATATTAATCATGTCTGATATAGAAAGCTACAGTCAGGAGGCCCTCCTTAGTTACACTGTAGATTAAACAATCTGTGTAGAGAAAGGAATCTCTTTGTTAAAGGCAAAAAGTCTGAATTGATTGAAAGGTTGTTAGAGAAACAAAGTCTGGAGGGTGGGTCTGAAATACCTGACCCCTCAGCAAATGTGGAAATATGATGAGGATGATAATAAATTTATTATTGATGAGTTAAAAGAGGCAGAGGTGTCTCATAATGGAGGCCTGACTGCTCCCTTACCTGCTCAGCAACCTCAACCTTTGTCCACTGGGACCCCTACAGGTTATACACTCAGTCCTGAATTCATTGCTCTAGAAAAGATGAGGCTTGAATTGGAATTTAAATGTTTAAATGCTCAAACTGGACAAAAGCATCAAGAACTTAAGCTCAGAGAAATGGAGATGAACCATGCCTTAGAAATGAAAAAAGTTGTCTATTGAAAATGCTTCTCTCCCAGAGTCTTCTAGGTCTTCCAATCCTAAGAGACCCCGTATAGCTAAATAGATTGTGGGTGTGTATGAGGTTAAACTTGATATTTTGGATTGTTGGCAATGTTTGAATATAACCATGGGATACAAGACATTATAGGGAATCATTTGCTTCATTGGCTCTTCCCTAGGCTACCCACTGTTGCATCTGATGTTGTGATGGAGTTGGGGGAGGTGGTTAGGATGGATTATGAGTGTGTGAAGCTAGCTTTAATTTATAGATTTTGGAAGACCCCATCTCAGTACCTTAAGAGGTTTAGGACCCTCAAAAAGCATGATGGTACCCCTTGGGCTGCCTGGGTATGTGAATTTTTAAAAAACGTAGATGGTTGGGTTAAGGGTTACATAGTAAACACTTATGAAGGTATGAGAAATCTTGTTATGTTGGAGTGAATTTTTGATGCCTGCTCTCCTGAGCTCAAACAGCACTTCGCTGATTCTAAGGAGATAGATCCAAAGAAGTTAGCTAAGGCTGCTGACTTGTGGGTTGCCAACAGGGCAAATCATAAGGATTCTGGGCAATTCAGAAGAAGGATGAGGGAAAGCAGCCAAAGAAAGATAACAAGGAGAATTCAAATAACTCCAATTCAAAAGAGGGCCCCAAACAGCAACATAAGGGTAAACCATAAGGGAAACCGAATCAGGATAGTGTACCATCTGGACCCTAACCAGATGGAGGTCAGAGCAAACCCCCATTCATCAAAACATTTGGGAAATGTTATGTTTGTGGGTCAACTGACCATGTGAAAGCGGATCCCAGATGCAAGGGTAAACCTTCAGGTGTCCACACTGTCTCCGTAGCCTTCTCCCCAGAGGAAGAAGTACTTATGGCAAGTGGAAACTTTCACCTATTGGCTGATGAACCCATGAGAGTCTCAGCTAGTGTTTCTTTAGTGTCCCTGGGCTTGTGGGAACAACAGAATTTAGATGTCTATAATTCCATCCCAGATAATACTAAAGAGTATTATAAAGATAGTGTTCTTGTGAATGGTCAGGAGACTCCTGCCATCAGAGACACTGGAGCCAGCATAACTGTGGTGGATGAATCCCTTTTCAAGGTGGAGGATGTTGCTAAGGCACCCAAACACCTCACCAAGTTAGCTGGAGGCCCTGTGCAAATACATCCCCGTTACCAGCTCTCATCCAGTGTAGTGATATGACTGTCAAAATACCTGTTAGAGTGCAGAGTGAAGTGCCTGGGAGAGTCCTGTTGGGTAATGACCTGAACAATCTTGGAGTTGTGTCTAGTACCCCCAGACCTCCCAGTAAAAGGAAACAGGAGCTCACTAGACCTGCAAGGAGATGACCTTATGAGGCTCTCCAGAGGAGTTGATAGAGGAAACTATCACTCCCACTCCACAGGAGTTGCTCACTGCTATTTCTGGAAAGAAAGAGGCAAAGGGTAAACCCAAGACCTCAAGCAAAAAACATGACAGCACCCCTGAGCTACCAACAAGGACATCCCCAAGATTGTCCTGTAGAGGAGGTCCCAAATACGGCCTGCACTCCAGCCACCCATTTTGAGATACCAGAAGCATACTCGCCAAGATATGTGACGTATGAAGAGCAAATAAACCAACAGAGAGCCACAGTAGGGCACTGTCCGGTGACCATCAGAAGGACTTGTATACCTATTGAAGCACCAATAACCAGACAACCATGGGCCGCACAATACCCATTGAGACAACCATATCAGCAGCTGACGCAAAATGAAGACTACTTACAAACTGTCCTGGAAGAGGCCCAAAGGGGTCTTATTGGAGGTGAATACTGATGTCACAATGGTCCGGACAGACTCACAGATGAAAGAAATGACAACCAAAAGATGATAACCAAAGAGGAAATGTTGCAAACAAGGATGTAATGAACATAAAAGAAGAAACAATGCTGAACTATAAAGAAACGTAACCATTAAAGCAGAATGGAAACACATAAGTGGCTGAATAATGATGTAAATAGGCTTGGAACGCAAGAAGCTAAGGAACCGATACTGCTTGCGATGCTTAAATAGAATGATAGAGCGGCAAGCGGCAACTATATATCTACCTCAAGAAGCACATTATACAAGTGTGACTCCATTTTACAAAAGCATAATTAAGCCTAGGATTATTGAGGATGAATAGGCCAGGATTCATAAACTAGCTCAAAGTCGGCCAAAAGAGCGGAATCGAAACTCAGCAAGAAGCAGTTTATGGCTAGGAAACCGAGGTCACCCCAAGGAAGGGAGGAGAGCAGCAACTCCGAAGAATAGAAACTAAGAGCATTGAAGCCTACCCTGTGAAGGTCAAGATAAGGAGGCCCAGGCATATGGCATGGAAGAACAAGGAATCAAATACACAAATAGAGGGATAATTAAGCCGATCCACGGTGAACAGACACGTGACCAGCCTGGCGCAGAGAGGTGCCCACATCTGATGTCATCCAAACCCAGAGGATGCCATAACTTTTCCGGATAAGAAGCTACAGTTCGAGGCCACTTTCAGCCAACTAATTGACACATAGGCCTAAGGGTATTGATTGATGGAAGGGAGGCAGGGTGAATCTTGGGCCATCCCACACCTGGGCAACCATTCTGCATGCTGCTAATTAAAGTGGAGATTTATGTCTAGGGGTGTAACCGACCCAATCACGATGGACCAAATAATCTACGGTCCTATTGCGAGTAGAACCAATAAGACGTTGTACTTTTAGTGACGTCTATCACGAGTGATGTGGAGGGATGGGCAGAGACACCCACCCGATAAGAGTTATCCAATCCCCACACTCTGTTACCATATATAGATATAGTAACTGTACTTAAGTTACCTTTTCCAACCAATAGAATTGCATGTCAAACTTATGAGTTTTACACGTCAATGATGATGAGAATTTGCTATAAAAGTTACTGTTTACATGAAGAATTTGGAAGTTGAAGCGAGATAGGCGATCGCAGCTCTGATGATTTCCATTTGTTTCCCCGTTTTTTGTACTTGTCATTAAACGGACTTCCCTTTGCCAAACCATTAACTTGTCCTTATTGAATGGTGTTGGAGTAAGAGAATCCTGCACCCCATCCTCCTCAGGTGCAGCTATCTCGATTTAAGGTGCGGGAAGGCGAGCTCTGAATCTCATGGGCCCATTCAGAGGTCACTCAGCCCTCTAGTACAGTTCAAGGTCACGCCTGTGACTCCTCCAACAGCTGATGCAGAGTGTGAAGTACAACCTTGTGTGGTTGATACAGTTTCTGAAGAGTCAGATCTGGAGGAAGACACTGTTTTGGTTGGAGATCTTGACCCTGTTGACCATCATGAGCTGCAGTCTTTACTGGCAAAAGGTAGACCCAACAGGGCGGACTTCAGCAGAGGACAAAGAGAATGTCCTACTCTCGAAGGTCTTTGACAACAGGCTGCTTCTCAACTTGGTGGGCAAGAAGTTGGAAAGCATAGGTTGAGATGGGAAGATGGCCTCTTCTATGTTATGTTATGTTATTTTGCATTTATATAGCGCCTTATATACCATTGGTATGGTCTGAAGGCGCTCGTAGGTTGAACGCCCTTGGGAACCGAAGTTCGGGTCAGTAGAGAGAGTAGAGAGAGTTCAAAGGTGCGTGTGCGCACCAGGTATGTGTGCAGCTGGTGCGGAATTCATGTGGTAGCTGCTTCTTAACGGTAGGTGTGGTGGTTGAGAGATCAGGAGTATGTGCTCGTTCTGGCAGGATTTATCCAGACCGAGTGTGGCTGAGTTAGGCCTGAGGAGAACACCTGGCTGGGGGTGTGTGAAACCAGCAGTGTTTACTTAGAGTGATGGGGAGTGAGCGGTAGATGTTGATATGAGAACATCTACTGTGAACTGACTGAGTCTATCCCTGGGGACTACAAAAGAATTGTAGTGCCCCTAGCAAACATATTCCAGTTCCTATAGTTGGCCCATGAGAAACATTTGGCAGGTCATTTGAGCTTCAAAAAGATCAAGAAAAGAGTTATCTTGTACTTCTACTGGCCTAAAATGGGTTCAGAAGTTGACAAATTCTGTAGGAGCTGTCACACTTGCCAAACCTCTGGCAAGGGTGTAGCCAAGAATGTGGCACCCCTGGTGCCCCTCCCAGTGGTCAGAGTTCTTTTTGAGAGGGTGGGCATCAACATTGTTCGTCCCCTTGACTCTCCCACATCTTCAAAAAACAAGTGTATTCTGGTTGTAGTAGATCATGCTACTAGGTTTCCTGAAGCAATACCTATGAGGACTGTTAAGGCTCAGGCTGTGGCTAAGGCTCTACTTGGTATTTTTACCAGAGAAGGGTTTCCTAAGGAAGTGATATCTGACAAGGGAACCAATTTTATGTCCCACTACATGCAAGCCATGTGGAAAAACTGTGGTGTCACTTACAGGTTCTCTACAGCCTACATCCACAGGCAAATGGACTGGTAGAGAGGTTTAATCGTACTATGAAGAGCATGATAGGTGCTTTAGAGGAACCCCTTAAAAGAAAGTGGGACCTTCTACTGACATGCCTTATCTTTGCTTATAGAGATGTCCCTCAGGAGGAAGTTTGTTACAGTCCCTTTGATCCTCTCTATGGCCATCCAGTCAGAGGTTCATTGGCCCTGTTTAAGGAGGGGTTAGAGAGTGTTCCTTCCCCCAAGCCAGTCAGAGTGACTGACTATGTGATAGGTCTACGGAGGAGAATGTCACACATGATGGCAGAAGCTAGTGATAACTTGAAAGCAGGTTAGGCTCTGGTCAAACATTGGCATGACCAGAAGCCCAGCATGGTTGAGTTTACTCAAGACCAGCTTGTATTAATTATGGTGCCAACAAGGCAGGGGGCCTTGTAGGGCAAATGGATAGGACCCTTCAAGGTTGTGGGCAAACCTGGAGAGGTGAACTATTTGGTGGACTTCGGCAGACCTAAGGAGGCTCCCAAAGTCTTTCACACCAACCGTTTTAAGGCATATGTCTCGAGACCAGAAGTGGGAGCTTTGCTTATAGCTTCAGCTCAAGAGGAGGATGAGAGTGAACCTCTAGCTGACCTCCTCAGAGGCAAACCATTGGATGAGAACATAGAAGGAGTCAATCTCTCTTCTCAACTGACTTCTGAACAACAGGAGGAGTGCAAAGGTCTGTTAAATCAGTTTGCCTCCCTGTTTTCACTTTCACCAGGCTTGACCCCTTGTGTTATAATTATATCGAGTAGCCGTTTGTTTACAAACACTTCCACCTCTGCGTTGACAGATAGATAATGCAATCCGAAGCGTAGCCTACCTTGTCTTCAGGAGCAGCTAGCAGAGAAGAGAAGTTCACTTGACACACTCTCTATATGCCTACAACTGTGGCAACAAGAGAATGCGGCAGAGAAACCCTTGAAAGGGAAAAAACGCTGTGTAGCTTGAGAGCGATGAGCAGGAGGAATCGGGATCGTCGCTAGTGAACGCTGATAACTCCCTTTGAACTGGAAGGTGTAGAACTAGGTGACCCTCTAATTCCCGGGATTGGTTCTATAATGAAAAGGAGAGTTAGTACGGCAACAAGATATTGAGCCTTATGTAAAAATAGGGTAATGATGATACCTTTCCTGTGAGCAGAAGTGGAGTGCCGAATGAATGGAAATCTTGTAAGCAAGATAAACGCTCAACTCATTTAGAAACAAAGAACGGGAAGGGTTTAAAAGGAGAGCAAAGAGATGTTGTATCTATATTAAGTCTGCATATAAACTCCACCTAGCTAGGTCACAAATGAAGAGCTCCACGACGTAAGCGGATGGAAAGAAGGGTATTGTAGTTTTGGAAATACAAATCTTCTACAGAGGAAGTGAAACAACGTGCGGAAATGTTAGAAGGAAATAAGCGGGCAAGATTCAGATGTAAATGAGGGGTTGAAAAACACCTACGTTATGAATGGGGGTCCACTGGCTATCAATCAATGCAAAGTTTGTATCGGAAGTTGATAGACGAGCGGAAGGGGATTGCCTGGAAGCACAAAAGTAAGAGAAATGAGGACGTCGAGAGACCGGGATAAAGGTAAGGATTCAAAGAGAATAGTAAGCATAAATTACTCGATAACTCACGTAGCACAACCACCATAAGCAGTAGTAAAGCACTGCGGTCTTGGCTTCTGCATCAAAAGTACTGTTTCTGGGTATGAGGGAGGAGTCTCCCGTGTTCCTTTCGGCAGGACTGGAATGATACCCTGAGTATGGGACGCCTTCTTGGGAGAACTCGGGCAGACTGAGGATAAGTTACGCCAGCGACGCCACAAAGACCAGTTCCGTCGACCCTTCATAACACCTTGGGGCCAGCATGATATTCTCACTGGTGACGGTTTACCTGTGAAAAGCAGAGGTTACAGAATGTCAGAACATGTGAGATCCCACATCAAAGGAGAGGTCAACAAGATGCTTGATATCAGGGTTATAGAGCCCTCTACAAGTCCATGGTCTAGTTCAGTTGTTCTAGTACCAAAGGCAGGATCCAAGGAGTTGAGATTCTGTGTGGACTATAGAGCTCTAAATGTAGTCACTAAGACTGATAAGACTGATGCCCATCCTTTGCCAAGAACAGATGAACTGGTGGATAGACTTGGTTCAGCCAAGTACCTCAGTACATTTGATCTAACATCAGGCTATTGGCAGATAGCCCTGACAGACCATATCCAAGGAGAAAACTGCATTCTCAACCCCAGCAGGCCTCTATCAGTTTAAGGTTATGCCTTTTGGACTAAAGAATGCACCTGCTACATTCCAAAGGATGGTCAATCAAGTTCTGATTGGGATGGAGGACTTCTGCATGGCATACTTGGATGAGTGTTCAGCCCAACATGGAAAGAACATGTTGATCACTTAGGATATGTTTTGCAGGCCCTTGAGCAGGCCCATCTGACCATAAAGGCAAGCAAATGTCAAATTGGTCAGAGCAAAGTGGTCTACCTTGGTCATGAGGTAGGAGGAGGTGAAATAATGCCATTGCCCAGCGAAGTACAAGCTGTACAAAATGGGGCCACACTGACTACTCAAACCCAACCCCCTAGGTTTCACTGGGTACTACAGGATTTCATAGAGAACTATGGGACCATAGCTTCTCCCTTGAATGTGGTCACCTCTCCAAAATTCCCTAAAATGGTTAGATGGAATGAGGAGAGCACTCAAGCCTTTGAAAGCCTGAAGAAAGCCCTTTGTCAAGCTCCAGTGCTCGGAGCTCCTGATTATCACCAACCCTTCATTGTGCAGACAGATGCATCCAATACAGTTATAGGTGCAGTCCTTAGTCAACTGGATGAGAAAGGTAGGGAGCACCCCATTTGCTTCATCAGTAGGAAACTGAAGGTACCAGAGACAAGGTGGGCAACCATAAAGCGTGAATGTTTTGCCATTGTGTGGTCTTTGAAGAAGTTTAGACCATACTTGTATGGATATACTTTTGTGATTCAAACTGACCACCAACCCTTGAGATGGTTAATGCAAATGAAAGAGGAGAACCCAAAACTTCTAAGATGGTCAATCTGCTTGCAAGGGTTTGCTTTCAGCATGGAGTACAGAGCAGAATGTAACCACCAAAATGGGGATGGTCTCTCTAATATGGTTTTAACCACCTAGAGGAAGAGATTCATCCAAGAGTGGATTAAATCCTCCTGTCCTTAGTCTGGGGGGCGGGTGGGCGAGTGTTAGGGAGAATTCTCCAGAATGGCTAATTTCCCTTACCTACTGAGTCCCTCAACAGCTTTGCTGGATTTCTAGGATACATTTCTATCACCTGGTAAAAGTGTGAGCTTTTTTCCCACTCTTAAATGTGTTTAGCTGTGTGTGTTTGACATTTACTTGCGTTCATAGACTGTTACACAGTACCTTCAGTGTAGTGACACAGGGTTGTCTTTTTCAGACTTCCCAACTCCGACTCCATTTTCTGAGACTAACTACTGTCTCTCAGAAACATGCAAAGTTGCCATTGACTTTATTAGTCTTTTAAAACTCACATACCTAGTACAAACTATCTTACATAGAGTACTGGAAAGGGTTAATACTTACCCCTTGTTGTCTGTTTCTCTTGGAACATTGTTTCGTTCCCTCTTCATTACGACTTGGCTGGTGGCTGTAGTAACTATCCTATTTTTCCTACCGCGGTTATCTTAAATAGCCCTGGTATTGTTTTAGGCTATCTTGGTAGCCTCAAACTTAAACCCGCTGGGACATATATGTTTTATACGGTTCCGGCTGGGTTTATTCACAATTTCTTTTTGTAAAAGTCTTTCTCGTGTTTTACTCTGCACGCCAAACCAGGTTTGGTTCCTTTGTTCGCCGTCCTTTCGTGGGCTTCCACACAGAAGCCCTCCTTAGGAGCCTGTATGTCTGAGGGGGACTGGATGTGAAGGAGGGGTTCAGGACTCCCTGCACAGGGTCTCCTTGGAGACCCATGTCGCACTCTGATATGATTGGCTAGGTGTCTGTCCCGGCGGGACAGCCACCCTGCTGTGTGATTGACAGCCAGGCTGTGTGAATGGGGGAAAACTGCATAAAAAGCAGGTCACTGGGACTGAGAAGGCAGAGTTGCCACTGGATCGAGAGAACCGAGGAGAAGCTGACAGAAGAGGACCTCTACCACGACGGAACCACCTGGTGAAGCCCTGCTGCGGGTCTGAATCTTCAATCTTTGATGACAGGGAAGATCTGCAAGGAATCTTCTCCCCTTGAGCTGGTAGGAACCACCACTTCACCAAACTCCTCGCCAGGCCTCCCTTCTCTGATCGAAATTTGCTGTACAGCGCTACAGTGAACCAGATGGCCAGGAGGAATGGACCCTGCTTGCGTTGTAAGGAGTGCACCTTTTATTTGTTGCTTTGCTCTGCTGCTTGTTTCTTCCCTGGGCAATGAAGGACCCTCCCGTCTTCCTCCTTCTTGTCAGTCTGACAGTCGCTTCAGGAACTGTGAGCCTGCAGGACCTGCCAGGAACATCAGCCTCAGTTACAGCATTTTTCTACTTTAAAGGTACTGTGCTAACCCGGTTGTTCGTTTCGCCCAGCCGTGGTGAAAGTGTGTGAAATCTTTCGCCAATCCAAGGGCTTGTCCTTCTCCATTCTTTAAAGTAACTTTTCATCCGACCAACTTCCTTCTGAACTCTTGGCAAATACTTAACCGCAAACTACTCTGAACTTTGTGATCCTCTGCAAAGACCTTGGTCCATTGACTTTAGGCCAGGTCCCTTTAATTTGATTTCCCCACTGTAGTTCCTTTTTCTAGATTGCCCTGCTTACTCACTTGTTGGTGCTGCTCAATTTCTGTCTAACTTTGTCTTTCCCTCCCTTGTAAATTGCTGTAGTGCCATTTTGCTCACACTTCCTTTTGAGCCTAACTTGTCCAGAATCTATTGGGTGCAGTGTAGTGTATTAGTAACGTGAATTTTCCACTGGTTGATAATAGTGAAATGTTTAATAACTGAGGTGTAAATAAATGTATATGCTTTTACTCAGAAACCTTGAGTAAGTGTTTGTTTGAATCATAGTAATTGCTGTCCTTCGTGTAACTATTGGTACTGCTCACTTTACTCTTGAGATAAGTCTGGCGGCTCAGCCATCGCTACCACCTTACTGTGTAGTACAGGCTTGTACCAAAGGTGAATTTGTACTGTCACTTGTAGTCCTAATTGTGAGCACCAACGCTTGTACATTTCTAGTTGCTGGCCCCCCTGCATGCAATTTGACATTTTCACAAGTCAAAGGGTTAAAGGAAAAAGTTCAGTGAGACAACCTTGCGTTGACTCTCGTGTTAATGTTCATCTTGTGCAAAGGTAAATACTGCCTGCAAATGATGCATTGCAGGTGGCATTTATTAAGGTATTCCTGTGGAATCTGCCTGGTCTTGAAGAGCATATATAACCCTACTGCAGCAACAGTATGTCTGGGCCACCTGCTGTCAAGTTACTCCCAGTCGCTAATTGCTGCGGCTAAGGCACCTGTTAAGGAGACATTTCAGCATCAGCTGGCCTTTTATAAAATGTGATAGTCACTGGAATGTACTCCTGTTGTGGCTATGACGTGGCAAAACACTTTTGTCCTGACCTCCTTCCTTGTCACCTAGGGTACACAGACAACAAGTATACATAGTTGTCGTCTTCTGACTTTCTGTTGACAGTGTGTAAGGGTCCTGTCTGAGCTCCAGTTGGTTCTTGCTGACACAACCAGGCACCAGATATCCATCAGATGGCCAAGGGTCATGCCCCATACAATGTGCCAGCTGCACTTTTCCAGCTGGGGCATTTTGCTGAGTGGCCAAGTACTTTTCTGGCCCAGCAGGGTGCTGAATGACAGAAGAAACTCAGATGACTTGCATCTCAATGGCAGGGCAGCCTGGCTGTCTGGCTCTCTGCAATCCACTGGATTGTTTGGTGCAGAGGCAATGACTGTAGCACGCCCCCTCAGGGAGTGCCCCTTACATGGGTGTATCTCTACTCCAAGCAATGCAAAGGCCAAGCAGCCTGGCAGCTCCCCATCAGTCAGGTCCGAGCGGAATGGGAGTCAGCTGGCCAAAGGCCCAGGCCGCAGGTGATATGCAACTGCTCAAATCGTTTACTTCCCTTACCCGATGAGGTGGGTGGCAAGCCCAGTGGAACTTTCATTTCTGGCTGCAAGCACCCGGCAACCGCTGGGCACGACCCACTCAGAGGAAAGTGTGGGTCTGGTGGAGAGTGAGACTGGGACAGCACACCTGTCAAACGATAACACAGTTGTCCCAAGGAGAGCTCAGGGAGGACAGAACTTGCCAGTGGAGCAGAAGGGCAAAAGCTCCCTTGATCTCGACTTTCTGTATGAATAAAGTCCATGAAAGTGGGACCTCAAAATCCTTTTGACTTTTTGGATTTCAAGCAGGAGGTGTCTGAGAAGTTACCTTGGGTATACTTGGCTTGTGGCGGGCAAGCGATCATCGAGATGTCACTTTTTGATCCTTCAATGTGGGCTCTTTTATCAATGTGAAGCAGTCTTCACCAAGCGTTGGTTTGTTCACACACTAATAAGGAACATGGCGGCACCACCACAATGGTTTCTGTCCTTCCTGGTGCGCTGGAGGATGCATGGGAAACGTTCACCCACCCTGGGTTCACCCGTTGGAGTGCCGAGTGGGAAGGGAGCACTTTTATTCCTTTCCAGTCAGCCTAACAGACCACAGGGCCTTGGTCCAGCCAGCAGAGGCAGGCTGGCTCAAGCCACCCCATGTGAGGCATGGAGGAGAGGCTGGTCCTTAGTTCATGGATGTCAGCTGAAGCCCCTGACCATGGGCACTGAGCTGACACCTTCAGCCCCATACCATGTACAGAGGCCTTGCGGCAGGCATGACCTCATGGGCGCTCAGTCCATCTGGTTGAGGTGGTCTGACCAGATAACCCGAGTCACAGCTGGCCTGTCTCCTACATTTTTCCACATCCAGACTCCATGAGCCCACACTTCATGGCAACTTAATGGTCATTAGGAAGTGGCACCTAATCCAGAAGGGCTCCTCTGTGCTTGGGCCAGGGACCCAGAGCTGGTGCGATCCAACGAGCCTGGACGCAGAGGGAGAGGCTACGCAAGCCCAGCACATGATTGCCCAGATGGGACCTGGGTCCAGTAGGAGTCCCAGGTCAAAGGTATTGGGTCTCTGCAAGGCAGTAAAGCTGCCCAGGCCTCTCGGGAGGGTCCTGCTCTAGGGCATCAAAGAGATAGCACCGGATTGGCGGGTTGTGGTGCTGCACCTTTGTTCCAATGTCTAGGCCGTGGCTGTCAGATTTGCCTGTCACATACATGACTCATTGTGCCAGTCCTGTTTTTATCCTTTCCCACGCTGCCTGTCCATGGAAGCAGACAATGTGATCTTGCGAGCCATGCAATGGTGGTACTGAGACTTGTGCCCAGGTGCACTTCCCATGACCTGCCTGACGGTTACACATGGGCCACTTTGGCATTGGTATAGTGTAGTTTAATGATTCCTTGCATTGTGTATGTGACCACACATCAATGTGCTGGGTTGACATGTGTGTCCCCCATTTATGGGTGTGTGTGTGTGTGTGTGTGTGTGTGTAGCAGTTGCTGGATGGCTCATGCTGAATTCATCATACTGTTAATCCTGTGTATGCCAAACAAGCATTATCTCTGTTGACTGATGTCTGTGTTCTTTGTCCCCTTTCCCATAGATGCTGCAGCTGGCAAAGAGGGTGAAGCAGTGCTGTGGAGCAGAGAAGTAGGGACAGGGCCTCCAGACCAAGGTGCAGACCCCAGCCATCCACAACTGACACCTCCTCTTCAGAGAGTGATGTGGTTGGGGGAGTGACTGTACCGTCAGGCAAGGCTGCTGAGGCAAAATCCCAGGATCCAATTGGGGTGGGAGACACCTCAGCAGCAGTGGAACAGGGTGCTGCCACACAGGGGCCATCAAGGAAAGAGGCCTCTCTGGAGGCATATGGGTTGGTGGAAGAGGTGGTCAATGCAGCCCAGCCCACAGGGTCAGGTGAGGGCATCGAGGTGGGTGTTCAGGCTGCACCCCTGTCTCAGAGACATGAGGAGGTGCAGCCTACCATGGAGGGTTCGGCAAAGCCTCCTCTCCCTGGGCCATCTGCTGCAGCAGTGACCACCTTTCATGCTGCCTCCACCCAGATCGATCCCCCCCTTTTGGCCGACGAGCCCCTGGCAGGTATTGCCGGGCAGATGGCATCTATTTGTGATGCCATACATGACTCTCGCATGGATCTTGTACGGCATTACAAGAAGATGAGTATCTTACTGGCACAGTTGATGCCTGCACTGCTCTTGTGTTGTCTCTCTGGACTGGCCAGGGCAATGGCCCCCCTCCTCCACTTCCTCATCTGTGGTCCAGTTGTGGTTGAGCCAGGCTTCCATGCCACCTGCCACAACTGTCTCCTGTGCAACAGTCCCACCACCACTGCCCAGTCTGGTTTTGCCTATGTCCCTGCCAGAGGTGGAAGTCCCTACGATGGCACATGAGGTAGTCACTGGGCCTACCCAGCCTCCCACACACAAGCAGGCAATGGAAGAGTAGGCACTTCAGGACAGTGCATGTGCTGTACTCCCCAACAAGTTCCATCGAGTAGTAGGGTGTCCATTCAGAGGACTTACATTTCCAAGGCAGCAGCAGATGGTGATGGTGAAGAGGCGTAGTCTGAAGGGCATTGCCACGCAGAGGAGGTACAGTGGCCAACAGCTGGCAAAGATGAGGCAGGGGGAGAACCTGTGGCTCCAGACTCTGGTGTCATCCAGGGTACGATAAGAAAGGCAGCAGGAGTTGGAGAGGCGGCGGGCAAGGGATGCACCTATTAGGATGGCCAAGGTGGAGGACAGGGGCTGCAAGAAGGCAAGCTGACATCCTGGGGGAGTCTTGTACGGCAGAGAAGGAGGCAGAGTTACAGCTGTTGGGCAATCTAGAAGCCATCCAGGCAACAACAGCGGCCCACCTACAGGCTCAGGATGTGGATGGAGACTCGCCCCTGGTCAAGGCCTTAGCCGACATTCCAACAGACTAGCACGCTGCTAGTTTGATAGTGTTAGGTTTCATTGTGGATTTATTTTTATCCTGGGACATTTTTCCTCTTCACCTAATTTTAGTGTAAATATTGTTTATACAAGTTTTGATACTCTTCATCAATGTTCCCTCTAATAATTTTGTTTCCCTAAGTGTGGAAATGGTTAGTTACCGTGCGCACATTATTTTCCATGTGCGCAACTGAATAATGAGGTGAACCACTTTATGACTGTGTATTTAGTGAGCTAGCATCTCCAACGTGTCTGGAAGGTAATGTTCCCTTCCCATCCACTGCAATTCATTATAAATCGGTGTAAAAGGTTCATCATACAACGGTTTTTCCAAACACATAGACTAACAAAATAAATATTTTTTATGTGATCTACAAGTAGTGCTCATCAACCAGTCCAAGACTTCAAGATATGCCATAATACCTACCAAAAGTACTGGTGAGCAGAGAAAAAAAAATGTGTATTCACAGAAACAGCGTTGTATTCTAAGGATAAACAATTGGTTTATTTGTGGCCATTCATTTGTTGACACTGCTCAGAGACCATGCAGAAAGTGTTTAATGACATTGGAAAAAAAACACTCCTGTTTATTACAAAACCAAATATCGCTCATCACTGATGTGGCTGTCCGAAAATTCAGACAGGACACAAGTTTTCCAAATACAATAATAGCAACTAAAGGAACGTGGCAGAAAACATGTCAATAGGAGTTCATGTGCCACTTTAATTAAGAAATTCAAGGGCCAGGAGAACATACATCTCAATTTGTGCAAGGACGATCATTGCATCAGAATAACTGCACCACAGAATTTGATGATGAGAATGAGAATTCCTGGCCCTCTGCTTACTATTCACATTACATTGTCCTGTGAGTTGTGCCAACAGTTACTCAAAACAAGTCTTGCGGTTTAGAGGCATATACAATATACCTTTTTACTCACTAAAAACAGGAAAATGTGCCCAACAAAAATGGGAAACCATGAACATCAGGAGCCTCGACCCTGCTTCTATCCACTGATATGTTTTTGAATCAGTGACCAGCAGAGCAATGGCATATTTAGGAACTGTAATAGTATTAATGCTTGATCGCAAGGGGGAAAAACAGGTTTCTTCTGGAGCCCCATTGAAGAAAATCACATATATTTGTTTTTTAAGTCAATAGCAGCAATGTTCACAGGTACAACAGATAAAGGGCCTCATCACAAATTGGGCTGTAGTCCTTAAATGTGGCAGTAACGGTATTACTACCGCCTTTAAGGCCTGGCCCTATCACGAGTTGTGTGCTAAATGGGCTGTTTCACCTCCAGCTTTTTTCTGGAGGTAAAATCCCATTTAGCGCCCTGTTTTTGGCAGTATTACCACTGGTTGTATTAGCCTGCAGTATTAGCACCGAAAATGCACCATTGGATCCAATGGACCAAAAGGGAAATGGGGATTTACTGTTAACGCCCAAACTGTGATTCGGCGGTAATACCATTGGACCAGTGGGTGCTAAGGCTATTACAGTCAGGCTGTATTACAGCCAGGATACCGCCCAACTCGCGATGAGGCCCCAAGTGTTGTCTTCTTTAACTAGGCACCCCTCGTCTGAAATTCCTGTTATCAGTTGAACAAGATGCATGGGGATGCTAGAGGCAATAAACACAAGCACATGACTATACTGAATAGCCCTCAGCAGCTCAGCATAGAGGGAAACAGAAGGTGTAGTTTCCTAGACTGTTACTAGAGTTTCCTATCCTTTAGCAAAACACATTTCCTTCACAGTACTGTACTGTCAAAACGTCTGATTTGGTTTTTGAAAGTTGCTGATTTGTTCTTCAACCCATAGAAGTCTTGTCCTGTGCCCTTTCACCCGTACCCCTCCGTGACTCATTTGTTAGCCTAAAATACTAGTTGACAGCGCTCTATAAAAAGTGAGGGATTGTAGCAGTAAAAAACTCACTAGGATTTTTGCATGCCAACAATACTTTGCAAGCAAAAAATATTTAAAGCCTCACCATATTATGTGCAGTTTAAGAAAATGTCATGAAAAAATGTCATCTGCATGTGCACAATTATTATGAAGTGCATAGCAGATTGTTTGCAACATACCCCACCCCTTTAAATTGCTGGCCAGGATTATGTCAGTGCCCAGTTAACCCATTTTTGTATAGCAGCGAATAACCATATAATTTGTTAAGGTCTATGCTCCATGGAACTCTGAAAACGTGGAACAGTTGCACATTGTGTGTAAAGCATTCTTGTTATATAAATATCCTTTGCCCTAATGCTATATACGAATGATGCCAGGCATAGCCCATACCCAAGTACATGATAGTGCAATGCTGCTCTCCAGTTATAGGGTAATGTTAGCAATGCTAAAGTAGGAGACGCTGAGCCTGACATTTGCCTACTCAAAAGCCTAAGAGAGCAAATTAATATTTGAGTTTTATAATGCGTTAACTTGCAAGGTGGCCGCTACAAAGTGCATGTGCGACATATGTACAAAGAATAGGAAGCATTGGATGAGGTTCCACATCCAGGTAGCCTGCTTATTTACAGTCAGTATCCAATATTTGAGCTGACAGTTGGGTTACATAGTCTGGGTGACACTTTTGTTAAGGCACCAGGAGTAACAGAAATTCTTGTGCTTGTCATATTATAACAAACATTAAAGAAGTGGATGTAGGTACTAGTCTGGTAACCTTTCTCAGAGCCAAGCAAGGTCAATGTTGTCTGACAAGGGGCCTCATTATAAGTTTGCTAGTCTGGTAGTAACAGCGCCAGTAACTACCCGACCAGCAAACTACGAGTGTTGCTCGCCTGACCTGGCGGGCAGAGCGGCACCCACGAGCACAACACATTCATGAATGGTGCCGGTGCATCCGACCTCCCCATTCCCATTGAACCCTATGGGGCTCAAATGGGAATGGGGAGTAATGCATACCGGCGCCTGGCAATGGGGACGGACCGGGTCCGTCTGGGTTGGAATGCCCCTTACGTCTCCATTGCCAGGTGCCAGTCATTTCACGAGTTTGGCGGCACAGCTACTGCCAAACTCGTAATAAGGCCCATAAACTGAATGTGGTCTTGGGTGGAGGTTCGAATCATAAGGTATAAGTGTGGTAGACTCCAGTATAAGAGTCGTGGGTGGGGAGGGAAGATAATTTGGCTAATGTGTGCAGGCATAACTTAGTTGTATTTTCTGTTCATGGAGCCACATTTTCATATAACCTTTTAACCTCTTGTGGGTGTATTATATGTTTAGGTTTTTAAGGTCAAGCCTGGATAGTTGGGCAATGTAAATAGGCTAGACCAAAATATCAAGACCAGTTAGTTTAATTTAGATTTATTTTGAGAGAAAGCAAATGTTGGGAACCTTCTTTGGAATCGGTGGAAATTGGCTGTGTGCGCTCCTAAAATTCTTCTGAGCAGCACCCAGAAGGAAGCTGGGCAAGCGCACATGCGCACAGCTTAGAGGGAACATTGCTCTTCATACCACACTTATTGCAGTCTATTTGTCCATGTGGAAATGTACATGTTCTCCAAGTGCATTTGTTCTATGGCTGTGATGTGGGTTGGGTCCTCAATGTGTGTGTCATGTTGTTACTGTGATATTTGCTATGGGACATGTGCAAATTTTCCATGTGTGTGATGAATGTTGCATCTGTGCTTGTTTAAGATGGGTGGTCTCTTGTAGGTGTGGGGAGGTGCTATGGATTACCGTTTTAGAGAGCTTTGCCATGCACATGTGTTGCTTGCCTACTTGTGTGCTTTGCTTGAAATGCGTACATGGTGTTGTTGTGTGTGTGTAAGTTATATGCTGTGGTTGAGATTGTAATGCATTGCTGAATGTGTTTATTTGTGTTTGCTGATGTTGTATGTTGTTAGGTCTTGATATGGTGCCATTTTTTTGATTCACCTGGGCATGCCCACATGAGTTTCACATGTTGGAGTGGGGCCATCAGATGGCTGAAGGTGGCAATGGTTGATTATCTGATTCCATTCCTTGTGCAGGGACACAGCATGTTTGGTGTAGTTATGTTAGTGTTGTTGGAGTGATGTTGTGCGTGTGTGTGTCTAATGGTGTGCATACAGAATGGATGTGGTGATGTGTGAGATATATCATGATGGTGCTTGGGGTCTTTCGTTGGGGATGAATACTCACTTGTTCATATGTATTGTCACATGTTCCACATGATTTAGTAGTGTGTTGTATCTGGACAGCTCATTCACTGCAGCACATTCTCTAGTGGAGATTGAGTTTATTACACGTTGAGTTCCTTTCTGGTCCACTGATCTTTAGGTGTTCCTTTGGCACTTTCTTGTCAGTGCTGACACTTCATTCACTGGTATGGGTTTTTAGAACTGTGGGTGTTGAGGTGGGATGTGGCCTCACTGTGAATGAGTGGACTACACTCATCACTTGTGCACTCAGTGGTAGATTGCTGTATCCCTCCCAAGGTACGGCCACCCACCCGAACACATCTTCAATCACCCACTACCGGCTCTCAAATTATGCATCTCCTCTGCCACTGGAATACAGATGAGTACCATGATTGATTGTACAGTCTAACATGACACATTATCAGTCTCTTTGAGTCACACACTCTCTGACAGCCGTCACATGGCCCAACTAGAAGCTTCTGCTGTGGACTTAGTCTCCCTACCTACTTTTGTACAGGCGACAATGCACACACACATTCTGAATGACTCAGACCAATCTCTGATTTCACAGACGTCGTTCCTCCAAGGGCATTTACCTACAGTGTTTTGAGGCCATTGCAATGGCACAAAGGCACAATAAAATGCCACATTGCATTACTATGTCACATTTACATTGAGTAATCAAAGGCCCTCATTAAACGTGTGTGGGTATCCTGGTGGTAATACTGCCAGGATACCGGCAAACGGTATTACCACTACCGGCGCCTGACCTGCCAGCATTATCTTCAGATTACAGATGCCAGGAACGCTAAGTAATTCCCAATTCCATGGAGTCCTTAGGACTCTATTGGGGGAAAGCCAGTATTACCGACACCGGTAATACTGCCAGTTTTGTTGCTGGTGGAGTGCCTAACTTACCTCCAGCTTTTAGCTGGGGGTAAATCTGGCCACCCCACCAGCAAACTTCTAGCTTGCCGGTGCGGAAAAGAGCTGCTATATGTTATTACCAGCATTTATTTTCTGGACCAGAACATGTATACTAAGGCCCAAAGTGTAGCTGGTGCAACAGTATGCTTCCCTATTGATGTGCAGCTGATCGTGGCCTACCAGGGTGTCATGGAGAAACTATGGACCTGGATTCAACAGCAGTGCCCCCAGTTGGTAATGTTGGAGGAGGATATGTGGCAGTTGTACTTCATCGTGGAGGCATGCCAGAGGAGTTGAGGCAGGTTGACACTCTACATTGGACTGGTAGGGGAGCAAACTAGCAGGGGGCTGCTTGGGTTTGGGGCAGAGGTCAGTGGGAGTGATGGGAGGTGGCAGGACTTGTGGGAGCTGCATGGGGTTAGGGCAGAGGTCAGTGGGGGGTGGTGGGAGGTGGCAGGGCCTCTGGGGGCTGCCTGTGGTTGGGGCAGAAGTAATTGGGGGTGGTTGGAGGAGAGCAGACTATCGGGTGCTGTCTGGGGTTGGGGCAGAGGTCAGTTTGGGTGGTGGCAGGACTTGAGGGGGCTACCTTGGGTTGGGGCAGAGGTCACAGGGGTTGGTGGGAGGGGGCAGACTAGCATGGGCTTTTCTGGGGTTGGGATGGTAGTCTTAATGGGGCTGCCTGTGGTTGGGGCAGAGGTGAGTGGGGGTGGTATGAGGAGGGTGGACTAGCAGGGTGCTTTCTGGGGTTTAAGTAGAGGTCAGTGAGGATGGTGGGAGGTGGCAGGTCTTGAGATGGGAGGATGAGCAGGGGTCTGTCTGGGGTTGGGCTAGAGGTCAGTGGGATGAGGGAGGACTTGAGGGTGCTGCTTTAGTTTGGGGAGCTGTATGTGTAGTTTTGCAGTTTGTGGGTGCTGCTTTAGTTTAGGGGGTATGGGCCACAGTTTTGCCAGAGTGCTACTTTGTATTAGCGAGTACAGGCTACAGTTTTGCCCTTGTGCTTGATATTCCTTGATTACTTTTTGTCAATTGCCCAGTTCAAAGGTTGTTTGATAGAACTCGTTTTTGCTTCCATGGGTGTGTGTTGCAGGCATTCTGGGTGCAACATGTTATTATTTGCACTGCCGGTAGCTTTGCACTTTAGAATCCATGAATTAGCGGCCAGCGCTAACTTTTCGTACATGCAATATTCTTTATAGTGCAAATTAGTTAGCGCATACTTAGCGCCTTTTCTATGATGTGCCCTCTAAGGATTTTTCAAATGTGCTTCAGCTATGAAATGAATGTAGTGTTTGTAGTATGAAAAATCTTCATTACAGTTTGCTCACCATTGCCTTTTGTGTCTAACCACATCCAGGTGGCAGCAGCTAACCCCAGATGTCATGGATGCTGGAAACCAACCAAGTAGTAGTCAACAAATCATGCTCTTTTGTTTGTAATTGAATTATTGTTGTTAGTGATGTTGGGAAGGGGGCAGCCCCGTCCCACCCCCCAAGGTGCTTTAGAGTGCGGCGAGATGCATTTGAAGCACTGTGATGGGCCAGAGGTGAGGGGGATGGTGAAATCAATATAATCAAATACAATCAACCCACATAGTGTAGCGCCCATCTGATGGAAGACGAATGGATTGGGCTGGAACCAAAGGCCTGGAATCTCTTAGGGAGCAGGTGGATCATGCATAGGCACCCACCAACCAGCCTCGCAGAGTTTTGCTATATTTATTGCGTCATGTATTATGATGTTTTACTTTATAAGATTCTGCTTGTACTCCTTTTTTTGCAGAATGTTCTTAGCAGCCGAGTTCTTTGCTGTTGCTCCCAACTGCATGTGAGATTAAAACTTGTTATTCTTACAAGATCAACTTGGGCCTTACTTTCCTAGCGGGTTGTATTCTCTCTTGTGTGAGCGTTCAGGGACTTGCCTTCAATCGGTGACCGTGACATGATTCCAGCGCCCCCTGTATTTGCGGAGGCTTCCAGGCTGCTTCTCCTGAAGGAGCCGCACCTACCTACAGCAACCGTTCTTGAAAAAACATTTTAAGAGAAGTCCTCTCTGCTCTTTGAAGTGGGGCATGGCTCCCAAGAGAGTGCAGGCCGGTGTTGGAACCCCGTGATGGCAGAGTTCGGGTGAGCATGCACATGTGAGTAGACTCATGTAAGCGATAAGCAATAGGGACAGATGCATGGGGAAGTGTGGGAGGTGGGAGCACATGGAGAGCGAGGTCGTTGTGTGCCATGGGTCAGGTTTGTTATTTTCTGTTACTGTGTGTACTGTGAAGCTTTTGGTAAGGCACGGAGCCCCTCCTCAGAAGGGTAGAGAAGGTGGTACCACAAAACAGCAACTTTTTTGAGGGGGGTATACAGAAATAAAACTAGTGGTTTATAAAAGGTCTGCATGTTATCTCACACTGGCCAAAGCATGACCTGGCCTATCCCCAGGCAAACACGTGTTACAGCCCATATAACTGACTCAAACTTAAGACCCCTGGATTCCATGGCACCAGGTGCCCTTTGACCAGCAACCCCAAAGTAACAAGTCCTGAAATGTTCAAAGAGGACGGGCAGGGCACATTGTTGAAGCAACAATCGTATGATTTGTATTCCAAGGTGCTGGGAGGCATACATCATAGTTCAAAATGTGGGTGCAGACCTTGGAGCAGATTGGCACGGAAGGGAGTGAGTGACATGTGTGTCGACCTCTGACGACCCCTATATGACGTCCCTGGCTTTCATGCTCCACAGCACAGCTTCCACCCTCTTTTCCAGCTGCAGTAAAGGAGACACAGAACACTGACATCAATGTACACCGTAAAAGCCTGTGTGGCATACACAACATTTTGTCCATGGTACAACCCACAAAATCCACACTCACACACAGACATGCAATTCACATTCAAACAGACATAAAACCCCATGCTCAATGACAACCACAGTCATGACACATTCACATGCAAACAAAGCACAAAGAGGGCAGTGTGCAGACAAATACCAAGTGTAATTACATGGCACAATGTCAAAGGCAACGTGACCCAACTGCAACCTGCTGCGTTACCACGGGAGACATGGAACAGGGGCACAGGGGTGGGTTGGGAGTAAACTGGAAGGTTGGCCAAACACAGAATGCATGGAAGCACAGATGGGCTTGGGTACCACCGGGGACACATTGTTGGCAAGACACACAATAGAATCCTGGCCACCACTAGACACTCATGATTGCACCATTCATAGCATGGCCATACCAACACCTGCTTGGGCATCTGTCCACACAACCACATCAAACAACATGCCTGCCTAACAGCCTGGCATGTGAGCATGCAATACATACATGCATTAATTGCACAGGCGCATGTGAGTAAACTATAGCCCCAAGCACATACGCATGGCATGAGCACACATCAAATCAGAGTACACATGCAGCGCCATGAGTGATCACATAAAAGTCACCGAAATGACAATGCCACAACTTGAATTCATCAAACATCCAAACGCATGTGTCCCCTCCAGTTGTAGTGGGTGTATAGACAAACATTGCAATTGTCAGAACAACATCATGTCCATCATGCATACACCTTTCCATCCAAGCACATCTAACCATCAAGTGACATTGCACGGGCACGTTTTGCCCAACTGTACAACTATACACATTGCAAATACCAGAGCATGTCCAATCAACAGATGTCACACTTCACATATGGGGATCATATTCTGGGGACTGCATGCCACTGAGCATACATAATGGTGTAACTACAAACACGCAGGCATGTGTAGTACACACATACACTGTAGAGCATTGCACTACATGACTACTCACCAGTAGACTCCAGATGCTGTTTCCAATCGCAGATCTGGGTATGCAGCTCTAGCAAGAAACTCGCCAGGACCTGTATGTTGTTAGATGAAAACCTGCACCTACCCACACAGTGCACCTCTATGGTTGAACTGGCCTTCAGGGCACGCAAGGCCTTGGAGTGGGTCCTGGATTTGAGGTCCTCCCCATGCTAATGGATGCTCTTCATGCAGCTGAATGCCATCCCTTCTGCATTGATGGCAGCCAGTATGTCCACCCAGATCTGCTTGCGTCCTTCCTTGCCACATTGCTTCGCTGGGTCGAAGAGGACATCATACGTCTCCAGGATATCATCCACCAGGGTGTCAACTTCCTTGGAGCTGAAGTTGGCAGCCCTCTGTCTTGCTGCCATGGGGTTGCCGCTCTCAGAGGAAGATGGTTCAGACATTGCAATCCGAGGCAGGTGTGGGTCGGCAAAGTGGTCCTGGAGATAGGCTGTGGATCAGTTGGGATGGAATGGAAAGTTGGGAGTCCGACACAGAAGCTGAGGTGGTCACAGGGCCAGACACAGGAACATCGACAATGGCAGGTCAGGAGGCACTCCCAAGACAGTGCAGGAGGGCAGCAGGTACTCACACCGGACAGCCAGCAGCAGATGGCAAGGTGGGAGGCAGCTCAGTTCAGGAGGAGACAGGTAGAGTGGCACGGAGGGAGAGTGGGTTCTTCTGTGTCTAGCTACGAAGGCAGCCGAAAACAGAGTAAAAGCCCTTAGCACGTAAGTTACGTGAAACGCGCTGCACACAGCATGCGTACATGGCTTACAGCAATGACAGGGATATTTAAGAGTTTAGATGCACAACACTGGTTGTCCATGTGATGGAAAGAAGATGGGCAGGTATTCTTTACATGTATTTGGGGGTGCCACGCAATCTGTTTCCTTCAGGTACTGCGTACCAATTATTTCTTTTGGGGGTTGCCTCTGAACACACACGCATGTTTTTTTGTCCATTTTGAGGCCTGTAGTGTGTCGTGTACGCAATTCCTTGTCAAGGGGTACCTCTGCTTATTATGTACCACGTTTTTCACTTTTCTGAAGCTTTCCAGGTATTGGGTATGCATTTCTTGAGTGTTGCAGCGCCATTACATATTGCGTACCATTTTATTTTACTTTGGGGTACATTAGAGACTTGCTGGCTCACATATATATGTTGCACATCACGTAGACTGTTCCCTTCCTAATTTTGCTCCGAACAAGATCTTGGTCTGCCTTCCATTTAACATTTACACCTGAAATATGAGTGGAAAGTGCCCAAGAGGGAAAGGGAGCAGACAGGGTTGGGAACGTGGTGAGGACACATTTGCCCCAGCCCTAGGAGGATTTAGAGGGCCCCAGGCTACAGGTGACCCGACACCTGGAGGCCAACTTGGTCGTAGACAGATAGGCGAGGCACCACCACCTATTGCCCCTCGGGTCAAGAAGGTACACCCTGCAGAGCAGGAAGAGGCTTCAACCCAAGACACTGCACAGGAGACAGGCCTGCAGAGAAGCTCCAGATCCTCATTGACTACCTAAATGATCACTATTGTGACATGTGCCAGTATGCGGAGAGCACCCATATACATGCAAAACAGATGATGCATTGACAGGGAGTCACACCATATCACACCATGTCAATGGTCAATGCTGAACAGGTGGAATGATCTCACACGTAGTATCAAGCACAAGCTCAGTGTCAACCTGGCGGCTGCACTGGCCACTGGATGGGGGCCATCACACGAGGAGCAGCTGACACTGCATGAAGAGGCCACAAGCCAATTTGTCAAACTTGAGCAGGTTCAAGGCATTGGAGGCCTGGAGAACTATATCTGTTGAGTTGCTATTCTTGTGCATCATATGTTTCGCCAATCCTGTATGACCCACCATATACGTGGAGTGCTGCATCTGGCCGCAGTTGTATAACTTCATTTGGGAATACATGTTTGCTAATGTTTAAACTCGTGTCACATGTCCTTCATTCTGAGAGTATCTTGTGTGGTGGACATGTGCGGCACCTGTTGGTGTGACAGTACACAACACTGTCTGCTGGCCTACACAGAAGTGACAGTAGAAGCATGCACAGCATCACTGTCAATAACATGTGCAAATAGCAAGACCCCATGAGGTGCCCCCCCTGAGAGGCACATATGACGCACAGTGTACTCTTCTATGCAATGGCCAGTTAATTCAACAACTATGTGTACTGTTTTACTCTACATTCTTATATCCTGTCACTATTCATTACTCCTTAGGTATTTGCGATAGATGTTCACCAATCACATCATTTGATAATGAGTTGCATTTTCAAATTGTCACTTGCACCCATGGGATACCTTGTCATGATGCATACCAGAGCTGTCTGTCGTGACACCCTGTGGTGTGTCTGGACTGATGTTGCATCAGTGCCCACAGACCACTGAACTGAGTAGCAAACATGATGTTGATGCATTTACACTTGTATGGTATAAGGAGTTAAGCCCATTCTCTACATGGTGGACAATTGCTCATGGTGGGACATCATGCAGAGGTTGCCATTCTTGGAATGTGAAAATCATATTTGCCTAGCCAGCCCATATGAACAGTAATGGGCATTGAGCATGGCAATGAGTATGCCTGTCAGCAGACCATTACATGTATGTGCATGGTAGTAGTTCAAATATGTTCCTTCCTTTGAAATCAGAAACACCTGTATGACCTGATAGTCCTGTATTTGTCCATCAGTTCATACATAATGGACACATGCCTTTTTAATCACATCATTCTAATGTTCACGCTCACGGACATTGGCCCGTCAATATACTTGAGGCGTGCATACTTGTCCACAGTTGTGTCATCTGCCTGATGAGGAAAGACATGCCAGCTACATCGCCCACTCAGATGTGGCATGATGACCCTGTTGCACCTTGTGTAATAAGGACCGACACATCAGCACGAATACTTATCATATATGTTGTAATATACGACCAAATGCAATATTTGTAACAACAGTATGATTTCTTGTACTATTCATAATGTGTCAACAATCACTATCATGTGTGCCATGTAACTAAGTTATTGCAAGTAACAGCGCCTCAATGCCCCTGGGCTGCTTGCGCGCTATATAAATATAAATAAATAAATAAATAAATAATGTGAGATGTAGGCCAGGAGGTGCAGGTTCACAGTCCAAGCATGTACAGCCATGACAAATGACCCATCATCTTGGGATGATGTTCATAAAACTGATTCGTAAACATTGACACCTTTCGCTGAGGCATTACCGTAGTGTATGATTTTTGTACCACATGAGACTCCTGGACCTTGTAAGACCATCATAAGTGTGCCTGACAGTGATGTCTCAGGATATGTCGCATTGGCTCTACATCTACACAGAGACAGCCTCCTCAGCATCATGGGTAGGGCATGACCAAAAGAGCAGGGGCATGCTTCTACTGACAATGCTGGCATATGCGTCTCTACTCAGTGATGGCCTGCAGTCAGTTAATATCATGTAGTGGCGGTCTATCAAGGGTATGTGTCACAATGGAGTATTGTATTTGAGGAGATCACTGTGATTGTTGCATGCTATAAATATTGTGTACAGTATGGAACACTCATGGGAGATGCATTTAAAACATTTCACAATTCTAAATTTAAGGCAGTATTGGTGTAGTGCTGCTGCGAGGGGAAACCATGTTGTGGCGCTACACATGGCAAGGACAAATATGGTGCTCAACATACAACTATGATTTGCACTTTGCATTCTATGATATTGGAATAGCTGTTGCCTGACAGTGTCATAGTAAACGACAGTCAATGACAGTTGGTCATGTACTCATGTACAGTCATAGACTGACACTTCATATGACAGTGTAATGTGAATGCCACTGTCATCACACACAATGTCTGATTACTATGTATATCCCTGACTTCTGCTAGGCATACAGCAGGGGTCTCATGCCGACATGGAGGCACACAAAGGGTGCTGTGAGACCTGGTGTGGACATTGATGTTACACAGCACACGGTAACAGTCATATGTATGGTCACTTTCCCGCCAAACACTAGGTTCCCTACAATGAGATGTTTATAATTTTAACAGACGTGGGTCGCGTGCGTGCTGGGCCTAGAGACCCAAGCTACTCCTCACTGATGAGGCCCAACAAGGCTGAAACATGTTTGTGGATGCTTATGGTGTCGTGCAGAAGGGATGGCACCTAGCAGTTTGGGCTGGACTGCCCCTTTTGGGGTGGGACCCAGCCTGATTTGCATATAGTCTTTCCCATTCTGTAATGTCTTGGCAGGTGAAGAACGATGGTCTGGGGGGTTGCCCAGAGCAATGCCAGAGGTTTAGATTCATTCTAAACCTTCCAGCCATCACCTCTTTGTTTTTGCTTGTACAGATATTCACATGTGAATCCCCTAATGGACTGCTCATGTGTTCCCTAATCAAGTCACTTGTTGTATATTGTTAATTTCTGTATGTTCTCTACACCTGGATGCATAGCATGATTTTTTTGTTTACATTACTTGAACTGATCCAGCACTGTGAGTGACTGCACAGTGTATGTGTACATATTTTAGCCCATGCATGTAGTAGATAATAGAACTATGCGGGTCTTTGCACCTTCAACAGCTGCAGACCCTATTCCTTTCACTTGCGGTGTGCCTCAGGGCTCTTGTGTTTCTCCCACTCTGTACAACATCTTCACGAAGCCCCTTTTTGATGGCCTGGGTATCACCTACACTAATTATGCAGATGATACACAGATCCTCATCCTGTTGACAGGAGATTACGATAAGGATTTGGCCTTTGTGAACAGAGTATATCTCATCATCCAGGCATGGATGGCCTCTCATGGACTATGCCTGAATGATGACAAAACGGAACTCCTCATTTTGGGCACCACTGGGCTAACCTCAATAAACTAGGCCACTTATATTGTAACTTCACCATAGACAACAACAACATCCCAGTAGCCAAGGAAGTGAAGACTCTTGGTTTCTACCTAGACTCCACTCTCACCTTCAAAAAACAAGTAAACTCTATGGCCTCGGCCACCGCCTACACGTGTAAGTTAATTAGAGAAGCTAAGCCATTCCTTACACCTAACAACTTCATTACTCTAGCAAGAGCCTTGGTTTTATCTAAATTGGATTATTGCAACACCCTATACTTAGGTTGCAATAAATACATTACCAACAAGATCCAGATCTTACAAAATAATGCTTTGAGAGCAGCCCTTAACATTCACAAAAAAACCCACATATCAGACTTTAGAAGATCCAACAACTGGCTCTCCACCAAAGATAAAATTCTCCTTAAATCAGCCTCCCTAACTCATAAATGTTTACACATGGCCGCCCCAGTACCTCACTTCCAGATTCCGGAGACAATCCTCCAACCGCCCCTCCAGAACAGCTACTGCTAACCTACTTCAAGTCCCTAGATTCAAACGTATGAAGACTGGTGGTAGTAGCTTCCCGGTCAAAGCTGCCCAAAATTGGAACTCACTCCGACCCTCTTTAAGAAAAGACATGCCCTACCTACGTTTTAGATCTAACCTCATCCAATGGATCAAGGAGCATGACATTTGACCCCTGCCACACTGCTACACTACTGTCCACTACTGCATTTAATTGTGTATATGATGATGATGTATATATATGATTATTGCTTGATGTTTCCTGCTACCATTTGTTCTTTTGTATGATTTATGCCAACACTGTTTATTAATATATTGTATTGTAACGCACAGCAATGTAACCTAAGCTGAACAATCCTCTTTTCCTTCTTCTGCGCCCTAATACCTTCGGATCTGATGTGCATTATAAATAATAAAACAAACAAACAAACAAACAAACAAACATAGTCCAGTCTCCCAGCTTTCCTTCATCTGTTGTCGCTGTAGGAGTTGCCAGTGCACCCTGGATCCATGCACACTTACTGGGACTGTCTCGCACAGGATATGTGGTCTGTTGGAGGGTTAGTGGACAGCTGCATATTGTGCTGAGGTCCATTTGCATTGGTGTCCAACAGGTGGGGCTGGTGTAGGGTATGGCTATGTAGTTGTAAGCAATTATTTGCAGGGATGTTGCATACATGGGTCTCTTTCTGCTTTGCAGGCCAAGGTGGGTTGTGCATTTTGTTTCGGTTATGTGATGCTGCTATTTGACCTTTCACAGGTGGCCTTTTTTGCCACTCTGCCTTCTCCATCATCCACTTTTCTCCTTCATCACCCACTACATGTGCTACTTTGCCATGTATGTACCTTCCAGGCTGCTTCTTTCACAGGTGTTAATGGGCCTCATTCCGAGTATGGAGGTAGTCAGGGTGCTATTTGCACCATGACTACCTCCCATACCGGTACCGTGTCCGGTTTGGTGAGATGGGGACTTACTGCTCCAGTCCAACCTTGGTGGGACCGGTAAGTCTCCATTCATCAAACCATTCCCCACTCCCATTTGAGCCCCGATAGGGCTCAATGGGAAGGGGGAAGGAGCTAATAACGGTACCACAAATTGCGGTACCGTTTTTGGCTCTGATTTCCCTTAGCGGATCCCATCCTTAACGCCTGGTAAAACCAGGCGTTAAGGAAGGGACCCGCTAAGGGAACTCGTAGTAGGACGCAAAGGGATTACCGGCAGCAATGTCCTTAATGGTGCCCGGTATCCCATTGTGCCCCACTCAGATTGAGGCCCAATGTCTTTCTCTTCATCTCTTGGCCACCTTCTTGCTGCTCTAGCCCACTGTAATGTCCGACACATCCACCCTCATCTCCCCTCAGCCTGTCTCCTGCTTGCACTGCTTTTCCCCTATCCCCTCTCTCTCTCTCTCTCTCTCTCTCTCTCTCTCTCTCTCTCTCTCTTTCTCTCTCTCTCTCTCTCTCTCTCTCTCTCTCCACTCCACCACTAGGCAATCATCACTCTGTGTCATGTCTCCCGCTTGCCTCTGTCATTCTTCTCATCAGTGACCATACTTGCACTTCCACTCTCAGGACATCAACTCCTCACTTGTTGTCCTTTCCTACCCTGCATTCATGGTTGACTCAAAGCCAAACATGTGACCTGACGTTGAGTGTGTAGGACTCGTATGCCTGAAATAAATTTCCCCACTTGGGCCCGCATCGCAGGGCTGAGTGACACCTGTTTCCAGGGTGCAAGTTGTGCTGTGTTTGTAATCTTCTGTGTCTATGAATGCTGTTTCATTAAGACAATCAGGGTGGCACTGGTTGCTGGGTGATTGTTATGAGGGAAGCTGTCACTCTAGGGCCTGTGCTGTTGAGTTGCCATGAGGGTGGAATGTCCAGCTGTATGTGAGCAGGGACACATGGTGATGGGAGGGATGTCAAGTGTTTCCTTGCAGTTTTTGCATGTGTATTGCTTGCCCTCTCGGTGATCCTTTTTGGGAGTCTCAGTGTCATACAGACTGTGGCTATATCTGTGTGTTCACAATGTCCCACCACCATGACAAGGGGTAAGTGGTACCTGGTCCTTCACTGCATGGCAATGTGCGTGTTGTGGGTGGGTAAGGTGTCACTGTGTGGTTTATTTCTTTGCATTGGCGAAGATGTGGTTGGATCTAGATGCATTGGTGCAGGGACCCATGGTGATGGGTGGCTGGTAAGTTCTTGTTTGCATTGGTTGCATGGCACTCAGGGGGCCACATATTGCTGTGTAGTTGAGTGCATGGATGTGTTGCCTGCCCTGACCTTGTGTTGTTTTTCTCCACAGAGGCATTCTGCTGGAAGAATATGGTTGCTGCAATTGAAGGGGCATTGCTATTGTACGAGTTGGGTGGATTGCTGGCCTACAGAGGAGGACATCCATGCATTCCAGGGTGCAGCTGCTGCAGGCTCACAAGGTGAAAGGTGTGAGGTGATATGTGCATCTTTATTGCAGCGCAGTTGCATTTTTGAAAGTCTGCATGACTATTTTGATGTGAATGTGTATTGTGTGCATACTTGTTGACAGGGAATGTGTTGGCCACTCAATCTGGATTATGTTGTGGTACACTCATAGGGGATCCATGGCACTGATCACATGTCTTGCTTGGTAAGTTACATTTCGTACTGTGCCTTCCTAGGTGTGTTCTCGTGTATGTAGTTTGGAGGCTACGTGCACAATAGTGGTTGGTGTCGATGTGACAGTGGTCAGGGACATTCTTGCATGTGTTGTGTGCTTTAGGGTGTAATGCATGGACACTGTTGTTTCCAGTTGGTATGACTGTGTAGGTGATTTGTGCACAGCCCTACAGATTAGTGGAGTATCAGCCACTTCTGCGCCATACAAATGGGAAAATACATCAAATAAGAATAGGGAGTGAAAATACTCCCCAAAAAGAGATTATTTATGCAACAAGGCATGTGGAATCTTGCACCCCTACTTTTGCCCTCACAACGACATGGTTATGTTTGGCCCAGTGGTGCACCTAGTACCACAAGTGTCCATTGATATTTCAACTGCCTGAATTGAAGATGTTGACTTGTGTTTTGATGCACATATATTACTAGGTGTAAAGGAATGTATCTTTACAAAAGAGAATTGCAGTTTTTCAGTTAGGTTATATTTTAACGTGCTTCTGCATTACTCTCATTGTGTATTGGACGAACATTTGTACTCCCTTTGAAATCATTTTACTCCCTAAGTTTGGAAATAAGTGTACATTTCTCCCACTTGCTATTCTTATCTGGTGCACTGGTTCTATATAGTAAATCTAGTCGTCACTGCACTCCATGTGTGAACAATATGGTATATACAGTTCCAGTTATATAGAGTTTAGGTGTGGGGATGAATAACCACCCTGACAGGAGATCGTAATACTAATAGTGAAAATAAAGAGTCCAATCTATAGACTCTCCCGTCCCCTGAACGCTTAAATACTGAAAATCAGCACAAACTTTAAATAGTGTATTATATCAACAAGTCATAACAGATACAATAATAAAGCACAATTTATCAAATATTTGCAGGCAATGTATCAATTCATATATCCTGCGGAGGCCAAACAATGCAATTCATGCTCGACACGTTTTGGGGAAGACACCCCTTCTTCAACAGAAATTCCTAATACAAAGAAAGATCCAAATGGATATTATAAGTTAGCATCTCACCAGCTTACTGGTACGTGCACAGTTTTTAATACATTTCCATTAAATGTGCGCTAACCCTCACCCAAGATAACATGCCCAGGGGTGTACAAAGAATTCTAGTGATATATCAGTGAATCAACAACCTGTGTGTCTATAATTGTCAAAGTAGACATTTGAGAAAACCTCACCCCCTTAACCCCTCTTCCGTGTTCAATTCCTACTAGAGGTGTCCACATAGTAAACCCCTGAAACACCCTGGCAAGCCGAGACCTACCTGGCCTCGGTCACATACATTTGTGCAAAAACAGTGAAGAAAGGTTGACAGCTAATATATACCTAATTCAATACTCTGTTATAATTTGCATATCACTGAAAGTAACCCTTTTATCCAATCCTCTCCTGATTAGAGAAATTAATGAGCACTGAAACGGGTATTGTGACTTGGGTTCCCCTTAGACTGTTAATTCCCTTAATCAGCCACAGTGAGGCTCAGAACCGATTCTAAAAGAGAAATAGGATATAGACACGTCCTATACAATATTAAGTATGCCCATAAAGCATCTAATACGCTGACAGAATGGAAGGTAGTAATTGTTGCTTATAAAGCATATCCTTATATCTACCTTAAGCACAGATGAACGCTCCCCTTTTTCTGGATCCCCAGGGAATCAGAGCTGTACATTGCGGTGTTAGTTCACAGTATATAAAGAAAGAGTCAGAACGCTGAAGATGAGTCACGTGAGTGTTACCGGAGCATAACCCATATGTGCCGGTGCATTTCACAGCCGTAATGCAAATATCAGACGCCGAATGCAACGTCATCTTTTTTTTTTAAACAATTTTTATTGGTTTTGATAAACAAACACAACAAACAAAGGACCAAACAGTGTATATCAGTCATAACTTCTAAGTGTCATGTACAGTATCATTTTAAATCCACTGCTGTCCCTTTACCCTCTGACCCATTCCAAGCATGCTCCCCATCCCCACGTTCGACCACCCTCTCTTGGGGTACTGTCCTCCCTTTACCCTCCAAAGACTCTTTGTCACCAAGGCTGGTCAGAGCTACCAGGTGCCTCCAGGCCTGCAACAAGGCAATGGGGGTCATTACGATCCTGGCGTTAAGGGTTTAATGGCGCCATAAAATTTGTCAGAGCCGTTAAACCCTTAACGCCTGATTACGAGGTCCCTTTACGGGACCCAACCTTAACGGCTGGTTTTACCAGCCGTTAAAGTAGGGTGCCGCAAAGGGACCTCGGTGCTAATTACGGTACCGCAATTGACGGTACCGTACTTAGCGCCTTCCCCAGTCCCATTGAGCCCTTTGGGGCGAAAATGGGAATGGGGAAGGGCCATGGTGAAATGGGGAAATACTGCCCCGCCAACCTTGGAATGGGGCGGTATTTCCCCATTACACCATGGCGGACTCGTTACAACACCGGCACCAACCATGGTGCTAATAGCGCCATGGTTTAGCGCCGGGGTTGTAATGAGGGCCAATGTCAATTCTTGTCTCTTCAAGTGCATCATGACCTTATTCCTTTTAGATAACTATTAAGCCCCCTGACATTCTATGTCACTATTTTGAGGGCCCCCATCCTATCCAAATCCTGTTCCACCCCCACCCCCATCCATTTCCACAGTGATGTATAGGTGTAAGCTTGCTCCCTAACTATTAACACCCCTTCAAACTCCCCAACTCCCCCTATCCCCAACTGTTGCCCAGCCCCATCCCTGGATCTCAGGCTACCCCACATCTAGTCCTTTTGTGGCCTGGTATGCTAACTACACTAACTTCTAGGGGTAATAGTGCTCAGCTCCCACATCTCCTGCTTAAATGCTACAGTATATTACGCACAGTATGGCATTTATCCCATATTAAGTACACGCATCAGTCCAATCATCCAAATGGGCCCCTCTGGGCATTAGAGCTGCCCCTAAACCAAGTCAGTATCAGGGCCGTTCACGTGGCATCAGCCAAGTCTATTAATGGTATGACATTGGTTCACTTATCTTGTCCGCTCTGGTCTCGGTTTTCCGCAACTCCCGTCCATCCCTGTGTCGAGCCAGCTCGTAGCTTCCTCAGGTGTCTCAAAGAAGACCACCTTGTTTCTGTGTATAACGTTCAGTTTCGCTGGATATAGGAGCATGTATTTAAAACTGGATTCTCTCAGTCGTCCTTTAACAGCTACATAGTTAAGTCGTTGTCTTTGTACCAGCATGGTGTAATCCGGGTATGCTGAGACGGTCACAGATGCTCTACTTATCGTTCCTCCCTTGCAGAAGTGTTCCAGGATCTTTTCTCTGTCCTTATAGTTCAGTACCTTAGCTATGATTGTGCGGGGCAGGACTCCCGGTTGGGCCTTCTGAGCTGGGCCCTGTGAGCCCTTTCAACTGTGAACCCCTGAGTGAGCATGCCTGCTCCTATCTCCTGTAGTAGCATGTTCTCTACATAATTCATTGGGTCCGTGCCTTCTTCTCCCTCCGGTAGTCCCACCACCCGTATGTTGTTGCGTCTCGCCCGCCCTTCCGCCTCTTCCACTCGATTTCCCAGGTTGCGCACCTGTTTCTGTAATATATGAACCTCCTTGGCATTGGCCATGCCAACGTCTACGTTAGTCTTCACCTTGCTCTCCAATCTGCTTGTGCACTCAGCCAGCATTCTCACATCTTGTCTTGAAAGGTTTACGTCCACACTGACCACATCTAGTTTGAATTCCAGAGCAATTTTCAGTTCCGCCATGGCCGCGTCCAACTTACTCCCCCATGAAGCTTTCAACTCCGCTATGGCCTCTAATATCTGATGGTCATCACGCTGTGGGGCCATTATCCCTTGTGCATCCCCTTTTGCCTATGCAGACACATCTGGTGACTGTGGTGGCTTGGTTAAAATGTCCATCGTAGGTTGCTTCCCCTTAACTTTGTTAGATTTGGTAGCCATCTCTCTCGTCGTTTCGGTGGCCTACTCAGTGCACTGGTACCGCAATGCTTCCCTAGCCCCCGTAACTTCCTGTCTGGGAGCTTCTTGTATCAGGTATGCCTGTCCTGTGCTGGCTGGCGGTTGAGCGTGCGGTCATCTGCACCCTCATGGTGACCATGCTCTAGTTTAAGGAGTTGTTATGGGTGTGTTAACCATGCGCCCGTCGCTCCTCGTGTCACTGCGTGAGGCAACACACACCAGTATCTTGTCGTCTAATTACTGCAACCGACCCCCTCGGCCGTGTATTCCTACACGGGGCCTTGGCAGCAGCTCCTAATTCAGCTATTTGTGGTTGCAGCACCTATCTTACTATGATGGCTGACTTCCACCACTCATTCTGTTCCCGTCACCCTCTAGTTGGTGAGCTTAGCAGGGTTGCCCACTCTGCGGTGACAACTGTATAGTGTTCCCAATTCCTATCCCTAGGCCTTGCTTATTTAGGTCTGCATTGCTCAGTGTCTCACACAACGCTGCAACACATACAACAATATGCCTGGTATGCTCCTCTCGATCACTTGTTGCGGCTGTGGGCATTCGTTTCTAACCGTGTGCGATCAGAACGACACCTCTGCCTCTCTATCTTTGTGCCCCTGCACGAACAGCGACATCTGGACTATATGTCTTTTGTCTAGTGCAGTTTCGGATATTGCACAGATATCACTTCAGGCTCCACGGTCGCTCGTCAGCAGATTAGGCGTTGTTCTGCTGTGTTACTATTCCACCCATCCTGGGTTTTGATGCATCTCACCGTCATCCCAGGGCACTCAGACACTGATCGGATCTCACCTACCCTGGTCTGTTTGGGTCTGTCCCTCCAGCCATAGTGCTGCACTCACCTGTGGTAATGTGCCACCGCCAGCACATCCTCAAGTTGAAGGTGGGATCTATCATATCCGAAGTCCATGCCCCCAACGTGCCCTACCCAAAGGTTGGTGTCTCGTGTGCTGTAGGGACAATCTGCCTTTACTGCACCTGTTTGTGTAGGCACCCGCTGTGCTAGTTTAACTTTTCATAGCCGTAGCTCAAGGCGGCAACCGCCAACCTCTTTGGCTCCACAGCGGTCTTTTTGGTCTATTGGGTCACTTTGCGCTCAAAGGGCTCTTCATGACTTGTAGCACCCTATGTGTGTGCTGTGGTACATTACCCTTATTACAGAGGGCCATCTGCTTTCATGGTCTCCGCCTCCTCATTTGCTGAGGGTTCACCCGCACACCAATCCTTCGTTCACTGAGGTGAAACTCACACCAGGTCACTGTCCTCCATGTGTCGTGCCCGTGCTGTTCGGAACTCGTCCTGGAATTACATGTGACAGAAACTCGTTATGCGCTGGTACAGGTCTCATTTCTCTCTATTCCCTCCTTCCTATGTCCTGTACTTTTCTAATCCTCTTCTCTTCCTTCCTTCTCCCTTACTCCCTCTGCCTCCTCTCCTACTTCTGCTCTCATCTTTCCTCATACCCCCTAGCTCTTCCCTCTTCTTGGACCCTCCCTTCTCTTCTTCCCTTCCATAATGCCACTCTCCATTTGCACTGCCTCCCTGGCAACCCCTTGCACTGCGGGACTGTCTCTGTATCCCTACACCCCCCCCTCCCCAGCACTTGTCTGCACTTACCTTGCACTTGCCACCAGCTGGCCCTATTATTTATTTTTTATTCTACTTACCCTGTACTGCACCCCCCCCTCCCCTTCCCCTTGCACTTTTCCCTCCCTCCTACCCCTGCACTTGCGCGATCTAAATGACACCTGGCCTAGTAGGATTGTTGTCTGTCTTCCCCTTGTTCCCCCTCCCTCGTCGCGCCTTGAAACACTTGTGTATAGGCGCGTTACAAATGCCATATCATATAATATCATATTGTAATGTAAATTGTTTTTGTACTGCTTTTTGGTTTAATTCAATTGTTATGTAATGCTTGCTGTATATTGTTGCTTCCTCTTGTAAAGCGTTTTGGATTAAAACGCTGCATATATTCAATAAAATAAAAATACAAAAATAAATACAAATACAGGTCTTTTTCACTGCACTGAGCCGTGCGCTGCTTGTATGCTGTACATGTGGAGATACAATGTATCCCCCAATGTAAATGTTGTGTGGTTCATTCAATCACGGAAGGTTCCTCCGCCACGGATGTGCTCCGCTCTTTTCCGCAGAGTGGACTCATCTGCTTATCTTGTTCAGCTTCCACCGAACAAGTTCCATTCAGGGCTCTGTTATTTTCCTTTGTATGAAGGCGGCCGCCATCTTGGTGCCAACTTCGTGAGTCTGAGTCATTTCGTCAACGCTCCAGAACTTGTGTCTCGATCATTTGTTTCATTTCAAGTGACGCTCTAGGTGTGCACCTTGCATACCGACAGCTGTGGGACCGCTTTTTATATTCCTTCAGTTGCTTTAAGTCTCCATGTGCATCAGGATCGATTCTGGATATGCAGTAGCACACGGGTAGAGCTGCCTACAACATGGCTGCCAAGCCACATCCCCGAATGTGGCGTCCTCTTGGGCGGAATACAACTATGTTGTCATTACGCTATTGTCTTCTACGGCTAACATGTTAATATCCAAAGAGTGGATGTAACACTTGTCCCAATCAAATCAATAACATAATCAAGAAGAACTAGAGCATGCTACAGCATGACCCAATACTCCATAAGTTGTTCCCTACACCACCTATGATGGCCTTCAAAAGAGGTACAAATCTGAAAGACAAATTGGTATGGGCTAATAGGCCTCAGAGGGACGGGCAAAGGGTACAAGGCATGAGAAAGAAGGATACATTTCCCTGTCTTGCATGTAATCATTGCAACAGCATATTGAAGGATAAGACAATTTCCCACCCACACAAGGGCCAGAAGATTCCACTTCAAGATTAAGCCACTTGAATAACACTGGGTGTGATATATGCGATTAAATGTCCATGTGGCCATCAGTACATAGGCCAGACAATAAGACTGGTCAAAGAGAGACGGAACAAACACAAATCGAATGTAAGATGCAATAATCCTAAGTCTCGAGTGGCTAGGCATTTTAAAGGGAAAGTGCACTCAAAAATGTTATTGTCCCGAACGTTCGGGGGATGTGTTTTTAAGCATACTGTGATCGATCGTAAACATTTTTCCTATATATCTTACCTTTGTTTTCCTCACTTTTACACATGCAAAAACAACGCGTTGGGCGGGGCCATCTTGTGCTAATTGTATCTGTTGCTGCATCGCCCTAAGGTCAAGTGCCCTCGCGGCACTAAATCATATCACCTGACCCTGAAGCTAACATCACTAGATGCTCACGCCGCTTTTCACAATGCCAAGGCACGTCTCGTGTCAAGGTTCTCTGTGTGCAAGCTATTGACGTGTCCCCATGGAAATGGCCGGACGCCTGTTTCCTCACTAAGTATAAACAGACCCCTTCTCATGAGACAACATCAGATTTGCTTTTTAAATCATCTCACTGTCTTTTATTTGGATCGCCTGTGACTTGTTTCTACTCTGTTCAGCTATCTTGCATGTAGCCCCTGCAAACAGATACTTACACTAGTATTAATAGTGATTTCAATCGTTACTTGCGTTTTATTTAAAAATGTGTTGTACAATGGCAACAATACAGCACTACAAGTACGAGTCTGAGTATTCTGAGGCAGAAGTAATTGAAAGAGAAAGATGTGCAAATGATGGGGAATCGAACGATAGTTGGGAAGATGATTCACAGGAGCATGAGCCTGAGCCTAGTTGCATGGAAGAAATTTACACCTGGTGTACCTGCAATCGTTGCAAGGTCATGCCAACTGAGGTGGAGAACTGCTGCTGCAAAGAAAATTCTGCATGCTTGGTCTACATATCAGAAGGAGACACACCACTGCTATGCGTTACCGAGCTGCATGACTTCAAGGAAGCCTGCCTCACAAAGTCTGTGTTGAGGATTATGACATTGCTTATGCACGAACTTCGCGCAACCATTCCCCCTCGCAATGTCATTTTGAACACTGAGATGACTAACATTTCATGTTTGTCTCCTATATTGTTGTATCTTTGATCGATCACTGACAAATGAATGTAGTCTGCAAATTGAATATATTTATCGCGCTTTTGGGAAATCAGATTGTTCATCGCTTACGTGTCTTTCACATTCAACTAAGAAACAATATTTCTAAGTGCCCCCAAATGTTATGGATTTAATGGGTGTTCACATTTGTAATGAGTTGAGACTTCAAAGCCCAAGTTCATTTATCCGTGAAGTAACTTTTGTACGGGCAACTCTGCCATAGAATACAGGGTGCCTTTTCAAGTAAGGGTTGTACACTTTTCAGGTTCATTTAATTACAGCATGTATGTTTCTCTTCCATACGTGGTACAGGCTGGTGGCCTACCGTTCATTTACATGGTGGCTTTATGGGAGGCACGGACGAGTAATACCTGCCTGTGTTGTTGGAGCCAGTTGGGCCAAATTCCCCAGTAACAGCGGACAGTGCAGGGGATTTTCACACACTGTGCTGCAACCTCAAGTATGCAATTTGTTTTAGCCATCAACATCACCAAACTAAATAAAATACAAATGAGCATATACGAATAGTTGTTTCAATTTTTCAGTGAATCACGAAAACGCTCACACGTTTATGAGGAACAAAAAAGAATGGTTGGTGCCCTTTTACGCTCACCTCATCCGCATTAATCCATCCCCACTCCATTATACCTCACTCTGGTACCAAGTGGGTGGGAACGGCCAAGGTACCAAACACCATGAACACTTCAAAAGGGCTCTTCAGCACGATGACATTGTTCTCATGCCCTCCCCAGACCCAGTGTCTCCAGGCTCCCCTCTTCAAGACCCGGCCCTTGCAATCCACATATGTGTGTCTCCCTTCAAGAGTGCTCTGGGCATTTTGCGCCTCATGCCCATCCATCCCGCCTCCAGTATCAATGGCAGTACACACCTGTGGCCATGCACTCACAAAGGGACTGTGAGAATGGGAACGGCCAAGGTGCCAAACAACATGTACACTTCAAAAGGGTTCTTCTGCATGTTGACCATTGTTCTCATGCCCTCCCCAGTGTCTCCAGGCTCCCCTCTCCAAGACACTGGCCCTGCAATCCACATAAGTGCGCTCCCTCCAGCAGTGTTCCGGGACTTTTGCAGTCACTTCATGCCCATCCACCCCCCTCCAATGTTAATGGCAGTTCACACCTGTGGCCATGCGCTTACAAGGGGGCTGTGAGGATGGGAACAGCCAAGGTGCCAAACGCCATGCACACTTCAAAAGGGTTCTTCTGCACAGTGATCAGTGTTCTCAAGCCCTCCCCAGACCGAGTGTCTCCAGGCTGCCCTCTTCAAGACTCCACAACAAAAACATCACACATTTACCTACACAGCCACTTTTCTAATCCTTTATAAACACCTTGACATTTTACAGGAGAACATCTCTGACCTATGCAAGGTATAGAAAGCTGTGATATAATTCCATCAATCACATGCATACAAGATATATTTAGATATATATTTCTTTATACAGATATTACAGACTTTTCAAGAATGCATGCTTGTATGGTTTTCGGTTGCCCCTCTATGAGCCATGCCAAAAGTCCGGGCACAGTCCTGCATACATTCCCGAAGGATATTGATTTAATAAGAAGATGGGTTAAATGTTATGGTTTTCCGGTGGACGAGATTGAAAGTAGAGCACTGAATGGCTTGAAGAACATGAGGGCCAATCTATTCCGCATCTGCAGCCTGCACTTTACCGAAGATATGTACGAACAATTGAAGTACATGAAAGCATCGACCCAGAGTTCTTCGTATATTTCTTCCAAATGCAATTCCAACTAAATGTATGCACACGCTGCCTGACGTGAGTCCTGGATAATACATTCGCTGTGTTCGTTGTCATCTAGGAAGATGGTCTGTATAAAAAAGTATTATCTATGATCTCACGATCCAATTAGAGTAGGGTATTGAAAAGGTAACTTCATCAACAGATTTAAGCTTTCGGTGTATATTTTCTTAAAATGTGTCATACTAAAGTTACCAGATTGTATTGAATGTTTACTATATGACATGTTACTGTACTACATCTGTCCCCGCTTTCTGGAGCCTCTAATAAATCAAGGAATTATGACCATTAGAAAACAATGCCATAGTGCCCTTAAAAAGTTGCATAACGTTTTCGTAATCGGTTGCTTGACATGTCCCTTTTTTCGTAGAGCACACCGATGGAAGCACAGACCCTCACAAACGACGAAACCACTGACATGTTCAGTATCCCAATTGTGAGCACTACTGACATGCTAAAAAATGATATTCTCGATCTTTGGATCTGCCCAGATATCTAATACAACTTGAACTTTCCCTTGTACCACTTTATGAGAATGTACTGAAGTAGGAAGATTCTGCATCAATTTCTTTTCCAGAGTCAACATCAAGTAATTTTGTTTTACTTGTCCTTTACGAGAATGTGTTATGCTTGGAATTTCAAATTATGTGACCATGTTTATGTATGCTATTGGTTATTTACACTAAGTGGCATTTATGGGTGTCTTTCTATATGTACCATGTTCTGCATCTCATTGTCTCAGTTCCATTTCGCTGTTTTCATCCGTATTAAAACAAGCACTAATGGAACTTCGACTACAATCACTTCCTCCTTTGCTACTGGTCCAACGTATGAGGTGTGCATACTTACAGTACCCTTGCAAGAATAAAAGTAAACCCTATGAAGGATATGATTAGAGAGTGAAATGCATATAACCGTGAATTGTTTCAAACATTTCTTATTTCATTTTTAACGTAACACTTCCACCCTAATGCAAAATACATTACAAAATGTTTGAGGGCAACATTACAATCAGTATGTTTTGCATAGTGATCTCTGATCATGTTAATATGTCATCTAGGAAGAATATCAAGTGAAATTTGAAAAGTATATTATGACTAAATGACATACACTGTTTGCGAGGGTATGTTCATACGAATGTTCCATTAGTAGTGCGACTACAAACCTTGTAGTCAACAGTTCCTAATCATTTAATACTGTGTGAGTGCTCTGTGCAATGAAAGATTTTATTTTCCAGTACTACTCACTTTTTATTTTTTTCTATGAATATTCTATTCAAGGAATGTACACAAGGTGCGAAATTAGAAGAGGAGGCACATGAGCCAGAGGTGAACATAACGTAATATTGAATACAATTGGACATCATATTGTATTTGGAATACATATTAATGTTGTAATTTTTTCATTCAATCAAGTTGGTTATGTTTGTAGATATATACATATGTTTGTTTGCATGAAAATGAAATGTGCTTGATTTAAACCATATAAAAACGTATTTTTTTCAGCTTGCTGGTGCGGTGGAAAAAGAGAAGCCCATGGCTTCAAAGAAAACAAAGAAAACAAGGTTTTGTGGAGGTTTTTAGGCTGGTGTTTTATTCACGTAATGTTTGTGTTTTTAAAGTGCTATCTGCTGTATGTGTGCTGTACATTGAACATGTTTTTCAACACATCTCTTAGAGGCCCAGAAGTAAGAGAAGTATAAAGACACAGACAACAAATAAAACCAAAGATGTCACTTGCTAAACAGATTTCACAATGGAGCAACTACTATTTGGGGCGCAGCATTGTCCAGTCAATAAGCAGACTCATGATGCCTATGCCCAATGGCCAGAAACTGAATGGAAAGTGACTGGCGGTCCGTGCAAAGTGTCTATGGACCATTGCTACCATTTGACAACTCGACAAGATGAAACTGAATATAATGAAGATGCATTGCAATTCCTCGCAGACCTCTTGACACAATCTACACCCGCTAACACTGTTCCACCCAAGAAACATTCCATGTTACCTGTTTCTCCAATCTGTGTGCAAATATCACAATCTGATCTAACAGAGACTGAAGCTTCAAAGCAATTGACCTAGGAACCTGCTTAAGATTTCAACTTTAGTTTGCCTAGTTTGGGCGAATCGTCCACCACAGTCGATTCACAAACCACATTCATGCTGGATGATTGGCTAATAAATGAGCAAAAATACATTTTATTCGACAGCTGCCTGCCAGAGATTGTACAGATGCTGAAATGTGTCCATACATTGAGGGGGAACATATGTGGGGAGCCATTGGTAAACGTGTCTCGTGTATTACAAGGCATTAACCTGAAAATCCAAGCCAGCTGTGTCCACCTCCATAATACATTTTCATGGTCCGCTCAACCGATGCTGGGTAAAGTGCCAGCTGGAAATCTACTATGTTCAGCAGCTTTATTTTTCAGCGGGTTTACTTTCGGTAAAATATCTAGTTTTTGTCAATTTGTGAGAGTTGAGTTCCTTGCTAACACTCAGTACTACAAATATCAAAGGGAATTCTTATTTCCTGCTATTAGTCAAGCCTGGAAAATTTAACAGATATCAATCGAAAGCACATTCTCTGGCAAATGTTTCTGGCTAGCTGGCGACGGACAGTGTGACAGCCCCAGATTTTCAGCAAAATACTGCACATATCACTTTCAAGACATGGAAAGTAAAACAATGATGAGTTTGGAGATTGTGCAGGTGTACCAATGTACATCTTCTGTGGCCATGGAGAAACATGGTTTCATCAAATCTGTCTAACACCTTCAATCATGGGGAATGCAAACAGACCAGATAGCCACTGACAGGCCTGTTTCAATAACCAAGGCCATGCAGGAGCAGTTTCCACACATTTGTCATCAATTTGATGTATGGCACATTGCCAAATCAGTCAATGCAAAAATGATGGCTGCTGGTAAAAAAAAGGGGTAGGAAAATATGTCAGCAACCATCTTTGGTGGAGCTCCAAAACTTGTCATGGGTCTGTAGAAATTCTACTTGAACAATGGCATTCATTGATGCACCATTGTTCCAACGTACACTCATGAACAGAAAATCAGCATTTTCATGAATATGCACATGGACCTTTATCAAAGGAGCAGGAACGCAAGAAGAGGTGGTTGGTGCCATGTTCACCTCCACACAAAGCTCCTGAGAAGAACGTGTAAGATAAAACTATTTCAAGAAACCTGAAGGCACTCACAGAATTCTGTAATACCAGAGATTTGGAGTTGTTCCATAATATGTGCCTAAAGGAAAAGCCCAAAAGGTTGCATTTTGGCATTGACGGTATGTAGGCCAGAACAAGACTAGCTGTACTTGTGCACAATGAGAACATTGGAAGGGAACAAGTGAAAACTGCAGGAAACTTTGGGATGCTTTTTTACCTCTTGGCCTTTACAAAATGAGGCAAACAGTGGTGGCCAAGTCAATATACCAGGAAATAGAATTTGAATTTGTGAAAGATCTGACATTAACTGTGTTGGCAATGCATATTCATGGAATCAATCCTGCTTTTGTTTCTAGGACACAAACAATGCCACAAATCATTGTAAACAAGCCCTGTCCAACTAAAGCGGAACTTACTGAAAAGTTGACTTCCCGATTTAAATTATTTGTAGCTGTCTTCATAATGTGCTCACAATAACATTTTTGATATGTTCCACACTATCTGGACATTGTACATCAACAATCGAATGCTATTACACTCAATTTCAATGCTATAAAAAGTATTAAAAGCATTCAATTATGCAGATGTTATTGGGTGTATGATTCATTAATGTATATCTTTTATCTTTCCTTCATTTATACTACTGGTTCTCGATCGAAAAGACACACATCTGTGGTTGCTATTGATGATATATTTCAGAAAAGTATTGCCCTAGCACATTGGTGCTGCACTGCCCATGTGGGTTGCTGAAATACTGATAGGCAAATGGATATTTACCATCAGTCCAAGGTACACAGAGGGTTGGTGTCTGTCAAACAGTATGCCAGACCCAAACCACATCCACATATGCAGTGAATGGCACTGGCATTGAAGGCCTAAGGTGGGTAAGGTTTTCATTGCAATGATCAATCACCTGGTCTGTGTCAACCCCATAAGTAACAGAATGTTTTGTTGAAGCAGTGTATTATTTTTTCAAACACCTCAGTAAGGGGGCACCTTTTTACAAACTCACAGTATTTTAGTCTTTTGATGTGTGTGATTTTTTGGGTTCTCCATAGCTCTACATAGCTCACCATAGCGTCCAAATTGTCTTTTCAAATGTATCCTCTTTGTCAATAAATGCCTGTTGTTGCCAGGTTGCCATACAGTGTAACTCTGGGTATTGCTTTGCATGAGCCCCTTCCTTTGTTATTCCCTTGTGTTCTCCCTGTCCCCTCCCAAGCCTTCCTCTTTTCTCTTCGCCCTACCTACTCTGTGGTGCTCTCCGTCCCTCCTATCTTTTCTAACTGGTTCTCTATCGACTATCCTGCTCTCCTCACTAAATCTTGTAGGAAGAAGTTTAAAAAGGACATCCTGGTCTCCAATTTAGGCCTCCCTATCGCCGAAACCTATACCAGTGCTTCCTCCAGGCAAACCCTCACTGACATCCTCTTTGTCTTTCCCTCGCCAGGCCTATGGACTCTACATATGGTCTCTGTGCTCTCTCCTTTCTCTTTGTCTCCCATTAATGGTGGCACCCAGTGGGAGGCCCTCCTGACCTCCTTCCACTCCTCTAAGGTCATCATTAATCTTTACTTAATGCCTCTTAATTAATTAATGCCTCTGTCATTCTTACGCAGGCCTACTCATCTTTCGAATGCCTTGTCTTCCGGCTCTCTCTCTCTCTCCTGGCCATTCCTTTACTGTGGCTACCATCTATCGGCCACCTGGTCAGATCTCCTCCTTCCTCTCTGAGTGAGTGGACCTCTCCTCTTCCCTCCACATCTCAACCACTCAACTCCTCCTTCTTGGAGACTTTAACATCCACCTGGATGATTCCTGTCCTTCATCTGGACTCATGGAAACTGTTTCTGTATCCGTACTGCCCCCTAGAATCCTACCTGATGTCTGCACTTAACCTTGCACTTGCCACCACATGGCTACTCTTTTTATTTATTGTATTCATTTATTTTCACTGTTTATCCTATGCGCTGCACTGCCACCTCCCCTTACCCCCTGCACTTTTCCCCTTCCCCCTACACTGCACTTGTGTGATCTCAATGTCACCTGGCCTAGTAAGAGCATTGTCTCTGTCTTCCGTCTGTTCCCCCTCCCTTGCATTGTTGCACCTTGAAGCACTTGTGCATAGACGCGTTACAAATGCCATATCATATCATAATATCATATCATGTTTTGTTTTAGACAGACACAAAAGGAATCTTAGGTTACACCGGTCTTTCAGTGGCTTGTAGTATCGGTTTTACTTACCTTGAGTGTAACTGGTGTTGAATATTAACTTGAAGTAATTGCTTTCCCTACTCTGTGAACCAAAAAGCAACTGTAATTGAATATTACACCCCAATGTCCAACTCCGCTAGAATGACAGTCATCCAGAATACATTTCATAGGTTTATAGCGTGCCTATTATATGAGTATCAGAAGATCATAAACATTTTTTGTCCAGTTTGATACACTATGGCCCTCATTACGAGTTTGGCAGTAAACATGCCGCTATTGGCGGCATGGCTGCCGCCGAAATCGCGTCGGGGTCCGGGTCCTCGGAATGAGTACTTACCGGGCCATTCTGAGTTCGGAAGGCCCGGTAATTCGTCCCTCCAAGGACCCGGACACGGTCCTTCCCCATTCTCATTTCAGCGCCAATAGGGCCAATAGGGAAGAGGGAGGCCCGTTGTTTGCTCCCTCTTCCCCTCACGGGACCCGGTAAGCACGCCTGGTTTTCCCAGGCTTGCTCATCGTGTCCCACGAGGGGAACTCATAATGCAGTGGTTCGGAGGGAATGGCACCGACACCTTTTACGGCACCGTTCACTCCGTACCACCAGGGTCGGAATGAGGCCCTATGTGATTTCTTGCTGAGAGTGCCGGTACAACGGATTAGGTCTAGTAAAGGAATTCAACATTGGCTGGGTTAACCTGCGTTCACCAGCTATTATCACATTTTGAAATCTGATCTGCCGCCAAGGGCACATCCTACTCGAATAGTGGGAACCAATTCTTCATCGCCTCAGGCCCCTTCCTGACTTGCTACGACCTTCCCAAAAAGAAACACTTTTTGCTTTACCGTCGCGATTGTGCGCTTTTGCGCACTAGTGTAATGTTGAGCACAAGGCTACTGACTTCTCAGGTCTGCATCAGAAAGTTAGGAAATGACTCAGAAAAATTGTCTAACGCTCATCCTCGCTTACCCTATGCATTCGTATGGCCGATCGACACACGGCCTAGTCGGATCATGAATGCAACTAACTTAGTTTGGGCAAGCAATGTAACCTGTCACGCTTGAACGTAGACAGGGCTGCCTCAGGTGGGATAGTCTGAACAGACATGCATAAATTATAAAAGATGGGGTGCAATTGAAGGCTGTCCCCTGTTACGCTCACAACATAATGAATACAAAACTCTCTTGAAATATGCCAAGAGATAGCTTGCAGGGTTTAACAAGGTTAACTTTTTCTGAAATTAAAAAAAAATCCTCAAAAGGTGTCTGCTCTTTGAGAACGTTGAGACTCCAGAATGAATGATTTTGCCTATTGAAAGGCCACAACATCATGAATGACATTACATATAGGTTCACAACCCACGCAAGTGATGGGTAAAAAAGTATTCATGATTGCGTGGCATTGGTTGATGCCAGCAAACAATTTGTTTATTTTTCAGGCGTATTTCAAATGCCACATTGGTCAGCTGGGCTCATCGCTCCCATGGAGTGAAGGGTACTTTGTGGGATGATCCTTGTGGGGATAGAAGAAATTAATCAGTTCACACTGACGGGTCTTGTACGGTATGTTTTATTATTGTGGCATTCTTTAACAACAAAAAAAACCTACCACGCATACAAGCTGAAAACAAGCTTCAATTGTTATTTGACCCTGGACGAGACAGAGCAATCGCTAGGCTAGAAGAACTGAAGGTGTGGAATACCCACACAAATGATAACATTTGCTATATTGAAAGTGAACATTGGAACATTTAGTTTCAATTTATGCAAACCGTTGTTCTGAGCGGGCAATCTGTGTTACGCCAAGAGAATGCAACTACCAAACATAATGTAAGTTCAGCTGCCCATAATAATTTTGCTATTAAAAACTGCATTTGTGCTGTATGCATATGGAACAATTCAGCAACGTGCAAATATGCCCTTTGACAAACATTTTGTTTGTTCCATTGATTAAATTTATACTCCGCCATATTTAAGAAATCAATTGCATAACTTTTTGTTTTGCATTTTGTTTATATGTCTAATAATAATTGATATTTGTGTATAGTTCAAAGCGGAGTGAGTAAAGGTTTGATTTTTTGCCCGGTATTGCGTACTGACATTGTTATGGGTTGTTAGTTGGAACATATTGTGACGATTATTCATAGACTACCTGCAACCACAACCTGTATGCAGGCTAGTGATATCTAAACCACTTCATCCCATGGAAAATCAGGGTGTCCTATCTACTTTGCATTATTGAATGGGATGTGCCGGGGGCAGAACATTTTCCAAGGGAACTCGTTTCACTTTTCGATAGATAATATTCCCAGTTCTGTTATATCACCAGCTGTTTGTTGTTCCATTTATCCTTCAGATTCTCTATCCCATTGGGAGCTGTACCTACTTCACAATGCTAACCTTTCATGCACATCGTAGTCTCAAATACTCCCCCATGTTGTCTGTGTGTGCTCATTATTTGTGGTTTGTGTTCATTATTAGGTTTCATCTGGTGCAGAATGACAGGGTAAATGGATACATTTAAATAAATAATGGCTACTAAAATATATTTTTATTATCTTATCTCCACAGTTACATTGTAACGTTCTGACAATGCCATAGTTTCCAGCTACTGTCGGACAGTTTCTTCAATCAACAATGGCAGATACACCTAAATGCATAGTTTAGCATCAACCTCATGTGGGAGGATAGACCGGGACTGATATGCCCTTTGGCAATAGCAGCGACAAGGAGCAACCTGTCATCGTTTATGGTCTAGCAGAAGCTGATGCCAAATCCTTCCAATTGAAGGTGCGTCAAATCTGAATTTTATCCTGACAGGAACACCATGTGCATAAAGTTTTGATGCTGTAATCCAAGGACACACAACAATTTGTCATTGATCGCAATCAGTGGATCATGATAATGTGGTTTTAAGAGCATTCTTCATTAAATAAAAGCACTTGCTAAATTGCATATTTATGATGTTTTCTTTAAAACTATTGTTTTCAAATCCGATTTGTGACGTGCTGTGAGAGGATGTGATTGTTGATCTTCCGGGTTCTGTGTTAACTGACGTTATGACGTGGGTGATGACTGGGCGCATTTGGCTATGCTGCCCACTAAGGTCATGAAAATAGGTGGAGCATATCATTTGGAATAGTGATGTCAGCTTCAGGGCCAGGTGATATGATTTAGTGTCACTAGGGCACTTGAACATGGGGCGATTCAGCAACTGACAAGATTAGCACAAGACTGCTGCTCCCAACGCGTTGTTTTTGCATGTGTAAAAGTGAGGAAGACCAGGGTAAGATGCATAGGAATTATTTTTACAATCAATCACAGTATTCTTAAAAACACATGCCCAAACGCTCGGGATAATAACATTTTTGAGCGCACTTTCCCTTTAAGGAACATAACCATACAATCACGCAGACGCAGTTTCTCATACTAGAAGTGGTTAAACATCTAATGAGGATGGGGCCACTTTAAGTCTCGCTTGTTACATAGAGAAATGTTATGGATACATCAACTAGACACAGTACAACATAGTGGGTTGAATGAGGATTTTTTTCTAAATTGCTTCATTTGAACATGGTAGATGTAACCTTATACCCATTGTAATGATTTGAGGAAGCTTTGCAGAAAAACAAATTGACAAACTAATAATGGCAATACTGTGAGTGTCAAGCATGTATTACAATGACTCAATTGGGAATGGCGATCCTCTGAAAACATGCTAAGGGGTTTAGGAATTGAATGTCTGCAGATATTGATAATTGAGACAGACACAGGTCTGTGAGATACTTGAGAAATATGTAAATCATCGGTATGGGGTATCAGATACAAGGTATCAGGCATTGACCTACAAACTGCTAAGGGGTTTAGGAATTGAATGTCTGTAGATATTGGTAATTGAGACGTACCACTCTTTGGATGTTAACGAGGTATCCGTAGAAGACAAAAGCGTAATAACAACATAGCAGTAGTCCACCCAAGAGGGCGTTACATTCGGCGTCTGATATTTTCATTATGTACACGCAAAGCATCGGTGCGTATGGGTCACACTCTGGTAACACTCACATGACTCATCTTCAGCGTTCTGCCTCTTTCTTTACATATTGTGCACTAGCGGTGTGATGGTTTCTTTGCTCTGATTATGTGGTAATCCGAAAAGGGAAGCGTTTATCCATACTTAAAGTAGATATAAGGATATTCTTTATAAGCAACAATTATGCCTTCCGTTCTGTCGGCATATGAGATTCTTTATGGGAATACTTAATATCATATAGGATGTGTCTATCTCCTATTTCTCTTTTAGAAGCGGTTCTGAGCCACACTGTGGCTGATTAAGGGAATCAAGAGTCTGCTCTAACGGGAACCCAAGTGGTAATACTCGTTTGAGTGCTCATTAACTGATTTCTCTAATCAGGAGAGGATTGGGTAAGAGAGTTACTTTTGGTGCAATGCAAATTATAATTGAGTATTGCATTAGGTATATATTTCATGTCAACCTTTCTTCACTGTTTTTGCACTCTATAGAATTGAGCAAGTTTCTCATTGCCAGATATTAAGTAACTGGGACCGAGGCCACGTAGGTCTACGTTTTCCAGGCTGTTTCTGGGGTTTACTATCTGGATACCTGTAGCAGAAATTGAACACGGAAGAGGGGTAAGGTGCTGAGGCTTTATGAAATGTCTACTTTGACAATTATCGACACACAGATTGTTGGTTCACTGATATATCACTAGAAGTCTTTGTACACCTCTGGGCATCTTATCTTGGGTGAGGGTTACCACACATTTAATGGAGATGTATTTGATACTGTGCTTGTATATAGGTTGGTTAGTTTCAAACTTATAATATCCATTTGGATATTTCTTTGTAGTATGAATTGCTCTTGAAGAAGGGGAATCTTCCCGAAATGTGTCGAGTACTAATTGAATTGTTTGGCCTCTGCAGGATATATGGATTAATAAATTGTCTGCAAATATTTGATCAATTGTGCTTTATTATTGTATCTATTATGACTTGTTGATATAATACACTATTTAAAGTTAGGCTGATTTTCAGCATTTAAGTGTGCAGGGGATGGTAGCATCCATAGATTGGACTCTTTATTTGCAATGTTTGTACATGTACATGAGTAATGGTTGCACACCTTTTGCCTCTCCCAGATACACATTCTCAGGGTGCTGTTGCAAGCATGGAGGATAGGCCCAAAATCATCATTGAATGGAACCTGGTTTGTGGCTTCGCTGTGTGTTGCCCACAGCAGCAGTTTTTTTTTCCGTGAAGTATGTTTGGACCAGCTGGGTGAGTTCACCCTCTCCACGTGCCCTTTGGCCAACCAATTTCAGGGGTGGTGCCTGTGGGTGAGGGCATTGTCCCACCTGCATTTCCACTGGTACGTTGCGCGATGTGGCAACACTGTGCAGTACACATGCAGCAACTATAATTTTACAGACTACTGGTGGGGCATATAGCAATACCCCGCCAGAGTGGTCAAGGGAGCAGAAATATGACTTTAGCACCCAGAATGTGTGCTCCACTATAACCCTAATGGCTACATGTGCTGAATTGTATCTTACCTCAGCTTGTGTGGCAGGATTCCCAAACCGGGTCATCATGAATGGTGACAGCGGGTAGGCACAGTCCCCTGCAATTGTGTACATGGTAGTTTTTGGCATTTTACTGTCATGGTCTGTTGTTCAGTGTGTCACATACATGCACCAATGAGACATGTGTTGCCATATTTTCCAGATGCCAGGGCCCGGGGGAGTGTTGACTGGCAGTAGATATAGCTATCATTCATGCTGCCAGGGAAATTGGCATACAGTTCTAACATCAGTCCATTATTGTCACACACTACCTGCACAATGATATGCTTGTAATTGCGGTAGATGTGCTCCATCAATCGGGGGGCCGTAAGCGATACGTGTGTTCAGTCAATTGTACCTAGTACATGTGGGAAGTGTGCTACTGCATAGAATTCCTGACACACTCCCTGCCTTTCCTCTAGTGTTCGGGGCATATATATGTGCATGCACACACGTACATGCTTTTATGCATGCCAATACCTGGTAGAGACAGCGGGATTGTGTGGCCTGCAATATCCCATCAACTATTGCTGTGGTTCACTGGAAGGAAACAGTTGCAATGAAATGGTGTGCAGTCAGCACTTCTAAGGGCCAGGGAGCAGATGGTGGGTGATGCTAGGTCCAGTTCCCACTCCCTGACAAGTTCTAGGATTACATGGAGGGGACCAGTACCTGGTATATACCTGGTCATCGGGCATCACAAAAAGCGTGGTGCGTTGTGCAAAACTCCGGGCCCTGGGCCTCCTCCTCCCTAGTATGTGGACAATGGCTCCTACTGTTACTGGGTTCATTGTAGCTGTGGGCGTTGGTGTGTTGTGCATTGCGTGATTTATATGCATTGGTTGAAATGCGCATTCAACTGTACGCCTGCTATGATGTGATGGGTGCGAGGTTGTGCATTTAAATCCATGAATTTAGTTGTTTTTTGCTGTGGAGTGGCAGTGCTATTGCTTAAGCGTGGTTCATACCTCAACACGCCCATATTTTCCCGTATTCTTCCTCATTCTGAATGTTCCGTTCCGCCCCCTCGTTAGGTCTCTGCATAGGCCCGGTACACACTCTGCGAGGTGTCTCATGCAAGGCAATAGGCTGCTCGCAAGGACGTGCTGGGCCTGTGCAACGTCCCAGCGAAATCAGGAAAAGTCATGCAAAGTTGATTCTATGAATCGACGAACAGGGTTTTGTGCACGTAAAGTCCCGATTTTCCACGCATTTCCATGAATCCGTCCCTTAATCTTCTGTCATCCTTCTTCATTACTGGGGGATAGCTGGGATGGATAGGAAGAATAGAACATGTAGAACATGTAGAATCTGTGGGAATGTAGCTATTTTAGAAAATGCTAGGAATTTAATAACAGAATGCTGCACGTGTGATGCACTGCAATTACTTTGCTGTTTACCCGGATTGGTACAAAACGGATCAACTGCACTGACTTATGCACTTTGGAAGATAATTAAATAATGTGAAAGATGAACTGTGATTGGGTTGGATTTTACATTTAATTTGAATTTCAGAATATTAGTCTATTCAAATATATCATATGAGTGTTTTTAAGTAATCATGGCTGTGTGTACTGTGTACAGTGTGTACACTTTTGACGATTGTCAAACTAAATACATTGCCAAACAAATTGAATCCTACATACATGTGGAACTTAGTGATTAAAGTCTCTTTAGACAAACCAAAGGATTACAGCAACAAAACCCTCTTGATTTATAATTTCAGTGAGCTTCTGTTCCAGCCTCTCTGGTCCCCAATATCTGGAGGCTGAAGGGTGTGAAGACTTGCTCACCTATATTATGTACACATCTGCTCAAAAATATTGAAAGCATGCTGTACCTCCCTTTTCCCAAAAGCTGCATTAGTGCTCTCATGCAGCTACTTTTAAATAGTCCTGTCTGCGGCCAAGTGCAAAATCTCAAAATACAATTGAAGGATCTAGTGCAGGGTTGCACAATTATGGGGAATCAAGGATCTTCAACTCCATCAACTGCCCAGGCACCACTGTCATCATGCATTGTTATTACAACTTCTGAAATTCCATTATCCTCTTTGCCTCACTGAGCTGCACCAAAGAATTAATGTGCACAGATGGACATGGTCATGGGAGCAAAGCCCTCCAGCTTCTTCTTCTTCTTCTTCTTCTTTGCTTTTTATTGCCTGCAGCATGCCCTTAGAGCTCATTGCGCACATATAATGACAGGCAATGCAAGGGAAGCACAGTTCAAAGCATTGCCATAGTCCAGAAACAGAAAAACACATTTTGTAGAATCTACCTAATCCTTAGAATTAAAGAAATAGGTCTTTTTGGCCTTCTTAAAGTTGGTAAGACATGGAATGTGTGTTATGCTGGGTGTGAGAGAATGCCAAAGACCTGGTGCACAGGCATAAAAACAGGTGCCGCCAATGTTTTTCAACTTAAAACAGGGAGAAATTACTTAGTTGGTTACATTAGAACAAACAAGTCGCATGAAAGGGGCAACCGCTGCAGCAGGTAGTCAGGTGCCTTTACTATGAGACACTTATAGGTGAGAGAGAGGATGTTGGGGGATGTCAAAATGGACTGGCAGCCAGTGCAATTATCTGAGTGCCTGAGGAATATGATCTGTTCTGGCCTGCCCACACACTGCTCTAACAGATCCATTTTGAGCGACCTGAAAGGTTTTTAAATTACCTTTAGAGGAACTGGCCAGTAAGCTGTTGCAGTAGTCGATTCTGGTGTTGATCAACATGATGGCCACTGATGATATATTAGAGGCTGCCAAATATGGCTTGATTGGCCTAATCAGCTTTGAAGTGCAGGCACATGAATCTTTTGTTTGCATAACATGTTGCTTCATGTTGAGACCCAAGTCAAGATAGACTCCTAGGGTCTTCACCCAAGGACGTCCTGGATAATACAGTCTGAGATTTTGAACTGATTGTGCTTGGCTTCAAGCTTTCTTATACGTTGATCTGAACATCAGTTCCGTCTTGGTATTATTAGTATTATTAGTGAATTAGTGGTCAGGTCATTTATCTGATTAATTCTGATTAATTTTGGCTGTGTCCCTGTCATAGTCCCCAATCAGCTCAAAGACCACCTGGGTGTCGTCGGCATCGTTGGTATATTTAGTACTAAGGGCATCCAGGTGGTTGAAGAGAGGATAGGTATAATAACCGAAGTAGTAATGTTCCAGAACTGCCTCACTGAAACATTTGTCTCGTTCAATTGAGGGCGATTGGAAATCATAGGAATTGGCAAATCTGCAAAGGCCTAAAGAGAGGCCATTCTGAGATTCATCACTCTAGATTCCAATCTGAGGTGGGTGTTTACCTATTTAAAACCACGGGAAGAAGGAGATTAAAAGAAATTAGAAAATGGTCCATCCATGGACTAGAGGTGCCAATAAGAGATGTAACTAGGAGGTTGTGGGTTAACACCCAATTGAGAGTATGTCCCTGTCTGTGAGTGGGATCTTTAAGCAGTTGAGTGAACCCCATTGCCTGAAGGGCAGCAACAATTGACACTGCATCCAGCTCATTACTCTTATATGCCCAAACATTATCTTCTCCACGGATAACAGTATAAGTAGTGGCCTTAACAAAGTCACCCATCAAGGTAAGTAGTTCTACTTCAAAGAGTGGCGTCCTGGTGGGTGGGGGATAGATAACTAAAACAAAAATAGTTGTGTTGTAGTCAACACTTGATTTGATCGGAATATATTCACAACTTTCTAAAGCAGTAAGGGTGAGCATGTGAGCATTTAAAATGTCTCTTAAAATAAACGCAGTACCACCGCCTCCGTGTTTCTCAAAATCTTTTCTAAAGATGTTATACCCAGTGGGAATGGCTAGTAAAACTGTGTGAATTGTAGTGTTGGATAGACAGGTTTCAGTCAAACAAATAATGTCCAGGTCCTGTGTCGTGATTAAATCAGCCACCTCTGTTGCATGTTTTACCACAGAGCGGGTGTTTAAAAGGGCTAGTTTCAGTCTGTCAGCATTGATTCGATCTGCAGACACAATAGAAACAGTTGTAGTGTCCTTAGAGCATGGTCTACTTGGAGGGTGTATAATAACAGCAGTAAGGGGCTCAGGAGATTCTTTATCAGTGCAAGCAGATTGCTGTATAAGTAAATAAGCCTCCAACATTGATACATGTGACAGTTCCACACGTGTTAAATTGATTGCCCATTTCTGACTGTTCTTCTCTTCTAGCACGTGTGGTGTTAATTTCCCCGAAAGCAAAATCAGTTCTATTGTTAGTTGGATCTATGGGGTTCAGTGGCAAAGTATATATCACCATATAGCCCACAACTATATTGTCAGAGCCCCGGCATATAGAATGCGTGCTGGCTGTTAGTGGCACACTTCCAGGGTTTCTGTTGGCTGCTTGAATTGCTGCCCACAGACGCATAATCAATAACACCAGGTCACCAATGCTAATTGTATACTAAGCGCAAGTTATTAGAACAGCATAATAAAACTTACTAGCACAATAAGGTGTGCCACGTTTGAGAAGTTGACATTCAAATATGAACAACACGACCGGCTTGCCCCTGAAGCGCTGGCGGAAAGAGATATAGTGCACGAGGACTATTTGAAGGGAGTTGTAGCCTAATTGCGCTCAGTGCAAATAAGGCAAAGTAGATTATTTAAATCTCACTCTATGGCACAGCTGATTAAAATTTAACTAATGCAGCAACTTAACTAAGCTGAAAGCATCTTAACGAATATTCTTAAACATGTATACAATACACTTTAAACAAATGTCAAATGCAGGCAGCAGAAAAAAGTGCAATCAACAGAGTTAAAATGTAACAGTAGAGTGTAAGCTCCAGCAAATAACTAATGTGATTCCTTTCCAGGAGTTTCGCTACATATGTGTTTGTGTTTATGTGATGTTTCTAGTCTAATTGAATAGGCATGTTATGTCCATGTGGCCCTTAGGTGTGTCATTACTATAGGTTTTTCCTCACTGGGCTTCAAAGTAGCTTACTGCACCATCTCTCTATAATGATACACCTCTCCAAGCTTGTTTTCCTATGCAGGGGTTAGGTCTCCATTGGGTGGGAATCCTCATCTCATGTTCTTACCTTCTGTAGCATGTTGGTCGTTCCAGTCCCTGCATATTGTCCAATGCATGGATATTCTTACCCCATGGAAAACAGCAGTGGTCAAAATTTGCTCCATGCACCAGCTCCCCATCTAATTACGACTAGCTTTCGGACCAGGAGGATCCAGGGTGCGACCCCCTGCTAAAACAGCAGGTAAGCATGCACCAACATGTGTTTACACCATCTGTCCCAACAGGCCATCCCCACCCTCTCTGGTCCACCCGTGTTGTTCCCTTGTGCACCCCACCCTTCCTGCACACAGGAGTCTGTCCTGATACATTCTGGTTTCACCATCACCGTCTTGTGGCCAATACTGGATTTTACTTTTATGGACTTCATTGATTCACGGTGCGTCACCCTTTCTCAACTCTCATGCTGGACTTCCTTTGCATCTTGTACTCATGGTGGCCATGAATCATGCTGTTTATCTTCATCTTGTATCCTAGCTTGCAACATTATGTGTTACTTATGACTTCTGCAATTGTATTCGCTCTCCTTTCTTGCTTCTCCACTCTTTTTTACTGCTTACTCTCTATTCTCTCCTCCCCTCCCCTCCCCTCCCCCTTTTCCTATCTCCTCCCCTCCTCCCCTTACTTTCTTCTATGCACTTACTCTATCAGAATTGTCCCTCGACCTACTATGATAGCAACCTCGTTTGTCGCTCCACTAACCCCTTACTGTTGCCCCCCTCCCTCCAGCACTATCTAAAACATTGTCAAGCCTAGTACGATAGTCACTTGTTTTGTTCCTCCCCTCCCTTTCTGCACCCCTCTCCCTCACCGCAATATAAATAAACTATCATATCATATCATATCATATCAGTTATTTAACATTTCTCGGGATAATTTATGCCATGGGTGTGGTAAGCATCCATAAGTACATTGCAGGGTAGGCCCAAAACCTGCAATGAGTTAAAATCAATCCAAGGAGCAAAAATGAGTGTATGAGGTTGCAAGAATAACACATGTTTATTACAAGCAGTTTTGGCAGGTTTAAAAGGCCAACTTCGTTCAAAGCATCATCATTAAATGGTGGTTTACAAAGAAAATCAGACATGACATGTTTTTGAAATTGTTTTCTTCACATGTAAATCATTGTAAATTGATTGGTTCACAATGTAAATCCCCTACAGAAGCCTATATAGTAATGTGCCCTATTGGCTCAAGCCTTCCTTTTGGGACCAGACTAATACCATCCCTCTAATCATGACCTAATGTCAACATTTTAGTGAGGTCCAACGTTTTATTAGTTGACTGTGGTGATACAATTTGTTACTCGCAAACAACTTTACCATTGGTTGAGGATTCTCCTGTCGTCCTTCAGCCCATATCTTCAACCAATCTCAGTGCAGTGCAGCCAGTGTGACATTTAAGAAATGAATACTTCATCCTTTTCCCATGCAACCAGAATTGGTGCCATCCCCTGATTGTTTTCGCCCTTACAACTACACAACTAACAGTTTGATTTGCAACTTCCCATTGGACACAAGTTTCACCATCTACCTTCTTCCCATGGGACTCAATGACCTCATGATGAACATTATTCAACACTACTTGTTGTCCTTGATGTGTATGTGCTTTTAGTTTGCTGTGGAGTTTCTAGAGAGCCTTAATTGGGGAGTGAGGAGGCAGAAGTGTTTCTCTCCCCACCTATGCATACCTTATTATTTAATAATATATATTTTTTTACTTTTGCAATCAATTTTCATAGTTCCATTGTCTATTTGTAAATCATGTTCCTAGCTACCTGCAGGGGCAGTGTGTTCTCAGTAGAGTCAATGGGCCTCATTAGGAGTTTGGAGGTAGCCATGCCCTTAGTAAAGGCATGGCTACCTCCAAACTCGGGTCCGGGTCCGTGGTCCCGGAATGGGGAATTACCAGGCCATTCCGACTTTGGAGGGCCCAGTATTTCCCCATTCAGGGAACCCAGACCCGGACGTTCCCATTAGGGCTCAATGGGAATGGGGAGCATGCTAACAACGGGCCCGTTAATGACGGGCCCGTTGTTAGCATGCTAGTTCCCTCGCGGGACCCGCAAAGGATGTCTGGTCTGACCAGACGTCCAGAGCGGGTCCCGCGAGGAAACCTCGTTATAGGGTGGAATGGGTTTAACAGCGCCACGACCTTTACCACCGCCATTAAACCCATTGCGCCAGGGTCGAAATGAGGCCCAGTGTGTTTTCATTCAGATCTGTTCTCCCTAGTACTAATTCAGCATTACCGTGTTAACCCTGACCCGTGTCTTTCACCTGTTCAAGCTTTTGCACAAAGTTGAAACATTTAATTTGTTTATTATTCCTTGCCCAAAGCCTGAGAACTAGCTGCGCCCTCTCTACCTGGCCAATCCCTGCACGGCTCAATACCCTTTCTTTCAAGGGCACTGGTCTTGTGCTTGCATCATCTAAAATGGACAGGAATTAAGTGTATTTCACTGTGAGGATAAATCCATGTGCTACTGTGGCGTAATCATTTTAAAGGGACATGGAGACCGCTTTTGAAATGGGGCCTAGTCTAGCTTTTATATTATTAATAGGCAGCAAAATATATTTATATTGTGTTTTGTAGCTTTGGAGTGCTCCTTTGGAATTACGAAAAGAAAATTGTTCCACTATTTGTGGTGCGCTTTTTCACTTTGCATCTGTCTCTGCTTACACATGTGTCCCAAAACGAATGCACTACTTGCACACTATTTGCCTGCAGCATTATCTCACATGGGCTAAGCTCTGAATGTGTGTTTTCTGCTACATATTGCTGCCCTACATTTCTTCATGCAGTGCTCTCAGAAATGTATCTCTCACCCTTGCTACTCACATAGACTACGACGGGTGTACCTGTAACTTAGACCATTGGTGTTTTAACAGGCCTATAGTCCATTTTGCACGGATTTCCTTAATTTGTACTTGTTTGCATGTTTGGGGTGTTGGAACGGCATCCCAACAATATATTTACTTGTTGGCTTTCCTTGTCTGATTTTAGTAACCAAAAAGGTACCTCTATCACAGTAGTACCACGAATCCTGATGCAGGATCCCTAGAAATTGACCCAGGCCAGTCAACAACATACCCATGAGACCTACATTGATCAACCTTCCAGGGAGGACTTACAATCTCCATAAAAAACACCAGCACACACTACAATCAGAAATATAACAGACCCTCCAAAAACCATTGAGCAAAAAACAAACAGTCTTTAAGGATGGACTCACAGATGATGTGGGAGTGTTTACAACAGAGAAGGAATCAAAACACGAGACAGATTTTTTTGCGTGGGTTTCTTTATTGCAATATTTGGTTTATTACAAACATTGATTGCATTTGTATTTACAGAAATCCAAATTTATACAATATAATTCATCCCAATTCATTCCAAAGAGCAAAAAAAGAAAAAAACGAAAGCAAACATCTTTCCACTAAAAACACATTTCCCCATAAAAATACTCCTTTTAAATATCTATCAAAAACAGTTTCTAAAACCAATATAGTTGCTAAAACCGGTGATGTAATTTCCCCACTTAAAAAAAGGGAACCACCATTCATCGGGAGGTAGAGTGCTTAATGGAGTACAGGAAAGTCGTGAAGTGCTTAGTTCTCACTGTGGTTAAGGCTGTGCAAAATAGCAGTGTATGTTTTAGATGTTCAACCGTTTCCAGTCTTGCATTGCACGTCTCTTGGTCTCATACGAAGACTGACTGACATTACCTCTTTTGTTAGCAGTAAATGTAGACAGATACTGGGATCTAAAATAACTGTTGGGGAAATTAAGCAAGTATTTTGGCATAGTGCCAAATACCCTAGATTCATGTGCCAGATGGTAAAATAATGTAAACTCGTTTGCCTCCTCAGAAGTCAAAGTCCAATCTGATTTCCAAAGATTTAAAGTGACCTTCTCTGGATTCCTTCTTAGGTCATCTTCTGGGGCACACACCATTTCCAGCAGATCTCTTTGCATTTTTGTTCCCATCACCCCAATGTTCTGTCTTGTCCCGTTTCCATGTCTTTCTTTATTATGGCAAACATTGGAAGCGGGGAATCCAAGACACATTTTCTATATAATGCCAACAATTTCCAATCAATCCTTGCCTTTAATGATATCAACCCAAACTCTCGCCTGATTACCTGCTTCCAAAACAAGCTTTCATCTACAGACCATAGGGAATCGGGCATGAAATAAAGGTTCAGCACCATATGTTAATACAGACCTTAACTTTAGCCTGTAAAACTCCAACACTAGTAACAAAGAGAATCTGCAAAAAAATTGCCTCTTTGCTTGGTTTGCTAAAAATGTTTCTTTGCTTTTAACTAACCTTTCCGTATTAAACTCTCTTGCTCATATTAATACACACACCAAAATATTTAAAAGTCCTCTTTCTGCTCTATCTGAATTAAGCCCAACCATCATGTGAAATGCGATCTTGTTCTGCGTTGAGCTTTTTCCAGAACCAAAATCTTTGTTTTATCCATGTTTATTCGCAACACATTTTCTTCTACGTATTCTTCTAGTTTCTTCAACTGTCCCATGAGACCAATCCCTGTTTGGTCTATCAGGACTAAGTCATCCACAAATAGCAGATCACTTATTTTACCATCTCTGAATCTTGGTGGGAAACATATTGCCTCAGATAATTTCTCACCCAGGTCTGAGATAAAGAGGTTGAAGAAGGCATGGGCGAGAGGACAGCCCTGTTTCAGCCCCCTAAATGTGTGTATCTGCCTTGATAGTAACCCTGCAGAATTCACCCTTAACCGCATGCTGGTCCACGTGTGTAGAGCATTGAGGTCATCTGGGCAGTTCCAATTTACAAGTTTTTCTTTGCCCATAACCTAGCCCTATTAACACTATCAAAGGCCTGTTATATGTCTGCAAAAGCAGTGTGGGTCTTAGATTTTCCTTCCAGGGTTATAACCTTTAACGAAGTGATCAAGGTGATGTTCAGGCTAGTGCCCAACCCTCAAACAAATCCCATCTGAAAGACATCACAATGGCGCTCCCTCACGGACCAAACATTCAATCTTGACAGCAAGAATGACCCGAAAATGTTCCCAATAACATCCAAGAGGGCAATAAGGTGATTGTTTTTTTAGATCGTCCCTATTGCCCTTCTTAAATATCGGGACCACAATTGCTCTCCTTCAAGATTTGGGTATATTGCATACATTTTCTATTTGTTCAAACAGAACTCAAACAAATAATACCCACACTTCTGGTTCCTGCTTAGGCATGGCGTTAGTTAAGCCATCTGGGTCTGGTGCTCTTGATGTAATTGTTCTCTTGATTAATGTCCTGATTTCTTCGATGTCATGAGGGACATACCCTTTCACCAAAGCCCTTTTCCCACATTCATCCAGCCATTCTACTTAGGTAGAGTATACATTTTTAAAATGTTCAACCCAGCGGACTGTGATACATTATTTATTTGCAGAGCAGCTTGGGGGGAGTCATTGCTCTTAATTAAATTCCAAATGGTACGCAGGAATTTTTTTCAGATTACCATCAACATTTTTCTGACACAATATTGCCTTATGCCAGCGGATCTAACTTTTTAATACTTTTTTTTTACTTATTGGCTGCCAGATTTATGGCCTCATTTTGAGGGACTTTTTTTTGTAGACATCTCAAGGTACACCTTACTTCCCTTCTTACTATCATACCCACTCTACTATAGGTGTTGCTGATACGTAGACCCACTACTGCATCACTTCTGACCATAAGATTCTGCAAGATCAGAGTATAGTCTATGCACTCAGCAGACTCAAACCTCTTCCCTCCTTAAATACGGGGCTGTGAAACTCTCAATATTTTTCTCTGACATTTTGAGCCGATTTCCCCCATTAATCATCTCTACCTCTGCCCTTATCCTAACACCCTTCCTTTCCTCCCCTCCCCGCCAAAACATTTTCTGCTGCAGTGTTTGTCACTTCAAGAGCTTTGATGTCCGGCAACAGATTCAGTGAGGCAAAAACCAAGTCAGATCTTGCCACTTGGGAACCATGTGTCCATGTAGGCTTGCCTGGTATGTTGCCTTCTATGTTGCCAATCAAAATCTGCAAGTCCCTTAAATCCATAGCAGTGGTCCATGCCAGACCCCTTTTTTTCAGATAGAGTTGGATGCAGAGACTGTTTCCGGATGACTTTCCCATTCTTATTTAAGCATGTGATGTTCAAGTCATTGCAGACAGTAAGGGATCTCTTGCTTACCCCAATGAGTGCCTCATCAATCAAGTCTGAGACCTTCTCTATAAATTAATCCTCTACCACTGCTTTTAGGTTCCAGTATAAATTGAGAATCATGAAATGTTTCCTTTCGCTGGGCAGTGGTCGAAGTGAGCGGGAGCGGTCGGGAGCGGTGCTCCTCTACTTTTTTAAATTAAGTTTTACTGTTCCTATACTTTTATTTTAAAAAGAAACCTTTCCGGAATGGTTTTGTTTTAAAATAAAAGTGTAGGAAGAAGTTGAAACTTGCACTTTCAGTGCACTGCACAGAACATTCCCTTAAACAGCAGTTGCATGTGTTTGGGGGTTTGTATTGGATGTGGGAGGTGGCGTGGTGATGGGGTTTGTGGGGAGTGGGCGCAGGACAGCAGGGAACATAGTTCCACTACTTCTTTCTGTACACTTCGACCACTGGGTATGAGCAATGATTTTAATAGATCCCATTGCATCTCCACCATTTGTATATATGGGGTTGAGTTAACGATTTTACTCACTTCCAAACCCATGCTGCTCCGAACGGCCATAAGTAGGCCAGACATTGGTCTTCTCCTTTGGTCGCTGTTAGCAGGATTTGGAAAAACACAATAGTCACCCAGACTGGCTTGTGATGAAGACAGGTCTTTTGGAAGCAGATTAAATCAAACTCTCCCAATTTGACCACTCCAATTCGAGCATGTGAGAATATCCCCTGGTGTTCCATGAGGCAATTGAACAAATTTTGGGACCACCCCACTTTAGTCAGCTACTGTGATTTGAACTCCATAAAAGCACCAGGCAGCCTAGCCCATGAATCCCTCTCAACCGTGTCTAATTTTCTCTCATCTATGATCTCAAACCTCTCATTCTCAGAACCTCTATTGCAGCCCACAGTTATGTTAAATGTATACTTGAAAGTACGCTAATTTCCTTTTTACTCTACTTGCTGGTTCGCGGTTGATTCCCTCATTGTTGGACCCAGAACACCAATACCATTACCTTCCTCCTCGCCTCGCCTCGCCTTTGTTCTTTGTCCTGCACAATGTAATTAAACAAAGTACATGCGGGGGGGGGGGGGGGGGGCGTTTCCACTGGTCACTTTCTTTTCCTCTATAAGATGCTCCCATAGTGGTGTCAGGCCAAAACCCAAAAGCCTAAGAATCCCACTTTCTTCAAGGAGTGAATATTTCACAACTGGATATTGAATGTGAAGGTACACTGAGTCCAACCGTACCTCATCTACAAATTCAATTAAGGACAGATCATCAGAGTGAATTTGTCTGAGGTTTGTGGCACAGTGTATAAGCTTCAAAACATTTCTTCTGTTCAAGATGAATCTGTCCTCTCTTTCCAATACCCTTTCTAATTTCAAACTCCTTGACTCATCTATATTGGGTGGTTTAGCTAATCCTTTTGCCCGCTTCTTCTTGGGAAGACTGACTGTTTGGACATCCCCAAATGGATCCGACTTATAAAGGATGTTCGCTGCTGATCTCTTCATGACCATTGTCATAAGGCTGTCACTTGTCCCACAGGGACCAAACATGGGCTCATCCCTTGCATCTATAAACCTATGGACATTTAAGTTGGAAACTTTAACTTTGAAATCTTGAAAATCTGAAGTTTTCTCAATGGTATAGCGGGGATCATTATTTACAGAAACATACTTTCTGACTTAGGCTGAATCTCCTGTCTGCTTCAGCTTATTTCTCAGCTAAAGTCTGAAACTTCACCTCTTATTTTGCGCCTTCCATTATCTGGTGTGATACCAGTATTCAGGCAATCAACCCTGATTCTGGGCTCATTCGGTATGGGCTCGCTCTTGTACTCCTTGTTTTCAATCGAGTAAACAGACAGATCCACTAAGGAGACTGACGACTCTCTATCCAATTCTCCTTGGGGTCTTTAACTGCCGGCAGTGGTTCCAACAGTAATCCCACTGGCTCCATCATGTTCTTTTTGTTAAGTGTTCTGTTGTTGTTCTCAGCATGCCCAAGGATCAATTATGGATTTGATACATTTTGCAAAGATGTTCTCGAGTCGTTTTATGTCACCAACATCTGTTTTTTTTATTTTTACTTAGCAGTCTGCTGTAGTCATCCCATTATTTTTCTTTGTCTGCAGCCAAAAATAGGATAGCATCTTGATATCTCCAATAAATTCTCAGCATCACGTATCTCTTCTGAAATGATGTTCTCTGTACCTGGATATGGGGAATTCTTTATTGTGGCAGATGCACCCCTAAAATAATAATAATAATAATAATAATAATAATAATTATTATTATTATTATTATTATTATTATTATTATTATTATTATTATTATTATTATTATTATATTTTCAGACTCTCCACTTGCTGAGGCTCTTTTTCTGCCTCTAGCCCAATTATTCGGCATTCATCGGTTTCATGTTGGCTTCATTCGTAATTAATTTTCGCACAACCTGATATGGGGGCGATCCAAGAGGCCCATTTTGTCATTGCAAGGCTTCAATGAGGCCTGCACCTACTGTAGTTTGATCCACTTGGACACTCTGAGGTCTCTCCTTTTGATTTGTGCCCCCAATCTTCATTATCCTTGACAGCAGTAATTTAGCCCTCAATAAACAACATTTTGGAATGTACCCTGGCAATCAGGGTTGTCTAGTCCTTCATATTATCATTAATAGATTTGTAAACTTTCAGAAAGGGGGCCAGAGCAATCAACAACATAGACATCACACTATGAGAATCCAAAACAGTCAACCCATCGCCGCTGGTGTGGTCTCCTCTTAAACCATTTCCCCCCTCCGATCTTTTATTACATATGAGGAGTCAGATGAGCTTAAGGAGGAGTTGAGTACAGTGAGTTCTTCTTCGCCTTCTGCCTCCCCGTCTCTGTGGCTGGTATACAGAATGTCATTTCCCAGATCACCTAGGGTTTTTTTCAAGTTGCCCACGAACAGCATTACCTTGATGGCCACCCCCACCAGTGTTCCATTTGACGATGTTTCTAACAACTCAGCCCCTACAGCCCCTGTTGCCTGAGCCCTTAAAAAGCCAGAATCCGCAATTTCAATCATTTTTTCTATTCTGGTGATGTCCAACCTTAATGAGGTTTCAACTATTCGTTCATTCAACTTGACCCCTGAAGAAACTTCATAGCCAAGGGTTAAGCACGTTATAAATATCATATCATATCATGTCACATCATATCATATGTCCTTCCAATATTGCTTGCAAAACTCTGTGTTCACCCCCAGCCATTTTATTATTTTCAAACAGGGTTCAACAAGTACCTTATGCAACACTTTTTTGGGAGGATTCAGGTGTAGTGTCGACAAGGGCTTGTCTACTGACATTCTTGGAGCCCAAGCCCCCATGACCCCCTCCGCCTCCTTCCAGCAGTTCAGCATCTGTTATATTTCCCAGATTTTTCCTCTGACATTCTGGTTTTGTAGTTTTTGTTAGAAACAATGTTATTTTACCTCTACATTTTCCAGCCGCTGTAGGGTTAGGTGTTAGTGGTTTGGGGACCTCCAAGATCGAAGGGGGAAGGGTGTTGTTGTAGAGATGGGAACCACCATCCAGACCCTTTTTCATAATCATTTCATTGGACTAAGCTTTTTCAGCTCCATTCCAGAAGGTGCAGATACTGGGTGCCTCTTTCTGCCTCTCTCCCTGCTCCCCCCCCCCACCGGCTCTAACATCATGAGTAGTTGACATGGCACTCCGTTTGGCTCCTCAACACCCCTGCTCCTGCTCTGAGGTCTGAGCAATACATTCTGGGGCCCCTCCTCCCTGCGGAGCTGTCGGGTTTGCTTGGCACACTAGACCAATTTGTTTTCCTTACCATTAGTTCACCCCCCCCCCCCCCGTAATACACAATCAGTAAGCCTGGTTGGTGGGGGTAGGTTGAAGAAAGAATTAAGAGGTCTGAGTCTGTCCTCATAGACCAGAGCTTTTGTTGTCCCATGGTCCCCTTCTGCAAATGTCGGCAATGTTTTTTGCAATATTTGTTGCAGCCCAGTCTACCAGCTGTGTTCGGCCCCCTCCTCATTTCCTTCTATCCCGAGACTCAAGGACTTCTCATTGCGTTTGGACGCATGCTGGTTGCCCGTTTTAGGCGTAAACACGCTGTTGTTTGAGAGTCAGGAGGCAAGCTCCCCCACATGGGCAGTTTCCCAAATTCCCTGGACTCCAACCCCGTCAACAGTCTCTGTAGACACACATTTGGGAGCAACAGCAGGAGGTTTATGCTGTAGGGAAAATAAATCATAGTCGCGTAGTTCAGGATCAAATTCAAGCTCAAGAGGCACCAAGGGGGTTCGTACCTCCCTTGTGTCCCATTGCAGAGCCTGCACACTTGTCCTCCATTGACTTCTATCCTAGACCTGTACCGCCTCCAACGGCAGCTCTAGCAGCCCGCTTCACTCTGGGCTGCCCTGTGCTTTTTATGTTGCCAGTTAAAGGCACAGCAGCAACAGAACAAAGCAGGGCTTTCCAACTCGTTCTCTCCAATCAAACAAGATTTGCTCAGCCGGCTCCAGGGAGGGTTTTAAGCGAGTGACTGGACTTGCGGCTGGACTCCACACCGGCGCTACGCGCCCGCCCAGTGATTTTTATGCAGTCATTTAAAAAGGCTTTCCAATGCCTTTCCTCCTATCAAACAGGACATATTTTTATATCTATTAAGGTAGAGGTGAACTTCCACCTAAACTCTGTAAGGCCACCTCATAAGGCTAATGACCTAGACACCTAGCCAAGTTGTTTTGTTGGATTGTACATAGACTTAAAATTCAGGCATCAGGGTATTTGGCTCCCCTCAACTAAACTTATATGGAGACTGTCACCAAAAGAGTCTCAGCATAACAGCAACCCCCCTGTTTAGCCTCACCTGCTCTTTCATTAGTTGTGGCTATGTTAGGGTCGAAATTGGATGTTCCAATGCACGATTGTTGGCAGCACCAAGAGCACATAAACATACCTGATGTACAAGGACAGATTGGTAAATATTAGAAAGATGTTTCCAACATTACTCAACGCTGTCACAAATCCCTATAAAATGTTCAGTGCTAGTGGGAGCTGTATGTCCTGTATGCAATGATGTACTTTGGACCACTGATTGCACATTCTAGCATAGGACGTCACAATCCAAGCACAATTAACTCCCTAGGCAGACTATGCGCTGACCACCGTCTCTCCTCTAGCTACAATTGGCTACAAGGTACGTCAGTCTTCTCACGCATCCCCACCACTCCCACTGCCCACAGAAATCCCACAGGAATCATGCACTTCAATAAGGCTATTTGGGATGTGTGTAAGGTGCAAAAAAACTCACAAGAGGGGCCAGGAAGTTCAAAACATCTATAGACTAATGTTATATTCCCACAGTCTTCACGAGCAGAAGGCAAGGGGATTTTTTTTTTTGAACCTGACTACTGGCTTCTTTTTTGTCACAATATATTTGTAATTGCTGTATTATGACTTCGAAGACAATAGAGTGAAGTGCACAGCTTTAGGGTTAGGATTGCATGATTTACTCTCCCAAAAATGTGAATCCAGTCGCGCCTTGAAACACTTGTGTATAGGCGCGTTACAAATGCCATATCATATCATATCATATCATATGCTCAGAAATAAAACACTTTAAACATGCAAATCCCCTTCCAGGCCCTGGATATCAACCCCATGCCTGGGATTGGCCTGGTGATTTAAAAAAAAATGCTAAATAACCTTAGCCTAGGTCTTCCATGACAACTGGCTAATCTGGGCCATCCAAACACCATAAGAGGCCTTGATTTCTATAATTCCTGGTGGGGGTATGGAGCTCGCTTTTGCTGACTTGAACTTGCGCCAAATGACTTTTAACCAATGCGTTTTCCACTTTTGATTGCCACAGATTGCACATGGTAATTTTGGCTAAGGTATATATGGGGATGGAGGATGGTGGAATGTGGGTTTTCTCCCCCCATATTTTGCATTAAAAAAAAAGTGGAAAAATCGGTAAACACAAATACAGCGAAAGTGTAAGTCGGCAAAATAAAGTCAGAAATCATTCAAAGTTCCCTGGTGGAGGTTTCATGATTTATTAATTCATAACCCTTAATGGGCTGACACTGATACCACCTTGTGTACTTCATCATTTCTCTGCTTGGCTGTTAAACACACCACCTCCAGAGAGCGGAGTCCCATCAGAAGCCAAAGCAAGTCATCGATAAGACTTGCCCCCTCCATCTTTCAATCAATTCAGGAAGGACCTGCTGACACCACTTTTCAAAGAACATCTCCCTATTCACAGATTGTTCCACTCAAATGTTTCTCCATCTCTGGCCTTCCCCACTCTTCTGCCTCCCTCTCCCTTCCACCCACACGTAGCCCTTCTTCTCTGCTACCCCCACCCTACTTGTAATCCCAAACATACCTACATACATCTTTCACCTCAGCTGAATTATTCTTGGCTATAGTTCCTTCTGGGGTACAACTATGTTGTCTAACATTGCCCATCTTTAGCTTTATTTAGACTTACAGTGCCTATTGGGGCAGTGTTTGAACTGCTGGAGGAGGGGCGTTCATACTAAATATTGGAGGGGCATGTTTATGTATTCTAAGGGTTGTCCCGGATGGCAGCAATTCCTTTCATTTCTGACACGGTGAGCTTTCATAGCTGTTCTATCTGTAGGAAGGCATGTCTATATTTCGTAAAGTGGGGGTTTTACATACCAATACCTTCTGATAGGGGATTGGCACTATACCTATCCTAACTAATGAATGCTGGGGTTGTACTTACAGTGTCTGAAGGGAGGACTTAGCCTGCCTCTACTGCCGATGGAGGTCATACTGATCCTCCTGGGGAAAATACATGTAAGCACAATGGCACATTTCTGGGGGCAAACATTTTTTAAGTATGATTGCCATATGGGCTAGAATGAATTGAGGTCACATAAGGACTGATATTGATCCTATTGGGACCAGGCTGTATGACATGGTGCTAGGTTTCACCCCAATTTCGAACACATTCTTGACACAACGTTGAGTTGTCTAAGGAGCAGCACATTATTGGCTGTCTGGACAAAATATCCTTTCTATGTTGTTGCCAGGTGCAGTGCATGGAAGTATATTGGCAGGTTGGGCAAAGAAGTGGCATTGATGTGGAGCAGTGAAGAGGAGTATTTCAGTTCCTTGAGGTGGAAGATAAGATGGGAGCGGAGGGGGAGGAGGGGGCGGTGTGGGAGACCTGATGCCACCTAAAGAGTAGAATCTAAGGATCATTGGAATCTCCCTTAGAAACTACTAACGTGAATCTTAGGGGAATCCGAATATCTTGCAGGTTTCTCTGTATCCTGATTGGCACTTAGGATTCCAAGGGCTCATGCCTGTTGGCGCTTATTGGCTGGTGACAGGGTCCCTCCAATGCTAGTGAAGGGGGTCAGATTCATAGATTCTGATGGATACGTCGCTCCCATACTGATTATCTAGGGAGTTGTCATCAACTATTTTATGTTGATGGGTTTTGTACAGTGGTACCACCGCTGGACAGCCTGGAGAAATATCAAGAGCCCAATGTTTGACAATACATATGAACACATGAAAGGTGTTTCACTATACAAACAGCAACATGGTTTGCTTTGAAAATGCTTGCTTAATGTGACGTCGACATGACAGACGTAGTGGAATAAGACATTTCTAAAAATAGTTTTTTGTCTACCATACACAGTAGAGTAAATGCATTGGTAATATGTTTTCTTGGTGCATTTGTTATGTTATTATAAGCATGAATTTATTAGGATTTCTCCAGGTACAAAAAGGTAACAGAAGAAGAATCAGTCACTGTCAAAGTACTTCACACATCACAAGTCATAAGATTCTTTTTTCATATCTCTTGTATCCTGAATACTCCTAATGCTAAAGCCCTTAATCTGCACCATGAACATGTAGACTGTTAATTAGACACTATGCATATAACCGAATACATCACATAATATGCTGCGAGTCTGCAGAGTACACTAGCATACTACGGAAATGACATCTTAATGATTTATGACCCCTTAGTATACACTTAAGGAATTAAACATTCATACAATGTATTATCCCACGCATGATTACACACATATTTCACAAGTCGTCGCTATGATAAAGGCATTTCACGTTAGCAATAATTTCCCTATAGTTCTATTTCAAGAATATTGGATATCGTAACTGAACAGCATCATATATGAATCATCTAAACAGTATTCCTTTGTGATTTTAAACAATGTTGATGGTTTGCAAAGCATAGGAAAAAAGATTACAAATAGTGCAGTAGCTAAAAATATGACAATGTATCAACATCAACGCTCTCTTCCTAAAAGGTTTATTTCAGCAGTCGGTAACTAAATATTTACCTGAATACGCAAACAGTACACCGAGCCCAGCCAAGCTTCCAACTAACATATGCGAGCATTTACCATGAACCCGTTGCATCAATATATTCAGGAGAATACACGTACATTTCCTTGTGTATTTCGATTGTGTTTAAATAATCCTGTTGTTAGTCTGGCATAGACGTATTCAATATTTCGAGAGATAATTCCTGTTCATGAAAGGCTTCAAATATTCTTCACCAAAGAGAGCATTCTCAAAGATTTCAGGGTCTATAGCAATGGCAGGTGATAGTAGTTAGAGGGTAGGAGTGAGTGATTTATGTTAGTGGCTAGGTGTCTGTGGTTAGGTAATAGTGGTTATGCTTAGTGTTAAGCAGCTTTTATGCATACCATATCTGACGATGGCCATACCTATTTTTCCCATTGCAGGGAGATATCATACACTCGCTGTTATGGGGAGGTGACATAGCTGTAGAGCCTGAAGGGAGCACTTGTCATGCCTATATGGACTGATTGAGGTCATAAATAAAATGTCTACCTGGGACATCCAAACAGTGACTGTTGGGGCTGTGCTGGCATGGTCCTAGGGGATTGACGCTTTGGTTACAACTTGGTGGTTATTGGATACTTAGTAGATGTTACTGCTAAAGACTCGTGGGAAGGGTTTATGGCTTGGGAACTGTATGATTGGACCGAAAAAAAAGGTCCGACTGCACAAAAGTCTGAAAAATGCTACCACCAAAGGTTCGAACACCAAAAGTTAGAACCTATGGTGGTAGCATTTTAGGTAAGTATAAAAAAAATGAAAAAGACTGCGTGGAAAACCCCCGCAGCACACCTGAACATTTCATTTTTTTAAATGAGAGCTGCGCGGGTGTCCCCTGAAAAACCTCGCTCACTATACTGTGTGGTATAGTGAGCGGGGGTGGTGGGGGACACCCCTGCAGCTCCCGAAATAAAAACAAAAAAAGAAAAGAAAAGGACCCTCTGGCACCGGTTCCCGATCACGAAAATTAAAGGGAACTGGCACCGCAGGGAGTCAGCGTGTAAAAAAGGTAAGCAGGGTTTGTTAATGTTGGGGGTGTGGGTGGGGGAGTGTTGTGGGTATGTTGTGGGTGGGGGTGTGGGTAGGTAGGGGTTTTCAATGCGTGTTTGCATGGGAAATGTGCAAACCTTTTGTGGTTCGCACATTTCTCATTTGAACTTTTCTGTCACAGACTTTTCTGTGACGGAATAATCACGCAGATCCATGGCTTGAGATTAGTGTTTTGACTGGTGGTTCTGAGTTAGAGGTTAGTAACTAGGGGTGCAGATTAATGGTCCGTGGATAACTTTTAGAGTTAATGATTGGAGCTTATTTTCTAAGTTTAGGTTTAGGAGCTAGTCACTATGGAGTAGGGTGAAATTTAGGGTTAGGTGATGGTGATTAGCTGTAACATAATAAGGGTTAGTGGCAAGGTGTTATGTGTTTCTGATTACTATTTATGGTTATGAGTAAGGGGGCTAAGTGTTAAGAGCCAGTGATGAGGGGTTACAATCATGGTTGATGTATAGATGATGGAGTTAGGGGTTACTGGGATTTGGGGTATGGGATTAGGGCATAATTAAAAAACTGCTACTATTGGAAAATAAATCCTCCCTGAAATCAAGTCACAGATATTTTCTCGAGAAAGGAACGGGGGAGGGAGGGAGGACTACTTTAGGGAATAAGACTCAATGAAGTAACATGCATATGCAAACAGTGATCAACTTTACCATACCTCCACTCTTACTCCCAGGAACAGGTACCTAAAGCCTGCATCAGCCTCCTACATCCACTCCAAGTGCCCTGTCCATCCTTGTAAACAAGTATGGGATGCTACAGAATTGGCCTGCCTTGCACTTGCACCGACAATACTCAGGAAGTCGGAGAAACTGCCTCAGGTGAATCCTGAACACTCCCTTGCCAAGAAGATCAACTTCTAATATGTGGAGAATTGCAGTCGTGGGGTTCCCTGCATCAAGTGAAGGATCACTGGGTAAAAACCATCTCTAAGGTACCCTACTCCCATGTTTGCATGACACATGGGGACTCCACTGTTCATCATTACTCCCTGAAAGACGTCATGTAAGATGATACGACATCTCAAAGGTACAACATTGTGAGCAGAATTCAAAATTAACAGTATGTACATTGAGTCCTATCCCAATGGAAAATTTGATCAGCAAATCCGTCCAACTACCTAATGGTTCCAACATTGTACAGTTCAACTTTTCATGCTATTGTGTGCCTTTGGGAGCTGCCAGACTGATCACTATCCCAAAGGTGGTAGATTATTTAGAAATCATCCTTCATCCACCAGTAAAGACTGAACTTCTGCTATTATATTGGCTTGAAGTGAAGATCCCGAAGTTGTCATTGAAGTTGGCATATCTCCCGAACACGAAGATTAGCATCACCAGCACCAATGAAACCATGGCAGAAGCATCATTCATAACAATGTGCTTTGCCAAAACCATGCTAGAAAAAGGTGGCCAAAAGGAGTTCAAACCCTACTGGAATGTTCCTCCACATCAAATGGGAGCTCCGTCTTAGGATCCTTTATGGACTGCCTGACGCATTTAATCTTTACCTTCAATCTTGTGATAAGCATACTGGAATTAGGTGAGAAATTAGGCAAAGGGATTTTTTTAAATGTTTGTTTTATGTTTGCATTTATACAGAGTTTTTTCCTTCACAGGTGGTAGGAGGGTTCAGCCCGCAGGGGAAGGGGGAGGTTGTTCCAAAGGGTGGCAGTGAAAACCAGGAAGCTAGAACCACCTGCTCTTTTGCGTTTAAATATCGGAATAATGAGGCATTGGCTGTGAGCTGATCGCAGGGCCCCCGCAGAAGCATGTATGTTAAGTCTCTGAGCAAGGTACAAGGGTGCATTCTTTGACAGACATCGATGGATGATTAAGAACATGTTAAATGTGATTATTTGTCTGAGAAGGAGAAAGTGAACAGATCTTCAGGCTTCAGAGTTGTGGTTGTGTTTATTCAGGTCCAGTGCGGCACCAAGAGCATTGTTTTGTATTACTTGAAGTTTGTTTAGGTTTGTATCAGTGGTGCCATGAAGTGGCACATTGCAATAGTCCAGTTTGGATCCAATGAGAGACTCTGTGACAGCAAGGTAATTCTCGGTGGAAACTAAAGGCTTGCTTGCATTGCCCCCAAGACCGAATTCCTATTCCTCACCAACAACACTGAACACCCAGACATACAGACCTGGCTATCAATCATGAACTCTGAAGTCCCTCGGGTTCCACATTGACAAATAATTCTCCTTCAAGACACACATAGCTAAGAAAACTGGACGTATCCCACCTGGATGGGGGAAATGCACTCTTCGAAAGCCTCCTGTTGTCTTCACTTGTGCCCCTGAGAAATTTCCTACACTCAGCTGCACGCCTCTTCCAGGGTCTATGCCGATACGATCACATCACCCCAGTCCTCATCAACATTCACTGGCTCCTACTGCAAGCACATATCACCTTCAAGTCTTGCTGCATCTTCTATAAGGCAGTCGCCCTCAAGTCAAGCAGCTACATTGCAGAGAAACTCAGCATCTCTGGCAGACAGCGCACCACCAGAAGTCTGGACATGTGCAGACTTGAAATCCACTGCTGCAAAAAGGAAAAGACCAGACAACAAGCCTTCAAGACTATGGAACCTCCTCTCCTTCAGCATCAGATTCGCCCCCATGCACCTAAAATTCAGAAAAGAACTCAAGACCCACCTCTTCAGGAATCTCTCTGCCTCAACACATAGGCCATCACATCACCCCTCACATCATCAAACTTGCTAGACACCACCGCTCCTCTCCTCCCCACCACCGTGTACAGTTATACCCTGCCGTGTGCCCCTCTGTATCCCACCCCCAGCTGTATATCTGTCCTGTTATTACCTCTGAAAAGTGCTTTGTTATGCATCTGTACTGTTGTATACCTCTCTAACGTGCCACATTATGTATCTGTATTGTTGTATGCCTTTTCAAAGCACTCTGTTACTTCAGAGCTAGGTTTGTGCTCAATAAATACCATAATAATAAAATGTGAGGAGCTTCGTGGCATAGGCTGAGGAGGCAATGTGATTAACTTGCCGTGACATTCTGAGTGTGGCATCTAAGTATACACACAGGGTTTTTACAGATAAGGCAACAGGGCTTTTGTGACCATCAATGACAAAGTGATTGAAGGCATTGTCAAGTTTGGCAAAGAGAAGCAACTCTGTTTTCTCATCATTCAAGCAGAGGCCGTGCAATGCCATCAAGGTTTGGATCGTTTCATAGATAGTGTTCACTTTGAGGGTGTCCTGTCTGTAGTCCCCAGAGAGGGTGATGAGTATCTGAGTGTCATCGACATAATTTGTGTAAGAGATGCCAATAGAATCAAGGTGACCAAATAGGGGCTTTGTGTAGAGATTGCAGAGAGTGGGTGAGACAGGAAACTTGAGGGACAGCCCAGGAGATTTAAGTAAGAGGGTCAATAGCAGTGCATGTGAAGACTCTGGAGGTTCTGTTGGCCAGGAAGGATGAGATCCATTTGCATCATAGGGGAGAAGTGAGCAAAGGATATGAGGTGGTGACAGAGCCTGGTGGCCACCTATTTACTATATTCTCACAGCCAAATTCATACTGATCATCTTTTTGTTTTGTTATGGTGGATACCAAAGAATTTTTTTTTATGTAACCAGAGCTCTAAACTGACCAACAAATGAAACCTGTTTAAACGACTTTGTGCAAAGAGGATTTAGCCATCTCTGTCAACATTTATGACTATTGGCTTTGCAGTGTTTGCAGAAGTTAATAGTCGTGTTTCTTCAACTGGAAGTGGTGTACAGTCTTTGCGGTAAATTAGTCTTACATTTAGAGCGGCTTTGGTATCACACTATTTTAGTGACCATACCTTGTTAGCTTGTATTGGTGGTAATTTTAGTGGTATCTTGTTTTGCGATATTTTATTCCATGGTATAGTGGTGAGCATGGATTCTTTTGTATACCATAACTTCATCATAAAACAACTTTTCCTTTCTAGTAAAATACCTTTTAGTTGTCTGTAGAGAGCCCAAGACAGATTCACTTCAGTGAACCCAATGAGTTTATTCAATGTGCCACCTATAGTTTGTGGCTGGCATTACTGGCTTATGTACATCCAGTAATCTATGTGCCATTAGGCATTACTGGCTTATGTGCATCCAGTAATCTATGTATCAGATTGGACACCTTCCCATCAGCATGCAAGGAAGGGCACACGCATTACATAGCACACACATCCTTTACCTTGTAGATATATAGTACTGACTTTCTCTTATTTGCTATTTCAATGACAGTGGTAAATTAGTAAATGCACTACTGCACTGATATAAACCTCCCCTTTGTACTTCACTTATGTAAATAATTCACAGATGCATGAATGACACAAAAATCCCAATTGTTTTTATATATGCGTTTTGTATTGCATCTCATTTACAAGTCATTTACAAGTCTCCAAATCTTACCATGTTATTTACAGCATCATCTGCAATATAAAAGAACAAACAGAACAAGCAGGTATTTTGTACATATGGATTAACGTTCCCACATTTTGAAAAATAAACATGCAATGATTTCCTAACTTCCCTGCAATGCAATAAATCTTAGTCACTCATGCGGCATTTTATCTGGTCCTCACTTAGCACTTATCTAACCAAGGCCAGTAATTATTTGAAGTCCCCACACAACCTTGCTGTGTTCGCAGATGCAATGTCAGCACAAAACTGCTGAGTAAACTTGTGTGGGGGAGCACCAACTGATTATATTCAGTCTGTGCTCTACCCCCTGGAAACTCTGTCTGTCTGTCTCCTCAGCCCAGGATGAACTAACTGCTCTTTTCATTTCTATTTCTCAAGAAAACGTGTGCCCGTCTCTTTCTTGACGTGGCTTGTCTGCCTACATTTTCTACCAATCAAGGTAAAAAGTATGTTCCCTGTGCCAGCTTTCATTTTCAAAACAATGAAAGCTTCAGGATCAGAGTTACTGTTTCACTTTCTTTCCTGCAGCTTGCATATTTTCTGTTCTCACAAGCTAAATAACATGCTAGTGTGCATTTAAAATGAATCTTAGCAGTGCCACCAAAACATGGATTTCACCTCCTTTTGCATAAAAGGCTATATTTTCATGTTAAAAGTTAGCATTTAGTAGTTATGCTAATAATGTTAGTCGGTTATGCATTCTAATGTAGTCTTCATACATGAAGCATCCAAATACATGGTGCATCTCATTACTTGAACCTGGCAGCACACTAAGTTGTTCTATGTGGGCTCTGAATATCTGCATTTTCAAATTGGACCTGGCTGTGTTATAAATCCTGTACTTTGCATGCTCCAATAATGCTATATATTATACTGGCAAAAACAAAATGCTATATTACATACTGGCAAAAAGGTATACATGCTGGCAGAAATGCTAGACATGCTGGCAATACATGTCCTTACAAGTCCTACATCTTCCAGAGCCAGCTCTTCTCAACAATATATGTGTTCTTGTCTTAATAATATTTTTATTTTTAGAAACCAGTGCTGATCCTGAATGAATCTCATCAGCGAATGGTCAAATGTTGAATACTTTGTTCTTTTATATCTTCACTCTTATTTCCATGATTCTTAGACTCCTCCAAGACTTGTTCTATTACTCATGGGGATGAGAGGTTGTTATGTAACAGTAGTCAAGCAGGGGGTAATGCATCCAGGAGCATTATCTCAAGCTGTCTAGTCATTTTGCATGACAGCATGTCAGTAGTAAATAGTGTTTGAAATATACTCATGCATTGAGCACATATCAACATTTTTAAATAGTGTTTACCATCTACTGCGCAAGCGGGAGCTTTGACCCAAGCACATTTGTTATTTAGGACACAGAGGACCTCATTACGAGGCATGTGCTCCGTAATGGAGGGTGCCGGTACGGGTAAAACAAGACGTCCTTTCTGGGTCCCGCGCAGGCCCAAGGAGGTAATATAAGGAGGTTATTAGCTCCATCCCCATTAAGCCCTATGGGGGGGTCAAATGGGAATGGGGAATGGTTCTGTGCATGAAGAAATACCAGGTCCTCCAAGGTCAGAATGACCCAGTAGTTCTTCATTCACAGAACCCGGTACTGGAACCCGGTATGGAGGCAGGGCATGGCTACCTCCAAACTCGTAATGAGGCCCATCGTGTGGCAAAGCTTCTGGGCTGTAATCCAATGGGCTGGGCGGCATTCCTATGGCTGTTTTGCTTATGTGAAAAGTACCTAATGTTCTAGTAAACAATAACTAAGGCCTCAAAGGACTACAATGGACTACAAGGGAATACTAACATGGCTTCTGGCTTAGGCCGGATGAAAGAAAAATTGTTGACTGATGAGCCTTGAAAGCATCCTCGGACAGATTCCCTTGGTGCACTAAAGGACATATACCCTTGTTGCATAGAAAAAAAAACATTGTGTACCATATTCCTGAGGATTCCGGTAAACAATGTGCGTGTTCCTCTGTGAACAATGCAAAGAGTTTTTGAAACATATACTTTTTTAAAATTGATAATCCATGTAGGGATCTTAGTTCTGGTGTAATGTGTTCTCTCTTGCTCTTGAATGTAGGGCATCTCTCTGTGCTTGAATAAGATTTACGATGGAGGTCCGGCTCTTCAGTGGCTCCTCCTAATTTGAGCTTCACTTCAATTGCCTAATCATCTTGACTCAGTGCTAACATTGATGGCATCAGTTATACATCTGATTGTTCCTAATGACAGTCAGCTATCCATTTACCCTGAGGTAGATGCAGAATTCAAATATGCTTATGTACATGTATTTACTAGTAATAGGTGCCATAGCCTGCCCAGCCTAGATGATTACATTCTGATGATAGACGCAGTGGCACTGTCCAGGATTCACTATTGTGTATATTTGTATATGGAAATGGGCAAAACATAAGTAGATAACTTGCAAGCTCACCAAAACAGTGCTCTGCTTGTTATCGTTTGATAGAGGAAATTGGAACATCTATCAAAGGCCCAGCATGGCTTACGTTGGCTAACAATAGAGGGTCAAAGTCAGTGTTCTGTAATGAGCATTACCTGGAAAGTTACTAATGGAAGTGCCCCAACTATTTGTTCGAATTGTTTGACCATTATATGCCAGCTCAAGTCCTTTGGCATAGCTCTATGTCACTGTGAACAACTTTCGAAGATCTTCACTGGGAGAAAACACTGTAAGAATTGTGGTTGTCCACTAAGGAATACTTTGCCTGTTCATATTCGAAGGATGGGCCCCTTAAAGTGTTCCATAACCCCTATAAACCATAAAAACAGCTGAGAACATGCACTGTAATGATTACGTGAATTGTTTTCTTTTATTTGATGTGCCTATTTATTTGTATTTGTCTGATGAAACTGTTGATTTTTCAGCTACTAGTGCCTTGAAACTGGTTTCGTCTGTTTTTATATTGCACTAAATAAATAATGTATAATACTTATGTCATTCCTTTTGTTTTCCTTTTTCAAGCACAGATGTTCCAGATCATGAGAAGTGACCTGGAAGTCAAGCATGCCAATCAGAGCCTGTTATTTTCTTCTCCTGTTTGCTACCCTTTGTGTCTGTTTAAAACATGCCCATGCGTGAGAATCAGGTGATGGCAGGCTCTCCAAAGCTTTGGATGAACATGGCAGTATTCTCAGTCTCTCTTCAGACATCACAGGCCTTCGCCACGAGATACAATTCTGCATCTTGGTTCTCCATTGAGCAAATTTTGCCCAATCCTACTGAGTAAGTAAAGAATAGATTGTTCTCTTCTCGCTCTTTATCACGTTAGATGTCAGGCATTGACGATGTAACAGGGGGTTAGCCTCACCCTTTAATTCACTTATATCTGAGGTGATGACATTCACGTCAGGACACAGCCATGGTTGAGGAACAGAGCTTAGCAGTTCCTCCCAGTATGCTGTCATGGAAGGCTTCAATAACCCCCAGACTGGAAGGTAGTTCAAGGGTCTCTATTTTCCATTGATTAAACATTAAAATGTATATTCTGGTCAGCCTGCAGTCCAAATACACTAAAGTGCTTAACTTTCTCAACCTCCCATGGGCTCCTTCCACCCTAACCTAGGCACTGCTAATCCCTAGGTTTTCCGATTGGCGATTGGAAACACCTATTGTCTAAGTCGAGCTACCAATGACGGCATAGAGACAAACAATCATATCTCCATGGTTCCTTCTGGGGATTCCCTAGGGGGGCCCGACCGCAACACTTCCCCCAGTTTCTCCACAGGAAATTATGTTTCTATTGTGCCAATGTCAGACACTCTGATTCAGCCACTCCACCAGTCACTCCCTTTCTCTTCTCTCCCTGGTCTTGCTGCTCTCTCCATTCTACTCTCTGCCCTTCTCCCATCCAGTCTCACTGTCTCCAATAGTTTGTCCCACTCTGTGTAACCCTCCCCCTTTAAGCAGTTACCACATACTCATTCACCACCTAACTCTCCAAATCAGGTACACCCTCTCTCCCTACCAATACCTCAGCTGCAGCAAACTCCAGCACAATCTATGCAATGTTCTGCTCCGCTGTTCGTCTTCCACCCAGTCTTCTCAGTACACCTCCACTCCACCTTATCTCACCCGAACACCCTTCATTTATTTTTGTTTGTGCTGGGTTTTCATACACTTAACTTCATTTTGCTTTCCTTTTCTCCCCTTCAATATGTTGCTGTGCTGTTCTGATCTCTTGACAAATCGGGGGTTACTAATTCACTTTCGGTTTTCCCACATCTAGTGGCTTTCTGAGTGTAAGGCCTGGCTCATATGCATTGAGTTTCCCTTGTTGTTTAGATGAAGTCCAATCATCTGGTGCTGGAAATACTTGCTAAACTAGTGGTTTCGTTCTGCAAGCTACAATTACTTTCAGTTGCTTCATGTCCTTCCTGGGAATTACAGGCCTGCAACAAAACAAGAGGAATTCTGGCAAGAATATGATTTGACGGGTATTGGGTAATCCCCAGTGGTACCACTTTTATGAAGCTTGGTAAAGCTGGACGGCAGTGAATGGGGCCCTATCAACACCCTCACAAGTGGGTCTATGGTGAAAACTAGGATAGGACTCCTGCCCCAGATCAAATGGGGTGATGTTTCTCACCTGATGGGATCAGGATTCACAATGCCCTATGTATCTCACAGCTCTGTCAATATTGCCCTAGTAGGTCAATGTTCTTGTCCTGGAGAGTGAAATCCTGGACTTAGAACACAGTCAGAGTCCTGACATTATCACAGCATGTTGTGCTGTAGTACCAGGTGCAGTGCAGAAATATTGGTATTGTGTGTAGATTTGATTTCGACGAATGTCCTCAGATCTGGGTTGTTCTGTGGCTGAGGTGACGTATGAGCCTTCTGGGTATGTGAAGCTGCTCTTGAAATTGCACCTGTGTAATATATGTCGTGTTGAAACCCTGGGTGTTATTCATATTCTGCTTTATTCTTTGGTATGGTGGAGTAGCTACCATCCACTTTGCTTCTACTTGTGTTGCTACTGTATGCGTTGTGGCACTCTCTGTAGTAGTCGGAGATGTTGTATGGTAGCGATGAATGTTATGGTCCACTCAATGAGTTTGCTGGCAAAGAGAAAGGACAATGTTACACCTCTCTTATGTGACCTACCATCTTGCATGTTCTATCCCCATTGTGGTCTCTATTTACATTGTAAGGAAGCAACTGTATGGGGGTAAATCTTTGGTAGTATTTTTGGTATTATATTTTTGAAATCTTCATTTATTAAATCGTCACAGTGCATATGGATACATACAGAATTTTCAAAAAGTAACACTATACGTTATCCCGTCTCAAAATCGATCACAGAAATCGACGAATTTTGGCGAGAGGTGGATAGTTTAGGGGCAACATGCTGGCCTTGCAAGCAAGATGACATGGACCACCACAGGTTCGAACCACGGGTCCGTGCTTAGAAACCTCTGGGTATTAAGCACGTTATAAATAACCTATCATATCATATCATACACTATTGGAGTATTCTCTACTACAGCCACATTAGCATGTCTCACTGTCCATATATAACTCATCATGACCCATTGGATTCAGAGGAAAGACTCATCAGGTACTGGGCCTCATTAGGACCCTGGCGGAGAGGGTGTTACGCCAGCGTAGTGCATGGCGTACCTCTCCGCCATACTACGAGTTCCCGTAGCGCCATGGCGGCCTTTTCCGCCTGGTTTTACCAGGCGGAGAAAACCATGGCGCTACGGGACCTCGTTGTTAATTACGCCACCGTATTTTACGGTGGCGTAATTAACTCCTTCCCCACTCCCATTATACCCTATGGGGCAAAAATGGGAATGGGGAAGGGCAGAATGGGGATTGGGGATTTACCGCTCCGCCGAGGTCGGAATGGGGCGGTAAATCCGCCAACCCCCATGGCGCTATCGGCGGCTTTCCGCCATGCTTCGCGGTGCATTTAGCACCGCGAAGTCCGCCTGGGTCCTAATGAGGCCCACTGTCTGAAAGGCTCCCAAAAATCAGCCAGGTGGGCATTGCCCATCACCAAGTCTCTGGTAGCTGATTCCATATCATTAGTCTAGTTTCTCAGCCAATATTTGGTGATATTCATTGGCATTACAGAATACAACAATAACACTGTGTGCTAGTACATGACTAATATTGTAAAGTAGCGTTGGTGCAAAAAAATCTTCATTAATTATCGTAACAAGCAATGCGTGTTAAAATGTCAACACAGAACGGTTACTAAAATCTACACTCTGATAATTATAAGCTAGAAAATCATTGTTTAGGAGCAAGACAGCTTTTTAATGATGGTGATTGTCTGGTATAAAAGTAATGAAATGCAAAATATAATTTCATGAAAGGTGAACGTAGGTCATATATTCGACAAAGTTGAAAATAGTAGAAGTAAAGAAGAGAGAAGCAGAACAAGGCAGGGAAGACTGAGAGAAAAAGAAAACAGCGTTGAGTTTTACCAAAAACACAGAAGAGGAAAGAAAAGATTGCCCTTCTGCTTCTTCTGAGTGTGGGATCATTCCTATCAGCAATAACATATCAAGTCATTAGTATTACCACAGGTGGTATACTGATGGCTCTGGCTAGATTATGATCATGGTGCCATTAAGATAGCCATGTTATGCCAGGCATGCAGTACTGCATGTGGTCATTCTGAAGTAAAAAAAAAAACTCAGTTTCTTTGTTCTTGCATTTAAATGTGTATTGTATTGTTTATTCATTTATAGAGCGCACCGGGCCCCCAGGCATCTGGGCCCTTTGCAGGTTACATAGGTACAGGTGATGAGGACAATAAAACATTTACATACTTATATAACTTGTTGCAATATATACAGTATTATACAAAAAATACATTTATTCTGAATCATGCAGTGGTGTTCTAGACCATCTTGAGTTTGCAGGCCAAGTACAATCACAGGTCACGAGAATGCAGCCAGCACTTAACATTAATTTTGAAGGACTGGAAGGAGCATAAGGCTCTTAGGGTGTCAGGGATAGAGTTCCAGAGTTGTGCCACCATGACTGGAAAGCTAGAGCCTCCTGCTTTTTTTAGGTTGAAATTGGGGATACTAAGGCTATTGGATTGCGCCTTTCTGATGGTTCGTTCTGACGTGTGTTTGGTGAATCTATCCGTCAGGTATAGGGGTACCTTGTTGGTGAGACATTTGCAGGTAAGGTTTAGTGATTTAAACTTAATTCTGTCATTTATGGTGAGCCAGTTGATGGAACGTCTCTCGTGGGAGATATGCTGCGATGTTGGGATGCCTAAGGCAGATCTTAAGGCATTATTTTGGTGTGTCTGGAGTTTATTAGTGTTATGTTTGCTGGTGCCCAAGTATAGGGCATTGCAATAAACCAACTTGGATAAGATTAGTGCACATGCAATGGTAGTAATGCGTGGATCAGTATACAAGTGTAACTAACTGTGGCAGAGGCTGTAGCATTGACTTGTTTATTGAGGTTGAGTGCAGAGTCCAGGTAGAAACCTAAGGTTTTTACTTCCTTAGCGACTTTGATCTTGATTCCATCAATGATGAAGGAGTTGTATTGAGGAGAGAATTTACATAGTCTCTTGGTTGACCCAATGATTAAGAGCTCAGTCTTTTCATCATTGAGACATAATCCATGTGTGGTCATCCAGGTTTGTGTAATTAGGTATATTTTATTGATCAAGTCTACATGTTTCTCATAGTCTCCTTGGATAGGGATGAGAATTTGGGTGTCGTCAGCATAGTTGGTATATGAGACACCCAGATTGTCAAGTATATCAAAAAGGGGCTTGGTAAATATATTATACAAGGTTGGGGAGACACAAGATCCCTGTGGAACTCTGCATGTGATTGGTACTGGATACTCTCATGGATCTATTATCTAGAAAAGAGTGTATCCAATTAGTAGCTTCCTTAGAAAAGTGTGTGGCTAATTTCAGATGGTTGCACAAAACTTTGTGGTCAACCAGATCGAAGGAGGCAGATAAGTCCAAGAGGAGAAGAATGGAAGGTTCTCCTTTGTCTTTCTGGTCATCCAATTGGTTCTTTATGTCAAGAAGGGTATGTCGGTCCCGTGTCTTGGTCTCAAGCCTGATTGGTGGGTGCCTAATAAATTGTTAATCGCCAGGTAAGATTGAATCTGGAGATAAGCAGCTCTGTCAAGGATTTTAAGGAGAAACTAACTGTACTGTGGGGATTGGCCTATAGTTGATGGGGAGGCTGGGGTCCAAGTTAGGTTTTTTTAATAAAGGTAGTATCCATGCATCTTTAAGGTTGGTGGGAACTGAACAGGATTTGAAGGAGGAGTTGATGAAAGTGGTGATGAAAGGAGCTCGGTCCCTCACAGCTTCTTTAATAATTGATGCTGGGCAAGTGCCCCCAAGGCACCGTGAAGGTTTGAGGGGGTGATGATATTTTCAACCTTGATTGTTGAAATGGAATTACATTTGAACTGGTTACATGGTTTGATTTGTTTGTTAGTGATTTCTTGCAGTATGGCTAGTGCAATCCTGTGTAGTCATTGGGAGTGACCAGGGATTCTAGTACTCTTAGTATGGAGACAATGGGCCTCATTACACGTAGTGCGGTAAACCATGGTGCTATTAGCACCATGGTTCATGCTGGTAATTTACCGGTACCACCTTGGAGGAAAGGGGAATTACCACCCTATTCCAAGGTTGGGAAGACGGTAATTCCGCCTTCCTCCATTGGCCTTCCCCATTCCCATTTTTGCCACATAGTGCTCTATGGGAATGGTGAAGGCGCTAATTACGGTACCGCAAATTGCGGTACCGTAATTAGCACCCTGGTCCCTTTGCGCGTTGATTTTTAACGCCTGCTAAAAAGCAGGCATTAAAGGACCAACCCGTAAAGGGACCTCGTAGTAAGGCGGTAAGGGTTTACTGGTACCATGCCCTTACCGGTACCGGTAAACCCTTACCGCACTACGTGTAATGAGGCCCAATGTCCCTTGTGCTTGAGTTAACTTTTTTGATTCTTTCATTGAATGTCTCTTTTTTAGTTTGAATGATTTCTTTTTTATACCTATCTGCAAGGGAGGTGAGATGGTTTTTATTGTGATCAAACTGGTTATTTTTCCAGCTGGTTTCAGCGTGTCTTTCTCGTTACGCAGGGCTTTCAGGTTAGAGGTAAACCAAGAGTTCAGGTAAGCTAGAGGTTTTTCTTTGCTGAGTTTCAGTGGTGCAATAGCATCAATAGCTGAGTTGATTGTATTGTTGTATAAATCAACCAAGTATGTTGGGTCGGAAGGTAGGTACGTGGGATTGGTGATAGGTTGGATCAAAGGTAAGAGGTTGGTGACTGTTATATTCTTTTTACTTCTTGTTAGGGCAGGTGGTGCCATGGGCTTAGCTGAGTTAGATTGAGGAATGTCTTCAATGGTGAATGAGATCAGGTCCTGATCTGTCCATACACAAGGTTCAGTGGTAGTTGTTCAGGAAATACAGTTGATATCTGCGATCCAATCCAGTTTATGACCTCTAATATAAGTAGGTCCATTATTCCGGAGAGTAAGGCCTGCTTCTGTGATAGCATTTGCAAGTATGGTAGTATTGGCATCATTGGGATCATTTAGACCCAAGTTAAAATCTCCAAGTATGATAGTTTGGGACCCAGGTTTAGTGTTGGTGTTCAGGAGGGTCGTTATGTCTTCATCAAATGTTACTAATGGCCCGGGGGATCTGTAGACCAGATTCATGGCGATGGTACATGAGGCAGATAAACTTAGCTTAATTGATAGCAGTTCAGCATATGGATGTGGCCTGGATTCTGTCTCTCTCATGGCTAAATTGGATTTGCAAATGAATGATAGGTCTCCCCCTTTAGATGTTTCTCTGTGTTGTCTGATGATGGAGAAGTTTTCGGGGACAGCTAAAGAGAGGGCAGTTCCAGCTGCGTTGTGGAGCCATGTCTCTATGACTGCTAGGAAATCAAGCTGGTTGGTTGTAATAATGTCAGCGATTTCTGTGTCATGGGCTACAAGGGTTATGATGTTAATGAGGGCTCCCTTAATTTTGTGATTTTCCTTGATTGTATTCTTAGTTGGATCTGTGTGGAATGAGGACGGGGGGAGGGTGCTCCTGATTCAATTTAGATTTGGGATTAAGTGAGCGTGGCCTGGGTAGTGCCTGGGTGTTCCCTCTTATGGAGGTTGACGAAGGATTGGTAAGTCTAGACCCTAATTTAGGGTTTCTCCAGCTTGTGGTACAAGGCTGGTTAGGCTTAGGCTTACTAGTGAATCACAGGGTCCATTGGGTGGGTGTTATTAGCTCTGATGTGAGTTGAATGTCATTGCTGATAGAACATGTTTGCTTCTGTCTTGGAAGAAGAGGCGGCAAGAAGTAGGTTGGCCTGATTTGGTTGGATGGGGGTAGAGGTTTTCTTACAGATGAGGAGCTAGGGATCATATGAGCCATGGTAGTGCAGTAAGGAAAACCTGGGGGTCGTAAGGTAGCAGTGCGCTGGTAGGTACCACTTTTTAATAATAATATGTGATACTGCTGCTCTGGAAGCCTTTAAATGGTGCCCCCTAGGAAGCACCAAAACACATGAGACAATAACTATGAAGTAAAGGCATGTCCAATGCACAGTTTCAAATAATATTCAAAAGAAACAGATTTTGCAACTAAGGTCATCTGCTTATGTGCAAGATTTATTGGTCATAGGCAGCCGACACGTGTTTCGACCAATCCGGTCGTTGTCAAGGCTGTGCATTTTGATACAAAAGATAGCAATGTATACAACATGAGCATGATATGTCATTTGTTGCGAATGTGACAGTAGTAACATCATATTCAAAAACAAAAAGGAGTAAAAAAGAGAGATCATACCAGAGTGCAATGATTTTTTGATGTAATCAGGAGAACCAGTAGTCCATAGCCGGGAAAAAATGAAAATTGAAAGTTAATTTTTTTATTTTTTATTTTTTATTTTTTATTATACTTGTACATAATCAAAAAGAGAAATTATTTTTACAAGAAGATGTCGGTTAGATAAATCAAAGTTCATTTCACCCAAATGTATTTTTTTTGTTTATTTTTTTTTTTGCAAGGCAGGATCATTTTCATTCCTTAGGTAGAGTCGAGACCTGTGTGTCGCTCGAGATCCGCCAGTAGGGATAAGAGCCGCTTTGCTAGACCGAGTATCCGTAGAGACTCATGAGGTGGCAGTAGAGAGCCTAGAGTAGGTCGAGCCTATCAGGGGTCGTGAAGTTCAAGTGAGGGTTTCAGTCTCATGGCGTTGATTTTGACAAAGGCCTCTTCAATTATTTTAGCCGTGGCGACCGCCCAGCGAGATTTTTCGCCAGAAATCAAACTGCACCACCATGTATTTTCTTCAATCAGGATCGAGTCGTGCCATAATGGGGTTAAAAAAGCTGAGCGTGCTTGATTCAAAGATGGGCAATTTAGCAGGAGGTGGCGGATTGTCTCGATGCAATCCGGGATATTGCATAGTCTGCAGATGTTGTTAGTAGATACACTTCTTATCCCTAGAATTTCTCTAGTGTAGAGCAGGTTGAATCGAGCTCTTAGAAATGTCGATCGCAGTTTTTATCCAGAAATTGTAGACAGTACGCCATGGGAGATTTCAACTTGTTGTACGTGGGAGGGAGATGTTTTAAAAGCTTGATGGCAGCAGCTTTTTCGATGGTATTGATCCAGTCTTGGATCTTTAGTTTTTCACTGACTCTTTGAGGATTCGTGATCAGGTCATTTTTTGAGCATTGCAGCTCTTCCAGTTTGCTTTCTTGGTGGCGTATCCAGGCTAGGACGGCCTTACAGTTCGTGGTGGCCAGCTCCTGCCCGATGATGTTAAAAATCGGGAGGCCGTCTTTAATTAGGGTCATCCTGAACAGGGCGAGAGAGGCCACATTGACAGTAGCGCTTAATGATAGCAGGCCTAGGTCTCTCCTAACCGCTTCGATGGGAATAGCGTTGTTTAGACCAAGGAGGGTTTTCCAAATGTATCCCTCTAGTTTCCGCCAAAGTTGTGTTGGGATGGTAAATATTGCATCCATGCCGTAAGTTATGGCCGGGACCATTTTCCCTTTGTAGAAGTTAATAGCCGGGCTAACGAAAATCTGCCAAACTTCCTGTCAATCGCTCTCATTTGGGAGGTCAGTAGTTTGGCTTTCGACCAGAGATGGTCTTGCATTTTTGATTCATGGGTTGACCCATCAATAAACACCCCCAAGTATTTAAAATGGGGGACCACTTCAATTCCAATTTTGTTCACTGCCCAAGACATAACTTTTTTCCGTGGATGGCGGGTTTTCGCAAAGATCATGATTTTGGTTTTGGCCTGATTTATTTGCAAGTTGTTGTTGGACATGTAGACTGCAAGGTTGTCAAGCTGCCGTTGTAAGCCTATGGGGGTTTGGTCAAACAGGATCATGTCGTCGGCATATAGGAGTCGGGACAGGGTGGTGTTTCCGAACTTCGGGGGAAAGCTGTGGACCAAGACTTCGGAGTCTTTGTAGTCCCCCAGAAACGCGACAAAGAGCGCGGGAGCCAGTGGACAGCCTTGCTTAACTCCTCAATTAGCTTGGATTTCCTTTTGAGAGGGCACCTTGCCTGTTCAGCCGGACGTTAAGTGTGGTGCCGGTATGAAGAGCTATTATAGGATTTAGGACAGATTCCGGACAGTTCCAGTTTTTCAATTTAGCCCATAATCTCGTTCTGTCGACTTTATCGAAGGCCTGAGAGAGGTCGATGAATGCAGCATACACTGTCTGGGAACCTTGTTTTATTTTAGCCTTTAAGATGGTATAAGAATGTTCAGTGTGGTACTGCCGTTCTTCTTGAAGCCTGATTGAAGAGGGTCGCTGCAGGGAGCCTTTTTTGCCCATCGATGGAAGTGATTTAAAAGGAGAGATGCGAAGAGCTTGCCCATGATGTCCAATAGGGCTATAGGGCGATAGTTTCCGGGAAGTTCCCTGCTTCCCTGTTTGAAAATAGGGATGATAATAGCTTTACACCATGATAGTGGGATCTTCCTGCTTGTTCTACAATGGTCGAACAGGATGCTAATGAAGGTGGACCATTCATTAAGGTGTTTCTTTAAGTCTATGTTAGGCCGTCCGGGCCCGGGGCTCTTGACATTTTTAACCTTTTGATGGCCACAATTATGTCTGATACTGCTGACAAATGTATCCACGGTGCATCTGTGGCATCCAAACAAAGTTTTGTTAGTGGAGTCGGACTAGCGAAGAGGTCGCTGAAAAAAGCGACCCAGACTTGCTCCGGTACTGAGTTGATCATATTTGTAGCTGTGGTCCCTTGGGAGTTGTTTATCAGGGACCAAAAGTCGGCTGTTTTTTTTGTTGTAAGGGCTCTGAGCATTGATTCTGCATCATGTTGGTATAAAGCTGCCCGGCGCGTTCTGATCCATGATTTATATATTTGTTTTTCGTTTTTCCACAGATCCCATGCAGCGATGGTATTGTCAGCTTTGGCATTGCATTTGAACTTCCTTAATGCATTTTTTCTAAGTGCTATTTGCTTGTCATACTGGTGGGTGTAGGTCTTTGGCTTGAACACACCAGACGACGGATGTTGCTTGTAGTTGAGTAGCATAGGAAGGTAGTTTGGTCTGGGGAATGGGCCGGAGGGCTGTTCCGCCACCTTTTCTGCAACATATTGATGAGTGATTGACCTTATGTTGGCAGATGTCAGGCGCAGCCGGGATTGTTGTGGGTTAGACTCCACTGAAGGCAGGTAGTAGTTTGTCTTTCGAGCCATGGAGGACCATGTCAGGACTATGTCAGAGTTAGCATGTTGTGGTCGCTCTCTGTAGTTTCAACCACTTGAAAACCTTGGAATTCTACACACAGTGCTTGTGAGGCAAAGATGTAGTCCAGGGTTGAAAGTTAATATAAATGGTCTAATTTATTGGGCAAGAAGGAGGCCAAGAAGGATCAGCAAAGTACATGAATGTGCATGTGGGATAGTGACATACCCTGAGTCCAGTAGTGCAGTGATCATTAGATAGTGAATGATAGAGCCGGATATATACCTAAAAGGGAAGGGACATATAGTATACTGAGTTAGGCTCTTAATGTTAGTGCTGGTAAGAAATGTTAAAAAATGAATGAAGCATCATAACTCACCAGCAATGGTAATTCTTTTGAAAATATCTGTTGCTAAAATGATCTAAAGAAAAGGAAAAAGAAAAAAAAGAGAAAGAAATGCTAAAGGCACTGTTCCTATTTGAATGGAACAATTCCAAGAGTTGTCATGTAAGTAGAGATTATCATAGCATAGATTTACCTTAGTCGCTTAGATGCTATAGTAAGTCAAGGGGTCCAATCCCCAAAAGCAGCGTGATTATGCACCCGGTTAGTAAAGGGTTAGTACAGATGTGCGAGCCCAATGTTATACGGTCGCCATCCAACCCGTGGCGCGCGCATGACGTCACATGCACGTTTTGTGTGTGACGTCATTCACGCGCGTGACGCGAGTAACACCAGCCGCGTCATTGCGGCCAGAAATGTAAATAAAGCGGCCGTCCTTGAAGTGCCTTGTTAGATGAAAGCAGTGAAAGCACCCACTGCAAGTTCATGTACCTTGGGATAGACGTTTGGATACATTTTAAGTATATAAGATCCAAAGGCTGAAAAGTAAAATGTGAGCTCATGCATTGAGGCAGCAAGGGCCACAAACATTGTTTGTTCCTATACCTTGGAAGAGATGTTTGAATACATAATAAACATGTAAGGTCAAACGACTGAAAAGAAAAATGTAACCTTGTGCGTTGTGGCAGCATGGGAGACAAACATTGTTTCAAGGAACTTGATATAATTGCCATAGTGAATTAATATAGCTTGCATAATACATTAATTATAGTTCACAGTACGATCTACAACATTAATATGACTCACATAGTGAATTGATTTTAGTTCACAGTACACAATACAACATTGTTAACATCCAAGTTCTAAAACCTTTACACAGCTTAACATAGAAATATAATGGTCTCACATTAGTAGACTTATACCTACATTTTGTATCCAAGTTCCTATTCCCTTATCTCCAAACTGATGGCATGCCCCTACATGGGACAGGATCAGTTCTAGTCAGCATAAAAAAAGAACAAACGCCCCAATTTAAATGAGAGACTAAGGGCACTCCGGCAGCGTTACAAACTAATCCTATTGACCACACCAGGGAGAAATGCATGCTTGTCAGCATATTTTCATACACATCAACCTTTTCATTTTTATACATTTCATTTTCTGGTGTCCGTGCTAACCACCAGTCCACGTGGCTTGTCTTTTGTACTAAGAGAGAAGTTCCCGTGACAGGAACTAATGAGCAGTAAATTCCAACGTGTTGGTCCTGGAGTGTTTGAGTCCAGGCCATGCATGCAGACTCTGAATTTCTCTGATGGACTTCCCAATTATGCTCTTTGAGGTCTTCTTAAACACTGAGATAAACTTTATGGCAAGCCTCCAAACAACAAATCAGGGGCAATTTGTCAAAGGCATTGGAGACATGTGGGTAAGTGAAATACTGTTGTGCACAGCTCTGCAGACTTGGGATACATCCCTTCATGGGTTTGGCGTCAGAAAGGTCCTAACTGGACCTTCTCTGGTCGGCCACCAAAGTGTCAGCTGCTCTGAGTTTCCCCTATACAAGGTACTAGATAGCCTGGGAACTCTGTGGCCTGATGTCCTGCTAAAACGTACTACTTCTGAGGGGCGTTGGCCCAGCACCACTTTGGGCCCTTAGGTTCATCACCTCAATAATGTGTCTGTGGCCACTAAATTTCGTGCAGCTACCACAACACGTCTGTAGTTCCTTACTGTGATGTAGATATGCGTAATCAGGAGCATGTCCTGCAGGTCAAAGGAACCTCCCCATGCAAGGAGATGGATGTCAAGGGTCAGGTTACTTTATTGTCCCTTCCCATTGAAAGTGAATTGACTCTGAAACTTCGGTAGGTAGTCACAGCTGCATCTATCTTTGATTGTCAGAAGTAATCCGGCCTCCAGAAGAGACTCTCGTTTTTCCTTCCCTTCGGTCACCTTCTAACAGGCATACGATCCCCTTGACTACTCACTCACTGTAGGTTAATTCAGACTCCTGGGTGCAAGGTCATGCCATGCGTAGAGGGCATCAGCATCCTAGTCATCAGCATCCCCTAGACATCAAGATATTTTCTTTGCAACATTTTCGAAGCTTATTGCCTCCAAAGAAAGGTGAGGATATGTGTTGGGGTTCTTTTGTTTAATGTGTTTTAATTTAGCGTGTTATAGTTAAAAACACCTTTCACACATATGCATCCAGCATTATAAAAATATACTATACATGTCCTACCATTATCATAAATCAATTACACATCTTCACATCACAATCCAAAATAACGCAGTAGCACACACTACACCATGAAAATATATAAAGGAGACAGCCCAAACTGACACATTAATAGGCCTTAGTCTCCGATACAAAATGTGCAAACTACGCAAATGCATTATCTGTTTCTTTATACAAACTACACTTTCACAAATAAATACACTTCCATGCATTATATAATCACCCTATTTATTATAGGCAAACATAGCAGTTTCATTCCATTTCTTTTCCACCTCTATCCACAATACTATCAATGCTAATGATAGTGATAAACGATAACCTGATATACAGCTCAGCCAGAAGTACTTGGGGTTATTGGGTTTATGGGGTACAAAAAGGTAATTCTATCATCAATAGCAACACCAACCTAAGGCACCTCTTCTGGTCCTACCACTTTCATCACCAATTCTTCCATAACCACAAACTTTTCTGTTGCCAACATATGGTAACTTTGATCAAGGTGATCTTCAGGCAGAGGAAGCAAGGGCAGATATTTCAGTCACAGTGTGTACTTGCCATGAACATCTTGGGGGAGTTTCTGAGTTCATGGGCCTAGCTATACCAGAACCACCTTCTTCCGAAGACACTGTGTAACATATGTGCAGGCATGGCAGCCAGGGAGAATACCTGATCGCTGATCCCAGGAAACTGTTTGTAAGTGTGGAAACATTCAAGAGTTGCAACAAAAAAAATCTTCTCTTGTATAGCCTGTCATTATTTCATCACAACACAGACGAATAACTTACCAAGAAAAAAAACATCAATGCAAACAGAAAAAACCTAATCGCACTCCGCAAGCAGCCCCTAAATCCAGGCTACAACCAATAGGGTTAGGTTCTTTCCTGGATTTAGAAGAAGCCAAGATAAGCATTACAGCTTGCAGGCTCTGTCCTCGAGTCAAGAGAGATGTAAGTAGCAATAAACAAAGCCTCCACAATGTGCTTCTTAATCTTCCAACACTGACACCAAATCGAAGCAATGACATTTTGGTCAGAGAACTCATGACGCCTATGGTGGGCTGTCTGTCTTTCCATACATATAACTGGAAACAAATGACCAGGGAGATGTTTGAGACTTCATTGACCTCAAAGAGTTTGGATGTCACATCCCCCTTACCAACTTCAATGCTTACCGCTTTTCCCAGAGTGCGAGTAACACACTTTGGCAGGAGGTTACCAATATCCTTGTCATGAATGTTATAGAGACAGTTCCAGCTTTACCGAAGAGTGATAAGGGATTGTCCCAAGATTGTAGTCAATAATTAAAAAAAACAAGCTGGCATGTACACAATCTTTGATCTGTCATCCCACAATATTTACCTTTCCCTACAAAATGTTTAAATGTTCCTTTAGGCACAATTGTCAATTGTTCAGGATGACTCAATCAGTGTGATGGTTCTAAAGGAGTTTTATCTGCACCTTCTCATTTAAGAATGTCACCACAAAGAACCTCACCACAAATTCCCAATGTTCCCCCCGGGGAAAAGGAGTTTCAATACAAATGTATCCCTTTTGGCATCAATGCTTCTGGTTCCTGAGTTCTCTCAAAGTTAATGACCGTGATAGTCTCTCAACTAAGATTGAGGGGTGTTCATGAGTATCCCTAACTTGATAACTGGTTAGTCCGGGGTCACAACCAATTGGAAATGTTAGCATCAGCACAAGCTCTAGTGCAACTTTTATATGAACAAGGATTCTACATTAACACCTAGAAGTCAGAACTCGTGCCTCGGGAGAGGATTGCATATGACTGGGATATCATCCTACAACAACAATACTAGAGAAAGACTCTCTTGTTATTTTAATATTTCATTTTTTGGGGTTTATTCTTGCTAAGGTTAAGACTCAGCCTTTTTCCTTAGATTGTACATAACATTTCCTGATTTGTTTCTGTTATGTTTTTTCCTCCCTTCCTATTCCCATTTGCAAATAACTTATATGGTATGCACAGATTTGATTTTTTAATAATCCTGATTTTTTAATATGACTGCAAACGATATGGTCCCTTGCACACTGTTTATGTCTGTGCATGTTATCTATGTTTGAATTGATTGGTGCTCAGCCCTGAAGATGGAGTTTTCTCCGAAATGCATAAGTTAATGAGTGATGATGATGCTGTTTGCCTCTATTTTTCTGTTATTAAATCTCATTTTATGATACAAAATGGCTCAAACTTTGATAACTACAACTTTTTTTGGAATAGCCACTTTGCAAATTATCCACATTTGGACAGTATATGCAGTAATATACCGTGAATAAATAGCACAGCTCTTTGGAGAGGGCAGCGTGTGAGCGTCTGGATAACTGTGTGGTTCCACCAAGTTTTATTTTTTTATTTTGACTAATTGTCATAAAAGTACATAAAAACAAACATCAATATTTCATCACAGAAATATGTGCCAATATTTATCAAGACATATCTTTAGTGATTTCATATTCAAACTAGCCTATTAAGATATTAATATAGAGTAAAAAGGAAGCATTGACCTCATGTGGGTGAGAGTGTCTCATCTTCTGATCAGTGTCCCTGGAAACAGATACACATGATTTTCGTTCATCAATGTGAAAATATATTTAGTTTAGTGTCCTTTAGGAATGCATATTGGCCTAAGCACATTCGCATCACGCTACAAACCTACTGCTACAATAATGGTAGCCACGTTGCCATTTTGATTTATTTGCCATCTTGGATGCAATGTTCAGTTCAGTTCTTTGCTCATTTAGCTTTTCTCACTCTGAACGTGGTAGAAGACAGCGGCATGAACTTTCGGTTATTTACGAGACAGGAATAGACATTCTGCTGAGCATGTTGTTTGTCTTACACTGTATAACCTTGAAGTCCTTGCAGAAGCATAGCTAATCTGTAAGTTAGGTGCCCGCCTCTCTCTACCATGTTCCTCCATCGAAACATTAATTGTAATAATGTGCAGCTGCAACGTGCTCCTCTGGTAGAAATCCTGTTTTACAACCCTTAGAGCAGACTGACCTCAGGCTTCAAGAGCAAGATCGATAAACTGTACAGCAAATGTTACCTTGTACCAGGGAACACAATATGCCCCCACGCACGACTTTGCCCCACTCCCAGACAGTAAAGTGTCAATAGGAGGACAGGGAAGAATGTACAAACATTGTCTCAGTAACATCACCTACGTTGAAAGGTCATGAAGCCTATGGACCCTATTGCAAGAGGGGGCTGGAAAAGTGTAATGTATGTTATCCCTGTGTGAGGTGGTCAAAGAGGCAACAGAACCAAGGGAGGACCCTATTCTAGTAATGAGACCCAGCCAACAAAAGGTTAACCTAGCAAATCAAAAGAAAACTACATGTCCCAGAAATCACCATGAGAAACGAAACCAAGGAGGGGGCAGAGACAGAATTAAAAAGGGAAAACGGCATAGGTACAACCCAATCATACAGCATGGAAATAGGTGTACCAGAGACTGGCACTGGTGCAATGCAGTCAGCCCGCATAGAGATGGGTGGCCCCAGGGACATACAGGGTGGGGTCAAACAGTGCATGAAACTGGGTGGAAGGAGGAAAGAAAACGCCCTGCAGGTGTGGGGAATGGGAGGGAAAACTGGCTGGAGACTGAAGGGAGGGGAGGAGCAGAGAGGGGGTTAAATGCAGCAACAGAGAGCTCACCAGGTGTTTCTGATTACAGCTGCAAGCCGAGCCGGAGACCAGAGAGGAATGGCAAGGATCCCCAGGTGATTGGGACTGGGCGTACTACAAGGCTCACTGAGAGGCACAGGGGAGATCCCTATCAGAGACGGACTTGCTGAGGAGAAGCGCCAGCCGTCAACCATTAATCAAGGACTGTGCATTCCGTGTGGATTTTTTCTTTTTTTGTTTTCTTAGCCCAGTGAACAGAGGGTGAGTCAGACTGAAGGCTAAGGTCCGTGGAGAAAAGAATTAAGTTGACTTTATTTTCCCTTTTAATGATGCGAGAAGCCAAGTGGAGCTTCCTTTGAACTCTGGACTTCATTAACCCTTTCACGGAAACCCAAACCTCATGAAAACTAATACTGTTTGATGTGCACAAGGAGGGCTGTTGCTTAGGTTAACAGCGCAATAAATCTTAAAATTGTTAAACCTACATCCGACTACAGCCTACTATTTTACAGTGGTGGCAGCGGTGGGATTCAAGAGAACGCCCAAGCAGAAGACATGGAAGCTGTGGTAAAGGCACTCGCAGAAGGGCAACAGCAGCTGCAGCAACTTTTACAAGTGCAAAGTCACCAGGCGCAGGCGGACAGACAAGCACTCCAACAGGCCATACAAGTGCAAAGTGATGCCCAAGAGCAAGGACGGGAAGCCTTAAGAATACTGGGAGAAGCAGTGGCCACGACCCGGACGCATCCAGTAATACCGCCTACGGTATTACAAAAATACCAAGTAGGAGAAGACCCCAGTTTTTTCTTCGTAAATTTTGAGAGAATAGCTAGAGCAGCCCAATGGCCACAGGACAGATGGGCCTTCTATCTGGCTCCCCTGCTCACAGGGGTAATTCAGGGGGCATACCAAGCGGCTAACCCCACAGGAGACACTCCTTTTACCGAGATTAAAAAAACTGTTTTGGAAAGACTCGGTGTGGACGAAGAATCTTACAGGCTCAAGTTTCGAGAAACCTGATTGAAACCAGGTGAAAGTCCAAGACAATTGTTCTACAGAGTGCAAGATTTGGCGGACAAATGGCTGCAAACAGGCACAGCCACAATAGGACAGATTAAGGATAAAGTAATGATGGAACAATTCATTGATGCCTTACCAGGACCAATTCAAAGGTGGGTGAGGCAACATCACCATCTATCACTGGCCGAGGCAATAGACGTGGCAACAGCATATCAGAAGGCAGGGAGCACCCGACCTTTCCCTGCCAGCCAATTGAGACCAAGTGTGGAAGCTTCCCAAGTATGGATCGGAACCTATAAAGGACCAGGAACCGAACCCAGGAACAAGGCCGAACCCTGACCCACTAATGGGGCTGGCTTAAGCAAAGGACCGGCACCCCAATGTTTTGAGTGTGGAGAATGGGGTCATATTGCGCGATTCTGTTCCAAAAAAACAAAAACTGAACCAATGGAAATCGGGTCCATGCAAGCGCAGGAATACAGAAGGAAACGACTGCCTTACGTGATAGAGGTCACAGTGGATGGACATCCCCGTCAAGCAATGATGGACAGCGGAAGCCGACAGACGGAGCCCCATGTGAGCGAGCAAGATCGCGAGCAGGTGAGAACCATTGACATAAAGTGCGTGCATGGGGATGTAAAAGGGTATCCAGCTAAAGACATTGTGTTGGGAATACAGGGGCAGGAGATACCAATCAAAGCCGCCATTATTCCTACCTTGCCCGCCCCGGTGCTAATAGGAACAGATCTACCTGAATTCGATAGATGGTTAAGAGAAGCCCCGTTTTCAAAAACTGAACTATTGGGGGCATGTAGTCGGGAAAAATTATCCAAGACCCAGAAAAGGAGAAACCGAGTGAATCAGGAAGCGTATAAAGACATTTCCATCATAGACTGGAAGGTGGGGGACCATATGCCTTCATTTCGGACAGAAACAGGGCTGGATGAAACGTTAAAAAGGGCCAGGGAACAAGCTCTGGACACTAGCGGGGTCCAACCTACTACTCCCTACTTTAAAGAGAAACAGGGGTTAATCTATCGAGTAACCCAAGGATCTGATAACATAGAGAAGGAGCAATTGTTGGTTCCCCAGTCCTACAGGAAGGGGCTGATTCAGCTGGCACATGATCACACCACAGGGGGACATCTAGCTGAGAACAAGACCATAAAAAGGGTGTTGCAAAATTTCTATTGGCCCGGAGTTTACGCTGAGATAACCAAATATTGCCAAGAGTGTGCAATATGTCAGAAAACAAGCCCCCGTATTCCAGCACGAGCCCCTTTACAAAGAATGCCATTGATCAAAGAGCCATTTCAGAGAATAGGGCTAGACATTGTGGGTCCAATGGAACCTACCAGCCGAGGATACCGGTTCATACTAGTGGTAGTGGACTATGCCACTAGATATCCAGAAGCATTTCCATTAAAAGGAATGTCTGCCAAACAAGTATGTGATGTACTTTTACCCTATTTCGCTAGAGTGGGAATTCCCCTGGAGATTGTAACAGACCAAGGACGTAATTTTATGTCGAGCGTCATGAAAGAAGTATGCAAGACCCTTGGCATCAACCATTTAAGGACCTCTGTGTACCATCCACAGACTGATGGGCTGGTGGAAAAATATAACAAAACCATCAAACAAATGATAAAAAGAGCAACCAGCCCCACTGGTCTGGGGTGGGAGAAAGTACTGCCATGGGTGTTGATGGTTTTACGTGATACACCTCAATCCTCAACGGGGTATTCCACATTTGAATTATTATTTGGGAGACAGCCAAAATCTATTTTCGGATTACTAAAAGACACTTGGGAACAACAGGAAGAAACAACCCTAACGGAATATGTGAATGAACTAAGAGATCACCTGGGAAAACTCAGAGACTATGCTCAGGAAAACCTGGGGCGGGCTCAAGAAACGCAAGAGAAGTATTATGATAAAGGAAGCAGACCTAGGACGCTTAAAATAGGAGACAAAGTGCTGGTGTTATTACCCACTCACACGAACAAAATGCTCGCCCAATGGAAAGGCCCATATAGTATAACAAAGGTGTTGGGTCCAGTTAATTATGAGGTAGAGCAACCAGATAGACAAAACAAACATCAGAACTATCACATTAATTTACTCAAGTTGTGGAAAGAAGGGGACTCAGCAATATTGTGTACGTCTCTAGTAGAGATGTCGGTCCCGGAACAAATGGTCACACACTCGGCTGGTAACCTACAAGATGTGGGCTTGGGGGAACAATTAAGCGACACCCAAAGAATTGAGTTATTTGACACCTTGGGCCCTGTAGCAGAGACATTCTCGAGTCTACCTGGAAGGACTCATATGGCTACTCACTCAATCCCAACCGAGGCAGGCAAGATTACACGCCTCCGACCCTATAGAATCCCTGAAGCAAAAAGAGGGGAGATAGCACACAAAATAGAGAGCATGCTGAAACTAGGTACCATTCTTCCCTCCAAGAGTGCATGGTGTTCACCGGTGGTACTAGTACCCAAACCAGATGGTACCACCCGGTTCTGTATGGACTTTAGGCAACTAAACGCCATTTCCAGATATGAAGCCTACCCTATGCCCAGGATAGATGAACTAATAGAGAAACTGGGAGCTGCATCCTTTTTGAGTACCTTGGACTTAACCAAAGGATATTGGCAGATACCGCTCAACGCAGCGGATCAGGAGAAAACAGCCTTCTCAACACCTCAAGGTCTATTTCCGTTTACGGTGTTACCATTTGGGTTGCACAGGGCTCCTGCCACTTTTCAGGCCTTAATGGATAAGGTACTGAAACCTCATGAACTATACGCGGCTGCCTATTTGGATGACATAGTGATTTTTAGTAAAACCTGGAAGGAACATTTAGAACATCTAATCAAAGTAATTACATCCTTACAAGAGGCAGGACTGCATATCAACCCCAAGAAAACCAAGCTGGCAGCCAAAACTACCAAGTATCTGGGGTATTCTGTATGAGGTGGAGTAATCACACCGTTGGTTGACAAAATACAGGCTTTGAAAAAATTACGAATACCGGAAACCCGGAAAGAGATCTGAGCCTTTCTATTACAGAAGATTCATACCGCATTTTTCTACCATAGCGGCACCACTGACAGACGCCTTAAAAACCAACCGGCCACTTCAAATCACTCCAGAAGCTGTGCAAGCTTTTCACCAATTAATAAAACTAATATCAACCCAACCGGTTCTACACTGCCCGGATTTCTCAAAAGCCTTCTATTTACAGTCTGATGCATCAGGATGTGGTCTAGGTGCCATGCTATCCCAAGGATCAGAACAAGACCTCTGCCCAATAGCCTTCATCAGTAGAAAACTCCTCCCACATGAGATACCCTACTCCACCTTAGAAAAAGAATGTTTGGCAATAAAGTGGGCCGTTGAATCTCTTCGTTATTAATAACTAGGTCGAAAGTTTACCATCTTTACAGATCATGCCCCTCTTCGATGGCTAGCCACCCAGAAAGACTCAAACCATAGGGTCCTTAGGTGGTTCTTAACCCTTCAACCCTATCATTTTGTTACAGTACATAAACCCGGAAAATATCAGCTAGTTGCTGATTACTTGTCCAGGGCCTTGAACATGCCCGAACGGCCTGGTTCCCGGGGGGGGGAGTATGTGAGGTGGTCAAAGAGGCAACAGAACCAAGGGAGGACCCTATTCTAGTAATGAGACCCAGCCAACAAAAGGTTAACCCAGCAAATCAAAAGAAAACTACATGTCCCAGAAACCACCACGAGAAACAAAACCAAGGAGGGGGCAGAGACAGAATTAAAAAGGGAAAACGGCATAGGTACAACCCAATCATACAGCATGGAAATAGGTGTACCAGAGACTGGCACTGGTGCAATGCAGTCAGCCCGCATAGAGATGGGTGGCCCCAGGGACATACAGGGTGGGGTCAAACAGTGCATGAAACTGGGTGGAAGGAGGAAAGAAAACGCCCTGCGGGTGTGGGAGTGGGGAATGGAAGGGAAAACTGGCAGAGAGTTTTATTGCAGCGCAAGCGCGAAAATCACAGCGCAAGCGTGCGAAAGCCGCGCACATTGATTCATGGAAGTCTGTGCACATGTAAATCCTGGGATATGCGCTAAAATCATGCATGGCACACGCGGGCGCACACGTCATCAAACGCTGTGCTCTATGCACGCAGCGAAAGCGCACAGAGAGCGGCACACACAACAAAAGTGGGCGGAACACAGGGCGTAACACGCGGAATGGGGAACAAAGCGTGAAAATCTGGGCGTTACAGGGGAAGTACAGGAGGCAAATGCACAGAACGCCCACACGCGCGCCTACACCATGTATTCATGGAATCGAACAGGGGAACACGTGCGCCAAAATAGACGCGCTAATCCAGAAACACGTACACCAGCAGGAAGCAGGTGTACGCGGCCCAGCGCAGCATAAAAGTGCACACAAACAACAAACAAGCTCAGACGCTACAATGAATATACCGTTCCTCGCAACAGTGGTCGTGGGACACCGCAGGAGGAGGATAGCCAAGCCCCGCATTTTTACACCCACGATCAGCCTTTTTGGGATGCCTGATGACCAGGTATATTGGAGGTACAGGTTTCCACCACACATAATACTCGACCTGGTGAGTGAGTGGGAAGATGACCTCACATCACCCACAAAGCACTGAGCCCCTTGGAAAAGGTGCTCAATGTACTGCACTTCTTTGCCACTGGTTAATTTCAGCTGACAAGTGCCATAGTGGGTGGGGTCTCACAGGCCACGCAGTCATGTTGCCTACACCAGGTGTTGGCCATCATGACTGCATGCCCCTCAGTCCGCAGGCACATATACATGCCCAGAACACCTGCAGAAAGGCAGGCTGCCGTCCAGGACTTTTACAGGGTGGCACACTTCCCAAAAGTGCTAGGTGCCCTTGATTGCACCCATGTGGCTCTACGTCCACCGAGGGCAACTGAGCACATCTATAGAAACCGCAAGCACTGGCATTCCATCAACGTGCATGTAGTATGTGATGCCAAGGGAATCATCACCTCAGTATATGCCAACTATCCAGGCTCCACCCATGATAGTTTCATTTTCAGAATGTCACCCTAAACCGGGACCTAGAAGCTGGGCGGAATGGCGATACATGGCTGCTTGGTGAGTATAATTGCCTCTGCACATGCATGCATGTCAGATACTGAGTAAAGTCACAACCCCACTAATGATACCCATCATCACCTCCCCAGGGGACAGTGCCTACCCTCTGAGCACCCACATGATGACGCCAATTTAGAACCCCACCACAGCACCTGAGGTAAGATACAACACAGCCCATATTGCAACCCGGAGCATAGTGGAGCACACATTCGGAGTGCTTTTGGTCCCTTGAACGCTCTGGTGGGCAGCTGTTATACGCGCCACCAGTAGTGTGCAGGATCATAGTGGCAGCATGTGTCCTGCACAACGTTGCCACCCGATATGGCCTGCATGTGGACATGTTGGTGCCCCCACATCCCCAACCACATGCACGGCCGCTGCGCATGGGAGGTGAAAGGGCATGTGGTGAGGCAGCCGTACACAGCTGGTGGCTAATTACTTCACCTAAAATACTACCCCTGTGGAGTGCACACAGCCCTGGCACATACCAGCTGACAATCAATGATGATGACAAAAGGGACAGTCAACTGTCACAAACATACCAGCCTGAGATTGGTCACCTGGCAGTGTTACATTGTGTGCATCCCTACCTACTTAAATACAACCAATGCCATGTGAAAAAAGACACACATTCATGCTGCATGAATTACTACCCCCTTGAAAAATACAACATGAAAATAGTGCCATGTCACCCAACCCCTCCCCATCTCAGCTACCCAACACACCATGGCATGTCATGCAATGTGAAAGCTACAAAATGAATGCACAACACATGACACAAGTGTCACAAAGTGCACTGTTCCAAATGTAAACAGGCCACAGACAATATACTCCCAGTAATCAATAAGAAACAGCACACATGAACAAATACTTACCAGCAACACAGAACAGCAACACAGGATGAAACAGTGTCAAAATATGACAGTACAAAATCAAAGTAGTGCAAGTCTCACAACCTGAGTAAGCCAGCACATCGACCCCTTCCAAGTATTGCTGTCAGAGAAATGTATCAGTGTACTGCATGCAACATGAACTGCATCTGCAAAGGAGACGGCCTTGTAAAGACATGAAGAAGGTACATGTGAATAAGGAAAAAGACATGGATGCACAAGCACATATCAATACACCATGCAGTGTTCAATCCAACAACAGTCCCTACTAGGGAGGACACACAGTTTTGACTAGAGACTGCCCACACAGCTCATGGGAGCCCAATGTCACTGTGCAAGTTACTGTCACTTGGTCACACCCTTTGCAAGCCCATGGAAAGGGGAAGCAGGAGGGGTGTGTGTGTCAGGAACCCAAGCATCTAACCCAAAGACAGGACAAGCCTGCATTTGCCCAGCTGGAATACACAGTGGATGCCCACGGAAGCCACACAAGGCAACACACTGTAAAAAAAAAAAAAAATACAAAAATCAAAAATGGCCATGTGTGGACCAGGGATGGGGGAGGCCACCCAGGAGGTTCGAGGACAGGGTGCACCCCAACACCCACCTGCGTGGATGTTGCAAAATAAAAAAGAGCTCCATGGGCTCATGGCCTGCACGGCTACGCTAATGTGGGAGAACTGCTGTCGCTCTCTTCACCCTCTGCTGCTACATCAGGAGTTGACGGTGCTATGGGAGGCAGCCCACGCAAAGCCCTGGTATGGTCCTCCATGGCAGCAAGCATGCGGATGTGGAAGGTCTGGTTCTGGAGGATGATAGTACGAAGATCCCCATGCAGCACCTCACAGGTTGCCTGCATTTCTGCATGCATGGCCTCGCGTGATGCCTGGATCGCCTCACGTGTTGCCTGGAGCTCAGCTGAGAGCGAACGTGTGAGCTGCTCCAGCTGCTGTTCTGACCTAAAATTTCAGGAAGCCTCAAGTTCAACCAGATTCTCCCTGAGGAAATGGAGTTCTAACCTTAGGGCTTCCCTGTGGCCCTGTGACTCTACAGATATGGCTTTGCGCAGAGTCTCCAGTGCCGCCCGTCGGTACCTGTTGGACCCCAACATGTCCTCCCTGTGTGATTGGCAAATGGACTCTGTTGCCTGCTGTTGGAGCTCCATCTGCCTTTCAGGGGGGAGAATGGAAGCGGCCACCCTATCCATTGCCTGAGCCATCATGTCAACTGATGCTCCCTGTTGTGCTGCTATACTGTACATGGAGTTTTCCCATACAGTATTGCCTGGTGGCGCACGGCCACCGCGTCGGCAGGCACCACACCTGTTTGGGGCAATGTGATCTGCACCTTGCTGTGCTGGCACTGCCTGAGGCTGCAGGACTGCATTCCTCCTCTGATCTGCTGGCCCAGGAACAGGAACAGATGTTGTGGAGTGTGACCCAGCATCCATAACCGCCAAAGACGGAGTTACCAACACTGACATCCCCATAGAGGGGTCTACCCCCGGTGCAGGTGGGTTGGACAGAACAGCATCCCTGCCAGAAACACTCACCTGCGACAGCACATAAGTCTCATCGTCCGATTCAGCACCTGAATCATAGAAGTCTGGGGAGGTGCACCCAGAGACACCCCTGGACAGTATGGTCTGCAGGAGGATTGGGTTTTCACCCACCACCACACCATGTCCTCCACTGGTGCCCGGTCGTGGCTGTGATTCCTCCTGGGTCTGCACCATCTCCTCCACCTCAACAGCATCAAGTGCGTCATCACCTGAAAAAACATGAAAGACAACAAATGGAAACAGGCATGAGCACCATAGCACACACATAGGCCTGACAAGCCAGAGATCCAGTACATGAATTACACATGTCCCACATGACTATAACCCTGGCATGCATGCACTGTCAATGAGTTGGAAGGGGAGGCAAAAAGCAGACACTGAGGACTCCAAGATGGAAAAGCAACACATGGCAGCACACATTAGCCTGTGAGTGGCATGGGCAATCCACATACATGACACATGCCAGCACACAGATGGCACATAGCATAGCCATGGTACATTTGACAAGTACAGCCATATGTTACTGAATGAGTACTGTCACCCAGCCATGTGAGATGGGCATGATGAGATGAAAAAAGAAAAATTGTGTGACAAAATACGCATGTGTCACACACTGCAACACATCCAGTGTACAATTATACAGTGATGGCAGGCAGATGAATACATCAATGGCTGGTCACTTCAACATGACAGGAAACGACAATCATGTTCCACATTCAAACAGGTACCAAAAATCAATGTGAGCAGGCCCTTACTCAATCAGCCTGAATGGTCAAATCATTCCCATAACAAGGTAATAAATGTGGGCCAATGTGGGGTGTAATCTATGACAGAAGCATGTCACATATGTGGCATTAGGGCTGAAAAATGTGTTGCAAAAATGGGAGGATTGAAGCAATCAGGCTGAATGAACACTGAAAATTCTGAACAATGTTGTTGCAAGATGACAGTTCAAGGGCAACTGCAGTAATGTGGCGCTAATTGGCCACTGTGGTCAGAAGGGATACTGTCATACCCAAATCCAAGGCCGGTGAATGGTTTGGAGGAAGCACATGGGTGACCCATACCACTCAGGAGTACACACACTCACCTTGCACTTAATCATTACACATCACCCAAGAAACATACACATGGATTACACACACTTGCATGGGCACTCACCGGACAATGCTTCATAATCTGGTAGGTCTCCCACACCTTGGATCTGTTCCTCTGTGACGAAGGTTCCAGCAACAGACTCATGTTCAGTGAGTTGGTCGTCCTCTAGTGCAGACCCACCGCCAATCACCAGAGTAGAGGCATGATTGGAAGCCAGCTTGTTCTTTGCTCTGTGTTTAAGGTCATTCCACGCTTGTGGCAATCATCAGCTTTGCGCCTCACAAATCCAAGGGCACTAATGTGGTCTGTGATGGCCTGCCAGTGCGGCTATCTGCCAACACATAGGCCACAAGTGCATCAAGTTCGGCGTCATTGAAGCTAGCTTCCTTGACGTGCCAGAGTGTGTAGCCGTGTCTGGGGTCTCAGCCTGAAGTGCAAGAGCACCCTTCTTCTTCATCTTCAAAGGTGGTGCGGATCCTGAGTGGCTTATGCCGCTCTGGTCAGTAGGGCAGAAGCGCAGGTGGACTGGTTACTGGAAGCCTGTAAAGGCACAATGACGAAAGGTCTTGGTGCAGGCATTGGCTGCAGGGTGATGTTGGCAGGGCCAACGTCGGTGTGATGGACCTTGACCGACACTGTCCCAGCTGGGAGACTCAGAGCTGGGGTGGATTGAGCTGCAGCTGCCCCTGCAGCCTCCCCACCCTGGCTACTTGGGGCAGCAGATGACATTGCTGCCCCAGATCCACGTGGCCTGGTAACAGCACCTTTCACTGCCACACGTGGCTTAGACTTATTGACCTGAAGGTCAGCCTGGGAGTCATCCTGTGCCGGTTCAGTTGACGAAATGGGCCTGTCCCACAAGGGCTGACCTGGGATGGTGTCACCTACAATTCCCACAACCATTGGGGGGGGCATAGGTGGCCCCGAATGGTCCTCCACACACGGGGCTCTAGAGGCACCCTGCAAATCCTGGCCACGTCCCCTACCGTACCTACCACGCTCACCTCTTTGAGATCGGCCACCTTTGCCTCCCTTACTGCTTGGTCGCCTCCCAACCATGGCACTGATGTTGTTGTGCGTATGGGAGTTGCAGTAAACAATTGTCCTGGGCAATTGGGGTGAAAGGGGTAGGGTACTAGATGCAATTCCTACCATAGAGCTCTAGCAAGGCTGTCTGTGACCCCTGGGGGAAGATGACAGGTCATGCAACGCACAGGCACCCCAAAAACAAAAGTACACGTGCACGCAACCCCTAGTAGACCACGTGTGTGGAAAAATGAACCCGCACTACGCTGTGGCACCCAGAAACACAAAAATAAGCGTATGCATGTTACACGCAGCCTACAATGACCTCTGAAGGGGTATGCGACACACAGGGGCATCCACAGTTGGAAAATACGTGCGCGACTCACCGACCGTCTGCCTTGAATAAGAACGTGAAAAAGACGCACGTGTGCGCGTTGGCAAGAACCCCGCCAAAAGAAGAATAGAACGCAGTCTGAGGAAACAGGGAGTACGAACTGGAAACGTTGTGAAGTAATCGCGTGTGCACCAACAAGAAGTACAAGAATCACACGCTCGCTCTCCACGAAAAGCACATACAAGTAAATAGCGTGATACTGTACCTTTTAAGCCAGCCCACACGTGCAACGTCACTTACGCGCTTACGCGCTAAGGACCTTTCCTTGGATTTCACACTGACGTGCACTTTTTTAAAGTGCCAAATCACTCCGTATCAAGCTGGCAACGCGAAAATACACGGAAGACCACGCTCCTGCCTAAAAGGCCATTTTCCTGCCCCCAAGAGCCCCGAGCATGCTCCCACCAGCCATCTGCTGCTGCTTGCCTACTGCCCACGTGCCCTGCTATTTGGTGCCTGCACGTTAGCCATCTGCAGGGGTCCAGTTGCTGTGTCCACCCCTGCTGGAACAGAAGACTCCCGACTGCGATACCATCGCTCCACAGCCCAGCCCCAGGACCCAGTTGCCTATCCACGCCTGCCTCGGGGGTCGCCATGTCGGGGCAAACACCATCTTAGACCACTGGCGACCCCCAGCCAGAGAGACAGAGGGCCACCACCTTCAGTGAGAAGGAAGATGGTGTCCTTTTGGAGCATGTCCTGGGGCATTATGATGCCCTCTTCGGAACATCACGTGGCAACAAGGAAGGATGGGAGAGGATCTGGGAGGACGTAGTGGTTGCCATCAACGTGGAGGGGGTGGCAAACCGTGAGATCAAGCACGTCGAGAAGCTCTGGGCGGACTTCAGGTCCAGGACCCTCTACAAGGCCCGGCACCTCGTGAAGGCAGAGGATGCAGAGGGGTGCCGGCTCAGCATGAGCAACATCCAGATGAGGGTCCTGGAATGCGTACGCCCAGCGCTCCACGGCCAGATCCTTCGGAGGCAGACCCGTCTGGAGTTGAGTGGTAAGTGGCCAAGCATTGCTGTGTGAGACATGGCATGTTGCAGTGTGCTGGTAGTCTGATACTTGCCTGTATGTGTAACATAGGCCATGTATGGATATGTGTGTGCAGGGACATCATGGTCATGCATGTGAGACCAGTAATGTGTGAACCACATGGATGGTGCATGTGTTCAATGCAACATGGGGAGCTGTATGCGGAATGCACACATGAATGCATGCCAGTCTCTGTTCTTGGACATGGAGGGGGGTGAGGGATGGGTGCTGCTCTCATGTACATGTATGGTGCACATGTGTGTGTGTGTCTGAGAAGTGTGTGTGTGACTTTGAAACGCCATGGATGCATGACACATGTCCGTGATGATGTGTAGATTCACTCATGCAGTGCGGTCACTGTTGTATCCACTGTTTCTGTGGTTTACAAGCCATGATGCATGATCCTCCAGTGATGTGTGTGCATGGGATCAGTATGAGCCATGATGCATGTGAGTTTGAAGGAAACATTTTGGTTAAAAGAGGCCCTTGTACATGGATGCTGATGTTGATTGCAGGCACCGTGCCTGTTTCTGCATGTGTGTTGCGTGCATTCACCCATGTGTTGTGGAGGGACAGGATGGAAGTGACATTTGACAGTGCCACTCATGTGTTATTCTATGTCTCCCTCTACTCAGCGTTGTTAGAAGAAGAGGATGGAGACGGCACTGTGGAGCCAAGTGGCGGGGATGTCTCTACGGGGCGGCAACGCAAGGCCCAGCCACCCTCTCAGGAATTGCCATCATGCGGGAGCTAGGGGACTGGTGCCGCGTCTGCCACTATGGCTGTAGCGGAAGGGCCGGGTGAGCCCCCACAGGGGCTTGCAATGGCGGAAGATGGTGCAGAAACATCCAGGTTGGTGGTCTCCACAGAGGAGGAGGAGCCCGCTACTGAGCTGTACATGGGGCGTGGTGGGGGTAGTACCACTGGTGCAAGTGGTGCAGTCCAGGGCCAGGGTCAGGAGGCAGCACAGGTCACTGCGGAGGGGCCTGTGCATGTCGTTGTCCTTGACCATGTGACTGCACCACCATGCACCAGCAGGGATGCCCCATCCCAGGCCCGTCCGCAGGTAGGGGGGAGGCCCACGTCATCTGCCTCTCCACTACCTGCGGACGAGGGGTCCCATGACCGTATGGGCTCCGTCCTGATTGGTGTCGTGTTGCGCACGTGTGACATTCGTGATGACGTGCATGCTTCCTGGGGGCAGCACGCACGCCATCAGGAAGAGCAGTGTCATGACGTGGCACTGTTGGGAGGGACCCTGGTCGGTGGGTTCCTACATGTGTTGCGCACTGTGGCAGACCTCTCCTCCTATGTGGAGACTATTCAACAGTTGTTCTCCCTGCCGTCTTCCAGCCCAGATTCTACCAGGGCCCCCTGTGGACCTGGCCTGACCAACACAGCCAGCTTGGTGGAGATCCCATCCCTGCTACAGTCGGGAGTCGGCGGTCCAGCAGGGGTGGACACAACAACAACTGGAGACAAGCAGATGGAGGATGTGCAGGCATCATCGGACAGGGCACATGGACAGCAGCAGCAGGCTCTAGGTGGGAGCAATGATGGCTCGGGGCCATCGACATCAGAGGGGCAGGCATCAGCCAGAGGGCAGGAGGAGCCTGGAATGGGTGTGTCTTCCGTGTGGCAGCGGTTGGGCCGGCGTATAGATGCGGAGCGGCGGCGGACAGAAGAGGCACAGCTCACAATGGTCAGGGCGGAGAACTCCATGTGGAGGGCACTGAGGAGGGCCGAATGCCTCGAGGCTATTCGCATGGAGTTGGAGTCCAACATGGCATCGTCCCTCCGAACCCTCGGGGCCATGGAAGAAGACCGCCTCCAGGACATTGACCAGGAGTTCGATGATGCCCTGGCCCGGGACATCGGAAAGTGAGCCGTCAGACTAGTCTGTCGCCATTGTAAATAGTTTTTAGTGTTAGGTTTCCTTTTCGTTTTCATTTCTTTTGGGGTGATTGGACTATGCCCCACACTTTTGTATATAGTTGTTTTCTTAGGTAGTTTTTTAGATATGTATCATTTCTTTCGTTGGGCTCATGGACCCTTTCAAAATTGATTGTACATAGTTGGACTTTGGATTTATGTGTGCATTTTCTTTGAATTTCACCATGGGGCAATGGATTTTCAATGTTTACGTTTCCTTTGGATTTGTTTTGGTGGACAATGATTTTGGATCATTTTTCTTCTGGATTTATTTGGATTGCATCTACATTTCATTTTTCATATTTTTGGACATGCATTTCATTTCATTTTTGTATTTTTTTCATCATTCAATCATTACATTGATTTTGTTGATAATACTTTTTGATATTTTAATTCCATGTGTGGGATATGCTCATTGGGTTCATGCATGTCAAATTGTGGTTTTGCACACTCTATGGTAAACATTGTGTGTGTGTGACTGACATGTGTTTATGTACATGGTTGACTTTTCATTTGTGTCGTGACATAGGCATGTCGGTGTGTGGTGGATTGGTGAAATCATTGCATGTCAAGAGTGGGGTGGCGTGCTGTGTAATTGGGCTGCACATGAGGGCCATGATTGTGCAGCATCCTTTCGTGTTGCAGGGGGACATGAGTCAGGGCCTGCTGGCAGGTGCCCCTCAATGCTGGGTGGATGGGGGTGCTGGGGGACATGAGTCGGGGCCTGCTGGCAGGTGCCCCTCAATGTTGGGTGGATGGGGTGCTGGGGGACATGAGTCGGGGCCTGCTGGCAGGTGCCCCTCAATGCTGGGTGGATGGGGTGCTGGGGTGCTGGGGGACATGAGTAGGGCCTGCTGGCAGGTGCCCCTCAATGCTGGGTGGATGGTGTGCTAGGGGACCTGAGTCGGGGCCTGCTGGCAGGTGCCCCTCACTGCTGGGGGGTGGGGGTGCTGGGGGACATGCGTTGGGGCCTGCTGGCAGGTGCCCATCAATGCTGGGTGAGTGGGGGTGCTGGGGGACATGAGTCAGGGCCTGAGCCTCACTGCTGGGGGGTGGGGGTGCTGGGGGACCTGAGTCGGGGCCTGCTGGCAGGTGCCCCTCACTGCTGGGGGTTGGGGGTGCAGGGGGACATGAGTTGGTGATCACTAATGCAAGGTGACATGTGGGCTGGCTGGGGGGCATGCCCATAGTAGGTGGGCTGCCTGCGGGACATGACCAGGGGTGCTGGGTAGTCCCCTGCGGTGTGGGCTGCCTGCAGGGGCCGTGGAGGGGGTAGAGGGGACACCTGGGAGGACCCACACTGCCAATTCACGTGTGGGACTCCCCGCGCACCCCACTGGATACACGTACCCTGCTCTGACAATGAAATTGCGTGTGAAACTGCCCGCGAACCCCAGTAATACACGTACCCCGCTCGCACAGGGCCAATCGCATGTGAAACTTCCCGTGCACCCCCCAAATACATGTACCCCGCTCGCACAGTGCCAAACGACTGTGAAACTTCCCGCAAACCCCAGTAATACACGTACCCCGCTTGCACAGGGCCAATCGCGTGTGAAACTTCCTGCGCACCCAAAAAATACACGTACTCCGCTCGCACAGGGCCAATCGCATGTGAAACTCCCTGCGAACCCCAGTAATACATGTACCCCGCTCGCACAGGGCCAATCGTGTGTGAAACTTCCCGCGCACCCCCAAAATACACGTACCCAGCTCGCACAGGGCCAATCGCGTGTGAAACTCCCCACGAACCTCCAAAATACACGTACCCCGCTCGGACTTGGCCAATCACGTGTGAAACTCCCCGCGAACCCCAGTAATACACGTACCCTGCTCGCACAGGGCCAATCGCATGTGAAACTTCCCGCGAACTCCTGAAATACACGTACCCCGGTCGCACACGGCCAATCGCGTGTGAAACTCCCTGCGAACCCCAGTAATACATGTACAGGGCCAATCGTGTGTGATTCTCCCCGGGATTCAGCGGGGTACATGCATTAGGAGGGGTGCGCAGGGAGTTTTACAGGTGTTTTCGTGGTTGGGGGCCTGTATGCTGAGTCCCCTGGCCTGTGCGCCATGTACGGGGTTTGTGCGATGTACATGGCACACGGGGAGGGGTTGGTGGCGTAACTGGCGCTGCTGCGCCACTCTGCGCCACGGCTGGTAATGGATGTTAATTATTTCATTTTTTGGGTAATTATGCCCAACACAAAAATTAGTCCCCTAATTGGCTTGTTTTGTCGGCAAAACCACCCCAAGAAAAATTAATTATGATAAGTAAAAAGGCCTAACATTAGAATTTGCTCTTCAGACAAAATTGGCAAAACAGGTAGATTTTGACCAAAATGTGCCAATTCATCCATGGAGTGAATTCTGTCCAATTAACCCATCCCTAGGTTTGGGCTGGAATCCAGTGTTGTATAAGAGTGTCGGCTCTTGGAGTAGCAGGTGTGGTGACAAAATGATTGTTGATAATGTATTGTGCTTATATTATTCAACTCTCCTCCCCCTGATTCATGGAACGTTTTCCCATGGGACTGCGCCATTATAAAACACTTCCGTAATATAGCTCTTCTTTACTCTCCCAGGAGAAACTTAAAACATGCTTTAAATCTTCTTGTCAATATTCTTGTGTGTTTCACCAGAATAAAAGAATAATTATAATTCTAATAATATTAGCAATACTATGCATGCACGGCTCACTCTGCAGTGGTCCGAGGCCAGAGATAGAGACAGTGATCCTGTGATCGGAGAACAATAGCACAGGAAGACTTAGTTCACAGCAACTTGTGCTTGTATGTTGTAATGTAGAAATCACCCCCACATCGGCAGGGGTATGGACTGTTACCAGCCATGTACACATCCCTGCCATGGGATTATTGCTATTCACAACCTGGAGTCCCGTCCGTGGTGTGAGTATATGGTATGTTGTGATGCCTTTAATAAAGCTGGACATGGAACGAGAATATTGGCTGATGATGGACTGATTTATTTTTGGAGATTTATGCTGGCGTCCTGACTGCTCTGAGTGCCGTCCTCATGTGAAAAAGTGTATTTACTTTTCCTTCTTTTTCAAAATATATATATATATATATATATATATATATATATATATATATATATATAACATGGACGCGGTAGCATCCATGTAGTTATGGTTAAGTTGGTGTTTCCATAGGAAGAGCATTTTTTGGGTGGCTTATAACTTCGCTCCCTCTGGACGAATCCTCACCAAACTTTGCAAAAGAAGTATATGGCCCACTCTGAATTTTGCAAAGTTTGGAGAGGTTTGGTCCAGGAGGAGCAAAGTTATAGGGGTGGTCCGAAAACTTTTGTTTTTTCGCATAGATATAATGGGAAAAAACTTTGTGCACACCTACAGCCCAAACCTCTGGTTGGATTTACACCAAATTTGCGGCAGGAGTGGGGGCTTGGTCCCGAAAGCATGCTTTTGCAAATTTGGTGTCAATCCGTCCAGTAGGCAAAAAAATTAGTGATATCTCTGTTCGATCCGCGGACGGACTTCCCGGTTCGCTCCGCGGACAGTGCCCTGATTGGCCGAGCGGCTTGCGTGATGTCCGCGGACATGCGACGTGTTCGCTGATTGGACGGCGTGGTGCGTGAAGCGCATCAGATTTTCTGTGGCACCCGCCATCTTGCATTTGCCGACGACCGCGGACAACGCGGTGAAACTTGGATTACAAATTTTATTTAGTGGAGTGTGTTGGTGTGTAAGAGTGTTTGGGGAGGGTGGGGGGAGTATGAGATAGGTTCAATGTTCTGTTTTTTTTATGTGCTAGACACTTTTGTTGTGTTTGATTTGTCTGCGGACAACACAGCTCTTCTGAAATTTTCTATATAAACTAAATGGTGGGGTGTTCTGAGGATGGAGTATGTGTCCGTTTTGTTCGCAAGCAAGCTAAAATTAAGCTAAGAACACTCGCAGTGTCCTTAAATGTTCGTACATAAACAAAATGGGGGTGACCTGAGGACGCTGTCCGTATTGTACTGTGGCAAGTTGAATGTGTTCTAAGAACACTCGCAGTGTCCTGAAATACTCTGATTACTTACTGTTAGTCCTACTCTTCCTCGTCACAGTACTGTCGACCCTCCTCACCCTCCCTGCGGGGAAGGTCCCATGCTCCGGCTTGGTAATATGAAACTGAGTGATGTGGATTTGGGGGAGGAGTTATAGGAATTTAAAGAAATAGAAGAAGGTCCTGTGTCGGATGCAGGAGCCTCATGAAGTAAATACTGGGACGAGGAAGAGTGGACGTGGAGGTAATGTTTGCAATTAAACAAAATGGTGGTGTTCTGAGAACGCTGTCCGTATTGTTCGTTGTCAGGTTGAAAGTGTTCTAAGAACCCTCCTTATGTCCGTTGACATTAAAATTTCCTATGGGCCTTAGCCGACTTTTTGTCCACTAAACAAACGATAAATCAGGCTGCTGTGCGCCGACATTATGTGATAATCCTATCACTTGCCCCATCGACCTGGCTGCCTGCTTTTGTGACACTAAATCATATCGCCCGCCCCTAAGCCTGACATTATCAAAGCATTCATATTCCCTGTCTCTCTCCGTGACGTTACAGGGTGCGTAGCCAAACACGCCCAGTCGTCTCCAGTCCTATGCGACTTTACACAGAACCCGGAAAACAACACAGATCATCTCAAAACACAGCGCGCCACAATTCGGAATATGAAACTGTGATTTAAAAGCAAACAGCAAGATTGTACATTTTGTAAAGTACTTTTATTTGACATCAAATGTTTAGAGAATATTCAGCGATTTGCATTTGTCTTTGCTGTCGATTCGCAAAAGTTCATCTTGAGTCACGCGCTGTTCCTTTGCGGTACACAGGGTGTTGGTTTATGATAAAAGAAGCACTATGGTCGCACTGATAATCGGAAGACTGTTCCAACAACGAGGCATTAGACCACCATAATGGTTGGTATGTTGCTTCTAGCCGCTAGTACCGCGTAAAGGCATATCGGTCCTTGGCGATTGTCCCATAAAATGGTGAGGGTCATGAAGTTGTTTAGAAGTAGCTGCACCTGGCAGTTAAAAAATCCGTCGGCCGGGGTCTGAAAATCATGGCATTGACAGTAGGGAAGGATGTACCTGTTTTAAAAACATAAATTAGTCTCACAAGCCGATCTTCATTAAAAATATTCATTTTATTTATTAGGGCGTGAAACTATTTGCTAGCGAGGATAGTGCAACGGAGTATGTTAACTTATTCCCACTAACCCACCCTCTCTTCTCTGCCTTTTTCAGAGCCGTCTGAGCGCCAGGGGACCACTTCGGCGGTGATAGTGTGCGGTACAAAACAATATGCCACATTGAACGAACAAGTACAACTTAACCGGGCTTTAATGCCACGCTATTGTTATTAGATTCCGGTATAAAATAATCTAAAGGGTTACTTACATTATATTGGCATTTTCCATTGTCTATGCGTAATGCAGTCCCTAAATATGACTCTGTCTGTGCCAACAATCTTTCTCATAGTGATATAATATATAAAAGCGGTTTAGTTTCAGAAATTTCATCCTTATCGTCGCTTACGTTTTTGCACCCCTCCTTCAAAAGAAGTCTTTTGGCACGATCCCTGTCTGTCAAGGTCAAAACACAATAGAACCTTATAGTGCGAGTCGTGGGCCACTCCGGCCCGGGAGGAAAAAATGGAAGCAACTGACCTTCACTGTGAACAAGCATAAATTCTTACTTTGCAACATTCTGTGTAAAGCCATCCCTAAGAAATTGCTTTTTACACTCCATTTTGTATATTGTCTGCGTGCTAATGAAAAATGTTTGTGAAAGGGAGTTTATGGTTAACTTGCGCTACTAAAAACCTATGAAATTCAGTAAAAAAACATTGTTAACGGGACGTTATGGTTAAGTTGCGCAAATAAAAACCTATGAAATTTAGTGAAAAAACCTTGTTAAAGGGACGTTATGGTTCCAAGTAAAACCGAAAAACCCCTGAAATTCGCCAGTTATGGTAAGCTAAGCAACCATAACTCGCGCCACCACCGTGCACTGGTAAGCCTAACACCCGGACATCAAAGATGACATCACAAATGTCATTGATGACAAAGGCCATGTACACAAGATCAAATTTGTACGTAGAGAATGTATAAGGCACTATGGGTGCAATATGCTGCGGTAGTTGTGGACAGTATGTAGAGTCCTGGCTGCATGGCTGAACGCCATGCACCTGAAAACACAGTTATAAGCACTGCAGTTATAAGCCACTATGAGTTTGATATACTGGACACCCATGCATTCACATATATGGCCTTAAACCCAAGACTCTAGCCTCTGGCCACAACCACTGCAGCATATCACAGCTATAGGTACAATCGTAGTATTAAACATCAATCAGGTGGTTTTGGGGAGGGCCTAGAGTCTTGGGTGCATGGCCAAAGGCCATGCACCCAAGACCACATTTATACGTAGTGAAGTTACAAGCGAGAATGGGTGCGATATGCTGTGGTGGTTGTGGCCAGGACTTAGAGTCTTGGGTGCATGGACGAAGGCCATTGAAGTCACAAGCCACAATGGGTGCCATATGCTGTGGTGGTTGTGGCCTGGATGTGGAGTCTTGGGTGCATGTACTTTGGCCATGCACCCAAGAACAAACTTATAAGCACTAAAGTTATAAGGCAACATGGATTTTATATAGTGCAGTGGTTGGGCAGGATGTAGAGTTTTGGGTGCATGGCTGCAGTCCGTAGGCCGTACGCCATACTCCTAACACTCTAGGCCCTGGCCAGAACCACCACATCATATTACAGCAATGCATATACCCGTAGTATTGCTTAGCGGGCAGATGGTTCTGGGGAGGGTGTGCAGTCTTGGGTGCATGGCCAAAGGCCATGCACCCAAGTACGACCTTATAAGCAGTGCAGTTATAAGCCACTGTACACGCATATATTCAAATATCTATGGACATAAATCCAAACCTCTAGGCCCAGCCAACAACCACTGCAGCATATTAGACAGCCACGTTAGTGGCTGTGTAGTTATGTTGAAGTTGCTGTTTGCACAGGAAGAGCACTTTTTGGGTGCCTTATAACTGTGCTCCCCCTGGATGAATCCTCACCAAACTTTGCAAAAAAAAGTATATCGGACACTCTGAATTTCTTTGGAAAGTTTGGTGATGTTTGGTCCGGGAGGGGTTATAAAGGGGGGTTCTCAAAATGTCTCTTTTCCCCTTAGACTGAATGGGGGAAAAAGTTTGTGCCCGCGCACTTGTGGCGCTTTCCCTGATTGATTGTGGAACAGCGTGAAGTACGTCAGCTTTCTTCAGTGCCCTCGACATCTTTTATTCATGTTTTGGTGTAGGCGGACATTTCCAGAAACACATACAAAACAAGACAGCATTGCACTTGTCACACTTATTTAATACTATTTCAGAAGGTGACCTTTAAGGAGACTGGGATGGGATGTGGGAGCACAAACTGAAAAAATTGAGTTTTCTTGTCACCAAAGTCATACAGTTAAATGGAAGTTTGTGCTCACTGTACCACTACCAATTAGTGTGTGTGGGTTAAAATGTTTTTGGAATAATATTGCCATCAGACTGGCGTCCTAAGTTTTGAAAACTAAGCCCACCATCTGCACTGTTTGCTGGAAACAGCGATTCTGGAAGTCTATGGGAGTAGCAGTTCTCATAATTGTATTTCAATATGTTGTTGCAAAGTAAGAAAGTATTTGTCTTATGAGTGAAGGTCACATGAGTTGCTTTTTTGGTTGGACGCTCAATAGGCCCACGCATCTGAGTGAATGTATAAGGGGCAATTGTTTTTTGACCTTGAGCGAAAGGGAAACTTTAGGAACAATTGAAGGAATGAAAGGGTAAAAAAAAATAGTAATTGATAAGGTTATGTTTTAAAAATGTTTGTAAGGCACATGCAATATCAGTCCACAAAGATTCTTCTGTGTGAATACATTGGTGTCTGACTTGGACAAAAAGAATGGAGGCAGTAACTATTATGTAAGTTTACTTTTGACCACTCTACACCGACCCGCATTTTAATTTTAAATTAAAAAAACTCTAATTGTGATAATATAACTGAAGTATAATCTTTCTGCGCTGCTATATTTTTCCTCTAATAATGCAGAGTGCACAGGTTCCGCATTTGTAGGGTATGACTACACTCATCCTTTTTTAGCATTAATATTTCTTGTTTGAAACATTATGTTTGCCCACATAGCTTTGTGTATCACTTTGCATGTTCTCTTGGTCTTCTTTGAAATCACGAGATGTAATTTTGTTTTTACTTGTCCATTCATTTTGCCTTCATAACTGAATTATCGTCTTCCTGTGTAGTTGCCATTTTTTTAAATCTTACGGCGCATGTAGAATCTCGGCATTTGTGGCCAGTTACTATATTTACACATGGTCAATAGTAACATTTCACTAAAATGTCATGTTTGACACTTACATTTGTGTATTACTTTGCACATGTTTGTGTCTTTTTTGCAATTTTTTGCGAGAGGTTGGTTATTGACATGTATTTTCTGTTACATTTTCCGCCCAAAACAAAGGGGCTACACATGTGATATCATCAGTGATGTCATCAATAACATTTGTGATGCCACCTTTCATGTCCTGGGTGTTAGTGTTAGCAGTGCACAGTGGTGCGGGCAGGTATGGTTGCTTAGCCTACCATATCTGGCGAATTTCAGGGGTTTTTCGGTTTTACTTTGAACCATAATGGCACGTTTGAAAGTCTATTTAGTGAATTGCACAGGTTTTTAGTAATGCAACTTAACCATACCGTCCCATTAACAACGTTTTTTTTTAGTGTATATATATATATATATATATATATATATATATATATATATTTTTTTTTTTTTTACTTGTGACTGGCTCTGCACATATTGCTGTAAGCCCAATTACCAGTGAAGAAAAAACAATGAAGCTGGCTGCTGCCATAGTAAATAGAAAAGGGACTGAGTGCCTTATCATTTTGATGGTGCTGGGCAGAGACGGGAAGGAGGAGCAGAGATTGACCGGGAGCCAGAGCTTCTAAGTGGCGTGTGGGATTACATGTGAGGGGGATAGGGAGGGTAGGGGTGAGGGGCTGGTGAGGTTCAGAGGCCAAAGTGGTGAGGCGCCTAAAGAAAAATGGCAGCACACGGGGAAGTGCATCAGGTTTATGTTGTGTTATGTTAAGCATACTTGTATAGCACACATACACTAAAGGCATCTTGGAGCTAGAGATACAGAAGGCAACACTTTGGAAAGAAGAAATGAAGGCCCAACAAAAGAATTATAATAGATGGGTCTTCGATAGATGTCCAAACTGTGAATGGTTTTCAGTGGCCCTAGGAGAGAGTGATGGAGTATTCCACAAATTGGCTGCTACAGTCCTCCTAGAGGCGAAACTGAAGGACCGAAATCAGACCCACATCCTGGAAGTGCAGAGAGCGCACCAGGGGCCAGATTACAGAATATTTGCACTGGTGGATGTGCAAAGTTGCACAGTATTAGCACTAGGGCAAAGTATGCCCTATTTTTTTAAATACTGGGACATATTAGAAAACTATTGCACCTTGACAAGTGCAATTTGGCATGATATAGGCATCAGGGCAAAAATTGCTCTTGGGCGAAAAAGATAGATTGTCACGGCATTATTGCAACAGGGTAAAGTTTGCCCTATTGCTAATACAGAATGGTATTAGCACTAGGGCAAACTCTGCCCTGGTGAAAAAACGCATCCAAATGTATCCTTCTTGCACTACGTCAATTTTTTCCCAGGTGCTTACACAATGCCAACGTGCATTTGTCATGGTGCAATAATTTTCTAATATGTCCTAGTGTTTTTACAAATAGGGCAAACTTTGCCCTAGTGCTAATACCGTGCAACTTTGCCCTTGCACCGGTGCAAAGTTTCTGTAATCTGGCCAGGAGATAGGGAGGCAACTTACCCTGAAAATATTCTGGGACTTTGCCGTAGAATGCCCGATGCACTACGCAAAATGAAACAGAATACGTTTAGGGACAGTCAATCAGTGCTGCTTAGGAAAATGATGGGAGCCGCAGGGCCACTGTCACATATCTGGAAAAACACATGTGGTTCACTGTCAGTTCACGCCCATGTTTCAAGCCATGGATGAGAACACTTCGCTGATTAATTATTTTTTCTCCAGGTTTTAATGTTCAGCCAGCTAAATTTTCCCAGAATTCCCAGAATTCCAAGCAAATCCAGGACTTCTCACACATGGCCACAGGAAACTGTAGAGCTCTGGAAACAGTGAAAGCCTTCACAGACCTCTCTGCCACTGAATATATATAATTGATGTGAGTCCTAATAAAAGTCCCATGAGCTATGATGTCATTTTCTCATCACAGGAACATTGTGTCTGCTCGGTTGTCATCATTTTAAGTACCAGATCAAGACAATGCAATATTGTGGGGAGATTATGCTCTCAAAGTAAATAAGCTGCTAAGTGTTTGCGATTGTGGCTAGTTGGAAGCAGCGATTTAAAAATAGAAAATGTTGTCATCATGACGAAGGGCAAGCCTGCAACAGAAACATGATAATGTAGGTAATTATTTTATAGAAATCCGTATCATTTACCAAGAAATGACACCGTCTATCATGAGAACTGTGAATAAAGCTTTTTTCCAGTTGGAATGTTCTCAAGTAATGGAAATATTTAGGCAAGATTGACAGGCAGGTTCAAGAAACGAGGGAAGGGAAGATTCATGTCTTCCGGTTTTTACTAGTGTGACACCAGCAGCTCTAGATTACAGCCAGATGAAATGTGCTTCTAGATGCAAATTATGGGGCATTTATCAAGAAATGGGCTTTCAACATCACTAGCATTCGATTCCAATTATAAGAGCATGGTTTAAAATAAGTCTGCATAGTCGTCTCCATGAAAAATAATCTGCAATATTTTACCAGGTATCACGAATATAATAAAACGAAATTTTTCTAGTCGACAAACTATCACACTTTCTTTTTCTTTTTCTAATGCTGAGTGCTTCTTTTCATTTACACATATTTAGCATTAAACGACAATGGGCCTCATTACGACCCAGGCTGCCACGGAATGAAGAGTGCCGGTAATGGACCGGCACTGTTCATTCCGGGCCGCCTTATTACAAGGTCTGCAGTGGGTCCCGCTAAGGAACACCTGGTCAGACCAGGTGTCCTTAGCGGGACCCGATAGCAGACCAGGATGCTAACAACGGGCCCGTCATTAACGGGCCCGATGTTAGCATCCTCCCCATTCCCATTGAGCCCTATGGGGATCAAATGGGAATGGGGATTAATTTTTACCGGAGCCCTGAAAAAGGCAATTACCGGGTCCACCAAGGTCGACATGACCCGGTTATTGCCCTTTTCTGGGCTCCGGTAAAAAATCATTACCGACGGCAGACGTGCCGTTAATAAGGGCACGACTACCGTCAGGGTCGTAATGAGGCCCAATGTTAATTAAGTAGACTCTTGTATCGAAACTGACACATTTGTGAATTATTACAGGATAATAAGGGGGAGCTTTATTAGAGTTAATAAACCACAAGATTCTTAACGTCTACTTATAATGTACTTACGATTTCACGGTGTGAGAGAAAGTAAAAGCTCACCATCAGACGGATTCAATAAGCATTTCTATGTGGTGCTACATTTGAGGTGTAACAGTATTTTTTTTGGAGGTTTTCTATCTTAGATGCACACACGCCTTCAGTCCCCGCTGGTGGCTTAGGAGCTATGAGATTGCACTGCAGATCTGACAACATTTCCCTTCTATAAAAAACATCTTTCTCTACCCTTATCGGAATCTCAAACAAAAAGAAAGAAAAGAGCAGAGAAGAAAGGAAAGAATGAAAGAAATGAGAGGGGAGGAAGGGAGATGGAGAACAAGGAGGCTGGAAAAAAATAAAGAAAAACAAGGATGCAAAGAAGGAAGGAGAAATGAAGATTGAAAGAAAGGGAAGACGGCACTAACTATATATGTGGTGCAGGCAGTGCGACGAAATGACTTAATTTAAATAAAAAGATGAGTAGTGGCTAAGCAGCCTATTCAGCCCATGCCAAGAGAAACGCCACCTTTGTCTTATTTGGTAATATGGGAAGACAGAAGGCTATACTCTCAGAAGGGATGTGAATATGATCCAGTAGCAACTCAAGCAGCAAAGTAAAAACTGTCCAAAATATGAACACTATAGAATCAAGTTTCTATAAATTATGACAATGCATAGTTAAGGTTAGGACAAAGTGCCCGATTCATGGAATTTTTTTGCACTGCCGACACAAACCCTGATACATGGAACTGTGCAAAGTGTATTTTTGCTGTGCAAAGTCAGTGCAAAGTCAGTACAAAGTCATTTATGCAGTACAAAATGACTGCACTTACCTTGCACTGCGAAAATACACTTTGCACAGTTCCATTAATCAGGATTTGTGACGGCAGTGCAACGTCACTTTTCAGCAGTGCAAAGTCACTTTGAACTATGCAAATTATTCCATGAATGGTATCTATGTCATTTCAGAAAATGGACGTTCTCAATAACTTTCAAACAAGGGCGCCTGTACATGCAACATTTCTGATGTTTACATGACATTACATTACATTACAAATGTTTACTTTTGACATATGGTTTTACCATAGGAAAAAATATATTGCCCCAAAAATCTCAAAATGATCTGCTTCGATTTTCCATTTTTTACATGCACCTAGATCTTATCTGGAATTGGTTCACTGATAAATGTTTTTCGAAATTTGACTCTGAAACATTTTAGATATTAACGTTTGAAATGTGCAGAATGAATGTGCATATTTCATGACCCTTACACAGCGTGTATGAGTTTTACATTATGTGCATTACAAAATTAACAGTGTGTATATTTAACATCAATTAACATCTCCAACCCAATCTTGTCTTAGATCAAACTGCTCTAAAAGCTTGGAATGAGCTAGAGGAAGCCTTTTGCAAAGACTCTGACCTTGTAATACCATATTTTGATCAGGATTTCATATTACAAACAGATGCTTCCACTGCAGGGCTGGGAGCGGTGCTCTCCTAAATTCTGGAAGGTGAAGAGCGACCCATCATTTTTATCAGCAGGACATTTTTCCCTGTGAAAATAATTATCCCATCTTAGAGCTAGAGTGCCTTTCAATCAAATGGGCAGTCTGAAATCTACGCTATTATCTAGTAGGGCGGCAATTCAAACTTGTTACTAACCATGCGCCATTGGTATGGATGCCGAGAAATAAAGACACTGATGTTTGCGTCCTGAGATGGTTCCTAGCCCTACAATCCTATTCTTTTGGAATAGAACATAGGGCTGGCAGTGAACAAGCTAATTTAGACTTCCTCTCTTGATACCTTCAGCCAGCCAGAACACAGGGAGACGTACCCGGGGAAGACAGCATACACAAAAGGGTGGAGGTATCTGGCAAGGCCTGCATACAGGCCATGTCAGGGAAGGGCGGAGTCCACCCCAATCATTCTCGGGTGTTTGCGTGATTGTGTATAGACCCCCTCCACTCCCCACCTTACCTATGATGGGGATGATGGCAGAGAACCATCAGGGGAAAACCGCAGCAGGAAGCAGCAGAGGGCAGCACCTATGATGGGGATGATGGCAGAGAACCATCAGGGGAAAACCGCACCAGGAAGCAGCAGAGGGCAACAGCAATTCATACTTTTTTGCAGCAGACAGAGCAGCCTAATACTGGCCATGCCAGTTAGGGGTGCAGCAAAGTCTCCAGGGATCTACACACCATTCAGAAAAGAAGGCCTTATAACACAGGGACTCCAGTTACTCAGAAACTCTTTCACTTTCCTTGCCAGATTTGCTTCCAGAAAAGAGGGTGAGGCTTACAAGTCCTTTTTGAAGCATCCCTAAGCACTCCCCCTGTCACAGCCCCTTGTGCCTGGTTAGTGATTGGACATGGTGGGTGGCCAGTCCTGGGAGGGGCCGGGGTATTTAAGGAGGTGTGTGTGAGTGTGCAAATGTGGGTTAGTTGGGTGTGGATAGGCGGTGGAGCAGGACGTCCATGAGAGGAGACCAGAGGAGATGAAAGCACAAAGCAGCACAGAAACTATTAGTGAGAGGGGGTCTGTGGAGTGCTTGTTTGAAGAGAGAGAAGAGTGGGAGTAGGAGAGTAAGAATACGAGTAGTGGAGTGGAGCAGAGGTAGTGGCAGCGTTAGTAGTAGCAGTTGGCAGCAAAGATTGAAGGTGGCTGGAGTAGTAAAAGAAGGACAGAACTAGTAGAGTGTTAGTCGGTAATAGAGGGGTGAGCAGGGCACCATATCCCTTGAGGAGGACAGTGATAGAAGAGAGGTGGTGGTAGTAGCAGAGTAAGACGAGTAGGAGAGGTAGAGTGGGACAGTAGGCACAACAAGAGGTGGTGGAGTAGAGTGAACGGGAGGAGGGAGAAGGAGGGACGGAGGTAGCAAACAGTTGCAGATTCAATTGGTAATAGGAATAGGAGTGAGAAAGGAAGTAAGATCGAAGGGTGGAGATAGAAAGGCAGAGTGATAGTTCGAAGGGACAGTGACATGGTGGGAGCAGAACAGCGTAAAGGGCCAGTATAGCGAAGGGTCTGGAGCGAATGGGTCTCAAAGAAGTGAGAGTGTCACTGGGCGAGAGATTGCACCATTCCCCATTTCCTGAGAATACTAAGCAGGGATAGGAGAGGGAAAGCTTGTAGTTCCCTACAGAGTCAGATAGCCAACATCTTAGGGTAAACACTTGAGGTGTAGAGAAGTGAAAGACAGATAGGGGTCAAAGATCACTGAGTTACTAACAATCCGGTAGGGATGTCTGGGGTTGGTAGGCAGGACCCAAGCCCAGAGAGAACGAGAGAGGAAAGGACCCAAAAAGCCAATGGCCTTGAGATCACCAGCCCTTCTAATCATTTTAGTTTTTTAATGAACACCCTTTGACTTTTCGTTAAGACTCAGCGTGGTTCTTTGGGATGGGACCCCTGTCATAATATTCTAATGAAACACACACCTCTGACACATACAAACTGTGCAGTTGTAACATGTGTTCATACAACACACACTTATACATGTTCTGATGACAAACAAATCTACTACCCATGCACCTACTACACATTATATGTGGATGTATGACACATGTTATGTTATGTTATGTTATCGTTTTTTGTACCGAGGCACAGCGCAACTTACACCAATAAGGCAACCTGGTGCTGGTGACAGAGCAGAAACTGCGATCAAGCAGAAAATTTTTGAAAAGCAGCCTTTTTAAAGACCTTCTGAATTCCAAATGAGCAGCTGTAGAGCGAAGCACAATAGGAAGACCGTTCCACATTTTAGCAGCCCTCAGTGAAAATGAACGGCCACCAATGCGGGCAAAGTGAAATCTGGGCACGGAGACAAGAAAGCGGTCCTTAGAGCGAAGCAATCAGCCAGGAATATAGGGCCGGAAGCTGGACTGCAAATAATCTGGTCCAGCCACATGAAAGGCCCTGTGGACAAGACACAGAGCCTTAAAATGCACACGTGTGACCAGTGGCAGCCAATGTAAGGCAATCAGAGCAGGTGAGATGTGACACCGGAAGGAAGCCCCAGTAACCAGCCAGGCAGACGAATTCTGCAAGATTTGGAGGCGTTGAATCAAATAGTCGGGTTGTGCATGATAAAGAGAATTGCACTAATCAATCCGACAGAGGACCAAAGCTGCAACCACCGGAGCACGAAGACGGTCAGGAATAAACTATAGAATTTGCCTACGGATCCTGAGCTGGAAGTGGCTGGCCTGACATACTGAGCTGATCTGAGAGGAATTGGAGAGGGAAGCAGAGATTTTAACCCCAAGATTCTTGACAACAGGGGCAGCTGCAGGGAAAGAACCAAAACGAGGGGGGCACAGTAATAGAATCCAGGAAGAGGTGACAGACACAGATGCTGTTGTGATGCATGTTCCAACCTCACACACTCTTCCAGTGCACACGTACCACACACTCCTATGACACACACTCCTACAACACTCACTCCTTCTACACGTGTTCCTACTACACACACACAACACACACACACTCTTACAACACATGTTCCTAAAGCATACACTCCCATGACAAGCGCCCCTACAACACAGAATCCTATAAAACACTGTCTTACAACACATATTCCCAACACACATGCACCTACAATATGCACTGCAATCACATATGCATAGCACAATTAACATATCCTAAAAACTCACATAAAGGGCAAATCACAGCTGACTTTGATGTCAGTTTTAATGTGATGGAATAAATGTACACAAAACTCACATCAATGGCAAGTGGTAGCTGTAAAGTGATGCAATAAATGTACACTTTTCCTACTATAGGAGGCATGAAATGCGTGACCAGAATGGAGGTGCATTTTATATTAAAACCCTACACGTACATTTGTGACATGAAAAATGTGTATATTATCACTAATAACACAAATACTTAGTATGCACCCTCTTACAACACATTCTCCTATGACACATACTTATATAACAAGCATTCCTACGACATGTGCTTTTACCAGACACACTACTATGATGCATTGTCCTACAACACTAAGTCCTACAGCACACTCCTATATAACATACTCCTAACTTTTTGAAGTCTGATGGCTCCCTCCACCCCATGACATGGAAGCCTCTAGGCTGGACGCCTACATGTCATGGGTTGGAGGAGCTCTATGACTTCAAAAAGAAATAATTTCTTTTTGAAGTAATGGAGCTCCCTCAACCCCATTATGTGTGCGTATGTGATTGTATTGTGAAAGGGTGCACACTTAAGTATCTAGGTGGCTGCCTGTGTGAATGTATGGTGAAAGGGTGCACAGTTACATGCATGGGTGGCTGCCTTGATGAGTTATGGTGAAAGAGTGCACACTTTTATGTATAGGTGGCTGCCTGAGTGAGTGTATGGTGAAAGGGTGCACGCTTAAATATATAGGTGGCTGCTTGTGGGAGTGTATGGTAAAAGGTGCACACTTAAATGTATGGTTGGCTGCCTGAGCATGTGTGCATGTATGGTGAAAGGGTGCACACTTATATGGGTGATTGGGTGTGCGTATGGTAAATGGCTTGTGTGCTTGTGTTCAGGGGTGCAACAAAACCTACATTTCGGGGGTGTTCGACTCTTTCAAATGTTGAGAAAGGTGCTAGGTTCACAGACGCTGGGGGAGGGGCAACCCTATTTGTGTTGAGGCATCTAACTTCTTTATGCATTTTAATGAGACTATTCTAGTGCAGTGTCAATGTTACAAGCAGTTAACTCTCTCAGTTAAGTCTGAAAGCACCCACTTATGAACTACTGTGAGAATAAGCGGTCTCCTGTTCCCTCTCTACCCTTCCAATCCAAGTACTAATCCTACATCAAGAATTCAGTTGCCTAAAGAATTATGTATTTGAATGCAGGTGCTAAAAGTGAAATGCTTTACATTAGTAATTGCCAGGCCTTTTTTAACAGTGAAACCCAGGTGCCGTTTAACATCTGGGTCCTTTTCTGTCTGGGAAAGGCTTTGTAAGTCAGCCAGGTCGAGTCAACATAGCCCAAAATGTCAGGGGGGGTGGATTTGAGGTGAGGGCTGAAGCCCAGTCAGCTCAATGGTGTTGCTCCACTACTTCTGTTGACACCCTTGGTAACTTATTGGTAATCTTCATTACTCATAGTCCTATTCTTCCTCGCCCCAGTACTTGTGCATGAGGCAGGTTGCCTCATACACAAGCAATGGGATGAGGTAGTGGGATACTGTGTGATAAATCATAATGGTCAGCCATGTCCAGGTTAAGTAGGCATGATATGTGGTATTAGTGGCCAGAGAGGCATTTTGGTGTATCCAGTCTAGTCATTTCTTAGTTTGGCTTGACTTTCTTTTAACTTGGAATCTCTGATAAAGCAGTCCTGCTAAGCGTAATTTCCTAGCTAGACTGACATTTGGTTGCTGCCAGTCTAGCAATTTCTTACTGTGGCATTGTATATTTTTCTGGGCATCTGTGATAAAATAACCATGATAAGTGGTATTGCGTTGACTGGTATTCTGGTGCAACCAGTCTAGGTATGTCTAAATGTGGCCTGACGTGCTTTACTTTAATGTGTTATTACGTGTCTAGACTGGTCTATGTTGTCCAGCCAGTTGGATATGTTTTTATTGTGGCATGGCATTTTTACTAGCAAAGCATTATATTAATTAAAGCATTTATGCTCCTGTGCACTGTTGGTGACATACATGTATGGATTTTTGGATTGGTGTTACCCTATGAAACAATTGCAAATGCTCTGGCCTTTTAGACACTTTTTCTCAGAGAAATGTACTGTATAATGCATTAAAACACATATTTATATATTTTAGTGAAGTGTGCAGCATACCCCTGCTGCAGCACGTTTGTGCATATTTTGCAAGTGTGGTAATCTGCGGGGGCCCACAGTGTGACACAACCCGTGATTTGTTGCTGAGTTGGGGGGGCCCTAGGCATGGCTTGCACGGGGGCCCCCAAGTTTTGTGTTACACCACTGCCTACAACATATTCTCCTTCAGCACATACACCTATGGACACATACGACACACAAACTTATGACACATTCTTATATCACAGGAGAAGTGGGAGGACAAGTGGTCCTTTGTGGTGCGTTCGAGTATTTTTTCCCTGGACACTAATTTGGAGGCGGAGCCCTGCAGCAGTGAGCAGCTACCAACTCTACTTAACATCATTTCTCGCGCGGAGCGCGCGCGGAGAAGTGGGAGGACAAGTGGTCCTTTGTGGTCACTTGTGGACAGCGGTGGACAAGAACCTTAAACCCCTCCAGGATTTACATAAGGGGCACCGGAAGAGCGGTAAGGAACGCACTTGTCACACCCATAGAGGCGGCAGTTGGGTCGGGAGACTGCGGAGGGCGACTCTCCCTCTTTGATCCCTATCAGCGCTCAACTAGTCGCTGTGGGCTACGATACATATCGGTGGCTGATATATATCCAGCATAGCACGATCACAGTTTCACCGTAATTTACGGCATACTCCGCGGATAGACGTGCGGCGGTGCGGCCTGTAAAGAGAATGACTAAAACAAAAGCAGGGAACACTAGGTACAATCTGCGAAAAGGCAATAAGGAAAAAGTGGAGAAACAACCCCCAAGCTAGCGAATAAGGCAGCAGTAAATGGGGACAGTGGTATACCATGTTTGGGAATGGTAAGCCTAAAGCTAATATGGGGGCGGATATTGTTGCACTAGAAAAAGAGACTCTTTCACCCACTCACAATGGCAGTGATGTTTTAGACTCTACCAATTATCAAGATATCGACAACAATTCATTATTGGACCTATGTTTATCTATCCAAAAATCAATGGCAACTTCAAGTAGACCATTAACCTCAGTTGGAAGATCTCCAATTGTGGTCGAAGCGCAGATCCTGAATCCGGCTCATAAGGAGCAACAAAAGGTCAAAGAGATCCCCAGTCCTAAGTGCACAGGCAACTCAATTTCGGATCTGTCAGGTATACTTTCCATCCAGCCTACACCCATCTCACCAGCAGAGCCAACGTTGGGACGACTGTCTGCCTCCCCTAGCCTCTTCATTGATCCTGAAGAATTGGACCACACGGATGAGGGGTGCAATGGGACGCCGAAAGACTCCAATGGCTTAGCCATAGCGGAGTTGCAGGCTTCCATGGCATCTCTTCAATTTGCGCTGAAAATTTTATTACAGTTATGTGGGAGGATTCACACAAACACCATTATTCAATTGGGGTCACCGAATCCGACTGGGAGTATGGATTCAGCACCGTTAATACCGCCTGTAATGGAGGAAGCTCCAATACTTACGGATCCGCCGGACATAATAAATCCGGAGGAGTCCGAGGAGGTTGATACGGTAGCACCATTGACTAAAAAGCAACGCAGACAATAGAAACGAGATGCTGCAAAAAATGCAGTGGTAGAAATCGCCTCTCCTCTACCGGCTACCATCCCCCCGGCTGCTCGATCAAAAAAAAGCAAAAAAAGGGGTCGGAAAGCAAAGAAACGTGCAAGAAAGGGGGTGGGATCTCTATCAGGCTGGATAATTCCAGAGCCATTGCATGAAGCTAAAAGCGTGGCCCAAGAAGTCGCGGATTCCGAAATATCGATCAGTATCATCGGAGAATCGACTAAATGCTCGACACCAGGCCGAAATGAAGAAACTGAAGGTGAAGAGCCCTATGCATCCTTGCTGGGTGAGGAATCTGAGGAAGTGGAGGACACCTATGCAAGTAAAATCTGAATAATCAAAAACCTGAACCAGAAAAAAAGAGATTTATGGCTGACAAGGACGGAAGTTCTGGCTAAACTACACATGATTCCACAGTTACGTGTAATACGCTCGGAAGACTTCCTTTTTGTCGAACCACTGGAGGTGCGTAATCCAAATGTTTCAGCTCTTCACTGCAGTGTGCTAGCATCGGCACAGCTGATTCGAACCCATAAGAAATCTCTAATGCAGATCGGTGTAGAAGTTGATGCAAATAAAGAAAAGGAAGATCTCTGCTTGCCCAGCAAGGATTATGTGACATCCGAAAATATAGTTGGCAGACCCCCGCAACCATCTAAGGAGAAGGTCCAATTAGCCGATATTCAGAGCACTCTGAAATGGGTAGCCGATTCGTTACCTATGGTGCTTCGGCAACCATGAGATTGCTCTGTATTGAGCTGGAACACCCATGGACATCAGCACCTTCTCTCGGATAAGGGCTCTCTGGCATTCATAAATAAATACCCTATTATATTATTGCAAGAAACCTGGTGGACATCTCCCATGGACATCGATGGGTATACGACACATCACACTCTGGCGAAGAAAGGAGATCGGGGGCGCCCATATGGGGGTCTATTTATTGGAGTGACGAATAAGATCTTGAGTAAAAAGATACCAGCGGTCAATTGTGATTATATATGTGCCGTAGAAGTGATTCTTAACATAAAAGGACTAAATGAAAGAATACTATTAGTCAATATTTATAATCCCCCAGGTGCAAAGTTAAGAGAACTTATCCAAGAAACTACACATGAACTTCTTGCTGAATGGAGATCAAACAATGAGAAGTTCTTTGTTATTGTTGCGGGGGATATAAATTGTCATATCAACAATGGTGGAGGCACTGGTAATAACCCTCTGTTATCCAAGAACAGCCTATGGGACCTCCCGACTACTGATAAGGAGGGGGAGGGCTGGCTGGGTTTTTTTGGCTGCTGGGAACTTGAAATAATTAATGGGCGCACCCATAGCGACAGGCCTGGTAGGAATACCTGGAGCAATGGAAGATCGGGAAGTACTCTTGATTACATCTTCACTAGTTGGGAGGTGGCCCTGATAGTTTGTGATATGGTGGTAAAAGAAAGTGAATGGAGCGACCATGACCCCCTGATCCTGACTATGGGAGTCTCGGCCCCCAGAAGGGAGGAGGTCAATCTGGGGCACTTGTTGAGTAATCACTCCAAAAATCGTATTTCCTGGTCGGATAAGAATATATTAAAGGCCACTATGGCAATGGGAGAATGGGGCCCTGATTTGATCAAGCAATTCAATCATATGTCACCAGTGCAAATTGAGAAATGGATTAGCGATTTCTCGGGCAAGCACGGCTCCTGTAAAGTGAGAATGATGGTGGGAAAGACCATGAAAGAGGTTGCTTATGATAGGGACATTAGAGAGAGAAAGCGAAAGCTTAGAAGTGACATTCGATGGATTAGAAATGGCCCGCTAACTAGAGTGGATACTGCCATTAAGATGAGGAAAGTGAAAAATGATTACCGATGGTGGTTAAAAACACATAAAAGGTCGAGAAAATTGGCAAATTGGCAGCACACGGTTAGTACATTGTGTAGTAGAAACACTCAGAATATTTGGTCTATTCTAGGTGAAGCCAAAGGGCAGAAATCTGCATATATGGTCAACCCTATAGGTAACAGTGAATGGACCGCTTACCTGGAAAGGCGTAATGGTGGGATTAGTAACAATATTAACAACTCTGTGTATATGAAACCTAAGTCTCCCCCTTTTGTGGTGACTATTAAAGAGCTACAAAGCAGAATTGAAGAGTTAAATTTGTCCCGTGCCCCGGGGCCGAATGGACTCTCCAATGTGGTGCTGAAGCGAAATCCTTTCTTCTGGGCCTGCCTACTTAAAATACTATTTAGGAAGATCCTGTACGAGGGCCAAATACCGCCATCTTGGCAGGTAGCAATCCTCATACCTGTGTTTAAAAAAGGCAATAGAACCGAACCGGAAAACTATCGGCTATTGTCTATGTTGGATTGCACTGGCAAGATATTTGCTGCTCTTATACTTAGTGAACTCCTGAAATGGGTGGAGAGTGCGGGCATTTTGGATAAATTCCAGAGTGGCTTTAGGGCAGGTTACTTGACCACCCATAATATGTTCATAATGAATACACTCAGAACCAAGGCCTTAACACATTCTAATCCTCCATTGTATGCACTCTTTATAGATTTTAGGGCTGCTTTTGATTCGGTGAATCGTTCTCTCCTATGGAAGAAACTCAGGAGATTAGGCTGCCCTGAAACCTTACTCTATTATTTAGAACTTCTACATACAAATAATACGGTACAGGTGCGACTAGATAATTCTGGGGCAGTGACTAAACCCGTTCCCCAGACTAGAGGGGTGAAGCAAGGATGTGTCACAGCCCCCACTTTGTACAACTTATTCGTATCTGATGCGCCAGAATGCTTACAGGGAATCAACAACTGCCCACCAAAGATTGGCCCTAGTCATTGCCCCATGCTTGCATATGCGGATGACTTAGTGATCCTCGATCATACCTTTAGTGGGATCCTAAGATCTGCAAAACAATTATGGGGTTATGCCGAGGCCAATGAACTTGTGATTAATATCAGTAAAACAAATCTATTATTGTTTTCGGCAGGAAGAGTAGCCAGACCTCGCATGATGATAGGAGTGACTGAAATTAACTATACCCCCAGTTATAAATATTTAGGTGTCGAATTTGATCATAATGGAAATGATCTCACCTGTATTCAATTGCGCAGAACAAAAGCGGCACAACTTACAGCACTCATATACAAATTCACGCGAGAACGGAGTGGTTTCTCAATATGGGCGGCACGACAGTTGTATATCCAATGTTTGGCCCCGATGGTTACCTATGGGCTTGATCCCCTCTACAATATGAACTTGGGATGGCTACAGTTGGTTGAGGGTAATTACTGGAGGAAAATCCTTGGCCTCCCCCAGTGTATACCCATGGCCTTGATTAGATTGGAACTAGGAATTAGTTCTCTCAGGGCCATGGTTTTGAAAAAACGGATGGAATTATACATCCGTCTTAAGAACGACCCTGTGAACGGCCTTCTTATTTGTATCAGCAGGGATATGGAGGCAGACAGGCTGAAAAATTTTGAAACTCAGCTGAAAAAACTATGTGAGGAAACCTGTTGGCTGCCGGAGTGGGGTCGAGAAAACAAGTGCCTGTTCAACAATTTTGAGTATCGTCTCAAGTTGTGGGACTGGCAATGTAATTATATTCACCTTGAAGGGCTGAAAAGTTACAGTTTTGTCTCACATGTTCTCTGCACTTTTATGAAGGCGCAGCCTTATTTAAACATCTGCCCGTCGCTTCCTTCTACTCCTTCGTATTAACCACCTCCCAATATTGGCGGCCAGGGGTCAGGAGATGGGCCTAGACAAAACGGAGAGGTATTGTAGAATATGCGAATTGCCCAATGAACTTGAAACTGCTCGACATGTTCTAACATCGTGCAATGGGATGAGAGCTAGTTATATTAAACATCTAGGTAGATTTGTGCATAATTCTGAATTCATAGAGCAAGCAGAATTTTGGATACAGTGTGTCAATACCCTTAACCCTAAACTACATATAGCACTATTCCAGGTGTGGCGGGATGCTTTTGCTTGTGCACAACTAAATCGTAGAGGGAACCTTGGAATAATAATAATGTAGTAGGAAATATGCATGCATGCTTGTCTGTTCCTCTTCTTATCTATACTTGTTTAAGGAGCAGAGTTGGACAAAGATGTTCATGTATTTCATTTATGTATTTATAGGAGGCTGTATAGCTGCAAATCTTGTACATTTTGAAATATTATATGATTATAGGATTTTATGATGATGAATATCTATTTATTTATTTGTATTTTCTTTTATGTTGGAATATGTGTAAAGTTTGTACGTATGTACTAAACTATATCACATTAATAAATATTATTATATCACAGAAACATTCAACACATGCACTGACACAACATGTTGTTATGCAACATGTTCTTATGCTACTCACTCACATTTACTACATGCTCTTACAACAAACGTTAGTATTACAACAAGCACTTCAAAGCATAAATTGTTTGAAATGTATTTTTTCACAAAATAGGCAAGGTTAAACCAACACAAGGTAAAGTCTACAAACATCAGAAATAATAATATTAAGGTAACAACATAAGAAACCTTAATAGAAATGTAAAACATATTATATTAAAATCAAAAGTCATGGCAACCTTAACGCACCCACACACTTAAAAGTACACAAGAGTACCTATCACCCTCCACGTACTCTAAGGTCAAGCTAAGCCGGCCTCCTAGTCATACCTAAAACAAACTCAGTCAGGTTCAGCGGATCATCATTCTCAGCCTTAGCGCCCTCGCTGTGGAACACACTCCCACCCCACATATGCCTAACTGAAGATCTATTGTCTTTCCGCAAACTACTGAAAACTTGGCTCTTCCCCTAAAAACTAACCCGTACGCAAACTAGCCCAAACAGAACAACAGCATCCCAATGACACCAATCCAACTATCTACTAGATCCTGGGTAACAACAAAACAAATAATACAACAAGATCCATGCGAGAATTCAACAACTAATAACCGCTAATGTAAACTAAATGAACAAACAGAATAGAACTAAAAAAATAGATCAAAGCAATGAAATAGATAAAAAGAAGAAATCGTACGAAAACAATAATGAGGTTTAAATTAATGAAATAGATGTAATGAGTGCAATGAACAAAATGGGTGAAATGAAGAAAGAGAAGAGGATGGAAAGATGAATACAAGAGACTGATGAGCATACAGACAGATGACTCCGACTGTACGAGCGCATGGCATAAATGGCAGAAATGAAAAATACGGAATAGACGATTTAAGTACATGAGACGGGTGAAGTGCATGGAATAAATAGTGAACACGGAACGGACCCAGTGCGCATGACAAATGACATGGCCTGAATTGACAATGCATGATGAATGAACGCAGCGAACGTAGGAGCGGATGAAATCGTTAGAATGGAGCGGATGAAACTGTTAGAGTAGATGAAACACGTAGAACGGACGAGTGTGTAGAGCGGAAGAGTGTGTAGAGTGGAAGAGTGTGTGGAGCGGAAGAGTGTGTGGAGCGGAAGAGTGTGTGGAGTGGAAGAGTGTGTGGAGCGGAAGAGTGCGTGGAGTGGAAGAGTGTGTGGAGCGGAAGAGTGCATGGCGGTGAAGAGTGCGTGGGGCGGAAGAGTGCGATGGGCAGAAGAGTGCATGGGGCGGAACAGTGTGTGGGGGGCGGAAGAGTGCGTGAGGCGGAACAGTGCATGGGGCAGAAGAGTGTGTGGGGTGGAAGAGTGTGTATGGCGAAAGAGTGTGTATGGCAGAAGAGTGTGTATGGCCGAACGGTGTGTATGGCGGAAGAGTGTGTATGGCCGAACGGTGTGTATGGCGGAAGGGTGTCTATGGCGGAACGGTGTGTATGGCGGAACGGTGTGCGGTGTGTATGGTGGAAGAGTGTGTATGGTGGAACGGTGTGTATGGCGGAAGAGTGTGTATGGCGAAACAGTGTGTAGAACGCAGGAGTGCATAGAGCAGATGAATGTGCAGAGTGGATGAGTGTGTAGAAAAGACGGGGATGGAGAATGCAGCAACGGATGCATCTGCAGAGCGGATGAATATATAAAGCAAATTAATGTATAAGAGCAGATGAGTGCATATGAGCGAACAACTTCGTAGAGCGATGAGCGCATATAGCAGATGAGTACGTGGAAAGAATGAGTACATGGAGCGGATGAGTGCGCAGGGCGTGATGGATGTGCAGAGCAGAAGAGTGCGCAGAGAAGGGGTGCGTAAGAACGGGTCAATACGTAGAGCGGGTGAGTACATAGGAACGGATGAGTGCATAGAGCGGGTGAGTGCATAGAGTGGGTAAGTGTGTAGAGTGGGTGAGTGCGTAGAGCGTGTGGGTGTGTAGAGCGAGCAAATGCGAAGAGCATGCAAGGGCATAAAGCAGACGAGTGCCTAGAGCGGACAAATGTGTGGAGCCTGCGAGGGCATAAAGCAGATGAATGCCTAGAGAAGACAAATGTCTAGAGCGGACGAGTGCGTAAGGCAGATGAATGCGTAAGGTGGATGAATGCGTAGTGCGGATGAGTTGCGTAGAGCGGATGAGTTGCGTAGAGCAGATGAGTTGCGTAGATCGGATGAGTGCGTAGATTGGATGAGTGTGTAGAGGGGATGAGTGTGTAGAGCAGATGAGTGCGTAGAGCGGATGAGTGCGTAGAGCAGATGAGTGGCGTAGAGCGGATGAATGCGTAGAGCGGATGCATGCAGAAGTGCATGTAGAGTGGATGAGTACCTAGAGTGGACGAGAGCATAGAGCCGATGAAAGCGTAGAGCCACTGAATGCGTAGAGCAGTCGGAACTGCTGAAGTATAAGGATAGAACAAATGATGTATGTGGATGGAACAGATAACGTAGGTGGATGGAACGGGTGACATACGTGGATGGAACGGGTGACGTATGTGGATGGAAAGGGTGACTTATGTGGATGAAATGGGTGACGTATGTGGATGAAACGGGTGACGCATGTGGATGGAATGGGTGACACATATGAATGGAACGGGTGACATATGTGGATGGAACGGGTGACATATGTGGTTGGATCGGGTGACATATGTGGTTGGAACGGGTGACGCATGTGGATGAAACGGGTGACGCATGTGGATGAAACGGGTGACGCATGTGGATGGAACGGGTGACACTTATGAATGGAACTGGTGATGCAGGTAGATGGAACGGGTGACGCATGTGGATGGAACGGGTGACACATGTGAATGGAACGGGTGACGCAGGTGGATGGAACGGGTGACGCATGTGGATGGAATGGGTGACGCATGTGGATGGAACGGATGACGCCTGTGGATGGAACAGGTGACGCAGGTGGATGGAACGGATGATGTATGCCGATGGAACGGGTGATGTATGTGGGAGGAACAGGTGATGTATGTGGAAGGAACGGGTAATGTATGTGGATGGACCGGGTGATGTATGTGGATGGAACAGGTGAAATAAGTGGATGGAACGGATGAAGTATGTGGATGATACAGGTGAAATACGTGGGGAGAGTGCATACAACAACTTAGAATACACGGAACGGATCGGAGTACAGGGAACAAATTGTAGTACGCGGAGCATATGGAGTGCGTGGAGCGGACTGAACAGAGCGCATGGAGCGGACTGGAGCGCATGGAGAGGACTAGAGTGCATAGAATTGCCCGACTTACATGAAATGGTTTGGAATGCATGGAACGTTTGAAAGAGCATGTAACCCATCATATCACATCACCACGCTTACTCTCTTCTTTACACCATCATTCAACTAGAACACAGAGATACTATGACACCATTCGATATAACTGTTTTCATACCAACATCTGCCTCATACTACCCATCACTCTAACTAAACTCTGCTGGTTACACACACCCCAGCCAGGCGTTCTCCTCAGGCATAACGCAGCCACAATCGGTCTGGATACATCTTGCCAGAATGAACACATACTCCTGACCTCTGAACCACCACACCTACTGCTAAGAAGCAGCTATTACACGAATGCCACACCAGCTAGCTGCACACATACCCAGTGCTCACACGCACCTTTGACTATCTCTACTCTCTCTACTGACTTGAACTTCGGTTCCCAAGGGCGTTCAACCTACCAGCACCTTCAGACCATACCAATGATACATAAGGCGCTATATAAATGCAAAGTAACATAATATTATAAAAATTTCACACATAAAAACCAGTAAATGTATAAAATGTAACATCATTCAAAAGGTCATTAAGTTTAGACCTATATATTAAAAGAAAATATAACATATTTGTGTCAGACAAAATGACTACATACTAACCAACTTCAAATATAATATTCACAAGATATTCCACCCAAAAACTGCAATCGAATACAGAACATATTTTTAAAAAGAAACCTACAATAACAAAATATACATACGCCTTCAAGTGTCTAACATTACATATAGAACAATATCAATTAACAAGATACATTTCATCATTGTAAATACATATAATTTAATTAAAAATAAACATAACATTATAAAAAGAAAACATACACTAAGCAACTAACAAAGTAGTAACATATCATACACACTAAAAGCTTAGTAACATTTACATCTACTAACAACAGTACCTAAACAACCTTAATTAATGCAAGCTATACATATTAACAAAAGCAGCACAAATGTAATACCCATTACATTTGGCAGATTTTTAAAAAGAAACCTAGAATAACAAAATATACATACGCCTTCTAGTGTCTAACATTACATATCGAACAATATCAATTAACAAGGTACATTTCATCATTGTAAATACATATAATTTAATTAAAAATAAACATAACATTATAAAAAGAAAACATACACTAAGCAACTAACAAAGTAGTAACATATCATACACACTAAAAGCTTAGTAAAATGTACATCTACTAACAACAGTTCCTAAACAACCTTAATTAATGCAAGCTATACATATTAACAAAAGCAGCACAAATGTAATACCCATTTGAAACATAAAACATTTATAGTCATTACACTGTGAATAGAAAATGCAAACATGTAGTGTGTATTAAATTAAATATAATAAATAATGCAAGCTATAAATATTAACAGAAGCAGCACAAATGTAATATACATTTAAAACATAAATAATTCCCTGCTGGTCACAAAGGTCTCCTGCTGCTTCTCCCTGTGTTGCTTTCTTAAGGGGCCATGCCTGACCTTCACAACACTTTGCATGCATTTTCTTTGTCCCAGTACTAAAGTGGTGAAATGGTATAGTGTTCATTACTCTCAGCTGCCTCTTCCTCGTCTCAGTACTGTCAAGTGTCACATGAGGGGAAATGAGGGGAGCTGACTTACAATAACCCATAAAGGTTGGGGAAAGTTTAGGTTGGATATTCAATAGGGAAAGGGGGATACTATGTCTCACCTGGGTGTAACCCACTCCCAATCGCCAAGGAGTCTGCAACCAGGTGATCGATCCTCACTTTTCCACCCCCAGGGTCGGGATCCAAGAGTGATGGCCTTTCCCTGGCCACCTGAGAAGTGAATCCAGGGGGTTTAGGATTGAGGATACCCTCAGGTTTCTCACAGAAGTTGCAATCATGTAGAGGTCTCCACAGAGATGGTGTGTGATTACAATGATGGGAAGCTTCCCACAGAGACAGTGTCTAAATATGATAAGTGCTTGGGCATTAGCCGCTATATGAATCTAAATATAATTAAAAATACATAAACAATATATGGTCCCAACAGATAAGGTAAGTGATTATGATAGCATGCTTATGAAAAATAAATATTCACACAACACATTACTTTCATTACAAACGACTTTAGAGCAAAAACAAAATATTAAAAAACAAAAACAGGGTGATATAATATTACCATGGTATTTGATTGTAATGCAATATTTTTTATAAATGTATTGATAAAGTAGACTTTAAGTTTTTGTTGGTTTAACCTTAACTCTTTTGTATAAAAAATATGTTTTAAAATGTACATATATGAACACGATCGTTAAAGTAGCCAACATCCCAATAATTGTAGCAGTTAATATAAAATGAAAAAAGCAGACGTGGGTACTCATTGGGAATTTTTTTTAAAGTGCAGGATAATGCTGTGTTTATTTCGTGGACAACCCCCCCCCCAAAAAATACCCATTATTTTAAAGGTACAATATAGTACTGGATGGCTATCACACACCTGCATGGAAGAAAAAATAGCCAAACATTCCGTCTGTTACTATGACTTCCTCAGGCTTGTTTCACTGTTACAAAGTAAAGCTTCATAAAATATAGTTTGGAATGTGGTTACTTCCTGTTCACATCCTAGTCATTTGACATTCATTTGCACATGGTGCAAGTGATAAGAGGACAACTAAGCAGTGCAGCTGCAAAGGACTAATATATTGTATTAACCATTTCAATCAACAATATCATTAGGCAATTGAAAAGCAAACACAATCATACAATATCATGATATTGTTTCCAAACGGGATGAAACACATTCTAACAATATTATTCAAGTACCAGTGCATCACCACGCTCTCATAAATGTGCAAATTGCAAGTGCAAAATGTCTTGTCACTAGAAAGAACAATGTAAAGTGAAAATGCAATATGATCTAACATTAAGACCATCACAAGGTAGCATATAGTGAGTACGCCATCCTGTAAAGTGCAAATGTAATATCATAAATGTACAATAATACAAATGGAAAATTATCATCAACAGTACCACTGGGGTAATCAACATCTTGTTGTTTTCTATCTTAGCCCAGCATGACACACGAAGGGGAACTGGGGGTCTATTTCGATAATAGGGCCTCTACTGTGAACAAAACCTACTCCACATTCATTTTCACTGTGTTCCAGACCTCTGTCCGGAATTTGATTCCCAGGTATTTAATTACACAAGAATCTAGCTTCCGCACATTGAGATCAGAGGCAAAGAGTATTCAGTGGATTCATTTTGGTCATTTCCACATTTAGTTTATAATTGGATACTTCTGAATACAATATGATCTCCTGCAAACAGTGGGTTAAGATGTTTGCGTGTCTTCCACCAAAGCCAAAATGTCATCAGCATACGCTGCTACCTTAACCTCTCATTCTTGATTGTAGGGACAGTGACTATAAACCTCTTTCTGTAAAACTAAGATGGCAGGACAAGGGGGATATTGGCACTGTGGCTTCTGTGCTGATATTCATATCTGGGAACACCAGAAGAGTTGTCAAGTGGGCCAATATCTTGTTGGCACAGACAACCCATTCCATTTACCTTTCAATCCTCCTTGTAATTAAACATGTATGTTATACTGACAGGCGGGATGCTGAGTTATTGTTTGATTATGATTATTTGTTCTGTGCCCTTGGTCCTTGCTTTTCTAGTGTAGAGACTCGTTCCAAGCAGAGCAGTGAGCAGAATCCCCTATGGTTCAATGGTCTTTACAGCCAGGCTGAAAAGGCCCTTATGCTCTATAGAGCAACAGATGTAAAGGTGAATAAGGAGGTGTTGCACATTAAAAGGAGCAATTATAAAAACATAGCGGCATCTAGGAAAATTGAAATCCTGAAATCCAAATGGGAAGCACTCAGGGATGCCTTGTTATTTAGGACAATAAGGCCTTTCGGTCTGTTATATCCAACTGGAAGGATTCTAATGACAGGCTGCACTACATGATCACTGAATCAGAATGGTTTTCCCATTTGGATAGCTTTTACCAAATTGAGACCTGCACTGAAGGCCCCGTTGTAACGGAATTAGTGGAGATAGCACAGACATCTATTGACCATATTACGCTGCCCATTATTATCACTATGGTGGCTGTAAGAGCTGTCTTATTGAACACTAAGGGGCAAAAGGCCCCTGGCCCTGATAACATCCCAGTCAACCTTTATAAGGATTAGCCGGATGTTTGGGTGCCACTACTAGCAAGGCTGTTTCAAGCAGTGGCCAACTGTGAGCATATCCTGGCATCATGGCATTGCGCTGAGTTTATTGCCATGTATACAATGGGGAGGTGAGAACTCCCAGCAAATTATAGGCCTATTTCATTGCTTGGCTCCATGGGGAAACTCTTTGCCAAGGTCCTTCCCAACAACTGCAGGACTGAGTGACCAGCAGTGGGCTTATTTCCCATTTACAGAGGGGTTTCCAGCAAGGGCTGAGCACAATGGACCAGTGCTTCCTCTTGTCTACCATCCTTCAGAAATACACTGTATTAAAACATATGCAGGTCTATGCTGTGTTATCGATTTACAGACTGCCTTCGACAGCATACCCAGAACCCAGCTTTGACAGGTCCTATTGAAGTGGGGGTGCCGGAGCAGTTGGTGTATGTAATAACTGAGCTTTATTCAAATAATACAGCGCTTGTGAGGGGGGGCCCAGGAGGAGAATCTACTGGGGAGTTCCCAGTTGGTAGAGGCATGCAGCAAGGCTGTGTGCTTGCCCCACTTCTCTTTTGTCTTTATATCAATGAAATGATCCTGGTACAGATCTTCATCCAGCTCTGTTCTTTGCTGACGACTCAGTTTTGCTGGCCACATCTCCCTTGGGGATCAGGCATGGTCTGGAGCGCTTTATTCTTAAGTGCTCAGAGTTGGGTCTGATGCTGAACATGAGCAAGACCAAGGCATTAGTGTTTAGACCGAGGAGATTTAAGCCTGTGTTCCTTTGGCTAGAAATTGATGGCACTCTCTTGGAACAGGTTACACACTATGATTACCTGTGATTGAGGTTTACAGACACTGGTTCTTGGGCAGCTCAGTCCTCTAGGTCACAGACCATCATGTAAATAAATAGTATAGGCCTCAAGAAATTCTTCGTCTCACACGGAGAGCAATCTGCGTCCTCTGCTCTATATATTTACACCATCCAGGATTTATCAGTGGTACTCTATGGAGCCGAGATGTGAGGCCACACCAACTACTCGAACCTGGGAGTAACAGAGAATACATTCTTGAAAAGTTACATAAACTTCCATGTAGCTTTGCAAGTTCCCACGTTTAATGGAATGTGGGCTTGTCCCCTTTTTGGACCAGTTGGACTGGAAACCTGTTTTCTACTGGATTAGGCTTTGGGGCTCGACTGAGTTGGAAAAAATATCAAGAAGCACTAACTGATCTGATAATTTACCCTGTAGGTCGTACTCTTTAATGGTAGGTTCATATTACATCGATTTAAATGAGCTGGTCTGGAGGATTCATGGCAGAACCCACAGAATATGCTGCCTAGTCGAAAAAGTGATGTCAAGTTGTTTGTTAAGCGTGATACGCAAGAACGTCTCATAATCTCCTGCTTAAAACTGAAAGTGGGGCTGGAGTCTGTATCCCTGAACACATCATTGGGCAGACAGGGGTATCTGGATCTAAGAACTCCAGCCCGCACACGTTCTTTATTCCTGGAATTCAGGATTGGCACATTGCAGGTCGCGACCTTTACGCATGGTTGGAGGGATGGCAATTCTGAAACCTGCTATTTGGTTTAGATCGAGAGTCTTCTACCCATTTCATGCTACTCTGTATGTGTTAAATTGATCCGTAAAAAATATATTTGATGCCACTGTTTAGAAAAGCATGTGTGAATTTAGCTGTACAAGCTTTTAATCTTTGTAAATCCACAGCTAGAGTGAACAATGTGTTTTTTCTAGCTAAATGTATCCACCAAGCCTGGCTCTATAGGATATCACTTTTAACTGTTTGACCAATTTGGCTGGGTTTCAAGCTATTAGGTTTTACTGCCAATTGAATATCTTTTATCTGTTAAGCATTGTCCATATTTGTGTATGTAATTAAGGTATTTTCTTCTTTTTTTTTCTTTCTCTTTTTTACTTGATTGTGTGTGCTAAAGGCACATTTGCCGAATACATCTTTACTGACTGACTGTTAGGGAGAATTCTCCAGAATGGCTAATTTCCCTTAACTACTGAATCCCACAGCAGCTTTGCTGGATCTCTAGGATTTATTTTTTTCACCTGGTAAGAGTGTGAGCCTTTTTTCCCACTCTTACATGTGTTTTTGCTGTGTGTGTTTAACATTTTTTCAGTGCAGTGACACAGGGTTGTCTTTTAGACTTCCCAACTCAGACTCCATTTTTCTGGGACTGACTACTGTCTCCCAGAACACATAAAGTTGCCATTAACTTTATTAGCCTCTGTAAAACCACAGACCCAGTACAAACCATCTTACATGGAGTACTGGAACGGGTTAATACTTATCCCTTTTTGTCTGTTTCTCTTGGAGCATTGTTTCGCTCCCTTTTCATCAAGACTTGGCTGGTGGCAGTGGTAACTACCCTAGTTTTCCTACCACAGTTATCTTAAATAACCTTGGTATTGTTTTAGGCTATCTTGGTAGCCTCCAACTTAAATCCGCTAGACCATAAATGTTTTATTACGGTTCCGGATGCCTTTATTCGCCATTTCTTTTTGTAAAAGTCTTTCTCGTGTTTTGCTCTGCGCGCCAAACCAGGTTTGATTCCTTTGTTCACCGTCTTTTCGTGGGCTTCTACGCAGAAGCCCTCCTTAGGTGCCTGTATGTCTGGGGGGGACAGGATGTGAGGGAGGGGTTTAGGACTCCCTCCACAGGGTCTCCTTGGAGACCCATTTTGCACTCTGATATGATTGGTTGTGGTAACTGGCGGGACAGCCACCCTGCTGTGTGATTGAAAGCCAGGCTGTGTGAATGGGGAAACACTGCATAAAAAACAGGTCTCTGGGTCTGGAAAGGCATAGTCGCCACTGGAACAAAAGATCTGATGAGGAGCTGCCGGAAGAGGACCCCTACCACGACTGAACCACCCAGTGAAGCCCTGCTGCAGGTCCAAATCCTCGAACTGCAACGACAGAGAAGATCCTCCAGGAATCTTCTTCCCCAGAGCTGGTGGGACCAACCAGTTTGCCCAAACTGCAAGCCAGGACTCCCTCCTCTGGTCGAATTTTCTGTACAAAGCTACAGTGAACCGGATAGCCAGGAAGGTTGGACCCTGCTTGGGTTTTAAGGAGCGTATCTTTTATTTGTTGCTTTGCTCTGCTGCTGGTTTCTTCCCTGGGTAGTGCAGGACCCTCCAGTCTTCCTACTTCATGTCAGTCCAACAGTCGCTTCAGGAAGCGTGTGCCTGCAGGAACTACCAGGAAGGTCCGCCTCGGCTACAGCTTCTTCTCCATTTAAAGGTACTGTGCAAATCCGGTTGTGCGTTTCGTTCAGCCGCGATGAAGGTGTGTGAAACCTGTCACCAATTCGAGGGTTTGTCCTTCTCTTTAAACTAACCTTTCTACTGACCAACTTCGCCCGGAACTCTTGGCAAAGACTTAACTGCAAACTACTCTGAACTGTGTGATCTTGAGCAAAATACTTTTGTCCTATTGACTTTGGCCCTAAGCCTATTTGATTTGGTTCCATCACTGCAGTTCCTCTTTCTAGATTGCCCTGCTTACTTACCTATTGGTGCGGCTCAATTTTAGTCTAATTGTGATTTTCCCTCCCTTTTTAAATTGCTGGAGTGCCATTTTGCTCACACTTCGTTTTGAGTTTAAACTTGTCTAGAATCTATTGGGAGTGGTGTGGTGTATTGGTAATGTGATTTTTCAACTGCTTTACTTTAGTGAAATGTTATACAACTGATGTGTAAATAAATGTCTATTCTTTTACTCAGAAACCTTGAGTCAGTGTTTGTTTGAATCATAGTAATTGCTGTCCTTTGTGTAACTATTTGATACTGCTCACTTACTCTTGAGATAAGTCTGGCTGCTCAGCCATCGCTACCAATTTTACTGTGTAGTACGGGCTTGTACCAAAGGTGAATTTGTACTGTCACTTGTAGTCTTAATTGTGTGTGGTGTTCCCAAAGGGTACTGCATATAATTCTGCCTAACAGTGACTGACTGACTGACTGCTACCTTAACCCCCACATCTTTGAGCCCCCACCCCTCAAATTTCTGCCCAACCCTGATGCATTGTAACAGGGATTCTAATGAAAGCAGAAAGAGTAGCAGTGATGGCGGGAAACCCTGCTTTGTCCCACGCTGAAGTGAGAACATAGGCGACATCAAGCTGTTTACATACACTGCCAATCTAGGGAACTGTTAAAGGGTACAGACTAAATCAAACAAGCTTGTATCAATCCCATGCCACTTCAGGGTTTCCATTGAAAAAAAACACCCTACTCTGTCGAAGACCTTTTCGGTGTCTAGTGTTATTGCCCCCCAAAGGTTTAGCGGGGGATTTCACCAAGTCTAATATGGTACATAACAGATGAGTATTTGCCACTGATTGCCTCCCTTTCCCAAACCCTGACTGAACTTATGCATTAGTGCCACCAACAGTGGTTCCAGTATCAAAGCCAAAATCTTGGTGAAGATTTCTGCATCTGAATTTATTAAATACCTTGGCTTATATTTCTTCACTAGTGTGGAGTTCCTTCCCAGCTTCTGTATCGCGTGAATCATTGCTTCTTAAAACGTCCTTTGGGGATGTTCATCCCTGATGTAGCCTCAGTAGAGCGCCATCAGTGTAGGGGCTAACAAGCCCACAAATGTGCAGAAAAAGTTAACCGGCAGTCCGCCTGGACCCGGGGCTTTCTGCACCTTCACTTTGGATATAGCTAACTCAACCTCCTCCCTTGTAATTTCCAGCCCTAACTACTTCAGGTCCCCCTCGAGCACCTTGTCTTTCGAACGAGGTGTACCCCTCAAATAATGAGCAATCTGATGGCTTGTGGCTGCGGATTCAAGCATGTACAATGTCAGAAAAAGGGACCAAATTCCGGGGAAAATCCCCCATCGTCAGTAATAATCCTGCATGCCCCCTCTAAAGTGACAGCCCGGTTGTTCCAGTGCCTCACCTGCAAATAGTTTGCTAAGAGCCTACCATCCTTGTTCACTCCACCGTAAAATTTGGAATTTTATTTGAGCAACAGCCTTGCAGTATTCTTTGAGTACTTCTTATTGTTCTCTATTTTATCTTTCACAAAAGTCATCAACCATTCTTAGGTTGGAAACTATAAATACTCTGCCTCTCTGCGCGTTATAGCTAGGAGCCTCTTACTGGCCCCTTCCTTAGCCATTTCACCTTGCTACATATTCAATGATATGCCCTCAAAGTGTGACTTTATATGCATCCCATACTAAACCCACTGAGAGGTCTTCTGAGATATTGCATTGATAAAAGTCCCCTGTAAAGACTTCAAAAGATTGAATACATTCTGGACTTGCCAAAATGTTCACGGTTTGCCTCCATCTATCACAACTCCTCGGTGTCCCAGAGGTCCAAGTGGGTGGGAGCGGTCAGGAGCGGTGCTCCTATACTTTTTATTTTTAAGTTTCACTGTTCCTATACTTTTATTTTAAAAAGAAACCATTCTGCAATGGTTTAGTTTTAAAATATAAGTGTAGGAAGAAATTGAAGCTTGCACTTCAGTGAACTGCATTGCATATTCCCATAAATAGCAGGTGTGTTTGTTTGGGGGTATGGATTGTGTGTGGGAGGCAGCGCATGAATGGTGTTTGTGAGGAGCGGTGCAGACCAGCAGAGAACATAGCTCCACTACTTCTTTTCGTACACTTCAAACACTGTTGTGTCCTCATCTATTCACACTCTACCACTGCTGGTGCATTATCCAAAATAAGGATTGGGGATATGTCTGCACCCTGACCTGTGACATCAGGCCCTTACACATAAAAATGTAGTCAATCCTAGAGTGTGTGCTATGTGGGGGATAGAAAAATGTAAATTCCTGTGCATCCGAGTTGCACGTCCTTCACACGTCCACTAAGTCATTGCGAAGGACTAGTCTCTCGAAAGACTTATGCATCTTGGTCCGCCTCAGCTTGGTGTGGGACTCCTTTTCTAACACCAGGTCCAATGGCACATTGCAGTAGCAACCCATAAGCATTGATTCCCCCCTTGACTTTGTATTTCCATGCTCAGAGATTCCCAAAACCCACTATCCTGTTCATTTGGCCCATATACATTCACTATGGTTAACGGTGTGTCACCCAGCTTCCTTTTAACAATCAACCATCTCCCTGCAGCGTCTGCATGCGACTCCTCCATTTGAAACCTATAGTTGTTGTGCTCTCATATCAACACCCCTCCTTTACGTCCCACAGCCTCTGATACCACCTCCTGCCCACCTCTCTGCTTCTTAAGCAGATTACACCCCGTCCTCTATAGAAAGGTCTCTTGTATTAGGGTTACCTGAGTACCTAATCTCCTCAGGTGAGTCAGCACCTTTTGCCTTTTAACCGGCCATGGAAGGCCATTCACATTACACCTCATGCACTTCACTATGACTTCTGAGAAACTTTATGTGTTTTGGACACATTCTGGTTACCCTTGTCACCATCTGAGAGATCATACTGTTCACCTGAGGGTACATTAGCCCTCCCACTCTAACCCACAAAGGCATATATCCAGTTCTTGAAATAATCCCACCCTGCCCCAAGTGTATCAGCAGAGTATCTGAGAAGAAGAGAAAGGAAAAAGAAGAAACAGAATCTTAAACACACAAGAACATGAGTTAGCTCATCGAATATCCTCCAATAAGCCATTAAAACAGATCATCTCTGCCCGAACGACAGCCCCCGGGATTGGGCAAGGAGCACAGGGGGGGAGCATTGTCCCCTGCACAACTATAATGACTACAATAACAATGCAGCACATAAGCAACAGACCAAATAACAACATCGACAACAATACCTAAGCACTAGAATACCCCTCCATTCCTAGGAGGTAACATACGAATTCAGGTAGCATCCGAGGGCAACTTTTTGGATTTCAACAAAGAGCACGACTTATCCCTTTCTTGCCCACCCTTCCCGCCTCCCTCCCTGGAGGTGGTATCCAGGGACCCCGATCTGGACTTGTATGATGGGTGTTTTTGGGACCTGAAGTGAGAGGCGCATGATACTGCTCCTGATACCGTCCCTGGCTCTCACTGCTGACCACGTTTTAATATGGTCAACCCATTGATGTTAGGAGAGTAGCTGACTTCCATGACGGCTCCTTCTTGATCCTCTTGAGTTGCTTTAAGATACCCCCTCAAGTCCCTTGGGTCATTGAAGAATTTGGTGAGTCCTTTTGTGTTAGAAATCCACAACCTCGCTGGGGGGTATAGTCCCAATCTGAATTCCTGGCATCTTAACTCCGGCCGAAGGTCTAAGAAATGCCTATTGTGTTTGTCTGGGAAGATATTGCACAATGGATATTGACTGGTTCTACATGTGTAGCTTACCCACTGCTTTTTTCACGTCATCCAGGATCTGCGAACCTGAGAGTGACGGAGGAAGCATGCGATAAGAGGTCTTGGTGCAGTGCTGTACTTTTGGTCGCACCCTGTGAGCCCTTTGAATCTCCAGCGCTGGCACAAAATTAATGTTGCGAAATTAGGCAGACCACTGTTCTATCCACTTTATCGTGTCTGAAACCTCCATACCTTCCGGAATTCCAAATACTCCTATGTTGTTTCTGCGATTCCTGTCCTCCAACACATTAACATTCACCCCGAGCATGCACACCCTCCCCTGCAGATATTCAAGGACCTCCATTTGATCTTCCAGCATGGTAATACGGTCCTTAGTCTCCTGTAGGCACCCTGCAAAGAGACCTATCTCCGCCAGCAAAGATTTAATTTCACCTTGCATCTCCAGTGTCTGTTTATCCACCATTGCCAACTTGTTAATGACCAGTTCTCCCAAAACCACAGGACGGTTTCCCTGTCTGAGGGTCGGCTATGAGACATCTTCTGTGTGGGTGTTATTGAAGGCGTAGATTTTTCTCCATTGGTATGCAGCGTTTTCCTCTATGCCATGCTCCATCTACATGTTGTTATGTGTTGCTATGTAAGTCCTAACTTATTGTTCACTGAAGGGCAGGTGTGCTCTTCTATTGTACTCTGAGAGAGCCAACCTGTGGGTACTGGGGGGGTCTGGTGAGTATTCCTGTGCCTCAATTGTGTCCTCACAACCAAGGTATCAATGCTCTTCAAGTGTGCCAAAAGGAAAGCAGGTAATATGCCTCCTTCTGTGGGATCTCAGCATATCTTCCATAGCCAGCCATCCCTTCCAAGATCGGGCCTAGTACTTCTGCTGCTCCGTCCCCCTCTCATGCTGTCAATGGATCCCCTGACAGGATCCTCGCCTTCACCCTGCCATCTACAACTTGAGAGGCCGTTCATCGCTGGTCGCAGACCCACTAGCGCTCACCTTCCCTTGAGATCATGATCTCTTTGAAAAGGTAATAATCATTATTAAATGTTATACTGACATACGGTATACTGGGTCGTACATCCCATGACAACATGCAACATTAATGGTATCATCCCTGTTGAATTTGTACTGTACTTTGGTTATGTGTTTTGACTTTTTCATATGTTATGGTTCTATGTTGTCTTTCACCAATAAGGTGCAACCTTTTGTTTTGGCCTAATAACAGCAATATATTTTGAGTTGATTTGGAATTGCCCTGATTTGAGAAAGGCAGCGCACCTGTTATCATAGAGGGCGACTTTATATAAAAAGACAGTTTAACAATAAAACGGAAGTTTGAATCTATTACAACACAGTCCCAAACAGCTTTTCTGTGGCGCATGATTACGTGTGATATAATTCGTACCTGTGCCTTGTGTCAGAAGATCAGTGCCCATAAACCACCTCCAGAAAACAGAGCAAGAATCAGTGCTACACAAGATCTATGCTGACCACAAAGGAACGTGGCACCGTAGAAGAAAAAGGTCCATGAACAAACGTTAAGCCTGTTCAATAGGCAGGATCGGAGGGTGGTTCTTATGGCATTCACACATGAGGATGGGCTTCAATTCATATGTAAATGATTGGATTACTAACTACATTTCTGAGTCAGAAAATGATCTGGTGAGTGGAAGTGATTTAATGGCCGGTTCAGAATGAGCGAATGAGTGAGTAAGTATGTGAGATTTATGAGTGAATCAGTCAGTTAGTGAGTGCATGAATCAGTGAGAACAAGCAGCTGAGCTTTTGGGTTCCTACATCTTTACTTGTCACATTGACTGCACATTGACTGCATGAATTTGTGACTAAATGTGGACCCTTCCTCCTGCACCCAATGTACTTTAGTACAGTGTCTCTGCTGTCGTATTGCCTTTTTCTTGCTGAATGTATATCGTTTCCTGAAAGATGCATACATCTGCATAGGCTTTGAAAACGCTTTGGATGTACGCCCCTCTACCATATTAGAGTATTTGCCAGTCAACCTGTCGGAACTCCCACATTAATGACACCACTAAATGATGTGCTATGTCATTTTAAGAATTACATCAAGTTCTGTTATCTTCTTTCTATAAAATAATCTCACTGGATTAAGAGAACCTTTCGAATTAAAGACTATCAACCATTCCCTTATTTTATTACCTGAAAGGGTCAATAAAGGACAGGGAGTTTCTGTGAAGGGGCTTTCCATTTTGGACCTATATGATGGCACAGTTAAGTAGGAAGATTGGCACAGTCTGTCATTAGGACAGTCCTATTTGGTACTGAGAGTGAAGCCCATATAGTGAAGTGGACGAATTTCAGATTGTCTGATATCTTTACATAGTCCCACAAGGTAGGCATACCTTTCTGGTCACCCCTTTGTCCTTAATTTTAGTATCATGAGAAAACCCAGAGATGACATCCACCATGTTAACCTATACATACCTGTATATTTTCCAGCTATCCTTGCAGATCTGAGTTCTTCTTCTGCACATGGTGAGTGCCTCAATGATAATTTCTATCACTATTGTTCATCTATATATACATGTTGCCTCTGATTTCCTCAATCGGCTCGTTTGAATTTAATTTCTCTTCTGCTGTTTATCATAGCATCTCACCCTACAATCTTTTCAAATTGCTGTATAGCTTCTCCTGCATGAAAGCTATCACTAGTTGGATGAATTCTTACGTTTACAAACATATTCATATGATATATTTAGATTAAAAAGTAAAGTTAAGTGAACATACTATTTACTCCTGTTCGTATGATATGATAGGATATGATATGATATTTTATTTGTATCGCGCTCGTACACGACTAGGAAAGGGAGGTGAAACAAGAGAGAACACAAAAACAACGATCTTACTAGGCCCAGTGACATTGAGAACGCGCAAGTGCATGGGAAGTGCATGCCATCAGTTCCCAGATTGAATCAGTAGAAAACATGCTGGGCATGACATTTTTCTATTTAAGAAGATGACTCGGAACTCTTATCTAGATAAATCCATAATGACATAACAGATACCATTTTTGTAATTTTTAAGATCATAAACACTGTAATTGTGTCCTTCTCAAAGCATGTTCTGCTGTATCTGTGTTACAAAATTCTGTATCAAATGTTCATTATATTTTAAGCCCAACCTTAATTCATGTTTCCTTAATTCTTAACAATATACACTATTTTTGATACCCTACAGTCATCAGTGGCTGAGAAAGGTTGACGAGGATCACTTCCTGAATTATAACCTGTAAAGCTTGGTTGAGTAATTTGGATATCGACAAATTACAACATTGATTGGTATAGTGCAATTTACCTCCAGCCCAGAGTCCTTCATTCCTCTGCAGCCAACTCTACAGGTAAAACGTTTCTCCAAGCCGTGTGTGGGAGACAGATCCCCTTCCTCGGCAGGCTAGTCCCTCTGGAATGGCCTCCCTCCCCCTCAGACTTGAGCTGGATCTCTAAAGTTCTGGAAACTTCTCAAGAGTTGCCTTTTCTCCTCTTCCTTTCCTCTCCCCTCCCATACTAATTCTCCCCCTGAAATGGGGGCCAGGCCCCTTCAGAGTCATACAGGGTCCAGACCAAACCCTACCAGTCCCCTGGCATCCTTTGCCAGCACTTGCCATTGGTCTCCCTTTCCCGGACTAGCCCAATTTGGTCCTCCCTGTCCACCAAACTCATCCTCCATTTGCCCCTTTTCCCCTGACACCTTGGCCCAACCGACACCACCCCATCCCCTTCCCTATGGGCACTCCACTCCTGCACGTCTCTGTCATTCCCTCCCCCTTGCACTTACCACCTTTTCAAGCATTTGCATGGTAGGGTTGTCACAAGGCCAATATAACCATTTTTGTTGTTCTACTTTTGTGATTCCCATGAACCCCCCTTGTCTTGTATGGCCTGGAAATACTTGTGTATAGGCTCCATAAATACGTCCAATAAATAAAATAAACTGAAATGTATTTCTCTATTCAGTCTCTGAGGGTATATGGACATCAATTATTCTATATAAATTGTTTATCGTTGTTGTAATGTTAGTGTTCTTCGAGATAAATGAAACATCTTCAAAGAGGGCAAATTTAAATTGGGCTACTTTATGTTGCATTTTGCCAAAGTGCATTTCTACAGGTGATTTCAAATGTTCATTTTGATATTCGATGTATGCTCTGTCTGCCTTAATGTTGCTTTTCTCGATGTTAAGCCTTCATTGTTACTTCTGCATGAACAAGTATTTCAAGTTGGAACATGTCTACATTGCACTCTCTGACCCATGTTTGAATGATTTATGCTTTTTCCTTTTTTATGATTATTGCAATGTTGAGAACTCCTACAAGGAAAATATCCCTGTTTAGATGATAATGGGACTCATTACAAGTATGCCGCTAACATGTGCACCACAATTGTCCAGCACCCTCGGAATCTGCAGAGAGACGTGCCAGCCATGCCTGAGATACCATGTTGGCGTTAGTAAGTGCACATTCCAAGCTCCATGCACACACAAATACCAGCATGGACTTGCCGGTAGCACCATGAAAACCATGCCACAAACACTGGCATCACGGACCAGGTGTTAAGAAGACTCAGGTGTGTAGAAACATGCCACAGGTGTCCAAAATCAGCCCAGGTAGTCCCAATGAGCACTGCAACAGCACAAAAGGACCACTCCCACACCCCTTCTAACACTACCATTCGAGCAGTAGCCACGCCCATATTTCACGGCATATAGTGTTTTGCCTTTGGCCCTTGTGGACGTCTGCCGAGCCTCTGCCGGACGCCAACATGTAAGTTCCTAATGCACCACACAGGGCACCCTGATTTGACAGATTTAAGCCGCACTAGGCTGGTCCTGTGGGAGCGGCATTTGCTTTTTCTGACAACAAACGGGCGCATAATAGTGATACACCCGCTGCAGTGTTTTGCATCTAAAGAGCTGCAGGGGCAGCATGCACAGTAAGCATCTGCGCTTATTTCATTACTAAAGCTGTGCCCCATATCTACGGCCTCCTCAGACCCACGTGGAGTGCCTATACGAGGTACGAGCCTCGTCCGAAAATCCAAGATGGCCACCGCCATCTGATCCATTGTTCGGATCCTTGTTATGTTGCCTAGCAACGTGCCTTTGTGAGCTTTTTAGCTAATTGGGCTCGACCGGAGGTGGAAGCCGGCCTCCACCAACAAAGGCCTCCTAACTAAGGCCAATCCCTGTCTTCGCCTGTCGTTGCCTACAGAGCCCAGGGGCCCTCCATGCTGCCCGTGTACCATTCCAGTCACTACAGATAACAGTGAGCATCTTACACAGGGTGTCCCCCAATAATCTGGTGACTCATTCACAATGCTTGTTGTTTGCCCTCCCTCTGGCTGACATCTCATCTGAAATACTGCAAACATTTCTGCACTATTAGCGCTGTTTCTTGTTACGGTGCATCCCGCTATAACGCATAACTCAGTCTGTGCACAACATGGCATGACCCTGATATGTCGCGCATACTGTTCCATACGCTTTGTACCAAATTCCACTGAAACCATGATGTTCCTAAGCCTGGGTATAACGTTACAAATGCAATTGCACTACTTACTGTCTCTGTGCTCATTCTGATCCTAAACAAATATGCACTCTTCAATTGTGCCACGTGCTTACTGACCCCATCCTTATGATCACTACGATCACGATATTAGTACTGTAAATCAGAAATCTACGCCTACTCTGACCCTTGACATTTGTGCAGATATGCCTATTCTGTTTTCAAATACATGTATCTGTTCCATACACGATTCCAGATAGCTATGCATACCTGATCTGCTACTACTATGCATACCTGCATACTAGCTCACTAGCCTCTCCTAACACCAATCAGTTCTGCCTAGGTATTGACGCCTATCTCAAATTTTGAAGTTTCTACACCTGTGCGTACTTGACCTCTGATATATGCGCTTTTGTGGTAATTTTAGTTCTATGTATTTACACACTTGTGCCCTTTTTGAACATACATACTTATGCACTGCTGCTTACTCGAATCGAGATATGTGTGTATCTCTGCCTGCTGTGCACCTAGATGTTTATAGGCCCCCTGTTTGAATCTGAATCTGCCTACTGTTGTTTCTAGGCCATATTGATTGAATCTGAATCTGCCTACTGTTGTTTCTAGGCCATATTGCCTGAACCTGAATCGGCCTACTGTTGTTTCTAGGCCTTATTGCCTAAATCTGAATCTGCCTACTGTTGTTTCTAGGCCATATTGCCTAAATCTGAATCTGCCTACTGTTGTTTTTTAGGCCATACTGCCTAAATCTGAATCTTCCTACTGTTGTTCTTAGGCCCTCTGCGTAAAGGCGAATCTGCCTACTGCTGTTTCTAGGCCACACTGCCTAAATCTAAATCTGCCTACTGTTGTTTTTTAGAACCCCTATGAATCTGCATACTGTTGTCCTAGGGCTCACTGCCTAAATCTGCGTCTGCCTATTGTTGTTTTTTAGGCCCCCTGCACACAATGATGCCCATAGCCATCAGTAAGCACCCCGCCTCTCCCACCACACTGCTCACCCTCCTTGCCATACTCTCTGCTCTCTCACTTTTCACTGCACCCCCCTTCCAAAACGAACACTGCTAAGCCCTGCCACCACTCCCACTAAACTCACTTCCATGGATACATCACTAAAAACACACCCATCATTAGCAGACACATCTTCTGCACCATCCTGCATCACAACAATGTATAGACTGGAAAGACTTAGAGCTTGCACACTGACTGCAGAACACAGCACTCAAACCATTCCCACAGCACTCAGAAACAATAGACTAGGCTCCCGCTCTACCCATAAACTCTCCCCTCGCCTCGAACACGCAAACACATGCAAACAGTCACCCACCAACCACAGCAGGCCCCACACTACCACTACACACAACACAACAGACCCCACATTCACCTACACCACCACAAAAATGTCACAGACACCGCACATCAGATGTGCTCATCAATGTACGCTCCCTCCCAGCGCATGCATCTGAGATTCACGACCTTATAACCAACAACAACATTGATCTACTAGCCATCACAGAAACCTGGCTACATGAAGCCTCTGGCCCCACTATCACACTTGCACTAACACCAGGCTTCACCATCCTCAGGCAAGATAGACTAGCACCGTGGGAGGCGGAGTAGCCCTCATATACAAAGATAGCCTCCACCTTCGACTTGTCAGTCACCCCTGGACCAGCAACTCTGACCTCCTATCTGCTAAACTCACACTGTCCCCCAACACCACCATCAACATCCAAGTACTGTACCATGCCACAGGCCTCCCCCTAGGCCTCCCCCTAGACTCTCAGGAACACCTCATGCATATACTCAGTAATAACATAAAAAGTTCCAGCAAGGCCCTTCTATTAGGAGACTTCAACTGGGGACTCAATAATGTGAAAGACAAACCTGCTGATACCTTCACCAAGGAACTTAAAGACTTATGATTCACCCAAAAAGTATTAAATCCCACGCACTCCAAAGACCGCATCCTAGATTGGATCGCAGACCATAACTGCCTCTCTACTATCATCTCTAACACCACCTTGGCATGGACCAATCACAACTGCATCAAATTCACTATACCCTTAGCCAACTCTAAATAAATATTCTCCGTTTTCATTGAGCTCATCTCCCCACCCAATACACCTGATGAAATAGCCAAAGACGAAGCATGATGTGCTAGTATCCAATCTCATTCCGAGTGGCTCCACCGAACGAAGCAGACGCCTCCACTGAAGACGCAGAACAGAGTTACCAGCCAGCCTGTGACAGACCCCCTCCAGCAGACAGTTTGTGATTAGAGGAGGAACCTGTCCCCGTTTCAGACAATTCACCAAGGAACTTAAAGACTTATGATTCACCCAAAAAGTATTAAATCCCACGCACTCCAAAGACCGCATCCTAGATTGGATCGCAGACCATAACTGCCTCTCTACTATCATCTCTAACACCACCTTGGCATGGACCAATCACAACTGCATCAAATTCACTATACCCTTAGCCAACTCTAAATAAATATTCTCCGTTTTCATTGAGCTCATCTCCCCACCCAATACACCTGATGAAATAGCCAAAGACGAAGCATGATGTGCTAGTATCCAATCTCATTCCGAGTGGCTCCACCGAACGAAGCAGACGCCTCCACTGAAGACGCAGAACAGAGTTACCAGCCAGCCTGTGACAGACCCCCTCCAGCAGACAGTTTGTGATTAGAGGAGGAACCTGTCCCCGTTTCAGACAATTCTGGAACTTTCGGATTGATCCCCCTTTTTTTGGAATCACGGTCCTGACGAAGATGGCCCCAATTATGAGTGCCATTGAAACCGGTCGACCCCACAGGTCACAGGTCATGAGTGCTCTCATGACCTACACCAAATATCTTTACGGAAAGGAATAAGATATTGCGAGAGAACAACTGTTCCTGCGCACACCCAGATGGAAAGAGTGTGCAATTTTTATAAGAGCCTTCCCTCACCATTTTGGCCCCTTGGCCATTTTTTATTTGTGCATTTCAACTGTTGAACCTCAAGTATTCCCAACTCCCTGTGACCACGGGAACCATTGAAATAACAACACAGGAAATATGAACAGTTGACCTTTTCCAGGTCGGATTACCATCACACAGCTACAGAATCTAATCTTCAGTTCTGGACAGCGATGTACCAACCCCATTGGATTTGCCACTCTTTTGTCACCCCTTGCACTTGAGTTCGAGGATATGAACTTCCAGTTTTTTGCTTCAGATACTCTGAGTAATTAAACACATTTTCCTACAAAACCGTTGTTTTTGTGCTACCACCTCTAACCCCTTTAACGGTTAAAAGGAAACCAACGGCTTGCCCGTGCCCTCCCTTGTTTTTTCTACAACAATGTAACCCTGTTTGTTGTTACATTCTAGTATCCAATCTGCCATGTTACACAAAATTGACCTCCTCCAAAAGAAAATCAAGGACCACTGAAGACAGGGTCCAAACCTACCAACTGAACTCCCATCTCAACCAACTCCACCAAACCTGTTTTCTCCTTCAGGGACATCACTGAACAAGAAGTTATAAACCTACTCAAAAACCTTAAACCCTCCCCCTGTAAAGGGGACATATGCCCACCTAAGCTCATCAAGGACTGTGCAGACCGTTTCGCTCCACTTTTCACAGCTCTGGTGGATCTAAAGAATCAGATCACCCAAATCATGGACAAAGGAAAGCCAGCCTTGCTGCTTCTTTTAGATCTCTCAGCCACCTTCGACCTGGTTGACCATAAGACTCACACATCACACCTTACATCTTTAGCTAACTTTTCCAAAGAAGCAGCTCTCTGGGTCACCTCCTTCCTCGAAGGAAGAGCCATGAAAGTCTTCTCGGATATAGCAAACGCTACACCCACCACAACCCACTGTGGAGTCCCTCAAAGATATTGAACAGCACCCACACTATACAACTTGTTCACGAAGCTCCTCTTCGACAAGCTTGATTCACTTGGTATGGCGTATACGAATTATGCTGACGATACACAAGTACTTCTACCTCTCTAAGGTTCATACTACGAATACGCCAAGGCACGCCATACGATCTACTCCATCATCCAGGCTTGGATGGTGGTAAATGGCCTCTGCCTCAATGGGGACAAGACAGAAATCATGATACTAGGCCAAAAGAACACCTTAGCCAAACTTGATAAATTGTACGCCAACTTTACCATTGACAACTCCAACATCCCAGTACCTACAGCAGTCAAGACACTGGGAGTATACTTAGACTCCTCATTAACCATGACCAGACAGGTTAGCGTGATTACATCCTCCTCTGCACATACCACCAAACTAATTAACGCCATAAAATCATACAAACCCAACTGCCTATCAATAGCTAGAGCAACCATTGGAGCCAAACTAGACTATTGCAATGCCCTTCTGGTAGGCATATCAGCAAAAATCCTAAACAGACTACAAGTCACACAGAACAATGCTCTCCGTGCCGCCCTAAGCATCCCAAGAAGGGAGCACATCTCCCAGACCAGACATCAGCTCATTGGCTCCCGGTCAAAGAGCGTATCACATTCAAAATCCTCTCCCTCACACACAAATGCCTAACTCTCTCTGCACCTTCTTATCTATCTGAAACTATCTCCAAATCCTCCTCTACACTTCCCACCAGGACACAATACACTAACCAACTACACATCCCACGTATCAATAGAGCTAAAGCCAATGGCTTAGAGTTCCCATATATTGCTGCTAAATCCTTATAACGCACTACCCACAGACATCACATCGTGCGAACGTCTCTCAGCTATCTCCAACAATAGCACTCTAACGATACTTCTAGTGTACAGACCACCAGGCCCACTAGGCAACTTTGAGGAATACCTATCCAGCCTCCTCACTAATAGCATCAACGACTCCACCCAGCTCCTTCGACTAGGTGATTTTAACTTGGGCTTTAATGACGTTGAGGACAAACAAGCCCAATCTATCCAATCCATTCTAGTCAATCACGACATCATTCAAAAAGTCTTAGCTTCTACACATATAAAAGGACGCACACTAGACTGGATAGCCAACCATAACTGTGACATCACCAACTCTAGCATCCTACCTCAAACATGGACTGACCACTATCTTATATGCTTTACAGCCAGCATAGAGCCTCCCAAACCCAACAAGAATAAAATAGTGCCCCCCATGCCAACGAGAAGCAAAAAAGAAATCACGGCTGTAAAACTACTCCCACTACTCCTACCAGCTCTCACTGCTAGCTCCAGTGAATCTAACCCTAGCGAGCTAATTTAGTCATTTAACAACTCCATGGCCAAAGCTCTGGACGTGATTGCCCCTTTCAAACTCCATAAAAATAAACGTGAAGCTCACCTTAATTCATGGTTCACTCCCCAACTCAAAGAAACTCCAAGCTATCTGGAGGCACACTCCTTCTGCTGACAATAAAACCACTCTTGCCAACTTTGCCAAAAGATACAAGAAGGAAATAATTCAAACTAAAAAAGATACATTCAACGAAAGAATTAGTAAAGCCAATTCTAACACAAAAGAACTCTCCACTATTCTCCGGGAATTGGAAAACCCAATTGCCCCTACAGACAGTGTCCCCAAGGACAAACCTTGGTGCAATAGCATCCAAAATGCCCTAGCAAATAAAATCACAACCCTTCAATCTAAAATTGCTAAGAAAAAGCCTCCATGAGCCCTAGTGGAATTGATACCACACCACTGATAGCGATACCCAGCACAACTACTCAAAGCAACTGTAAACCCTTCACGTTCACTAACAGCTCTATACTGGAAACGGAAAAGGTTATTCTATCCCTTAAACCTTCGAACTGCCAAGGCGACAGTTGCCCTGCGCAAATCATCAAGGATGCAGCCAGAGATTTAGCACCCTTCATCTTAAAACTAATTAACGCTTCTTTTGATACGAGTACTGTACCCACAAACATTAAAGAATCTTGGATACTGCCCCTACTTAAAAAACAGACACTTGACTCAGCAATCCCCACCAACTACAGGCCCATTACTACTGTCCCATTTCTCCTGAAAATCATTGATAGAGTAGCCTACCTCCAGATCCAAAACTACCTGGAGTCACACCAACTATTAGGCTCACAGCAATCTGGCTTCAGACCACGTCATGGTACTGAAACGGCCCTTATCGACCTCAAGACACAAATCGACGAGTTGAAGGATAAAGGTAGTACAGCTTGTAGGATTATTTAGTGTGTTTTGGGAGCACAGCACCATTGCATGGGATTAATGTATTGCTATAATGCGGTACAAGCAATTGCACCATTTTTTTTCTCCTGAAATGCCTCTGTTGCAGGAGACAAATTAGAGGATTAATGAACTAATATAATTAACAGTACTAACATGATCTTAATCAAATAACATCATAATGTGTTCTCCAGTGCAACATGAGGTGGAAAAGACAGGCGGCTCTGAAAGTAATTTAAACGTGCACTTGGATTCATTTTTTTTTCTCTGTTCACTGTGTTAGCTGGATGCGAAATCTGCATGCCAGGAAATGAGTAGATACAGTTTCTAAACTGTATAAGCCAAGCCATTGTTAAAAGAGGAGGATAGATTATTGTGCATTTTCATTGGTGACACGTCACCTTAAGGGCTGTAACAGAGGTCTCTTGGTACATTTCGGGGAGGAAGAAAGGCAGATGACATTTTACACAGCTCCGGGGAAGACCTGGCTGGAGTTTCTATGGGGTTTCCTGATTGAGAGGTGTCATCCCAGTACATTGCTGACTTCCCAGGCTGAAGATTCCAGTCAATATGCACCGCCTTGAGAGACCGCAGATTAGAATTGCATGTCCTCGCTGGGGTGCTTTGAAGGAAAGCCTTGAGCCATTTAAAGAAAGCGACCAGTCCGGGGAGTTTGCGTGCTAAACAGCTACAACTCGCTGGTAATTATCTTATATGAAAGTGAGGGTGCGGTATGTGCAGGAGACCTATTTTAGACAGGCAGTAGAGCGATAGCTTTTCACTGTGTTCAAATGACACATTTTAATGTTGCCAGCTGAAGGCCAAACAAACAATGGAATTTCTCTCTCTCTTCTGCAAATATGAAATGAAATTCGTAGTGTTCTTGCATTTTGTCTTTCTCATGTTTTTATTTCAGAGAGGATTGTCTCACGAATGGTAATGTATCATTTTAAAATGAAATTGTGATAACACAGTCTGCCTAAGAGTATTCTTGTTTCTTTTTCATTTGGTGTCTAAAAAAATATTATGCCATAGAGGGAATGATGCTTAAAGCGCCAAGTTTCCATGCAGATAAAGTAATGTTATGAGCAATTATAAATAGCTGTGTGCGTGGTTCCACTCAGTGTATATATGTGTGTGTGATTTCTGAGTGGAACATAATGAAATAGTTTTCTGGACGTATATGAGTCAGCAGAAAGAGAGGCCTCTGGAAATAGTTTCACTAATGTAAATAAATTAGTGATTATACCACATGTTATTGTGAATACTTTATGGAAGCATAGCTCACTGGTGTAGATAAATCAGTGATAACAGCCATAAGTGGCATTCCATATGAAAATGTGGTGTTCTTGAATAATGTAGAAGCCTGAGGCCTCTAGAGATCACAAGAACAGTCTAAACAAAAGAAAGGGGTTTTGTATGTTGGGGCCAGAAATAAAACAAAGAAATTATGCTCATCACTATACCACAACGAAATGCATACCAACTAAATGTATCTGTGTACTGAAATAATGCATATCCACTATATTACTATAATACCAAACCCAATCTGAATGCAAGGAGTGATTATTGCTGAATTACTTTATTTTTGGCGGTAAGAAAATACCGCTAGGCCCCAAATCTACACAAAATACCCTACATATGTATGGTGCATTGCAGGCCGGGAAAGTGATCATAGAGCACCTACTGGGTGTGGCAAGTGTGTCTCACACCGCCATCTGTACATTAAAGGGAACCCATTTCATAATAGCAGTGTGTCACTAAAAACGAATTTCAGAATGTCTCAAAGGGAAACCACATTCTCAGACCTAGTGCAATATTTAGAGGCAAAGGTATTCGCACATGGGACGTGGTCATCAAACAGTATGGCATGACCGCATTCAGGGTTAGGTGCAGAAAGAAAAACTAGACAATATTTTTGCAGAAGGCAGCATAATTCAGGTCTGCCTTCTAAGGTTATTAAATGCAGCCGATAAAAATGCAGAGAAAGACTGTTTGATACGGCTATGCACCAAAATCTGGTTTATTTTGAATATGTCCCTGCAAATGCAAGAAAATGACACCCAGCTAATTAACAGGTTAAAGACTTGATTAGATGGGGCAGGTAAAAATCAGGAAATGTTAAGAGCAGAATTGGATGTATGCCAAAAAGACATGCAGTTAAAATGCAGAGATTTTGATGTTCAATTGTCCAAAAAGCAAGAAACGATTTGAGGACAGTGAACAAGAATTGGTACACTTAAAAGTGTTGGTGGACCACATTAGACAAGATAAAGATGAGGTTGTGTCAGAGATGCAGATTTTACAAAAAGAACATTATAAGAAAGAAAGTGACCTCCAAAATGCGGAACAAGAACTGGTTAAAATGCTCCAAGAAAGAGACAAGAGGAATAAAGAATTTAATGAGTGCCAAATGCAAATGTGCGACATGCAGGAGGTAATAAAATGAGTGATGAAAAACAACTATTTGCAAAACGAAGCAAACAGGCTCCTTAAAAAGTGTAAGGACTTAGAACAGCAAATGTGCATTCCCATGTCCCAGGAGAGGCGGCAGGGTACCACATTCAATGGAGTTGAGGTGAATTCTATTTCTACCCAAAGGGCTAGTGCCCCATGACTGGGCCGGTGACTGAACTTGGTTGCAGTGCCCTTGGGGGATTTGATACTCCCATTGGGGGCCGACACCAATACCATACACCTGGAACCAGGGTTGAGTCACTAAGTAGTGCAATTCCATGCATTGCAACAAGTAGCCCCATAAAGATAATGAAATCCATTAAAGCCCTGATCAAACCATTTAAAAAAGGAGAGGAATGCTGCATTGAAGCGGTTCATGACATTTTTAAAGCACTACAGATACCTAAGGAACAGTACAGGCAATATTTTCATTTAACTTTAGATGCCCCAACGGCCAGTATTATAAGAGGATTGAATGAACAGCAGAATATGACATGGGCGGAGTTCGAAAAAGAGATCAGGCGTCATTTCTCTCCTTTCCAGTCATTACCGGAGGCAAAGAAAGTCGCTTACACAATCACTGCTGGGCCTAATGCATCCCCTCGCCAGTTTTTACAAAACTTAAAAAGAGCATTTTCTCGCTTTGATGTATCTTTTAACCCCAATTCCAATGAGCTTAAAACTGCCTACTTCTATGGGCTGCAGAAAGACATCATATCCCAATTGGACCGTGAATTTGACCATGACAAGTCCCTGGAATGGATTGTACACCAAAGCACAAAACTATATGAGGTACTATATTGTCAGGGTAGAGAAAGTGATAAAATAAGAGATACTAGACCTAAATCTAAAGAACCCTCAGCAACAGTGATGGAAATCAGGTCAGCCAAAATGTCCCTTGAGTCTGCTCAAAGTCCAAGTAAAAATAATTTGGCACCTGAACAGAGGGGTAATCAACAAAGGTCATCACACACTGCACCAATGTTCCAATCACATGATCCTAGTAATAGGCAGAGTTACATCAGCCCCAGGTACTTAGGAGTAGGCCCCGGGCAGGCTATCGATCTGATATGTCAGGTATGAACAATAACCAGAGACAAAATCAGGATCAAAGAAATGATGGTCCTTATCAGACATTGGGGACACAAAGCAGATTTGATCCCAATACCATGAAATATGGTAATCAGGATAGACCCCGATATGTGGATCGATTTGCTGATAATGGGAATCAACATAGGGGCCAGTACCCACAACCTGAGAGACAAGACATGAGACAGAACATGAATTACACTTCACGTCAGTACAATGATTCACCACCAGGGGACTACAACCAAAGGATGGGTGCACCCCGCTCCCCTCCGCAAATGAATCAAGAGTTCAGGAACCATCCCAATAGAAATCATTCTCCTGAGAGGTATCAGAATAGATCCAATCAGGGAGAAAACAACCAATATCGATCTAGGCCACAGAGAGAGGATTCTAGAGCGATGGAAAGATTCCAGTGCCTCGAGGCCCAAGTGAAAATGTTGGCTGAGCAAATAGGAAAGCTCTGCACAACACAAAAACAGTCATCAAAGAGGGGGCAGATGGCCATAGCAATGATCGGGGGGCTTCTGAAAAGTGACTAAGTACTTATGATACCTGCAGCGCCGAAAAGACAGTTTGCTCTGATGTAATTTTGCATAAGGACTCTGAGATGTCTAATGATTTAAAAGTGAAAATACCAGTACATGAACATGTAACAGAAAATGCAAATACTTCTAAAACAGAGGTACGGTTTAACCTAGAACTAAATCAAACATTGGCGATATGTACAAATGAAATAGGAAAACCTGAAAATCCAAAAGAACAAAGAGACAGGTTTAAGAAAAATCACTCTTGCATGGGGAATACCAGTGAACCGGGAGTAAGTGGCGATGCTATAGCTCCTTCCGTGGGCAATCCAAACAATGACCAAACACAGGCAGGAAAAAGAAATACTCTAAAGGAGGGTACAGGTCAATCACCTGAAGAATTCTTTGAACCACATATTTTTGAAGAGGTTAAAAGGGCTGGTATCATACTGAATAATCACAAATGCACAGAATTAGACAATGACAAATTGCCAAGTGATGTTGTTACACATGTTCAGTTGGAGGGTTGTAGTGTGACCTCTGATGGTACCTGGATGGATGGGCGAACGGTGGCCACACTCCAAAAAACCTCTGAACATGGGGAAATGAATAAAGTCTCTGACACAGGAATGAGCAAAAAGGAGGGAAAAATGTCTTTCCATTTACCAATGTGCTTAGCCAAAAGTGAAAAAGGCCTGAGAAAGGTGAGCCCTGAAATCAGTAAGAATTCGCATTTCCTATGTGTATTAGAGGAAGTTGAAGACAGGTATTATGCCCCCATCATTGTGGAAGAAAAATGCCATACATTTGCAATGATTGACACTGGCGCACAGGCCACAATTATGTCTAAAGAATTAGTAAAGAGTATCAATGAAGGGAGATCCCCCCAGAATCAGTTCACAGTAAAGGAGAATCAAGGTCCAGTGCATAATTTTAACGGGGAGGAGGTGCCTATTATAGGCGCCACCGAGGTTGACATACAGATAGGTAAACATAAAATGAAACAGGAGGTATTGGTCACATCCATTTGTGATATTCCATTTCTAACGGGAACAGTTTGCCTGAAAAGATTATCTCCGCTCATAGATGGGGTGAATGGAGTACTGTGGTCCTTAACCATTGAGACCTAAGAAACTAAAATCACAAAACAGCAATATAAATGAATGTCACACCGTTGCAAAAACAAATGATGCAGTGGAGGTGGATCTCCAGAATAGTTGCATACCTAGTGTCACTGTTATATTAATGTGTCAAGACAAAATGCAGAGTGAAAATAAAAAATTACCTGTACAAATATACTTAGACCCAAGGAAAGAATGGAAAACTGCCATAGATGAGCACACCTTACGTTTTTATTTAAAAGAGAAGACATGCAAACAGAATACTGCTCCTAGAGCAGGTTCAGAAAAACACATTACCACTCTTGCTGAAATACACATGGAAGATGAACAACCATGGGTTCATGTTGGGATAAATGACTATTCTAAAACAATTAAAGCCACTTTAGCGCTTGAACAGGAAAGGAGCTTCATTAACAAGAAATTGTTGCAAAAAATAATGGAAAGGGAGGAGATCCCGAAATTTAGGATTAAAAACCAGTATGTCTCTGGTTTGGACGGTCCAGACTTGAAAACCGAATTGCAGGTAGATGAATGCTGAAAATTAGCATTGGACAAAAAACAATTTACCATAATGTTTGGATAGTGTGTGGAACACAAAATGACTTTTACATGGGCAATGACATTCTGCACAGAATGTGTATGGTGCTAGATTTCCTTAATCAAAAGATATGGTCACGCATAGGTGGGCCGGCACCTGAATTTGAAGACAAAAGAAGGGCATATCATTGTGCACAGCTGGTCCCTTATGCAATTGAATTACAAATGAGGAAAGATACTGTTATCCCTGCATTCACAAAGCAGTTTGCAATAACACTGAAATGCAAAAATGGACAGCAGATGAAAGATTCTGATGCATTTGTATGTCTGAATGAATCCATAAAACAGCAAGGCCTGGATTATGTATACATTCCATTGGTAGATGTGGGTGAAGGGTCTGTAAAAATTATGGTGAATAATAAAGGTTATCCGAATATTCATTTAGAGGAAAACTCCCCAGTAGCAAAGGCCATTAGAAAATCATATTACACAGCAGATCTAAATAACATGATGATTGGAAATATACCTGAAAAGTATGTAGATGCCAAGGGTGAATTGCCAGAATACCTGGACTCTCAGCCCAAAGGGATATTTAGAATTCATTCTGTGTACCCTTATGATTCAAGCAAGACAGTGTGCTGGCATCAAGAGGATTGCATAACATTTAACTTAAATGAAAATGAAATAGAAAATCAGCCCATTGAAGTGGAAGCTGATATGCCAAAACATTTAAATGTGGCAGCTTTACAAAGAGACACAGCCACACAATTAGAGGAAAGCGTCGAGATTCCCATGCCAGAACATTTTCCAGAATTCCCCAAAATGGTAGAGGAGCAGATTTTGTTAGCGGATGCATGTGACAACGAGGAGGATAGGAATGAATTGAGGAAGATATGTATGGAGTTTAAAGATGTATTTGCAAAAGATGCTTATGATTGTGGGCTAACCAATTTACATGTGGCCACACTTCCGGAAGGGTGTAGCAGAAGCCCAGTATTTGTACGCCAGTATAGACTACCGCTGGCATGTTTAGAATCATTGGCAGAGATTATTAAAAATTTGGAGTTGCAGGGAATCATCAGGCCCATTCATAGCACATCCAATACACCTATATTAGGTGTGTTAAAACCAAACGGTCAATGGCGACTGTGTGCAGATTTGAGAGAGTTAAATAAAAGAGTGCCAGTATCCAGATGGCCACTGCCATTCATTGATCAGGGATTAGCTCAGGTACATGGTTCAAAAGTGTTCACCACATTAGCTCTCACCTCTGGATATTGGTGTGTGCCATTGGCAGAGGAGATACAGAATTTATTTTCCTTTTCATTTGATAAGACTCAATACGCATGGGTTAGAACTCCATTCGGGTATGTCAATAGTGTGAGTGAATTTGGCATATTTTTGAGAAAGGCTATGCCTGATGCAGCAGAAAGAGGAACCATAATTTATGTGGATGATGTCCTAATAGAAAATGAAAGCTTGAAAAGCCATTTTGATGAAATAAGATATGTTCTTGGCCAATTGCAGAAAGCAGGCACCAAAGTATCTTTACAAAAAGCACAATGGTGCAAGAAAAAGGTGAATTTTCTAGGCCATGAAGTGACTGAACATGGACTAAATCCACAAAAGAAGAAAATAGAAGCCATACAGAAACTAAAAGATCCTAAAAATGTGAAAGGGGTAAAAAGTCTATTAGGAATGACAGGCTATAACAGAAAGTTCATTGAAAATTATGCTGAAATCACTCAACCATTGACCAAACTGCTTAAGGTGAATACACCCTGAAAATGGGAAAAAGAGCAGTCTGAGGCAGTGGCTAAATTAAAGGAATGTCTTGTAAAGGCACCATGTTTTGCATATCCCATAAAGGACAGGGATTTCTTTATAGAAATAGGTTTCTCTGAACATTGTATGTTAGCAGTGTTATCACAAAAACATGATTTGAATCACAAAACCATTGCATATGCAATTAAGGCATTTTCCCAAGTTGAAATTAAATGCAATGAATGTGAAAAGGTCCTATTAACCACTGTGTGTGCACTACAACATTTCCGCCCCATTGTTCAGGGAGAAAAGGTGATTATTGAGACAAATCATCAACCTTTGCAATTTTTAGAGAGTAAAAGAATTAGGTCAGGTAATTTAGCGCAGTCCAGAATCACATCATGGACGCTAGCATTACAGGGTTTTCCTGTAGAAGTGAGATATGGCCAAAATAAAAAAAAAACAATTGCTCAAGGTTTAGCAGATTTACATGACTGTGCAGCTGAACCAGTATCAAATGAAATAGAAGTGGAACTTAATTGGCAGGAATTTGAACAATCACCACATAAAGCTTTTGATGAAAAAACATGCAAAGACTTGCCAACTGTATATGTTGATGGTTGTGCCTTTCACATTAAAAATGACAGTGATAAACAATTAGTGTCAGGAATAAGGAATGTCTGGTTGAAGTGTGAAGGTGTCCCGAGTATAGGGATGATAATTGGTGCTAGGAGCAGTCAGGTAGCGGAATTGGCAGCCATTTATAAAGCAATTGCTACTGCAGTTGATAATAAATTCAGTGAAATTGTCCTGGTGACTGATTCTGATTACACACAAAATAGCTTTGTGGAATATTTACCTGGCTGGAAGGCGAGTGGCATGATTACATAAAATAAAAAGCCACTTAAACATGGACAAATGATACAAGTCATAGACAAATTGGAGTCAGAAAATGATTTAACAATATACAGGAGGAAAATTTGTGGGCATTTAAAACTCCAGGAGAGGATAAGGAGGGGAATGATAAGGCAGATCACCTGGTTAAAATTGGGGCTGTGATGGGAGAATTGCTACCTATTGAACATTTACTGGGTGAAATACAAATTGATGCAGTAACACGTTCTAAAGCAACAAAGGAGACAGATCAACCAGTGGTACAGTGGAGTTATGATACACAAGATCAAGATATGATTGAGGCACAAAAGAATGATCAAATTTTGGGAATCTATTATAATCATTTGATAGATCCTGAACGAAACCCATTAACAGAAAATGATTGTATGGGAAAAGAAGAGTTGAGGGTGCTATTAAAGAATAAAAAACTAATAAGACTACAAGATGGGCTCATGATTAGAGAGTCCATAACAGGACAAATACAATGGGCGGTACCCCTTTCATTCAGAGGGTTAATGCTACACCATGTGCATGATGCTATAACTGCAGGCCACAGTGGCTCACAGAAAACAATGGGAATACTAAAAGATTATGCTTATTGGCCACATATGTCCCAAGATGTAGAATTATATACTAGAGGATGTCTAGTATGTGCCCAATTTAAACCTGCTTCACCAATGCATAGAGCTCCATTAATGAAAAGAGGCCTAACTCTTCCATGGTCAGATTTGCAAATAGACTATGTAGGGCCTGTAAAGAGGTCAAGCAGGTGGAACTGGTATATTTTAAGTGTGGTATGTTTGATGTCGAAGTGGATTGAGTGTATTCCTGCACCAGATTGTAGTGCGCAAACAGCAGCCACATTGCTGGTGAACCATGTGTTTTCAAGATTTGGGTTGCCACAAAGAATAGAATCAGACAAAGGAAGTCATTTTACAAGTTCTCTAATGAGGTATGGCAAATAATGGGTGTGAAGAGAAAGCTACATATCGCATATCGGGCGGCGTCTTCAGGTGGAATTGAACGCAGCAATAGGTCTGTTGTGGAAATTTTAAAGAAATTTGTGGCAGAAGCAAGTTCCAGCTGGGATTTACGCTTACCTTTGGTTCTGATGGCAATCAGATCAACTCCTGCCAAAGCAAAAGGTATTAGCCCTCATGAAGTTTTGACAGGTAGGAACATAGTGTTACCACAACACCTGCTATACAGGACACATGAGCAAACACTTGTGAGCGCATCCACAGTTCATGAATACATTGATGAACTGAGGAAGCATTTACAACATGCATTTGCTTTTGTACAGAAAAATTTAGAAAGAGCTGCTGACAGTGCAAAGTCATATTATGTTAAAAAGACATCAGTAAAGGAATATTGTGTGGGCGATCAGGAGTATAAATTTCATTTTGGAAAAGGTAAACGGAAAAATTCCAAATTTCTAGCAGCCTGGCAGGGGCCATATTGAATTATAGATAAGGTCTCTCCTGTGGTCTATAACATTTTGAAGACTGAAGGTGAAACAGCAACAGAGCAGTTTGTTCACGTAAATCAAATAAAACCATGTCATCCTAAACATGAGATTAAACAACTTGAGCGGGTAGAAGCAGATAAAGTACCTTGAACATAAAAAGGTAATGTGAATGGGTCTAGTCAATAGTAGTGGCAGAGAAATTAAATAAAGATGGTTGATTATGATAATGGCACATAAACACTGTAATATATGTGAATATATATTAAAAAAATGGAAGCTAACATTTATGGAATTGGTGTGAAAATGTATTAAATATTAAATATGTGGGGTATTTTGTGTAGATTTGGGGCCTAGCGGTATTTTCTTACTGCCAAAAATAAAGTAATTCAGCAATAATCACTCCTTGCATTCAGATTGGGTTTGGTATTATAGTATAAAGTGGATATGCATTATTTCAGTACACAGATACATTTAGTTGGTATGCATTTCGTCGTGGTATAGTGATGAGCATAATTTCTTTGTTTTATTTGTGGCCCCAACATACAAAACCCCTTTCTTTTGTTTAGACTGTTCTTGTGATCTCTAGAGGACTCAGGCATCTACATTATTCAAGAACACCACATTTTCATATGGAATGCCACTTATGGCTGTTATCACTGATTTATCTACACCAGTGAGCAATGCTTCCATAACGTATTCACAATAACATGTGGTATAATCACTAATTTATTTACATTAGTGAAACTATTTCCAGAGGCCTCTCTTTCTGCTGACTCATATACGTCCAGAAAACTATTTCATTATGTTCCACTCAGAAATCACACACACATATATACACTGAGTGGAACCACGCACACAGCTATTTATAATTGCTCATAACATTACTTTATCTGCATGGAAAATTGGCGCTTTAAGCATCATTCCCTCTATGGCATAATATATTTTTTAGACACCAAATGAAACAGAAACAAGAATACTCTTAGGCAGACTGTGTTATTACAATTTCATTTTAAAATGATACATTACCATTCGTGAGACAATCCTCTCTGAAATAAAAACATGAGAAAGACAAAATGCAAGAACACTACGAATTTCATTTCATATTTGCACAAGAGAGAGAGAAATTACATTGTTTGTTTTGCCTTCAGCTGGCAACATTAAAATGTTTCATTTGAACACAGTGAAAAGCTATCGCTACACTGCTGTCTAAAATAGGTCTCCTGCACATACCGCACCCTCACTTTCATACAAGATAATTACCAGTGAGTTGTAGCTGTTTAGCACGCGAACTCCCCGGACTGGTCGCTTTCTTTAAATGGCTCAAGGCTTTCCTTCAAAGCACCCCAGCGAGGACATGCAGTTCTAATCTGCGGTCTCTCAAGCCAGTGCTTATTGACTGGAATCTTCAGCCTGGGAAGTCAGCAATGGACTGGGACGGCACCTCTCAATCAGGAAACCCCATAGAAACTCCAGCCAGGTCTTCCCCGGAGCTGTGTAAAATGTCTTCTGCCTTTCTTCCTCCCCGAAATGTACCAAGAGACCTCTGTTACAGCCCGTAAGGTGACGTGTCACCAATGAAAATGCACAATAATCTATCCTCCTCTTTTAACAATGGCTTAGAAACTGTATCTACTCATTTCCTGGCATGCAGATTTCGCATCCAGCTAACACAGCGAACAGAGAAAAAAAAATGAATCCAAGTGCACTTTTAAATGACTTTCAGAGCCTGTCTTTTCCACCTCATGTTGCACTGGAGAACACATTATGATGTTATTTGATTAAGATCATGTTAGAACTGTTAATTATATTAGTTCATTAATCCTCTAATGTGTCTCCTGCAACAGAGGCATTTCAGGAGAAAAAAAATAGTGCAATTGCTTGTACCGCATTATAGCAATACATTAATCCCATGCAATGGTGCTGTGCTCCGAAAACACGCTAAATAATCCTACAGCTATGTTCCTCCTCCTTGACCTATCAGCGGCCTTTGACCTGGTGGATCATGCAGTATTATGTAATCACCTAGCGTCAGCCGCCCATTTCTCAAGCGAAGCTATAGCATGGGTACAATCCTTCCTAGATAACCGTACGATGAGAGTGTTCTCCCCTGTAGCTGCAGCGGACCCAATCCATATCACTTGTGGTGTCCCACAAGGCTCATGTGTCTCCCCGACAATGTACAATATCTTTACTAAGCCACTCTTCGACAAACTTGACAGATTAGGGGTAACTTATACTAATTACGCGGACGATACGCAGATTCTCATACCACTATCAGGCAACTTTGTCGATGACACAGCTCTAGTAAACAAAATGTACCTCCTCATCCAGGCGTGGATGGCCTCCCACGGCCTCTGCCTAAATGACAACAAAACAGAGATACTGATCTTGGGTTCCGACGCCAACCTAAAAAAACTTAGTCTCAACTATCGTAATTTCAACATAGATGGTAACACAATCAAGGTGGCAACCAAGGTAAAAACACTAGGCTTTTACCTTGATTCCACTCTATGTGGGTCATTACAACCCAGGCGGTAAGTACACCAACTTTACACCATAAACTACGTTTACACCATGGTGGATGGCGGATTTACCGCCCCATTCCAAGGTGAGTGGGGCGGTAAATCCTGATTTCCCATTTACCCTTCCCTATTCCCATTTTTGCCCCATAGGGCATAATGGGAATGGGGAAGGCGCTAATTACGGCACCGTAAATTACGGTGCCGTAATTAGCACCAAGGCGGTTTAGCGCCATGGATTTTAACGGCTGCTAAAAGCAGCCGTTAAAATTGGAATCAGGCGTTAAGGGTTAACGACGGCGTTAACCCTTAACGTCTGAGTTGTAATGAGGCCCTATCTCTTAAAAAACAAGTCAATACCTTGGCATCCTCGACAGCGTACACCTGTAAATTAATCAGGACTTCTCCAAAACCAACTGCATCACGCTAGCTAACGCATTAGTAATGTCGAAGATGGACTATCGTAATGCCCTCTATGCAGGAGCTAATAAAACTATCATAAATAAAATGCAAATCCTTCAGAATAACACTCTTAGAGCAGCCCTGCACATACCCCGCAGAGCACACATCTCCAACATTAGGAAAGACCACCATTGGTTAAAAATCAGCGACAGAGTCCTTCTCAAGACACTATCTCTCACCCATAAAGGGCTCAATAACTCAGCACCCCCCTACATCTCGGCCAGACTGACCAGAAAATTGTCGAGCTACCACACTAGGGCCACCAACCACATCCTGCTAGAAACCCCCAGATTTAGATGATCCAAAGAGGGCGGAGTAAGCTTCCCTGTTAGAGCTGCCCAGGCTTGGAATGCATTGCCCATTGCAAAGAGAGCTAACCTACCCTTTCTCCAGTTTTAGATGTAAGGTAAAAAACTGGCTCTGGTCCAACGACAACTAATCTCGCTGTACCTAACTGCCTGATGCTCCTGAAACCTGGTTCTAAGACTATTTTGCTTGCCTTTTGTATATATGCACTCGCAACACTGTAACATGTTAGATCTCATCTCAACTGCTTGTATTGACATGTATTGCACTGTACTTACTTGTTTCTTATCCTCTGTATGCAACCTAAGCTTAAGTATCCTTGTACCTGCTGCGCCTGGCTACCCCTGGGTTTCGTGCGCATTATCAAATAATAAACAAACAAACAAACATCAGAGCTGAAAACTCACTCCCTGCATTTCGTAGGAAACTCAAGATATCACTCCTTACACAGTAAAATGTAACTATCTTCGAACCTTTCCTGTAAATATATACAATATCACCTTGCCTGTAACCATTGTATGATCATGTGTATGTAACCAAGATATGTATGTAACAAGCGCCACAATGCTCTTGGGCTGCTGCGTGCTTTACAAATCCGAATAAATAAATAAATAGTGTTGTTTTTCACACACGATTGCTCGACAGGGCGTGAGTCTGCCCTATTGTAAACAGTACATGGTGCTTGTTAGACACAGATGCATGATTGTGCTTGCCAGAGTGGGCGTCCCTTTCTGTAACTAGAATGCAGGGCTTTGCAGATTTGGATGCTGCAGGATTATGCTCGCTAGAGCGAGCATCTGCTTTGTCTATAAACAATACGTGCCCAAAACATAGGACAGTTTTCATTAACGAACCTGTGCTGTCTGTATTTTCTCCCTTGTGACTAACACGAGATGAGGGCGCACTCACTATTTATGGAAATTCTTTTTTTCCCCTGTTTTAGAATAACTTTTCTGCAAAATTGATATGCCACTGGACGAGCTGACATTGAATAGCAGCCCAAGGGATCAGAGAACATCTCTATTAGAAAGAAACACGAAAATAGGTGAGCAATTTGTTTCACATTAAAAAATTTGGATGGAATTCTAGATGATAAAACACGGAGGACATTTTGCTAATCCGCACCTTGCCTTTGTTGTAGACAAGTGCAGGTGTCTCTCCACCCGCAGCGCCGGGATTAGCAGCATGGATCTTGGTACCGTGCATCGAGTTTAAAAGGGCCATATCCTGACCAGGAGATCAGGTAAGGCCAATGTCTAGATAAAAATATTAAAAGTGAAGCACTTAGGTCATTAGCTGTCCCTATGTGATAAGCTCCTCTGTAGAGGGAGGCTCATGCTGTGCCTCATTTTCTTCTTGCAGGCCTCTATAAATTCCACAATGGAAGGTTCGAGAATACATTCCAGTGTTGACACTACCTCCATTACTGTTGTTTCCCGGTGAGTGCCAGCTAGTATACACATTTATGACAGTATACACACAATTTTTCTGTGTCATTGAAATAAGAGATTGGAACCATTGTGATTTATTTGCTTGTCCATAGATTCAGGCTAGATGACATCTCCCACCCCATGGCACATCGGGCAGGTTTTACCCTCAACCCTCCCGCATACTGACGAAGGTTGTCTTAATTTTGTAGCTTTATCTGTAGCCATTCCCTGCCCACCGTAACATATGTTGATACCATCGAATAGGCATATTGCTATTAGATTCTTGTATGAACATCCATTTAGAATGGATATAGGTGTAAGGCATTGGTCTACTGTATGAATATTGTTGGGTTCTTGAACAGCCTATTTGTGTAGAAATGTATATTAATAAGTCTGTGAATGAACTATGAAATGAATGGTGGAATACACATGTAGATGTTATTTTTTTTCTCATTTAAGAGATATGTTGTGTGAAAAAACACTGTGAAGATTGTATATAAATAAATAAATTTTTTGATATTGACAAGATTGACACTGTCTATATGAAGAGAGGTTCCAATCTCACCGGCCAAGGTCCACTTTATTATTGTTTCATGTGATTTGCCTGGAGGACCTGTGGCTTAACAAGCACCCTTATTTTTGAAACTGTGACTGACTCAATGACATATTTGATGAAGTCACTATTACATCTTCTTCTGAGTGGCCTATTTTAAAATCTTTGCCTGTGCTTCATCAAAATGAATTCAAGACCTGTATAATTCATCAAGCCATCATGCCATTGCATCATAACCAGCGTGATGCCCAGAGTTCCCAGGGTAAGCAAGGTGCTCAGGGTCTCTGTGATTTTCATGGCTATTGGCATCATCATGGTATCTGGGTCATCAGTGCCATCATAGTGGCTGTGGCATTTGTACTGTGTGGAGACATTGCTTATCAGGACCAGGGGCTTTGGCAAGGTTGCCCAGTAGGTTTGGGTGTTTGTGTGTGTGCCCTCTGCTGTGAATAGAGTATGGGTGGAGTTTCTGGAAGTGATCCCATTTGCCAGATGGAGGCAGCTAGGTTTCTTTGATTTAAGGATTCTGCTTGGTAGTGTTACCCTTTGTCAACATAGCCACTGCAGTTGTCACAATCTTCATGCCACGTTGCTGCAGCAGTGCATTTAAATCTCTGTTGACATGGTGGTGGCCCTTTGAAAGGTTGGTTTATTTACATGGTTGCTAGCAGAGTCTACTTGGCTTCTCGTGTCCTGGATTCTACAGTCAGGCTGCACCAATGGTCTTATTTTCTGTTGTGCCTTATGGTTTTCCTCAGCAAATATGACATTCCCTTCTGTTGCTGTATAACCAGGACAGTGAATTAGAAGAAGGGTTGTTATTTGCACCAGTCATGGACAGAGAAAGTAATGCCGTGGAAGTGCAAAGTAGAACAAAACTCACAAGCTTTCCTGGGGCCAGATGACAGAGACTTTCCACCAGTGCAAGTGCAGTTTGGCATGGTGTAAGCACCAAGGCAAACATTGGCCTATTGGAAAAAAATAGATTTTTGATAAATGTTTGCATCAGGGAAAGATTTGCCTTAGTGCTCGTACCATTCCGTATTAGGCCTATGGCAAACTTTGCCCTGGTGCAAAAATACAGTGAAATTGTATCTTTTTTACACTAGGGCTATTTTTGCCCTGGTGCTTATACCCTGCCAAACTGCACTTGTGTGTCAGTTCCTGATAAGTGTGTGCCACAGAACATGAGCTGCAGGGCCTCCATACTTGGTGCTGCCATCATAAACTCTTTGTTTTTTCCTCACACACATGCACGTTTTGCACACACACACACACACGCACACGCACACGCACACACACACTCATTCATATTAATTCATAAACACACACAACACTAAAACACTTGCGCTGCATTAGACCAGCAGGTGTGCACACACTTTTTTCCAAAATGATCTTTCCATGTGTTTTTGTATGTTCTTCCCTTCAGTCCTGTAGCTGCTTTATCAAGCACTATGCTCATTCGTGTTCCAATTCTTTCTCGAGAATGTGATGGTGTATTTCCATGCACCATAGATCACAATAAGTAACTTGTTGAAAAGTAAATAATTAGATCACTACTGAGGCAGTGCTCCTGCTCCATCTATTTGCTGCAAGTTCGGTGTCGGTTTCGGCGGGAGGTGGTGCACCGGGATGCTATGTGGAGTCATGGGGGGCAGCTGCCCCCTTTGACACTCGCTTATCTCTGCCAATGCATATCAGGAAGTCCACGACTATCATACTTTCTGTCTGTTACTTTTGAAATCTACGCTTGGGCCAATAAATTCACAGGCAGCGCTAGCAGATTCAGGCATCAAACATATTTCGCCTTCATTTCATCTCATAAAATCACTCAAATGAGTCCCCAACCGCAGGTTCTTCCTGGGGTTATTTATAGTTGCATACATGCTACAACCTATGACTCTTAGGAGTGACATTTAAAAAAAATAATTAAAACTGCAGATGACAAAGACAGTATGCAATCTATATATACGCATGTGCTGAAATATGTTCGTAAACAAATCGTTCTTGAAGTTCCTTTACGAAATAAATGGTAATCCATGGGCTATTTTTGTTACGTGATTCATACATCTGGATGTACAGCTTGCAAAGCCTGTTACATTTTTTAAGGAGTACATCCTGTACAGCAAACGTTATTTTTAGGAGCTAAATTGTGACAAATGGTAGTAAAAGCAGTAGAAGAACACCCACCAAACTAATTAAGGTATCATTTTGAATACATTTAAAAACACTATTAATGTTCACACGAAACCTAACAATCTCAGTGAACATAATATGTTCTGTAAAATGCATGTGAATTTGGTTTGTGTTGATCAATTCTTTGACAAATGGCCACACTCAAATCTGCGTGTTATGTCATTGCCCCTCCAATTTACTTCCATTCACCAACAGCTGTCATATCACGTGATCTCCAACTGTGAAACTGAGTTTACAGTGGTTTTTATTGCCAGCCCCGTGACAGCTTTTTTCCGACACTGGTGAAAATGTTGTGTGCAGCAAGATGCTGCCGAAATGTTGGTTACATCATACGGTCCCAGCTGTGCTGAAAGGCTTTGCGTTGAAAACACGGATCATCATGTTTTAATGAGACACGCATGGGCATTGCCTCCTTTCTGACAACGCGAATACCGTAAACAAGCAAAGCCAACAGTTTATGCTTTTGCACAGGCATGCGATTGGCATTTGCCAGGCGATGCAATAATATTCCCTGGTACGCACTCCATTGTCACCTTTCGTACAGGTAGTCAAACAATAGATACTAACACAATTAGCAGTTTAGGAACAGCTGCAGTGAGAATGACCCTCTCAGTGTACATATTCATCACAACGTGAGCTTGATGCTTTTATATTATTGTATCTTTAATTTAATCAAGGTTGTCCATCAAGTACCCATTAAGATCTTTTCTTTATGCACCATCACCAGACATTTCGAATGTGCACATATGTTATGTTGTTATTAAGATTATTGCATTCATTACGATTTCTACCAAACACCGCTGCCATTTGCATGGTCTCCGGGCACTCTGGTGGATCTGGTAGAGAGTGAGTGGGGTATTTAGTTGGGAGGAGAGGGAAAGGCAAGATTGTAGTGCTTTTCTGTTCAGGTTGCAGATCCTGGATACCCTGAGCTATGTGTGCTTGTATACGTTTAGGTTTGAATTTTAGGAGGCATCACAGGCTTTCTGTCCAGACAGCTGGCCTTGTGCACACAACGTGGCCAGTGGCTGAGTGTGTCAGTTGAAGTTACAGGTGAAGGTTTGTGATGTTTGAAGTTTAAGTATGGGGAGAGTGTTTTTCTTTTTTTTTTTGGAATGCGGTATGCTGATTTGCATACATGTGTGGTGAGTAACATGGAGAGAAATTGTGGATTAGTGAAAAGGTGGGGGGTGTTGTTTAAGTCTACGTAAGGATTCAAATTATCGGCTTGGCTGTCAGTTAGATTATGGTGAGAGGTGTTTGGTTTTAATGGTTGATGTGTGAAGATAATCTGTGTTGAGGTGTAGCTATTTCAGCAGACAGGGAAGGTTTTCTCATAGGTTTTTTTTCAGTGCCTTGACGTCTTCCAGTCACTTGAGTTTCCTGAGTGCCAAGCAATGTGCTCTAGGTAGAAGGTAAGGGGACCAGTATGTTTTTCCCTTAGGTTGTGTCTGTGAAGGAAAGTCATACTATTGAGGAGTGTCAATAGTTTGCTTGATATATGAAGGTCAATCGTTTGTTGTGTAAAGCATTGCAAAGCCAGGTTTATAGACACATCTAATTACATAAATAATGATTAACAAAAAACAATACATTTCATCAAGTGGACACCTCCCAATAATAAATACTGCAACCCAATATAACTTCACATCCATAAAAACATGAATTTACAGAGAATTCAATTATAGTAAGACATTCTTGCCAAATATAAAAAGCAGCCTCAGCAAAAACCAAAGGTGATCCAGAATAAATCTTGGCCCAAAATTGATCACCAGGTACACGGTCCATATTTGTTACAAACTTACCATATCCTTTAACATCGCATGTTTCCATCATTCCACACAAGGACAGTAAATGCCTATCAGTTTCTAAACTTTTTCCACATAATCGCCATCCTCTATGCTTTAAAGAGGTGTTGGACCATGCCCGCATTTGTCCTTCGTATGTAATATATCAAAACGATTGTGCATAGGGAAGGTAACAAGCTGTTGATCATCCATTTTTAATAAATAACTAAACAGTACAGGAAAATAAAATCACTGCTTTATATAACTACCATACTTTTTCCCCAGTGAAGTAGTTAAATAACTCACCCGTATCCCACATTATGGCCTTCTTTTTCATTTCCCTGATCACATAGCTCACATTAACAGGTAAGGCAATACTAAGACCAATATTAGAATGAAACTCTGGCACCTCTTGAAGAAACACTCAGAATGAACAGGAATTATGTGCAGATAAAAGAATCAACGGAGTGGCGGCGATTGGCAGTCCTGCAAGTTACTCCAGTTGCAGAGTCTGTCCTCACTGCCATTTACTGTTGGAGGAGGAGCGTGTACAATCTACCTACAAAACCCTCTGTTCTACGCGGAGCATACGTGCAGTGGCGCCAAGTGGCAGTCCTGCAGGTTACTCCAGTTGCAGAGTCTGTCCTCACTGCCATTTACTGTTGGAGGAGGAGCGTGTACAATCTACCTACAAAACCCTCTGTTCTACGCGTAGCATACGTGCAGTGGCGCCAAGTGGCAATCCTGCAGGTTACTCCAGTTGCAGAGTCTGTCCTCACTGCCATTTACTGTTGGAGGAGGAGCGTGTAGAATCTACCTACAAAACCCTCTGTTCTACGCGGAGCGGACGCGGAGTGGCGGCGAGTGGCAGTCCTGCAGGTTACTCCAGTTGCAGAGTCTGTCCTCACTGCCATTTACTGTTGGAGGAGGAGCGTGTACAATCTACCTACAAAACCCTCTGTTCTACGTGGAGCGGACGCGGAATGACGGCGAGTGGCAGTCCTGCAGGTTACTCCAGTTGCAGAGTCTGTCCTCACTGCCATTTACTGTTGGAGGAGGAGCGTGTACAATCTACCTACAAAACCCTCTGTTCTACGCGGTAGCATACGCGCAGTGGCGCCAAGTGGCAGTCCTGCAGGTTGCTCCAGTTGCAGAGTCTGTCCTCACTTCCATTTACTGTTGGAGGAGGAGCGTCTAGAATCTACCTACAAAACCCTCAGTTCTACGCGGAGCAGACGCGGAGTGGCGGCGAGTGGCAGTCCTGCAGGTTACTCCAGTTGCAGAGTCTGTCCTCACTGCCATTTACTGTTGGAGGAGGAGCGTGTACAATCTACCTACAAAACCCTCTGTTCTACGCGGAGCGGACGCGGAGAGGCAGAAAGTGGCAGTCCTGCAGGTTACTCCAGTTGCAGAGTCTGTCCTCACTGCCATTTACTGTTGGAGGAGGAGCGTGTACAATCTACCTACAAAACCCTCTGTTCTACGCGGAGCGGACACGGAGCGGACACGGAGTGGCGGCGAGTGGCAGTCCTGCAGTCATGGCAGTCGAGGCTGCGAGGGCTGCCTTCACCGTTAACTCCCCCCCGAATGAGGAAAGGCGCAGGTTGCGCAGTATGCGCCCCCACTTGGAATCTGATGGAAAGATGCCTTCAGATCCCCCAAGTAATCAAAGGCGCGCAACAGCGAAAAGCCCGAGAGGGAAAAAAGGAAGACCCACAAAGCTCGACTTATGCAAGTCGCCAAAGGATGTGTTAACAGAAGATCATCACACTCAACCTATAATTGCTCAACAAACTGCCCAAGCCCAGAAAGATCCTACGAAGGGCCTCGAAAGCACTGACGGCTCTGGAACTCCGTCAACAATCTTGGCGAACCCCGAAAAGTCTCCCATTACGGACCGCCTACCTGGTACACCCGGAAGGGGGATCGGGTCGGCGCATCCTAGTGGTGGAGCTCCGGGGTCACCTTTCAAAGAGTCCGGTTTGCTCACGTGCCCTGAGAACGCCATAGGCAGCACGCCCGGCGATGTCGGCGAGGGCGGTGTTCAGCAGACCCAGGTGATCGGAGACAAGGAAACGTGGGAGTGGCTGGGGGAGGCCGTCCACGGCTCTCTCATCGCAGTCCAGGCCCTAGTTCACTGCAGGACTGGTGATAGTCAGACAAGGCTGCACCCGGAGGAACTCCAATCGCCTTCCGAGAGCACGGCTATGGAGAACCAGCTAAGAGAAGAGAACCAAGGAGCAGATGCGGATGCAATACAGTCAAGTTCGGCAGAACTAGGGGCAGTCGCAGCAGCTCTGCCGCATAACATAAATCCAAGGAAAAGACATAGACCCATCCTTTCTGCCCCACAGAACAGGACAAACATCCGCTGTGGAAAAAAAGAACTGTTAAAGAGGGGCTGCCCATCCACTAACCAGACTCCTAGTGATACTACCGGCAGAGGGGATGTGCCTCTGCCTACGAAGAATGGAAAAGAGAACAAACTAATACCTTCTCAACCCTCGCTAATGAGCTTCTTTAAGGGCATCAATGCTGGCCGCTTTGCCCGCTGTGCTGAAATAACAGATATGGAAATCCTGGAAGCTATAAAGGACTATCCCCCGCTGTCCAAACACAGAAGGCTGGACCGACAAGCGACGTTTAATCCACCTTTAACGCCTCCTCCTCTTATTTCTCATGACCTCCTCCCCAACGAGACAAATAATTTGGGGGCCAAGGAGCCACAGTCGGCTCTGAGCAAAAATGACCCATATTGCAGGCATGAGGGAGAGTCGTCAACCGAAGATCCTGAAAAAGCAACTGCGACTACAGCGACACATCCAGCTCAAAATCCTGTTCATGTCCGAGAGCCTCAAAAAGAAACTGTGACCACATTGACACATCCAGTTCAAAGCCCAGTCCATGTCAAAGAACAGCTAGAAAATGAACATACTCTTCCCGACAGGGCGATTCAAACAGCAGGGGCAGATTCTACATTAACAAAAGTTATTCATACAGACGAAGAACACTCAGCGAATCTAATCGCAACTAAGCCACCTAGCTCGAACACGGCCCCACTAAACCTGTTGGGGAAAGGAAAGCCTGGAGCCTCTTTAAAGGAGACTTATGTGTGTTCTCCCACATTGGATTTCGCGCTTACATCGGACCCAATCCCCAGTGGCTCTGGTAACATCAGATGGGACAGAATGGAAGAGGGTTTGTCCCTCTCCTACCAGCGCCCACCGCACAGAAGACTCTCCTTGGACAACTCTGCAAACACTCATCAGCAAAAATCATCGAGTGTTGCCCAGCCACCTTTTCTTACACCCAGGAAATCAACTGCTCAAGGTTTACCACCGGTAAACGAGACTCCTTCAAAAAAAATGGATATCTTCGCCATTATGTCGGCTATGACAATAGCATTAGCTCCCTTCACAAAACCTTATGAGTCTATGAATGATACTTTAAAGGACCACACGACACTCCAGGCAATGATACACACAAAACTGATTTATCTCGAAGGCTACGTAATGGCACAGGCGGACCGTCAAAAACAGTCCAATGATGAATCCCACCACAAGTTGCCAACACAGACCCTAGATGGTACACCAGGCCCCCTGGACGACGGGCGGGCTGTGGCCAAACCCATAAACGACAAGGCCGAGAAAATAACATCACACATCGACCTAACTACTCCAAGCGTGCAGAGAATCCATTTAAAGTCAACGGTCCTACCATCAACTAAAAAGACTGTAACTGGGGCAGAAAACTGCAGAAGTACGGAAGTGCTTCTAATTATAGACGAGACTGCGGATTTACACCCTGAGAACTCGGATTACCCGTTTCAGATTTTCACAAAAAAGGCCCCCCAACCAGAAAGACCATCAACAACAGGAAATAAACCTTCCGTAACCAAGGAACCTAAAACGGTGTCAACCAGTCTTAAAAAGAAAACAACAGAAGTCCAATTACCAACTGTATTCTTACCTATTAGTAACCCAGTTAAACATTTAACAACAGGTGGAGAGCAAATCAAAGCCTCACAATCACCCAAATCGTTAGACGATTTTATGGAAAATGAAAGCCTCATGAATATCAGTTAGCACCTAGAGGATATAGTCCTGCTAGCTCCCTCAAGCAAGACGCGACCTTCACCGGAACGCAAAGTGACGTTTGGTGCTTTTCCAGATAGTCCATCACAGAGTACACCTGAAGACACCTTGGCCCAAACCTCCTCATTTCTGACGCTTGAAGAGCATCGCAAAAACATAATAAGAAGAGCTATGGCCGACAAAGAAGGAGGGAAAATGGAAAATGTTTTTGGCAAATCGCAACAACCGCCAACGAAAAGGCCTTCACGATCTCCTACTCGGGTATATTCAGTGGAGAGAGCTTTACCGACTAGACACAGTTCAAAAACGCTCATAGAAACCCCTAACCACGAGAAGGAGACAAGGCATTCGTCAACCTATTTACGTTCGCACAAGAGCCCTGCCCCCGATCGACATCGATCGCAAACAGAAAAATATCACAGAGTAATAAAATCAACGCCGAAATGGAGGTGGCGCCTAAAATTAGAACAAATTAAAGGAAATCATGATGATGTGATCCTAAATAGAAGATCTGTGCTAACCCTGTTCCACTATGTTCCCAATCTGAGGGCAATAACAACTGAAGACCTGAAGATTGTGGACCCAAGCCATAAAAACGGCAGAGCAATAACCTATCTGCATATTTCATCTAAAACGGCCAAAGAATTACTAAGCAAAGAGGCAGACGAATTGCTTGGATTGGGATATGTGCTCATGGAACAGAAAGAAAATAGACAAACTTCCCAATCTGATACATGAGTCGTATCACCCTCAGAGCCCTCACGGTCTCATCAAGTAAACAGGAAAACGAGAAAGTCCCAAAAGAGCCACACGAGAGAACTAGAAAAGACAGATGCAAGAGCAAACAAGGCCACTACACAACGGGCGAAGGAAATACCCACAACCCCTCTTCTCCTAGAAAAAACCATCAGTCAAGAAGTCCGACTTGCTCCTTCTGACGAAAAGACCAGAACAAAACCTCTGTCTGTCTCGGGTCTCTGGGCCTGGCTGCCTAAAGCCCTTATAGCAAAAAAAAAACAAATAGCAATTCAAGCCCCGACTCCACGGCAACAGGGATCTTCGAACTCCTACATTGCATAACATAAGACTGGGTTCCTGGAACACCAGGGGCTTCCAGCATTTAATAGTTACAGGAGATGTCAACCTGGGTGACTTTGACATCTTATGTCTACAAGAAACATGGCTTGTGAAACAACCTTCACTGGACGGCTACGAAATAATCCTGGCACCGGCGAAAAAGAGCATAAGGGGGCGCCCATCATCGGGACTACTAACGGCAATCCGAATAGGCCATGGATTAAAGCTGATGAAAGTACTGATGGCCAATCAGTCTTTGCTGACAGTTCTCCTAACGAGGACGCATAAACAGGATAGCGATTCGGAAACTAAAGTTACACCCATGGCCATCTTAAATACTTATTGGAATCCAGCAATAATCGAACCCGGTACCTGTCTGAAGGAACTTGAAGCAGGCATTGATGAAATCTTGGCGGTCCATCAAGTATTAAATCTATTGATATGTAGTGATCTGAACTCAACAGCCCCCTGCAAAAACCGAAAAGAAGCCTTACACCAGCTGACCACAGAGGGGTACTGTGGCACAAACTAATGAACTCCAGAAAACTACAAAATCTTGATAAGGTCTTTCCCAATACGGAACATCCTCCGACATGATCAAATGGCACGACTGAATCTACAATCGACCATATATTCACCTCGAGAACTTTCTTGGACCTGATTACATCTTTCGAGGTAATCCAAACGAAGGCTAGTGACCACAATCTCTTAGCCATTACTTCGAAGACCTTGACAGACCCTGTGGAGAAACTGGATTTTCAGTTAGAACTGAACACGCATGGAAATAGACTTTCAGCAAAAGATATCAACGATTTGACGACTAACTATAAAAATCTGAAATCCGAGAACCAACCCAACAAGACCGACTATGGCCCACTGTTAACAGCGTACAATAAGACTTGCTTAAAGATGCACTCACTGACGACACGATGGTAGTCAAAAACGACGGACCTACCGGAAAGCTTTGAGAGACGCACTAAAGTTAAACAGTTATAAAGTGGAAAAGGCCAGGCATGACGCTAAAACTACTTACCGCGCATGGCTACGAACCCACCGATTGAACTTATACCAACAGGACTCAGAAGCAATTATTAAATCTATCTGCACAAAAAACCTGAGAGAATTTTGGTTGCTATTAAACTCTACATCAATGAAGAAGGCTACCAACATCCAAAACACAATTGGTGAAAGTTCTTGGAAAAAAACATTGAAGAAACTTTCAAACTTCCGTCTGTCAGCCAAACACCTAATCCCTTGGAAAGCACCAGCATTTGGGACAAACTTGATGACAAAGAAGAACTCTATGAGCTAATAACCACCCTGAAAAATTCAAGAGCTCCAGGACTGGAGGGTATTACCAACATCGATTTGAAAGCCTTCCCTGCCGAGTGGACAACATTCATCAGCAAAGTCTTTGCAGGATGCGCGGAGTCTAAATCGATACCAACATCGTGGACGTCTGCCACCATTATCCCCATTTACAAAAAAGGAGATCCCAACAACCCTCTAAATTATCGACCAATTGCCTTGCTTGATCCAATTGGAAAGGTCTATGGCTCATTACTACTGAGAAGATTTCAATCTTGGGCCAGTGAGGCCCCATGCAATGACCACTTTCAATCCGGGTTCAAGAAAGGTATGGGAACCACTGCCAACATCTTGACGCTAAGTGTGCTCAAAAGTAGAACGATGGAAGGAGGTCCTGGGCTATACTTGGCGTTCATAGACTTCACCCAAGCTTTTGACAGAGTTGACAGGTCACTCCTATGGAACAAACTCGAAGCTTGGTCCTGCCCAAAAGAAATCTCGGAACCCATCAAAGCCCTTCACACGAACACTACTGTAAGAGTCCGAGTAAACTGTAAAGGCACTCTTTCGTCATCCATTGCGACAAATAGAGGAGTCAAGCAAGGGTGCCCATTGGCCCCATCAATCTTTCTGGCTTACATTGGAGACTATCAGCTTTCAGAAGCATCAGTTAGATCGTTCCCTCCAAAGGAAGGGGCTCAAAGAATAAGTAGACTCCTCTATGCTGACAATCTAATTTTAATCGATCAGACGCCAGTTGGTTTACAACGTCAGCTAGACAACCTTCTCTCTTATGCTACAACAAACAACTTAGAAGTAAACAAGGGAGAACTAAAATTGTAATCTTTGAAAGCAAAGAAACCTGACAGAACCAAATGGTACTATCGAGTGTCGCTGATTGAAAAGGTCCAGAGCTTCGAATATCTGGGCATAACACTGGACAGTTCCAAAAAAGACCTAGCCATGCAGGAAGCACTCTATACAAAAATCAGGACGCTAGCCACCAAAGGCAAAGCCATTGACCAAAGGTTCGGACCGTTTTCAACGATCCCAGCCTTAAACTTTTATAAATCAAAAGCAGTACCCTCGATAACCTATGGAGCGGAAGCCATGTTGCAGTTACCATCCGTCATCTGGCCAAAGTTGGAAGATTACTACTGGAAAACTGTGCTTGGGCTACCCTCTTCCACACCTGTTGCCTCAATCCGTAGAGAACTGAGCTTACTGTCCTTACAAGGGACAAGGAACTGCAACTACTTAAGACTCTACAGAAAATGTCTATTACCGGCGAGCCCTATTCTGTACAAACTAATAAAATCCGATCTGGAAACGGGCACAAATAGGACGCTACAAGCTTGGAGGAATGATATGCTCGTACTACTCAAATCAATTGAGAGTGACGAAGAGGAACTGCTCTTAAATCATTCAAAGATCCAGAGGAAAATTAAAGAGCTAGACTGGATACAGACCCTGGACAAAGCTTCAGAAAACAAACTAACTCACCACCTACCGCCTAATACAAAACAATTGAACGAACATCAGGGCTACATAAAACAATTTCCGAGCAGACAAGCCAGAAATTGCCTCCTAAGAGCAAGGCTCAACCTGCTCCCAACGAATGAGATTAAAGCTATTAGAGGACTTTTAGATACGAGCAATTGTCGACTATGTCACAACCCAAACGAAAAGTAAACAATACAGCATCTTCTCCTCAGCTGCAGGGAAACAGACAAATTAAGAACCCACTATATGCAATACTTTGTTTCTGATCCATTGCTGGAGCCGGAACTCTGCTGGTGGTCAAGGATGATCAGCGGTGATAGGCCGACGTGGCTAACGGCAACAACAAAAATCCTCCAACATGCGTTGAGTCAACTCGAAACCACCCTTGAATAAGGGCTCAATACAATGTATCAGACCAACACAAAATCAAAGGGCCGCAGGTCGGCTGAAAACGCAAGCTAAATACGTGAAAATTAAATAAACTTGAAAGCCAACCTATTACTGCAGATAACGTTTTGTAAAAATAATTTATTTGATTAAAACAAAAGGTCAGGCCTCCATCCGCACAGCATTGGGTAGGCTGAAAGAATCTCGTAAAATAATGGCATCTAACCCCTTATACCAGGAAACCTCCTTTTTGAGAAATACATTCAATCCATATGGTATTGCAGGGACAATACTTAAGCATTACAACATAATAACCCCATCAAAATAGTAGACTCCATATCTACATTTGAAGGACTTAATTAGGAGGGATTTTTCTAATAGTTTTGGCTGGATTGATTGGCACAGCCTTTTTTTGTAAACCATCTCCCAGAAATGTACACCAGCCAAAATAAGGGAGCAAGCCAAGGTGCATGAAGAATCCAGTTTTATTTACTCCATATGAGGGTGGAAGATCCACAGATGTTCTCAATGGCATATTGGTAGCCCAGGAGTTATAAACTAAACAAATGACATTGTCATATTCATAAAAACACAATGTTCACAAACTGCCATTTGTTGATAAAATAAATCACCTATATTAATGCATGCATTATTACTTCTTCTAATTGGATAATCATCTTTGAGCCAGCCCAGGGTCCAACCCACTATGAAAGATGTCATGTCTCGGGCATCATAGGACCGTGCTCCAATTTATTGGCACCACAATTTGCTGACATTGTTACAATACCGTTCCTGTCACTGATGAGGTCCTGGGTGTTATACTTATCCACAACAGTCCAAATAACTTTGGTGGGAAAGGAAAGATCAAACTGTTGCCTGGCACAGAAACTGTCAAACTCACTCCCATCTCATATTTCCACACTGAGCCCCAATCTCCCAAACAGTTTGCTCAACCTTGGAAATCCCATCCTGTAATCCCTTCTGTAATGCTTGAAATGCATTGGAGGGACAGGGCCTCCATGTCCTTGTCCTGTTATCCTGCTATCATGTGTGTTCTGTGTTATTTTCTGCACAGGAGTCCATGTGGGACTCCTGGCAGTTCAGCTCTTCCTCTTTTTGGTTTGGTGAACAGACCCTTGGATACCCTTTTGGCATCCATGGGTGGGGGTACAACCCTGTTTTTGGACACCTGTGTGTGGCCCACAGAGCAGGGTATGGGCTGGTGGCAGCTCCATGCTGAATTTGACTGGCGCTCTGAGTATCCTCCATTTTGGGATACCCATGCCTTGCAATTGGAATCAGTTGATTTCTGATAACAGACAAGATGGCCCCAGTGGCCTCTTGCTTTCTATTGGCTGTTACCTTGTTTTGGGTGTCTGGATGGAGAATAGTGGCCTGAATGCACTGTGCACCTGATTGGCTGCCCGCCTGCCTGAATGTCCTTCTGAATGATTGGTTGCCTGAGTGTGACCCAGCAGAGTGAATTAGAGACCACACAGTATATCTGGGGACCTCTCACTGATGGAAATTGTTCAGAAGCTGAAGTTGAAACTTGATGCTTGATCTCAAAGCCGAGCCGGAAGAAGAAGGTTAACTGCCGTTTCCCTTCGACACAATCTGAAAGCTGCCATACCGTCGAGGACTGATCCAAGAGAGGACCAGGCTAGGAGACCTCTTCCGGAGCTACGAGGGACCATTGTGCATCAGCTAATCTTCGCCAAAGCGCCCTGGACGTCAAGCCTCGAAAGGCTGCCGACCGGAGATGGGGACCGCTGAGGAAAGCGACGAGAAGTGCCCGGACATTCCGTCCACCATTGTCGACCAGGGTTCGAAGTATCACCGTAACCGCTGGAGGCCTGTCGAAGCCGTGTTGCTCAAGAGAGGGGACAGCTTGCCGCTGTGCTAACGATGACCGGAGCCACAACACTCCATTGCCTAAGAATACTTTGAAACAAGGACTCCCTTGCTCATCACCGACGACCGCTTTGTCCTGCCGGAGATAGTCAAGGCCGCCAACGAACCGAGGAGAATCCGCTGGTGGGTTTCCGGCCATCAAAAGACCACAAAGAGGCTGACAACCCTTTCTTTTCAGGGATCTCGACGATCCGTGGCTCCTGCCTTAAAGGGAGTTCACTCAAGAAGGATCTGTCAATGACCCGATGTCGAACTCTGCTAAACCAGGTATATTGGGGTGGTAGAACTTTCTAGAAGGAAATAAGACTCTGCTAAAGCAATGTATGGACTGGGCTTGTATATTATTTTTATTTACAGGTTGCCCAGGTGGGGGGATCCTCACAGAGAGCTGGTCTAGTTGGTAGGGGCTCAGTATTCTGCCAATTGATTAACCAACTTGTTTTCCTCCTCACGTCTATTGTTGGTTCACTTTATTAATTGATTTGTATGCCAAAACTGTCTACAGTTGATTCATTTTAATGGAATCAAAGAAGTAATTGGGGTGCCACGTAGAGACTGTATATATTTACCATTTTAGAATTGCCTGAGAATAAAGTGTGTTATTGTATGTGTACAAAATCAAAGCATTTTTTATGTAAAGAACTATGTTTTCATTAAGATAGGGTGTGGACATTTCTCTGTGGGTGCTTGGGGACTACACTATACATAGGAACCAGCCTGCATCACGTTCTGAGAGCTTAAGCCTTGATTGCTCGTCTGCATTTACCAAATAGAGAATCTTGGCTGGGGTGCTCTGTTCCTCTACTCTGCCATATAGAAAGAAGGAGAACAGATAAGCCCCTCCAGTCTTTACACCTTCAGATACATACTGCTGCTTGCAGGTGTTTGATCTAATTGAGTCTTGAAGTGCAAAGCTTATTCATTGCACCTAGAAAAAACTGTGCACAGGCGCGTTATGAATGACTTATCATATCATATCTTTATCATATCAAATCATATCATATCATTGTATTTGAGGCCAGTGTATGAGACTGTTTGTCTTCAATTTATTCAACCTGTTAATATGTTCTTTGTGCGCGCGTTGATCTGCGTTCACAATTGGAGGCGCTGTGGGTACATCTTGCTAGTGTGCTATTGGCAACATTACTGTGTGCACCTGACATTTAAAACATATGTATTTCTGTCTGCTAGCAAAAAAACAAACTCAAATGTTGCTTATCTAAACTGGAACGATCGTAGTTTCAGATATCCTTCCTTTCTCTCATTCTTGGCACTTTCAGGCATCTGGACACCCCCACGGACCAACAAAAAAATTCCTATTAAGCAATTTAAACTGCAATACTGTGCTTTTTAACCATTTACTGTGCAGGGCATTCCAAAGGGAAACATGTTGCCTCTCTTGCCATTTATAATGCAACTTTACATGTACATATATATATATATATATATATATATATATATATATATATATATATATATATATATATATATATATCCTTTCTAATGGAGCATTTACTGCGTTCCCTCTTAGTGTATTCAGCAACCTAACCCTCCCTAAAATGTGACAAAACTGACTACAATGTACCAAAACGAATTATATCTTACTGTGCTACAATCTGCATGGCAGTGGCATACACAAAATGACACTTGGTCCTAGTTTCATAATCTGTATGCTCATTGTCGTTTGGGAACGGGCGGGGGTGTGACCTTACATGTCACTGGAATTATCTCCACCATCACACTTTACTCAATTGAGAACTGATCATGGCACCTAGATACAAGAGGTTATCAACAACCTCAACAGGATACCGTTTAACTTCGATATAAAATTGGATTTTTCAAGAGACTTAGTTGCACCCACCTTCATTATTGATGTTTTATTGATGTTGAGTGTAAGATCGTACTCATTTGAGTACTTCAACAAGGCATCAAGACTACATTTTAGACCTACCGCTGTCCTGTCCATAATTACAGTATCATCTGAATACGAAATCCACAGCAATAGTATTAATTCTTGGTGTGTGCATTCTCCAGAGCTGTGCATAAATTAGCTACATACAGATTAAATTACAGTGTGGCAATGACGCAGCCTTGTTTTACCCCATGGTTAACAAATCCTTGTTATTAAGTCTTACCATGACAGAGGTATTGGAGTACAGTTGCTTGATACAATATAATAATCCAGGGTCTAAAATCCATGCTTCCAATTTATCCCAGAAACTGTTTCTTATTACAGAATCAAATGCTTTTGAATAGTTAACAAAACATAAATACAACTTTTGAGCTTTACCCAACAAAGTGCTTCTAGTAAGATATACAATAATCCAAATATAACAGCCTTTACGAAACCCTATTTGCTGATTTTTTAGGATTTTCCTTTCAATTCGCCAAGCATGAAGTTCACTAATATGCAAAAGGCAAAATTTCCAATATAGAATCCCACAGCGCCAATAAAAGATAATTTTCAGGGTTTGATCTTTCACCCTTTATAAATACGGGTACTAGTATTGCCTTTTTCCAACTCAATGGTAAAATCCCAGTATCAATGATATATCTAAATAAAATCTTCAGTAAAGCAGCCCAAAATGTTTGCTTCACATTGGCAATCACATGAGGCCCCAGCCGCCCACAAGGACCTCAATGTATTAATATTGTCTACAATATCATCCAGCTTAAAATCAAGCCATACAGACAGCTCAGTAGGAGCTAAAGGCCTGGTCATACCAGCCTTAATCTTACTCTCTACTTCAGTACCTGAATCACAATACAACATGTCTACATAATGTATCCATTCATCTTCTGTTATTATATTAATCTCTTCTGCATCATCCAGCATCATGAGCTTTCCAAAGCAGTGCCAGAATTAATCTATGTTACATTGTTATTAATACTATAGGACTTATTGTGATTTGTACCATGCTCCACTGCCATTTGCATGGTCTCAAGGCACTCTGGTTGATCTGGAAGAGAGTGGATGGATTTTGTTGTTTGGGAGGATAGGGAACGGCAAGATTGTAGTGCTAATCTGTTCAGGTTGCAGATCGTACATACTGAGAGGGGTCAGAAATGTGAAGAAGACAACTTTGTAAAGTTTTCTCAACAAATGCCATTTTATTTGCACATTAGGTTGGATGAATGCCTAACTATCTCTACCCTGATGAGGATTTCCCTGCCTAAAAAAATTAAAGGAAACAGTCTAGTAAAGGATGTCCCTCCCTCACAATTGTACATACAGAAAATAAGCAAAGAAATGTATAGCAATTCTCAACAAACAATAATGATTGAATTCGAAATGCTCCTGTCCCTATGGGAATTTCTATGAACAGTTGTGCACACCTATTAGAATTAGGCTATTTGGTAAAGATGTTAAGTTTTTAAGGGATACAAATAATGCAGTTTTTTTAGGTGTGGGGCAGGAATTGGGATCTTGGCACTAGATCCCTGCACAAAACAAGGGTACGACGTCCTTTCCTTGTGGGATGTTTTTTCGCTGGGTTTTTTACTGCAAATTTATTTTCTCCAAAAAAACCATCGCATTTTTTGGAAAATCAGGGGATTGGGGGGTTGCCCCCCCAAAAAAAACATTTGAGGGTTTTTTTAAAAAAAAAATTGCGGTAAAAAACCCAGCAAAAAAACATCCAGCGATGAAATGACATGGAACCAAACCAAGAAGGGAGAGAAGATGCAACCTGGGAATCCTCCTGTCCCCTGCACACTTTCCAATGTCGGCAAAAGCCAATTACTCAAATATGCAGATACATTTCATGAATTACGTAAAGGTTCTGTGAAAAATGGCTTCATAACACAGAGATTTTATGGAAAAATATAAATCTTTCTATATTCTTTAAGTTTACAAACATACACTATGTACAGATATACAAAAAAAGCAAACAAAGTAGTCCGTTTTCTATGGCGACGCGTTTTGAGGAATTACTCCTCTTCTTCCAAAGCCTGAACAGACTGTTAGTTGGAAATCGAGAGAATACAAACAGTCAGGTGGTTATTTAGAAACAATATCCATGGAATCATTTGACAAGGTACTCATTCCCAAAGTATCTAAAATGATTTTAAGACAGCACCATTTTGGTAGTCATGTGCAGATACAAACAACATTTGGATTTCCTATTTTCGTTGTTACAAAAGATAAGACTCTACAGGGAAACCATTTCTAATCAGCAGACATACATTCTGTTAAAAAATGAGTTCAGTCAAAGGATCGACATTAGTCATTTAACAAACAGTTGTTTTGACAAATGGTTAGGTCCATCACGTGGGAGTACTGTCGACAGAACCCATATCCCCAAAGTCAAGCAGAGTAAATGAAAGGAACAGGTTAAATGGCCTGTAAACGGGAATAAAGTAAAAATCAGAATGGATTGGTACAATTACCTAACATGTATTAGTGAAACAATATGAAAAAAAAACGAGGAACCCAAGATGCGGGTGCAGATACTCTTCAGTACAACACGTCCAGATGTCCAGACGCAAAGGAGGCAGAAGAATCTCTCTGTGGGAGCGGATTTCTAAAGAAATATAAAAAGATGTAGGGTATATGTGAATATATGCTTCATTAAAGGGTGTAGCAACTGGATCAATAAGCTCACAAAAAACTCGAAGCGAGTTAGTGCTCTGAGAATTTTAAATAGGGGGTGTCAAGAAAACGTAGGTTTGCAATTTGTCATAGAGGGGACATCCTATACAGAAAGTTGACTATGGTATATACCATTCTCACCTATTCCAGTGAAATGTGGGCTAAGGTTGAAGGGTGTGAATAAAGAAGTCACTCAAATGCAGTTCAAGGAACCGAAATGATGTAGACCATAAGGTTGTGTGGGCTGTGGCTTCATCAACCTGGATCAGGTTACCGATAAAGATAAAAAAGAACTGATAAATGGACTGAAGGCATAAGGATAAACTAAACTTAATGGAGTGCAATCATAGAAAATACATATGTGCCTACCTCTAATGGATGTAGAGTGACACATACATATTCGAGAGGTGCAACTGAAGTCTTCACCAACAAATCATGACCGGTGGTTGCAATGGGTTCAGAGTGCTCTGCGGTAAGCGCGCTCTGCAAGGTCATGAATAGAAACAGAATGTTACAAAAAGGTTCAGCGATTTACAGAGGATCCCTAATGCTCAAATGCTGCCGTCTAGTTACGTACCATTTGAAATGCACAGGTGCAGCAAGAAATGCTGGGTCAAACTGGAAGGCGTCTGCGTCCGTTGCTATGGTAACGCACCACACCATTACGAATAAGTATATATACAAGAAGTCAGAAATAGATACAGGACAAGCTCAGTGGGCTTGAAATAAGATAAGGTCATATTGTAACAGGTAAGTAGCAGGGGTAATTAAATATAAAACTGGGAAAGAGTCAAATACAATGTCATAGCAAAGGTAGCCAAAAGAAGCTGCTGAACCCGATTTAGGATGTTGTAAAGATCGAGTGATCTCCAAATCCCCAAATAGTGAAAAAAAAACACTTGGACATACATGGATAAGAGGCGCTGAATAGTGTCAAATAAATCATAGCATACCCCTAAGGAAAAGGGTGATGCATGAATTCAAAGATTAATAGATATGGGATACACTAAAAAGAACGTGAAACAACCGTGAAAAAACATGTTAGACAAGGGTTGTATCAACTTGACTGGCACGTGTAGACAGAATCAATGGTCACATGAATGAAGTGCTATTCAACATACCATATGTACATTTGCACAATATAAAAATGCTGATATATGGAAGCATGGTTTGATATATTTGTGTGCAGACAAATACAGTAATGTTAGTCTAACAATATAATATTAGCTAGCAGACAAGCATCAATCACTACCTGGATCAAGACATGCAAAGAAACAATTGATGTATATATCATCGCTCTCCAATATTCAGAAGTACAATAATTAAATTAAACACAAAAATAGCACAAGCTCTGTAGAAACAATGTATACACCAGATTCTCATTCTTTTACACAGAGAGGAAGGAAAATTAGCAAGCCCAGTGAACAATGGAGAGTTATTATTTTACAGGTAACAATTTAGTGAGCATTCTTCATTCAGACAACAAGGTTGGACTGAGTCTAACGTATGTATCTAGTATAGTTCTCTTTGTAGGTGGACGGACTGGTAGTCACCTCCTCTGGGGGATGTTTAACAACCTCAAGAATTTGAAATTTTAGTTTGGCACGTGTGTGTTTCTGAAAAGTGAAATGTCTAGCCACTGGCAAACGTTGATTATTACAACGTATGTTGGATTTATGTTCGGTCCATTGTTTTTGCAGCTCTCATTGTCTGTCCTACATTAACTTTGCTACAGCGAAATTTAATAATGTAGATCACACCAGATGACATGCATGTCGAGTAGTCTCTGAGTTTAATCTTTTTTTCAAAAAATCTTTATTTGTTTTTAGTCAATACAAAAAGACCTTTACAAATATTTCATACTTAAATTCCATTCATAGATGTATTATAATTCTTGAAAATACAACAATCAAACATAAGAAACTACTATACATATAAAATCACCAAAAACTCATTTACGCGTAGCTAAAAGGGAAGAAATAAGAAAAAAAAGAAATAATCAAGTATTTACAAAACTCTTTCAATTTCACTCTCGATAAACTTTGCTCATTTTGATGTCTTAATTATTGAAGCATTAGTGGAACCCCACATACATTTTGTCCAGATCCATTCTCGAACTATAATTGTCTTTGCTTGTATAAAAGAATTCATGATTTTACAACGCTCAGTTTCAAAATAAATGCAGTAGATGAAAAGATACTTTAAGGTTTCTAGTGCATAGGTGCAAAATCGACATGATTCATCAATATGTTCCAAAGTCTGTTTATGCCAATGTCTTTTTCTAACTCTTGTGTGAAAGAGATCAAATTGGAATCGCATAAAGATTCAACGAATTTTGGAGCACTGGCATAATGTTAAATACGACATGCGAGGCACTTGTCGATGGATACATTTACTATATTCTAAATATGAAATGTATCTTTCTATCTGCATACTGGTTTCAGACCAATCATGTTGCAATAATTGTTTCTTAATTTTTTCGTGAAAAAACTCCAAGTCTTCAACAGGGAGGTTAATCTTTTCCATCACCAACAGCATTTGTTCTTTAAATTGATTCATTGAGCATATGTCGTTATTCTTTAGCATTTGATTTAAATCTATATATAAATAATTTTTGGGGGGAAACATAATTTTTGAAAAATTCTGTAACAAGCGCCAGTTGTATCTGGCAGAAAGCGAATTAAGGCCAAGTTTGTGTCTGATAATGGCATTTGGCATCGAGGATGGAAGCCCTAAAGTGTATTTCCAGCATTGTCCTTGAAGTTGATCCAAAAAAGGACCCAAGTCATAAAGAAAAAGTTTGACTCCATATAACAGTATAGCATCAACTTTTTTCAAGTAAAATTCCAGGAGTGGAATTAATGAAAAGTTACAAATGTTGTGTAACAGTATCTTCATTTCACATTTTAGGGGTACAGATTTGACTATAAATAGTTCTTTTATTCTCTTATACGTCATATTCATAGATAATATGAGCCCCAGGTAGTGTAAATTAATGGAAGTTGAGATAGGAGAAGTATCAAATTTCCATACGAACTGACGTACCTTTTTTTGTTTGAAAAAATGATGTTAGATTTTTGTGGATTGACAGTTAGGTTATTACTTTTGCAATAATGCATGAAGCTTTCTAGTTTAGATTGAAGACCGGCCTGGGTGCGGTCGAACAGCAGAATGTCAACTGCATATGCTAGCCATGACAAAGAAAAAGTTCCAATTCAAATTGCAAAAGATGTCTCTGTGTTCCATGTATCCTCAATGTCAGCTAAATAAAAATTAAAACGAATGGCTGCAAGGTTGCAACCTTGTTTTACTCCTGTAAAGCATGGGATGGCTTGTGTTAGGGAGCCCGCTCTGTTAATTCGGACTTTAAAGTTTGTTTGAGAGTGAAGCATTTGTATGAGTGTGATAAGATATTGAGGAAAATGAGCTTTATGCATTTTCTCCCACAATTTTCCTCTAATCACGCAATCAAATGCAGCTTTTAAATCTAGAGAGGCAACGAATATAGAGCTGTTGGCAGGGCAGATGGCATGTGCAATAATGTGTGCCAAGAGAGACGCATTCAGGGGATTACCCATCCCTTTACGAAAGCCTACTTGAGACCGGCAAAGCGTGTTATTGAACCGTACAAAGCTTTCTAATTCTTGTAGGATCAGAGAAGCAAACATTTTGGCTGCCACATCAATTATCGCGACTGGTCTGTAATTATTTGGATCATCAATAGAGCCTTTTTTTATGGTGCGGAATGATGATTGATGTGAGCCAAGAACTGGGAATTTTTTTGGAACTAAATATTTCTTGAAACGTCATCAGAAAAATGGTAGACCAAAATAGCGGATCATCCTTGATTAAACACGAGGGAAGACCATTGGGCCCAGCACATTTGGACCCCTTTAGTTTCTGGATTGCAACAAGAATGTTTGTCTTGTCCCAAGGACAAAAATCAGGGATTAGATGACATTCAGGTAGAAGTTCAAGAGAAATACATTTTTCAGGGAGTGCATATTTGGAACGAAAGAAAGAGACCCAAGTTGCACTATCTATGTATGAATCAAATTCACATGTGGTTACTTTATCAATTGATTTTATGGTTTTCCAAATCTCTTTAGTTTTATGGTTACAAAGTAAATTAACCATTCTTTGATTTTGCCAAATTTTATGTAAAATCCTGGTCTCCTTAAGTGACTTTTTGTAGTTGGCTATTATAGTTTTTTTTTAGAAGGATATATTCGGGATTGAATAACTTCACCATAGACTTTCTTGCCACACAAAGCTCTACATTTTTTCTTCTTTTTTAGTGTGGCCACCATGTTATTATATGCTCTTCCTTCATGCTTCTCAACATCTTGCCCAAACATGTTTTTAGAAATATCACACAAATGTGCAGCAATCATGTCAAAGTTCCATTGTAGTATTATAGGATAGTCTACAGGATCACTATCTATGTAAGTCCAGATGTCTCTATTTACTAATGCTGTAAGTTTCCTACAAGTTGCTGGAGACCAATTAATTGAACCTTGTGAACTGTTACATTGAATAGATCTCAGCTGAGGTTCACTAGGACATCTTATAAAGAAGTTTGGAATGGAGGAAGTTAACATTAAGTGGTCCACCAAATTAGACATGATGGTATCGACTTTGGAAAGTCTACCAGAGAGTTGAATAGTAGAAAACACATGATCAATCCAAGACTGTGCAGTACCCCATTTCCAAGTAAAGTTGTTATGAGTGTCTGCTGAATCTATTAAAACAATGTTCCAAGCTTTAAATATTTACTCCAAACATTCCAATTCTGTAAAGAGGCTTGAAAATATGACAGGTTAGAACCCATACACTTAGGATTGGACACAAATGATGAGTTAAAGTCTCCTCCAATGAGGATTTCAGCATCAGGAGCTTTGCTAAAGTCCTCATTAAGAATTTCCCCAAATAATGCACAAGCAATTTCGATGGAGTGTTGGAAGGGGTTCTAATATAGTGAGATTAAGAGAAGTTTTCTTTCAAGTTCGCATCAAAGGTAATATTGCATATAATACAAAGGTTGCATTTATATACGTTATTAAGAGTGAATTTTAACATTATGTCAATCAAGATCATCAACCCCCCTGTGGGTCTACCTTCTGAACTTTTAGTAGCGTGATGCGAGCATACAAAAAAACATCAAGTTCAACCCACTTTCTTGCCACAGTCGCCTGTATTAGGAGTATGTTGGGCAGATGTTCTGATTTTACACTTTCTCTCCATTTTATCAGATTACAAAAGCCACAACAATTCCATGAAGCGATGGTAAGGTCATGAATTTATGACACGGCCGTAGAATTAGTATTGTTCACTACTGTTTTGATCAGGGGTTCTAGCCATTTTAACCGATGTAAGGCATTTGTGAGAGCAGAAAGTTGTTCCATCATATTCTTGTTAGGATCGTTTTGACCCTGCGTGGAGACATTGAGGTCAACATTCACTTCCGGAGGGAGAGGTTGGAATTCCAAGAATTCCATTGCTGTTTCTAGTTGGGGGAATCCAACCATTTCAAGACCCAAAATCAACAGATCAGATTGGTGCTCCCAAATCGTGATTATGGCGATAGCATTCTGGACAACATTGTGTTGTTATTCTCATTATGTAGTCTGATCCACTCGATGTCATTGGTCACCAAGCTTCTAAGAGATGGAATCTTATAGAGCGAGTTCATTAAAAAAGATCCATTAATGCGAACCGTGCCATTGATTTTATCATCACTTTTCCAACCAATAATTTTATTCATTTCTAAAGGTATATTTTGAAACTTGTGGAGGGTGTAATTTAATGTATCTTCACGAGTTGTCTCTGGTTGCTTTTCATCGACATTCAGTTCTTCTTTTTTTACTTTGGAATCACTTCCGCCCACCTGTTGTTGATATTTTCCTTGCTTGGAGTTTGATTTTAGAGAAATCTCTGAGGGGCTATTCACTTCCCCACGGGCAGAGGATAAGGGTGCAATCATGTTAAGATCCTGATCCCTCATGCATTGATTAGGGTCTCCAAGCTGACCTTGTTTGATATGGATGTCCACACAGCCTTCATCCTCTTTGAGAATTGAATCTAGAAGTGATGCAACTTTTGCTAAAACTTGCTTGGTTGTCTCAGACTTTATCCATTTTTCATCTTGCGAGCCCAGAATGGATGACTCTCGCGGACCTCCTTCATTGCACATGATTTCTCCATTTTTTTCTAACCCATCAGTTTTCTTTGTGGAAATAACCGTAGAAAATGCAGTTAAGTGCGGTTGTATCTTTCTTTCGCTAGACATGTTTAAAACTGTTTCCGGATGGTGTTTACCATCTTTCTCATTGCACTCACTACTTACGGATCTCAGGTTCACTTTTTGTTTTTCATTTATGGTAAGCATCTGTTTTAGAGCAATTGCTTGTGTCGATAATGAACTCACTTGCAATGCAGTTTTGCTCTCCTCAATTAATTCATGTAAATTTAGATTTTAATCAGAGGAAGCCATTAGCATTGATACTTTACTAGGACTTGATTGTACTGCATTATCATTCTCTAATTCATCAGCTAGCTCTTGCATTTTTTTCTCTCCATGCACAGAGATTCCTTTGTTTTGTATCTTCTTTTTAGAGCTTTAATATGATTTTTCTTATCTCTCATTGATAAAAAATAGTGATTCTCCTTTGCGCTTGAACCGTCCTGTTGCAATTCATTGCTTTTGTCCTTTTCGATTAGCTTTATCAAGAAAGGACTATCAGGGACAGTTTCAATCACACTTGTATTGATAGTAGGTACTTCCTCTGTTGTGTGAATTTTATCTTTGGAATTCATTTGAACTAACATTGTTTTAACTTGTAGTAGTCTATCGTGTTGCAATCTCTAAGTAATCAATTTTTACACTATCTGAAAGGGATAACGCCTCTACTCCTGAATTATCTTTGCATTGAAGTATTTGTGCAAATGTTGCAGGAATTCCATGAGACAGAAATGGCTCGTTAATAGTTTGCGAGCCAACTTCTTTTTTTTTCAGATTCGCCCTTGGAATAAAGCACATCGTTTTTTAATAATACAGCTGCTCTTACATGGCATTCAGAATGGTAGATGTGGCAAGCTTCTTGCGCTAGGATATATATCCTTCCATTTTTGCTAATTGCGTGGTCTTTGTCACAAGGTCGTTTTTGATCTCTTGCAAAAGCAGATGGGAATATTCATGCCCTCGATCCAGTAAGTTTAGGATTCTTGTAAAAATGGGTAGATCATTGAACTTCTGTTCAGGCATGTCGTCTTCAGGAATTTCTTGTGATAAGGGTAACTCAGGCAAATTGGGGAAATAAAGACTGGTGCCGGTGTTCAAATTTCTCTGTTCAGGAAATAAATTCTGAGTGTTTGTGTTATAAACATAATTCATCGTGGGTGAACTAGTCGAAGGCATTTGTATACAGTTATCTTCTTTGTTTCTTGTAACAATACTCGGGGGGTTTGAATCTTTGACACTTGATTTATGGAAATGGACATGTTCCAGTCACATACCCTGTGTCGAAACCAGAGTAAAGGGCACCGAGAGATAACCTGATTCTTTTGTCTAAGTCAGACATAATCACTGGAGCAAGTAAGGAGATATCTGTAATAGGAAGGTATTTATTTCCATGTATGTCAGTGATGATATTTTGAACATTGAGTGTGTGTTCATCAATAGCAAATGGATCGTTCGTGATGTCTTCGTTACCTTTTTTTAAAGAACATATTTTTTTTGGGCTAGAAGACTCTGCATGACTTTCTGAAATAGAGGTCTTCTCGTTAAGGGGCTTAGTTTCCTCAGAGTGGATTGACATAGATAGGAAAGATGGTTTCCCATTCAAAGAGGCTGAAGGACTATTTTTTTTTATTTACATTTTTTGGAGAATCTATTGATGTGGGCATTTTTGAGGGACACTCCTTCCTCTTTTTCACGTTTCTGAGAACAGATTCCATATATTGGTTAATGGATAAAGGAAAAAGGTCAGTACACTTTGGTAAAAGGGAAAACAAGACAGTAACACCTCTTTCAACTCAATTATAACATGTCAATTACCAGTATAAACTAAACAATTCTACCCCTTATTTCACAAAAGTGCTCACCCTAGAGCATCCAAGGAAGGCAGTGAGTGGATAGTAATGAGCCACACAGCACACACCACGAACAGCAAACAGTACTTCGGTGTACTTCGCGGTGCGCGGCGCGGGTGCGCGAGGGCTCGACTATTTGTTCTGACAGAGGGGGCGGTGCAGCAAGATCGGGCAGGATCCCAAGTGGAAGACACACCTTTGGGAAGGGAAACAGAAAAAAGAAGAGGGTTGTAATCCAAGCTAACCACTAGAACGGAACAAAGCAGTAAACGCTTCTACGCTAGATGAATTGGTTAGGTGGAAGCAACGTGACCCTGATTTTTAGGTGAATACAAGACACGTGGGCACAACGTAAGAAAGACTATGAGACTTAAATCAATATGTCAGACACGTGGGCACAACGTAGAAATGTCCCATTCCTTATGTTTGTGATCAAAGGAATATAAGCATACGCAAATGAGCAGTCACCTTGAATTGAAACAATGCAAGTCCAGGCAACAGGGTGTTGCAGACTCAGACGTCCTCAGTACTTCTGGAGTTCCGCTGGAAAAAGAGAAAGCCGCGGTCTCCAGGAAGCAAAATTCTCCACAGCAGCAGCCCACAAATGATAGAACGTTTAATCTTTTTGCCAGTGCCAGAATGAGTCACTGTGTTACCCTTGATAATGTTGTTACAATGTGTGCTTCCTAGGCATGGAAAAGTGCCCCTCTTTTTGGTCATTAAGAATTGTTGTCTCTCTTTGGGTGGTTTCTTAGCCCTCACAAGTCTATCCCTTATGTTCTTAACCCTCTTAAAAAACATCATAGGCGCTGTATGGAATAACCTTAAAAGTGAAGGATCATTATGCAAGATGTTCCAGGGCATTTCTCTCAGAAGGGAAGCAGTTGTGACTCTCTTGTTTCTCCAGTACACTAGTTACCAATGACTGAAATTAAAAGGGATTTTTACTTCCCTTTCTTTGACTTTAGGTCTCTAAAAAGTCAAACTTCCTACTGCACCTCCTTAGAGGTACTGTGCCTTCCCTCTGCTTCCCCCAGAAGCTCACTGGCTCCAAGCTCTGCTTCTCTCTAGGTTGGACTATTGTAACAACATCATTCTAAATCTACCTGCCTCTACTCTGCTCTCTTTGCAACTAATCCTAAACAGGACTACGAGACTTGTTCTTGGCCTCAAGCCCTGGGATCGTATCTCTCCAGCTCTGAAATCTCTCCATTGGCTCCCATTGGATGCAAGGATTGAATTCAAAACCCTCTGCATTGTCCATAAGGCTAACTGGGGCCTGGTTCCAAAATATCATCATATATCCCTCCGCAAATACCTCCCCTCTTGAGCTCTTCGCTCCTCTACCGCTAACTCCCTCAGGGTCAGTCGTTTCTCAAAGAAACAAGCTGGTGGTAGATCTCTGTCCTCGGCTGGGGCCTCCCTCTGGAATAGCCTCCCTGCCACTTTAAAATTTGAGGAGAACAATCTCCAGTTCCGGAAGAACCTCAAGACCTTCCTCTTTGCTTCTGCCTTCGCTCCTCCTCTCCCTGCTGATCTGCTCTCTCTTGGCACTGTGCATCTGGCCACCCTCTGTCCCCTGGGCCCAGGTACCTGCTCACCCTGCCACCCTCCTGCACTGCCCCCTGGCCACCCCTCGCACTGTGGTGTGTATCTGTACCCATACAGGCTGCCACCCCCCCATTTTATTCTTTTTCTGCAGTTATCAGACTTCCGCAGTCTGCTGCCGTAAACACAGCACTTGCCATTTGCTGGATGCACTACCACTGTTTATTGCCTCAATTATCTACTTTTTTTATTTATTATTATTTATCTGTTTCTCCTCTATCCCGCCCTCTCCACTCACCCCCTTCCATGCACTTTTCCCTTTTTTTTTCCCATGCACTTGCGCATTCTCAATGTCACTGGGCATAGTAAGATCGCTGTTGTGGTTTGCCCTGTTCCCCTCCCTTGCCTTGTCGCGCTCTGAAACACTTTCGTATGAGCGCGATACAAATAAAATATCATATCATATCATAACTTTCATCACAGGTTGGATAACATATGAGCAACACTTACCACTGTCTATCCATCTTTCAATTGCCCTTTTCTGCTATTGGCAATATTGGTTATTTGGTAATGGCGTGGTTTTAACTTTCTTTTGGCCTGGGAAAAGCGTGTTCCCTTTTTGCCATGTTGCCCTGCTATAGTGTCGGGGTAACCAAAAACTCACATTTATAATATCACATTCTATTGGCTTTCGTCTGATATGGTTTTGCTTATTTTTTTAACTTTGTTATTCAAAAGTATTTTGTAAGGCTCACAAGTGTGGCTTTGACTTAGCTTTGATATCGGAAGTTTCAAAAGTGGTCTTCCAATCACATGCAAGCCCATCTCACTTGCTGAACACTTTCCCCACAAACATGGATGGGGAAGGAGCACTCCGGGGTCACACACAAGCTATGAACTCACTGGGTAAGGCAGGCTCTCCTCTTCCTCTCACTGCTTACAGGAATCATCTTTGTTTAGGTTCTCACATGGTGGTAAACCTTTCCTTCGAGTTTACCACCACTTACGCCATCCAGAAATGGATCCTTCACTGCTCCAAAGGTTGGCGAACACCAAACACCTCAAGGTGCTCAGGTGCATGCCAGCAACATGTGCCGGACTTCTCACTGCGCAGCCTCTGCAGAGTTGATCTACAGAGGGCAAGCTTCCCTCTCGAACACTTCCTACTGCATGACCTCTGAAATTCTGGATTGAGAGGCACAGACACTGCCATGGAATGATCCTTGTGTCTTCTTTCTCCTTCCACAGTTTGCACTGTCTGCTGCTTCTGCTTCCTGCTACTGCTCCCTCTACTTGTCTTCTTCCACTCCTACTAGTGTTCTCTTTGGCATGCACCTGAGGGGGTGTTTAAGCCTCCCAGTCTCCCTCAGGTGTGGGCTTTCACATTAATGAGCTGACCACTCCTATAGTACTGCACCTCTTCAGTTCTCTTCCTCATCTCAGTACTTAGATGATTGTGGGACTTGAGTCCCTAATAATAGAGTTAGGTTTTCATATCTGATTTTCACTTTCCCACTTCAATTTGTTCTTGATAAAATGTTTTATAGCAATAGCATGACAATTGATTACTAAACCTGATTGTAAAGGAAAAGGCAATTCTTTTAGGATGTAATATTCTATGAAATTCCTTTCACTATGCCTTTGGGTGTAACAGAGGTCTTCAGTTCCATAAGTCTCTGGGGTTTCCTTTACGGTCTAGGGATTCGTGAGTGGTTTTACCTCTGGTTACATGTGAAGTTTTTGGCACAGCAAGCTGGGTTTGAGAGCAAGCTATAACATACATTGGCATTACATTGTCCCCCTCTCTTGTAGAGGATAAATACTGCATCTCATCCCATGAAATTCTCCCACTTCCCTAAGTCTTTTCTCCTTCCAGGTGATCCTCCCGCAGAACACCACCCCCAAGGTCAAGATACAGAAGCGTCTACCTTTCCCCAGAGACTTGAGGCCCAGTTTCAGTGAGGGATCCAAAGGATTCATCACTAACCCTCCCCCTAAAGACTAGATGTCCAGTCTAGTTTTATTTACCCATTCTCCACGTTCAGACTCCCCCGCCTCCATAGTGGATTCACATGCTTTCCAGTCTCAGACTGAATCCTGAATGACCAAATCTTCTTGACTTCAGGAGTTTTGGGGACAATAAGAAGGATAAAACTTTTTAGATGATTGGTTAAATTTCTTAAATGATTTCACTTTTATCTTGGCTATTCTAAAAACCCATTGATCAAAGTTTGGAATTTCACTACCTAAGATCATTGGAGTAGGTAGATCAGGTATTACTGCCTCTAATACTGATATAGGTTTCCCTAGAATGGAGATTTAAATTGTTGTTGAAGATTGTTCTACTGTTTGTCCATGGATACAAACTGATCATCTTTTGATCCATGCTCTTCCAATGTTTTGGAAGAATTCTAGCCTGTACCGCAAAGCCTTTATTTCCTGTAACTAGTAAACCCCAAATAATTTTTATTTGCCAGAATACAAGGACTCGATAGCTATTCTTTTTGCCAGTACAAACAATTATTTCAAGTTTGTTTTCATAAGTAATGTGGGAAGAATATGTGGGCATTAAACTTCTCTTTGACATCTCACATTTTTCCTCACTCCACTCTTCTCTTAAAATGAAAATAAATTGAGTATATTTCTATATACAGGTTGTTCAAAGCTCCCACAACACAAACAATTCAAATTTGGGGGAGCATGATTTTCAAAAAATCCCAGATCTTTGAAGGTGTTAGAAGAATTATCTTCAAAAGAGTCAGTAAGTATTCTCTGAGATATTTCTATAGGTGAAGATAACACATTATAATGACCAGCAGATGAAAGAAATGTCAGTGATACCTAACCCCAAATATCTGTTATACTTAAGTGTTGAACCATTATACTGCAGACATTCAGAGTCTATATTGAGATCTTTATCAGATTCTGAACTCCATGATTCATCTAATCTTTCTTGGTTTAGGGGTTCAGGACATAGACAAGAACATTCTTCCTCTGCCATTTGACCTCTTTCAAACAGTATAACATTCTCTCCTCTTTTTTTCCTGTTTAACTGACCTTTGTTTAGTTTAATTGGTTTCAGATGCTGAAGTACTTTTTTTATCTATAAAATCTACATTTAAAGGTCTGATCTTCACCCGGTTGCATGATTCCCAAGCAACATCATATATTAACCTCCCAACTCTGTCTCCTCTAAGCATCTCCTGAGGGTTGATTGAAAGATTTAATATCATGAACATTAGCTCCTTACCACTAGAAGTCAGAGAATATATTTTGAACCTCGGGTCCTTGATAAGGCATAGTATTAGGAGATATATACACAGGAAACTCTATCTCTAACATTAGAGGGATTAGAAATGTTCCTTTAATGGAATAATATAATACTGTGGAAAAGGTAAATGGTATGTATTTCCTTCTACTGATTGTCTTTTTGGGGTCCTAGCTTGCGCTGACAGTTTAAAGGAATTTAGTCCCATGATCATCTTAAAGGGTCATTGATTACAATAAATCTCTCTTAATAGCCTGGTTTTTTGATGGAAAAAACATCCAGAATTCAATTCCTCCATAGCAAGGGAGGTATTAGGACCAGGCACATTATGGGAAGCATATGTTTTAAGAAGGGAAGGGGTATGACTATACCAATCTTCCTCTGACTAAGGGCCTCATTACATGGTAGGCGGTAAACCATGGCGCGATTAGCGCCATGGTTCATGCCGGTAATTTACCGGTACCGCCTTGGAGGAAAGGGGAATTACCGCCCTATTCCAAGGTTGGGAATGCGGTGATTCCTCCTTCCTCCATTGCCCTTCCCCATTCCCATTTTTGCCCCATAGGGCATAATGGGAATGCGGAAGGTGCTAATTACGGTACCGCAAATTGCGGTACCTTAATTAGCACCCCGGTCCCTTTGCGGGTTCATTTTTTAATGCCTGCTAAAAGCAGGCGTTAATGTACCAACCCGCAAAGGGACCTCGTAGTAAGGCGGTAAGGGTTTACCGGTACCGGTAAAATACCGGTACCGGTAAACCCTTACCGTTAACGGTGTAATGAGGCCCTAAAGCTCCATCTGATCAGAATCTGCATATAGACATTTTATCCCCAGTTTGTATCAACTGACTCAGATCCGACTCTGACACCATATGTGAGGGATCAGAAAAGTGAGGCGGACAACTTTGTAAAGTTTTCTCAACAAATGCCCTTATGGGGATTTCCCTTCTTGAAGGAAACTAAAGGAAACACTCTAATAAAGGATATATGTGCCTCACACTTGTGCATAGAGAAAATAAACAAGTGCATTTATAGTAATTCACAACAAAACAATAATGATTGAATTTGAAATGTTACCACAGTCTTGTTTTGTAACTTGGGTGAATTCCCCTTCCCCAAGATTAAACGTGATCTTGGTTTCACGGTTCAGGAAAAGAAAACACGGAAATCCTGATTTACAATAATGTTCAACAAATGGCGATCCCATTGTCAGAGGGGATACTTGCCAACTTATGTGAGCAGGTTAAGGTCACTGCCAGGTAGAAGGCGGTGTGGTGCCATTGTCCCTGCTACAATGATAATGATGTGCTATTTATATAGTGCCTTAATCAAAAGCACTTTATAGATAACATATTTACATACAATATCACCCAACCAAAATTGGTACTCATTTATCGACCACGGAAGGATGAAAGGCTGAGTTGGCCTTGCCGGGATTCGAACCTGCAACCTGCAGATCATGCTCAGATTGCAGCAGCGAGTGCTCAACCCGCTGAGCTATCTTACCGGCTATAGATAGACAGACGGGTGACGAATGTGAGTTTGGGATTTCACAGTTTCCTTTGTTAGAAAAGGGAGGAATGTGGCCACAGTACATACCTTGGCAACAGATGGATAAAGATCATTTAAGGTGCAAACTCCTGAGTTTAACCTCTGGCGCTGGCAAGTGGATACATGAGATAGAATAAATGACAGGAGGTAACACATTAGCTATAGGGGACATTAAATGTCTCCTGGTTGCCATCATTGGGGAGAGGGCTGATGATGTTTGGACAAGAGCAGGGTATTCTGGTGTTACCACGGTGAACACTGCTTATGATGGAGCACCATTCAATAACTGCAGTGCGGCGGTCTGGAATGCGCTTATAATACTGTATCCGGACACGTTATCTATGGGAGCTATAATGACGAAAAAGATGAAGGAAGGAGACGATCCGCTTGTTCATATTCAAAATTTCCAAGAGCAGTGGGCCTTGGAGACATGGGAGGCTTGGGGGAAATCTATACCTGTATTTTATCATATATTGTGCCAGGGGCTGCCAGACCAAGTACAGAAGCAGCTCAAGAAGAAAGTGGGTATGGAAGTGAAAGCCATGGTCAGAAATACAGCTGACCATTGCGCATTATTGCAGGCTTTCGCAAGAAAAGAATCGAAAGAAAGATGATGTTCGGAAAGGCGAAGAGGCAAAGTTAGAGCAGACAAAAATATCTAAGTATGCCATTGAAGGGGCAATGTTGACTAGTGGAGACACACAGCAAACAGCAAGTATGCCGCTGGTGAATAACCATAGGCAGTTCGACCAAGGTAATAATGGGTTTATACCACAGGGAAGGGGAGGTTTTCAAGGAAGAAACTTCCAGAACAATCAAGGTGGGTTCCAAAACACGCAGAATGATAATCGAAACATGCAGGAAGGGCAGATCAGAAGACCTCCTCCTTTATGTTGGACATGTGGTATGACAGGGCACTTCTCCTGCACATGTAGAAGTCAAGACATCATACAGAATGGGCAATTCTTAAGAGGGGGGACTAAAAACCTGCCTGCATATTCGCAGCAGAGTGGAGATGGGTTTGCTCAGAATCAACCAGTGCAGCAGACAAGTGCAGAGAGTACAGCAAGACTTTCAAACACAGCAGACAACAATGAATCTGCCACAGGGGCAGTCACAGCAGTTAGCCATGAAGATACAGCAGAGCACAAACACGGGACAATTAATGACTCCTAGAATAGGGGGGGGTCACTGCTGTTGGAAGGAATCCTTTCACAGGTACGGGGATGAGAATGTACCCATAATGCCAAATCCTCAAGAGTATCCAAGGGTTGACGTTACTATAGGAGGCAAATCCTTTTCATTTTTTGTAGACATGGGTGCAACATGCTCAGGTATATAAGAGGGGACATTTTCAATGTCTGGAAATGCCATGAATACTCAAGGATTCACAGAAGCTACAAGCAGAGTTCCTTTTACTGATGCATTGCCAGTCTCTATAGGAGAGTGTGACATGTCTGTACTATTATTATATTCAAGGCAGGCACCTGTCAATATATTGGGTCGAGATATAATGACCAAATTGAACATGGCGATTTTATTCACTGATGAAGGCATAGTGTCATCAACACCAGGAATGCATTATTTAAATGTGAGTGAATTTATTATGGAATTTGCAGGACAGGTGGCCATAGGAGGAATGCCACAAGAACCAGAAGTTCTTCACTATGTGGTACACATTTTGTTAACAGGGATGCCAGGCTTAGTAAGCAAAGCTGTGAGAATACCTGATTAATTTTTATTCAGGCCAAAGATACTTATGGATGAAGTGGAAGGACAAGTCTTTCCATTAGAATTACAAGCAGCTACAGTGTTAGGAGAATTAGCTTTGCTTGATGGAAATTACCATGACGGCAGACAATGGTGCACTGTGATTGCTATTGGGGAAGGTTACAGATTGACAGAAGTCACTGATGAGGATCTGTAAGAGTTCATCCCACATATGACAAAGTGATATTTGAGATGAGTATTACTTATTGGGTGAGAGCAATTCAATGTGAGGTTCCTCAGAAAATTATGTTGGCCCAGAAGTGCCCCGAGTATTATGATGAAGTCATGGACAAAAGGGCCCTATGATGGAGGCCTATTGAAGGGGGCTGGAGAAGCACACATTAAATTGAAGCCAGGAGCAATTTTACCTCGAGAATGACAGTATCCCATGTCTCGAGAGGCAGAGGAAGGTATTTTTAAGATGATTTCTGCTATGATGGAACAAGGCATCCTTGTGACATCAGAGTCATCGTGTAATACAGTAATTTATCCTATCAAAAAAGAGAAAGGGGTTGTAGCATTTAATCTAAGACCTTCACCCGCTTAATCAGATTGTAGAGGCTGAGTTCCCTCTAGTTCCTAGCCCGGCGACAATTCTATGTAATACACCTGTCAAGGCACAATACTTCACTGTATTTGACTTAAAAAAAGGTGTTTTTCTTAATCCCATTGCATAAAGATTTGCAAGATCTGACGTCATTTACATTCAGACAAACTTGCCTGAAAAGCACTTGTTTACATCAGGGGTACTGTGAAACCCCATCGGTTTTCAATAGTGTCCTACAGATGGACTTAAGCAATATTGATTTAGAGAGTGTTGTATTACAGTAAGTGGGTGACATATTGGTCTGTAGCACCTGAGAGGAAGAGTGCAGACGTGATTCAGTTCAACTGATGATTATGCTTGCAGACAAAGTCTATAAAGTAGACAAGGAGAAATTGTAGTATTGTCAAGAGGAAGTGCTGTACATAGGCCAGATAATTTTGTATGAAGGAAAGAAGGTTACTCCTGAGATGGCTGAGGCTATTTTGAAAACAGTAAAACAGATCACAATAAAGCACATGCAGAGACTTTTGGGACTGTGTAATTATGTAAGAGCATGTGTCATTGATTACAGTTCATATTTAAGACCCTTGTTGCAAGCATTGAAGAAAGCACAGGTAAATCAGGAAACATTTTTGGGAATGAGGAGATGGAAGAAGGATTTGAAGAATTGAAAAAAGCTATTTGCACAGGTCTAGTTTAGGGATTCCCAATTATGATGAGGAATTCTTTTTATTTCCGTACACTAATGGCATTGTTATGACAGCTGTAGTTATGCAGAGAACCACATTGGGTTACAAACCCCTTGCATATTACAGTGGGAGTCTGGACAAAGTAATCAGGAGTCACTTTCCATGCAAACAATCTTTGGGAGCTGTCGCGTTCACCATAGAGAAGGCTGCTAGCACAGTGATGGGATGCTCTATGGTATTATTTGATGAACATGCATTATTTGCAATTTTGGAAAAACCTAAAGGCATGTTAAATTCTCAAAGGGCTTCTGCCTAGGAGGTAGTCATTTCGAATTCAGAAATCAAAATAGTCAGATGCAGAATAGTGAATCCTGCCATGTTCATAGCAGAACCATTGGCAGAGTGCGAGCATGCACTTGATTGCTCGAACTATGAGGAGTTTTATGAAGAGCTCCTGGGGGAGAAGGAAAATGCGTTGGCAGCTGGGGAGATTCTCTTTATTGATGGTTCTTCAAGAATCGAACAAAACGATGGACACAGGTGCTGCTGTTGTAAAGCACATGGTCAATGGGGAGTATCAAGTGTTGGCAAGCGCACGGCTACTGTCTCACTTTTCAGCACAGGCTACAGAATTAATGGTGCTGATAGTCACGCTCGAGAATCATGCAGACCAGGAAATATCAGTGTATAATGACTCCGCCTATGTGATGTCGACAGTACATGCAGGGCTAGCATGGTGGAAAAAGAAGGGCTACCTCCGAGCAGATGGCACTCCAGTGCAGCACGCAGCCTTATTGGACAGGCTTATTAGGGCACTACAACTCCCAGTAGCCATCGCAGTAGTTAAAGGCTCAGCTCATACTAAGAGAGCAGATTTGCGCTCATGTAGAAATCAAAAAGTAGATGAGGAAGTGAAACGCGTTGCATATAAAGAAGTTATTATGTCCTTTGTTACGCCTGATGTGAATGAAAGCATAGTGGTGATGATTAGTGTGTCTGAGTGTTATAAAAACCTGTCTAGGACTCAATTGGTAGCGATCCAAGTGGAAGCGCGCCAAGATGAAAAAGACTTGTGGATGCAGAGTGGTTGTTCTTTGAACCCCTCTGAAGCATTGTGGTGACAAGACAGCACTGGTAAACTGGTGATGCATGTGGCCTTATTAAGAGTGGTGTTGGAACAGCTAAACTACCCTGAACACGTTACTAGAGAGAGCCTCGCCACAACAAATGCTGCAAGTCTCTAATGGATACAGATACATGATTGTAGTGGTATGTACCTTTTCAAGGTGGGTTGAAGCTGGACTGTGTACACACCCAAATGCCACCTGTGCAGCCACATTTCTAGTACGAGAAGTGTTTCCTATAGAGGGAATTTGTGAAGTATTAAGATCAGATAATGCCCCTCATTTTGTTAACAAAATCTTTGAGCAAAAACGCTTGTTGCTTAGTATAAAGCACAAGTTTTCATCGGTGTATCACCCACAAGCGAACGGTGTCTGTGAGAGACTCAACGGGTTGCTTATAGAGAGAATAGCCACATTAAAATTGACCCTGAAAAAGGATGGTTGTATTATCTACCACTGGCATTGTATGTGTAGAGGGATCAACCGGGTTCAGACCACCATCTTACCCCCCATGAGATAATGACAGGGAGGTGAATGAGGACACCTCTCACACCTCTGACTAGGGTTAGAAGTGATGCTCACCCGACAGCAGAATTTTTAGGAAAGGAGCTACGTGATTATCTTACATACATGACTTCAAGTATCTCTGTCATTTCAGATCAGCTCAAGCAAAAGGGGTGTGGGGCAACTCGGAACACAGAAGGAGTTGCAGCAGCAAACGGAGTTAAAGAGCTATGTCTTCCCAAACCTTTTTAAAGGCCCCGTCATAGTAGCGGACGTTACACCATCTGTAGTAAAGATGTAAGGCAAACGCGCTCGGACATTCCTTGGTGATGTGAAGATCTATGCTGGAGAACCCTCTTAACTCCCACCCCCATCGGAAATATGTATCAGGCAAGAACCGCATCATGTGCAGACTCGGTCTATGACATGTGCAGACTCGGTCTATGACAAGGAAGAAGGAGAAGCTGTTAAATAAAGCTGAAGAATTTATTGAACTGTGGCTTATTTCGGGACACTCTTTTTAGTCATTAAAAAGGAGTTACGGGAAGTTATGTGTTCTTGAGCCACAGGAGCTTGTTGAAATTGGACTGAGGCATGCTTAAACCTTGAGTGAAAAACAAAGATATGCCAGATCTGGAGTTCCTTTTCGATGACTGGAAGAAGGAGCAGTTCCCCGATATCTTTCTCACTGAGTTCCTGTTCAGAAGTGCCTATGGCGGTGCCAAATTATTTTCTGTTCCTATTGCACGCTTATCCTGCGCGTGTGGGGAGAACTACTAGAATTCATCTGTTCTTGCAAGATCCTATGAATGGTCCAATTGTGAGGAGATTGTTTGCAGCTATCATTGAGCAAATTCTTCTGCTTCTTGAGTTCAGTGGGGAGAACACAAATGCCCCTATCACTATATAATGCACATAGACGGTCAGCTTAGTATTCTACTACTTGATTGAGGAGTTCCCGCATCTTGTTGGGAGGCAAACCAACATCCAAACGTTTCTGAGAGACCCGAGGAACAATGCACCTATCAATAGAATATTGAGAGGCATCATAATACGGAGTTACGGGAAGTTATGTGTTCTTGAGCCACAGGAGCTTGTTGAAATTGGACTGAGGCATGCTTAAACCTTGAGTGAAAAAGAAAGATATGCCAGATCTGGAGTTCCTTTTCGATGACTGGAAGAAGGAGCAGTTCCCCGATATCTTTCTCACTGAGTTCCTGTTCAGAAGTGCCTATGGCGGTGCCAAATTCTTTTCTGTTCCTATTGCGCGCTTATCCTGCGCTTGTGGGGAGAACTACTAGCATTCATCTGTTCTTGCAAGATCCTATGAATGGTCCAATTGTGAGGAGATTGTTTGCAGCTATCATTGAGCAAATTCTTCTGGTTCTTGAGTTCAGTGGGGAGAACACAAATGCCCCTATCACTATATAATGCACATAGACTGGTCAGCTTAGTATTCTACTACTTGATTGAGGAGTTCCTGCATCTTGTTGGGAGGCAAACCAACATCCAAACGTTTCTGAGAGACCCGAGGAACAATGCACCTATCAATAGAATATTGAGAGGCATCATAATACAAGTGAACGGGTACTCTGCGAGAACATTAAGATCTGAATGAGACTTTTTAGTTAGAAGATCCAAAGGTCTACTGATTAAGAAGCTTTGTTTCATGCTGAGAGAGGATCTTCATGTCTTCTGGTCAAAGGCCAATTTGTGGTGTCCATTGGGAATTTGTATTCATCATTGGCTAGCCAGCTGAAGCTGATGGAAGAACTTTTTGAACCAACTCAGCAGCATCCAGAAGTAGTACATGATGTTGCCCGATTAAAATGTGTTTTTCCTTCCTTAAAAGTAAAATGGGCAGCATCAATAGCAATTTTTTCATGGCAGATCACGAGAGACATCCAAGATGTGCAAAAAGCTATTGCTGCAAGTGGTCATATTTATGTGTCATTTACTCTTGTATCTTGTTCATAGTGATATTGCTCTCACTTACAGTATGAACTGCTTACTATATAGACAAAAGTGGAACAAAGAATCCTGTGTATCTTCCTGTACAAGAGAAGGATACTGAAGTGGCAACTACAAGGCAGCCGAGACCTTATGTGATTATTACTACTCTAGAGACACACACAATAGCACCTGGTCCTATTATAAGTAAACCTGGTTTACCTTTTAGAAGTAGATCACGGATGGAGATTATGCGACATATTTGTATGTCTAAAGAGTATATCGATAGGATGAAACTTCTGGAGCTTTCTCCTACACAGATGGTACATGTAAAAACACCCAGTCCACTGACAAATGTTTCTACGATTGGTTCAGTGAGAAGAAATCATGCTGACATATTGCATGAGATGGTTAGAGAAGCTCATAAGAAAAGAACCAGACCCAAGAGAAGTGCCGGGAAGGATGATCATGAGCTGAGTGATTACCTGGACAGTACAGCACACTTGTGGAGTAACATCTGGTATAAGCATATGAAAGAAGTGGGAAGAAGAACCTCAAAGGAGGAATGCTTTGTATGTGCACTCCTGCCTTACAGCATGGGAAAGACTAAGATCTTCATAGCCATTGAAATAGACGCCGAGACAGCACATTGGTCCTCATTATAAGTTTGGCAGTAGCCTTGCAGGCTGCCGCCAAACTTTCCAAAATTGTTGGCACCTGCTAATGGGCAATTACTGGGTCATTACAGCCCTGCCGGACCTGGTAATTGCCCATTCGCGGGCGCTGGAATGGAATGCTCCCCATTCCCACTTGAGCCCCATGGGGCTCATTGGGAATTGGGAATGGGGAGGTCGGATGCACCGGCACCGTTCAGAATGGTGCCAGTGCATCCAACATGCTGGACTCGTGGGTGCCACTCTGCCCGCTAGGTCAGACCTGGCAGGCAGAAAGGCACCTGTGAGCACAACTCATAGTTTGCCTTTCCGGGAACTACGGTACAGGCAAGCTTACCGGTACCATAGTTCCCGGACAGGCAAACTTATAATGAGGCTCACTGTCTATCACACATAGCACTTTGCCGCACCAGAGGTCTGTTCATGGGCTAAGATGCCTATCTCAAATGGGCAACTGAATGGATAGATCCAGATGAAGATGACTACATTCAGGATATGAAGAAAAGAAATAGGGCGCATACTAAGAATCATGTGATCACATACAAAAAACATGGAGTGAAAGGAACTGGAATCAGATGGGAAGTAAACAGAAGACTTGAGAGCCCAGGAAAATCTGCAGAAGAAGTTTGTAGATGGAAATACAGATGCCAAATGCATTTGTGGATCAGTGTTATCACCTGATGGATGGCAGTTTCTGCAGACAATCAACACAACCATAAAGGGATTTAATGCTATCAGAGAAGAGATGAGAGCCATAAGACTGATGACTCTTCAGAACATATACGTCTTGGACATGATCACAGCTATGGATGGAATATTTGTGCAAAAATCAGAGAATCATGTTGCACATTCATACCTTCTCATGACGACGAGAATGGCACCTTGACAGGTGCCATAGAGATGTTAACGAAGCTACAGGTCCAGATGATAGATGAAGTAGAGGACGTTGCTGATGACAGCTGGTTTGGATCACTCTTTTCTTGGGTTCCACAATGGATGGCAGATATGTTGAAGTTCCTAGGAGTCCTGATGGTACTGGTGTTACTCAGATTGTGTGTGATCAGGATTATACTAAGAAGATTTGGACAATGGTGCACACCAAATATTTTTTAAAAAAGTTTTATTAGATAACAACTTAAAGTGTCAATCTTATATCTTTAGGTGTGGGGGAGGAACTGGGGTCATGGCACAAAACTACTACACAAGACAACGAGAAAAAGAAGATTCTACCTAGGAATCCTCCCATCCCCTGCACACGTTCAATTGTTTGGATAAAGATCCAATACTGCACTTATTCACAAAATATAGCAATATCTTGTACAAAATCAAACTTGATAACAGAATCTTATGTACACAATATTTTTTATGTAAAAAAACAATATATTTCAATTTCAAACAAGTGTTTCTTGTTTACAAAAAAAGAAGAAACCATCTAATATCATGGTATACATAAAAAGTTAAGAAGAGATGGAGACCGATTAATTGAGCGACGCGTTTCGAGGATACTTTCCTCTTCTTCATATGGCCAAAACAGACTCTTTAAAGAAAGGAGACAATGATGTACAGTATTATAGTCAAAATAATCCACTTAATTCATAGAGTTTTACATATTATGTATTTCAATTCAACATTTCAGGATTCTCACTGGAAAAGAATATCACTCTCAAACTTAAATCTGAATTTCAATATGTTGAAAGAGCAATTAAATTTGCAATCGATATCTCGTTATAGCGTTCCATTTAGCAAATGGAATAATGTCTGAAACAGTCAGATATTTGAGGCTAAACGAAAACTCACACCGGTTGGTTGATTGATGTTGATCTGGATTGTCCCACAGACTGACACTGAATGGGTTGGGGTTCAGTATAAAGTTCGGGATGGGGAATACCTATCTAAATCAAAAACTAAGAGCAAAAGCTGAGATAAAAAAGAGAGTATAATTACCATCTATGATGCATGATAAGAATCACGTTCTGAAAGACTAATGAGAGAAGCATCTCGCTGAGACGGATGAAACTGGTAATTGGTCCTGTGGTGCCAACAGTGGTCATGTGATAATTCCAAAAGCAAGAAAGTGTGATGGCCATTTGAATGAAATCCCGGAAGAAGCAGAGAAAATGAATGGCCAAAATGAACGGTGACGTCACACAGAATCAGAACTGCCGTACATAGAAGAGATGCAGACTAAAGAATGTTGATATTCTATAAGGCATCAAGAAAGGATCGAAAAACCGGGTGGGGGGTGTCAAGGATGCATAAGGAAACCAAGATCCCAAACAGACTACGGGATGCGCACCCGCCAGTGGTACGAACGACAAGATGAGACAAGGTAGCCCCCATTTTCAACCTCACTAAATCCCAATTGACTTCTATAGAAGAAAAAGTACTTTCAAAAGGATTACGTTTTGTACCGATGAGAGTGGCAGATGATTTTGAGACAGAAATGGAACTGGACTATCGCATTCCAAAAGGCCAAAACGCAGTGCGTCGATAACACGTTTGTTTATTCATTGTCTCACGTTAAGTGAAAAAGAGGGTGATAATCAACAAGCACCCACGGGGACGGCGCTAGGTGCCTAAAGGAAAAGACTGTGAAGGGACACAGAGACATCATGGAACTCTCGGAAAAGGTAACTAACACAACTGTGATGCTTCACCATCACAAATAATCCTGGTCCAGTTAGACTTAAGCAATAGGAGATGTGATTCCGTTTTTTGTTTCTTTGGTACAACCGTGACACTTCTCCGAAAAAGAGGCTCTTACACCTATATGAACCTCTACAAAAACAAACTTCATGGTACAACACTGTAGGCAAAAAATGAACTAACCCAGAATGGATGTAATCGTGTACAACGTAGATTGATTTGTTTATATGTTTTTTACATGTTTATGAAATAGTATGTATAGGCGACCACAGTAATTATTATTTTTTGGATAAAATATGTCTTTTGGATAAGAAACAGTGGTGTTTCTTATATAAAGTGGTCCATTTGGAGTGGTAGCAGTTAGCAACTCCTGAGGTATGTATTTTGCTTGGAACTGACTATCATTAGTCATAAGAGAAACAGGAGCAGGAGGAAGCTTGTGGTTCACATTTTGTTCATATACAAGTACCTTATATACCACAGGCCCCTCGGAAATATAAAATTACAAGGTACAACCTATTTCTATATATGTTCAAGAGTACAGACAGAGTTGTAGTTAGAGCAAAAGAGTGATTCACACCGCCTTGGTGTGCACCAGGCTGAAAAGAAGAATACGTTTTAGTATCTTTTATGGCGGTAAGGTAAAATGCTTTGACTGTGATACTTAGACCTGTTGGGAAGGAAGCCAGGCCAGTATCTTATCTGAAAACAGATGCTGCTCTATGGGTGTCCTTCCTACTTTTAGTAACCAGCACCCAAAATAAAGTCAATGGGCTTCATTACAAGTGTGCCAGTCTGATAACAACGGTGTTGATAAGCCTACCAGCAGCGTTGTTACTGGACCGGCACACTACGACTCTGCGGTCAGAACTGGCGGGCGGAACGTCACCTGCTTGCAGAGTTTCTCAGAAGCACTGGTACCATTGCAAATGGTGCCGGTGCTTCCGTGGGTCCCATTCCCATGGAGTCCTTTTGGACTCCATGGGAATGGGGTGTTACAAAATTAACGGTGTCTGACTTCCCGGCCACCGGGGTTGTAATACCCCGGTGTTACTGGGAATAGGTGCCAGTAATCTTTTTCAAGTCTGGCGGAAAGCCACCGTTATCACCAGAAGGCTTACCGCCAGACATGAAATGAAACCCAATGAAACTAAACAATAAACATCCAAGTACGTGGAGGAACAAATAAGAAAAACTGAAGGTTAGTAAGGACCTACCTGGGCAGAACAAGGATGCTCTAGCCACTCTATTGTAGGCACCAATATCTGCAAAGCATGTGATCTTGGAAGGTGCTTGTTAGGGATGTCCGCTGATCATGTCCAGAATGAAGAAAAGAAACAAAAAGGGCTATCACCAATCCAAGGAAAATCCAATTCAATCCATGCAGAGGTCTGGGATCAGATCAAGGATGCGGGTGCTGGTTGAGTGACAAGGTTAATTGTAATTGAAGGAGGTAGACTTCTCCCGTTTTAGTGTCGGAAGCCACGGGAAAGACCTGGTGATGAATTCACGGGTGAAGAAGCAACTCCCGCGTGCAGGCAAGTTATTTGTGGGCAAGTATGTACACTTCCACGTGTAGGCAGGGAACTCACGGTTGATCTGCAAGTTTCCGTGTGCAGGAAGGGAATTTGTGGACAAGTAACTAAACATCCACGTGTAAGCGGGGAACTTGCGGGAGATCTGCAAGCTTCCACGTGCAGGCTGGGATTCGCTGAATGAGGGATGAAAACAATGCAGCAAGCAGGGAAGCACAAAGTAGGTAGCAAGAAAGGATAGAAATCCTCTTGCTAATGCAAAGGAAATTCAAAGAGCATTTTGGGAGAAATGAGCGGTGAGAAAGTTGAATATAACTTTAATCAGAAGCAACGCACCCCCGGAAAGGCAATGCCTTTATGGAAACCCAGAAACACATCATCACCGTAGCGTCTCCTCGCGTCGGGGCAACCATGGCAATGGAAGCATTACCTGACGTTAGTGTCAGGCTGTAGACATGGTGCTTGTGTAGGCGCCAAGGCAATTTCCACTTCTGCAGTAAAGATGAAGCCGCCCACCATGCCTTCCCTGTCTGGAGTGGTGCATCATGACAACAGCGAACTGGTGGTTTGGTTTCCCATTCAGGAGAGCCACCGGGAGTTGCTGTGAAGAGCCGGCAAGTGTCAGAAGACACTGGGGAGACCGAAAGTCTCGGAAGGTACTGAAAATAAGTAATGGTCGACAAACGCAAGTAAACACTGCATTAATCGAATGCTGAACTGAAAGAAAGTTGTTATTTGATTGAGCACAAGAACATGCTCCATCTATTGAAAACCGAACTGCAAGAAAGTTGCTAGTTGAATGAGCACTAGTAAATGCTGCATCTTTTGAATCCCGAACTGAAAGAAAGGTGCTATTTCAGTGAGCACAAGTTAGTACTGCATATGTTGAATACCGAACTGAACGAAAGCTGCTGTTTGACTAAACTACAATGTGCTGAATGGTGAATGAACACTATAAGTCAAATAGATATATCAAATGGCACATTGCCAGTACAACACGATATGAACAGAATTAAAGACGTGATGAAACTGAAGAGTTGTTTTGAATATTACAAGTGCAAAGAAGAAAAATAAAGAATGTCAGATATAACTGCAAACCTGACAATGAGTCATAAATATATGACAAGTCAAGAACTGGTATAAAAGAGTGTTTCAAGGAATACAATTGTGGAAAGTGAAAATCCAATGCAGAATAGCCAAAAAGGGGCCCAGCATCATTCGGGGAGATTTATGGTTGCGCGACCTGAGAAGGGTGGACCGTGAGGCCTGACTAACTGCGCCTAGACCAGAAAGTCTCCTAATGTGAAAGTTATCAACATCAAGAATCAAACCAGTGACAAAGTATAGGGATAGTGGTTGCGTGACCTGTGATGGGTGGACCATGTGGTCTGATAACTGCCCCTAGAACAGGAAACCCTGAATGATGAACAAGCTGCAATGTGAAAAAATTGGTAAAGCAAACCTGAAAGTGGGTCAAGTGGACAGTGTGTTTTTATTTTGAACTTTGAGCAGATGAAGAAACGTGAATGCTCTGTTAATGTCTTATGAAAAGAAACCCTGAGAGCCAAACAACTGGAGAACGCTATCTTGGGGAAGTGAGTCCCAGGACCTCCTTTTGGTGTGAACTGTGAAACATTTGAACTTGGGGAAGGGAATACTAAGGCCTCTTCTTTATGCGGATGATGGTGCATTCAAACTTGAAGAAGGTAATTTCAGAACTTGACTAAAGACTATTGTAGTTAATTGCTATTGGAACTGTATTGAACTGGAAATAGGGAACACAAGAAGAACTCAAGCTGAAAGCAGCTTTACTTTTAAACACTTAAACCGACATACTCTTAATTTTGGTCTTGTAGACATAAGGCCTCATTATAAATTTGCCGGTCCGGAAACAACGGTACCGTAAGCTTGCCGGTACTATTGTTTCCGGACAGGCAAACTACGAGTTCTGCAAGTGCGTGCCTTTCAGCCCACCAGGTCTGACCTGACGAGTGGAACGGCACCCGCTCAAAGACCTTGATGGATGCACTGGGACCATTCATGGGCCTCACCAGTGAGGAGTAGCTTGGATCTCTAGGCCCAGCAGGCACAGTAGCCACGTCTAGGCATAACCGTCCCACTCGGGGTGACAAAGCAAAACAAAAGAGGTGATGGCTGGAAGGTTTCAAATTAATCTTAACCTCTGGCATTCCCCTGGGCAACCCTCCAGACCATCTTTCTTCACCTGCCAATCCATTACAAAAGGGCAAAGACCTTATGCAAATCAGGCTTGGTCCCTCCCCAGAATGTGTAGTCCAACCCGAACTGCTTGGTCACTTCCCTTCTGCATGAAACCGCAAGCATTCCCAGACATGTTTCAGCCTTGTTGGGCCTCATCAGTGAGGGGTAGCTTGTATTTCTAGGCCCAGCAGTCACACGGCTCACCTCCGGGCATGCTCGTCCCACTCGGGCTGACAAAGCAAAACAAAAGAGGTGATGGCTGCAAGGTTTTGAATAAATCTTAACCTCTGACATTGCTCTGGACGACCCTTCCGACCTTCATTCTTTGCCTGCCAAGCCATTACAAGAGGGGAAAGACCATATGCAAATCAGCCTTGGTCCCACCACAAAAGGGGTAGTCTAGCCTAAACTGCATGGTCACATCCCTTCTGCATGAGACATCAAGCATCCCCAGACATGTTTCAGTCTTGTTTTGCCTCATCAGTGAGGAGTAGCTTAGATCTCTAGGCCCAGCAGGCATGGGACCCACATCTGGGCATACACGTCCCACTCAGGGTGACAAAGCAAAACGAAAGAGTTGATGGCTGAAAGGTTTTGAATAAATCTTAAACTCTGGCATTGCTCTGGGCAACCCTCAAGACCATCGTTCTTCACATGCCAAGCAATGTGTTCTAGGCAGAATTTAAGGGGTGTTAGGGAGAATTCTGAGAAATGTGCTAATTCCCTTCTACCTTAGAGACCCCAATCTTTTTTGCTGACGTTTGGACTTTTAATTTCTAACCTGGATAGAGTGAGACCTTTTTCCCACTTCCTCATGTATTTTTTTCTGTGATTTGGACCCTGTGTTTCTTTTGACTTTGGAGTCTGACAACTCCATAGGCATCATCTTTACATTGTGACACGCAGCACATTCGATGCAGTGGCATAGTGAAGTCTCTTAGATTCCCCAAAGGTTTAAATACCTTCTTTTGGTAAAACTACTGTTTCCAAGAGCAGTGAAGTGAAATTGACTTTACTTAAATTTTGTAACTTTCTAGACCCAGCACACACTATTTTACCAAGGGTGCTGGAGGGGTTACTTAATATCGCCTTTGTCTAGTTTCTCATGTAATATTGTTTTGTTACCCTTTCTACAATTAATGGCTGGAGGCAATAGTTTACTTTTTACTACCACTGTGTGTTTTTACCACGGGTTGTATTCGCAGCTGCAGTAAGGCACCCATGGGTGCCCATTTTGTCAAAATGGCCCTGGTCTTGTTTTCTCACCATTTCCTTTTGGAAAGGTCCTTCTTGAGATTTACCCTGTGCGACAAGCCAGGTTTGGTTCCTTGGTTCATTTTGTCTTCAGTGGGATTCATGAGGGAAGCCTGCCTCGGCTCCAGTATGTCTGGCAGGGGCAGGAAGTCAGCGAGGTATGCAAAACTCCCTGTGCTTAATCGCCTTGGTTAAAGGAATGCACCCAAAGGTGATTGGATGACTGGCTGTCCTTGGAGGACAGCCACCCTGCTGTGTGATTGACAGCTAGGCTGGAATGAATGGGAGAAACCTGCATAAAAGGCAAGGCTTTTTAGCTTGGAAGGCAGATCAACCACTGGATGAAGGAATCCGAAGAAGAACTTGGAAGAGACACCTGCTGCAACTCCTGGACCATTGGATTGCCTGGTGAAGCCCTGCTACAGTGCTGAAGCTCCAAATTTGTTTCAACTAGAGAAGCCCTGCAAGGACGGCTTCACACTTTGGGTTGGTGGGACCAATCAACCCCAAAGTAAACTTGCCTGGACATCCTCTCAGACCTGGCTGTACTTCCACTGCTGCCGCTGCTGGAATCGGAGTGCCAGTGAGAGGAACACCAGATCGAGTGCATCACGTTTAAGTCAGACCTGAGTGCCAGGAAGATCCTCCGGACTTACCTGAAGCAGGACTGACCAAACCTGAGCCACCCCAACAGAGTGCTGAACCCCAGATGCGAGGAAAGTCTGAAGTGGCATCCGAGAACCGCAGTGTTGCTATTTACTGTAAGGAGCTGAAACCGTGATGTGCCGCTGAATTGAAGTTTGACCTTTGCTGCTGCCGACCTTCTCATTGTGTTGCAGGAGTCCCCAGAAGTCCTCCCTCTTGCCCCATGACTGAGCCCAGGAACAGCAAGATCTGCAGAGCCGCACAAGAACAGAATCCAGCTGTAACCATTTCTTCTAACCAAAGGTACTGTAACCCTAAAAGGACTTACCTCTTGTTTTTTTATCCTTACTTGCTCTTAGTTTAGACTTGTCTTGGTTGCCATTGCAGAGTTGTTTGCAGCTTTGCCCCTCACAAGCCTCCCAGCTTGTGGCCCTTCAAGTGAATCGTATTTTCTACAAACTCTTCTAAAAACATTGTGCAAAACGTTTACTTACCTGCAAAGAAGATCTTCAGCTTCCCTAGACTTTGTTTAACTAACATTGACTGTCCTGGCTCCCCAAGAGATTCTTCTGCCTCTGATTTTGTGTTTTTGCCTTTCCCCCAGGAAAAGGTTAATTTACTTTGCATTGGAAGGTTTTAAAATGTTCTTACCAGTTTATGAACTATTTGTTAACCATTGTTTTATTCCTCTATTCTATATCTTGCAACCCAAACTCAGTATTACTCTAAATGTACCAGTGATAATTCAATGGGCCTCATTATAACATTGGCAGTCCAATAATAACACTGCTGGTAGGCATACCGGCACCATTGTTACCGGACTGTCAAAGTACAAGTTTGCATATGGGATGCCATTGTGCCCGCCAGGTCTAACCTAGCGGCGGAACGGCACCGGCCTGCGTACTTTGACGGATGCACCGGCACTGTTTCACACAATGCCTGGCTTCAAGGACTGCCGGGGCTGTAATGCCCTAGTGATTCCCCATTGCCAGGCACCAGAAAAAAAGCACAACTCCGGCGGTGCCTGCCATTTTTACCGGCACAGCTACCGCCAGAGTTATAATGAGGCCCAATGTCCACAGTGTCCTAGCTATTTAAGTCACCTGAAGGTGTAGGAAGTGTCTGTATGCCATCCCAATGGGTATCATCTGATGTAGAGAAACATAGTGTGTTTTGAAGTGTATTATATTTGTTACATGTTTTGCTCCCTCCTGAAGAAGGCTTATATAACTGACTCTTTAAAAAAAATGTTTAATTAAGAAACCTTCAGTATACGTGTTTATTTGAATAACTGTCACTGTAAAACTCTGTGTTACATCATTACTGCTCACATTGACCCCTCTTGCGATAAGCCTTGCTGTTCAGCCACACTACCAACCTGTGTAGTACACACTTATACCAAAGGTTGGGTTCAAATTGCAACGAGGTCAAGGTTGCTGTAGTCTCCCAAAGGGCACTGCACACAATCTTGCCTAAAAAGGGGGCAAGTATGCTTTTCTCTTAGGTTGTGTCTGTGAATGAAAGTCAAATGATTGAGTAGTGTCCTTTTCTCAGCTTAATGTGTGCAGGTCAATCTTTGTTGTGTTAGGCATTGCAAAGCCAGTTTTATAGACTTTTCCTGAATTTTCGGTGGTCCTTCAGGATGCAGATTTCCCTTGGTACTGCATTCCAGTGTTTGGCGACCATAGTGGAAAAGTCAGAGTCTCTATGTGTTTCACTACAAATCTACTGGTTTCTAAAAGTTGTTTCTTTATCGTAGGTTTCTGGTTGGTTGGTAGATTGAGATTTTGCTTTGGAGGAATTCTGCTCCTTGACCCACAACTGTTATTTGGTTGATGCAGAGGGACTAAAACTGGAAACTTTTGTGTTTAGTAGCTATGGAGTCCTCTTAGAGATAGTTTTATGTGTAGGAGTCTGGCTGTTTTAGTTTAGATCATTGAGGTTATTTTGTGAGGTAGTACGGCAGCTAGTTAAATGTGGATTGCGTAGTCGGTTCTTGAAAGGATCAGGGAGATTATGGCCATTCCTCTGTGTGTGACTGAGAGGGGAGGCGTAATCTTCCAGATAGAGTAGAGATGTTTAACTACTTTTTGACTGTTGCATTGAATTGGTGTTCCAGCATGTGTCAGTTGTCCATCAATATGCCTAGGTTCTTTATCACTTTAGATGGTTTGCAGCATTTTCCCATTTTCAAAGGCAATGGTAGACATGTTTCATGTGTGGTATGAGGTGATATTATTTCTGTTTTGTCTCGGTTGAATTTTAAGAAGTTTGTCATAATCTATTCATTAATTCTCGTGAGGCAGTTAATTAATGTGGTGCTGAAGCTTATGTTGTTTTTCATTTTGTATATTATTTGAATGACATTTGTATAGTTGTAATAGGTGAGACAATACAATGTTATGATCTTCATCAATATGGTCATATAGATGTTAAATAGGAGGCCCATTCTTAGTGGCATTGAATGCCTTTAGTTGGCCACATATTCTGTGTGTGATTCAGTATACAAGTTGTCATGTGGTTCATTTTGTTTTGGGGGTGGGTAGTTGCATTGTGTCTGAAGATTTCTTTTGAAAGACGTCCAGTAGGTTACACGTGAGGTTCGTTATTGCATCTGATTCTAGGAAATGGTTGTTGTGTGGTCTGTGGTGAGTATATGTGTTGAGGTTTCTGGTTAAGGACATGTGGTCTCTGGCATCTGTGCCTTGATGAGTGTGCCATGGTTTCCAAGTTTTTATTTCAAAATTGTATTCTTCAGTTTGTCACATATAAGGTTGACTGTGGGGGGTTTCTGGTTCTTCTCCTCATGAATTTTTTCTCCAGAGAATTATTTCTGCATTCTTTCTGTGTTCTGTGAAGGGCCCTTGGAAACTGGTAGATGGACAGCTAGTGTGAAACAAAGCAGGTTTTGTATCTGGGTTGTAGTCATTCTCTCCCAACGGCACGTGGGCCATGGTTGCTTGGTATTGTATATTCAGGCCAGTCATTGAGTTTGTAGAAGGAGTCCCAAGACCACCCCCTTTGCACCTCCAAGTTATGGTCAGGACGAAGAGCTAGAAATGTTTGCTGCCATTCATCTTATGTTGGATGAATCCCGAGTGCATCAATGATCGACAAGTACACTAAAAGATATCCTCTCAGCCAGCCATACAGACCAAATACAATGCAAGTCTTCCCGAGTGAGGAAGAGGAGCCAGTGATCGTGGACAGACACCTATATGGACAGCCTCGACTAAGCCCCAAGAAGCCATTGAACTGACGTCATTAGTGACACCACCACATAGCAGTGTTAGACATGAAGCACATGTGCAGTCCACACTGCACCACATTAACATACACTTGTATGCATGAAAAACATGAAAGAACAGTTCTATAGTTAGAGGACAGATATACATATTTACTGTCAATGCTTTTATTATTTTGTCATTAGCCAAATGCAGTAATGCAGAACAGCAAGGCCCAAGAGATCCTGAACAAGCTTACTCATGCCTGAAGCAAATTTTCATGTGGATATACAGGAGTATATTTGAAACCTGATCAAACCACATATAGCTAACTCATAGGGAACGTAGCATAACATGGACACCGTAGAAACCGCATTATAAGGTTTAGGAAAATTACAGCAGGCCTCAAGCCACTGAGCAGGAGACAGGCAGAGCTGACTAGGGCTGCACAAAGAGCAAGACACATGAAACAGGCCCACAGCCAAGGTCAGAGATATGAAGATGCATTCCAATCCCCAGACGACAAAGGGACCAGCTGCAGAGAAACAAAATAAATCCTCATAATTATGAGCTGCATTGTGGTCTCTAAACATGTGGTGCAGCCAAGTGAGACAATGGACAGTCATACATGGTGAGAAAGAGAAGCGGGTGTCAGCAAATGAGATGCAGATTACAACAAGTGTTGCTATCCTAAGGAGAATATTCACATAAAGCAAGATGGTGTGCAAAAGTTACAATACAGACACATACACCATTCACATCACCTTGAAGAGGTGCACAGTGAGCTGAGAACTCAATTGATTACTAGGCCTTGGGGCAGCCAATCTAACCAATCACAGTTTAGTATTCCAGGGGTGGATGGCAAAGGGCATGAACCAATGGTAAGCCCACTTCTCTGCAACAATGTAATAGAATAGTTTTTGGGGACACTCAGGCCAGCCTCCCGACATGTAAGAGCCAGTAGAATAACACGTATACGTGATTGTATAGGTTATAGCACTCTTGATACCCAATCCCTCTACCTAATAGGTTTCTCGAGACGGGCCCAGACTGTGACACGGAAATCAAACAAAACTGGCCTGCGTTCCATGAAATGGTATGAGATACCGGAATCTTTTTTTGTTCTTTTATTGATCACTGCTAGTTTTATTTGCAATAAACTGCAGTTTGTACTTGCCATCTGACTGAGTCCTCCGTTTATTCTGGGGAGGGAGTTAGGCCCTCCGAGTCCATGGACCCCCAACATCACTCTGGCATACCTGGGAGTCACACCTAACAAGTTGTTGATTGGGCAGTGGGTGGTTGGGAAGTATTTGTAATAATGGTGTTGAGCCTGTAGGATAGTTCCATTCTGACTTGGCTGTCCCTACATGGGTATCCCATTGACACATTGCTTACGTCATAAACTGAAGTCAACTTAAAAATGCTAATGCTGACAATGTTTTATTGTCATTTGGTATCTGTTACCTGAGGGTGACTCTGTGCATGTAAAGATCTAATATACCACAGTGCATATTTACTATAAGGAAGTGTGGCATGTGAAATGGGAGGGGGTAGTATGCTTAAATCTAGGTATTTAGGGATACATAGAGGAGAAACACAAAAGGGCACAGTATAAAGCAATGTAATGTGCTTTTTAGTGATGCCTGAAAATGAACTCAAAGAGTATGGTTAACAATCTGAAGCTGGAAGCCATCAACCGGGCAACAAAAGTCACCCAACCTCCAGCACTCACCACTCAAATACAGCACACCACCCACACTCACCAAGAATCTGCCACCACCCACCAATGGCTAGTGTTGACTGCAAATTCCAAGCCTTGCAAAGAGTATATAGGGCCTCATTACAAGTGTGGCAGTCTGGAAATAAGGGTGCTGGTCCCTACATGGGTATCCCATTGTCACATTGCTTACTTCATAAGCTGAGGTCAACCTAAAAATGCTAATGCTGACAATGTTTTATTGTCATTTGGTATCTGTTACCTGAGGGTGACTCTGTGCATTTAAAGATCTAATAGATCACAGTGCATATTTACTCTAAGGAAGTGTGGCATGTGAACTGGCGGGGGTAGTATGTTTTAATCTCGGTATTTAGGGATTCATAGAGGAGAAGCACAAAAGAGCGCAGTATACAGCAATGCAATGTGCTTTTTAGTGATGCCTGCAAATGAACACAAAGAGTATGGTTAACAATCTCAAGCTGGAAGCTTCCACCCCCCACTCACCAAGAATCTACCAGCACCCACAAACGGCTAGTGTTGATTGCAAATTCCAAGTCTTGCAAAGAATATTTAGGGCCTCATTACAAGTGTGGCTGTCCGGAAATAAGGGTGCTGGTCATACCGTACCATACCGTACCGGCAGACTTTCTGGACTGCCACACTACAACTCTGCCTCCCTGGGCTGTTGACCTACTGGCACAACGGCCCCAGATGGCAGAGTTGTCACAGAAGCACCGGCACCATTAGCAACAGTGCTGGTGCTTCTGTGTCCCCTATCAGACTCCATGGCAATGAGAACTTGCACTTTCTGCCGCCTGATATCCAGGGTCGACGGGACTTGTATTGCAACCGGGATCTCAGGCGGTCGAAACAGTGTTATGAGTCTGGCGGCAATCCGTCGTTAGCACAGGCGGGTTACCGCCCACTCGTAATGAGGCCCATAAGCATTCACACTCAGAGATAGATGTGTGACAGAGTTTAAAACAATGCAAGGACTTTAATTAGGAGTATCTAGCTATGGGCAAGATGCAGCATAATATATGGCAATGTACTTTGAAAGGAGCATGCATTTATGAAACACAATAGTATACCAAATGGACCAACTCAATGTGCTATGTGAAGGATGCCAATTTACAATAGGAGACAACAGACATCTCTCAAACATGTTATCACAAATGGCAATCTTATCTTTTGCAGACACATTCAGACATCAGTGTTTCTGAGGAAAGGATTCCCTTAGTAGCTTAATGAGAAGTCTTGCTGTCCTCAGTAGTTGCTTTTACCGTGTTTGGGGCGTCCTTTAATCCCATCAGTATCACCAAAGTGGGAAGGTTTAGATGCTACTTTGGAGGTATTCGAGCACTGTACAAAATAAAATTAAAAAAACAGTCATCAACTGAGAAACACCTCTAAATTATGAGTTTATGTATACACCAGACATATTATAATGGTGGCAAAATCACATTTCACTGGCAAATGTACAAATGATAAATTAATATGTGTTTTCTGTCCACCCTTTCAAATAAATACACCTTGTGTATCCTGTAATGGCATTGTGGAACTGATATCTAACTACTTGTCACTGCCTGCCCAGTACGAACATTGGTGCCTGTGTACTCAGAAAAGACACCCTGTCAAATTTCAGGCATATAATATTTAGGTTACGCAACTTTCCAGAAAAGTGGTTAATTACAATTTTGACAAATTTTGATTGATTTCTCATAGTGCCAATATGTCCATCTGTCTGCTTAATTGATTCTGAAAGACTGCAGTATCAAACACACACTCTAAAAAGGATATGTTTTCCAAAGAATGTGCTGATTTTGGTATGCTAAAAGAATTACACTGACACTCACAGTGTTCCCTGACAGTCCCTTAAGCCAGAGCTGCATATCTGGGGATGACAAGGCAACCTTTGCATAGCACAGAGCTTCATTTTTCATTTTCATTTTTTTCCATGTACACATGTGTTGCTTTATTTTTACAGGCCAGTAGTTAGAGGCCAAACTAGAGAATTCTTGTTGTGACTGGGTAATACCATTGATTGTACCGACCTAACTTGCAATTCTTTAGTGGCCTTAACTTCACAGTGCACAACATCATTACAGTTTTCTTCATGCAAGAAACCTTTGCCACAAGAGTAAAATAGTGCAAAATGTTTTTGCCTGTGCACCTGCTGCTGAAATGTTTGTGAGTATTGTGACGAATCACAGGAATGTGTCCCTTCTTCACAAGGGTGAGCACCCCCCGTGAGGCTAGTGAGGTGAGCCCGCTTCGAAATACCCTCCCTAGGAGTAGAGACAAGTTCAACCTCACTGGGAGAGACTCCCCCTTTGGGGACAAGGACTCCTGTTCCTGTGAGGAACTCCCTTAAGAATCTTTTAACTTTCCCTCTTTAACCATATCCCACAAGGTCTTGTACGAACAAAGAACAAATATATGTTATTGTGAAACAGAAAATGTGACTATCCCTTTAATGGAAGACTGGTATGTAACTAAGACGAAGATGATAAATAATAAAGGTGAAGGGCTTTAAGAGATCGATAGAGAAAGCAAGTGAGATGAGGGTATGCCGGGAAGGTCCAGGGCTTTGTCACCTCTGCAAGGGGAGGACAGTGGGAAAGCAGAGAAGCCCACAAATTACAAACCGGCTGTCAAATCAGAGATGAGATGGTGGATGTATGGCGTCCTGTCAACGGGAGGGAGAGAGGAGTAGCAAGCGGTGGCATGGCCTCAGAGACCCAATGGTGGACCAGAGGTCATAGCAAACACACTGGGGCCGCTACGTGGCTGAGACCACTCATCAAACCGGTACCTGCATTACTGAAAAGCAATTTGGAAGGAAGATACAGAGAACGAGAGGTCAGAAGAGGAAACCGGTTTGGGCGAGTGAAAGAGAAAAGACAAACCAAAGGAAACAGAAACCTGGTGACTTCATCCCCAACAGAATCAGGTGACTGGGTAAAGGGGAGACCATGGGAAGTGAATGAAAATCATTATATGAACATTCCTACTCTTTCAGGTCAAATTACTGAGAGTATACCAGTAAAAAGAGAAGTGAATGAAAATCATAATATGAACATGCATACTTGTCCTCAACAATATAAAGAGAATACACCAGTGAAAGAAGTGAATGAGCATCATTATAAGAATATTCATACTCCCCCATCTCAAGTCAACCGGGAAATAGCCTGAAGGAAAAGAGGAGTAATAGAAGATTGTTATCGGAGTACTCATACTTGTCACAGTCGAGATTACGAGAACTTAGTAGTGATGACAAAAGAAGTAAAGGCGAAAAGGTGAATCATTATGAAAGAATTCGTACTCATCTCAGTAAAGACATTGGGCCTCATTACACAGTAGGCGGCAAGGGATTACCGGCACCGGTAAGGGCACCGGTGCTGGCAATCCCTTAACGCCCTACTAAGAGGTCCCTCAGTGGGTCCCGTCCTTAACATGTGGTCAGACCACACGTTAAGGGCGGGACCCGCTGAGGGACTTCAGAGCAAATAACGGTACCGCTAATAGCGGTACCGTTATTTGCTCCTTCCCCATTCCCATTGAGCCCTATGGGGGCTCAAATGGGGAATGGTAAATGGCATGGGGACTTACCGGGTGCTCCAGGGTCGGAATGACCCGGTAAGTCCCCATACCGCCTACCCAGACCTAGAAGGCGGTAGGGGGTAGCCATGGCGCTAAGAGCGCCATGGTTACCTCCTACCGTGTAATGAGGCCCATTGAATGTATAACACAAAGAGATAAAGTATTGAAGGAAACTAATTAGGAGAGTAATCATACTCTTTGAGTTAAAGTGAGGAAAGCATCATCCTTCAAGGGAAGGAACATATTGTGAAAACAAAATCAAAATATCGAGGCTGAGTACCCCAAAAGGAAATACACCAAACATGAGTTACAAAGGAACATACAAAGTACTTTATTTGATACTGAATCCAGTTACGAAGAACAGAGCAAAATCAGATAGCTATCGGCCCTCAGTGCAACACAACGAACTCCAGCGTGGTTCAGTGAGTTCAGTGAGAGACGCTGCACATTAGAATGCATTGGTCTTTTATACTCTTTGTGAGCACGATGTCCAGCCCTACTTTGGGTTAATATTCTGCTAATACATCACCGATCCAGGGTTCATGCCATCCGCATATAACTGGTTTGCTTTTAATACATATATCAACAAGCCTATACAGCAACTGTGTATTCTTGGATTTCCCATGCAGGTCTTCTCAAACATTAATACAATGTAGTTAAACAAGTGTTCTACATTCAGTATTTGGATACATTGTTCTTAACATATGCTCGGGGATTAGTTTCATTGCACGAGTAATCCTTTACACACAGGTCAACGAAGGACAAGGTCTCAGTTCACGACCTCAACAAGTGGCCTGGAGACAAGTTACATATTAGATACATACAGAGGTCAAGACAGCCATGTTGTATTTCGGAATGACATCGTCCACCATTTTAATTCACAGGGTGACTCTACAAAGCGAACCTAAAATGGCGGATTGACCTAAAATGGTGGTTTACATTGATTTTAAGGTCAGGACCTTGCAACACGGATTTCTTCGCAAGCGACTTATGAGCAGCTTGGCATAGGCCAATATACATATATTTATTGCGATAGGAAGCACGATTTAATTTCTCATTTGACAATATGAGAAAAAGTCCGGAGAATAAGGATACAGAAACATATATATTAAAGTGCATATAACCTCAAGATTACAGAAACCGTGAATCTAATAAAAGAGTAGGAAACCTCAATAGAGAATCACAGAAAGGTTGGATAGCCCTACCCTGGGAAAAGGGAAGAACAAATGATGGAAATAGAATTAATGAAGAAAGTAATCATCAAATAAGATATACTCTAGGGCCCCTGGCAGTTCCCTGATCTGTCCAGGTGAATGAAGTAATAATGTATACAATTGATCAGGGTGCCCCGAATGGACAAACAACTCTCATGATTTAGAGACGTATTAGTAAAATGCGTTACTTATAATGTGTTATTTTGGTCAAAAGAAATTTGGTAACCTAATACAAAAAGGTGATCCTAATTACACAGGACAAAACCAAAACATTATGTACACATGCTTTGGTGGAATCGGCAAAGAAATCAATGCACATACAGGAAAAACAACAGAAATAATGTTTACAAAACATGTTGTACAGATTAGATGAGTCCCATTTTCTTTGTTGGGAACCAGAAATCTTGCAGTATTTGCTGATTCAAACAGCTGAAAGATGACAGTGTTCACGTTTGACAATGTGAGAGGAATTGTCTGCACAGGTGTGTTTCGGCAACTTTTAGCAGTCTATGGTGCTTCAGATTGGGGGGGCCTTCATCAGGATGGAGGAGGAGATTGTATTAAGACAATAAATGATGAATCCTGTGTATATTTGTGACATATCAAACAAACAATGGTGTTTGAGTCACTGAGTAGCCATTCGGGTATATCATTAATAATTAAAAAAGCTATTATTGCTTTTAGTTGGTGAACAAACCCAGGAGAGGGGCTTACCGTGTGAATCTTGTTGAACACGGTGTGGAACTCCACTTGTGTTGGTTCACGAGTGTCCAGGTAAGGGTGGAGATAAAACTCTCAAGGCCTTGTGGATAACAGGGTGTTAGGAAAAGGAAGGGTAATCAGGAATTGCCTGGAGGTGCAATGTTGCTGTGTCAAAACTGGTCATAGTAGACCGAAACTGTGAAGGTGCATCACAGTGGTCAGGGCACCTGTGAGCTCCATCAATACTCTAGTGCATGATTGTGTGAGACCAAGTGGTTGCATATCATGTGGTCTGTATAGTGCGAGGGTACCTAACTGATGCTCATGCTAACGCACCATGTGGCGGCCTCGAAGGGGTGTGTATCTTAAACACACGTTAACTGACCTCAGACATATGTGTAGGAGCTCTGGTATGAAGCGCAAGTGGTTGACAGTGAATGATTAAAGACCGGCGCAAAGGTGGGTAATGCATCTAAAATAACCGGTCTGGTCCCAGAGCTAAATGATGTTGCTAGATCATAAGCACTGATCAAAGGAAGATTTATTCAAAGTATCCCTATTACGGCAAGACCCTCTTGTGGATCAATCTATGACCTCAGAAATATGCAGAGGAGCTCTGGCGTGAAGCGCGAGTAGAGAAAAGTGAACGGTTAAAGACTGACACAAAGACGCGTAATGTATCTAAAATACCCGGTCTGGTGCCCAAGCTAAATTATTTTACTTTGTCATTGAATGCCGATCGAAGGGAAACTTAGTAGAAGTGTCCCTATTACAACAGAACCCTGCTTGGTGAATAGCTTGTGAGCTAATGTATAGTGCAATTACACCAATTGTGCGGTCGGCATGGACTCCATCAGTGCTCGAGTTAGTGCTGAGATTGGAGTGACAATGCCGTGCACAGATAGCCTCAGGCATCCGTAGCCAAGGTGACCAGTTTAGTAGTGTGATTGGCAGGGCTGTGGAAAAAGGCAGCCATTTTGGAGTGGTGTTCCGATCATGCACTTGTGCTGGCTGACCTGACAGGCCAGTGTTGGTTGGTTTGTCATGATTGAGACCACCATATACAGTGCTGTGAGTGTGCCTATGCGTGATCAGTTTAGTTTTTTAAAAACATGTTGGCCAGATATGCAGGAACAATCTACACCAGGGGAGGGGACTGGTCAAAATGTCACAAGGGAGACTTCTCTCATAGGGTTTAGAGACAGTGCCATTTGCAAGAAAATCTGTGCTCTACTTGTGATACCCTCATGAAGCACCCTTTGGGCATGCAGTGTGAGTGACTGTGTGCCGCCGAATGGCTGGTGTTGAATGTACAGTTGGCGATGGGCTTATAAAGGTTCTAAGAAGGGCACAATTGAAAACAATGATGATGACCCATGTGTGGCATATACAATGGAAAAGTAATAAGCAGACACATGTTCAAAGAAAGACACAATTGCATACATTTAGGATGACACTGGTGCCGTTCAAGAAAATTCCTAATCACGCTGTTTTATTATATACAGTGGGACGTGAGTTCACATCGATGGCCCAGTCGATTTGACATTTTATAAGACACACCCACGACTATGGGGCGTGGCCTAGGGCCGTATTATCAAGCCCCTAAAAAATGATTCCACTCAACCGCAGTGATTTACACCATTGTTCACAGTGTCTAAATGATGTATCCACCTATGTTCAAGTTTGGTCAGTTGCATGTTGATGTCTCCTCCTCTTTTTTGCAGGGAGACCATTTATAGGACAAACCACTTTAGTTCTCAATTGGTATGCTTCTTGGTGGCGTAATGTTCAACCAAGGGTTTGTCTGGTACTAGATTCCTGATGCAAGAACGGTTAGTTGCTCATTTCTAGTACGAGGGTCAGATATGTATGTTTTGGACACAAGGACAGTTTACATCATTTTGATTACGAACACAGGCTGGTCTTTAATTTTAGTTTCCTAGGCAGGGAAACTCTCTTTAGGATAGGGACAGAGAGGTATTTATGTAACGCTTTTATCTTAATAAAGATGTCTAATGTTGGAACCATTACAACTGTGTGTCCGCCTCTCATTTCTGACCCCTCACACATGACACTGCCTGCCTCTCTCAGCAGGGCTCAGTCTTAGGTCAGCTCCTGCCTGACCGGACAAGGACTCACTCAGCATCATGGCAGCTTGCTGCTTCCCCTATATCTGGTATGCCACCGAGTTCTGAAACTCCAATCTTGGAGAGTTTCTGCACCTGCTGCCTCTTCTTGGTGGGCTTCTAAAGTTCCTTTGTCCATCATCTATTCATATACACTGTTGCCACTGGTGGATTGTCAACATCCTTTGTTTCTTTTGATGTTCTGATCTTCAGGTTTCCTCAGGGCCACCTCATACCAGTACCAGCAAAGTGAGTGATCTTCATGTTTTCTGTGGTCTTCTTTTTTTCTTAGTACTCTCTGTATCCCAAGAACTACAATAATACATAGGTCTGTTTTCAAGGAAGTGGATTGAAATGGTGGGGGGTTAGGGAAGGTTGGGGTGTGACACTCTTCAATGGGCTTTACCTTTGTCACAGGATTGATGAGAGATTCGATCCGGGAATCAACTGTAGGAACAGGTGTAGGATGTGGGAGGACGGAAGGTTGCACCGAAGGGTCAAATCCTTGGCTACAAAAAAAGGGGCTGGTCTTGACAGCCGAGTGATCCGAATCGTTGTAGGCGAATTCCGCCACAGGTATTAGAAGAGACCAATCGTCCTGGACCTTGGTAGTGAAGCAACAAAGATATTGTTCCAGGCGTTCAATTCACACGTTCAGTATCCCCATTAGTCTGTGGATGGTACCCTGAAGAGAGGGCACGTTGGATTCCCAGTATCCGGCAAATGTGTTTCCAAAATTGAGAGATGTATTGATGCCCTCTGTCTGATATGATTTTGGAAGGGAGTCCAAGAAGTCGGAATATGTGTTCCAGGAAGATTCCAGCAGGTTCTGAGGAAGATGGTAGTTTATATAATGGTGTAAAATGAGCCATATGAGTGAACAAATCTATGGTGACCATAATAGTCGTGTACCCCCTGGAAGGTGGTAATTCCACTATGAAGTCCATGGGGGTCATTCCGAGTCCGGCGTTAAGGGAAAAACGAGGCCGGTAAAGGAAAAACGACTTCCTTTACCGTTACCGTCCATTCTGACCCGCCACACCGTTATTTACGCCACCGTAAACTACGATTGCGTAAATAGCGGACCAGTGTCGCGCGCCCGACACACCATTGCGTAAATAACGGGAAGGCGTAAACCATCTCCGATTCCAATCATCGCGAACACGGAAATAATGACCTCCACAAGGGCGCAAAGTACCTTACCGCCATGACGTTAATACCGGCATCGCGGGGAAGGTGTTAACAACCCTGATCAGTGCTTGGAAGAGGAACAGGTGCACCCAATCAGCACAGGTGGAGGCAATAGAGTCTGGGCACAGCACAAAAGGAGCACACCCACACACCACACCCCCACCCACACCAAGATGATACCAATTGTAGCAGCATTCCTGGAGCTGGAGGCCCTGCTTGCAAGGCAGCAACTACGACAACAGCAACCACAGCAACCACAGCAACCACCACAGAGGATACACAGGAGGAGAAGGAGGGTGAGACAGGGCCAGCATGCCCTACCGGTGCAGCCACCATTACCACGCCGACAGCCCCCAATTCCCCGCATCAGAGCCACCCCCTTCAACCTCACACCAGAGCAGATCCACACCCTGTACCGGCTTGACTGGGACACCATAACCACCATAGTGGCCCTGATACATACCGACATAGTGAGCCTCATAGAAATCAGCACTGCCATCCCCCCTCTACTAAAGGTAGTGTCCGTGCTCCACTTCCTTGCCACAGGCACCTACCAGCATACAGTGGGGCACATGCATGGCATTTCACAGCCAATATTTTCCCAGATACTCAACCAAGTGCTGGATGCCCTCCTCAAGCACAGAAGGGACTACAAATGCCTCCCCTGGACTCCACAGGAGATATATGATACCAAAGCTGCCTTACATGCACTTGCAGGCATGCCAAATTGCATAGGTGCCCTCGACTGCACCCACGTAGAATTAGTGGTTCCCCATGCCATGGAGGTGCCGTATCGCAACCGCATGCAATACCACTCCATCAACGTCCAGATGGTGTGCAATGCCAGTAAGGCCATCACACAATGCAATGCTCGGTACCCCGGATCAACTCATGACTCCTTGGTCCTGCGGAACTCAACAGTACCACGCTACATGGGCCGACATGCCGGACAACGTACCTGGCTGCTTGGTGAGTAACCATGATGGGCCATGGCAGTGCATTGGGTCTCTGAGTGGGTTGTCAGCATACCCCATTGCGAAAGGGGGTGGGGGAGATGCATACCCCACCCGGGAGGGAAAGGGGGGATGCATACACCACCCGGGAGGGAAAGGGGGGGATGCATACTCCACCCGAGAGGGAATGACAACGCTATTGTAAGTTGTGCACCACACAGAACACTGTGCCCCATGACAAGTGGCACGCCACATTACCACCTAACCACACAGTAGTGAATACGAGCCAACACATAATGGTACCTGACAAACAGTTACCCTGGCCTAAGACCACGACACATGCACCACACATCGGTGGACCTAACACACCATAAGGCCATCGTGCACCATTCACTGCAATAGCACCATGTCGCTGACTCCTGCATCTCAACACAAAAGACAGTCATCCATGGGAGTGCATAGAGGTTAGTCTGACAGGGATCCTACTGCGTGTCACTGGTTCGGCACCTCCATAGGATAGCTGCCAATCACCATGATAGGGATCAGTGATGAATGAAGGCTATGCTACCAACTACTACCAACACACCCTTACAGCAGGTCTCATGCAAGTCATCAATCAATGCAGTCCAACACTGCTGCATGCATAAACGATGCACATGCAACAAGACATGAGTGCGCACCATGACCCATCAGGGAGAAGCTACCCCCTCCATCATTCCATTGGCCAGCACACATGGCCGGACCAGTAATGGGTTGATTGTATCCAGGGACATGTGTGCATGGCCAGTCATCACCCGCTGCAATGTAAGACTGGCACAGTTCTCCACCATGAATGTACCAACACTTACCTTCATTCCACTCTAATGCAGGTGCTGCTGGCTACCCTTTGAAACCGTGGCTCATGACCCCGGTCCGCAACCCCCAAAACAGGCACGAGGAGGACTATAATAGATCTCATACCCGTACACGGGTGGTCATAGAGCAGGCCTACGGCCTTCTGAAGGCACGATTCCGTTGCCTCAGCCGGTCAGGTGGGGCCCTCATCTACAGCCACGAGAAGGTGTCCAAGATCACCATGGCATGTGCAATGCTGCACAACATGTGCATCCGTCGGAACGTGCCACTGCCCCCTGACGTGGGACTGCTACCACCAGATGAGGAGGAGGAGGAGGAGGTGGAGGAAGGAATGGCATAACAGCAACATGGTGCCGATGCACGGGAGGGACGTACCGTGCGACAAGCATTGATCGAGCAATATTTCTGAATTACAAGTCAGCTAAGGGGGTGAGGATGACAGGGCATTGGGCACTGGGTGTGGGGATACATGTACTACATGCACTGTGAGACATTAAAAGACACATGCACAATAATGAATGTCCACTCTGTATTGTAGGATAGACCAAACTGTGTATTGTATCATGATGTCCAAACGTGTATAATAGATCCTTCACCCTTACCCCCCTCCCCCTCCCCCTCCCCCCAACTCCCACACACACCCTCAACCCCCTCCCCCTCCCACCCAACTCCCACACACACCCTCAACCCCCCCCTCCCCCCACAACAACCCCACAATGTTCCCATCAGTGCAGCATTGTCCACATGTGTGTGGCTGCACGGTCAATGGGCACTGCCAGAGCCTGGGGCATCCCTTCCATTCCGGCGCATCGTGCGCAGTGACCTATGGACCGGGCTGGTCTGCGTGGAGGAGCTCTGGGAGGGTGGCTCCTCCTGCTGGGGCTGTGGTCTGGGGGGTGCTGCCTCCAGGGCATCAGCAATCCTGCCAAGCATCTCACAGATGCGGTTTGTGCTGCTACTGATGACCTCGCCCAGGGCCTGAAGGTCATTATGTAGCACCGACCCTGATTCCCGGTTGTCCCGGAGGAACTCCTCTATCATGCCCGTGAGGTGCTGGCAGCGCACTGTTTCTGCAGCCGATGTGGGCGATGTGGTTGGCAGGCTCCGTGTTGTCGTGCCTGCAGGACTTACAGGACTTCCTGCAGGGGAAGTGGGCACATGACAGACAGGTGTATCCGCTTCACCTGTGAGCCCTGGGCCGTCACTCGACCCAGGGTCGCTATGGGCAACCTGGCTGTACGAGGGAGTGTCTGGGCTCTGTACATAGCCATTGGGCTCCTCCACGATGTTGATGGTGTTTGGTGATGTGCTGCCTGGCACATCGAGGATGCACATGGCAGCATTCTCCCCTGACGCACTTGATTCCTCATGGTGCAACGTGGGGCATTTGTCCCGCAGAACTACAGGCATGTCCAGGGCCGCGGATGTGGGTTGTGTACCCTCCATGGGGGTTGCTGGGGCAGGTGGTGTGGCATGTGTCTTCTTCCTTGCTGCAGGTGTGTGCTGTCCCCTGCCTGTGGCCCGGGAGGTACTTGCCCGGGGGCCTTCCTGGTCCTCACTTTCATGACCGGTGCCTGTGGGGGGCAAGAGAGAGAAAGCATGAGCAATGATCTGGGTGTCAGAATTACTTCCAGACAATGGTATTACGATGGGATAGCAGCGTTTTGGTGACATTTGGGTGCTGAGTAGGACTGTGAGCTTTGCTTGGATGGTAAAAGCATACTGTCGGCAGGGTCACTCATGTTGGCAGTGTACTGTGGTGACTGACATTGACCGGCTTTTTGTGTGGCATGCCCAATATGGGTGTCAGCCTTGCACCTGACATCATCCTGGGTCCCAGTTGTTACGGCATCATTGGGGGGGGGGATTTGCCCAAACATGATGTGACTGCTTGACCTGCCCTTGGCGATGACTTGCATTAGGGATGCATGTACTGTTTACACTCATGGCACTCACCTGCGTCAGCTGATGAAGGATCACCGCAATCCATATCGCCAACGCCTTCGATGGCTTCTGTGCCCATCATCTCTGCACATGTTTCCTGCCAGGGCATCATTTTTATGGGTGAGCCTGGGCCTCCTCCTGTCTCTAGGGCCAGATTGCGGTTTGCTGAGAGGATGGCCCGCACCCTCAGATGGAGGTCATCCCAGCGTTCGCGGCAATGCATTGTGCTGCGGGGGGTGTTAGCGACAGCGCTCACCCTCTGCGAGACCAGCTCCCATATCTCCTTCTTCCTGAGGATGGTGGGCCTGCGCATGTCGCTGCTGAAAACAGTCTCTGCATGTTCATGCAGAGTATCAACAAGTACCTGGAGTTCGTCCTGGGAGAATTTCTCCTTCCTGATGCGCACAGCACCCTTTTTTAAGGCTTTTGGCATGATGCTTGTCTCAGGAATCTAATTTGCCTATCACGATATGCCCATGAGTCCTGTATGGGGAGTATTGCAATGGATTGTGATTTTAAAGATTGCCGCCATGATGCTTCCCGTTCCTGTTCGATGACGTAATTTCCGTTTGCGGTATTTAACGGTGCCCGTAATTTACGGTCATCGTTAATTACGGGCACCGCTATTTACGCTCTAGTTGGAGGGCGATGGTGTTAGTTACGTCTCGGTTGTTGTCGGTAAGGGGTTTGACGCGCCCTTTACCGGTATGGTGCTAGGGGGTTTACCGGCATGGCGGAAAGCTCGTGCCCGCGAGGTCGGAATATGGTGCTGTTTACGCCCTGCTACCAACGCGGATACAGTATTTCCGCCATGCCGGTAAAGTCAATGATTTACCGTGAACCTCGGAATGAGGCCCCATGTAAATAATCTTCCAGGGCCTTGTTGGTAGTGTGGGCTGAAGTAGGAGACCTGCTGGTCTTTTGTTATCATGTTTGTTTTGACTGCAGACTGCACAAGCTTGGATGTACAATCGTACGTCAGTATTCATTCTCGGCCACCAAAATTGTCTTTGTATTAGACAGAGGGTGTTTGTGATGCCACGATGTCTGGAGTGAAGGGTATCGTGGCAGAGTGTTATTATCATTTGCTGGAGTTTCTGTGTGGGGATGACTAGACTCTTGTCCTTGAATAGATATCCATCCTTTGTTCTCAGATTCCATCGATTCTTTCCTGAATATTCCTTCCATAGCTCAGAGGACTGGGTTTGTAGCCAAACATCGTCCAGGAGGCTGATTGCTTGAGCTACAAAGATCGTATGGGGAAACATCTTAGGGAATGACCGGCCTTCAAGAGTTTCATAGTCGGGAGGTCGAGATAAGGCGTCTGTGTTCCAGGGACATGATGGATCTGGAACTGGTACTGGGCAAAGAAGAAGGCCCAACAGGCTTGACGGCTATTTCTACATTCCAGAGCCTGTAAAACTTGAAGATTCCCATGGTCCGTGCGGACCTGGACAGGATGTTTTGCTCCTATAAGTAGATGACGCCACTCTGTGAAGGCTTACCGGATGGCTAACAGTTCCTTTTCCAAAACAGAATAATGGGTTTCACTGGGAGTCAGTGTCCTTGAAAGATACGCAATGGGTTTGTTCCAGGCTTCTCTCGAACTCCTGTTTTAGAACTGCTCCAATGGCGTAGTTAGAGGCTTCTGTTTCCACTAGGAAAGGTCGATTGATGTCAAGTTGAGCCAGGATGGGAGCTTGTGTAAACTCTGTCTTCAACCGTTGGAATGCCTCCTCTTGGGCCGTTGTCCAAAGAAAGGAAGTATCTTTTTTCAACAAGGCAATGATCAGTTGAACTATCTCGGAAAAGAAAGGTATGAATTTCCGGTAAAAGTTAGCAAGCCCCAGGAAGGATTGGATTTGTTTCACGGTAGTTGGAACAGGCCAGCATAGGATGGCTCTTACCGTGGAGTGATCCATTTCAATACCTTCTGGGCTAAGGACAAATCCTAGATAGTGAACAGTAGAGACATGGAAAAAGACATTTCTCAGGTTTAGCCTGGATCTTGAGTTCACTGCCTTAACATGCTCCTCATCCTTAAAATGGTCCATAGAGAATATTAAGATATCGTCCAGACGAAGAGGAACAACATATCTGAAAACACCCGATCCATGAAGCGTTGGAAGACCGCTGGGGCATTTGCAAGTCCGAAGGGCATTACCAAGTACTCAAAGTGACCAAAGGGTGTCCTAAAGGCTGTCTTCCATTTGTCTCCTTCTCTAATACGGATCAGATGGTAGGCACCTCTGAGATCCAATTTAGTGAAGATTACGGCTCCTCTTACTGCTTCCAGGATGTCTGAGCTCAAGGGCAATGGATAGCGATCTTTCAGGGTGCACTGATGTAAGCCACGATAATCAAGACAAAGTCTGAGCTCATTGGTATCCTTTTTTGGAACAAAAAACAATGAGGCTCCGGCTGGAGATTTGGATGGTCGTATGGTGCCATTTTCAATGTTAGTATATAAGTATTCACGGCGGGCCCTTTTCTCAGGTTCGGATAAGATGAACATCCTACCAAAGGGAATCACAGCTGAAGGTTCATTATCAATAGCACAGTCTTCAGGTCTATGAGGAGGTAAGGCTTGAACTATGGCAGAAGAGAACACATCAGCGTATTCCTGAGAGACTTTAGGAACTTGGATGATATTTGAGACTGTGAGCGGGCCTTTATGGTCTGCCGAGGTTCTTTCCGAAGGTGTCGGGTGGAATCCAGGAGTAAGCAATGAGACATGCAATGTTCGGAACCCACAAACAAGGAACCTGCTGCCCAATTGATGTATGGGTTGTGTTTTTGTAGCCCGGGCATACCCAGAACCATTGGGTAATGGGCGGACTTTATGATGTCAAAATTTTATCTTCTCTCGATGGTGGTTTATTGTGAGCTCAATTTCCTTGGTTTGAAGGGTTATGGGTCCTGAAGAAAGGGGTCTTCCATCGATTGCTTCTACGGGTTGCATGATATCTTGGGTTTCATATGGAATGTGGTGTTTAAAGACCCATTCTTGATCCATGAATATCCCCATGGCTCCACAATCCACCAATGCCAAAATTGGGTAGGTTTCCTTCTTGAATGGCGATAGAAAGCCTGTAATATTACCAGATTGTTTTGTCCAGGAGAGATCAAGATGTGGAGCAAACATCTCTCTCCCGAGACTGTACTCCATCTAGGATCGGGAGCTGGCTTTTCCCGAACGCCGTGTAGGGGCTAAGGGATACTCTCTCACTAAATGTGTGTCCGAGGCACAATACATACATAACCCCGTATGGATCCTTCGCATCCTTTCTCGGGGAGATATAGGTCCACGGAAAGCCCCTAGTTGCATGGGTTCGGATTCGTTACTAGGGGCAGGAATAGAATCAGGCTTCGAGGAGGGCTCTACAGAGATTTTCTGGATGGGCATCTTGGTATTCCTTTTCTCTGCCTTCCTTTCCTGAATGCGGAAGTCGATTTGCAGAGCAAGATCCATAAGGGCTGTGAATGAACTTGGTCGAGCAACTCTGGCTAGTTCATCCTTGATGTCTTCATTTAGCCCTCTTCAAAAAAGAGTGTAGCAGGCTTCTGAGGACCAATCCGCTTCTTTAGCCAATTGTTTAAAGCGAGTTACATACGTAAGCATGTCCTGAGAGACTTGGTGGAAATCGTGGAGATGTTCCTGAGCACTATAGACCTGTTCTGGGCAGTCAAACATGGTTTTAAGAGCCTGAATGAATCCGTCATAGTCATCCAGGAGGGCATCTCCAGCATTAACTAAAGGTGTGGCCCAGGTTAATGCATTCCCGGAGAGGTACAAATTAATAAAGCCCACCTTAGCCCTGGGAGTAGAGAAATAGTAGGGCTTGAAAGTAAAGTGGACTAAACAGGAGTCAAGGAATCCACTAAGGTCTTTTGCAGACCCATCGTATTTGACAACAGTGCCGCCCAATAGTACACTTTCTTTCGTAGCGGAGTCACGGGACAACACTAATTGTTTTAATGCGGCATTCTCTGCCCTTGGATTTTGGTCGTTAGTTCTTGCATGCCGCGCATAAGATCTTGAGCGGCCGCCTCCATGTCCGTTTTGACTTCAGTTAGGGGGCATCTCAATCTGTCACAGGTTTCCCCCTTTCTCGCCTGTGTTTGATGCTTGCTGGATTTCTTGGAAGGAGTCTTCTTGTGTATGGTTCGGGTTTTGTACATCCTCGTACGCGCGTCTTTGGGTTCCAGCGTTCGTTCAGCATTTTTTGCCCAGGGCCAATAGGAAACCCCAGGAAGTCCAGGTACAAAGGAGGAGTACTCGGAGGCGGGTACACGGATTCCGGGATACAGGATAAGGAGGAAGGGAAGATAGGAGGAGGAAGCGAGGGTCCGGGAACCAGGAAGCAACAGAGTTCAGCGAAGGCGAACTACGGAGCACACGTCTAGCCACAACAATCAGTAGCGTTGAGAAGCGCAGGGCCGCGGGGGCGTGGCCTATTTATAGAACATGCTACGTCAGACATGAAAGCTGGTAGACAGCGTTCTGTGTTTAAGGGCCATGTTGGAAGTACAGCAGAGTGTAAGCCCCGATGTGTCAGGGACCAGGAAGTCCAAAAGGGGCTTGTCCGACGGTTCATGACAACCTTAGGTGATCGTCCTTGTCACCAAAGGGGGAGTCCCTCCCCATGAGCTGCTCCCATATTAAACCACCCCTAGGGGGACTATTGAGTGGCAGCCGCACCTCCCCAGCCTCATGAGTAAGCTGTCCCCCCTTGGGAGAACTGACGATACATGCCAAATCATCACAAATCCCATCATTGCATCAATGCTAATCTAGATGTTTAATACATATACTCAAATAATGAAGAATATCAGAATTGGACTACTTTCTGAGCAGAGTAAAACAACCTAAAGAAGTAGAATTTTAAATTAACTGTTTGGAAAAGAAGCATCAGGTCCTCAACAGATGGACCACTGAACAAAACAAAATCAACACTGGGTGCAGGTAATGTTTACCTATGCCGGTTGTGCCAAATTTAATGAAAACATACTTCAAAATGCTGACAATTCAAAAGCTGTAAAAACGTATATATGTTTCATAGACATATATACATTCAGTAAATAACTCTGCAAATGTATGCTCTCTCTTAGTAGAGATTACTTATGTACCACTATCAGGTTTTCAAGTCGGGGGTGCGGCATTGGGAGCCCTTCGGAAATCAGAAATGTGCACCCAATATCGCAGCTCTCAGACCTTCAACCCAAACAGAGTGGCATAATCAACGGGAAAAGGCCCTTTGTATCTTGGTTCAATCCACCTGCACACTGAGTTCCTCACAAAAACATGGTCACCCAGTGACAATTGAAGAGGCTGGGAGGGGATGGAAGTAGATGCAGAACTGGTTGTCTTTTCAGACCGCCGTTGTACTATCTGTTGAGAAATATATTTAATTGATGTAGTCATAACAGTTAAATAATCTTTACATTTCTCACCCAGAACGGATGCAGTCCTGTGAGTATCTGAGGCCTTCCTTACAGGTGATAGAGGTGTATGCATCCACCTGCCTGTTACCACCTCATGTGATGACGAGTGATGATACGTACAGGGCTGCGTGTGTGGGATATTTTGACCCATGCCAATATGCCCCACTGCACCACTTTACAAATGGGGAATGAAACAGCCAAAAAAGGATGTGCTAACCCCTGTGCGCGCAAAAATCTGCAAAACTGTGTGTGGGTCATAATCACAAAAGGCTGCACACCCCTGCCACACAGTCAAAGTGGGGGTGAAAACAGAATTCTCACTGCAGGAGCATGCCAGTGTGTGCTGTTACATTTAACATGAAGCAAGGATTCAGAATTGGGCTAAAAACTGAAAATGCCCTTTAAAATGCATCTTTGCAACCTTCAAGTGCTATTTTGGCGCTAGATCCATTTATTTTCCAGTGAACCATTGAAATAAAAAGGCTTACAGATCATCCAGTGTTGGATTGAGGGGCTCAGAGGAGCCGGCCTCAATGACTGACAGCAGCTAAGAAATGTATTTCATGAAAAAGGCAGCCCAGCAACATTGTTTTCAGTTCCACTGGAAAAATGTGGCTAAAATGGCAACATGTAACAATTTCAACTGTGCATAGAGAACTCCAAGCAAAGGCTGGATACATACATCCAGGCTGCAGACAAATCCCAGCACTCAAGGACAGAAATAATGCTGAATAAAAGGTGTGTGCTGCAGAGGAAAATCGGATGTAAAAGACTCAGTTTAAATGTGCTTTTTCCTGTTTAAAAGCATGTTTTGGGTTAAAGGTTTAATTCTTGAAGAAAAGTCAAAGGATTGCTAATATCAAAATACACTGATAACTGTGCATTTTATACGTTTAATGAAAGATGTAGGTAACTTAAAGTTAAACCCAGTCTTGAGTTAATTAAATAGTTAATTCTGGACTGACAGCTTCAGCCTGGGAATGGTTGACACCTCACCACTGACAGGAAAGGGCTAGTTGTTGCTGGAAGGTTCTCGCATACTCAAAACAAATAACTCATTAGACATTTGTCTGTGGCCCAGCCAAAGACAATGGCAAGTTGAACACTCATCCCTTCAGGGCAAGGGCAGGAAACTTCCCTTTGGGCCCCACCCTGATCAAAGGAATTTGACAGCTGTTGCCAATTGGAAGAAAAGTAAAAGAAAACTGCTAAGATCTTTTGGTGGTTAAATTACTATTTGTACTTAAACTTTAAAAACCTTTAACTTTGCCACATGAAGGAGGATAAATCTAAAAATTGGTAGTTGTAAATCTAATTGTACACTCTTTCTGTGAAGACGTGATTGAACCCTGTACTACATAAGGGACAAAAGTTACACAGAAAGAATAATTGTGCCAAAACTATCGATGCTGCAAATATAATATTGTATACCAATGTTCTAGTGGTGATTGCACAGATATGCACTGAATTAGGAATTGTTAGGCCAAATATTTATGATTAAAATTGACAAAATTCCATAGAACAACAAAGCCAGCTCTCGTTGAGATGGAATTTGGACGTAAGGGTAATCCACAAAATATGTAATGCATGGGCCTGATTGTATTAGAGGGCATAATTATAGAAATGTGTATTTGTAGGAAAGTTAAATTGTGGTTCAAACGATTGTGGGAGTTCCCAAGTCACATCATAAAATATGACAGCTCTTTCTGTCTTCCAATCAGAAAAAGGCAAGTGCCTGTGACCTATCCCAGCCTTGGGGGTGTGGATTGTAATTCTGCCTCTACCATAAACTGAATGATGTCACTTGGCATTATAAATAAGGGAACTTCACCACACACAGGCACACACTAATTCCTGACTACATCCTGATTTCCGTGTGACGCCCTGTTCCAGAATTCTTCATCTTGCTCCTGTTCCAGATTTCTTTAACAAGCCAAGGCCTCAGCATTTGCTGATCTCTTTGCAGCTAGGCCCAAATCCTGAAACCATCCCAAAGAATCTTAAGGGAATTAATTCTGATATTGGCTGGCTTGCTACCATTAAGTCTTGCCTGCTGAAACTAGCCCTTCCACCGATCTACAGTGTCCAGTGACCAGAAGGGCCAATCCAATCCAATCCAATCTGAGGTGCAGTCCAATTGACCAGAACTGCCCAGCTGACCATCCTGCCAGAAGTGCCATGTTGCCTGTAGTCCGATCCGTGATGAACCGAACCTGACGGTCCAATCTTAATTTAAAGTGGACTGTAAGTATAAAAAGGAATCATAGTAACCCATAGTATAATTGCCTTTTCCTTCCCCAATCTATAACCCATCTGCTCTTTAACTTTAGAACTTGTAATAGTGTCACACCAGTCTTGAAACCTTGCTTTGATGTATTGTGCTAGTGACAATTTCTTTAAATCCTTTTTGTCTGGTGAAATCCCAAACCCTTAAAATCATCCCACGGGTAATCCGACTGAGTCCTCCAAGGTGGACACAGAGGTGCTGGGGTTGGTTTCAGCGGACCACTCTGGAGCTTACCGTGTTTCAAACTGGTAACCAGCCTGAATACAATAGGTTTGAGCATAAATGTCATTGTACAACTGATTTCTGTTTTCATTTTTGCGCCTTTATTTTCAAAAACACCTCTCATTCAAACTTGCACTTCTTCAATTTTATAGCTAGAGACCTAATTCCAACTGTCAATTAAACCTAAGACCTGTAGCTACAACGACAACAAAATACCACATTGCCAAACAGTATATTTGACCCCTTTTTATTAAAAATTGCATATAAAAAATTAGGCGGGAATTTGCAAATTTGCGAAGGTTTTACATGTGTATTTTCCCATTCAAAGTATTTCCAAATTCCCATTCTGATTAAAGTGTGTTCTGTTGCTCATATTGTAGCTTATGTTTGTTAGAACCTGTTCAGTGTTGCTCCCATAGGACGTTCTATCAATTTAATGATATTTGCACACTTTTCATTGTTTCACAAAGCCATTTTCAACTGTCATTTTAAAAAGTGTACATTTCCAAAAACGCTTTTCTCTCTTGTTTGAGGAGGGAAGATTATATTCAAACACTGTATGCTGTTCTAAATTCCTGAATACCTGCTGATTACTGACATCTGTGTAGAACTGCTCATTTGTGAATTAAGAACTTTGCAGGGGGAAATCTTAACCTAGCGCTATCTTTTCACAACCCAAAACTGTTCTTTTCCGTGTGTTTTATCTTCTGTATTGCTATAAGTGAATTCAATTGCCTTACCTACTTTCTGAATTGTTTTGTCCTCACATTGGTTATTGCTGCCCCATATATTAATTTGTGTTTGATTTGAATTTTAATGAAATAAATATTTACCTTTACCAACCAACCTGATTCCTGGTCCACTGTGACCTGAGGGTATTTTGAGAAGGGTGTGATATGAGTGATATATCACTCAGAAAATTGAACTTATAGACACAATAAATAAGTATTTCATTTGTGCATTACATGCTAAGCGAGACCCGGGTGTATTGCCTGATTGAAATCCTTAACACGTGTGAAAACTGAATAAGCAAGAGGGAGAGAGTGTATCCAGTTTCTCTGAAGGGTGACACACAACTTCAAGAGTTTTGCTTTAAGCAATACATTGATCCTCTTTACAATCTTGTTGGTCTCGGGCTGGTAAATTGTGTGCATCCAATGCCTGATGTCTAACAATGAGGTTACTTCTTTAAAAAGCTCATGAGAAATGGGTGCCATTGCCATCACAAACACCTCAACAAGGAAACACCTCCCTCACTAAACATTTGGCAGTGCATTTAGTGTCAAGATGCGCACAAGTACATGCCTCAACCCACCGGGAGAAGGGATATACCACAATGATCAAGTAGCTACACCCATTGGCTCGCTCCACATGTCAGCGTAATCAATCTGGAGCTCCTTAAATGGCCCTCTAGGGTGGGGTAATACATCTCTTATTGTTCACAAGGTGTGTCCAGTACTGTAAGTTTGGCATCTGATGCAACTTATCACCAATTTAGTAAGAGGTTCCTGAAGATTGTGAACAAACCAAGCTTCTTGTATGTCTGCAGCAATATGCTGCTTTGACAAATGAGACGGAAGATGCAACTGGTTGAAGGTAACCAGCAACAGTTTGTGAGACATGACCACTTTACCCATGCTCTTCTGTCACCATTATAATCTGTAGGGGATTGTGTGAACCCTCTTTCCTGCCATACTTCCTTCTCCTCATGGGGGACCCGACCTTGTAATTCAATAATCTGTATTATTGTAGGTAAAGTGTATGGGACCGGCAACTGCTCCTGTCTCTGTAGTACCGGACCCTCATAAATGATTGGTACTGGAAGATAGGTGGTCCGTTTGGCCACTGCAACAGCGGCAGCATTGCCAAGTGAAACTGTGTTTGTGCCATTAGCATGGGCAGTGCATTTAAATGCACTGCCATCATGGAGGGCTGGGAAAGAGTTTGAATCACTTTATCCAATAATGCTGCATGTTGAACTGGGATGCTATCAGCCCTTCTGAACCATCTGTTTTTTCACATTGCAAGTCCTGAATGCACTGTCATGGTGACATATGCTGAATCAGAATAAATAGTCACTTGAAACCCCGGGGATGCTAAAAGTGCTTCAATGAATGCTACGAGCTCAGCTGCTTGCTGAATAATACATGGGCAGCCTTTAATGTACCACCATCTCATACTCACCATCCACTGTGCAAACAACTACTGTACCTTCATGTCTCAGGCCTGTCCCCTGGTCAATAGTTGCCGACTAGTCAACAAAAAGGATTCCCCCCCCTCCTCAAGTGGGCTATCTTTTGCTTTTGGTATGTTCTCCTCTTCCCCCTAAAATGTCACAAAGTCATGCCTAACCAGGTCTTCCTCCATACATAGTTCTGTCAGAAACATAGCAGAGTTTATTGTCTTGCACCATACCGTGTGAATGTTTGGGCTGGATAAAATAACCACATTTGCGATTCTCGCTGTGTAGTTAACGTTGATTTGGACCACTCCAGGATAGCAAACACTGCATGCTCCACGTACAACGTTACAGAGAACCCCATGGTGACTGTGGAGCTTTTCTCAATTGCGAATGCAGTAGCACCAAGTGTCTGCTCGCAAGAGAACTGTCCCTACATTACTGAGTCTAACAGTGAGTCTAAAACTGTACTGTAACAGGCCAATGGCTAATTGCCCATAGTGCTCTTCTGAGTGAATACAGCATCATCTTCTGAGCATTTGAATGGGAGAACAAGTAAAACTCTTACGTGCAGTCAGGGGTTTCCAGCACTGCAGCTCTGGAAATGACCTCCTTCAGTACGTTAAAGCTTGTGAGCATGTCCTCTGTCCATATTATGGTATTGTCTGTCTTTTGTGCTTCTTTAAGGCCTTGCAACAACAAGGGCCTAGTATATGCAGTGTAATCTAGGAAACACACTTTACAATAATTACACAGTTTGAGAAACATCTGCATTTCTTTGACAGTTTTTGGATGCAGAGCACTTTGCACTGATGTAGCACGTTGTGGTATTATTTTCTTGCCGTGGACAGATATCAATTGTCCAAGTAAATAACTTCTTGGAAGCAGTATTGCAGCTTGGATTTACCTACTTTGTACCCCTTATATGCTAACAGCTATAAGAGCATAATAGAGTCCCTCCAGCACTGTTGTTCACTGTCACTGTATAGAAAAGAAGACATTTTTCAAATCAACAATGGTGCTGTGTGTTGCTTGTTTTGGGATGCTGCACAAAATGATTTCTGGATTAGGAACTACTGGAAATTCTGCCTGTACAATGTCATTTAAGGGGCAGAGATCTTGGATTATTCTCCAACTTTTGCCTTTTTTATCAGGTATATGGCAGTGGTGCATGGGGAACTGGAGGGCATGATAATTCCTTGGTTTAAGAGTACATAAATGGTATCCCTTATCTCCTCCTCTGCTTCTTTGGACAGTGGATATTATTTAACCCGGGGTAACACTGCAACGGGTTTAAGTGTGATTTGAATGGGTACCATTCCCTGTAAAAGGCAAACATCAAAGGCACTGGTTGTCCATAGTCTCTCAGGGACCCTTTCTAGCTTGTTTTCAGTGAAAGCGGGCACTGTTATAAGAGCCATCATAGAACACTGCACCTTGCGGTATTGCACCATTATCGCACAGGGTATGCAAATAGTCAGCACAATATCTCTGTCATCAACCCATTCTCAAATAATTTTACATTGGTTACTACTTTCAGGGGTACTGTACGCTCAATACACAATACAGTGCACCACTCACACCCATCTGAATCTGGCCCAATCACCACAATCCTGTTCTTTGACACCACCAACCCCTGCAGGTCCAGTGTAAGTATTGTTCCTGCCACAAACTCTGGGGTCACAACGGGTCTGAAGATAAAATTAAATGGTATCCGCCAGCATGCTTTCCTGATCTAGAGCACAGCATCAAGCAAAACTGTGATCCCATATGTGAACCTATCGGGGTGAACAGGAAGGCCGCGAACCGCCACCTTCCTTCCTCCCCCATGTATTATCACTATTTCTCTTATGGCACACATTCCTGGGGTAGCACATTTAAATCTTCGATCCATAAAAGAGATGGTCATGTTATGTTTGCTTAGTAGGTCGCACCCTAACAAATTTACTGGTGAGGTTTCCAGATATATAATAGAGGTGCATGTACCACTTTGCCTCCTATCTTGATTGATACGTCTTTTGTAAAAGGAACCGCCGCTACAGTCCCAGAGAAGCCTTGCATGTCTTGAGTTTCACCTGATACTGGGAAGTCTCCTTCACTAATACATGGTTTTGTGGCACCCGTGTCAGCCACAAAACTGAATTGTTTGCTTCATAACTCAGCGCCCACCAATGGGTCCTCGTCTGGGTGGGTAGTCATGGACAGGACTAGGCACCCAAGAGGTTTCTTTGGGCTGTCCTAATCAGGATATGTATTTGTACCTGGGAATATGAAATAGCTGCCTCCCAAGACACTTACTCCTCGATAATGTGTTACTGTCCCATTAGGAACAGCATTTCTTCCAGGCATTTAAAGGCTATATGATTGGCCTGGTGGTGCAGCTTGTATTGGGATGCCAGGTGGGGCAGAAGTCTGTGTCTGAGGGGGTCATGGTGGCAACTGTGTATATGCCAGTTGTATCTCCTATGTTATTGATGTGGGCATTGTCGGTTCCCGGAAAGTGTTGCGGTATTGGGCCTGCAGGAGCGGGTTATATCCAGCTCCCATCCTGCTTCTGCACTCCCTCACAAAATGACCAATTTTTCTGCATCCCCAACACTGGACTGGTGCAGCTCCCCCTCTTAGCCCCAATCCCCAAATCCACCTATCCCTCCCCTTCCACCTTAGAACCCTACTCTTCCATGCTGCTGACCTCCTTGGTACCATTCAGGATATTGTGACTGAGACCTAACCATTCCATTGCCCTCCACCTGGCCACAACATTGCAATTTTTGTGTCAGTTTGTGCTGCTACCTGCTCTGCTTTGTCCGTTTGAGTAACTGCCCCGACCACCCCTTAAACTGCTATTTTTTTCCAATTTCTTCTGTACTAGTTGTGCTTCCTCAGCCTGCAACCTTAGTGGTGTTTCCTTCTTTCTTTCTTTGATCCACTTATATTGATGTGTAATTATAGTCTGTATCCCAGCCCAGCCTTTGGCCTCAATACCCAAGATCTTGTCAAGAGCTTTCTGTACTTCTTTGGGCAATCCCATTTTAATAGCAAGATATAAAAACAGAACTGACTGATCCCACTGTGCCCCCATCTCTGCCCGGCACATCTCTTGTACTTTCAAAATATATTGAGCGGGGTCTTCATCATCCCTATTGGGTACTGTATTATGGACTGCAGATCTGGCGTATCAGGTTATGCTTGCCGAAGTGCGGCCCACAACTGCACTCTGATGTCGTTGAAATGTGCCTCATAATGCACATCAGTTATCTTAACTTGTGAGTATCCAGTTTTAACCCAAACATCTCCTTGCTGGTCCCCACAATTGCTACGAGCAAACTTTTTACATCTCCCTCTTCTGAAGGAATACCAGCTGTTTGTTTTTTGAAAGCATATATCCATTTCCAGGCACCTGCAGTGAGGGGAGGAGCAATTTAATCAGGTTGTTTTTTCCATCTGATCCCAAGGTACATACTGCACCCTCACAGGGCCTTTATGCAATCACAGTAACTGTGTACCCACTCCCCGTCTTGCCACCACTCATCTGTTTCCTTGCCATCACTTTTAACACAGATGGGGTTGGTGCTGTGGTGGAAGGGACTCATACGTTGGGTTGGTATATCCCATTGTGGGAAGGGTCGGGTAGCATCCTACTGGAGGAAGAGATAACTGATTTTACTTGGATACTACTGCCTTAACTACACTCAGGGTTAGGCTGCTGTCACACCGAGGTTAACACTCATCATTGTCCTCTACCATTTTTCATAATTCTAAAATCTCTTTCCTCCTTTGGAGCTTTTTACCATTATATTTGGCTGCCAAAAATGTGTACATATGTTCCAGTATCCCTCTGTTATTCATACCCTACTCAGGCCATGGGCGAGACATAACCCCTTGTGAGTCTGCTACCCACTGCTTGTGGTATTTCTACAACACCAATGCACTACACACATCCGCTAATGATGTAGCTATCCCCATGTTGAAAGACTTTATATATGAAAATGTCACACCATATACAAAATAAAGTTTGTCTTAAGCATTCCTACCAGTCCTTCGCTCCTATTACCCATCACCCCCTAGCCACACTTCCATTTCTCCCAATCACTCCACACACACACGTACACACCAAAGCTATTCTGACACATACAATGCCCACACTACTTCTTCCACAGACCCTGCCTTGGTCCCCTCCTAGTACACAATATAAATAAAAAACACAAAATTAACAAACTAAAACAACAAACTCCTTCACCTTATTCCCCTACCCAAAATACATTGGGCGTGGAAATTTGAGCCCTCTAATTATACGGAGCCTCTACTTTTGTATCCTCTTATCTTCTTTCAAAATATGGTGCCATTTTCTTCCCTACCATGGAAAGGATTCCACTTCTCCATTTCTCTATTATATAATAATATATATATATATATTGTTTATATGTACCGGTTCATCCCTTCTCCCCTTACGTGATCAAGCGCTGAGTTAGCGCGAAACGCGTTGTTTTGCAGGCTGCTTACCATGGCGTCCTGCTTTTTGTCCTGCTTTTTGTCTGTCTGCTTGTTGCTGTTTATGTGTTGTTAATTATTTTGCACAATGCAAATTTTATCTTTTATAAAAAAAACATTAAAGACATCTGTTTTCCAGGCAGTGTCTTTGTAAGTTTTGTCCGGTATTTTGGAGTGCGTTTTTCACGCCTGGCCCGCGGGAGTGCGGTTCACCTTCTCCTCTTGCCTTTTGATTTTGTCTAACACGGAGCGTTCCGTGTTTGAACCTGCACCAGGACTTTGATTGCGTGCGCGTCCCATTTCAGCGCTCGCTTCATGATTGGGATTGCTGCCGCTGGTGGCAGACTATGCTGCTGATAGGATCGGGAGTCACAGCTGTGCTCGCCTCACCAGCTGGCGACTCTTCATGTGCCGGAGGACGCATGTATGAGCGTCATACGGTAGGTGCATATTGCAGCTTGCTTTTATCTCCGCTGTACAACACGTTTATTTATAATGCTCCGTATCCCTTTCCGCACCAGCTTTTTGTCCTTTGCCGACCTTTTTTCTTTACTAGAGTCGGTACTCCGCCTGGCCTCTCCAGCTGGACAGACATATATATATATATATATTCTTGTGTAAGTTTTTTCATTATCACAGCCATAGCATGACAGACATGCAGGACATGCAGGACGCCTGGGTGGCAGCCCGGCTACTTCAAGCTAAGGATTTATTCTCTGAACAACAGGAACCTGCAGCCTTATTGCCCACGAGTGGTGCTAATAAAAAGGCTAACATTAACAATAGCAGGGAAGTGACTTTACTGAAGGAATTTGAGAAGCTTCGAAGAAGGGAAATATCCAAGTGGTGGGAGGAGCATTCCCTTCAAAATTATTTGGATATTGGCAGAATACCACGTGGTCTACGTATTATGACCACTCTGTCTTTCGAGGACCAAGATCCACTGATGCTTCAGGAATGGGGTGAAGCGAGTAAGGACTGTTCTGCCAAATTTTTGAACATTTTGGTAAAATATGCCAAACTGGACCGTGAACAAGCACTTAAAGACTTGGGTAAAACGGAGTCTGAACTTACCAAAGTTCCTATAACAGAGGAAGGCAAACAATGACATGCCAAAATTGATGAAGCGTTAATTGTTTATGAAGATGACATTAAACAGCGAAAACATAGGAAATTCCTCAGAGATAAAACAGACTATGAGATGGGTCGTGTTTTTACCTTTGCCAAACGTTTTGACTCCCTCCGTAAAACTAATGGCATACAACCAGCAGCCACTAGGCCTGCAGATCCAGTTGCTGTTACATCAGAGTCTGACATCTCTGCATCTGAGACCGACGAGCCTATACCTAAAATGAATTTTTTAGAGGAAATGCGACTGCTGTGCCAGGATGGGAAAAATCAGAAAAGGGGCAGGGGTCGCGGCAAACCAAGAGGAAGAGGAAGAGGACAGAAAACAAGGGCAGGAAAGTTATCCGCCGAGGCCGACGTGGGAACCGGCTCAAACGGGCAGCAACAGGGCAGGTCAACGCGCTCTGGGCCCAATAATCAATAATGGACAATATGCAGAGTTGCCAGATCATCAACCTTTCGTCCCATGTCCTTACCAAACCTCAGACCTCGCTCCTGTCTTTAGGTCTTAATTTCTGTCCCACCGTGAATTATGACTATGTACAAGCACGCATCGATTTTGACAAATTTCTGTGCAAAATCAAGCTAAAGAAATTCTTTGCCAATACTGATATTATTGCTAAGCATTCAACATCACGAACTGGAGGTACTGATCTTCTTATTTCAAATATTCCATCACTCATGGATCTGGCATGCCTCGATGATGAGAAATTTGATTCTACTAATGTTGATTTTTTGGACTTTGATATCAATCCCAATTGGGACATACGCACCAAGCTTAAAAATAAATCAAGATTCAATCCACAATTCCCAGTAGAGGGTTGTATCGAGGCATTCCATGACCTCTGTGTAAATGATTTGAGAAGACGCTGCCAAAAAACAAGTACTACCAAGCAGAACCTTACAATGGCCCAGCGTATGGCCATTGGTGAACTCCAGCAGTTGTCTAATATTGTCATTAAACCGGCAGATAAGGGTTCTAATATTGTCATTCAGGACCGTACAAAATATGTCGCAGAGGCAAATCGACAATTACATGACCGTCTGTGCTACACTAAGTTGTCAAAGGACCCCTTTGAAGAAATAAGAACAGATCTAATTACTCTATGTACCAAGTGGGCAAGTGAAGGCTTATTGGAGGATGATCTGATTAAATTCCTCACTCTGGCATGCTACACTATACCCACGATTTACTTTCTCCCTAAAACACATAAATGCCTTACTCATCCCCCAGGTAGGCCTATTGTTTCTCTGTGTGGCTCACTTTTGGAACATCTGGCACAATTTATCGACGACACACTACTTCCATTCGTATCAGTGTTACCATCCTACCTGAGGGATACTAAGGACTTTTTACAACATGTGACAAATACACCTTGGGAGGAAGGTCTGCTGTTGGCCACACTGGATGTAGTTTCTTTATACACGTCCATCAGTCACAAGGTTGGGATTAATGCATGCAAATAGTATTTGGACACTCGCTCCCTTAATTATTTTGGGCACAGCTCTATGATTTTGGATATGCTTTTGTTTTGCCTGCAAAATAACATTTTTCTGTTTGAGGGTTCCTTTTTTCGACAAGTGAGGGGCACTGCTATGGGCAGCACCTTTGCACCATCGTATGCAAATCTCACGATGGGGTGGTGGGAGGCTACTTTTTTGTCAGACTTATTGCTATCTTCTTTTCCAACACAAATTGTTTCTTGGTGGCGGTATATTGATGATGTTTTTATTATTTGGAAAGGTTTGGAAAGTGATTGGTTGTTGTTTGTTAAAAGCATCAACAGTAATCAGGCCAATCTTGCCTTTACAGAATGTCATAGTCGGTCTGAGATTGTATATCTTGATGTCATTGTAATGATGGATAACTCAGGTCTTCACACAGCGCTTCATAAAAAACCGACTAACACTGGCCTACCCCTTCATGCAAACAGCTGCCACCCGGTATCATGCAAAAAGTCCATTCCATACGGTGAATTTATTCGATATCGACGGAATTGCTCAAACATTGCCAGTTTTGATCATCACTGTGCATTGACAGCTTTCCTGAAACAAGGGTACGATAGGAGAACTATTGAAATGGCCTATCTTCGAGCGCGTGGCATGTCCAGAGACAGACTGCTCTATGACATTAACTCTAAAAATATTGCCAAAGATGACCCCAGATTCATCATCTCTTTTGACACTGCTTTCAACAACATACGTAAAATCATCGAAAAACACTGGAGTGTCCTCACCTTAGACAACGATTTGAAATCTATTCTGGCCAAATGCCCGACTCTGACATACAAACGTGTACCATCCCTTAGAGATAAATTTGTGTCCAGTTTTCTACTTCCTGCTGGCAAGAATCAGTCCTCTACCACTTGGCTTCCAGTCTCTCCATCGGGGTTCACCAAATGTATGAAGTGCAAAGCATGTGCCCATGCCACGGCACAGAATTCATTGGTTCATCCAGTCACGAAAACTCAGCAAAAGATCAAATTTGCTATTAATTGTGACACGACATTTGTCCTGTATGTGCTTTCATGCCCTTGCTCGAGATGGTATGTCGGTAGTACAACATGTAAACTGAAGCTTAGAATCTTGCAACATCTGAGAGCTATTAAGAACTCTGACCCGGCATACCCAATGGCCATGCACTTTAAATCTGAACATGATAATAATTTGAAAATGCTAACTTTCTTTGCAGTGGCACATGTACCTCCACATCCTAGGGGAGGTGACCGTGCGTTAAAATTGAGACAGCTTGAAACCAGATTCATTCTGGATTTCGATACAAAGCATCCCAAAGGACATAATGTTGATGAGGAGATGTACACTTTCCTGGGCACTTGACATTCTGATTTTTTTCTCGTTTATTTAATTATGTGCTCTTCATACATTCATGTGATTTTCTCTTGCCACTTTGGCTCTGATTTCCCTTTCCCATAGCTTTTTTGTTCCTTCATTTGTATGTTCACTTTGGGCTTTGTTCTTGTGTGTTTTGATGGGGTTTTCTTCCCAGTCTGGACTGATTATTCTATATATATTTTTTATCCTTCTCCTTAACTTTATTTAATTTATGATTTAGCCCTTTTTTTTGCATATTTGGGGAGCGGTACACACCATATTATGTTTTCCTCACTTTGAGGCTCATATGCACTTCTCCTTGCATCTGTGATTCTTGCTCATGCTTACACACCGGTTTCGCCAGCCCTTTTTTTGCAGTCTATTCACCTGGGGTCATTTGGGGCTTTCATCTGAAAATAACTGCTTGTCCTTGGACATTTTTGTTAATGGTATTGGACCATTGAACATGTTAGCTTGCTGCTTCCGCACTTGCACTTTAGTACAGCCTCATTAGTTTGAGGCTGGACAGACACACTGTTGTCTGGCTGCTTTCCATGCACTTTAGCTGGGTAACTCCTCCGCAGTTGCACTTTTTGGACATATAGTGTTTTATTAGCCATTTTTATTGACCACCCCGGCTGAAACTCTGGCTGGCTTCTCCGTGTTGCAGGAATGGGAATAGTTTAATTGAGGATTAATAAGATGAGGTTTTATTATTATCTCTGCGGTTTTAATAATTATATTGTGTCTTATATCTTATTAATGCTATGTTTGGATGGTTTTAATTTTGAATAATTGTGATTTTTACACCATTGAATCATTAATATGGGGGAGTAGGTTGTTTCATATGTATGTATACTGTTATGGATGCAAATTTTGCTAATTCTGTGATCATTTTTGTTGGATTCATCAATTATATATACTTATTTGTTTTGTATTTGATTTAACATATCTATTGAACATCTTTGCATTGAACTGCTCCTCTCCCTCTGTCCTGTCAGGGGTGTGTTTTAGTGCTTATATTCATCTGCACTATATTTTTCCATGTATTCTACTCCTCTCTATAATGGCCGCCTTCTTTTCCTCCTATATCCTTTACTTTGAAATGTCACAGACATAGTTGTAGGACTGCTTTTCCATTGTTTATATGTACCGGTTCATCCCTTCTCCCCTTACGTGATCAAGCGCTGAGTTAGCGCGAAACGCGTTGTTTTGCAGGCTGCTTACCATGGCGTCCTGCTTTTTGTCTGTCTGCTTGTTGCTGTTTATGTGTTGTCAATTATTTTGCACAATGCAAATTTTATCTTTTATAAAAAAAACATTAAAGACATCTGTTTTCCAGGCAGTGTCTTTGTAAGTTTTGTCCGGTATTTTGGAGTGCGTTTTTCACGCCTGGCCCGCGGGAGTGCGGTTCACCTTCTCCTCTTGCCTTTTGATATATATATATATATATATTTGCCACGTGGTCTTTCCACACTACTCACCTTAATCCCACACTTAAACTCCACCAAACACTCTCACCTTCTCCTCTTCAACACACAAAAACCCATACATTTATTCCCCAATTCCGTCATTTCCCTCTCAGTGTCCTCCCCCATTGTTGTCACTCGCAAGAGGGGTACATACATCTGCGTGTTCACTGAAGCTCATTCGTCATGGGGTCCCACTAATAGCCTGCACCATCCTAGAAGCCATGCCCAGCACCAAAGAGCAGCCAGGAATTCTGTCAAAATGTATTTATTTACTTATTTTATTTGTTGATAGCGCCCAGACCTGGAGGTGTCATGGCACTAGTATCATTTTACAGTACAGCAGGGGTGAGACAGGTGAAGTACAGTACATTAGTAACTGATGCAGTTTCCATAGACGGTTCCAGTTTACACTTTCAGAGGCCAAATAGAATGTATACAGTTATTATAATGAAAACTAATTAGCAGCTTTTATAATGAAAAATAAATAACAAAAAAAGTGTTATTTTTGGTTGAAATTATATATGTGGTGGGGTAAGGGATTAAAAAGGGTGAGGCGGGTTTGAAGGGGGTAATAAAGCTAGGGAAATGGAAGGTTTGGGGGGACCCCCTCAAAATAAAAAAGAGAAAATAATTAGAAATGTTTTCATTATTTATCCTTCACTGAAAATGTTGATGTTATTTATTTATTCATTATAAACACATAGAATCGATTGGAATGGGTGGCAATCAAGGGCATTCGTAGAAGTGGGACGATTTTCCATTTTTACAAAAAAGGAGATAAGAGGGTTCTTCTTGAATGCTGGGTGGTAGTGTCGGAATAGAAAGTATATCGTGCCTCCTATTGTAATAAATATATTAATATTGGCCTACGCCAAGCTGCTCGAAAGTCACTTGCGAGATCTGTGTTACAAGGTCCTGACCTTTAATCTATGTAGGCCGCCATTTTAGGTCAAACTGCCATTTTAGGATTTGTTGTGGAAAAGTCACCCTGTGAGCTAAAATGGTGGACGATGTCATTGCAAAATACAACATGGCCGTCTTGACCTCTGTACATAGCTAATGTGTAATCTGCTTGCAGGCCACTTGTTGAGGTCATAAACTGAGACCTCGTTCTTCGTTGACCTATGTGTAAAAGGATCACTCGCGCGATTAAACTAATCCACAAGCATATATTGAAGATAATGTGTTTGCATACTGAACGAAGAACATCTGTCTTACTACATTGTATTTATGTTTAAGAAGGCCTGCATGCAAAACTTTCAAATACATACGCTTATTGTTACACGTATTACAGACAAACCAGTTAAATGCGGTTATTTGAGACTCGGCACAAACCCTAGAATTGGCGATGTATAAAGTAGAATAGCCGAAGTGGGGCTGGACATACTGCCCACAAAATGTATAAAAAGAGAATGCATTCTAATGCACAGTCTCTCACCGAACACACTGAACCACGCTGGAGTTCGTTGTGCTGTACTGAGGGCCGATAGCTTTCTGACTTTGCACTGTTTTTGTAATTGAATTCAGTAGAGAATAAAGTACTTTGTATGTTCCTTTGTAACCCGTGTTCGGTGTATTTCCTTTTGGGGTACTCAGCCTCCATATTTTATTTCTGTTTTCACAGTAGGGAGTTCCATAGGGTGGGGCGATGGTAGTGGAGCTAGAGCCTCTGGCTCTTTTTCTATTGGATATAGAGGTGAGTAGTGAGATGGATGAGGAGGAGCAAAGTCAGCATGTGTTATGTTTTCTGGTGATGCGGCTGGTGAGATATAGGGGAGCTGTATTATCGAGGCAGCAGTGTGTGGTGGCAAGGAGTTTGAATTCACTTCCAGCTTTGATGGGAAGCCAGTGGGCCTCATAAGGGCATTGTTTTGTATCAGCTGTAGTTTGTTGATGTGTTGATGTGTTTCAGTGAGGTGCCTGTTAGGATCGTATTGCAATAATTGAAGTTACTCCCGTTGATTGCCCTGGCTATCCAATAGGATTGCCAACAGTTGTTGGTAGTAAGAATTTTCTAGAGCGATTGATACGTTTTGTAGAGTAGGCGGTGTAGGAGGCAAAAGCTTTGACATGTTCCTGCATGTTTAGTTCTGCATCAAAGAATACTCTGAGGGTTTTTGCATGGGGGACACTGGGGTTGTGTTCCCATCAATGCAGGGGCAGGATCAAGGTGTTTGAGGTGGTGTGAGGAGCCCACAATGAGGAGTTCCATTTTGTCATCCTTCAAGCAGAGGTTGTGAGTTGTCATCCATGCCTATATGATTCTGTAGATGTGGTTGATGTTGAAAGAGTCTGTTTCATGGTTGCTTGTGAGTTGGAGGAGGACCTGTGTGTCATCAGCAAAGTTGGCGTAAGGAATGCCAAGGCTGTCCAGGTTGTCAAAAAGGGGTTTGGTGTACATCTTGTGTATAGGGTGGGCGAGAGGCAGGAACCTTGAGGGACACCATAGGGGACTGGTATGGGGTCGGCTGCTTCCGTTCCCACAAATACCACAGAGGATCATCCTAAAAGGAAGTATTTGATCCAGTTAGCCACTTTGGGGGAGAGGATGAAGGAGGCTGTCAGGTAGTGGTATACGATTGGTATACGATTGTGTGGCCAATGAGATTGAAAGGCTGTCAACAGAGTTCTAGAAGGAGCAGGATGGCGAGTTCTCTGGCATCCGCGATGAGGTCGAGTTGAATTTTTAAGTCAAGAAGGATGGATACTGGGCAGGTTCTGGGTCTGATGCCTGATTAGCTGGTGCCCATGAGAGTTAGGGACTCTAGGTGGGAATGGAGCTGAGAGTAAGCGGTCCGGTCCAGTATTTTTAGGAAGAAGGACACAGTCGTGATAGGGAGGTAGTTAGTGGGAAGTCTGTGGTTGAGGGACGGTTCCTTCAGGAGTGGTGTGACTCAGGTTTCTTTGACAGAGCTGGGTACCTTATTGAATTTGTCGGAGGCATTAATGGAACTGGCAATGGTGGGAGTTAATGGTTCAGTACACATTTTGATATGGTGAGCTGGGCAGATGTTGCTGGGCTCATGCACACCATTAAAGGTTGCATGCTTGGGATTGGTCACTGCAGGTGGTCATGGCACCTCCAGATGTGAACCCTTGCTCCACTCCCAGGACTTCGGCACTTCCACAGCTTTCCCACCTGTGTAATAAATTTGTTATCGTCTCCCGTGGCACCTCACAGCACAAATCTCATGAATTTATGGTGGGGCAGACCGCCTTTGCTCTCTGATCTTCCTGATCGATTGGTCATTTTACAGTTTTATGGCCAGGGGTCTTGGGCTGGTCAGTGTACTCAGATGTTTGTGTCCAGGACTTGGGGGTTTTGGGCCGCTATAACTTATAGATCTGGAAGGCGATGGTCTACAGCCCTCACCCCCTTCCTCATGGAATAACTTCTTCAAAGACCCAATCTGGCCCTCTCTTGGCCTTGCAAGCCACATTCCTTCTGGGTTGCATGCTCTACTGACTGATAAGACACAATAAAGAACTGTGTGTGCGTGTTCTAGAAATTAACCTTCTGCGGAGCAACCAGGGCTGGGAGCAAAGAACGAACTCACACCCTTCTAAACCTCAGGGCGGGAATAATAATACTGACATAGTTCGAACACTAGGGCTCAATTTCAAGATGGCGTATACCTTCTAAAATGAAGTCTCATTACCCATGTGATACTAACACCAGGATTCAGTACGTTTCCACCATAATCCAACTCTTATGGTTGACCTCCCCTGCCCATCCGTGTAAAGCAGTGCTTTTGCAAAGCAGGTGAATGCCGTTTGAAAGTGAAATACAATTACAGCCTGTGCTTGCACAGAAATTGGATTGATTATATGGGGATAGGGGTTTTGCTATAAAATATGCATGATATTGATTCCCAAAAATACTTGGTTTCTGTTGAAATAAAATAAAAACTCTGAAACCAGCAGAACAGGTTTTGGCTCAAGCATTTAATTCAATGATGCCCTGCCTCCCATGGGAAAAGAATTACATCCACAAGTGAACCAGCCCACATGGGCACATGAAAGGCCCAAGAGTGTGGGAGTTCACAGCCTCGCCGGACTGGCTGACATTTCCACAGAAAGGAACGAAGGACCCAAGAGGAACTAGTATTTCAGCAAAGAGGTGTGATTTCCTTCAACACCCATTCCCAGCACCCACTCTATGGCTTCAAAGGGTGTCATAAAAACCCTTTGTGCAGACTGACCCAGGAGGAAGACAATTTGGTTGTGGGGGTTGCAGGACCACCCACACAGTCAGCCCATTGACCTTAAAGAACCGTTGTATATTAAGACATGTTTCCTAGCACCCTCAATAAGCAATAATTCAATATTATGCCAGTATTTTGTGGGATTTTTGGACCAGCACAATGAGACCCACTGCAGGTGTCTGGCATTTGGTGAAATGGAATGGTAGGAAAAATGCATTTAGGGGTGAATTATAAATGGCACAGACATGAAACTTGCTGAAAATATGCCAAATACTAGTTGGCATGTGTGTATCTATTTGCAAAATTTTAAATAATATGCTTTTCTTGAAAATGACCAAATTGTGCCAAAGGGCGATGCAACCTTACACAGAGTTGGTGATCGGACTGTCCGATTCCTTGTGACATATGGAATCTGCATATCTGCTTTTTATGATGGTGACTAGTACAGATTTGAGGTTTTGCTCCATAACTTATTTTGTCAAGAAATAGGCTTTGTGAGACAAAGGAAGTCATCAATGCACACACATAAAATGATGTAATTTCCCCTGAACCAATGAACTCGGGTGGAGGAGGGAACACCAGTAGCCTGGCCTATCCCAGCGGAGGGGTAATTCCAGAGTACTTACCCTAGATTGTAAAAGTCTATGATGTCACTTTGGCAGGAGACAGAGAAACACAAGAGATTCAAAGACTCAAAAAGCAGATCCAGAGGCAGCTGATTTCATCCAGGAAGAACCATCCATCCAGATTCAGGCATACGCAATAATCCACGGAGAAAGGAGGAAAGGCAGCTGATCCCCTCTAGGAGAGCCCAATGACCAGACCTTGCCCAGATGCCCACAGTCACCAGACCTTGCCTAGCTGTCTTGCATCCTATACAGGAGAGCCCAGCAGTCCCAGTGACAAGATCTCTTGACCCCTCTGTACCAGTGACCAGATCCGTGGTCCTGCTGTCCAGAGACCTTGTTGGCTGTCCAAATTCCCAAACTCAAGCTTATCTTGTAAGTATGAAATCACCCAGTACCCAAAAACTGCATATCCCGCTCTTTTATCCTTGCATCCTCTTCAAATCCTATTAAAATCCCATCCAAAATCCCAAATTGTCAGTATCATCTTTTCACCTTTCCTTAGATGAATCTGTGTTAGTCCATATCTGTTAGCATATTCCTTTTATAATTGTTTCAGTTATCTGTGTAAGTCCTTAGTACCATTTTGAAATACATTCATTTATTCCCTTATAAGGAGGCACGCAGTGCAAGCTGGTTAAAATTCGAAATTAACCCCTTGCGTGCAGTGTCTTCCTTTAATAATATAGTCATTAAAATATAGCCTCAGTAGAACCAGTCATTGTACAACAAAAGCCGATTTGCACTTTTCCCAGAGAAAAAAACAAACATCACCACATTAAGAATATTACCTTTCCCTCAGAATCCTGTCTGATATGTGCCTTTATTTCTTAGCCATGCGATTTTGACAGCTAAGCACCTTTTCTTAGTTGCTTGTCATTTTATAGCCTGTGTAAAATAAGAGTTCCAATTCTGTTGCGTGTGTTTTCTTCTGCATTGTTTTCCTCTCAAAATCGATTTCTTACCTGTGTCCACATTGCCTTGGTGCACTGTACAGTAGTCTGTAAGCTTTCTTGTCTCTTAAGTGCAGCCACACAAATTTCTGTCCCAGCTATCATACCGCAATTGTAAACTGATGCACAAGTAACAAGTAAAATCCAAGTATACCATTTTGCTCCTTTTGAAGATTTTCATTTTCATTTCTGGCCTCATTTAGCCAGCAGGTGTTTGGGGAAAGTGTTGCAGGGGGGTTGCTTAACCTCTGTGCTATCTGTTATTTTGAAGAAAGTTGATTTTGTTTCCGTTTCGATTAAAGGTTTATGTATGTTATTTTAGGGGTGTGAAGTAACTGTATTGTGGGATTTTTGCATGTATACTGCCACACAGTGGTGGCTGCTGCCCTAATTTTAATTTGCTTGATTTTATTAGAATTCTAAAAATTAATAAATATTTCATTCTTACACACCGGCCTGGTTCATAGTCCATTGTGACAAAGGGTATTTGTTAAGGTGGGTGTGAGACGGGTTGGGTGCCTTCTCAAAGTAGAATCCGAGAATCAATAAAGATAAAGATTGTTTTTATTAGCACCACATTCATTGTCAGTGGAAAGAGTCTCTGGCTGGAGAGTGCGTGTTCTAAAACCATTACATAATGCAAGACACAGTTAGGAAATATTTGCATACGTGTGAATACATATACTTGAGCGTATCATCTACAAATAAGTACACTTCCACAAAATGAAAGCATATATTCACACACACACATGAAGCTGCCTGGCCCCCCATTACCGCTCCCATATAAAGGCACGTGCGCTTTTCACCCTTTTGAAGTCAACAAAATACAAAACTGTTGATGGTGCCAATATGGTTTTTAACAGGTATTTAATGCAACAAACAGATGTAAAGACATGCATGGTGCTTATGCATCAAGTAGCTGCAGGCACACTTTGTTAAAACAGTTGGATTTCATAAGGAGCTGGATTAGCTGGTTCATAGCTGCATAAACCAATACCTTTCACCACAAAGCTGCTCAGGAGCACAAAGCTAGACTCAAAGAAATCCCAGGGGTGTGCTTTGGAAAGGGAGGGAGAGGTAAATGGTGGGAATGGCCACATGACTAGAATGGCTAGAACTGTCATGGACAATCAAAGGGTAGATAAATAACCAAACAAAACCCACAGTGTATGTGTGCCTCCTCACATCTCCTATCTCTTTTATCTTTACGTCACATAGCAATAGGTTCAGCGATTTCACTGCGTAATAGTGCAAACTAAAAATGGGTTAAAGACAATCAAAGGCCTATTCCTTCTCTTACACACAGCGCTATTGAAAGGGCAGCGCTCACTGCTTCCTTAGTTACCTTCGGGGGAAACAGCAATGTCTTATCATTACCTTAAGGCAACACTTAAGACAACAGGAATGGTGCGCTTCCTCTATGTTTGCCCACCTCTTGAGCATGGTCGAATTGAAGAGCTTTGCCTCTTTCTGCATTATCTTGATTCCACTACTTTAGTCCCCGGTGTCAAACAATCCATCACTTTACTCATTCGCTCAATGGATCTCCCCGTAGCACACAATCAACCATCTCCACCGCAGACTCGCTTACATTAACAGTAGAATAATCAATCGCTCTCTCCCGCTGCTTTCCAGGGAGAGAATTACAGATATCACCCGAGGCAGTGTTTGCTTTTTAGATTGAAATAGTTCCATTTGGATGAGTCGATCTGCTTTCGGGAAGCACAGGACGGGCATCATCTGCTCTTCATCCTTCCAATCCACCCGTGCACAAATCCACTCCACGTTCTCACTTTGGCACCTGACTGCCGCCATACGCCTCACTCATGGGAATGGACACGGCGCCCCATTGGAATAACAAACAGGAACGATGCTCCCCACACCCCTCCTCTTCACCCTGCCACTCACAGCTAATATATCCCAAACACGCGTTCTTTACCGAGGGAAGCAGAGCGACCACCCTCAAGAACATAGTGATGCACCTCTACGGCGTGCAGCCTGTTCGCCTCCCAAACCCTACAAGAATCCGAGAACTGGCGGAGACAACACGCCCCTTTTCTGTGAACGTGGATACATATTTTTCGAAAGGTAAGAGCCTGGCTGCATCCACCTTCTTCCCACTCCACGTCGCATTTTCCGCGTCACCTTTCACTACCAGAAGCATTTCACCTTGAGGGTTGTATTGGTAAAACTCACACAGACAAAGTTACATAGAGGGCTGGCAGTTTAAGAGCGCGGAGCTCTATAGGAACGGCGGGACAACATGTTAGCGTGTGTGCTGCCAATCGTGCCTAGCTCTGCAGGTGCGACACACTAAATCGCCCTTTGGGGGTAATGCATAGGGAACTCACTGCTGTTCTCCGTGTGGCGCCATCACGCTGATATCAATCGTGACCAAAAACAATTCATAACAAGTTGCTACACTTTCCAAAGCGCTCCTCTGCGTGGTTCCGGAACGCTGCTTTCCAATTAGACAAAACCACTGGGGCTTCTGTCCCTCCCGGCCAGTGTTGTGTAGTGCTGAGTTGCACTTACTGGCCCCAGACTGCGTGGTCTGCCTCTTGGGATTGCATCAGGAGTCAGGACCCTGGACAGCGCAAGCACCACCCACGCCGGCGGGAGTGCAACCATTTTACTGTTTCCCAGAGTGGAGCTGCTGTTTACGCTTTGTGCTGCTTCTTGGCTTCCAAGTATCCGAGGCTTGCTTTCCATTGGGAATGGGTCTGCCTGCACCCTGATGCAGGGTGGGAGAGACCTTCGGAGAACCTGCGGGGAAGGCTCGAGGGATACGGACTGCCGTTGACACATAAAGGAAAGTTTGCTGCCGAGGAGACCGGAAGAAAGAGACACAATACAAAAGGCAAATATTGGGCTTTTTGGACTGATCTGGAAGGAATGATGACCGTTGGAGGATGTGCACCAGCAGCCAGATCATCGGCGGTCTCCTGGCGCTCTCTGTGCTGGAGATAGGACTGGGGGTGTCCAGCGTGGTAGTGGGGGCTGTCACCTTCATCAAGGTGCGGGCGGAGCAGAAGCCGCAGCTGGGAGACTCCTCTCCGGTATGGAGCGGGCTGTGTGTACGTTCGCTATTTCATTATCTTTAACTCTTTCTTTATAGTGAGCCATTCTGTAAACCTAAACCCCCTCTAATGCAGCCCCTTCCGGCCCGCAACTGCATGTGTTCGGCATGCACGCCCCCCACCCCTGCTCATGTGTATGCAGTCTTTATTCACAATTGTCCCCTTTCGTGTTTTATTTTATATGATCTCCCTTCTGGGGCCCATGCTAGAGTGTATTAAAATCACCTCTATAGGGTCCAGAATCTCACTCTGATGCTTTACTGAATACCATGATGGTATTGATCTATATCTCTACCTCTCTCTCTCTCTCTCTCTCTCTCTCACACTCTCTCTCTCTCTCTCTGTCACGCACTCTCTCTCTCTCTCTCTCTCTCTCTCTCTCTTACACACACTCTCTCTCACACACACTCTCTCACACTCTCTCCCTCTCCCTCTCTCTTACACACACACACTTTCTCTCTCACACTCTCTCTCTCCCTCTCTCTCTCACACACACTCTCTCTCTCCCACTCTCTCTCTCACACACACACACTCTCGCACTCTCTCTCTCTCACACACACACTCTCTCCCTCCATCTCTCTCTCACACACACTTTCTCTCTCCCACTCTCTCTCTCACACATACAGTCTCTCTCTCTCTCTCTCACACACACACACTCTCTCTCTCTCTCACACACACTTTCTCTCACACATGCTCTCTCTCACACACACACACACACACACACACACACACACACACACATACACGTTTTACCTACCTTGTGGGGACTATGTGTGGATACCTGCCTTGTGGGGACTAACCTTTCCCAATGTTTTAGAAATGGGCTAATAGCAGAACTATGTTCATAAAAAATTCATAATACAGTATCCAACTTCATATTTGCAAAAATGCTTATTTTTACTCGTATGTCCGGTACCATCTTTGCGGGGACTTGGACGTTTGTTACCATCCTTGTGGGGACTTACTTTATTATTCTTATTTAGGATGGATTGCACCATGAGCAAATGGAAAAATGCTTACTTTATAGTACTCAATATACATTATACAATGTTATTTGGACATGTGAGTACTTGCCTGCATTATAGCTATCACAACAGACGCATTTTGGGGGTTTGACATTTCCCACAAGATGTTTAATTTGCATACAAAACTTAAAAAGGCACTTAGTTTCTGGCATTAAACACTATTATAAACACTCAAAATGTTCCAGAAAAGATAACTGCGACACAGGCGATGACTTGATTGACCCAGGCTGACACACAGTGGCCAAAAAGGAATAAATATTTCAAATTCAGATTTCATTCTTTCACAGGAATCATCTTCCCTTCTAACTCATATCTGCTCTTTAGAAATGGTGTAATGGAAATGATGTTGCTTTCTTCTTTTCGAATGTGTATAATTAGAGTTAAGTTAACTTTCCTATAGGCATCATGTTTGATTATGGAAAAGTTATATTTTCCACAGATCTCATGTGCGATAATCATGAAACGGACCCCACAGAGACAGTGGGCCTCATTCCGAGTATGGAAGTAGCCAGGCCGCTTTCAGAGGCATGGCTACCTCCATACGGGTACCAGGTCTGGGTTCCTTGAATGGGGAAATACCGGGCCATTCCGACCTTGGAGGGCCTGGTATTTCCATATTCAAGGAACCCGGACCGATACATCCCCATTTCTATTTCAGCCCCCATAGGGCTCAATAGGAATGTGGAGGATGCGATCAACGGGCCTGTTAATGACGGGCCCGTTGTTAGCATCCTGGTCTGCTCACGGGACCCGCAAGAAGACCTCGTAATGAGGCGGTAGAGGGTTGACGGGGCCGGCAGCTCTACCGGCGCTGTTAACCTCTACCGCCAGGGTCGTGATGAGGCCCAGTGTGTACTTGCAATCACGTTGAGGTCCCCACAGAGATGGTGTGTGATTACAATGATGGTAAAATCCCCATAGAGATGGTGTGTTATTAGGACTATACTCAAGCCCCCACAGAGACAGTGGGCCTCATTACAGGTCTGGTGGTAACCCTGCCGGTGATACCAGCAGGTTGCCGCTGGACCCGTAAAGAATTACCAGCGCCTGACTTCACGGTAACACCAGGGTATTACAACCCTGGCGGCTGCAAAGTCAGGCGCCGGTAATCCTGTTAATCCCCATTCCCATGGATGGGAGTGCGGACCACGGAAGCAACGGCACCATTAATTACGGTGCCGGTACTTCCGTGACGGTTTGCCTACCATGACCGCTGTGTCAGGCAGGGTTTGCCCTGTCGGGCACATCGGCTCCGGCAGGCAAACTAGTAGTATGCTGCTCCGGAAACAACAGTGCCCATTGTTTCTGGACCTGCATGCTTATAATGAGGCCCAGTGTGTAATTATGGTGCTTTTAAGTGCTTGCGCATTAGCAGCTATATAAATCTAAATATAATACAATTAATACAAATAGAAAATATGGTCCCCACAGATATGGCAAGTGATTATGATGAAACTAAAGCCCCCACTGAGATGGTGTGTGATTACAATGATGATAAGGTCCCCATAGAGATGGTGTGTGATTAGGACTATACTCAAGTCCCCACAGAGACAGTGTGTAATTATGATGCTGTTAAGCGCGTTTGGGCATTAGCCACTATATAAATCTAAATATAATACAAAAAATAAAAATAGGAAATATGGTCCCCACAGATATGGCAAGTGATTCTGATAACACTAAAGTCCCCACAGAGATGGTGTGTGATTACAATGATGATAAGGTCCCCATAGAGATGGTGTCTGATTAGGGCTATACTCAAGTCCCCACAGAGACAGTGTGTAATTATGATGATGTTAAGCACTCAGGCATTAGCCACTATAGAAATCTAGATAAAACACTAAACATTTACAAATACAAAATAAGATCCCCACAGATATGGTAAGAGATTATGATAACACTTATGTCCCCACAGAGATGGTGTGTGATTACAATGATGATGAGGTCCCCATAGAGATGGTGTCTGATTAGGAGTATGCTCAAGTCCCCACAGAGACAGTGTGTAATTATGATGATGTTAAGCACTCAGGCATTAGCCACTATAGAAATCTAGATAAAACACTAAACATTTACAAATACAAAATAAGATCCCCACAGATATGGTAAGAGATTATGATAACACTTATGTCCCCACAGAGATGGTGTGTGATTACAATGATGATGAGGTCCCCATAGAGATGGTGTCTGATTAGGAGTATGCTCAAGTCCCCACAGAGACAGTGTGTAATTATGATGATGTTAAGCACTTAGGCATTAGCCACTATAGAAATCACACACACACACACACACACACACACTATCTCTCTCACAAGCACACACACTCTCTCTCACACACACTCTCTCACATACTCTCACTCTCTCCCTCTCTCTCTCTCTCTCACACACACACACTCTTGACAAAGCACACCAGGGGAAGTGTTCATTTCTCCTGTCACACATAGCTCTTCGTAGCATACATTTTTGCTGACCTTTCCTTACTTGCCAGTGAATATGACAGTGAAGACGGGTGCTATCACACTGCAAAGTGATGTTACAGCAGGATGATCCCACACACACATTTGGCAACGCACACACGAGAAGTGTTCATTTCTACGGTCACATACTGCCTCAGTAACAAAACATCGGTGCAGACCTTTGCTTACTTGGCAGTGACTGATGACAGAGCACAGACGTTTTCTCACACCCCTCAGTTATGTACATCAAATGCTATCACACACACACTTGGCAAAGGACGCCGTGAGAAGTGTTCCTTCATACTGTCACTTGCGGTGTCAGTAACACACATTGGTGCTGACCATTCTTTACTTGCCATTGTCTGATGACAGAGAAAAGGAGTCATCTCACACTCCTGAGTGATGTACATCAGATGCTACCACACACACACTTGGCAAAGCACGCAATGAGAAGTGATCATGCCTACTGCCACGCACAGCTGCAGGTGACCTATATTGGTGCTGACCTTTCTTCCCTTGCCCGTGGCCAAGCAAGGGTTTCCCGCCGCTATTATAACATGTCGTTGAATTAAACCGGGGGCATGGTTTTACTATAAGAGACATTAAAAACAACATAATGCGTGCCTAATTAATGTAACGTGCACGTGTTGAATTTGCTAGAACTACTGAAAAAAGAAAATATGGCATGCCGAGCGCTTCCATTTAAGAATATCAGTACATCTTTTGCAAAATGCAGCCCAAATAAAAGATAGTATGCACCGTGTCAATAGTATGGTTACATATCTTACTAAACTACAGAAAGTATGTACAATGTGTTTTATCAACTGCTGCATATTGATTCAAAGCAGTATTTTCCCCATGCTCCTTAATGCATGTCATTTTTGAGGATTATGCCTTTACAAGTGCTTTTTATACAGAGGTCTTTAACTTTAAATCATCGACTTATGGCTATTTGTGTATCAAGGCCCTGTACAAAAACTGTTGATGTCGCAAATGAGACTTCCGATAAAAAATAAGGGTGGGTGGTGGCGTAACAGGCATTTATCAATTACATGATATGATACTTTATTTATATAGCGCCTATACACAAGTGTTTCAAAGTGCTTCAAGGCTGGCGGAGCAAGGGTAAAATACAATAACAGTCTTCGGCTGGGGCTTCCCTTGGGAACAGCCTCCCTGCCACTGTAAAACTTGAGGAAAACCATCTCCGGTTTCGGAAGCATCTCAAGACCATCCTCTTTTCTTCTACCTTCGCTCCCCCTATCCCTTGCTGATCTGTTTTCACTTGGCACCGTGCACCTGGCCACCCTCTGTCCTCCAGGCCCAGGTACCAGCTCACCCTGCCACCCTCCCGCACTGCCTCTTGGCCACCCCTTGCACTGGGGTCTGTATCTGTACCCATAGAGCCCGCCCCCCCTTTTTTCTTTCTGCACTTGTCAGACCAACTCTGTCTGCTGCCTTAAAACTAGCACTTGCCAATTGCTGGCTGCACTACCACTGTTTGTTGCCTTTATTATTTATTTATCTATTATTAATCTGTTTCTCCTTTGTTTCGTACTTTCTACTTCTCCCCTTCCATGCACTTTTCCCCTCCCCCTCTCCCAAGCACCCAAGCACTTTTGCATTCTCAATGTCACTGGACGTAGTAAGATTGTTGTTTTGTTCTCCCATGTTCCCCTCCCTTGCCTTGTCGTGCTCTGAACCTCTTGTGTACGAGCGCAATAGAAATAAAATATCAATAACATTCTTACAAGGCCTTAAGCCATTAAGAATTTGTAAATTAACTATTGTACTAGGCCAGATGACATTTTTGATAGTGCGAGCATTGACAATAAATGAGGTAAGGAAGGGGCGTGAGGGGTGAGGGACAAGCAATAGCGATCGTGCTAGGCCTGACAATATTTCTGATTGTGTAAGAGCATTGACTATGGTGAAGGGAGTGGGGGGAGAAGAGGAGGTACAAGCAGGGAGAGGTAGAGAAAGACTGAGAATCCATGTGAGTATGGTGAATACCGGCAATGCTGACGAAATTCAAGCAACCAGGAGCAAACATACAAATGGAATTTTTTAACACAACCTTTACAAAATATATTACATATATATGAAATGTTATAAAACTTTAAAAAAACATTACATCAGTCTTTTATATAGACAATCTCAAAATTATATAAAAGTGAATTTCATACATATAAAAACACTTGGGGCCTAATTCATGGAACGTTTTCCTATGGGATTGTGCCATTATAAACACTTCCATGAATCAGGCTCTTGGACAATCTGGATTACAATGCATTCAAAGAAAAAAATCATGCAATTTGTTGGTTGAGGAATACAATATAAAGTGCACATTATGACAAAACCGACGTATTCATTACAATCCATAGGATGGCCTTACCTGCAAAGAACATCATTTTTATGTTTTATATATTTCCTTTTTATATCTCAGCCTTCATACCTTCCGAATTCCACTTCAGTTACTTTTAATAATCGTACTAATGCAAATATCAAGGGTTTATGTTTGGCAAGCATCATCTTGTTCCATAGGAATTCTAGTGCATCCTCAAATTCAATGTTAACAAATCTCATAAATAGGATTGTTCTAGCAGCCTTAAAATTAGTGCATTGCAACACTATGGCCTCATCACGAGTTTGGCGGTAACCCTTAAATCCGGCGGTCGCGCTATTACCGCCAGATTTAAGGGTCCGCCAAATCAGGGCTTGGGCGAATTTCTCCCCAGCTCTGAGCTGGGGGGAAATCCGCTGAAAATTTGCGCTATTACAACCGGCGGTAAATCCGCCGGTGGTAAGAGCGCAAAAATTCCCCATTGAGCCCAATGGGGAATGGGGCATTCCCGAATGGGCTCAGTGGGGAATGGGGAATTCCATTACCGGCAAACCTGTGATCCGGCTCTAATAGCGCTGGGGGTTTGGCGGTAGGGCTAATACCACCTGCGGTAATACTGCTGGCGTTACCGCCCAACTCGTGATGAGGCCCTATGTGCTTTAATGTTTCCTTAGGTTCTTCGCACCCCGGGAAACGATAATTAAGCTCTCTTTCATTCCCAATTAATGTGCCACAGTGTCTGGTCATTTCTCTAGTATAAAATTGATGAAATTTAAAAGGTATATAGTAAGTGCGAGCAAAATTACACAGAAACATAACTACATAGGTATCACGTAAATCTTTTTTCTGCATAAACTTTGCATATTCAGTGTACATAGTATATCTTGTGACTTCTTCCGATGTGCAAATCCAATCTCTTTCAAAGAGTTTTTTTTTTTACATATGCGGGTCTAAAGCATAGGTCATAAATTGTAACCTCCAATTCATTTAAGATACCCTGCATCCTCCTCTGATACTGCTTAATAGAACCTGTACAATTACCCAGTAATATCGTATGATAATCTTGAAATAAGGAATTCCTGGGAGGATCGAGCATTTTAGCATAATTGATTAAAGCACGCCATTCCCCTTGACACGACAATGACACTAGGCCAAACTCATGTCTAATTATACAGTTTGGGATGGCTATGACGAGGTGCAATACTGATTTTACTAAACGCCCTTGCAGTATATCAAGTTGTTTATTAAGATTGTACAAATGCATATCGAGGGCATATAAGATCGCCGGTTCTGCCTTAATGTTTAAGAATTCCAACAACTGTACCAATGAAAATTGGCAATACTTTGAGAAAATGACCTTCATTTGGCATAAGAGTGGCCTTGTTTTCGTCTTCAATCGATCATTCCAAAGACTGATAGATGATACATTGGACACAAAGTAGCCAAAATAAATGGTCTCGAAAGATGGTGCAATCGAGACTCCTTTAAGTTTCCAACTGTACTGCTTTAACTTTTTTCCTGAATTAAAGACCAACATCGTAGTCTTGGTTGCATTAGGTCTAAGGTTATGTGCATCTGCAAAATTCTCAAATAAATGTAATTTCGTTTGCAAACCCGACAGTGTTAGATCGAAAAAAATGATGTCATCAGCAAAAGCTAACCAATGCAATCTCAAGGTACCAGGTTTTGCTGCAAACACCCTCAAGTCTTTCCACTGGTTGTCTAAATCACATAAATACAGATTAAATAAGGATGCAGCTAAATTGCATCCCTGCTTTAATTCAAGGTGCGATCTCACTGGTTTCGTCATTGCACCTTCAAATTTTTAATCTGGTCATATTTGCAGTATTTATGTGAAGCTGAGAAATCCAAAAAATCAAAAACGCTGGGATACCAAGAGTGGTCATCTTCCTCCACGACAGATTTCTTACGATGTTGTCGAATGCATTGGACATATCGGTACAAGCCATATAGACCGGGCATGCTCCTTGGATTTTGGTACCGGCTAGTATGTGGGCTAAGGTGGTAGCATTCAACACAGTACCCATTCCGCTTCGAAATCCTGTTTGGGATTTGGAATAGATGTTATTAAGTGCGATATACTTTTCCATGTCATGCAGGATCAAAATGGCGAAGACTTTTGCAGCCACATCCATAATGGATATGGGACGATATTTGTCGAGATTACCAGGATCGCCTTTTTTGAAAATCGATACAATTATAGATGTAACCCAAGATTGCGGTATATTAAGTGTACGCAGAATTAAATCAAATTTCATTTTAAGAATTCCCGCCCATAACATAGGATCAGCCATCTATACACAAGGTGGAATGCCATCGGGACCTGCTGCTCTGGAGTGGGTCAACCTACCAATTGCCCACTCTATATCCTGTGATGACCAGTTAGATGCATGCATGTCAAAGTCTATTGGTGACTGATATACACAATCCATGAAACACAGTGGAGGTTGGTACCTATTTGCAATATGTAGTTCCCAAACCTCTACAGGAATTGTATTTGGAGAGAAATCACTAGTACAAGAGGCCGGCTGCCTCATTATTGCCCAGATACCTCTCGTGTCATGTTTACAAATTGATGTTATAAGATTGTGGTTAACTTTGTTGTAGGTTAGTGCCCTGATTCCTCTAATTTTATTCTTATAATATTGTAGAATACGTTTTCTAATAAGAAAATAGTGGGCATTATTCAGTTGATCGAATTTTAGTGCTCTCAGGGCCCTATTCTTTGTTCGCTTCAACAACATTACTTTATGATCAAACGTATACTTCATGATAATTGCTGAGGTTTCTGCCTTGCAATCAGATCAGATAGAGCTGTCTTAACAATAATAGAGACAATCATATCCTTCTGGAGGGAAGGAAGACCACGATATGATATTAGCTCATCGACCTCCTCCAATTTACAATGCACCCGACTTACCAGTTGCGGACATAGAGCAGGATTCCATCTAAGAAATGAGTTAACTCGATCGATTTCTGATAATTGGAGAAGCTCATCCACTACATGTTCCATAACCGGAATATCAGTAGTGATCTCTATCGGTGCATGATCACTATTCGTGATCCTATGAACGATCACTGGCTTCGCTATATGTACAAGTGCCTGTGATATGCAAAAAAAGTCAATCATTGAACGCACCGTGCCACGGGTCCATGTTTAAGTGAAGGTAGAATCGGCACATTTAACAAAGGACAGATGCCAATCCTCAACATATTCCCCCCATCTCTTCCCTCTCATCCTAGCTCTCCTAGTTCCTACGTTCTGGTGTTCAGCTCCAACACCGGGCATAGCCAAGCAATTTGAATTAAAGTCCCCTCCCATAATAATTTCATAATTGTATGACCATGTTTTTTTCCAGGCCGATGTCGATCTCATCAAACATACCATTGATGTCAATTTTCTGGGGATTCCAATATAAGCAGACTAAAAGTAACGGTTTATGCTTACATCCGGTAAGAGTCATAGCCACAGCAAGAACATAATCGGATGCAAAGATAAGCTTAGAGGTACAATCAATCTTGTTATTTACGGCAATTGCTAGGCCCCCCGAAGGTCACCCTTCCTTTGCCTTGTTTACATCTACACAGAAGGTACGAAACCCAGGCAAAACCAGGCTATTTGTTTTCATTGTTTTCTATATTAACATTATATCAGGAACTTGCAAGGCCGAAAGCGAAGCCAAGCACTGGGTGATATTATGAAACCCACATGCAATTCATGACAAAATTACCAAGTCACAGATCAACTGCCTGTAATTTGCAGACTTATTAAACTTAGTATTAACGATTGTTTTCAACAAGGGTTCAACCCAAGCCAGCTCCTTGTTATTCGATGCAATAGAGAGCAATTGGGATATGCATAATTTTTCATCAGCACTACTGCCAGAAGCTCCAGTAGTGGACTCTGTTTCTTTGCAATGACTGGGCAGCTGATAATGCACAAACCCCCACGCAACCATTTCATCATTAAAAGTATGCAACATAAAGCCCAGTTCAAGCAATTCCGACCTGTGTGCCCATATACATTTTAGAATGCTTGCAGACGGCACGTAACAGATCATTCTATGATTATTTTGTTGTGATAGAGAAATACCTTCAAAATCAAAATCCTTTGTGGTAAGCATTCTTAAGGGAGGAATGCATGACATGAGTTCAAGCAGATATTTTCTATTCATTCTAGCACCTCCCATAATATCAGCTTTACCCTCAAGTCCAATTATGTTAATGGACCCACCCATACTCCCAGAGTTAACATTTTGTTCATAGACCTGATGGGTGCATTCCCAATTGCAAGGGCAGAGGCCAAAAGCGTATCAGAGGGTACCATTACAGTTCCATCTGCAGTGCTATCCCTCCCCTGTGCAAGCCCACTTCCCACCATGTTCATCTCAAAATTGGATGAGCTACCTTGATCGCTTGTTTGCTTACTGGGGGGAAGATTAGCCATCTTTTGCAGTTATAATTCCTTAATTAGAAATTCCGGAGTCAACAGTCGCCCTCCCAGGGCTTTTTTCAATAACCCCAAAACGGGTGCATGCGATTCAGTCCCTGCCAGGCCAGGCACTTGTGCGGGACACATCTTCTGTACAGGGCGAGTCTCCTGCATAACGTTTGGGATATTCAATTGACTAGACCCGTCAATGCTTTTGCTCCCGCTTGGTAATAATTCTGAGCTGGGGAAGCTACAACTCTTAGGGACGTTGGTCAGCTTATAAGGGGCAGGATTAGTACAAAGCAGCTGAATTTCCCCTTGTGGAGACTGCACTGCCACTTTCTTTGGCAGGAGTTCCCTGGATTTCCCCGAACCACTTACTATTATAAATCCCTTCTCAGCCAGCAAGGGGATACCCTGGGAGTTGGCTGTTTCACCAGAGCAGACTTCCGCATATGAGCTACATTTACTTCCTGTAATAGAACATTTGTCCAATTGACTATTCCCCCCAATGCTAACCACAGAAGGAGCCCCCTCTATGCTAGTCAGCGGAGCGGTAAACGTGCACTTCCTTCCTTCCTGACAAAAGTAGTTATTAAGATTACTTTGTTTCTTCTCAGCTTCTACCATTACATCAGATGGAGGAGTTACAGTCACCTTATTAATAGGTTGTCCATTAGTCCCTGGAACAATACTAATACCACGCTTTCATGCAGGCTGTATCATTGATCCACAATTATTGCTTTCTATAGTAGGCGCTGCGATCACTAAACAAGCACTTACTTTGGGCTGAAGGAGGGCTTGACTCTCTTCACTAAGTCAAGCCCTCCTTCAGCCCAATTACATCTTACTCAATATTTGTAATGGTTCTCTCTTTATGGGTGGATTTATAAACTTTAAATTTCTCCATATACATTATTTATTTTTATTGATTTTTTGCTTGCTCATCTGCAGCTTTTTTTTCCCTCTCAGCTCTTTTGATTGTGCGTTTCTGTATTTTCTTAGAACGTCTAGACATAAAACCTACATTTTCTTTAGTGACACTTGACTTAACTTCCTCTATCTCCATTTCTTCAATTATCCTTGTAAGAGCGGTAGGGCTATCCAAGTTCCTGACCCCATGTTGCGGCATCAGAGACGTTGGATCACCCATGACCTGGAGCATATTTTGCCTAATTTCTTCTATCGCATTCTTCATTGCATGTATATCAGCCGCTAATTCCGCCATACTGTGGACAATCAGTGATGAGCATTGCGTGCCTTTCTCATTGAACTTCATCACATTCTTCATAGTCAGACATAGCATAGCTGAAATAGGTTAATTAATTGATTCTTTGTGATCATTAGAGCAAGTTTCTCTTGCTATTATAAAATCCTCCAATCTATTCATTTTAGCAAGGATGTCAGTCATGGAGGATGTAATCTCCCTGATCTCAAGGTGAGTGTAATCATGCCCTTTGTCCAAAAGGTCTAGTATACGAATAATTACCAGGAAAATAGGAGGTCCCTCTGTATCAACTGGGGAGGACATATTGATATTTGTTGCTGGTCCATATGGTCGAGCATTCATGAATCAGTCAGTGAATCACTAAACTTTATTTTCTTAGATCCTGTATTAAAAGCCTCACCCCCATTCGGCATCTGGCACTCACATATATGTTTCCCGCAAACACCCCTCTTAGTGCAAGAAGCAGTATCACCACTACCATGATCACACCACAGAAGATTCTTTTCCCGGGCACCACTAAACACCTCTATTCCGTGAATGCGCGGGATTAGCGGAGTCAGGAGACCAATAGATACCCTCACACGTTTATCAAGCTCAGCCATAACGCCAGGTCCAATCTTAGATATATAATTTCCAGACTTATTGTTACCTGATGATGCATTCAATAGGTTCGTTTCATTTGAAAACAGAGTTATGATGAAGGGACAAAGATGGACGGCCATATTAAAAGAGTACAAATCCAACTAAGGTTTCAAAGTCCTATCACACCCTCTCTCCCTCTCACACCTTAACAGCACACTTGGGCACACTTTGAATGCGCACTTGGAATGTGCGTACACCCACCGTTATGTGGTGCTTCTGGGAACCAGTGGGATGGGCCAGAACACACAATGCGTCTACGAAAGAAAGATAGAGTAGGAACGTAAGTAACGTGCAGGATTTACAAAGTCAGATTAACATTACTGGCCAAGCCCACAGCTCTACCCAGCATAGCCCAGCCCACAACGTGACGCCAACAGGCCTATCCCACAACCCTTGTCCCTAATGATGCAATCCCAATACGCGCATAGTATTTACTTCAGTACACAGATCCCTCAGGTCCTTAGAGTGCTTCGACTAATAGGCGCAGGGACAACTTCCTCTTGCCCTTACAACCACTGACGGTTGATATAAAAGTCCTCCAGAGAAAACCCAAGTCCAAGCACAGTCGGAGTAGTGTCTCACCCCAAAAGCACACTTGGGCACACTTTTTATGAGCAGAACCATGATTCAAAAGAACACTATGAGTACGTCATGATTCAGAAGTCCATAATGAGCACCTCAAGATTCAAGATTACATGAACACACCATGAATCAAAAGTCAATTTATGCATTTATCATCACAACGAATGATGGTACCTCCAAAACGTGATCATCAGTTTCTGAACTTCGGAGCAACGCAAGTTTGTGATGGCAGAGGAGGAATTGTACAACAGAGAGGCAATGGAAGGGTGGGTGGGTGATCGTTGGAAAGGGTCAGTAGTGAAGCAAGAAGAGGGAGAGGACAGACAGGAGGACAGGAAGGGGGTGTGGCCCGGCACACAATCCAGGCCAGACAGGGAACAACAGCCTTAGAGTGGGCCTTTGAGCTGGGAGCCGGCTTCGCCCCACTGGCTCCCTCAATTTACTATGAAATGGATGAAACAGCCAAACGGGCTGTGGGGTGGCCTCCCAGGCACATGGATGCTGCGATCTTACCATCAGAAAAGGGAGCACTGACCCTTGCAGGTGCATTACACCACTTGTTCCTTTAACAAAGGGAGAGCTGATATCTCTTTCGACCAACTCATATGTTTGATTGCCAGCCTCCATGTGCCTCTGTAAAAAGAGTCCAATGTCATTGTAAACATGAGCAGACTTATCTCAGCCTGAGGAAGGTATCATCCATGCAAGGTCATCGCAATTGCTCTTTAAAAAAAAATAACAAGCTTTAGTTTTCACTTGACTGACTAGCAGGGCTCCCTCTACTTATACATTTGCAAATGTGTCTCGGAATTTGCAAGAATTAACATCTCTTACATGGCAAGAGTGTATGCATGTGTGGTACTTATATTGCACTGTCTTCCCCATTATAACTTCACAATGTGTGCTTTGTGGTGAGATGCAATTCAGTAAGGCAGGTTTTTGAAATTATGCCCACCTAGTCTTAAAGAATTGCCAAAAAGCAATACAACTCTCATTCATAGTGATCATATCTCATTTGCTAAATTGTTACATTTATTTGATTACATTACGTTTACTCATCAGCGCAGAGTGTAGGCGGTTACTAGTGAATGAAACCGAGAAGCATAGCTGCGCTTTAAAAAGAAAAGTAGTAGCTGTCTTGTGCACACATATATGTGGTATAACTAAAGGGTTGTCCCCTAGTAGTCAGGAGCTAGCGACACAGCTGTAAAAAAAACATTACCAAAAGGGCTCCTGACACAATTCATGTGTACTCATAAACTACTGGTATATACATTTGTAGCCAATCTAATGTGGCAGTGAGACACAGAATTGAATACATATAATTAATGTTTTCATTTTTCAAATGTAGAAAGAACAAAACTTCGAAACACAGCAGAAATACATATAATCTATTCATTAGTACATAATCTTTCCACGTCCTCTGGTCTGATACAAATTCAGACTAACAACATGTTCTCATCAACTGCTATTTGTACTGAGGAATAACATGCATACTGTGAACGTAATGCAGTGGTGCATGTGCAAACAATGCAAGTGTTGCAATGAAAAATAATGACATAAACATGTGTATAAGAACGTTGAGTGGTTGTATTATTCATAATCCAGCAAAACATATATACAATGAACCCTGACTTATAAACAAATAAGGTGAACATAAAATCTGTTGATATGGAATGAAGGGGGACTCTAAATAAAACGAATAAATAACCTTCTGCTAGAATCACAAACTACCATTATTCACCTTAATCCTCTTCACCTATTAATGCCATATATTTGACAGTTAATACATTCTTTGTGTGGGGTGCATTCAAAGGCCCCAAACAGAATTCCCTTTCACATGAATAGCAGGATTTTAAACACTGAAACAAAAATGGCATGGCCTTTGTTTTTGTTTTTCAAGTAAAATTAAAAAGCCATGTGGAAAGGGGTCTTACCTTTCATTACCAAAGGATAGGCAGCATTTTCATTTTCAAAAGAAGGAGGAATCAAAGAGCCCTTTCACACGGAAAACAGGATTTTTAAACACTGAAACAAAAACGGCATGCACAGGTGTATGCAAATAAAAGCAGTTTAAATGTGAAATGTGTCACTGCTCACACAAAAATGTCAGGGAAAAGACATTATGTGCGGGTTGACAAAAAGCAATGTATATTTGGTTTCACATCCAAAATTCCAGTGACATTTGAAAAGTTACTTTGTGTTCATGAAAACAATGTCAGCCAAGACAAACCCTATGCTGGCTGTGAGAAACTTCACAACGACATCTCCCACTCCCAGTCTGGATGTCATCTCACCCATCCAAGTGCCAACTGCAATAAAGTGTCCTGATAAAGGTGTCAAGTTTCAGTGTTCTCCAGACCTGATGGCTCTGAAGGCATTGATTGCATTGGAAGTTCTCCTTAAGTTGGAGCATGACTAATATGTGTGAACATGGGGGCAGCAACTTCAAAGAGCAAGCTTCCAACGCAAAGAGATTGATAAAAAAAAAACTCTGGGTACAGGCTGACCCAGTGAAAACAAATGTCTGGGAGGCAGGAGGAGGGACATGTGTCCCACATGAAGATTTGCAATTAATTTAAAAGTACTATTATCATTTAGGCCTTTTTATTGGCAACCATAAGCTCTACTGATTTCATGTATATGCCATGTTTTAATGTAATTTCCAGGCGATTCTAGAGATATAAAATTCATCCACCTGCGACTCAGTGATCTATAATGGCTATCTAAGATATGTTTCTGGCTGATCTAAAGAAGTTCAAAATGTGAGAGTTTGTGAGCGGCTGGAGAATAAAAATAGAGATATGGGTAATAACTTACATATTTATTATTTTTACTCTTTTTGTGGAAATGGCAGAAAGGTGTCATATGGCCACGCTACATGGTACGGACTTGGTGGTCGGTTTTTCTAATTCCCCATAATTAGCTGAATCAGAAAATATGTATATTATGGCAGTTGCTAGTTAAATTATAACTAGTAAGTTATAAGGTTGTGATACATAACTAGTTTTTGCCAAAAATTTGAAAGGAGAACAAATGGCAATTACAAATGACATGGAGGCTGGATTTGGGAGGAGAGAGAAGGGTAAGTGTCTAATTCTAGTTGTGGGAATTATTTCAGGGTACTCCCACAAGATTGGAAATTGGTGGTGTCATCACTACTATGTAATGGGGACTGTACTGGGAGGAGGGGACACGCAAGGGAAGACAGAAGACACAGACAGACATGAGACAGACCATCAGGAAGGCTGCTGAAATTTACCATCTGACAGCTGTAAGACAACGCCAGAGGAGATTGCTGAGAGTGCATCTTCTTGGAGTTGTCTATTTCTAGGAATGCCTCAAAGCCTCAAAGCTGATTGGAGCATATGGTGACTAGTGGGAGGCCATCTTTGAGAGTGGAGTGACCAGACACCTGTCCTATCTTTCCAGAGTATCCTGAGATGCAGCTGGCTTTCCTGAACTTTAAACAGAGGCTTTCTATGTGAGTAGAACTGAGCCCTGGGAAACCAACGGGTGGGAAGTGGGGTGTCTCTGTTCTTAAATCAGTCCAACCTTTTTATCCAGCTTCCCCAACACAGGTCTTTCAGTGGCGGGGGGGTATGAACTCCAAAATTCCCCAAATCATTCCAATTTTTCTGTCCGACTTCCCCAACACAGACCAAAGTTTGGGGGGGTCTGAAAAACAAACTGCTAAATCACCCTGTGTTCATTATAAACCAAAAGTGTCGGAAACATCATAATTGCTATATGTATATGTACCAATTTTGAAATCCTACTTCTATCCTTTTAAGCCTGCAGGAAATTCTAAATCGCACAACACTACATTATAATTGCTTTCACTATTGATCAGTGCAATTATTTCTTGAAGTGTTATTTGCAGAAAGTGAAGAATTGTGATTGTGTTCTTTTCAACTCACCTTTGTGGCTTATTTATGGTGTGAGAAGTTGATTGTATTGTGTCACGGATAAAGTGGGGTTTGACATTTTTGTGCTCATTTCTATTACTTATATTGAAATAAATAGCAATGTATGTCCAATACACCAGCCTGGTTCTTGGCTCTTTGTTAGCTCAGGGGGAGTGATCTAAGGGACACAATATGTGTCTGAAGTAGGGCTGAAGAAAATAATCTGTTGAATAGTTTGTTGCATGACACCTTGAGTGGGGAGGGAAGGAACTCCCTGTGTTGAGGGTATCTCAATAAACTGTTACACTTGCTACTGTGGTTATATGAACTGAACAGGGTCTGCATCCCAATTATTATGTGCCTATAGCCACAGTAGCAAGGAATGTATTAATTGCCAAATATATGGCAAAATAGTTGCAATCTTTTGACTTGCCTGGCCTGTGCAGCCCTCCTACATCGTCCACCTGGGGATGCTTGGGTCACATGACAGATCATGTGCCTTACACTATCATATAAATCTTTTTCCCGTGGGTGCACTCAGCAAAGGACAACTCACCTAAGGGTGCTATTATACCCAGTTTGCCGTAATTTACGCCTGATCATGCGTATCACTACCGGCTACATTTTATATCTTATTCCTGTTTTCTTTCCCTCATTTTCTTCCATGTCCTTCCCTATTCCATCTAGGGTCTCTCATCAATCCTTCCTTCAGCCATTATATACTCATACCAGTGTTAGTTCTAATCTTTGTTTTCCCCCAATTCCTCCAGTTGTTTTGCCTATGTTCGATTTTCAACTTCTCAATGCTCGCTCAATATGCAATAAATCCCACATTTTTCTTGACCCATTTTCCACTGTAATTTACACTTTCTCTATCTCACTGAAACTTGGCTTACATCGGATAACGATTTTATTCTAGTGTCATTTCATACCTCTTCTACCCAGTTTTCCCACAGTCTCTCTGAATGTGGTGGCAGCACTGGAATCCTCTTTAACACCCCGTGGACTCTTTCACCTCCTTCTGGTCTCCCAACCTTTAAATACCATTTTTCTTCCTTTTCCAATCCTTTTCCTGTTTCACTCCTTACTGTTTATTGGCCTACCCGCTCTACCATAGACTTCATTGACCATCTTGATCTACTTTTATCCACTCTTCTTCCCTCTTCTTTGCCTTTCTTTCTTTGGGGCTATTTTAAGCTCCCTTGCTCTACTACCTCAGCTTATTCTTAATTGTTATCAATGACTAACTCCTATCATCTACTTCTTTTCTCTTCTCTGCTTCACACCAATCCGGCTCCTATCTTGATCTTATCTTCTCATCAGATCCTTTTTGGAACTTGTGTCCTGCCGTCCCTTTTATCCTTCTGATCATTTCCTACGTTCTTTCTCACTTTCTCTTCCTACTCTACCCTCTCCCTTTTCTTCTTCCCCAATCTTAACATATCATAATCTTTGTTCTTTTAACTCAGCTTCATTGCTTTTGCAGCTAAATTCTTCTGCTATGTCTACTGTTTCCTGTCTTTCCGGTGACTATGCTAACAGTGATTTGCATTCTACCTTGCTGTCCACACTGGATGTTTGTTTCTCCTAGTCGTCCTTTTTCAGCAACTTGTGAATCTTCTCAACCTTGGCTTACCCTGGATCTTACATCTCTCTGCTGCCCTCGGCATAAAGCAGAACAGCTTGGAAAAAATCTCATTTCTCTTATGATCTCTCCTCACTTTCTTCTCTGAATTTTTCTTCTGATTATGCCCTACTTGCTAGAAATAAAACATATTTTTCAGAGCTCACCATCTCTCTTTCACATTATCCTCATCATCTTTTCCAGCTTCTTCCTACTGTTCCGTCTCATAAAGCCTCTGATCTATCTCTCATCTCTCTGTCACCTCTGAGGACTTCAAAAACTATTTTACCTCTAAAGTTGCTACCCTCCATTCCTCTTTTAATTCTTCTGATTGTTCTCTTCCTTCATTCCATGCAGTCTCACCTTCACATTCTCATTCTTCTTTTTGCTTCTTTCAGATATGATATTTCTGCTCTTCTTACTCATGCTCATCCTACTGCTTCCCCCTATGATCCTTGTCCCTCTAGTCTTATTCCACAAGTCTATCCCTATATGCTCCCATATCTTACCAACCTTAACAAATCATCTTTTTCAAACTCCTGTTTTCTTTTCCTTTGAAAGCATGCATTCATTCGCCTGATCCTAAAAAAATCTCTCGACCCTTCCATTCCTGGTAACTTTAAGCCTGTTTCTTTGCTTCCCTTCCTATTTGAACTGCTTGCACGTGCTGCTTACGTTCAAGTTTCTACTTATCTGAATCCTTACTCTCTTTTTCCTCCTCTCCCATCTGGTTTTCGACCTTCTCATTTTAAAGCAACTGCTATTTTGCATTTCTCTAATGCTCTTCTTTCTGTGTCTCTTTCTAAATCTTATATTCTTATTCTAGACCTTTCCGCTATGTATGATACTGTCGGCCATTTGCTTCTTCTAGCCTCTCTTCTGCTGTTTGTCTTTCTGGCTCTGTTTGTCAATGGTTTTGTTCTTATCTTGCTCAGCTGTCCTATTCTGTAACCTGGGCTGATCAACCTTCCTCACCACATCCTCTTCTGTATAGTGTTCCACAAGAATCTTTTCTCTGCCTCCTTCTCTTTTCTCTTCATACTGAGTGGCTCTCTGCTCTTATTTCTCTATTATTACTCTAATTTTTCTAATGGTCTCTCTGCCATCCAAAATTGGATGTCTTTTCATTTTCTCTGAGTCAACCCCTCAAAGACTGAGGTTCTATTTGTTCCTGCTTCTACCATCATTCCAACTGTTCCTCCTCCTTTCCTTTCTTTTCCCCCATTTTGTCTGCCCATTTCCTTCTCCTCTGCCCATGATTTGGGTGTCATATTTGACTCCTCTCTTTCCTTTTCCTTGCACATTTCTGCTACTGCCCTATCTTGTCATTATGCTTTTGTCAACATTTGTTATGCTCCAACTTTTCTCTCTTTTCTTGCTACTAAGCTTCTTCTTTTCTCCCTGTTTATCCCCATATTGATTATTGTTAATTTCTTCTCCTTTTTAACTTCCTGCCTTGCATCTTCTTCCTCTTTGATCTATCCATAATTCTTAGGCTCGCCTTCTTTTTTCCCTGCCTCCTCATGTTTCTATCTCTCCATCTCTATGCTAAATATCACTCCTTTCTTTTGAATCTCATCTCCTCTATCATTTTCTCTCGATTGTTTTCAAGTGCACTCATGGTCTTGCTCTTCCATATCGTTCCTTGCTGGTTACATTTTATTCTCCCACACAGGCTCTCTTATCTCAGAATCAGTTGCTTCTTCCAGTTTCAAAACCTCAATGTGCATCTTCTCGTTTTCATTCTTTTACTCTTTTGGCCCCTAAACATTGGAACTCTCTTCTGTGAAGGCATCACGAAGCAAGACACAGACAACAGATTCAAAGTTGAAACAAAATGTGTTTCTTAACATAAATGTCAGGATGGTTGAAGGCCTAACTTACCCTATGCTAAGGTGTGATTTCCCTGCCTAAAGAAACTAAGGACAGTCTGAGTCAGTAAGTTCAACTTAAAAGTCGGTCTGTGTCCAAAACCTATGCTTGCCCTCAAAACTAAAGCTATACAATATGTGGAGATGGCAGCACCAAAACAAACAATCTTAAAAAAAGGTTCTGAGCTTCTTTCATCTAAGCTTGGTTCATATTCACCATCCCCAAGTTCAAATATTTCTACAAAGAAAGACTCTGGTTCCCTTCCCAATTGTTACACAATTTCAAAATGTCTCAGGGCTCTCTTCCCGTAAGTTCACCATAGTTCCAGAATATCTAAGGGTTCCCTTCCCCAAAGTCAACACACTTCCAAGTGGTTCCAGTCTCCCCGATTTCAGCAATATTGCCAATTTCCACTGGTAATCCTTTTGATTTGTACCAAACAAATAAATGCTATTTTCCACTTCAGCAATTATGTCATACAGCCTTTGTCTTAAGACTTTTCTTGGCTCCTCCTAGGTTGGGTCTACTTGCTCTAGGTGCAGTTGTCAGACCACATGGTCCACCCATTACAGGTCATGCATCCAACAAGCCTTGGCATTTTGTGATACTCTTTCGGTCTTCTTAATTAATACTGGTTTTCCACCAAACACCAACAGCACACAACATCTGTTGTGGTTTCTTTTCTTCTCTCTTGCAACTTAGAACTTCATCACTATTTGTATATTGGTAGTCTTTGTGGCTTTGCCACAGCTTGCATTCAACTTGATTGATGGTGTATGTCCTCTTCCACCCCCTTGCATTCACTTTGCCCTTTCCAAGGGTCACAACTTGCCTTTTACATGTGCCTCTCATTCAGTTCATAACTGTTCATAACATCTTTCACTTTGTTTCTTGTTTCATGCTTGCAACACATAGCATGTATTTGTTTTCCAGCTGTGCCACACTTTTACATGCTTTTCATATATTTTCTGTAGTTTGGTTCTCAAAATTGACCCTGTTATTTTTCTTAATACTTGGTACCCTTTTCATGCTTCATTCATATTGCAATTTATTCACAGTATGTTCTCTCTTCCCTCGGGTTCCAAACCCTCCTTTTATGCACCTTTCAACTGTGCAGCAACATATAATATCTCACATGCACCCAAGAGGACTCTGGTATGAGTACTCTCTCTCTCATACTCACCGGAGCTGCTCTGCTGCATGGGGCGGCTTAGTTCTGCTCCTCTTCATTCACCTCTCTGCTCCCAGATAGACATTGGTAGTTGTACAGAGCAGTACTCGCTACCCAAGAACCTTCCGGCAGCATCCCGCGGCAGTCAGGAGTTCACTGTGTTCCACAGCTCCAGTTAGTGGTATTTTGTTTTGCAGTATTTAGTGGTGAGCATGGTTTTCTTCCTTATACTATAACCTCATCATAAAACAAACTTTCCTTTCTATTAGAATACCTCCTAGTTGTCTGTAGAGAGCTCAAGACATATGCATTTGATAGAAACCCAATGATTTTATTTAGAGTGCTACCTATAGGTTGTGGCTGGTCTCACTGGCTTATATACATCCAGTAATCTATATCATAAAGTATCACTGACTTATTTACATCCAGTAATCTATGTCATAAATTATCATTGTCTTATTTAAATCCAGTAATCTGTGCCTTTCCCATCAGCATGCAAGAAAGGGGCATTCATCACACTGCACACAAACCTTCGCTTATCTGTGACTTTACTTGCATCAGTAAATTGGTAGATGCACTACTGCACTAATATGAGTCTCCCCTTTTAGATATCATCTATTGGAGATAATTCACAGATGCATGAATGACACAAGCTCATATGTGTTTTCATAGTTACTTATTATATTGAATTACAATTACATGTCATCAATTCTTACCATGGTTATTTACAGCAGCCTCTGGAATACAAAAGAAAGCAAAACAGAACAAGCAGGTCTATTTGAAAAATGGATTAATGTTCCCACATTCTGAAATTGACAAAAATAACATGCAGATTTTCTAACATTTCTACACTATATAAATTGTAGCCAAACATACTACGTTCAAATGATCCTCACTTGGGACAGTTTTACCAAGAGTAGCACTTCTTTGAAGTTCTCAGCATGACCTTGCTCTGCTCTTAAAGGCAAGCCCAGTCAGCGCGAAATGCTTCTGTAAATCTTGTGTGGGGAGCATGGCGAGATATTTCTCCCAGCCAGCACTCTGACCCTTTTTGAACTCTGTCAGCCTTCACAGCGCAGCCTGAACTAATTCCTCTCCGCAGGTTTTTCCATTAGCAACACTCGGATCCTTCCCACTTTTTACATGGCATGTCTGCCTATAATTCTCCCCCAATCGTGTTACCAAGAATGCATACTGTATCAACCCTCATGGTCCAAACAATGAGAGCTTCACAGCAGAATTATTGTATCTCTTTGGTTTCCTGCTGCCTCTTTCCCTCTGCTCTCCACAAGCTAACACAGAAGAAAGAAAAAAAAATGCCAGTGTGCATTTAAAAAACGAATTACAGCAGTGCCAACAAAACATGTACTTTCACCTAATTTTGTACATGAGACTACATTATAATGTTATGGAGGTCAGAATTAGTATTTATCAATGTTAATTGAGTTAGTCAGTTAGCCAGTTATATGATTAATGTACTCTCCATGTATAAGGCATCAACAATAATAGGTGCACTTCAATATTTGGCCTGGCAGAACTAAGCTTTTCTATTCATGCATTTCATTCTCTGCAGTTTCAAGTTGGGCTCAGCTGTTTTGTAAATTCTGTACTTTGCATACTACCACTAAGGCTATATTATACTGGCTAAATAAACAAATTCTATACTATTGCTGGCAACAAAAATGTCACTACATTTTGCAATAATGGCAATAAAAATGCCATCACATTTAGTAAAACGCTATATATATTCTTACATATCCTTCCTTTTCTGACAATTCTGGCTACCCAAATCGACAATTGGAGGAAACCCAAATTGTTATTCTTTCTTTTCATCATATGAATCACAATTGAAATAATAGCAACTTAATAAAATGAACATTGAAATATTTCATAATAAACCACTTCTTAATGATAATAGCAGTAACATCTCCCGAATGGGTCAATGAGTCCTCATACACATTTGCATATTTAATGTATAATAACAAAACAATAAATTAAAATAAATAAATAAAACAGATGACTAAAATGATTAACTGAAACAAAAATGTCACTACATTTTGCAATAATTGCAATAAAAATCCCATCACATTTAGTAAAACGCTATATATATTCTTACAGTCCTCTGAACTCACTAGTTAATTCCCATCTAGGAGTCCCACCAGACCTCATTGGGGATATGTTTCTTTACTCCATGTGGTAATACTGTATGGGGGTACACTACCATTGTAAATGAGGCAGTGCCTCCAGTTACAAGCAGGTGGTGATTAACACATGTGGGCTGAAAAACGTATGTTACTGTTGAGCTGTAACATTGGTGGTGTTCTGAAATACTCCCTATTTTACCATTACCACACATCTTGAAAAACTCAAAAACTGAGATCATAATTATGGGCACAAGGCCTGAGCTGAACGAGCTCCATCGTCAAGACTCTCAGGTTTTTCTGGATCAGGAACTAAAAATGAAGGCGCATGCCAATTATCTGATCTCTTCTATCTAATATCATCTTGAACTTTAGCCCAACACAGACCATTTTCTATGCACAGTAACTGAGCCACCATTGCCAGAGCTATCATTGGTATTAAACTGGATTACTGTTCAAGCTTGCTACTAGGCATTGATAAGGGAGAGCTGGTTTGTCTGTAGACCTACCAAAATAACACAGTACTGGCAGTTGAGGTTTTTTACGTAAGAAAGATCACATCTCAGAAGCCATGAAGGCACTGGGCTGGCTCCCCATGGAATCGAGAATTACCTTCCGCTTGTTGACCATCACACACAAGTGCCACTATGGTACTAGCCCGGTCTACTTATCTGACAGGCTTCTTTGGCAACAGCAAGCAAGCAGAGTGCTTAGATCCAACAACTCCTTTCTGCTGCATTTTGCAAACTGATTAATGTTGCTCAAGATTCTTTTCCCTATGTTGCACCTGAATGCTGGAATGCTCTTCCACCACCATACCTGAGGTCCTGTAGCTCTCGCGCCAGGTTCAAGCGTGGCTTAAAAACACTGTTATTCCAGTAGCTCGTCTTGCTCCTCACCTTCAGTCCACTCTGTTTCCCTTCAGTCTGATCAGTCTGATGGTTTATGTTCTGTGTAGTCTGTCTTATGTGATACAAGCATGGTATCAAGGGACACACAGACTTAAAGGGGTTCATTTTTTAAACCCGTATTTACTAAGGTCCCTGGGTTGGTGTAATGCTTGACTGGCCCTCATTCTAAAAGGATGCTTCCCTTAACTGATGTTTCTAATGGCCATCACTGTCTAATAGTCCAAAATAAAAGTCTGTCTGTGTCTAAACCTATGCTTGCCCTCACTCTTTACAAAAATGTGATAGGAAGCCTTTTTTTTAAAAGAAGAAATTGTCGCTCAACAAAAAATGGTAAACCAAAGTTGCTTTCAGGTGGTCTTCTCACCAGGTGCTATTTGATCAATGTCACAAAAATGAGTTCATTCAAAAAGGCTGTTTGTAAGATCTTGTCCACAGGGCCTTTTGTTATTTCAAATACCTTCAGTGTCTGTGAGTTCCTTGGGGTTCGCATCCCCAAGCATCAACGTTTATTACATTTTACACCACAAAAGAAATGTAACACAGTTCCTCTTGAAGCTTCTCTGGGTTCCCTTCCCCACGCTTCAATCCTTTCAACACTATAGAGAAAACCATTAAGTCTCCAACTTGATTCGGCCTCTTAGGTCTCCCTTCCCCAAGCTCAGGCCCCTTCCAGCTTTCAAACACACAGTCAGTTTTATCAGTGTGTATTTTGATTGCTTTGTAGGTCTCTCAGGGTTTCCTTCCCCAAGCTCAGGTCTCTTCCAGCTTTCAACACAAAACAAAATTGATCACAGTTCCTTTTTGGTTTCTAGGGGTGCCCTTCCCCAAGCGTAGGCCCTTCTATTTCCAAACACAAGTTCAGCTGGTCAGGATGTACCCTTTCCTTATATAATGTTTTTCATATAGACAATCCTCTCATGGGGTAGAATCCGAGGCTTTGGAAAATGCCAGGCTCTTTGTTTTTCCTCGGCAGGACCATTTTGATCCTTTGCGCTCTCTTTGTTTCTTACTCTTGCTTTCTTTTGCACATTTTATATACAAGTGCTTCTTGCACCACTTTAATGTATTCCTTCCAATTTGTCGTGCACACTTGCACTGTCTTTTATTTATTTCACTTTGTTGTACACACTTGCACTGTCTTTTATTCTCTCTGTTGTGCCTCTTGCATGCTTCCCTCCTTTTGTCTTACACACTTTCACTGCCTTTTTCCTATCGTGCCTCTTGCACACTTCTATCACTCTACTGTCGGGGGGAAATTCTGCCGGGGTCGGCCGGGCCGTCCGCAGACCTCCGGGCAGGGAGGCCCCAACTCCTCCCGTATATCCCAAAAGAGATAGAGTATGAGACACACGCAAGAAGCAAGGTGACTCTGCTGTTTATTAGACAAAACGGCAGGGATGGTTCAAGGAGCGTACGCGTCCGTCCTGACACACACACAATCGTGGGGCTCGCAGGCCCTTTTTACCTTAGTATGGCGCGCTACTTGCGTCACCTTACAAAGTTTAACAAAAAACCTACTTCCACTCAGGATTGGTTACTCGAGTAGTAGAGTTAGTATAGCATACATAAAGAGAACAGTGTTAGTGGTTGAGGGTTAGTCAGGTGATATACTTGGGCTGTCCCTTCAATTTGATACATGAAAATTGTTACATGAAGACCTCTGAGGATTGGTCAATGTTAATGGCGTCAGTGATAAGAGCCCCATGTTATGATTGGTCCGCTCGCGAGCCTCCCAATCTGGGACTATCGCTGTTCCCAGCTCGCGGTGCACCTGTAATTTGCAACAATGTTTTACTATGGGTAGGTGTAAACAATGTGAGTATTTATTCATATGTTGTGAGGTCGACTACTCCCACTGCTGCAGATGTCCAATGAGTCTTTTAATTGTATCTGCCTGTGTCTTGAAACGTGGGATTCAGGCGTCTCCTTCCTCCTGGGCTTGGCATTCTGTCAGGTTTGGCTTTGTCACGTGAGGTGGGACCGTGTCTGAGGCAGAATTCAGCACAATTAATATTGTTTTTCCCACTGTGTGCCTGGTTTATCTTGCAGGTGCGACCTTGGCGTTGGCTTGCGGCGTGCGAGATTGCAACATCATGCCCTTGGCGGTGTGCTTTCGCCGGGCTCATTCTGCAGGGTCAGCAACCGAGCTCTTGCTCATTCAATGTTCATGGAAGCTTTTGCTTGCGGCATACTTGGGCCTAGTGCATAGGTGGAACCGTTTGATGCAGAGCGCTTTAGGTTACGGTATCATATTGCCCTATCATCAGTATTGTGTCTTCGTTATATTCTTCATTATGGTACATGGTTCTTAGAAGAAGCGTGAGCAAGCCTTTTTAGATAAGTTCATGATGCGTCTTGCGTTTCTGCATTTTGAGAGCCTATGTGGAAAATAATAAAGATGCACGTCCGTGAGTATGTCTGTCGCCTACGTCATAGCACTGAGTATATTCTTCGTGTGGATTGGTGTGGGAGTGTCCGGTGTGCATGTTTGCACAGGTGTGCTGACCGTTGGCTAGGTCGTCATAGCATCTCTAACGACGTGTTGATTTAGTGCTGGATGGTTCAGTCGAGTCCATCCATGCCACAGGTGTTGGCATGTGCAGGGCAGGCTGGTGGGCACATCCGTATGTTCCTGTACCAGGGTATTTGGTCGTCTGGTAGATGGGCAAACTCCTCTCGTGGCGGGTGTCTGGGCCGTGATCCTCTAGGCCAAGCGCGAGAGGGGAAGGGCGGGAGCCTGTTCTTCCATTCTCCCACTTCAGTCCCCCCTCTGGTCGACTTGTCGGCCACAAACATATCCTTTTCTTTATCTCCTCTTACTCTCCATATTTTAGTTATTCCTCCCAAATGTCCATAGTGGTTAACATGGTCTTCAAATGACCAATACATATATTCACATGTTCCTCCAGGAGTGCAGTATACCCATTTCCCTATGTAGCTCTTTGGGTTTCTTGGGTTTTCGAGCTTTACAGATGGTGGGTCCAGGTGGTTGGTGATGATTTGTTTGCGCAACTTCTCTCTCTCTTTTATTATCATGCCTGTGTGTTTGCCGTCATCTGTTGGCATCAAGTGGTGCATACCAACCATTTCGATCATCTCGTCTGTGGTGCGTGCCTTCCGGGCCTTCCAAAATCTTATTATGATCAGTGTAGCTCCAGCCAAAATAGTACATCAACTATAATCTTCAGTCCATCTGACAGCCAAGATGGCATCCATGACCATAATATTGAAAACCAGCTCTCATCCTTTTTCACACCTTTACTTTCATCCATCATTTTTGAGTGCATCTGGGTCAATTGTAAAACTGCTTCTGTCAGTGTACCATTGTCAGTATCGTTGGCAGGGATGAATGTGCAGCATGATTGTCCTATTTTAGCGTAAACTCCTCCTTCCATTGCTGTGAGGAGGTCCAGTACATATCTGTTCTGAAGCGCTACCATCCTCACAGCTCGCAGTTCCTCTTTTATTGCGTTGAATCCATTCACTGTAGAGTTAATTGTCATCATTAGTTCCCACCTAGTTATCTGGAGCCATTTTGCGTTTGCGTAAGCTTGTAGTCCCGGATGTATTATTGAGGAGAAGAACATTGCTGCTCTGCTGAATAGTCTGTGTTCTGGCGGAATTGAAGTGAGTGCTGTTTCCGACCTTCCCCACAGGTTATTTCCTGTCAGAGGTTCTCCTTGTCTTTTCTTTCTATTCAGGACAGTATTATTGCCGTTGGCTTTGTTCTCTGGCCCCTTCTGAGGTTGTACAGATCTCTTCTTCCTTTTGTTCCCTTCATCCATTTTGGGGAAGTTCGCCATATTGACATGTTTCTGGGGTACCACTAGTGATGGTACATTAACGTGTACTATTGTGCATACACCATTCCACAGAGGGGGCAGTGTGTGGTATGCCTTGTCTCCACAGGCCCAGTAATGGTCCATTACTACTGCTGTTCCTGCTCCCCCCTCAGGTAACTCCATCACGCTTTCACAGTTGGTGTTGTATCCTACGTCCACTTCTCCTTTATGTTGGTAGCATACCTTAGGCGCAGTTAGCGGCAGTATTGTTATTGGGTCTTCATCCTTTTCCATCCACGTGAGCATGGGTACGTACTTGACCCAAGTCATCCAACATCTATGGTTGTGTCCATCAATAGTTGAAATATTTTCTCTTGTTACCATGTTGCTGCCAACCACTCCTATGTCCCATTTGGTATTCATGTACACCTTCCCTGTTATTATCACCAGTGGTCTTTCCCAACATCCGTTTTTACCAGGGACTTCAGTGGCGTACCAATCACATGGTAGGTACTGCAGTGTTACTTTCTTTGTTTCTCCTTTTTCAGGACCACTTGTTATGTATTTGAATCCTTCAGCATGTAAACTGCTCTTGTGGTAACTCAAATAAGTCTTGAGGAAGTTGTTTTCATATGGATATGTATCTTGTGTTTTCCACACCAGATGCACCACTGTCCCTTGAAATCTTCCTTTCGTCTGGAACAGTGCCAGGTATATTATACATCGTGCTATTTTTTCATCTATCTCCGTGGCAACAAATGTTCGAGAAGCGCTCATGGCGTATGGAATCAATGAGCATACGTAGCAGCTGTCTTCTGTTGTCTGTTTACCTATGTGGGTCATGTGTTGGTACCATATGTTGTTTGAGATGTGTGCTGAATCTTGTATGTAGTTGTCAATTCCTTTATTATCGGAGTATGTGCTGCGTTTAACTCTATTTTTCTTGTGTGGGATTTTACTAGTACCACCTGACGTAACACCTGTTGCAGCTGGGGGTGGGGGTGCATTAGGTTTGGGTACAGCAATAATATCAATAGCATAGCTCTACTGCCATACAGAGGCAGCCAAGAACCCGGTGATCATTAAAATCCCTATCAATTTTATTACAGATGCTAATTTCACCGGCATTTTGCTCTTACCTTGCTGCAGTCCGGCAGCTTATTCTTGCGACGTTACAGTTGCCCGCCTGAAAATTCTTAATATGCTTGTTATTGGTGTTAGTTGTCGTTTTTTAAGCTCTCCCTATCAAGTAGTCATTCAGTGCCCATGCGAAGAGCTGTTCCCACGCCAATCTAAGCGATCTATCTCTTAGGGCAGGCAAGTATGGTTGGAGGTGGGGCATTGAGTGTTCTATGGCCAAGAGGAATGCTGTGTAGTAGACACGTACCCTCCTTCTTTTCAGGTACGTTGGCCGTTTTATTTCATATACAAATTGGTGTGACAATTCTTCCAGTTAATTATCGTCTGAGGGTACCATCTACTCCTGGGCAGTGAATTGGTTAGTTATCTACTTTCTTAACAGTACAATAATACGCTGTACCTGCATGTGCGAGAGAAAAGAAAGAGAACATTCAGGTGTTTACATGTGTATATGTGCAAAACAATATCCTTCAGTTCAGTTATTACTACAGTGGGTAGGGGGTCAATGGGCAGAGGGTTTGGGGCTCAACTGGCGGAAGTCTCTTTACCCTTTTATCGTGTAACCATGGGGTGGGCGGTATGGGGATCACCCCTTTCTTTTCTAGTAGTTGTCTCTGGGGAATCTGGGGGGTGGCAGGGTATGGGGACACTTAGGCGGTTAGTTGCGGTAGAAGTCTCTTCCTCCGATGGTGACGCTGCTGTTGTTCTTTCAGTGGCCCTGTCGGTGGCGCTGGGGCGGGTCTGGAGTTTGTAGATCTTTACGTCATGTAGGTGGTTCCAGGCACGTTTGTCCTGTAGCTTTACTGCTCTCGTTGATACCTCCTCTACCAGATGGGGGCCAGTGAAGCGTGGACTGTTCCACTTCCTGTTGAAATTGCGAAGAAGTACGTGGTCACCTTTAGCAACCTTGCACAGTCTTTCCTTTTCCAATTCTTTATCCGCGCCTTCTTGTTGATCGCTATTAGACCCGCCCCGCGTGCGCTCGAGCTGTTGAGACACAAACACTACACTAGTAATCAGAGAAGACACATATTGGTACATTTCATCACCAAGGACATCTGCAGTACTCTCGTGGTCAGTAAATGCTCTTGATGTTGGCATTAGGGGAAGGCGCATTTGACGTCCGGTAACCACCTCGTGAGGGGTGAGGTGGTGGTCGGAACCTGGCCTATTCCTTAGCTCAAATAGGGCTAATGGAAGATAATACAACCAACTCTTCTTTGTTGTTTGCTGTACTTTTGCAATTGCCTCTTTTAATAGGCCATTCAGGCGTTCACATCTACCGTTGGCCTGTGGTTGGTATGCACATGCAAATTTATGCTTGATGTTCAGTAAGGATGTGATGTGCTGGAACATTTCGTTTGCGAAATGTGGGCCATTGTCTGACCGCAGTACTTCGCACACTCCCCACCTGGGGAAGACCTCCCTCACTAGGAATTTAGCTGCTCTAAATGCATCTGGGTGTGAACAGGGCCCTGCTTCAATCCACTTTGAGAATGGGCATACTACTACAATCATATACCTATTTCCTTGACATACGTTTATCATATCAACATAGTCAAAATGGAGATGTCGGAAGGGTCCCTCTGGCCGGGGTATAGTACCTCTTATCACCTTTAGAGTGTGACCGGCCGTAAACTGTTGACATGTGAGACAATTGCTGATGAAATTTGACACATGAGAATTTAACTCGGGGCAGAACCAGTCTTCCCTAATTCGTGCTGCAATTACTTCCTTGCCTGTGTGGGCTGGGTGGTGTAGTTGGCTCAGGGCGGTGTTCAATAGTGCCAGTGGTATTACAATCTTCCCAGTGTCACTCTGGCGCCATAGTGCGTCGGTTGGTGACATTGTGCATCCTCTTTTTAGCCATATTTCCTTTTCGGCCATTGGTGCAGCCGCTTGTAGCTCCATAATCTGTGTGGCTGGGAGATGGGTGTACCCTTCTCTTATCAACATCTCCTTAGCCATTCCCCTCCCTCTCCCTCTCTCTGACTCTGGGGGGTTCCATATCTCACCAAAATATGCAGCATACTTTGCATGTGTGTCTGCTGCTGCATTCCCTTTTGAAATGTGGTCTTCACCATTGGTGTGTGCGGTGCATTTGACCAAAGCTAATTCTTGGGGGTCATTTATTGCATCAATTAGTTCAGCCAATAGGAGGGCATGTTGCACTGGAGTGCCATCAGCTCTCCTAAACCCTCTTCTTCTCCATTTGGACAGCCCTGAGTGGACAGTGAACGTAACATATGCGCTGTCGGAATATATGGTCACTCGTTTGTCAAAGCTTTCCCTCAACGCCAAAATCAGTGCAATTAATTCTGTGGCTTGAGCGGAGTAATGCTGTGGTAATTGTACACATTTCATTGCCACACACACCAGTACCTCCATCATTTTTACCACTGCTGCCCCAGTCCTCCTTATACCATCCCTTTGGTCGATAGTTGATGACCCATCAATGAACAGGTGCTCACCTCCCTCTGCGCGTTTTCTTCAATCTTTCTAGTACATGAGTACATTTCAGTTATTTGCGTACAATCGTGGGCATAATCTCCTTCCTCAAGTACTTCTGCTAGGAACCTTGCAGGGTTGACCGTGCTACATCTAACAATTGATAGTTCAGCTCTGGATAAGATGATCTCATAACCTGATGCCCTTTGCGTGGTTAGGGTGGACTTAGGTTTATTCAATATTGCAAATAGTGCATGTTCCACAAACAGTGTAGTTGGGCACCCCATGGTTATTGCTGATGCTTTTTCTACCGCAAAAGCAGCTGCGGCGAGACCTTGTTCGCAGGGGAAATGACCTAACATCACAGGATCTAAGTGGCCACTGTAAAATGCTACTGGTTTGTAGCCCATGCTTGTTTTTTGAGCCAACACTGCTTTCATTACTGCTGAGTCGCAATGTGAAAATATAAAGAATTGTCGCTCATAGTCTGGGGTTGCCAGTACCGGAGCAGTTGATATCGCATCTTTCAGTTCATCAAAAGCCTCTTTCATTTCCATTGTCCACCCCAACTTTTTCTCCCCTTTATTAGCTTCCTTTAACCCCTCAATCAGGGGTCCTATGTATGAGCTGTAATCAAATACCCATGCTCTACAGTAGTTGCACAGACCCAGGAACTGCTGCAGTTCCCTCACTGTTTGTGGGATTGGCGTTTTTGAAATGGCCTGTGCCCTTTGTGGTGCAATCTTTCTTCCATGTTGGGATATGAGCTGACCTATGTAAAGTACCTGTTCTTGACAGTACTGTAACTTTTCCATATCTACCTTGTAACCTTTTTCAGCCAATATTGTCAGCATCTTTAATGAGTCCTCTCTGCATGTTCTTTCGTTTGTACTGCAAATTATTATGTCGTCGACATACTGCAACACTGTGCTTTCCACTTCAATGTTACCCAAATCCATCTGTATTACTCTGTTGAATATTGAGGGTGATTCGCAGTACCCTTTTGGTAATCTGGTGTGTTTCCACTTTGTGTTTCTGTAAGTGAAGCTTGTCAGATCTTGTGAGTCTGGGTGCAATGGTATTGAGAAAAAAAGCATTTTTAAGGTCGATCACTGTAAATCGTGATGCTTCTGCTGGAATGCCACACAATATCGTGGCCGGGTTTGCGGCTATGGGGTATTCTGCTTCTACTATGTTGTTCAAGGCCCTGAGATCCTGTATGAAGCGCCAAGACCCCCCTCTAGCCTTGCGCACTGGGTATACAGCCGTGTTACATGGTGATTCTGAGGGGACCAATATGCCATTATCTATAAGGGCCGTTATGGTTTCATATATGCCCTCATCTGCCTCTTTTGATAGTGGGTACTGTTTCACTCTGGGGAGTATTGCACCTTTTTTTCAATTTTATCCTTACCCCCCTATACTTTTAATGCAGCCCACGTCATAGGGGCTAGCAGTCCATAATGATGTGGGTACTTTTGTCATATCCTCCTTAAAGAAGGGAACTGGGGTGGATGTGGGTGCCTCAAGTGCCATTGCCATTTTCTGTGCCACTTGTTTGTACGCCACTCTTAGCCATATTTTCACACTCATCATAAACACCATTTCACCTTCCTCCTTTTCTTCTGAGAACAGCTCCTCATCTGACACCTGGGTGAGCCTACATCCTTCTGCTAGTGCTATCACTGCCCTCCATGCTCTTCCTTCTCTGTCTTGGGCATGTAAAGCAATGTAATCAGCTGTTGCTATAATGCTCTCAATGTCCACTGGAACCACCTTTCCTTCTAGTTCGTTGACTGGTGTTTCTGGTCTGAACAAATAGGCTGCTGGCCTCCTCCAGATCTTTCCCTCTATCCCTGACATCCATGCAAATGCCATGTCTGTCCCGTACTGGAAGAGTTTGCCATCTACTGGCTCGGCCCTAATCGCTGTCTGTCCGCAGTATGCTTGCATAATCTGTTGTGCTGTGAGCATGTTAATTCCTGGAGTGGAGCAAATTATGCCGTCCTCCGTAAAGGAGATTGTCATATTCAACCTGTTCGTTATGTCTCTCCCCAGTATATTTACTGGTGAGGCACTATAATATAAAAGTGGGACTGACATGTCATAATCTCCTATAGATAAGGGAATGTTATTAGTAAAAGGAACCAACCCTCTAGCCCCAGAGAATCCTTGGGTGTTCATGGCTTCGCCCGACATCTTAAATTTACCTTCCCTTATGCAAGACCGGGTCGCCCCGGTGTCAACAAGGAATGATAATTTTTTGTCGCCTATCGTTACCTCTATGCGTGGTTCCTCCGCACTATTAGGTGTTACCGACAGGATGGGACACACCAAGGCTGTCTGTGGGCTGTCCTATTGAGGGTACAATGATTGACCATTTCCTGTGTAAGGGTTGTGTCCCAGGACCGTCACCCTACCCAGTTGTGTTTGTTGTGCTTGGGGTTGTTGTGTTATCACTACCTGTTGTTGAGGCAGTGAATATGTCTGTGGCTGTTGTTGTATTATTATTTGTTGCTGTTCATTTCCCTGTTGCAACGTCTGCTGTTGCTGTATGCCCTGCTGTTCCTGTGTGGGCCTTGGTTGTCCCTGTTCGCTCCATGATGGTGTACCTGGTCTTACTCTACACGTGCGTGACATGTGCCCTACTAATCCACAACTCCAACACACCGGTGGTTCCCTACTCTGCCATGGAAAGCTTCCTGTGTTGTCCTGGTATATTGGTTGCCCGGTGGGGTAGGAGTTTATAAGTCCTCCCACCTGCTGTTGTGTGTTATATCCGTATCCTCTCCCCCTCATAATTCCTCCTCTTCCCCTGTTGTAATTATAATACCCAGCTCCTGGCATTGAGTATCCTCCTCCCTTGTTGGTCGTGTATGGTTGGAGTGGCGGCACCTGTTGTGTTATTGTCTGTGAGGGTAGTATTTGGGAGGGATCTTGTGCAGCCAATACTTGTGTGGGGCTTTGGGTCATTATTGTAGGTGCAGTTATTAGTGCCCATTCCATTGTGTATTTAGTAAGTTTTTTCTGTACTAGCTTAGCCTCTTCCGTTTTCCTGTCTTCTTCCTTTTGTTTCATTTTTTCTTGCCATGCCCTACAATGATGCACTATTGTCAGTTGTATTTCTGGCCATGCTTTTGCCTCCATTCCCACTACTTTCTTCAGTTGTTTCTGAACTCCTTCTGGGAGCCCTTGTACTAGTATATGATAAAATATTGCTGGTGTTTTGTCCCATTGTTCTCTAGTTTCCATGCGCCACTTCTCTTGGATTTCCTGGATATAATCAACAGGATCTTCGTTCTCACGCATCTTGCATGAGGTAATTGCTCCTATGTCTGATGTGTCTGGGTACTGTACCCTCAATGCCTGCCATAGTGCATGTCTGCAGTTTGCGAATGGTGCCCCATCATGCGATGTGTTTGCTATTGTTACCCCAGGGAATCCCGTTCTCTTCCAAATGTCATCCGCTGCATCCCCTAATATCGATATTAGAAGGCCCTTTACATCTCCCACTGCCAGTTTCTGTCCTGCGGTGTGTTTTTCCATTTCATATATCCATTTACCCGCACATCCACTTAATGATGGGAGCCTGCACTTCATATTCTCTTTGTCTGTATGCTTCCAAGGGACGTACTGTGGTCTAACTCCTCCCCTCTCCAGAAGTGGCATTAAGTCGTGTCTCATTTTAACCCTTTGGGTTCCATAAAGTCGAGTCCTCACACCCCTCCTCTTCTTCCCTCTCTTCTACATCATCAATTTCGTCCGTATTTCCCCTGCTCGGAACTCTTTCTTCTTCATCCTTTCCCCTTCTTCCATCATTTCCTGTATTTAATGTGGGCGTGTGTATTCGTCCTTCCTGCCTGCGTCTAGGGAGGTCTCTAAGCCGACATGCATAGGGTGTCAGTTCGTTTGTGAAGGGCGCAAGTTTTATTGTACGTAATGAGCGTGAGGTGGTTGAGCATGTGGGGTGGGATGGGAGAGGATGTGATGGTGACGGTGTGGTTTCATGTGTCTGTCTTGCCGCTATTCCTTGCTCTTCCTCCTCACTTCTCTCCAGTTCATCCTTTCTCCTACAGATCCATGTTGAGTCTGTATTGGTCCGGGTGGTGTATAGTTTATCTAGACTTTCCCTTTCACTGCTTCTTCCTTCCTTCTCCATTCCTTCTTCTTCCTCACTACAAAAGTCATTCACAAACGGCAGCCCCCACTCTGTCTTTTTCCCCTTGATTGTTACTGTTTTTAAGTCTATTAGGTCCGGTTCTCCCTTTTCTCCTTTATCAACCGCTCCCCTTTGCGCTGATGTTGTTGCTACTTCTGTGTCTCTATATACATCCCCCCTTACTTCACTCTCCCTTCTCCTATCTTCTCTTTCCCCTTCATTTCTCTCCTCCATCTCTCTACCAATTTCCTCCCTTTTCCTTTTTAATTCCTCCATTACTTCACTACTCATCTTTTCCAATATCCTTTCATCCTCTTTCTTCCTTTCCCCTCTCACCCTCTCCCTTTCTAATATACTCTCTATCACCCTCCCTTCTTCGTATTTCCTAGTTGTTTCTGATAGTAATCTCTTCTTCCACATTGCCATTTCTTTTTCTTTCTCTTCTTCTTCCCTTTTCCTCTCTCGTAGCACTGCTCTTGATACCCTTTCTGCTGCTGCTCTTACCCTGTCAGCTTCTTTCCTTTGCTCCTCAGTTCTTTCCCTTATTTTTTCCAATTTGTTCTTACCTTCTTTCCTTTCCCTCGCTCTCTCTCTTTCTCCCTCTCGAGCTGTTTGATCAGTTCATTCTGCTCATCCCTTAACTCTGCTAGTCGTTCCTCCAAAATGTCTTCCTTTTGACGTAACAGCTCTTCCCCTGTCATCCCACTCTCCCTAGTATTATCCTCGTCTATTTTCCTTACTACCTCCTTCTCTTCTTCTGTTAATGAACCTCGTAATTTTAATAATATCTGCGCGGCTACCCACTTCTCATGTCCTATTTCCACAGTTTGCTCTTCTCCAGTCCTCTCCTCCCGTGCTGTCATCTTCCTATGAGCCACATATGGTGGCAGGCTGTATGCCGGGTTCGAGTACCCCTCAGCCGCCCTTAACTGTCCTCTTTCTATTTCTCCTAATTCTCTTAAAGGGTACAACCCCCTCCCTCTGTTTTCACTACCTTTGCTAGGGGTATATCTGTTCCTTTTTTATTTCATTTACTTTTGAGTTATTATTCTTTTCTCCTCCCTCTTGTCCATTCCCCGTGTTCCTTGGGTCTTCACTCCCCTTTTTCCCATTCTCTCTTTCCTCCTTAATCTCTTTTTCTTCCGGTATTTCCCCCACAGTGAACATTCCATTTGGTCCTGGTCGGGACCCCTGGAACATCCTCCATAAGTTAAACACCTCCACGTGGTTTGTCAACTTCTTCCCTTTGTATGTATTATGCAAATGGTTTAATAGTGAATGTTGGGTATATGGATCGAAGCTACCACTAGGCGGCCATGGTGTTATCATTTTGTTGTCCGTCCCCTGTGTCCATTCTATGCTATACTTGATCAGCTTCTCCCTATGGGGTGACAGTGTTGTACATATGTGTTGTAGTGGGGTAGTGAGGGTGTTCCCCCACCCTCCCGATCCTGTCCCGTGTGACATAGTAGCGCTACACTTGTTACCCTTCCCCTATTTGGTAGCGGTTATCTCACTAGCAGTTTACAATATACAGCCTTATATCGTTACCTGGCCCCGTAAGTTTGGGGACTTGCGATAGTCCGCTAAGGAAAATTATGAAAATATAGTATTTACATTTGTATATTTTCTTCTGTCTTTCTTCCTTTACACGACACCCTTACGGCCCCCTGCGGCCGAGGCGCACCTAGCCCCCTGAGGCTGCGTACCCCTTGTGACGTTCTTATACAGTCGTCCTATTTTTCACTTGCTCCTCCTCCTTCTTCTACACTTGCCGTGGCCGGCGTTCTCCATGCGCCGCCACGTCCCCCGTTTCGCCTTTCTTCGATCAATTAATTACCGTTTATCTCCGTTTCCACTCCCTTACCACAGTTCTCTTCCCCACCGCTCTCAGAAAGAAAGATGCCTTGTGCTCGGGATATCCTATGAAAGCCCTACTGGTGACGTCACCGATCTCTTCGAGCTACTGGTAAGTTCTTCATATATTCTTTAAGTTCAAAATACACTTGCAATCTACCCCCGTTAACCTCACAGCTGTCTTCCTGTCACTCCTGGAACAAGGTAATCAATAATATAATCGGACTGCGCACGCTGCGTCGCCTCGCGTGTGATACGCCCCTCGACAGGAGGGATTAACCAGCCAAATATCTTCCGTATTGGGCAACTAACTAGCTACCGCCTACAGGGAAACCTCATCTACCTATCGAGTTTCTTACTAGGGATCCTCATCTACTCATTGATCAATAAATGCCAAATCGTAGGAAACCACACACACACACACCCTTACACGTAGTCGCGACCTAGGCCAATCAGTGTCTACGAGCGGCCGCACATGATGTTTTCGTGCTCCACCCCCCTCTCTCGCGCAACGTAGCCGACTGCTCTCGCACTTGTTCGGCTACCATTCATTTCATTGCCAACACTAAATTGTCGAACCTTCGCCGCGCACCTGTGCAACACCTCCCACCTCCCGTATTTAATTCCTCCCCCTCCCTCACAATTTCACATTGCTTGTTGTGCGTGGCATGCTCATCAAGTTCTCGACTGCGTGCACCCCTCCAAGCGGCTCGCCACCTCCCCTCGTCTGGACCACGTCTGGACACTCGCCAACTGCAGGCGGGGTACTTCTCAACCGGCTCCCGAAGGCCAATATCCAGATTGCGCTGTCCGGTCTTCTCGCAGTTCCGCGATTGTCCTGTAGTCCTCAGGAGGGAGAAAAGGCAGAGGGGGTCGCGCCGCCGGGCCTCCTCACAACGGGATTACCAGGAAAAAAGTAAAAATAAAAAAGCAGATCTTAAACAGATCTCAGCAGTCCCTCCAACTTGTCGGGGGGAAATTCTGCCGGGGTCGGCCGGTCCGTCCGCAGACCTCCGGGCAGGGAGGCCCCAACTCCTCCCGTATATCCCAAAAGAGATAGAGTATGAGACACACGCAAGAAGCAAGGTGACTCTGCTGTTTATTAGACAAAACGGCAGGGATGGGTCAAGGAGCGTACGCGTCCGTCCTGACACACACACAATTGTGGGGCTCGCAGGCCCTTTTTACCTTAGTATGACGCGCTACTTGCGTCACCTTACAAAGTTTAACAAAAAACCTACTTCCACTCTGGATTGGTTACTCGAGTGGTAGGGTTAGTATAGCATACATATAGAGAGCGGTGTTAGTGGTTGAGGGTTAGTCAGGTAATATATTTGGGCTGTCCCTTCAATTTGATACATGAAAATTGTTACATGAAGATCTCTGAGGATTGGTCAATGTTAATGGCGTTAGTGATAAGAGCCCCATGTTATGATTGGTCCGCTCGCGAGCCTCCCAATCTGGGACTATCGCTGTTCCCAGCTCGCGGTGCACCTGTAATTTGCAACAATGTTTTACTATGGGTAGGTGTAAACAATGTGAGGATTTATTCATATGTTGGCAGGTCGACTACTCCCACTGCTGCAGATGTCCAATGAGTCTTTTAATTGTATCTGCCTGTGTCTTGAAACGTGGGATTCAGGCGTCTCCTTCCTCCTGGGCTTGGCATTCTGTCAGGTTTGGCTTTGTCACGTGAGGTGGGACCGTGTTTGAGGCAGAATTCAGCACAATTAATATTGTTTTTCCCACTGTGTGCCTGGTTTATCTTGCAGGTGCGACCTTGGCGTTGGCTTGCGGCGTGCGAGATTGCAACATCGTGCCCTTGGCGGTGTGCTTTCGCCGGGCTCATTCTGCAGGGTCAGCAACCGAGCTGTTGCTCATTCAATGTTCATGGAAGCTTTTGCTTGCGGCCTACTTGGGCCTAGTGCATAGGTGGAACCGTTTGATGCAGAGCGCTTTAGGTTACGGTATCATATTGCCCTATCATCAGTATCGTGTCTTCGTTATATTCTTCATTATGGTACATGGTTCTTCGAAGAAGCGTGAGCAAGCCTTTTTAGATAAGTTCATGATGCGTCTTGCGTTTCTGCATTTTGAGAGCCTATGTGGAAAATAATAAAGATGCACGTCCGTGAGTATGTCTGTAGCCTGTTTGCACGGGCAACAGTGTCCGGTGTGCATGTTTGCACAGGTGTGCTGACCGTTGGCTAGGTCGTCATGGCATCTCTAACGACGTGTTGATTTAGTGCTGGATGGTTCAGTCGAGTCCATCCATGCCACAGGTGTTGGCATGTGCAGGGCAGGCTGGTGGGCACATCCGTATGTTCCTGTACCAGGGTATTTGGTCGTCTGGTAGATGGGCAAGCTCCTCTCGTGGCGGGTGTCTGGGCCGTGATCCTCTAGGCCAAGCGCGAGAGGGGAAGGGCGGGAGCCTGTTCTTCCATTCTCCCACTTCACTACCGTGAACACCTGCACTTGTTTCCTTCTTTCGGGGTTGCTCGCGCCCTTTTCTTTTACTATATGCCGCTAATGTATCTTTATTTCCTTTTGTGCCACTAACGTGCTTTTTCCTTTTTTCTTACTTTCTGTTTTTAAAGATATACTTCTTGCTTTCCACTTCGTGCCGCTTTACAAATATTGCTTTTCCCTCCATTTCCCTCCCCAGCCACCTGCATGCTCCCGAGTTTCTCTCTCTCTCATGCAAAACTCACCAGGTAGCATAGCGCTGGTGAGTGGTCATTCCGGGATGCCTTGGGTTGAGGTCAGGGTCTCACCCCCTGCCCCTCAGACACACTTGGGCCTGGCACATGGCCCAAGGGAACAAGCAATTGCACAGGCACAGCCAGCAGGGTCCCAACTGCCTTGCTCTGTCTCTCAGGAGACACGGCTCCCCAGCCACACTGTAGCCCTTCTCAAATACCGAGCCAGCATTGTGGCGCAGTGTTCTCCTCCAGATCCTTCTTCCTGCAGCTCCCAGCATCGTGAATTCTCTGGTCCAGTATGCCTCCCCAGCTTGCTCATCCATTCCTGGAGGACCACACATTTTTTTTGTGAGAAAAACAGTCAAGTGGAGTCAGGGGTGAATGGTCATTATTAAATGCCTGACCTTGCCTGACTCTATTACTGGGACAACTTGAGTTCTTTCTAGAGTAGGTTTCCCTTACTTTCTCCATGTTATTCCTATGGGTGATCTTTACTTTCTTAGTTGCCTCCTCCTTGTCTCAGTATTTGTTGGAAATTTGGAGGGGGAGATTGTTTGAGATTGGTGGTACCCTATAAAGGCTGAAGGAGAGTAGGTTTGGGTATTTTTGAGACTGGAGAAATATCATGTCACACCCTTGGGTATCCTCCTGCAATCCCTCGTGACCCTCCACACAGGTGATCCTCCCTCGCTTGTCCACCACCAGGGTCGAGATACAAAAGCAATGGCCCTCTGGCCCCCTGAATTGAAGATCCCAAGGAAGTGGGAGGGAGAATACCATCAGGTTTCTCACACTTGCGCTTTACTACTGTTATATTTAAACAACAAACAATACCAAATCAAATTATCATTGCGTTAATTCTGCACAATCTTGTTCTTATGGACACCTCCCTGATTCTCAGGGGTCAAGCAAACTGTCGCTCTTTAACAAATGCAGCAACAACCTGCCATGCAAATATCTGACATTGCACTAAAATGAATAGCTTGTTAAAAATGCAATTTTCATGAATCAGACCAGAAAGGTAGATCACGGACAAGCCCCGATTTCTGTAGGAGATATTTGTGAGTCAATTAATTTAGGGATCCCCCCAATCAAGAGTGCCGCACCAATTGAGAAGATTTGGATTCTTGACTAACAGTTTTTGACTCATATAATACCAAAGTACACCCTCAGCCCCTCCACTATATAGAAGCCAAGAACCAGGCCAATGTTCAGAAAGAATATAAATGCATTGATAAGCAAACAAAATCATGATCACATTATAGTTATTGAAATGCAAGCCACCTCGCTCCATGGCACAAAACCTTTCCTTCCTGACAAAACTTCAAATACAAACCGGTTGCAATTATCATTTTGTTTTGATTATAACTGTAATGTTTATAACATACAAGGCACAACTGCATGTATTTTAAATTCAACAATCTAGTCCCTCCTGTTAACATATAATAAGAAAACACAATTCTAAAGAATTCTTCAAAGACATGTGTCAATCATAAGAAACCCCCTATTGTAAGAATAATTAATGCACCACACTAGAACCTGACAAAGCAATTGTGCTCGACAATCTACTTTGTATGGGATGTAATTTAGATAAAATGTAGTACTTTTTTTTTCGAATTTGGCAAAATAAATTTACATGGACAGCTCTCTGTATTTCTAACCTCCCTGCGCACTTTCCCTTCTTGCAAGATTCCGATACAACAAAATTAATTAACAAACCCTTTTCAACAAATGCTGAAACCCTTTTCCAGTGCAAATGTTCCCATTCACATTGGAGTACTGTGTTACCTCTCTCTGTATAGCATGTTTTTAATTATCTATTTTCACTTTGAATGAAGGCGCTTTCTGCACAGCATAGACCCAGAGATTCAGTTTACCATTTGGAACACCCCTGCTGTAAGGCAGGATCCAGGGACCAATGAACAGTTGGGAAATTCATTTTTAATGCACCCCTCCCCTTTAGGGGAATGTTTGGGTTTGCAAAAATTATGTAGGGATAACCAATTACTTTAAAAGACTATTAGGGTCTCATTATCAGTGTGCCGGTCCTAGAAGAAATGTTGCTAATTCCAGCTTCAGCATTTTTTCCAGCCCAGCCCAGCAAACTTCCTCCTCCTTTTCCCATTGTGTGTCTACTTTTATAAACTCCTAGTCACACTCCAAAATCTCTAAATTATGTTGTGCCGTCTCATTGGCTAATGACTATAATTAGACGTTGATTGTTCTTCCCCCTACACAAGGCCTAGCCCCTTCCCTGTGATTGGTTGTCAGTTTTCCAGGCCTCATTTCTGGGAGTTATGGCTCCACCCATTTGAAATGGCATTACTAACCAACTTTAGAAATCTTCAACTTGACACTTTTCTTCAATTTACAGACTATGGGGGTCATTACAACCCTGGCGTTAAGGGTTTAATGGCGCCGTAAAAGGTGACAGCGCTGTTAAACCCTTAACGCCTGATTACAAGGTCCCTTTGCGGGACCCGACCTTAAGGGCTGGTTTTACCAGCCGTTAAAGTAGGGTGCCGCAAAGGGACCTCGGTGCTAATTACGGTACTGCAATTTGCGGTACCATACTTAGCGCCTTCCCCAGTTCCATTGAGCCCTATGGGGTGAAAATGGGAATGGGGAAGGGCCATGGGGAAATGGGGAAATACCGCCCCGCCAACCTTGGAATGGGGCGGTATTTCCCCATTTCACCATGGCGGACTTGTTACAACACCGGCACCAACCATGCTGCTAATAGCGCCATGGTTTAGCGCCGGGGTTGTAATGAGGGCCTATATATTTCTGAATTGGTCTGATCTTTCCAGTCACAATGCACTTTGTCTGGCATCGGCACGTGGTTGCCGGTGCAAATGGCAGATTGTTGTGATTTCTTCAAAAAGAATAACAATTTGCATGATGAGATTTTATAGACAGTTATCTGACTCAATAAGATACCATATTCCCTAATCTTCTATTTGTAATTTTATCTGGGAAGCTGTAATGCCATTTGAGCATAAACTTTTTAGAGGATTCCTATTAACAGATAGGGCTCTTTATGAGTTTTTTGAGATGTCTGAACCATATCTGTTTGTGGCATGGTTCCCAAGTTGTTGGATACAATATGATTTCCCATATAATCATGTGAGACCCTTTAAATATATGCTTATTATTAGTTCAACAAAAACAGCACATTTCTCTTTCCCAAACTTAGATGTTAGCTGGGTCCTCCACAAACTCTGCAATAAAACACTTAACATTCATTCTCCCATGGCTGATTGACCATCTGGTCTTTATCTTGATGAGCAGAGGGATAGCTCTGCCCCCTGACTCACGTAACATTCTCCTTTAACATGTAAATTGTAATCAGCCCATGGACCTCACCACAAACGGGATTTAATTCTGAGTATTATGCAGAGTTCAAAACCAATGAAAAGCATCATTGTTTATTCAGTGTTGTCATTCCATTCCCAATAACCCTCTTACCAGTCAGAAGTTCCACCCCTTACCTGGCTTTGCTAGGCTTCAACGAGATTTCAAGAAAGAGAGGTGAAGAGGGGTTTGACTTTGACAATCTGGTGGGGGAAGGTCAATGGGATAATCACAGCTTTACTTCACTTCTTGTGAACAGCAAAATGAATTATACTTTCTAAATTGCTTCATTTTCTTCCCGCATGAGGGCTGCATCACTATCTTGCAATAAAAACTGTAAATTTTGAACATCTTCATTCTCGCTGCTCATTTTAATACATTTTTGATAAGATGACAATGTGTCAAATGTCCTTAATGTGGTCCTTTGAATGTACTTCTGGCAATGGAGTTTCCTCTTTAAAATGTTAATTGTTCCCGGCTGCAGAATGCACATATTTCTTCATGGCAGCTCTGTTTTAGCAAAGCTGCACTTTAGTGCATCTGTCACCTTTAAGGGAAATTAGGCCTCATTTCTTTCAGCCTTGTCACTTGAACACCGATCACAATTAGTTTTATATTTCTGGAACAGCATTTTGATGTTTGGCATTTGAAAGTGGCATGCTGGCCTTTTTGTCTACCAGTCAACAGCGTGCTTTTAGCATACCTGCACCGTTGGCCTAACTTTTTGCCCAATATGGTACATTTATCCTGGGGTGAAAATACCCCACAAACCTCTCTTAAGAGAGCGGTGTAGACATGTCCAACTTTGCACACAATCAGCATAGCTCCTTTAAGAAACAAAAGAAAGGTGACTACATTCTCAAAAAAAGAGATGTTACAGCCCTGGAACAACAGGCCTTGTGGGCTAAAGCAATCCGTTGTCCACTCAAACTCACTCTGTTGAAGTTCAGAACCAATGTACAGTCAAACCTGTTTGCAAATGCTGGTACTCTTAAACATGAGAACTAAGCAAAGAGCCCAGCTAGGCTTCATGGACTTCCCAGCACACATACAGAAGAATCACACTTCAGATGGAACCATCTCCAGATATTGGATACTTTTCGGGAATTGCATAGCAAGAGGGGGTGCCAACCGCATGGGCTGATTACCAATTGAGAAGTCAAACCCACCCGTCCATTGTTTCAGACCATTCTGAAACACACCTAGTAGGGATCACAGAGGGGAAGTGATGAGGACATGAGCCAGGCACCTATAAGAGATGGTTTTACAGGCAATACTGTGCGCCTGGAGAAAGCAGAGGTGCAGAAAGTGTGTGTGGAAAAGGAGATAGGAGCGAAGGGTGAAAAGCTTGTTTGCAGCAAATATTACAGATGAGAGAAGGTGATGGAGTGAGGAGAAGGGGAATATTGGAGGAAAACAGCGAAAGAGTTAAGCAGAGAGAGTGGAAGAGATGTAGAACAACAGAACAGCAGGAGGTAAAGGACGACAGACTAAAATATACCACACAAAGGTGATGACAGCTCTAGTGGTGAAGTGGCTGATATAACAGCGAGAGGAGATTACAACAAACATTCAACAGAAATTATTAACCAGGTGGGCTCCTAAAACTACAAAAAGTGTCCAAGGTATAATTGTGTCCATGAGAAATACTTAGGCAAAGAAGGTTGATTTGGCAAAGGGTCGACGTAACTGTGTTTCAGTGTGAATCCCGTACAGAAAATAGGAAATTGAGAAATGTTTTACTGTTGTTGCAATCATGAGTGCACATGTAGGTATCTGTGCTTTCCGAAATTATTATTACATGATATGTTGTTTATGCACAATTTAGTTTTATTGTGTGATCGTTCATTGACATTTTTCATTTTGTGATTTATTTACTTTGCGTTTTTTAAAAACTGCTAAATATGTTTGGTTTACTAAACTATATTAGGCACCACTGTTTGATTTATGTAACAAATTAGGTGCTTGAATCATCAATGATATGAAATGTTCCCTATAGGAACTATCTTGCTGTGTTCATATGCATTTCCTGAATTACCCTATTCTCTGTACTTCATTCAATACTGTGTTTTGGAATAAACAATCGCCGAACAGGGCAGTGTGGGAAGGGCCTTACTAATTGGCTAGTGTGGGACAGTTCTGTAGTCCAATGTAGGCCAGATTTATAAATGAATTTATTGTGCGGTTGGACGTTTTGATTAGTCACATTGTTACAATGTGTATTATTTGCCAAACGTGGTAATAAAAGAGTGCTCCAAGGAACTCCTCAAACAGGTTGTGCGCAGGATAACAAGTAGCATTTCATAATTTGTGGCAACTTTTCAATTGATCCACTGGCCTGATTTCTGTCGTAGTGCAACCCTGCTGCGATGTTAGCTTAATTCATGTTACTGAATTATTGAAATCGAGGACACTGAACACAGTGTGAAATTGTGTGAGGACACTGAAATTGGAGCATTGTATGACAGATATTCTCCCAAAACAATATAATTTGCTTAAACAAAAGCATGTTGAATAATATTTGCTGTACATTGTCATAGATGGCTTCAATAATTCCTGACTTCAAAAGGTAGCTGAAGAGTTTTTATTTTTCATTTTATAAAAATGACAAGACAAACTCATTGACCCTGAGCTATGCTCCCAGCCCACTACATACAATAGGTTACACACTTGCACACAACAAATACCTCACCTTCAATCTCTCCTTATATTCCAACAGCCTCTGACGCCACTTTCTCCACCTGGTAGACCCTACTTGCTTGTCTCCTGGGCCACCTCTTCTGCTCCCCATCTCACCCGATCACCTTCCAGTCTCCATTGAGCTTCTATAGCTCAGCCTTTCTTCTTCCAACACTTTTACCGGCTCTCATTAGTCCCCTCGGTCACATGCTTTCCTTGAACAATCTCTGGCTACGTTTTACCCCGGAGCTGGGATACGCATGTGCAACGCTTTAAAAATCCCTCTTTGCCCCACAGCCTTTTCAATCTTAATTTTCATGTCAGCAGCTAAGTGCTCAGGCTGCTCATTGTTTTGAGATTCATGTGCTGGTGAGTTTTGCTTCCAATTCAGTTTGGGGAGGATCTCTGTTGTACTCCTGCTCCTTTGCAGTCCCTTCTTTAAACTGCCCAACATCCGTTTACCAGAAATGCCATGCATACCTTCTGCTGCATATCAGTAATTAGCATGCTAGCAGCTTTTAGGACACATAGCACCTACCATACAATTATACACTGTCACTGCAGAAAACATCAGTGCCTATCTCAATCTCCCATGCCTTGCACCACCATTCTCACCTGACCCCGTCACACTAGCGGAATTATTCAGAGACACATTGACTAGTGCCATTAACAAAGTCGCCCCACTAGAAAACAAAAAAGAAAAAATATCATTCCATTCCAATTCATGGTTCACAGAAGAGCTACTAAATCTGCGCAACTCCAAACGACAGGTGCTAAAAACCTGGCATGTAAACCCCTGTGACACCAGGCAACCCCTGTGACACCACTAAAGACATCTTTCGAACCATCGCAAAAAAATACAAAGATTCCATATTCAAAGCTAAATCAGAATCATACAACAACAGAATATCCTCAGCCAACTCACAATCTAAGGAACTCTTTAACATCTTTAAAGAACTAACAATACCCCCCACCTGCACAGACAAAATCGTTAAAGATGAAGCCTGGTGCTCCAGCATACAAGCTGCCATGCTAAAAAAAATAGACGTCCTCCAAAACAAAATCTCTGACCACTACAAAGCCTTACCTAAACAGAAGCACCAGAAGCAACCCCACCACAACCATATAGGTAACAACCCTCCTAAATTCTCCTTCTCTGAAATATCAGAAGTAGAGGTCGTAGACATCCTAAAATATCTCAAACCATCACTATGTAAGGGCGATGTATGCCCCCCCAAAATCATTAAAGAATGCACAGAGCAACTCGCTCCTCTAATTACCGCATTCATAAACGCCTCATTCAAAACAGGTATAGCTCCCAAGTGCCTCAAAGAGGCCTGGGTACGTCCTCTCCTAAACCTAAAAAAAACTACTTTAGAACCCTCTCAACCTAGTAACTACAGACCAATTACAAATGTCCCATTTCTTCTTAAAATATTAGACCAGGCCGCCCATAGGCAATTCCAACTGTACCTCGAAACCAACTCTATCCTTGGAAAGAGACAATCAGGGTTCCGCAAAGGACACGGAACGGAAACCGCCTTACTAGATTTGAAAAATCAAATCACATCCATCCTCGACAAGGGTAAGCTTGCCTTACTGCTGCTCCTAGATCTATCAGCAGCGTTTGATCTCGTGGACCATAACACCCTCACCACCCACCTCACGAATGAAGCGCACTTCTTCAAGCACGCTGCAACATTGATCACCTCCTTCCTAGAAGGCAGAGCCATGAAGGTGTTCTCCAATATAGCAAATGGTGAACCCACGGTCATACACTGTGGTGTTCCACAGGGATCTTGCACAGCACCAATGCTTTACAATCTATTTACAAAGCCCCTTTTTGATAAACTGGATGCACTTGGGATCACATACACAAACTATGCTGATGATACCCAAGTGCTCCTTCCACTCACTGGGAACTATCTCCAAGACACTTCGACCCTTCAACAAACATACTCCACAATCCAAGCCTAGATGGCCACCAATGGTTTATGCCCCAACGGCGATAAAACTGAAATCCTCATACTAGGTCAAAAGCCCACGCTAGCCAAATTGGGCCTGATTTACCAAAGCTTCTGCATAGACAACTGCGTCATCCCAGTCATATCCTCAGTTAAAACTCTCGGAGACCACTCAAAACAACTCTCTCAGAGCAGCTCTCAGCATTCCTAAAAGGGAACACATCTCTCAAGCAAGAAAAAATGCTCACTGGCTACCAGTTAAAGACCGAATCACCTTTAAGATTCTCTCCACCGCACACAAATGCATCAACCTAACCGCACCCTCCTACTTATCGGACACACTAGTCAGAACACATTCCACTAGACCCACTCGTCTAGAATACACCAACCAACTCACAGTACCATGAATTACCAGGGCCAAGGCAAGAGGAATCGGATTCCCCGACCTGGCACCCAAGCTGTGGAACACCTTACCCACAGCTCTCAGAGCTGAAACTTCTCTCCATGACTTTCGCAAAAAGCTAAAAACAACACTCTTCAATTAGCTACTAGTACCCTGTAGTTACCTACCACAGCTGCCCGCGCACAAACTGCCCGAGCCCCAAAATGCTACCTCATGTTGTATGTATTTACACGACTACTGTTACTAAGATATGAACAACTACTGTAACCAGCGCCTTAATGCCCACGGGCTGCTGCGTGCTCCATGTTTGTATGTGTTCACACGACCAATGTAACTAAGACTTGTATATCCACTGTAACCAGCGCCACAATGCCCTCGGGCTGCTGTGCGCTCAACAAATGTAAATAAATAAATAAATAAATACACAGAAGCAAATGTGCATGTACAGATGATGAGCAACATTTTCCCATGTAGGATCACTTTTAAAAGCATAATAGGCGACTACCTTATATCATGGCACGGATTATTGACACGTCTCATTTTATTAATCCACTATTATAGGGTCCAGGAAAGTATGGTGTTGACCTACAAATGGCTGCTGAAACTAAATTTATTTATGTTAACAGCAATGTGTCTACACTTTCAGAAAGTGCCCCAGCCAATGTGTTCACTTACAAAGTAAAAACCTGTTTTTGATTGGCAATCCTGCTACCAATGTGCTAGCAGTTGACCCGTTTGAAGGTACATTTCTGACCACATCACAATGATGGCCTCCAAAGGGTTTCTTGCTGGCATGTCTAGAATCAAAAATTATGCCAAATTTTGACTTGGTGTTTTTGGAAATAAAAAATGATATCAATTTGACAATAAATAAACAGGTTTCAATTATTAAATGTATATCTGGTAGCAGAACTTTGTTACAATGTACATATAAAACAATATCAGGTTTCATATGTTGCCCTTTGAGTAGATAAAATCGTAATTGCCAAAATCCCATCTGATGTCATTTTTTATTATCCGCTGGTTTCTAGTGAATCCTGCAGCTGTCAGTGCTGTTGTGTCGTACTGTCTGGGGTAGGAAGTTTCACCCACAGCAAACTACTGGGTCCAGCCCTGGAGGCATCCTTTGTTTCCTGTTGGGAATGATTGGCCCCTTCTCAGAGTAAGATGACATACTTCCAGGGGGTAGAATGGGATCAAGTGCTCCTAGGGAACCTTTTCCAGCATAATGAGAAAGTCACACCTGGGTGGTAATTAGTGGAGTCTTTTTTATCAGGCAGACATGAGAAGGGGAGAAGTATATATTGAGTTTTAAGATTAGGAGAGGATATGTCGCTAGAACAAGTCTTTTGCCATCTTGGAAATGTTTAGGCTCCATTAATACCCGTGCTCCAATCATTTTCCTGCAGACAAGGCACTCGGGGAGCTGACATCAAACAGCAAAATTCCTATTACAGGAGCAAGGAGTATTCCCTTATAGAAGGCTTGGAATGGACCAATCCACTATGGAAAATTGACTATGTGAGGGGGAGAAATTCCACCCACCTGTTTGATTTAATCATCTTGAAGACTCATCTTAAACCTCATTGAAGAGAATGTAATTGTAACATTGTTGGTTCAAAGTCCCTAGCCACTGGGGTGAAGATGAAGATTTGCAAAGATGGCGTATGTCCCTCCACCTTCCCACTTCAAGGGAATGTTTGACATGACCTGCTGCTGGGAAAGGGATGCCTTCTCTGTGGACACTTGTACCCAGAACTCTGCCTGTGTAAGTGGCAATCCTGAAGGCTTTCCAGGAACACTTTCTGGATGGGAAAGACAGAACATGGTCTCACCTTTCCTCAGAGACCCAGTGTACTGTGTCACAGCACACCATGGACCTGCTGTTGGAATGCTTGATTGATGGCTAGACGCTGGTATCCAGATCGTAGCCTCCCGCTGAAGTGGAAAACACTGACAGTGTCCCTGTCAATCTCCCTGGCTGGGAAGTACAGATCAAGGACTTGCAGTTCCATAAAGATTCTGGACAGGGATTCATAGCAACCCCAGAAAAGAAAGAGCTTCCATTGGCTCTCGCCACAATTTCGAACTGCTTATAGCGTTTGTGAGCTAATCATCCCAAACATTGCCAGTCTGTCCTAGGCTTCTTCAAACCAAATGCCCTCACTGCTTGTTGAATTGCATGGCATTGATGAATCATGTCACACCAACTTGACCCCCACAAACCCAAGTCAAAACACCCAAAATCACAGAGAAGCCCTGCTAAATGCTGCTGAAACTCCGGAAAAAAGGATATTATTATTTCTACTGTGGTGCTGTCCATGCAGCTAAAATTGATCATTGCTTCAAATGCAATTGCCTGCATAGCCAAAGTGCCCCTTGCAACCACAAATTTGCATATTCAGTGTTTTTCATTGCAGGGGTGGGATATAAATTAGTTTTTCTGTGTTTTGATGACAGACTTGCATTCTATAGAACTTTGACTGAACACTTCTTTTATTTTGGTACAACAGTACTATTGTTGTATTGGTGCCTCACACCCCTCTGAAAGAGCCTGCCCTTAGCCCATGATAGCTGTGAAGCAGCTGTTCCATACATGTTGAGCCTCTTTGACCTTTAGGATTATGATATATGATATGATATGGCATTTATAATGCGCCTATACGCAAGTGTTTCAAGGCGCGACGAGGCAAGGGAGGAGGAACAGGGGAAGACAGATAACGATCCTACTAGGCCAGGTGTCATTCAGATCGCACAAGTGCATGGGAAGGGGGAAAGGGAAAAGTGAGAGGGGGAAGGGAGAGGGGAAAGTGCAGTACATGGGATAGTAGGATAAATAAGAATAAATAAAACGGCCAGCTGGTGGCAAGTGCAAGGTAAATGCAGGCATAAGTACAGGTAGGGGGGCTGTAGGGATACAGAAAAAGTCTCCAGGTGCAGGGGATGCCAGGAAGGCAGTGCATGCAGGTGGGCAACTGGTGCGGCCTCGGCCCGAGAGCAGAAAGGGTGGCAATGTAACCAGTGCAGTTTCAGCCAGGAAATCAGCAGGGGAGAGGAGGAGAGAAAGCAGAAGCAAAGAGGAAGGTTTTGAGGTGCTTCCGGAACCGGAGATGGTTCTCCTCAAGTTTCAGGGAGAGAGGAAGGCTGTTTCAGTGGGAGGCCCCTGCCGAAGAGAGAGATCTACCACCAACTCGTTGCTTGGAGAAGCGACTGACCCTGAGGGAGTTGGAGGCGGATGAGCGAAGAGCTCGGGAAGGAAGATATAGGTATTGCGGCCCAAGCCCCCAGAAGGCCTTGTGGACAATGCAGAGGGTTTTGAACTTAATCCTCACAGCCACTGGGAGCCAGTGCACAGATTTCAGTCCTGGAGAGATACGATCCCTGGGCTTGAGGCCAAGGATTGAGTAAACCGCTGGCTTAGTAGCAGTGTGGGGCTGAGTAGGAGTTTAGAAACCACTATTCTTTGCTGTACCACTCAGAGCAGTACTCATTCGGTCCCTGGTACCCCTCATGAATCAGGGAAATCAGGTGCCCTTTATTATTTGGGTGTGCCCCTTCGGAATCGGGGCCATCTAATTGCAGATTCTATTAGCCGGTCAGATAGCACAGCGAATAGAGCGCTCGCTTTGGATGCAGGTTTGAATCCCGGCAGGGCCAAACTCAGCCTTACATCCTTCCGAGGTCGATAAATGAGCACCACACACCGTGGGTAATAATAAGCAGTGTTCAAATGCCTGAGGGTTCGTTGCTCTATATAAATGCAAATTGTTATTATTATTATAGAGTGAAAGCTCTGCACACCATATTGTTTTGAAAGGGAGCATAGAGCATTGAAAACTTTTCATTAAAGGACTGGGGCATGACCACAAGAGGATAATGGATTCTAAATTATGCCTGCAAGATCTGAGAGGACGAGGTACTTCATACTTTGAGTTTAACTTGACACAAATGTGTCACTGTATTTGCTTGCAGCAGAGTGTTTTCCTGAAGCGAACTGAAGACAAAATTGATCCTCAAAGTATCGGACAGCTCTACAATTTAAGTTTTAGCAACCCTTGCAAACACGTTGGCCAAATACAGTAAATCCACTCGTTTGATCAAGAACGTGAACACATTTTCGGAAAAAATGTTTGCATTTAAGGGAAATTTTCCTGCAAATGAAACATGATGGCAAGCAAACACGACTTGCTCTATTTGGCAGCATGCAGTTAATCTGCAGTCTCCTCCATCTGCAACTGCGAATCTTGGCGTACGGCAGACAGTGGGTCTCCTTTATTCTTTATGAGCAATAATAGTGCTTATTCTAAGATGTAGAAGAATGCACAGCTAGCAGTACTACATGATTCTGTAAATGCCACTGATGCAACTCATGACGTCAACGAATGAGTCAGTACAGCAGGACCTGCTTTGCTAGGTAATTGAGTCTAGTGGTAGTTTATGCAGCCTCATTATACGCTTGTTGTGCTACTTTTCCGGCACACTTTGATTCCTACCTCCCCCCTCTACGTTCTGAGAACATTTTAAAGCGCGGCAGTCTGTCTCTCTTAAAGGCTACTGTCTCAAGATTGAAACTTTACAATATTCTTATGGATCGTGACTGATAATGTATTGTATTTTATAGGCAAAACACATCACACCAATATTAGTTACACTTGTTTCCATATGGCAAGGAAACTTATTTAGTAGAATATAAAACTTGATCACGCTAAATCTATAGGTATCTTGGCTGCCAGCATTATTTGCAATCGCATTTATCAAAGATTTAGAAAACGAATGCACAGTACTCAATTTTCCTTCACAATAAGTGGCTAAAGCGAGCACAATGCTGTTTGGCAAGAATGCAAACCTTACGTCAGATGTATCTAAACTTTTCAGTCTGATTTATATGTGTATATCAAAGTCCCTGGCGAGTTGGAGCAGACATTTTAAGACCGATGACAAGTATTACATATGAGATATTAATGGCATAGGCCCTCATTACGACCCTGGCGGAATTCGGAAAACGATGGCGGAAATGCAATACCGCCATCGAATAGCGCTCGGTGCGACTATGACCCGTCACCGCAAAGTACGAAGCCATTAGCGACACAGTAGTGAACGCCAACGCTAACTGCACCAAGCACGCGCGCGCGCGCCATGCCAAACCGTAAACACCACCATGGCGCAAGGGTACGCTAATTCCGACCCTAGCGGACATGTACCTAACGCCATCAAGCATGGCGGAATGTACCATTCCGCCATGGTGAGAAGTACGGCATCGCGAATCAACCGTAAACGGCCCCACTGAGTGCCTGTACACCGCTCCCTGCCCACAAAGTACAACTCCCCGTAGGTGCAATGAAGTCACAATGCAACCAGTGAAATGTACAAGTCACCCATGCATGCCAACGAACAAAAGAAACACAAGAGGGGCCAATGGGAGCTGCAGGGCACAGATGGCACGAATACAGAAGCCAATCCAATGGACATGACCACAGTGCCCCCCCCCCCCGAAACGCACGCAAACACAGGCACCTGTGACCAGCAATATTCCGAAAATCACATCATTCCACCAGTCCACCTGGCTGACCGGCATCTGTTACACAAAACCCAATCCCCCGCCCCTGAGCATGACAACATTCAAACAGTCATATTGGCAGCCCCCATCCCTGACCTCACTGGGCTTCGTAGGCAAACGCGCCCAGTACAGTACCACGCAACTAAACTCCGAAGCTGGAACCCAATGCAGATCTCCTCCCAATACATCGCTCCCCAAATAGGAATATGCCACATCACTTGCAAAGAAGAACGCTACACGGGCCAAATCAGAATAGAAATTTAATGCACAACAAAATCACCAAGCCCATACAGCCATTAGGCCATGAACTCGAAAACACATTTCACCATTGTGGGCTGCATCCGCAAGAAATGACCAGCCACTACTTGTGTGACGCCCTGTTCCATCATGGTACACAGAGCCACATTCACGTACGAAAAGGCAACATGGAAGCGCACAGAACCGCAGGGCCGGCCCAATGGGGAGGCACTAGTCCAGCTGAAAGGCCGAAATGTTGCTCCGAGCCACCAGTACTGCGTAAGGGCATGTGGCCCATTGGCGATCGTCCCATAAGATCGTAATGCTGCTCCACTGATTAACACGAAGCAGCAGGTGTCGGGAGTAAAAGCCATCTGCAGGAGTGGCATACAGATGGCAGTGGCAAAAGGGGAGGAGATACCTGTCAACCAAAAGAAAAGAAAAAGAATAGAATGGCCATCAGAACTACATTCGAACAACTCACTTCAATGATCACACTAAATCCACAGCCATATGCATGCTAGCCCACTCCAAAGGATCATCACCACCCAAAAACCACTTGCGACTCATAACTATCTATATCGAGGTGTAAACACCATCACAAACGAGTGTACCTGTGCATGCGTCTGTCAAAACAGAATCCATCAGATGGGATTGGTAACGTGCATGGACACAAGTGTCTGAGGGCGCGTCGAGACAGGGAGGGCTCAACAAGGCCAGATAGACGATGGTCCCACTATGGCAGCCCTGCATCACATAGCGCAGGGGAGGCGGATAGATTCCAAGAAGCCCTGTACATGGCAAACTCTGTATCAAATCACCTGCCCATGCATCCATTCATCATTCCCTCATCCCGGGATTAAAACGCCTGAATATTTACTCACATAACATTAGAAATATCCATTGAGTCTGTGCGTTATGCAGCCTGCAAAATCCACAGTGCCCCAGCCCGTAATTCCAGTGTAGTGAAGTAACATGTATTTGGGAACGTCCGGCCTCATCGCCCACGTCGCCATTGCGCATCCCAAACCATTCATATCAATCATTGCATCCTCGCCATGGCCCCTGTCTCAAGGACATTGAACAATAGAACGTTATATTTGCAGTCAGACCTGTGGGCATTTCCTCGCCGCTAGCTGAAAACCGAAAGCGCCGCCCTTCGAATTCCTCATTTGCAACATCACGTCGAAGCGGCATCTGTGGCCGTTCGATATCACTAATTAATCCATCTAGTGCGGCTGTGTGTGAAAATGGCAACTGCCTTCACCCACAAATGGGACGCCCCGCCCGTCGTTGCAACTCGGTACAGTGATGCATGAGGGCCCACCGTTACTCGAGTACTACGTACCACTGACCCTTCACAAGTCTGTTCGCGACTGCACAGATAGTATGTGAAACAATGGGACCACAGCAGAATGAACATATCAACCAATGTTACACGGCCATCGGGTACAAATACATGTTTGCAATAGCAAGATGCCATTCCTCGAATTGCAGCGTTGTGTGCGGGACGTGCTCGGCCAAAGGGGAGAGCAGTTTGCACAGGTGGAATGAATCACCACAGGTGGAGGCCATACAGCCTGAAAACACATAAATTGCACACCCAGTCTCCTCCCACAACCACACCGAAATGCTACCGGCAGGACTCGCGATGTTGGCCCTGGGGGACCTGATAGCACTGCAAGTACTCCAACTCCAAGAAGAAGACGAACACCAACTACAACCGGCCGCACGGAGGAGACGCAGGAGGAGGAGGAGGGCAAGGCAGGGCCAGCAAGGGCCGCCAGCACAGCCACTACCACCACCTTTCTACTTGCACTTTCTGGACTCAACCCAATGTGAGTAAAGCATAACACCCTTAGTTGCTTAGTCTACCTCACGTTCCGCATGTGAATGTCTACTGCCTACTGCTAGTATATACACACAACTTGGAGATTTTACTCTTGCTAACCATTTGTTACTCATGTGCATCAGCCTATTGCTACTGTTCTCGTGCAACATATCGCGCCCTGCCTACTAGTGCCGCTGTAATCATGTTGTATCCTTTGGCGCTCATTGACTACAGTAATTGTGTTGTGCCCTATAGTCGCTCATTGACCTCAGTAATTGTGTTGTGCCCTTTGGTCGCTCACTGACCACAGTAATTGTGTTGTGCCCTTTGGTCGCTCACTGACCACAGTAATTGTGTTGTGCCCTTTGGTCGCTCATTGACCTCAGTAATTGTGTTGTGCCCTTTGGTCGCTCACTGACCACAGTAATTGTGTTTTGCCCCTGATCGCTCATTGTCCACAGTAATTGTGTTGCCAACGGTCATATATTCACCACACTGCCATCTGTACGAGCCCTATGATTACTGTAACTTAACACTATGTGCCTGACCCCATTCTCTAGATAACAGCATAGCAGACTTAGCAGTTACTCTGCCTGCACTACACCAACAAAACTCTAGCCATCTACCCAGATACGGGACGCTCACACACTACACAATGCTCCTTATACTAACCTACCTAGTATACCTGGCCGCCTCACTCGCCCCATGGGAACATCTCACCATGTCGCCTCTTATAGCAACTACAATACAACATTCCACTACACAATATAACATAGCTGACAGAAACCTAAGATTACGAGCAAGACTACCCAGAATCTTTGATCCGCTCATCAAATACGAAACTAACACTACTCGAACCAAAAAGGATCCCACTCACAAACCATTCACCCATAACCACGTTAAGCTTAACAACTACCAAACCAATAAAGAAACAACTGCCACTCCCAATGCTGCAGAAAATACTGCTACACATCGTAACCGCACACCTAAACTCAAAGGAGCCTTAATAAACGCTAGATCCTTAGTCGCCCACGCCATAGAAATATCGGAAGTTATCCTGACAGAAGACTACGACTTCCTAGCAATCACAGAAACTTGGCTGCATGAGGCATCAGGCCCAGCACTATCCCTAGCTGTGCCCAATAATTACACTATCCTCAGATCGGATAGGTGCGGAGCTCGAGGTGGAGGACTAGCCATCATCGTCAAAACTAAACTCCAGATGAGACTCACCCCCTCACCAATCATTGAATCCTGTGAGATAATGTCCACCAAGACACCTACAGCTAACTCACAAACCCTTAACATTCACTTGATATACAGACCTCCAGGTCCAATCAAGAACTTCATAGAAGACTTAACTACCATCCTATCAGAAAACCTTAAAGATACTACTCAATCAATATTATTAGGCGACCTTAATATTGGCTTTAATGATATCAACGACTTACAAGCCACAGCAGCCTCCAACACACTAACAGAACTGGGCTACACACAAAGAGTGCTTGAGCCCACCCATACCAAAGGGAGAACCCTTGATTGGATTGCTGACCACAACTGCAATATAGACACTCTCACCATCTCACCCCAAATCTGGTCAGACCACCATCTAATCTCATTCTCCTTGGACACTGCCACCCCTAAACTGCAACAACCATGTGCACCTCCTGCACTTACCAGAAACAAAAAAAACATGACATTAGACAAACTACTCCCCGGCATCATGCCCACTGTGGACGCTCTACCTGACAGCCTCAACCCTAATAGCCTAGTGGAAGAATTTAACAATATCATGAACATAACTCTTGACAACATCGCACCACTCAAGCTCAGAAATAGCAAGCCAAAGAACCACTTGAACAACTGGTTCACCCCTCTCTTAAAAAATCTGAGATTAGAAAAAAGGAAATGGGAAAATACATGGAAAATTAACCCCAGCCCAGAAAATAAACTGAAATTAGCTAAAATCTCTTCTCATTACAAAAAAGAAATCATCTTAGCTAAACAAGAGACCTACAATAACAGAATCACACAAGCCAAATCAAGTACTAAAGAACTGTTCGCCATACTCAGAGAACTGGAAAACCCAATAACACCTCAAGACAACTGTCTTAAAGATAAAAAGTGGTGCTCCGAAATCCAGCAAGCCCTCTCTAACAAAGTCCGAAACCTCCAAAAGAAAATAGAACTAAAACGTGAGACCCTAGCACCCAATAGATTACCGCCTATCAAGACACTTCCTAACTCCAAACCCACTACGCAATTCCACTTCTCCAAAGTCTCCATACTAGAAGTAGAGAAAGTAATACTCGGTCTAAAACCGTCCAACTGCAAAGGAGACTCATGTCCAGCACAACTCATCAAAGATGCCGCACGAGATCTAGCACCATTTATCACCAAGTTAATTAATGCCTCATTTACCACAGGCATTATCCCCAGTAACTTAAAAGAGTCCTGGGTGCTCCCACTCTTAAAAAAGGCTACTCTAGACCCCACCATACCCACTAACTATAGACCTATTACTACGGTACCACTCCTTCTGAAGATACTGGATAAGGTGGCATATATACAAATCCAGAGTTTCCTGGAACAAAATCAACTACTAGGCTCCCGACAATCTGGCTTCCGCCCTCTTCACGGCACAGAAACTGCATTGATTGACCTGAAAGCCCAAATAGACAAAGTAAGAGATTCTGGTAAACCAGCACTCCTCCTACTACTAGACCTATCGGCCGCTTTTGATTTAGTGGACCATAAAATCCTATGTAACCACCTAGATTCAGCAGCACACTTCTCCACTGAGGCTATAGCATGGATACAATCCTTCCTCAGTGATCGCACCATGAGGGTTTTCTCACCTATAGCAGCTGCAGACCCCATCCCTATTACCTGCGGTGTGCCACAGGGATCATGCGTCTCACCAACGCTATATAACATATTCACTAAGCCCCTGTTTGATGATTTGGACCTTCTGGGTATCACGTATACCAACTACGCTGACGATACCCAGATCCTCCTCCCACTCACAGGGGTTTACGAAAAAGATCTAGCAATGGTGAACAAAATATACAGCATCGTTCAGGCATGGATGGCAACCCATGGCCTATGCCTGAACGATGATAAAACTGAGCTTCTTATCCTAGGCACCGCACCCCTCATCAAAAAACTAAGCACAAACTACTCTTCCTTTATCATAGATGGGAACTGCATACAAGTTGCCAAAGAAGTTAAAACATTAGGGATATACCTTGATTCTACCCTATCATTTTCCAAACAGGTAAACTCCCTAGCTTCCTCGACAGCCTACACATGTAAGCTCATTAGAGCAGGAAAACAATTCCTTTCCCAGCACAGCTGTCTAACATTAGCCAGAGCCCTCATCATCTCTAAACTTGATTATTGTAACGCACTGTACATAGGAGCCAATAAATCTATCATAAACAAAATACAGATACAGCAAAACAAGGCCCTCCGAGCGGCATTGAACGTCCCCAGGAGAGAACACATTACAGCAATAAGAAGGAAACACAAATGGCTCTCCACCCTCGAGAAAATCAGACTCAAAACTGCATCTCTCACATACAAATCCCTACACAACAAAGCCCCACAATACCTTAAGGACAGATTCACCAGAACACACCCCACAAGACAAACCAGACTTGCTTACACCAATCGCCTACAAGTACCACGCTTTAAACTGACCACCATAGGCGGAGCTAGCTTCCCAGTCAAAGCTGCTCAACTGTGGAACGAATTACCCACTACTGCGAGGCTAGAACACTCCTTCTCCAAATTCAGGCAAATTGTAATTAACTGGCTAACGACAGCAACTGCCAATTGAAAAACTTGCACCTGTAACTGGTAATTTCTGTAACCGCTAATGTCTGTAACTTGTAACTGTAACCTGTAACTTATGCTCTAAGCTGTATATATTCTTACTTTTGCGCCCTTATACTCCAGGGTCTGGTGCGCACAATAAATTCCAAACAAACAAACAAACAAACAAGCAGGCAGCCCGCAATCCCACGCCTCCGAGCACATCCGTTCAACCTCACTGATGAGCAGATCCACACCCTCTACCGTCTGGACCGGGACACCAGAGCCGCCATTGTGGACATGACACAGGCTGACCTTGTCAGCATGATAGATAGCCCAACCGCCATCCCACCCCTACTGAAGGTGGTGTCTGTACTCCACTTCCTGGCCACAGGCACCTACCAGCACACAGTCGGACAGTTGCATGGCATTTCTCAGCCACTGTTCTCACGGACACTATTGCAAGTGCTCGATGCCCTCCTGCAGCACGCAGACGACTACATCTCTCTACCACGCTCGGAGCAGGAAATTACCAACACAAAAGTGGGATTCCATGCACTTGCCGGCATACCGGGTTGCATTGGTGCCATCGACTGCACCCATGTGGAATTGGTCGTCCCACATGCCATGGAGGCCCAGTACCGCAACCGAAAACAATTTCATTCCCTGAATGTACAAATGGTGTGTGACTCCAACAGGATCATTACACATTGTTGTGCCCGATTCCCTGGATCAACCCATGATTCTATGGTCTTGAGGAACTCTACAATACCACGCTACATGGAGCGACACGCAGGGAACAGATCCTGGCTACTCGGTGAGTCTCATTACATGCATGATAATGTGGGGTATGTGATTCGGCAATGACCTGGCAGGAAGGGGGGGGGGTGCGTACGTAGCAATGGCATTCCACATCATACGTTTATCGTCCACATACAGGTGATGCTGGATATCCACTGAAGAGATGGCTCCTCACACCAGTCCGGAACCCACGGGACCAGCATGAGGAGGACTACAACCATGCCCACTCACGTACCCGTGTAGTCATTGAACAGGCATTCGGCCTACTGAAGGGTCGTTTCCGCTGCCTCAGCAGGTCTGGCGGGGCACTCCTGTACCGCCATGAGAAGGTTGCAAAGATGGTGATGGCATGTGTCATGCTCCACAACATGTGCGTACGTAGAAATGTGCCCATGCCCCCTGACGCAGAACTGCAAGCAACTGATGATGGTCATGATGACGGTGGGGATGTGGCAGCACCTCAAGGAGTCTGCGAGGCACCGGAGGGCCGTGACATTCGTCAGCATCTCATTGATGCATGCTTCTAGCACTCACGCCTGGTGGCTGATACATGGACACGGGACTCGTGGCACTGTGTGTGTCTGGGACATGCACAATATGGACTGTACGCCTATGATGGCCTAGTACACAAAGATCAATGTCCACACATCTCATTGGTTGATCGTGCACTGTTTATGGCATATGTGATATCATGTTGTACACCCTATCGACCCGCCACCCAAGTGAGCCCAACACACCCCCTCCACCCTCCTACCTCCCCCCCGAACACCAGTGTCCAAAGATGCTCATTGTCAGTGGGCAGTCGCTATTGCAAGCCCCCTCTGCGGGTATCAGGGGCACCCCTGCCTGTGGAGCGCAGGTTCCTCCCAGATCTACGTTGGGGGCTGCCCTGGACGGAACTTGCAACGGATGATGTCTCTGCCTGCTCACGTCCATGCATGTCCCTAAGGGTTTGCGAGAGCTCAGTGAGCACACGGCGCACTGCGGCAAGTTCGGCACATACGTCCTTGGACGTCGCATGCAGTTCCCCCCTCAGGCTCTCGGTGCTTCTCTCCATTTGTGCCCTTAGTGTCTCTGTGCCTCTCTCCATTTCTGCCCTAAGTGTCTCAGTTGATGTTTCTATGTCTGCCTTAGTGCCCCCACATTCATCGGCATGGTCCTTGAGGAGCGTGGCCAGTTGCTGCTGTTGCACGATTAACTGGTCGAGGGACTGTTGCCTCTGCTGGGCCATGGCCATTTGCGGGGGTGTCACAGAGGGGCTGTTGACCTCATGTTGCCTTGCCACAGGGCTTGTGGGGGATGGCCAGTCGTCGTCTTGTGGGTGCCCCTGCGTGGTATCCTCATGTTGTACGGGATGGGACAGACAGGGGGATTGGGACAGGTCATGGATGGATCTGACTTCGACATCCCCGTCTTCTGTGTCGGAGCATGCTGCCATCAATGGGGTGTCACCTATGGTGCTGCTGCCACCAGAGGCAGTGCCTTCTGTGGCATCCGTTGGGGGGACCTGTGGTGGTGGTGGTGTGGGCATGCTGGCTGCTGGGGTGCCTGTTGATGTTCCCTCCTCTGTGCTGCCACCTGATTTGTGCTGCTGCCGTGTCTTGATGCGTGCAGCTGAGGTGGAGGGTCTTTGGCCGTTGGTCTTGGCCCTCTTTGCAGGTGTGCTGGTAGGGGTGTCCTGATGCTCGTCGTTTGGATCGGACCCTGTGGTGGAGTAAAGGAGGGCGAGGGTTATTGATGGGTCTGTGGGAATTGGAATGGCATTGTATCACATGCATTGGGGTGGTACCTGAGGGTGATTTGGGTCGGGGCCTTGGAGGTGCTTTCATTTGTGTGTGGAGTGAGGGTGCAGTTGTTTGGCAGCCTGCAGTTAGGGTGTGCCTGCTGCACGTGTAGTGCGTGTTTTAGGGGTTTTTAATTAATTATGTATTTATTGTGGGTTTTAACGTGCGCTATCAGGCCGATGTGTGTGGACGTTCTCCTGGACATGTGTTTCTGTTGCACTATGTGGACACATGGTACTTCACATGGATGGACTTTGTGGATTTGGCATTGTTTTATCTGGCCCACCTACCTGAATCTTCGGATGTCTGCACTCCTTTCTCCATCCCTCCGACTCCCTCTATGCTCTCCATTCCGATGGTGGAGGCACAGATTTCTTCCCAGGGGGTCAACTTGATGGGTGATTCAGGACCTCCCCCGGTGGCTGTGGCAATGTTGCGGTTGGCAGAGAGTATGCTGCGGACGCGTATCCGCAGGTCGTCCCATCGCTTTCGGCATTGCTGTGGGTTGCGGGGTGCGGTCCCCACCGCACTTACCCGCTGTGCCACCAGAGCCCATATGGCCTTCTTGTTTGCAAGTGCCGTCCTGGTCATTTGCGTGGAGAAGACGACGGCAGCATTCTCCTGGAGGGTCTCTGTTAGCACGGTGAGTTCCTCACGGGAGAAGTGGACCTGCCGCTTGCGGTCGCACGCTTTCTTCGCTACTTTTCCCATTTTTCTTGGTTTCGCTAGGGTGGATGACGGGTTGGGGTGTGTCTCAGGGTAGTGTTTTTGGTGGTTGTGTGGTTTTAGTGGTTTTATAGGTGTACGGCGGGATGTTTCCCGTTCCGGGCCCATGTTTTTACTTCCGTTTCCGTATATTTCCGGTCACCGTACTTTCCGGTAGGCGCACACTGCGGTGTCCGCTGTGATGGGTGGCGGTATTGCACCTAGGGCGCCGTACGGCGGCGGTGTGGGCCGTTTTGGGGTCATTTCCGCCATCGCGGACTTTGCACTTCCGCCATGCCGTGGTGCTCGTGCCCGATGGGTCGGAATGGGCCGCACTTTGCTCCTTCGTGCAATGGCGGAAACGCTATTTACGCTGTGGCGGTCCGGTCAGTCACTTTCCGCCAGGGTCGTAATGAGGGTCATAGTCTTTCTATCACTATGTAAATTTATCATAATCCTTATCTGTACAATTGTGTTGTCAGTAAGTGTCAAAAACTGGCGTCGCATGGAGTGTCAAAGGTCATCTCGCACTTTCATCCTCCGCAGTAAAAAGTCATGTACCATCGCTGTGTTATTTCCCTAATAATGAAATCTGTGCATAAGGGACCTGGCGCCTGTTTATTCCATGGTGTGCCCAGCGAATGATGAGAAGTTGCAGAATGTTAACATAATACTATACAGTCGCCTATGATGAAGATGTGTCATAAACACTCCACGTTTTACAAGTACGTGGAACTCTCAATCGTTTATCCGGGTCAGGGACGGATCAATGTAGCTGAAAAGCAGCGATTACCTGCTATCCAATGAGACAATTTTGTCCTTGGTATAATACCGTTCCTATACTTAGAAAATCCAAACTTTCAAGTTTTTCAATGCGTACATTTACATTTCTGCTTTCACATAATTACATTTGCTATAGACAGTGTTCATTTGTAATTGTCGGCCAACATGTCCATGTTTTGATTCAAGTGAATCGTCTTCAGGTGGATGAAATAAATCAAAATCACAAACATCTCTTAATTTAAAATCTCCCAACAATGTCATATTGTCAATTCCACATTCTCAAGATATAAATGCGTTCTCCAGGGAAAGGTGGGGAACACTTGTGGCGTAGCACTTTGCAGGTGGGTTGCCATGTACTATTCCTGATGATGTAGTAAGATCTAGATGGTCATACACGAAAAACATCTGTGCTACATGACATCATTACAGACCAAAAAGGATTTGCAGCTCACTAATCAAGATCGATCCTGCTGTTTGGGCAGAGGCCCTAAATTTGCTTTTTGGCTGGATTGGCATGCTGCAAGTTGTCCCGGAATCTTGGTGGGACAGCATAATTGTCCTGGTGCTCAAGAAAGGGAGATATGATGACCCTAACAATTACTGCCTAATAGAAATGTTCGATAAAGCAGCAAAGATCTTTGCTCGAATATTACTATCAGAGCTCGAAGACTGGGTGGAGGAGAAGAACATTATCCCATTAAATCAGACAGGATTTCATAAGGGTTCCAAAACTAGAATCAATAATTTAGTGCTGGTTCCCATCATTCAGCAGGTCTGGTCTATATGTAAAACATCAGTATATGCAGCGTTTATCGATTTCAGGACAGCATTTGACACTCTAGAAGGATCAAAACTTTCGAAGAAGCTCCACTCTTGAGGTATATTCCTAGGTTTGCTAAAAATGATAATCTATCTCCATGATTGTACACCTGTCAAGGCTTGCATAGATCAGGCAGGTAGGACCACCGATTGGATTAACACATCTAATGGGCTCAACAGGGGTGCATATTGGCACCCATGTTGTTCAATTTATATCTGGTGGAACTTGGGGGGGAGATCACTAATCGTTCTGCAATCCCACCCAAACTAGGTGACACTGAAGTGGTTGGGTTATGCAGATAATCTTGTCATCTTGGACTCTACTCCTTGGGGCTTGCAGGAAACTTAGAACAGACTTGTACTCTCTGTCAAATGTAATTCCCTTGTCATAAATACCAACAAAACTAAAATCATGGTTTTCTCTTGGAAGTATAAGAAACCAAAAGGGGCGAAATGGACGATGGAGGGTGTCACAGTCAAAGTCGTCTCTGACTTTAAATACCTTGGCATTCCCCTGGATGCAGAACTACAGGGAACGCAGCATTTGGTCAATACCAAATTGAAACTAGCAATACTGGCCGGTTGCATCAATTCCTTTGCAAATAAGGGCTGAGGTTATTCTTTGAAGATCATGATACAGCTGCATCAGGCGAAGATTCTATCTAGTTTTCTATATGGGGTGGAGATTTGAGCCTTAACACATATTAATGAAATTTGCAAATTAGATGTAAGGCTGTTAAAAAGACTACTTAGACTATCTTTTCGAAAGCCCATTGAAATGCCGTACTTGGAATTTAACATAACACCTACAAATGTGAAGCTGCAACTGCAATATCTCATGTTGCATTGGAAAGTCCGCAATGCACAAGCTGGCTCATTGTTGGACGTATTACATGCCGTGACATTAACTAGAGCTAATCTGATGTCGAATAGCAACATGACGAAAATTAGGGCTAATGCAAGAAAATGGCTGGGGATGGCACCAGACCAGGTGATGAGCTGGCCTATTGGAAAGTAAAAAAAAATACATGGGGAACCTCTTGTTGATTCATGATAATGAACAGCTAATCGTCAATCTGTCAACTAAAAGTCTAGCCTCATGTTTCATGGAATAATTGCTGGCAAGAGAACGCCTTCCTAAATACATCAAAAATGTTGCTGAGAATGTTTTTGTATGTGATTACGTAAAACATAACTTTAACATTGTTAAGTATAAAGAGATAGTTGGGCCATGGCATAATATACCACTAGACCAACGACAATGCTGATTGTGTGGAGAAGGATATGTAGAGACGGTCAAACAACTGCTAATGAGTGGTGAAACTCTTCAGACCCTGCGGTTAACTGCATTCAGAGGGGCCGGTATATAGGTGACTTCCTTGTCAGAGGAGTTGTGGCAGGCCTTCATGTGATGTAATCAGGAAGCGTGTATATATTAGTTCTTTATTCTTTGGAAGAAAATTGGTTTAATTTTCGATGTGTTGTCTTAATGGACAAGGATGTTTTACATTGTAGTTATGATTTTTGCTATTTTAAACGTTGGCTTGTTCAACTGTATAAAATACATTTAAAAAAAGATTCAAAGACTGATGTTTCACTGATTTTCATAGAATAAAACACCCATGAAATCATAAAACATTTTCTTGTTCAATGATTACAGGACCACAGCCACTGATGCTAGTGTAAATATTTGCAACTGTTGAACATTTAAATTGGAGGGATGTCGCTATTTTTCCACAATTGCTGCATGTTAAGAGTTCTAAATGACCCCCTCTTCTCTGGTAGTACTGAAGGTTTCCCACTGAGAAACTCTTGAAAATAATAGGGTAAAATGTGCACCTTTGGCCCTTCCACATTTCTTCGTAGGAGGTATCATCACAGAAAGACATGACCTGTAACCAAGGCAATATTCCGGAAAGGAACAAAAGAAAAATGAATTCCAAATGTCAGATCTGGCCTTTTCCAACTCTAACTTAGAAGGGGCCATCATTTCTGAGAGTTTCAGAAATATTTCAGTCTTCTCGCTTTGAAGCCAAGGTGCATTGTAGTTTTCAGTAAGCAAATTACATTTTGTCTGAAACCTTTAGTAAATTACAAGCTTCCTGTGCTTAATATTCAAAGCTTTTTCAATTACTGTGTTCACTTTTGAACAATATAGGTGTCAGTTGTGTGATTGCTTTCTCCAGCATTAGTGTGATGATTGGGGTGAACCCTCACATTAGCTTGGGCATTAAATGAGGTTGGTTAGAAGGTCAAATCAGACCTACTTTTTTGACTGTTTCCTATTTAGCCTTACCCAACATCAATTAACTGGTGGCCACAACAGGAATGTGTCAGTTCTAATTGAAATTAGATTTGGCATCAGCATCCCAACGGGTAAAGTTAAACCCTAGTTCTTGCAGATTGACCTCATTTGTGACTCCAGAAGAAGTATTTCAATTTAACGCCATGCCGTTTGGCTTGGTATCAGCTGTGGCAGTATGTCAGAAAATCATCTATTTGAGCGGAATTGAGGTGCTCATTGTTTCCAGGACGATATATTGGTGGGAGGGGCTGGCAGGTAGGACCACAATGAAAATCTTGTAAAAGTATTAAGGATTCTACAAAAACAGAATCTGACAGAAAAGAAAGAACCCTGTGGTGTTTGAACAAGAGAAACTGGTTATCTGGGACATAGGGCGATGGAAGGGGGAGCATACCCAAAAAGGGATATAGCAGAATCCATTAAACAGTTAGGGTGCTCGGGAACCAGAAGGAAACAGTGTCATTTTTGGGATTGATAGAATTATATCAGAAAGCTGTGCCCATTTTTGCCAACACTGAAAACACTATTTAATGAAAAATCTGAGTATATAGGGGATTCAGAATGTAAGAGAGAATTCACACTAATCAAAAGGCGAATTGACCTGGCATATCCATAGTGACAACTCATGGAAGTGATGAAGGTTTAGGAGCAGTATTTACACAAAAATTAGGTATTTAAGTAGTGGTGATTGCACATGCATCTAGGATGCTTAAAGGCCTGAATGTAGGAGCTCTGTAATTTTATTTTGGTGCACTTATTTATTTATTTAAATTTATTTTTGCATTTGGTACCGTGCACAAAACCCTCAGGTATCTCAGTGCTAGTTACATTAGGGTACAAGGTTACATGTTACTTTAGGAACGGGTTTATTGCAAAACCTTTTACAACTTTTTCAAAACACACAATATAAACATTTATATTCAGTAAAAAAACGTTGTTAAAGGGTCTTTATGGTTAAGTTGCGCTACTAAAAACCTATGAAATGCAGTAAAAAAAACTGTTAAAGGGACATTATGGTTCCAAGTAAAACCGAAAAACCCTTGAAATTCGCTAGTTATGGTAAACTAAGCAACCATAACTTGTGCCACCACTGTGCATTGCTAAGACTAACACCCAGGACATCAAAGATGACATCACAAATGTCATTGATGACATTACTAATGACATCACATGCTTGGCTGCCGCTTTTTTCCTTTTACTGACATATCTAGGCCAGTAACAGTCAGGAACTAAAAAATCATAAACTCATTATTCATATTCAAGTACTATATTTGTAGAATTATACTTCAAATATGTTCTTACAGTAATTCAGTTGGGTTTCACTCACAGCATATGAAACATATACATAGGGGAAAACACAGATTTGGAAAACAGCAATGCTTTGTGTGTCTACAGATAATCGGTAAGGTTATCAACACTTTCTTATAGTTCTACATTTTTTTAATTACTTTACTTTCCCGGATATGCTCATATTTGTACACATTGTATGCACACTACTCTCCTTAGGGTCCAGTCACATTATATGATAGTTATACATAGCGAAGTAGTAGCTTTGAAGCACAGCGATCATTTCTGTGTATAAAGTTAATCAGTCGGGGTATGAAGATTGGCTGGTAATACTGTTGTTTACTTCATTTTCCCTGTATGTGCTCATTTTTATATGTGTTGTTGTTACTTGTATTTTGTTTTGAATAATGCAATTATGTAGTAAGTGGGTTTTATTAGCTAGTTATCAAATGTTGCCCAGTAGACAAAACTGTAATAAGAAGCATGTATCATTTTACTATTCAACATGGTAAGATTAATAATATTGCACATCCATCATGTATGTTGCATACAATGCCTATGTTTCTACATGAGTAGCTTAGTATACTGGAAGGAACCTGATAATAGATTGGTATTCGTATCAATGCATTACTTAATGCACTACGTACCTCATGAAATGTATTCCAATAACCCTTCACACTTTTTGATCAACCGTATAAGAATCCCTTGTACAGACTTTTTGTGAAAATAAATGCACATGTGATGTCATCAGTGATGTCATCAATGACATGTGTGATGTCATCTTTGATGTCCTAGGTGTTAGTCTTAGCAATGCACACTGGTGGTGTGAGTTATAGTTGCTTAGCTTGCCATTACTGGTGAATTTCAAGGGTTTTTCGGTTTTACTTGGAACCATAACGTCCCTATAACAACCTTTTTTGTTACTGAATTTCAAAGGTTTTTAGTAGCGCAACTTAACCATAACATCCCTTTAACAACGTTTTTTCACTGAATTCATAGGTTTCTAGTAGCACAACTTAACCATAACGTCCCTTTAACAAGGTTTTTTTACTGAATTTCATAGGTTTCTAGTAGTGCAACGTTCCCATAATGTCTACGAACATCTGACTTCAATGCACACCTTCCGGAGAATGCCACATGACCATATGCTGGCACACAGCATGATGACATGTCTGAGAACCCGTACGCACTTCACAATAAGATCTGTGCTTTGTAGACAGTGTGAAACTACATTTTCTACTGATTTAGGAACTTGCAACTTCAACATTTCCCTTGCACAGCTCCAACATCTATTCGTACTCAGCCATTAACAATCTAGCACACAGTACATACTTTTAGCAAAACTGTTATTTATCTTAAAATGACATCAGCTAAAGCCATCCCTCCTCCCCAAGAGACACCACCACTGCTGTAATCAAGGAGCATGAGAAACACTGCGCCCTACCTTAGAAATAACACACACACAACATTTTCTCTGTCCACCTGGCCCTCCATATTAGTGTTTGGTTCCTCTTCCCTCAGTTCCCTCCTGAACTTTTCTTCTTAGCTCTCCTGCCAAAAAAAAAGCTGTCCAAAAACAAAATAAATGTTCCTTTAGGAACCACCTTTCACAGTTAAAAAATAGAAATAAAAAAAAACGCATAGACTCCATCTACTTTATATTTCTCAGTAAAGTACATAGACGCAATAAGGTTTTCCAACATTTCCATTTGCATTTTGTGTTATGCTAATGGGAATATTGTGGCGTTCATCCTTTGTTCCAGGGACTGGAACAGTGGAGAAAAGGCCAGCAGCCCAAATTATCAGCCCAATCGAAACAAGAGTGGATAACGTGGTCTCTGGACCATTACCCCCATTCCAGAGCCTCAAATGGGGGATGAATGCCATTAGCAGGCTAGGTTTCCAAAGCGGTAACCCGTGCTACTAAAAAAGAGGATTTTTCGTCCTATACCTTTGGGAAGGAAATTCCTTTTCCAAGATGGCCACCATGGAAAGAGAAGGCGGGGGTTCCATACAGGGCCCCTCTTCGATTTCCATGGCAGCCTGCAAAAGGCAAAAATAAAACCCTTTGACCATATTACCATGAGCACATTTTTCTTCCCTTTCAAATCTATCCTAATTTCGAATAACTTTACCACAAAGTCAGTCCCAGGTGAACATGGCCATGTTAATCCTGTGTTTTGTCCCTTCTGGGCATGGCCAGTAGCCACATTGTCCGGATCATGACCTTATACCATAACCCCGACAATCTGACCACTGCCCATGGCTACAGCCTAACCCTCAGTCACTAAAACTATACCGCTATTTTTTTAACTACATTATGACACTTGTCAAATAAGAAAACACTGCCACATTTGCAAAACCATGCTTTTCGATCGTTGCCAATGAGCCTTATGCAAATTTGCTGGAAATGCACAAACGTTTTATTTTTTCAAAACTGTCAAATAATACACAAATGATTCGTCATATAAGGTGTGCACAAAATCCCAACAAACTTTGTAAACCCATTCGAAATCACGTCAGAAATATTCCACCCATCAGCATTACCCCTCACCTCCCCAAACATTGTTTCATAAGTTTCACAAGTGCAACGCTCAGAAAATATTATTGTCCCGAGGGTTCGACCATGTATTTTTGTACATACGTTCATCTATCGCAAACATTTCCAATGCATCTTACCTCATTTTTCCATTTTTAGAAACCTACAAAATCTGACAGCAGGGTGCGTCCATCTTGTGGTATTCTTATCCATTGCTGCATCTGCCTAAGTTAAACTGCCCTGACGTCACTAAATCATATGCTCCACCCCTGACCCTCACATAACCAACCCTAGTGATATTCAACACCTTTCTCAGTGACGTTCCTCTTCAGCGTAGCCAAAAGCGCCCATAATCACCTACGTGCCGTGACGCAGAACCCGAAAATCAACACACATCAACTAACAACATAGCACGTCACAATTCGAAATATTAAACCGGTCTTTAAAAGAAAACAATAACACTGTACAATTTATAAAGAACTTTTATTTCACTACAAACTCTCCGAGAACATCCGACTATTCCCATATTCAATCAAATTGCAAATTTGTTTCTTCGCTCTTGATCAAAAATGTTAATCGTGAGGCACACATTGTTCTTTTCTCATACGCAAAGTGTTTGTTTTCGATAAAGGAACCGCTAAGGTTGCACAGTGAATTCCAGGGCATCTGCATGAACTTAGGCCTAGACCACCATAAAAGATGTTAAGTTACTCCTAATCGCTAGTGCAGCGTACGGGCACATGGGCCCTAGGCGATCGTCCTACAAAACAGTCACGGTGATCCAGCCATTGACGACTACGTGCACCTGGCGAATAAAGAAGCCATCAGTAGGCATCTGGAATCCACGGCAACCGCAGTAAGGCAGCATGTAGCTATTTGGAAAACATAACAGAAAATATGTATCAATACCCAACCTTTATTCCATTATTGATTTCTTAATTCAGCATACAGTTTAAACTAACGATTAGCACACACAGCAAACAATCTCAAAAAAGACAAAAAGGACATGGAAACTGATACACAAATCGATATGGTCATAAATGACATTTTGAAGAAATATTAGCACTCCCCATAACCACAAAAAAATGACAACCACACAGAAAGATAGTACTTCAGTTACATTGCCAAAATTAATGTTCAGATAATAATAAATTAAAGCTCGTTCCGGTGTACAGTCGTCAAAAGCAAACTTACATGATATTCACCGTCTTCATTCTCTTCGTGTAACTCAGACTGCAATGCTCAATGCTCTCGCACCCAAAGAATCTTCATAAAGTGATTTTACATGTTCCTTACAAACTTTTGGAATGCATGACCTTATCAAATGTTCCTTATTCCAAACCTCCTCTCAATGCATTCTTACTGAATATTGCCTTTCCCTCAAGGTCAAAAAACAATTGACCCTTATAGTTTCTGTCCCATGCATGGGCTTCCTTAGCTCGCAACCAAAAAATCAAAGCTAGTGACCTTCACTCAGAATCCAAATACATTCTCACTTTGCAACAGCATGGCTCAACGCATTCATGAGAACTGGTACTCGCATACACGTGCAGAGCCGCTGTTTCAATCAAACACTGCAGGTGGCTGCCTCATATGCAAAACTCTAGGGGGCGCCAGTCTGACTCTAATATTATTTTAAATACATTGTAAAACAGACACATTAGTCCTTTGCCTGTACTTTACGCACATTATATTGAGGAATACCTCCAAATGTACGGTATAACTTTTGTGACAAATAAACACCACTTTTTTACTTCTTGCTGCCACATCCCATCCCAGCCTCATCCTCCCTCATCATCCTTCACCTTCCGAGACAGTATTTGATAAGTTTAACAAGTGCAATGTTGTGTTTATTTTTATATGTTTTTGCGGCGATGTCCGCGGACATCAAAACACGGATGAAAGATGGCGGGCGCCTCGAAGCAATCTGACGCACTTCACGCTCTTCACCATCCAATGAGCGAACACATCACATGTCCGCGGGCATGATGCCCCCAATTAGAAAATCGTTATCTTGTCCGCGGAGCGAACAGGGAAGTGTGACCGCGGAGCGGACATAGATATCACAAATTTGTTGAGACCTACTTTTTGATGGTTTAAAAAAAAGTACTGGAGGGATTTTCACCAAATTTGCAAAAGCACGCTTTTGGGACCAAACCGCTGCTCCTGCCGCAAATTTGGTAAAAGTCCGTCCAGCGGTTTGATCTGTAGCTGTGCGCAAAGTTATTCCCCCATTCAGTCTATGGGAAAAAAAGAAATTTCAGAACCCCCCCTATAACTTTGCCTCCCCTGGACCAAACCTCACCAAACTTTGCAGAAAAATTCAGAGTGGGCCATATACTTGTTTTGCAAAGTTTAGTGAGTATTCGTCCAGGGGGAGCGAAGTTATAAGCCGCCCAAAAAGTGCTCTTCCTATGGGATTAGCAACTTAACCATACCTACATAGCCACTACTGTGCTGTGTAATAAAAAGACCCTTTCAAAATCTGTATACTGCTAAAGACCCAACATTAATCTCAACAAAAATTATTTAGACGGCAATGAAAATTGATTATAGACAAAACGAATAAAGTTATGTTTTCTCAGTTCTATTGTCTCTTTTCAGGGTGTAAATAAATGCTCCAAAGCAACACTTCCTCAGAGATTCATGAATACTGATAAGGGCACCTAAAATCGAATTAGTTGGAAACAGGTTAACATTAAAATAAATCATAAACAATGTCACACAGGTTCTATTAGGACACCTCTTAATTAAGAGTGCATTTGAAAAGGTTCAGGAAAGCAGAGTATACATTCTATTAGTGAAGGCTTATTTGCGAGATAATTATCATTTGTCTTCCAATTGTACTGTAACATTTAATTTTTTAGGTCAAACAAGCTAGTAACTACTTTCAGATCATATAATTCCATGTCTAAATAATTCAACCAATATTCACAATCCTTTCTTTGAAACAAAAAAAAACATTCTACTAGAGTTCAGCATTAAATGCCTAAACTGAGATAATACATTATGCTCCTTGCCAGAATAATACTTAAACCTTCTCCATACAGCCAGAGACCACAACGATTGAATTACGAGTTTCGCTCTAATAGCCTGTATAGGTAGGCAATGGGGTAAGGATAAAACAGTGTGCCAAATAAGACCATTCCACTTATATCAAATATCACAAGGCAAAATCGGGAAACCCATAAGCATGATTGGTACTATCTTTTGAAAATAAAAAAGGAATAGAGGAAGAACTAATGAAAAACATCATGTTCCAAATAAAACATTTTCAATTTCAGAACTAAAGGTAATCATTTTTTTTAATGTGTAAACAACTTTTATATCTAAAGAGTTCTTTTTATGGCCTCTTACAAATATGTATTCCTTCAAAATTGGCAATACAGAGTCCTTATAATACATTCTGAAGGACTTGATTTAAATAGATGTGCTGTTGAATTGTAAAACGTAAGATGGATTAACCGTTTGAGCGGTATTTTCAAAATATGCCATTGCTTCATCCACATATCACTATAAGCCTGAGTGCAATCAAGGACATTGAAGAATAACAAAAATGACCAATCTTAACAGGATTGTTGTTAACTCTCTTCATTACGTGGTCAAAGTCGGCCAGGCAGATTTTGAAGAGGCATGGATTCAGGACACAACCATGCTTAGGCCCTGAAGATGTGGGGTTTGCTGCTGAGACCACTCCCTTTGAGTTTAATCTAACCTGGAACATCATGTTTGAATACAGTAACTGTATCATATGTAGAAGACCACTAGGGATAGCCCTTAGTACTAATTTGCACCACAACTGGTTACAATCTGATGTATCGGTTCCGCTGAAGCCAAGAGAAGCCACATACATCAGATTAGTTTTCCCCTGCAGAACATCATGCTTAACTATGTAGACTAGCATTCCATTTATCCTGGTGTTGATTCCCTTACGAAAGCCAATTTCATGTATGGGTAAGATATTAATATTTTGAGTCACGGCCTTAACATATTAAGGAGAAGAAAAGATGTTGCTAGAATGGCAATCAGGTGATAATGACCAGGTTCTTATAAGATACATGTTTTATGAATTGGTACAATATAAGATATCCACGTACTTGGTAATTGTAAAGACTGAATAAGATGCAAAAAAAAATGTTGAGGTTCCAAGACTAACTAACTAACTAACAAGAACGTCAAGACCAGGTTAGGGGGTCTGTCTGGGGAAGGGGTCCTCCTTTTTTATGCCTTTTAATTTTGTCCTATATCTCATCTGCAGAGTAATAGCCATTCCAAGGCGGGGTCAAACATGTACTAGGAATAATTTCAATATTATGATATTGCTTCTCAAGTAAACCAGAATTATACAGCGTTCCAAAATATGAGAACTCACATTTTTTCTGAGATACCAGCCCCTTGCAAGAAACCTGGGTAATTTGGGTTACTTGTGACCAAAGCCCCACATTTTCCTGAGTCTCTGGTACTCATCATGTTTAATATTCTTTGCTACTTAGCAATCTGGGCATATTTCTCATGGGCTCGAAGCCAATTCTTAAATTATTGCTTTTTATTTGATGTTAAATATGATATCCTGATCGAGACAAGTTAAAAGAAATATTTTGCAAGTGCTTATACTGTCTCAATATGTGTTTGTGATCTTATATTGCAGGATCATAATCCGTCCTCTTGTCCGAAATAGGGGCTAAAATGTAGGTTTTATCTCTGAGAGTCAATAAATATGCTTGCAAGGTTTTTTCCCGAAATAAAGTTGGTGAATGTCATTGTTTAGAACTGGGAAATTGTGACTGGGAAAGGTCAGAGATGCCTGTCACACACTGCTGAGACTCCCTCAAATTAGATTTAGCCCACCAGATCCTTTTTTTGCCTTGATTTATTTAAAAAACAGCAACTGGAGCAACAGAGGAAGAGTAGGCTCCAGTTCAGAAAATAACTGTTATTAAGAAGGCACGATCACTAGCTAACATAGGGATAACAAAAAAGATGGCAAAAGGTTAAATATGGGAAACAGAAACTAAATTATAATCTCAATAAGATGCTGAACTACCACTGGTTGTTTGCATATGTTTTCCTGGTCTATCACCTGGGGTCAGCCGATAAGCATTGCTAAGCCCCATGCCAAACAGAAATCCGACCAGACAAGGCCCTGTGTGTTTGTCCTGCATAGGGCCCTAAGTGAAGCATTCAAATGAGAAATGTCAGATATACCCTCCTGAAAATCATTCTGATCAAGACGACCCCCATTTGGATCTCCAAGGAAAATAATATGAACCACCCCCCTTTCTCTACCCATAACTGCAAAGTTTCTATCACCAGTTTCAAGTTCTCAAGTAAACACATTTTCCAAAGCAGATAATAGACAGACATGACCAGCATTTTTTGCGAATGTGGAGGAGAATATACATTTGCTTCTATTCATGTAATGCTTTTATGCCTTATTCACACAGCTAAAGCTCCCCTCTCACTTGCAATTATTGAACTATGTTGCAAGCCTCAAACTCGTCTAATCCTATGTTGTTGGGCACGTACCCTAACCAAATGCACACCAGGTACGCTTCAAGAAGCAGTCCACTTCATAGACTGCCCGCTTCATACTTATTTCTGTTTTGGCTCAGACAAGCAAGAAGTAGAACATTGCCTAGTGAGATGGCTTCAGTGTGTGGAATTAGCAACATTATTCCTGTAAAAAACATATTAATACCAGATCCTGCTGACTTGCTTAAAATGTATCTTAACATGTCTGCTCCATGTTCCAAGGCGTCCTTGCGCAGGCATAATAATGTAGTCAGTGTTAGTATTTGATGTTTTTAGAGCCGTGTAGAACAGTTTGGAGATGCCCTGATATGTTGTACAGTATACATCCAGAGGTGTTTGGTTTGCTCCTTCTATTATTGACCATGTTATGTGGAGATATAAAAGCCATGTAAACCGGGGGTGGGGTGGCCCGTCTTGTACCGTTATTCATGGCTCAGGATTGTTCATGTGATCCTGTTTTGTCAATGTCTGTATTCTGCTTTGCCAACTGTCTTTACTACCATTGCATACCAACCTTCTTTGAGAGTGGATTTTTTGCTGAGTGGGGAATTTTCCACAAGACGAATGTAGGTGAGACGACTGGTAATTGGTTATAGAGAAGGAAGCACCAGCTTGTCATTGGGGAGTGGAGAAAATCAAATAACGTGCAACATTCATGTTAGGCAGTGACCACAAGCCACTCAAGTGTATTTTCGAGTAGAAATGACTGGATGGAGTTTCTAGACGCACAACTAACTGGGTGACTCACTTACAGTGCCATCACTTTGAGATCAAATAAATTCCATTTAAAATGCATGTTATTCCAGATTGTCCAGATTTCTGCAACGGGTTAACGAATAAGTAGTTGAGCAGAATGCTCAAGTGTTTGTCACATATGAAGAGGTAGTGTTAAGAGCGGAATGGAAACAATTCAGTGATCAAGATGAGACAATGGTAAAAGTGCAGCTGTATATGCCACACGGGTGTCCTGTCATGTAGAGGATAGGCTGGATGAAAGATAAAGTCCCTTTTGGCAAGTAAAGAAAGAACAAAAGGGCCTGATTTACCGAAATGTTTTTGAATGGAAAAAGCCCATTGAACATTTTTTTTTAAATCAGGCCATACATGTGGAAGGTGACATAGTGTAAAGGGATGGGCAAGCAGGAACCACATTAGGGTTTTGGAACAGCATATTAGTAGATCAGATGAAGGACAAATCGATTCAACCAAAACCCAGCAGGTGAGGGAGAGAACTATTAGTCTTTGGATCCCATCATGCATATGGATCAGCATCTGAGCAGGTGCCAAGAAAGGGCTAATTCAAACAAAACATTAACATATGATAGCTAGGGTGTCAAACCAACACCCTACCCAATCAAACCATGGGGAGATCTATCAATGTATGAATTAGACGTGGTCATGATAAAACAGAAGGGGAGATGCTATGTGGTGTGTGTGTGGTGGATATGTCCTCCCAGTGGGTAGAAACAAAGATTATGTGGGATGTCCCGACTGGTAGGATAATATTATTCCTGGATTTTGTATGGGGACTAGAAGGTCTACCATCAAGTATAGCTATAGATAATGGTCCACAATTAATTTGCAAGAGATGTAAAAGGTATGCTAATGGCATTTGGGTTGTGCATAAACGAACTTCACAGTACCACCCAGAACGCAGTGGAGCAGTGGAGAAGGTGAACAGTGTTATCATGGAGATGGTGAGCAGTGTTAGAGCCAGTAATGAGGAAGAAGAAGGAGGATTGCTGACAAAGTGAGGGCATTGCGATTTGCCTCTCACACAAAATGGGAGTATCTCCATTCAAACTGTTAAGAGGCAAAAAGGCCAACACCTAACTGTGTACAGCGTGGTTCAAGAGGAGTGGTCCAAAACTACATGGTGAAGGAGATGTAGATGCAAGTGTGATCGCAAAACAAGAGGTTATGAGAAAGGTTATTCCAGGGAAAGGCAGGTGGGAGACAAGAGTTGAAGACAAGGACAGAGTAAGAAGACTGGACTTTGTCCACAAAGGAGGAGCCCCGTACTCTGAGCCAGTGAAGGTTGTGAGAGTGGGTGAATACAGAGGGCCTGATTCATGGAACATTTTATAATGGTGCAATTCCATAGGAAAATGTTCTGTGAATCAGGCCCACAGTGACATTAGAAAAGGGACAAGTGTGCACAGAATAGTTCAGGTACTCAGAGTTATTGGGGAAAGGCACTAATACATAAATGAATAAATACAGGAGGGAGGAGTGGGATCAAAGTTAACTCTACCTGACAAGATCACAGGTAAATGAGAATGCCAGCATGATACGAAGTGATGAAATGGGACTGGTGAAGGGAGATTCCATGGAGGACGGTTGGATTGGGGGAGGGCAGGGAGGAAGGTGGAGCGCGTCGGTTTATGGGAATTACATTATTAAACCAAGTGCAAGCTCAGCAGTGCGTAGAAGTAGTTAATTACAAAAGAGTCTTCATTAATATCCTAAACCTTTTCACAAATGACCAGATGTGGCACTTTAATTCATTACCTATTCAGAAGCATTTAAAAGGACGGAAGCTGTCAAAACAAATCCTGTACAGGATTTAAACTGCTTTCACTGTTCGTAGTCATTGCCTACTCACACAAAAGATAGGAAATCAAGTTTTGGACTAGTCAATGTGCTGTGCTGGTATGACGACTGTGGGCCTGTGTCTCCAGGGCCGAAAGAGGAAGGGTGTGACTTGCCTTTATTGCTACAATTAGGTCCTGATTCTCAAAGCTATTAGCAAAACTCTTACCCTTCGATCCCTAACAACCACAGTTGCCAACTGGAGCATTTAGGGTGTACAAATTGCGGACTGCTTGTGAAAGAGACCCCTCAGCTAGCCCCTCATGCATACCTTTGTGGCATACTCCCAACACCTAAGTATGCACTGACTCACTGTCCATGTATGGGTGGGGAGTATGAGGTAAGCACTGGGGCAAGTGCATTTTCATGAACATATTGTACGTACATGCCCACCTAACTTTTTATTGTGGATATGTAGAAAATAAACAACATTGTGCAAGCACTCCATGCACATTATTAGGTTCTGGGACATGCTGCTATGGGGTTGAAAATAACCCAGTTCCCATTACGTATTCCCCTTCCTGATTTTTTACCTTGGGTGGACCGGCACTTGGCAATAAGCATGAGAACTGCCTCCTATAGATGTGCATTTCTCTTTGAATTGGGGGTCTTCCTTGTTCTTCAGAAATCCCCCTCCAAAAATGTCCCTCCGTGTATAGTGCATGGTCTGCTCTACAGTAGTGAATCCAGATGTGCATAAACATGTTGACAAGAAGTGCACGCACACACTGCGTGAGTATTCGCCACTTGCATGTGTCCTTGGCAGCACAAGCAAGTGGAGGACAATGTTCCCTTTAAGTGCCAATGACGAGGTATCTCGCCCTAGGATTACCTCCCCAGTGCCAAGGACGAGATAGCTCGTCCTTGGCACTTAAGGGGTTAATGAAGGAGAAAATGTTAGAAGGCTTTGCATGGTGAAATACTAAAATCACCAAAAAGGCCTTGGAACTGGGGGGAAAACCCATGGCAGTTAAAAGTTAAACATTGTCTCCATGTTTATCAAGCACACACACTCACACACACTCACACAGATACATCTGAAGTATGCATTTGATTCCATAATACACTTGAAGCTGAACGCAATTTGAATTAGTATAAATTATTTGTTTAATTTCACTTAGCCTGGACACTTAGGTAAACACTTCATTGCCCTGGCATTATTGCTTTATTGCAGTATAAAACATTCTATTTTTTAAGACATCATTTTCCAAATAGAATGGGGTTTCGTTTTCTTGTGGATACGGAAATATACGATAGGCAGAAATGAGCAGTTCTTGAAAATACTTTCATAGTGATTTGTGGCAGAGCCGTGGCTGGTATACAGGAAGCGCAATTTTACCTTGCACGCCCTTCGTTTAGCTCTGAGTGCTGCTAAATCATTCTGAATGCTGAGTTGACATAATGTAAGTATGCAGGGGGCACAGTATTCTGCAGTCTGGGTCACAGAAAAGCTCTGTTGCTGATGCATCTTAATCATAATTGCACCCCTTTCTAGGCACAGATCCCAGTTCGTAATTCTATTACAAGCGGATGTGAAATATGAGTGCACTTGCACTCACTAGCTGTCATTTTCACCAGTGGGATTGCAATGCAGCAGAATCTATACCAGCTCTACTCTATTTCCAAATGTAGGTATCAGGCGTGCTTGACGTTGGGATCATTTCGGAAAAAAAGGATTTAAAATATCCAGGAATGGTTGAATCTAAGCACACATGACCACATAATATTTTAATGGCAAAAGGTAAGGGAGCACTGGAATCCCGTTGCTTGCACATGGTTACTTAACGTGAGAAAGTTTATAATTTAATGAATTGCAAATATTCATTATTAAATGAATTGGCTGACAAGTGGTTAGCAATCTGCAGAGGCAGCAGCATTTGCAAGGAGCTGAGCGTTCTGGTGGACGAGGTGGAGAACGTGTAATTTCACCCCAGTGACTTCTGAACCTTGCATGGTCTGCAAAGTGGTTGAAAAGTGGTTAGCAGTCAGCCGAGGCAGCAGCCTTTTCAACGAACTGAGCATTTTGGTGGATGATGCGTAGAACATGTGACTCCACCCCCAGTGACTTCTAAACCGCGCGGGGTACGCGGAGTGGCCGACAAGTGGTTAGCAGTCAACCGAGGCAGCAGCATTTGCAAGGAGCTCTGCGTTTTGGTGGACGAGGCAGAGAACTTGTGACTCCACCCCCTTTGACTTCTAAATCTTGCACGGTCTTCCAAGCGGCCGCAAAGTGGCTGACAAGTGTTTGGCAGTCAGAGGCAGCTGCATTTACAAGGAGCTGAGCATTTTGGTGGATGAGGCAGAGAACTTGTGACTCCACCCCCTTTCACTTCTAAACCTTGCGCGGTCCGTGAAGCTAACTCAAAGTGACTGACAAGTGGTTAGCAGCCAGCAGTCAGCAGTGCACAGCGAATGGTGAGCCCCCAGGTCTACAGATAGTAAGGTGGGTGTGGTAGTCTGCAATATTTTACAAGCATTGCCTCATTGCGATTCCTGACTCCATCATTGTTGACATAACTGGAAATTAAGTGCCAGAGAAACCATTATCATTTGCAGAGTGTACGAGCGTATGAATCAAATGCTGTTTCTCAACTGATCCCATTATCTTCGGGCATTACTCCTCCTATTTCTAGCAAATGGAAAATCTCCAGATTTTTTCCACCAGGAATCACCAAACTGTACAGAGAAGCAGTGCAATGCCCGCCCATGGCTTCCGCTTCGTCTAGGCTTAGTGGTCTCACCGCTGAAGTCATGATCCATGAGATCTCTGGGTCTGTTTTGTCAGACATTGAACACTGACTGAGTATTTCTCACTCAGTCACAGGGATCAGCTTGGACTCAGAACTTGATGCCTTTGACAATACGAATGAAAGATTAAGTATGTCATCAGTATTGTTAAATACATTAGCTTCCAGTAAGAGCCAGGAGCTAAGTAGTTCTGAGCACAAATACGATCTGGAGGAGCTGAGTAGTGCTGAGCACGGCTCTTTTCTATTTCAAGACAGAGGACCACCATGCATTGAGCCGCCTGATACAAGCCTGCCTTCTCTATCTGCTCTATACATCGTGCTACAGTAATTTATTCATCTTTTCGATACTGTGGCATGTGCTAATTCTGCCTCCCTCAATGAGATTCGGTCACTTCTACTAGTGTCAAAACAACAGAACTCAGGGCTAATTCCCGATTCATGACTTGCTGATTTAATCCAGAAGACGGAAGAAGGTCCCTGTCATGCCTTTCACATCATGTCCCTCTAGCATAGCTCCACCCCTCCATCCAGTAACCCCGGGCAACCCCTCTACCTTGAGTCCTCCTGCGTGCATCCAGCGGCGGCATATTGTTATCAGGCGTTCGGTTTCTTCCTTTTCAGATGGCCTGTTTTCACGCCATATTCGTCGCCCATGGTGCCTCTGGCCGCAATGGAGAATGCGGTTACCATGGGGACGAGGCACAAACCACCGTCGCATAACGCGGTACCAATCACGTGACCACACACTTCCCGATCACGTGACTGGAACGGGACGTACATAAGGAAGTCCCTCACTTACAACTTTGCTTATCAGCTGTTCACAACAGTAGCTACGTGGCTCCTCGATCTTGTTACTTGGATTTTTTTTTTGGTTTCTGGAATTCTGCTTTGTCCCTGGATTGCCTCTGTATCACGTTTTTGGAATTTTACACCCAACTCTGCTAATGACTACGCTTTGATTACTGGATTGCGCTTGGATCACGTTGGCCTTTGTTGACAACCTGCAAGGTTATTTGAACACAGACTGCTTACCGGATTGCGCTTGGATCATGTTTGGCTTTGTTGACCACCTGCAAGGTTATTTGAACATGGACCACTAACCGGATTGCCTCAGTCTAGCCCTCATTACTGCTGTCATTTCCAGGAGCCTCTGTCTCTCTCTGTAGGGACCTCCTACAGCTCCTTTCCTTCTACGTTGCTGGCAGCCCTCTTGTGTTCCTTTGGACAACAGAACTTTTTGCTCTACATGCCGACATAGATCTGCTGCTGCTGGATCCACTTTCCTGTTCCCTAGCTCCCCTTCAGGTGTTGAGACAGAACATCTTTTACAGCACATCACCACCCTCCTTAGGTAGGTGTCAATTTTCTAGTTGTGGTATACCATTGTTGCAATACACTATTAGAAGATAATCACTGCCTTTCTTTACAGCGGTCTGAGTTCCTGGGTTCCTGCTCTCACCTACCTGTGGCCCTAATAACCGGTCAGCGAGTTTATTATATCTCTCTGACTGCTGCTTCGGGACGGAGGTTTTCATAGTCCACGTGGTTGCAGTTGCTGACAGACTGATAAGCCTCTACTCGGACTATGGAAGCCACCGCAGGAGACCTGGGAACTGCTTTAGTTCAGGCAATTACTGTCCTGTGGGCGGATATGTCGGCCGCTACGGCAGCCATACACCAAAGACTGGATACCATCCAAAGCGAAAGACATGCCCTGCCCGGAGACCCAGAATTTGGGGACCTACAACCAACCCCTAGTGCTCCCAGTGGTCCCAGCCCGCCAACTCCTGTCTACGTCCCTACCCCATTCCCCTTGGCAGCTCCCGAGAAATTCCAGAGAGATCCCCGAAAATTCCGTACCTTTATCAATCAATGCAAGCTACACTTCCTTTGTCACCCTCGAGCATTCCCGGACTCCACTACAAAGGCTGCCTTCACCCTCTCCCATTTAAGTGGAATAGCTGCCACCTGGGCCAACCCTCTACTTGAAGGCGATAGTCCTGTGCTTTACGACTTTGATAGATTGGTTACCGAAATGGCACGTGTATTCGACACCCGTCACAAAGCACAAGCCCGCGATCTTGACCTATTGGACTTAACGCAAGGAAAATTCTCTTTGGTTGATTATATCACCCGTTTCAATCAACTATCGGATGAGACCTCCTGGCCTGAGAGCAAAAAGGTACGTGGTGTTTTATCGAGGTTTAAGTGACCATATGAAAGATGCCCTGGCAGTAGTCCCCTCTTTGCCCGCTCTATATCCAGAGTTAGTCGACTTGGCCTTGCAAGTAGACGCCCGACGCGCTGAGCGTGAATCTGAAGCTGGTAGGGGTTCTGGTTGGTTTACTTCCCCCGCCCCAGAATCTGTCCCTGCACCCAGTGAGCTATGCAAATTGAGGGCATCAGGAGCCCCATCACTGCCACGGAAAGGCAGAGATGCTGGAGTAACAATGCCTGTTTCTACAGCGGACTGCAAGGGCATTTTGTTAGGGAATGTCCAAGGCGCCCACGTCCCAAACCACAGGATTTTCAGAAGGCTCGTCCCTAATTCCAGGGGCACGGAGGAGCCCATGGCAGGCCCCTATGTTTTCTTCTGGCATCCCACAACCCATAGTACTTACTGCCCTCCTTGTTTCTCCTGACAATCTTACACATTCAGTTCAATTGGTTGTAGATTCAGGGGCTACCTTTAACTATGTTGACATTACGATAGCCGCTTCTTTGAATTTGCCCCTACAAAATAAGAAGAAACCTGAATACGTGCAGGCAGTAGACGGTACCACACTTGTGTCTGGCCCCATCCTGCAACACAAGGCCCCATTGACCCTGATCATTCAAGACAATCATAAGGAAACAGTCTCTTTTGACCTCATCACTACACCTCAATTTGGTATGATATTGGGCATCCCTTGGCTGCGTATTCATAACCCCTCCATCGATTGGTCAGGTTAAAAGATATGTTTTGAGTCCCCCTACTGCCAGGAACATTGTCTTACGATATCGGATACCGTGACATCTCCCTCCCAGGTTTTGGGTGCCCTGGCTCGATTGAGTGTAGGGGTTGATGTGCCCCATTCTATGGACTCCGACTCTCCTAATCACATGATAGGGGCCTTGATGCCCTGCATTCCCATAGAGTATCAAGAGTACTCAGAGGTTTTTGACAAGAAATGTGCTGAACATCTTCCACCACACCGTCCCTATGACTGCCCTATCGATCTGGTCCCGGATGCAGTCATTCCCACTAGTCGGCTATATTTGCTGTCTCCTTCCGAAGACCAGGCCCTTAGGGAGTATATCCAGCATGCCCTCAGTATTGGACACATTAGGCCGTCTCGTTCACCTGCAGCTAGTCCTATCTTCTTTGTGCCAAAGAAAGAAGGGGACCTCCATCCCTTAACCAGGTGACCATAAAGAACCGGTACCCAATGCCACTTATCAACCCCCTACTGGACCGCTTGAACAACGCTATGGTTTTCACAAAACTCTCCCTCGGAGGTGCCTACAATTTGATTCGCATTCGGAGGGGCGACGAATGGCAAACCGCGCTCTGTACCCCACACGGACTCTACGAATGCACCGTAATGCTGTTCGAGCTATGTAACACCCCTGCCACTTTCCAACGATTTATCGATGATAAATTCCATGAAATCATGGACACCTCACCTATGTCATTGTCTACTTAGATGACATTTTGATTTTCTCTGCTTCTATCAGTGAACACTTGCTACACGTCCGGGAGGTTCTAGCCCGACTCAAAGCCCACGCATTATATGTCAAGCCTGAAAAGTGTCTATTTCATGTAACTGAAGTAGACTTTCTAGGATTCCACATTTCCTCGAGTGGGTTATCCATGCGTTCTTCCAAGGTCAAGGCAGTCATGGATTGGCCCGTTCCCACCACTGTAAAACAGCTGCAGTCTTTGCTTGGCTTTGCCAATTTTTATCAGCGTTTTATTCCAGGATTTTCCTCCATAGTTTCCCCCCTAACCGCTCTTACCAGTCCCAAAACACCATTCTTATGGTCCTCTGTACACCATGAAGCTTTCACCACCCTAATGACTGCATTCTCTACAGCACCTATTCTTCAACATCCCAAGGAAGACTTACCTTTCATTGTCAAGGCCGATTCTTCCTCTTATGCATTGGGTGCTGTTCTATCCCAATCTTGTCCTTCAACAGGTCTTCTTCATCCCGTAGCCTTTCATTCTCGTAAATTCACTGCAGCAGAATCGTACTATACAGTGACTGAAAAAGAATTACTGGCCGTCAAAGACACTTTTCAAGTATTGCGGCATCATCTATTGGGCACCAGACATCAAATCACTGTGTATACAGATCATAGATACCTGCAGGATCTGGCTACCTTTAGGTGTGTCAACAGTCGACAGGTATGCTGGCATCTTTTTTTTTCAGCCTATGATTTCATTGTGCGGCATCGCCCTGGCGCTATCCACGGCAAAGCAGATGCCCTGTCACGTCTTCCTGGTGGCGACTCCCAATTTCCCTGTATCCCTTCTGGGCAAACAACCTGTCATTTGTTTATATACCCCTCCGGACCCTCTACTCGATTCCATCAAACAATGGACGTCCCGTAATCCTGACCAAATCCAGGACTGGAACTTAGTAATTCACAACGAGCTACCCTTTTTGCATGACAAACTCTATTTGCCCACTCACGACATTCGTCTTCGTGCAATGGAATGGTCACATGGCGCCCCTATTAATGGACACCCCGGTCAAAGTCGCACCCTGGCTTTATTACAACGGTGGTGTTGGTGGCCTTCTATGCGCAAAGACGTCTGTACTTATCTCAATAGGTGTCCTGTCTGTGCCCGTGCAAAAACTGGAGAGGCAAACCCCTGGGCTTGCTTCAGCCGTTACCCCTCCCGCTCCGGCCCTCGCATATGGTATCCATGGACTTCGTGACAGATCTTCCCAAATTGCAGAGTTACAACACCATTTGGGTTGTGGTTGACTCCTTTACCAAAATGGCCCACTTTATTCCCTGTACCGGGGTGCCCTCTGCTCCCACCTCTGCTGACTTGTTTTTTCGTTCTGTCTTTTGCCTGTTTGGTCTCCCCTCTGTCCTCATTTCCGATAGGGGTTCCCAGTTTACTTCACGCTTTTGGCGATCCCTCACTAAACTCACCGGCATTGATGCTCGATTTTCCTCTTCCTATCATCCGGAATCCGATGGCCAAACTGAACGTGTCAATCAATCACTCGAACAATACTTACGTTGCCTGTCCTTACAGTTCCAGCATTCATGGCATTGTGTGTTGTACTTTGCTGAGTTCGCATACAACAACGCCCCCCATTCATCCACTGGTTTTTCCACCTTTTACGTTCTGTATGGCCAACATCCTTGCACTCTGCCTTTATCTGCCCTTCCTTTTTCAGGCACCCCTGCAGCCGACGCTTGCATCCGGGACCTGTCCGCCATTCATGACCAGACACTGTCCCATCTCCGGGAATCTCAGACCCTCATGTGTTGGGCCGCTGACAGGCACCAGACATCGGCTCCTTCGTACCATGTTGTTGAGAAGGTCTGGTTATCGACTAGGCATTTGGGCATTCCTGGTTGTAAGAAGTTGTTGCCACGTTTTGTGGGCCCCTATAGGATCTCTAGGGTAATCAATTTGGTGGCTTATCACTTGTCGGTTCCCGGTACGTGGAAGATTCACCCAGTATTTCACACTTCGCTTCTGAAACCTTTTCTCCCCTCTACTTGGGCTGTTTTGCCGCCATCTCAGGCCTCTCCGCGTGCTCCCAGGGAATATGAGGTCATTGCTATCCTTGGCTCTCGACGCATTAGGGGTCGCCTGTTTTACCTCGTGGATTGGTTGGGGTAAGGCCCGAGGAGAGGTCCTGGGAACCTGCTGGGAATGTTCATGCCCCGCTTTTGATTTCCTGTTTTCACAGGGACAATCCATCTAGCCCACGACCCCTAGGGGTCCCTAACGTCTATGGAAACAAGGCAAGTCACCACACATGATAGATACGCCAGACACGAGGTTGTATTCCCAAATCTAGGGTTTATTGCAAAGCAAAAAGTCTCAGTTGGCCAACTCGGTCTCACGCCCCGCAACGTGTATCTCTAGACCTCGAGGGACGCAAGAGAGTGAATTACGTACATCAGTTACATATATACAAAATGCATATCAAACAATCAACTATGACATGTTTAACACCCCCCTTTTATTGGGTTTCTTTGAACTTGGTGTGATGATGGACATCTCCAACAACTATGACACCTTCAAACATCTATTCTAGTAGCAATTTGCAATTTGCGAGTGCGAAAGCATCTTTCAGTTGTTGAATAGAACACAGCGCTTCTGTTCTTGGAAGCAAGCTACATACGGGGGGAAGAGTTGCATTCCGGACCTTGCTATCTATTAGGTGCTATTCGTGTCCTGGAAGCTGACATGCTGTAGCGGGCTCAGCAAAGGGGGGCTGTAAGAAAAGCATAATTCAAGCCTTTAGCTATATTATTCTAACATATTCTACCATATAACGATACTGGCTGGCAGCTGCAAAATGATTAAATGCCCTGCAGCTCTGCTTCAAGGCTACATTCGGGAGGGAGCCAAGCATTCTTCCTGGCGCTGCCTACGTTTGTGTTTCAACAAACTCTTGTTATCCTCTCGGCCCTGCGGCCTTGTCCTTTTTACGTACAGACAACAATGTTTTACAGTCGAGCAGTGTAAGTGGAAAATATACTGCGAAGCAATAGGAACAGAAGGCAATGAGCAATGGTTAGAAAACAAAATGGCGATTCTTGTTACATCAAAATGGCTGTTCATTGGCAAACTCGAAAACCTATATTCTGTCATATCGTGCATGAGTCGGTTGGCCCACGGCCACCAAAATACGTTTGCGGTCACAAAGTAGAGGTATCCATTTTTCTAGACTGACAACGGCATCGTGGGCCTTTTCGGGGGGGCTCTGTCATGCCCTTCACATCACGTCCCTCTAGCATAGCTCCACCCCTCCATCCAGTTACCCAACAGGCAACCCCTCTACCTTGAGTCCTCCTGCGTGCACCCAGCGGCGGCATATTTTTGTCAGGCGTTCTGTTTCTTCCTTTTCAGACGGCCTGTTTTCACGCCGTATTCGGCACCCATGGCGCCTCTGGCCGCAATGGAGAATGCAGTTTCCATGGGGACGAGGCACAAGCCACCACCGCGTAATGCGGAACCAATCACGTGAACACACACTTCCCGATCACATGACTGGAAGGGGGCTACATAAAGAAGTCCCTCACTTACAATTTTGCTTATCAGCTGTTCGTAACAGTTGCTACGCGGCTCCTCGATCTTGTTACTTGGATCTTTTTTTTTTGTTTCTGGAATTCTGCTTCATCCCTGGATTGCCTCTGTATCACGTTTTTGGAATTTTACACCCGACTCTGCTAACGACTATGCTTTGATTACTGGATTGCGCTTAGATTACGTTTGGCTTTGTTGACAACCTGCAAGGTTATTTGAACACGGACCGCTTACTGGATTGCCTCAGTCTAGTCCTCATTACTGCTGTCATTTCCAGGAGCCTCTGTCTCTCTCTGTAGGGACCTCCTACGGCTCATTTCATTCTATGTTCCTGGCAGCCCTCTTGTGTTCCTTTGGACAACAGAACTTTTTGCTCTACGTGCCGACATAGATCTGCTGCTGCTGGATCCACTACCCTGTTCCCTAGCTCCCCATCAGGTGTTGAGACAGAACATATTTTACAGCACATCACCACCCTCTTTAGGTAGGTGTTCATTTTCTAGTTGTGGTATACCATTGCTGCAATACACTATTAGAAGCTAATCACTGCCTTTCTTTACAGTGGTCCGGGTTCCTGTGTTCCTGCTCTGACCTACCTGTGGCCCTAATAACCGGTCAGCAAGTTTATTATATATCTCTGACTAGTGCTTCGGGACGGAGGTTTTCATAGTCCACGTGGTTGCAGTCCCTGACAGTCCCCAATTCAGGGTTTACTCTCATGCAGGAAGGACCCCAAGCACCTCCTCTTGAGAATGATGCACTTACATCTGCTACGACTCCTGAAACAGCAGCAACTGCTACGGCTCTGACGCTGGCCTCCAAGAAAAAGCCCAAAAATATTAATTGACCCAATGTTTATGGTCGATAGTCCGGCTTGCAAGTAACCAAGCTAAAACTGGAATTTCTCTAAATGTTGGGGGAATGGCTGAATTGTCTGGCACCAGCCCTATCAGTGTGAAACCTGCTGTCACTAAAACTAACAATTTATTGCAGAAAATAACATCGATCCACACCAAGGTAGTAGGGGAACCAGGGCTCAAGTCGAGGGTACACGCGGGGGGACAGAGTCCCCCCACTTTATTCAGAGGGTGGACTCAGTCCCCCCAGCTAAAATGATAAACATTGAATGTCCTGTTTAGATTTATGAATTAAAGCCAACCTCGGGCACGGTCGTCAGGCATGCAGGCCAGACACTTCACCACTACACTATATAAGCAGATGACAAATGACAATCAACTAAATGTGAAATGTCTCATTTTGGTATTGCAAGTCCCAGGGAAAACATTTGTATTGGTTGTTGGAGTTTAAAACATGCACAACTTTTAAAGTTTTCAAAAACATTATTAGAAGAAAGTATCTGCTCTTGTTTTTGTGTGTGTGTTGATTTTATGAAAGGCAAATTTGATTTGTCCTATTCAATTTGGGTGGTTATGCAAAGCCAATTTAATTAAATGTGCATATTTCACCTTCATATGCAAATTTCTGGCGACGTCACATACCATTGCGTTTGTTGATGAGTCCGCCCACTTTAATTTTTAGGACTTAACCCCTGAGGGGAACAACCGCCTACTGCGTTTAAGGGTGGAGGTCGAATGTCGGGGTTTGTGAAAACACAGAAGAAAACCGTTAAGCACCCTCCCCACCTGATACCAGTCTGTAACACTATGGCTAAACGTGCCCTGCAGAGAATTAACACCTCTTTTCGTTAGCCAACGTATCTGCCATCTGTTGCGGCGCCACAGTGAATCACGGGGGACGTCCAAGTGCTCTGAAACTATTAATGCAATGGTGCAGGTGAACAAGAGGGTCTCTTCAGCTAATAACTTGCATTCAGCTGAGCCAGATGGGGAGCAGGACAATACGGATTTAAGGGTCAGAGATGTGACTTATCAAAAACCTTTACTTGCTTCCTTGACTCCACTGCTGTTTGATCCTGTCTTGGATGAATATTTAAAAGTTCCATTAAATAAGGCGAGAATGCTGTCCCTTCTCTCCTCGATTCCCGAGTTGTCCTCAATTTCTTCAACTGATCTAAAATGAGTCCACCTTTTTGATAGAGGGCAAGTGGGCAGGTGTGTGGTTGACTTTAAATCACAGCTAATTGAAACACTAGTTTTCCAACATCAGTAAGATTTTCTGCTTATGGGGTATGAAAGCTATTATTCGCGCTATGAAGTTACCCGGGTTAATGCCCGAAAGCTGGATGGGCTGGCTTGCTGGTACCTTGCAACCCATTCCAGCCCTCAGGCCTGGTTTCTAGTATAGCCATCCTTTGCTGGTATACCACAGGGCACAATTCATTCTTACACACAGACCACTCCTCTCTCTTGGGTAATCCTGACATCTTAATGTTGCAAGAGACCTGGCTGCCTGAGAAACCACAATTGATGGCCGAATGGTAAACTACAAATCAGCCAGGAAAGGCCCTCAACGTCGTCCTAGAGGAGGACTGGTAACTGCAGACAAAATTTACTGAGGTTGCACATTGAGTAACTGGTCTTGTAAATTCCATAAGCTCCCCAATTGAGGAAGCGGCAAATTAACTTGAAAGCCTGCTCATAAGGTGTGACAAATTGCACCGACAGGCCCCAGTTCTGGTTGGAGGTGATTTTAATTGTATCTATATGATCAACGAGGAGGCAGACTCTCTTTCCACCTCAGTCCCCTTTTGCCTAGGAAGGGGAGTAGGGATGCCTATGGAAGGGCTTGGTCCTCACGACTCTCTAGATGGGGTTTTACTCAAACCAACTTGCTACTTGGTGGCATTTGGGCAAATGCACCTAACTCCCTTCTTACTACCCCTTTTGTCACCTCACACAAAAGACCTTTTGACACTGCTGTTGATGAAAGAAAAGAAAAAAAAGAATGGCGTTAAAGCTGCTGAAGAGTTTGTGTCCTTTACCTGAAGAGTTTGCTAAATGGAAAAAAAATGATTATATTGGCCTATCATAGATTGCTCAGAACTCACAGATTCCAGCGTTATATTAGCGAAAATCAAAAAATGTTCAAAAAGCTTGTTACCAAACATATTAGAGTGATCGGGAGAATGTTAAATGGCACAGAAGCTAAATAAAGAAACCTGCCTGCAGGCATGCTGTGTACCAGAGGTATCTTGGTTCCTCACACTTGGGGTTTCGATTTTGATAGGGGTGATGTAACCTTGTTAATTGAGAAGCTAAATTTGTTTAGAGCTTTCTGGCCTGATGGGGTCTCCAATCAGTTTTTCAAAAATACCATCCCCTTGTAGGCAGACATTTGGTTTAGACTGTTTTCCCAGATGGCGGCTTGGGCGTACCGCCCGGATTCATGGACAAAAGCAATTATTGTTCCAATTTCAAATCTGGATACAGATCAGACCCTACCAATTACCGCCCTATAGCGCTTATTGATTCCTCTGCAAACGATTTTGCTAAGCTAGTTCTGAAAGACCTCAGCAAATGAGCTGAGGGAAGAACTTACTATGTCCCTTGCAAACAGGGTTTAGGAACGGCTAAGAACCCTGCTCAGTGCCCTAGCCCTGTCAACATGTACCTCGGACATAGTGTAGTCCTTCAGCAAATCATTATATGTGGCAGTGTTGGATCTCACTGCAGCCTTTGATAATATTAACACCTCTTTTTCGTTAGCCAACGTATCTGCCATCTGTTGCGGCGCCACAATGAATCACGGGGGACGTCCAAGGGCTCTGAAACTATTAATGCAATGGTGCAGGTGAACAAGAGGGTCTCTTCAGCTAATAACTTGCATTCAGCTGAGCCAGATGGGGAGCAGGACAATACGGATTTAAGGGTCAGAGATGTGACTTATCAAAAACCTTTACTTGCTTCCTTGACTCCACTGCTGTTTGATCCTGTCTTGGATGAATATTTAAAAGTTCCATTAAATAAGGCGAGAATGCTGTCCCTTCTCTCCTCGATTCCCGAGTTGACCTCAATTTCTTCAACTGATCTAAAATGAGTCCACCTTTTTGATAGAGGGCAAGTGGGCAGGTGTGTGGTTGACTTTAAATCACAGCTAATTGAAACACTAGTTTTCCAACATCAGTAAGATTTTCTGCTTATGGGGTATGAAAGCTATTATTCGCGCTATGAAGCTACCCGGGTTAATGCCCGAAAGCTGGATGGGCTGGCTTGCTGGTACCTTGCAACACATTCCAGCCCTCAGGCCTGGTTTCTAGTATAGCCATCCTTTGCTGGTATACCACAGGGCACAATTCATTCTTACACACAGACCACTCCTCTCTCTTGGGTAATCCTGACATCTTAATGTTGCAAGAGACCTGGCTGCCTGAGAAACCGACAATTGATGGCCGAATGGTTAACTACAAATCAGCCAGGAAAGGCCCTCAACGTCGTCCTAGAGGAGGACTGGTAACTGCAGACAAACTTTACTGAGGTTGCACATTGAGTAACTGGTCTTGTAAATTCCATAAGCTCCCCAATTGAGGAAGCGGCAAATTAACTTGAAAGCCTGCTCATAAGGTGGGACAAATTGCACCGACAGGCCCCAGTTCTGGTTGGAGGTGATTTTAATTATATCTATATGATCAACGAGGAGGCAGACTCTCTTTCCACCTCAGTCCCCTTTTGCAGGGTCGGACTGGGACAAGAAATAGGCCCGGACAACAAAAAAAAAGTGGCCCACCCCTCGCCTCAAAAAAGTAGCCCACCCCTCGCCTCCAAAAAAGTGGCCCTCAAACCATCATCCGTGAATCGCGTCAATTCATGACTTTTACAGAAAATGCTACATATTGAGGGTTCATGTGTCTGTTACATTACAACACAACTCATAAAATAACATTACTTTGCATACAGTTCTGTGACAGGGTCCGTCCACAGCTCCGAGGCGCAGGAGTGGCATGAACCAACCACCCCCACTGCGGTTTTGGGACCTGCTGCAAGTCAATGCTTATGCAGGGCTCTGCAACCCCAGCAGGGAAGGAGGGTTAGGGTAGGGTGACCACGAGGAGACTGCTGCCAACATCAGCTCCAGGGTCCTGCACGTTTCTGCTTTGTCATGTTTGAGTGGCAGGGAAGACCTTGCGAGAGCGCTCGTCTTAATGAGGTTCGTTTTGCCAGGTGTTGTTTAACTGGTTTACCGAATCCAGAGCTGAAGTAATGTGGTCTAGCCTTACTTTATTTATTTCATTGTTTTTTTTTTATAAGCGCTTGCTCTGCGTGGTCTTGCTTCCAAGACCAGCTTGTTGCCCTTGTGCTATCCTCGGGTCATAGCTTGGGGTGCTCAGAGTGAGGGGCCGCTGGCCTGCTTGAGGCAGTGATGGTTGGCAAGCACTGTTCATCCTCGAGGAAGAAAAGCCATGCCAGCCTGCTTGCCCTGATGGCACACAGAGCCGGGTCAATTGAGCCAACGCCCTTAACATAATGGCGTCTTGCCTGCTGCAGAAACCATGTCCAGTCCAGCCACCTGGACAGTGCCCCTCAGGAAACTGGGGTGCAGAGCTTCACCTCCCGCATATGGCGGAACATGCAGGGTGAACAGTTGCTGGGCACTATCTGCATGTGAGCGGGCTATAGACAGCTGCATTGCTGAGAGGCCCAAATATTGAGAGCCCAAATAGTGAGAGCTTTAGGAAAGAGGCAGCCGCACCTGCATCAAACCTCGTCCCTTTAAGAGAGTTTTCTGGCCTTTGCACCTGAAATCCTTTTGAATCCCCCAGAAGGTAAAATGTTACCGTCCTTGACTTTTGCGGTGTTCTTCCACTATGTAATCATGATCGTCTGCACCTGTTGTGAATACTGTCTTGGCTTCCTTGGGCACTGGCAGCGGTAGCAGTAAAATACCACGTTGCTGACTGTGCCTTACCCCATCACCAAAAAGGCAGTAAATGTGGTATTTCTATTCCATACAAATTTGGCAACATGATTTACTGCTGGCGTTTATTACCACAGGAAAATACCAGCGGCACACTTCCTTTCCTGCAGCTACATGAGTTCTTCAAGTGGTAAAAGGAAGTGCCGACACGACTCCTCGAGTTGGAAGATACCACCAGTACAGAATAAGACCTATAGCAATAGCATTAGGTGTTGAAGCAAATAAGTGGTAAGTTAACCTTCCATTTCTGCGCTGTGCGTTCGCTGGGAGTCCTGCTTAACCGCCAGCAGCACTTTCTCACGGTAATGAGTAATTTGAAACTTTCCTAATCTGGCGGTAGTGGGCTCTGGCGCCCTTCTGTAGCAGTGTTCCCCAGTGGTAGAGATGTCCCTACTCCCTTTTGAAACAGCTGCTAGAGTAGCTCGGTGGGTTAACGCGCAGGCTGCATACACGTGTGCGCAAACAGTCAACCACAGGCTTATCTCCTAGACTGGGACCTTCGGTCTATTGTCCTTTTGGAATATTATTCTATGATGACTTGTGTTGTTGGCAGGTTGGGACGTGATGAATGAATGCACAAAACACATATTATTGCAAATTATATAGGATATGATCATATATTTATATCGCGCTCCTACACAAGTGCGAAACACCTTTACTCCCATGATCCTCAACCCGGACTAAAAAAAAGTGCGCATTGACACACTTGGCAAAGCATCAGGACCACAATCGGAACCTAACCTCCGCGTCTCCGAAAACGCACTGAGCTAGCTGATGGGCTGCATTTGCCAAACCCATGGAAACTTGGTGGGCATTGGCAAGGCTGTGATCCTAAGCATGTTCAAAACAAAGGCGCTATTTGCCATTTCATGCCTTGCTAGGAAGACGGCACAATCATGCATGCGACTGCTGATTGAGAGGTTGGGGGTTCGGGTCTACCACACGAGACGTGACACTCGATTGTTAAATGAAAAATAAAAAACTCTCGGGACAGAGCCCTTTTCAGGAACCGTCCTGGCAAAGCCTGGGCGTACTGGTCACCGTGCCCACAATGTCTGCGACTCGAGAGTCGTTGTCCCACCACATTTGAGTAAAGGCTGATTTGTTTAGAGGCCCCCATCCCCACTGACTTCCCACACTGTCGCCTACAACACACCAAGCACGTGCAGGCACCTCACCCTCAGCCGACTCTTATCACACAAGCCAGCTTAGCCAGGCCATCGAGGAGAGAAGACGAGGGCGAGTCAAAAGGGCATCACCCAGCAGGGAGCCCAGTACTGCAGTGGACTTCACAAACTGCACTGGCACCACCCCAGGCCCCACGGAACCAAGCCTACTGTGCCTACAATATATTTTTTAGGGCGCATGATGGCGTGAGACACTTTTGCAATGAAAAGGAAAGCATGAAGAAATGGGCTGACTTTGTGATGCAGACTGGGGCATTCCAGTCAGGAGCAAGTGCCTAAATACTTTAATCACCAAGACTGGTGATCAAATCCCATATGGCATGGCACACACTGACTACCCATCAGCACGAGAAGATGGTGGGTGCGTTTTAAAATTCATAATAATGAATGCACATGCGTAGTGTAGAGTCTCTTCAGATTAATGCTAGAGTGACCAATGCAAAATAATAGAGTACTTACAAGTACTATGCATACATTTAAAATGGACATGCTATTTAAATGTAATATCACATTTATTTTCATTTTGCTGATTATTTACCTTGATGTATTTCCTGAGCTTGGACCTAGCTCTTATACGAATACTAAGAGTCCTTACCTGATTGATTGCAGCACAGTGGCAGGCTGGCTGTTGGCTGGCTGCTGTGGCCTGGGTGGAACTAGTTTCTGGCCGCTGGCGGCCGCTTCGACTCGTCACCTCGCCTGCTGCCCTGGTGGTCCTCCTCAGTGTGGCTGTGTCGTGTGGTTACTGGGCACTGGGCTGGAGTTGTCTGGTGGTGAGGTCCACTGGTGTGCTTGCTCTGCAGTGTGAAGACTCAGGCTTGTGCCTGGTGGTGGCTCTCTCTCGGTCTCTCTGTGCCCACTGCATGGGCTGCGCTGTGTGGTGTGACTGCGCCCAAATAAATCACACCCAGGGCCAGGGTGGGTCAGAGGCCCAAGGCAAAGAAATAGCATTCGGCACGTCACGTGAGTGACGCCGTGGTGGACCTGGCGGCACAGAGTCTATTGGGCGGGCAGGGGCAGTCTGCAGCAAATTTTCATTGGCTTTCTGTGGGCGGCTCCCCAGCCCCCAGGCCCAGGCACAAGTTGAAGTCGCCTTCAACTTTGCAAAGAAGTGAAATACACATTTGTTACTTCCTGCAAAGTTGAAGCAACAACTGAGTGTGAAATGTGTCACTGCACTGTTCTTCTTGCCGGCCCCAGCTCAGCCCTGCAGGGTGCCCCCCCCCAGGGTCAGGACTCAGAGGAGGGAGGCAGGTGTTACAATTGCTTTTTGCAATTGCTTCAGCCTCCCTCCAAAAGATCAAAGTAACGAGGCCGCCGCCTGCCCGAACGGAACGCGAGCCCAGCACACCACAAGGCACCGGCCCCCTGCAGTAACAACATCTAGTGTTACCTTGCTATGATGAATTCTGCAGTCTGCAGACAGTGCCGCCACCTCCTGGCTCCTGCCCTGCCCAGCCCAGCCCAGGCGGCCCAGTGCCACCCCCCCTCACATGAGTCTGACTTCAGTTCCCGCCCACGGCCCGGGCGGCCTGCTGTGACAGTCTGTGAGTGAGCCTGTGACTCAGCCTCAGGCGAGCTGCCCTGCGAGGGCCGCGGGCAGCGCCGGCACGGTGACACGCCACACCCACACACCCTGTTGTCAGTGGGCAGGCCGGGCCTGCAGTGCCAATACAAAAAGTAATTTTTTTTTTTTTTTTTTTTAAACGGTAAATTTTTTTAAAAAAACGGCCCAGAGGTGGCTGCTGAAAAACCGGCCCCAGGAGACCCAAAGTCATTCGGCCACGGGCCGAAAGACCGAAAGGGCCAGTCCAACCCTGCCCTTTTGCCTAGGAAGGGGAGTAGGGATGCCTATGGAAGGGCTTGGTCCTCACGACTCTCTAGATGGGGTTTTACTCAAACCAACTTGCTACTTGGTGGCATTTGGGCAAATGCACCTAACTCCCTTCTTACTACCCCTTTTGTCACCTCAGACAAAAGACCTTTTGACACTGCTGTTGATGAAAGAAAAGAAAAAAAAGAATGGCGTTAAAGCTGCTGAAGAGTTTGTGTCCTTTACCTGAAGAGTTTGCTAAATGGAAAAAAAATGATTATATTGGCCTATCATAGATTGCTCAGAACTCACAGATTCCAGCGTTATATTAGTGAAAATCAAAAAAATGTTCAAAAAGCTTGTTACCAAACATATTAGAGTGATCGGGAGAATGTTAAATGGCACAGAAGCCAAATAAAGAAACCTGCCTGCAGGCATGCTGTGTACCAGAGGTATCTTGGTTCCTCACACTTGGGGTTTCGATTTTGATAGGGGTGATGTAACCTTGTTAATTGAGAAGCTAAATTTGTTTAGAGCTTTCTGGCCTGATGGGGTCTCCAATCAGTTTTCAAAAATAACATCCCCTTGTAGGCAGACATTTGGTTTAGACTGTTTTCCCACATGGTGGCTTGGGCGTACCGCCCGGATTCATGGACAAAAGCAATTATTGTTCCAATTTCAAATCTGGATACAGATCAGACCCTACCAATTACCGCCCTATAGCGCTTATTGATTCCTCTGCAAACGATTTTGCTAAGCTAGTTCTGAAAGACCTCAGCAAATGAGCTGAGGGAAGAACTTGCTATGTCCCTTGCAAACAGGGTTTAGGAACGGCTAAGAACCCTTCTCAGTGCCCTAGCCCTGTCAACATGTACCTGGGACATAGTGTAGTCCTTCAGCAAATCATTATATGTGGCAGTGTTGGATCTCACTGCAGCCTTTGATAATATTAACATTGCAATGCTCTGGGGGAAAATTGGAAAAGTGGGGTAAAGGCTGAGGCCTCTTAAGAATGATCCAGTTACTGGACAGAATAACTATGTAAGTGTATGACTGAACACACAGGGGGGGTCTATGCAACCCCATTTTTGGCATGTGAGGTCTACACCAGGGGTGTGTTCTAGTCCCACTTTTGTTTAACTTGTTCCTGGCAGATCTATGGAAGAAATGTTTATCATAGAAGGGATATGTGTCTACATGGGGGTATTTGAGAGTTAATATCATTGCCTTCGCGGATGACATATTACTAATGGATTATACCATGGCAGGACTCCTAATAGTCCTAGACAGGGTTCATGAGTATCTGGGGAGTAACTGCCTGGCTGTTAACACCCTACAAATCTTATGTTGTGTCCTATTCCTCAAAACGTAAATTTAAATCTTCTAGAAGTTGGACCAGGTTAAAATTGAACATGTCTCCAAGATAACCTAACTAGGATTCTTTATCTCGTCAAAGAATTAATTTCAGCTCCAAAAAGATAGGATGGTAGCTAAAATGGGTTCTAGTATTTCCCTTATGAAAGTGTTGCAAAGCAAGCTGTGTGCCTTCTCACTGCTGCCATTAATCGAACGTTTTAAGTTAAAAGTAATGGCAGCATTGTTGTATGGTTGTGAACTGATGTTCTTTTCTAACAGAAGTTCCCTGGACCGTCTGTAGGGGAAACTATGTAAGGCCGTACTTGGCCTCCCAAAATCAACGCCCATTAGTGTAATTAGACTAGAAGTCGGTCTCATCTCTTGGTGGACTCAATAAGTAAAAAGAAGTCTATCTTTACACTGCACAATTATGGAGGCTGAAGGACACTCCCTGTCCTCTCATATGAATGCTCTCCTAAAAACGTATCTGGTGCATCTTTCCCATCCAAATTCCATAAAAGACGTGAGGGGTTCAAGGAAATTATTTTTCTAAACTCTATAGACAATACGTTTGTGAAAAAATGTAAAATAATTTGTTGGGACGGATGAAATGACTATGAACACCTGAACAGACTAGTACTGTATAGGGACAACCATCACTTGTGCCTGCCTTCGGGAAGATTGAGAATGTATTCACAAAAATGTCCTTCTAAAAAACACAGTGACCTTTATTTCAAATTTTGCATAAATTCCCTCCCCACTTTAGAAGCTATAGGGCCTAAATTAGGCCTACCTAGGGAACAGTGTGGATGTCGAGTATGTGGTCTGGACATAATTGCATTACTGTCTCATTTGACCCTAAAGTGTACTTTTTTTCTGGAAGGCAGAATTCATTCATTGGGAGGCTTTGTACACGCGACAACCATGGTTTTGATTGGTAATCTTTGGGAAAGGCTGATGCTCACTTCGAATCAGGCATTAAAGCTTGCCCTGACAATGTTCTTAGAGGGATTTTTTGTGGTTTTGAAAAACAGAATGTCAGAGGAGGAAGCAGCATGAAGGGAGATATGGGACTAAAATTGATAAGCTCTATTATGGGCTGGTGCTCAAGCTGCCTAGCTGGACAAATGAATATGATTGAAGTTGTGTTTTGTTAAAATGTATAACTGAGGGGGGGCACTGTTGCATATCTGCAGAATGGCTGCCTAATCGAGTAGCTTCGATCGAGCTCAAATCCTGAACTATAATTCATCCTCATCGGAGCCACCTTCCTATCAAGCAAACATAAATACTTGTATGGGAGGTGTTGGAGACTAAATTGCCTTACTGCTGGAAACAACGGTTGAGATACCGAGGAGATATCTGCAAAACGAGAGGCCTGGCAGCTGACAAACAGAAGGTCCATGTCCTATACATGTGAGACGGGGCATCCTGCCTGAGGGGAGACCGCAGCGTCGGACTCTGCAGAAGGGGAGGACTCAACTACGGCAGCCCACTGGCTCTGCTAGTTACCCTCTCTTCACTTTCCCCCATTACAGAGCTGGCATGCACCAAGGCATTGCTGTATGGGATCCTGAGAGAGCAGTGTGATAGCACGGTACCCAAGACTTGGGTATAGTGGGGGTGGCATCCATGCTCCACAGAGTGATCGTAGTCTCATGCTCTTGCTGACCACACGTGGCAGAGGTGGCCTGCAGTGTGGGCGGGCCGGTAAACTGCAGCGGGCACCCAAAGAAGAGTGGAGGTACGGAGCTGCGGCCTAAGGAGCCGCACTCACAGAGGACAACAACGCAGTCCTAACTGCTCTCGCTGGCCCTTCGAGAAACCACCTGGAACCACAACAGCCGCCTCCTTGAGTGACTCCATCATGCTCAGAGGCGGACACCAGTACAGTAAGTGAGGGGCTGGCCAGTGAGGGAGAGCCCAGATCACCTCGCACAGCTCCGTATGGTACTATAGCCACAATAAACAGCCCTTCTATCCACACCCCTTCTGAGCATACATGGTGCATGAGACACAAAGGGCACTCTGATCCGGGCACAGTCATCTACATTCTGGAAGCTGGGGGATAGCACGTGGCGGCCTGCGCACCATACATTGCCTGTAAACACTGTTGGACCACAGCCGGGAACATTTGGCAGTACAATTAACATGATCAGCATTAGCATCACGGCTGCTGGGGGAAGGAGCGCAAGAGGCGCAAACAAACAAGAGGGACACCAGGAGATTGCACGGATCAGGGCACCCCCAGTCGGTCAGATACCATGCTTGGACAGACCCGCAAGCCCACTTGTTACAAATCCCTGTCTATAAACTTCACAAAACCACATGCAATTCAACGGATGTGAGTGAGGCCTGTATAGGCATATATTAGTACCTAGGTACTCGCAGCAGCTCCTTCTCTATGCGGAACAACACAATTCATCCAGTTTTATATTACAAATAGTACACAGCACTGTGGTGGGCGAATAGGGTGAAGAAACCCCATACATCCTTCACAGATAGCAACACCGTGGAGGCCGCAACAGCTGCACAAAACAGGTTTCCAATTTCCGAATAAGGCCAAACGAGCAGACCTAGGGCCATGCCCGACTGCTGGGTCTCGCAGGGCACCGGTGGAACAGGACCCCCTTGATATTGAGCTTGGCGAAACTCCTACGGCGGGAGTCCACTCAATTCAACTTGACCTGGGAGAGTGACCACAAGGCCATTGGACAACACAATCTGGCCTATACCTGACAGCATACACCCCCTAGGCAAGACAGTCACAGCTTACACTGATCTGTGAAGGAGACCTCACCGCCCTGCTGGGGACCAGAGGGTCGCCTGCTAATGAAACATCTGCCAAACAGAGCGGAGCGATCTGGATACTGTCTGTACTATACTTCCTTCGCCAGATACACAGGGATCTGATCCAACGATAATGACAAAAGGCACATGCACCAAAAAGAAGGGGCCAATGGACTCATTTATGAGCTCTCAGACCTCAGCAGCGACAGCTACGACATCATCATCGGATGTTGAAGCCCCTTCCACATCCTCTGGGAACCCCAGGGATGATCATTAACTGGCCACTTTGCAGGCTGGTTTTTATCCGTCAATGTAAAGCTGGATAACATTGTGGCCAATATTGGGTAACTCAAGACGAGAATAAAAAAAGAAAGTGACCGTATAATGGAATCCGAATCCAGGATAAGTGTGGCTGAGGATATAATTGGCCAACATGACCGTGATATCACACAACTAAAAGGAGGACTCTCCAAGGTGCACGGCAAGTGTGAGGATCTAGAGTCTAGATCCAGAAGGAACAACATCCGAATAGTTGTTGTTTCAGAAGCCTCGTGCAAAGGCCCCATGGAAGTCAGCATTGTGGCCCTTCTCAAATCCCTGTTTGGCATGGCATCCTTTTCTGATCATTTCCTGGTGGAAAGGGCCCATCACACATTGGCCTCCACCCCGCACCATCATGGCAAAGCTGCTCAATTATCGAGATAGAGACTTTATCTCAAAATGTCTAGAGAGATGGGAACACTACACTACGAGAGAAACAACATCCACATTTATCCAGACTTTGCCGCCGGAGCATAGGCCCAAAGAAGATCCTGTGAACAGTTGAAAATGCAACTCTGCATATGCCAAATCCCATATGCACTGATATTCCCGGCCAAACTGTGGATACAACATTGTGGCAGGGTGCACTTTTTTGAGAACCCCACAGCAGCCATGAACTACATTGAAGCCTCAATTCCACTGCCACCCGGTGGCAGTGGTGCGGACCAGAACATGAGCCCACAACCCAATGAAGAGAGGACCCGGTGGGATGCTGTGTGCTGGTGTGGGGTGAAATAGCAGGTCACCCAGTTGTCCTGGTGAACACTTATGGCCCTAACATAGATGACCCAGACTTTTATCAATCCATAATGGATATGCTTCTTCCCCTGGAAGAGACATTGGTGTTCTTGGGGTGGAGGGGGCTTTAACACAATACTAAACACTATGCTTGATTGGTCACCTGGTGCCCCCCGTGGGCTTACAAAATCTGCTAACACCCTACACCAGATGCTATATCAATCAACACTGAACGATGTATGGAGGACTCTCCACCGTCTAGACAAGCAATATACATACTAGTCCACGGTGCACAATTCAGTATCCCACATAGATTACTGGCTACTGTCCACCTCACTCACCAACATGGTGCAAAGTTGTGACATCCTCTCATGCACACTCTCCCATCATTCCCCGGTCTCACTACACATTGAATTATACGACTCCCCCCACACGCTAAACAATGCAATCGTAAGAGACCCTAATGTGACCGAATTCCCGCACATAGAGCTTGCAGATCCTTCACTTTAAATAATGGCTCTGTTAGCTCCCAATCTATGCTCTGGGAAACCTTTAAGGTCTGGGTCAGAGGCATTCGTATGGTCAAAACCACTGGGCTGCTTAAAAATAGTAGAAAAGATCTAGGCCAGGTTGAATCTCGGATACAGGACTATGAAAACAGCTACAGTAGTAAACACAGCGGAGAGACCCAGCAAACATTAATGAACTATTAAGTGAATTTCACAAGCTAGCAGATATGGAAGTGTTATACATGGCCACCCCAGTAAGAGCTTGTAGATACGGTGAGGGAGACAAAGCCGGCAAGTCCTTAGCTAACATTCTAAAACTAGAAAATGATCGTAGCCCCATCACTGGGATCCAAACAGCAAGCAGCACCGTACTGACCCAAGATAAGGATATAAATGAGGAATTCACACAGTTTTACTCAAGGTTATATTCCAATCATGACGAGATGACGGCAGACAAGGCGTTGGAATACCTAAGCAGACCGGGTCTCACAGTGGTCCCGCCCGAAGCTAAATTCACTTTAGAGTTACCCATAACACGAGAAGAAATCGTAGACGCCATTAAGGCATTTACATCCGGGAAAGCCCTGGGATCCGATGGCCTGATAATTGAATTGTACAAAGAATACCATGGAGAATTGGCCCCTATCCTATTAAATGTGTGGGAGGAGGCTATGAAGCGAGGTATGCTCCCTGAATCAATGCGAGAAGCTATCATAACAGTACTACTAAAACCAGACCGTCCCCCACACGACATGGCCTCTTACAGGCCCTTCTCCTCAACATACCCAAATTGGTACACGCAGACCAATCTGGATTCATCCCCATGAGATCTACTGCCCTTTATGTCCGTCGTTTATTCAGGGTAATGGCACAGGAGAGCCCAGATGCAAAGGCTGTGGTGGCTGCCTTAGATGCCGAAAAGGCATTTGAGTCAGTGTCCTTGGAATATCTATTCTTGGTCCTCAGCTGTTTCGGGATAGGTCCATACATCCTACGATGTGTTTGACTCGTATACACCAGCCAGGGAGCGAGAGTCCTCCCAAATCATATGTTATCCACATTATTTTCCCTTGGTAGGCGAACCGACAGGGTTGCCCCTTCTCCCCAATACTTTTTGCCCTAACAATCTAGCTAATGGCTGCCTTTATGCACAAAGTACATGGACACAGGGGGATCAGGATGACAGGCCATCCACAAATAATATCTCTGTACATAGAGGATACACTCCCTTATGTCTGAGAGCCCACCAGAACGTAGAACCCATCATGAGAGATATTCATGACTTTTCACAATACTCTGGCTACAAAATAAACAACTCTAAATCAGAGCTATTCCCGGCTCATACCAGCTACCGAATGCCCTCCGAGTATCAGTGGATTAAGGTGGCCAACGGTTAAAGTTCGATATTTGGGCATCACTGTCTCGAGGGAACGACAAACACTATATGCTGACAATCATGAAACGTACTTTCAACAGCTGGCCATGAAATTACAACTGTAGGCTAAACTGCCCATTTCCCTTTACGGGTGGATATCACTTTTAAAAATGGTGGTCCTTCCCAAACTCTTATATTTCTTTTGTAATGTCCCCCTGTGGCCAAGCAGAATATTCTTTTCCAAGCTTCAATCCTTGGCCACTACATTCGTGTGGGGGTCTGGTGTCGCAAGAATGAAATGGCAAAAATTGACAGAGCCATGCACAAGCAGGGGTCTCACCACAACATATTTCAAGCTCTATTATTTAGCAGCCCAATTTGCTAAAAATTGGTATCACCCAGAGGACACTGTAACTCACATACCAGTGGAGAGATATGCAGCTTCCCCCACTGAACTACGCTCTGTTATATTCGACATGCGCCACAAAGACCCCTGTAAATATGACCCAGTGTCACTGTCCATGCATGGGCGAAAATCTATGAGAGAATAAATAGACACCATATGACCCAAAGCCCAATTATGCCGCTTCCTCAGAGTTTCCCCCACCTCCGATGAGGCAAGAAGTAGTAGAACTATTTTCCCTGCTGGCCTGCACCCACTCCCCAGAATCCCCATCACCCTGCACCCTCACACACACAATACAAACCCCCAAACACATGCATCTGCTGTTTACGGGAATGTTCAGTGCAGTGGACTGAAAGTGAAAGTTTCAACTTCTTCCTGCACTTTTATTTTAAAATTAAACCATTCCGGAACTGTTTCTTTTTAAATTAAAAGTATAGGAACAGTAAAACGTAATTAAAAAAGTTGAGGAGCACCACTCCCAACCGCTCCCGCTCACTTCGACCACTGCCTGGGAACCAGACAAACAGTTGAAAATGCGAGACAGGTACCCAGAAGGCAAATACGTTAGTCGGGAAGACTTAGTAAATACCATTGGGGGCGGACAGCTGAAACTCCTACAGTATCATCGCATGAGGGCTGCATTTAACGGGAGATGGCCGACATTCCCGATAGAACCAGAAACCCACGAGTGTATACGGGCTGTAATGTCCTGTGAGGGTACGAAAGTAAGCATATCCAAATTGTATGGCCTAATAAAATCACATATCCAATCTCAAAACACCATTAAAGCGACATGGGAGACAGATGTGGGAGGTATAATATGTGAGGAACAATGGCGCAAATGCTGTCAATTGACGAAAGCTGTGTCTTTAAATGCTGTGTTACGCCTGACCCAGTTTAGAATCCTAAACCAGCTGCACTATACCCCTGTTAAGATTGCTACATTTTTTGAGAATTGTAAAGGCGAATATTTAAAATGCCTACACGCAGATGCATTTCTTATGTATTGGTTTTGCCTTTTAATCGTTGTTTTTTGGGGCAGTGTTGCAGACATAATTGAAGACATTAGGCAAATCCGAGCTTTTCTTGCTCCCCTTAAATACCTATTCAGAGACATTGGTAAATCTGCAGAAGCCACAAGAAGACTTTTCAATGTGGCATGTGCGGTGGGTAAGAGATGTATATTGAAATGCTGGAAGGCCAAACATGCCCCCAAAATGTATGACATTCTTCGATATCTAACATATGTAAACGAATGTGAAGAACAATTTATACTGTCTGTGTCTGTAACAAACAGTCCTAAAGATATCTGGGAGCCCTTCAGATGCTATTTATGTGAGCTGATATCCGACGATGACACTTCCCCAACCCTTACGCCCTAATGTCAACATTTCTGATTGACTGTTTTCTATCAGCAATGCTGTACACTGTAAATGTTCCGTGCTATGTAATGTGCTTAATGACATGACCATTTAATAAACAAAGTTTAAAAAAAAATGTATAACTGACTTTATATGATTTTATGTTGATTTGTGTAAAGGTGTCTTGTAAACTGCAAAAAAACTGTTATCAAAAAAATATATTAAACATTAAGTATTTAATTTGATAGTGATAACATGAAACATTCATAACATGTATTGTCTCTTAAATGTTTCAAAAGATCTACAAAGTATAGCAATTTCAACATCGTTTGGATCAGTCATTTTACTTATATTGCATTTATTGCAAGCACCATTAAAGGCAATGCTCCACATTTAATGAAATTAACTGTAAAACTATCAGAGGCTTTGAGTAACACTTCAATATTATACTCTCTGATATTATCTCCTTCTCCTGCCGTATCCCAACATTTCATGCTTTTCTGTACCTTCAACGCTACCTCAGAACGTCGTTTGACACTGTCGTCTGCCAGGCTCTTAAATTTGTTTTGAGCAAATGATATGCCCTTCTACACTGATAACCTGCAATAATAGATACATTAACATCCTTGAGCCTAATTGCACTGCCCGAGTCTATTACTAGGATGTTCATGCTATGGATTTAAAGTTGCATTGGGTACTTTCTAACAACACACACACTACAATAATCGTCCTTTGGAACTATTTTTGTCACAGTTGAAGGTAACTGTGTGTAATCTGGCACAGTTTATACAACCCATAATCCTGTTTGGAAGTGTTGGGTTGTATATTTTAAATTACATTATTATTGTTTTGTAATAGTTCATAAATGTATTACAAATGAATTCAGCATTCTCGAGGAATTACATTAGTCTTGGATTTTATGCAAAGCTATCCTGACTGAGAATTCCCCAGGGAAATCTATTTCTATTTTCAGGGGAGCAACCACCGTTGAAATATTGGGAGGGGACCAATAATTCCAGATAAACATTTGCATTGCAGTGTTGGTGTGCTTTATCAGCATTACCTATTAAGATGACTGCACAGTTACTATTGCAAAGCGAAGTAGCTGATTACAGTTACACCATGTTTTCTGATTCTAGGCAGGAACAAAAGACCTGTCTCCTGCAGGAAGGATGTGTTCAGTGAGGAATTACTTTCTCTTAAGAAGGATGGGTTTTTGAGAGAAGCTTTTATTTTTTTAAAGCATGAGCTATGGGGCTTCATGAAACGCCCTTTGCTCTCACCTAAAAAATTGATGGACTCTAGACTACCTGCCCTACCTGACTACCGGGCATTTAGTGGACATTTGCTCTTGGACAAACTACCTTTCACCTTCAGGTGCGGATTGTGAAAGTAAAAAGAGAATATCGAGGCTGAGTACCCCAAAAGGAAACATTTGCTCTATTTATACAGTTTGGTAACATGATGTTCAGCCCCTCTGTACGTTAATAATTCCCAATCTACGGTTCGTGCCGAGTTCACATCTGACTCGCCCAACTATATGCATATGGATCACCTTCAGTTTACATGTTCAACAAGTCACAATAGCAACAATATATTCTTGGATCTAACATAAGCCTTAGTACATATTTTAATACAATGCAGTCCAACAAGTGCTCACGTTTAGTATTTACACAACATTGTGCTTAATATATGTTCACGTATTAGTATCGTTGGTACAGGTAATCCTCTATCCACAGGTCAACGAAGGACAAGGTCTCATTACATGACCCTAAAATTTGGCCTGCAGGCAGTTTAAGCATTAACTCATATGTGGAGGTCAAGACAACCATGCTACAAGCAGAACAGCACTATCCACCATCTTAGAACACAGGGTGACTTTGGAGTGAGAATCAAAATGGCAGATGAACCTAAAATGGCGGCTAAGACTGATCTAAGGTCAGGAACTTGCAACACGGATTTCCTCGCAGAGCGACTGGGCTTAGGGCAATATATACAATCAAGAGGGTATAATATGATTTTCAGTTTGACAAACCCTCCTTTTGGCCTAAGCCAAGCGCTAAATTACTTCTAGCCACATTACAAATAACTCCACGTCTCAACGTCCATACACCCTGAATCACTATCAGAGATATCAATTGCCATTAGGTCGGTTACTAGGATTTCTTTCAGCACATATTCATTGGAGCTTTTGTCTGGGGCGTATACCTTGCGTTCTTATGTACCTATCGCCTGTGCGCAACATCCTCCTAACATCGAACATATACCAGGAAGACATTGCATACAACAGCAAAGAAACAGCAGAATTCCTAAGATGATCAGCAAAACAAAAGTAGCTTCCAACCCCAAGATCGCAAGAAGTCCCAGAACCAGGCCCTAAGATCCCAGTTTCCCTCGGGAACATGCACTTCTGAACTTAAGACATGCAGATTCTGTATTGCCTTGAAGACAGTTGGGGAGGAATCTGGCACGAAAACACAGCAAGCGGACCCCACTAATTTACATACCCCTCCACGTTCGGCTAGGATGACATCTAATACCATCCGGTTCTAAAGTGCTACTAACATTATTGCTTTCTGTTCTAAAGTCATATTATAGAGTATGTCAGTGGTCCAGTTGATGGTTCTCTCCAGTACTCTTGCTAGTCTCCTGATATCCTCATAGTTCATTATTTGTCCCCAAAATGGCACAAAGGATTTTGCTACATCGCCCAGAACTTGTGCTGAAGTGTCACCATTCTCGTCCCGCCGTGGACGAGCCTTTGAAACTTCTACGGTACTGGCTATGAATACCCCGGGTAACAGGATCCCTAAATAACAAGTCCCCTGCCAATCCCTGGGTAACCATGGAAATGCTACATTACCGCACACAAAGCAGACAGGTTTGCCTATATACAAAGGTCTGTCCTCCCCAGTTAAATTCACAACATTGGCGCAACCTTTAAAATCACCCATTGACTGAGTACCATTCCTCTGTATGCAGAAAGAAACTGAATCAGGGTTATGGTTAACAGTATAAGAAGGAGGCGTGGCATCCTCATTGCTTATAGGAGCCATCTTGAAGGAGATCAAAGATTGAAAAGGACGGGACAGTTTATCAGAAGGCCTAATAGAAGCAACATTAGGCTTACTCCTATTTGCAAAGAGCGAGTGTCCCAAGGGAGTCAGAACACGTTTTTCAAACTGATTAAAATTAGTCCCATCAAAGTTCCCTGAGATGCTATCGTTCCAGCGACCAAAGAATAGTGCTCTAAGAGAAGCATAGCATGCAGTTGTCGAAGGTAGAGGATGAATATACCAACCTAGCCCCTTATCCCCGTTGTTACGCTCACCTGGCTCCCACAGAGGTGTCGATCTGAACTGGACAGCTGCGGTCTCCACCAATCTGACGCGTAGGGCTGAGATAACGGACTGGACTGGCCCACCTAGCTTCGTTTGGTTGGCCCGTAGGAATATTCTTCTGCAAATAGAGAAAGGGAATTAACCACCCGTGGAGTTGAGTGTAAATTCCCCCACCCCCGCTGTTCTCCCCACCGATCACCTTTGATGTCCCCTCTTATACTCTCACCTGATGGTTTGAAAAGATGAGCTCTCCATTCAGAATTGAGCGCAGGGGCGCGTTGATAACCAGTTGCTTCACTGGCTTGAAGGAATTGGTGAGTTCCAGAACAATATTGACTCAGAAAAGTATGTAGTTCGTAAGAGTTCAAATGCCTGACTTTCACTCTTGTCCGATTCCTTGCAGATTGCAGCTTGACCCTAGTGAAGAGTTCCTCGTGGCAACCGGTAATATTCTGGTAAGGATTTGTGTTTCCAAAACAGTTACATAAATAATGTCAATATGTAACCTGTTGCTTTCTCCCTTATTCAGGCGCTGAGAGAAAGTATGAAGTCTCGGGGAATAATACCTCCGGCGGTAGAATCAGGTAAGTCTATTGTGGTGAGGAGGGTTCCCCTTGATAGTCCCTTTGTTTCACCTTGCTGTCCTTTTGTTTCCCCTTAGGGGCCGGGGTTCGGCGAAGATGCAGTGGAAGCTGCGCCGACCCGTGAAGAAGAATAGTACCCTCGGTGGTAAAATCAGGTAAGTCTATGGGGGGTAACTAATATTCCTCTGTGTATTCCCTTGGCTCACCTTGCTGTTCTTGTCTACTCCTTAGGTGCCGGAATGCGGCGGGAACATGCAGGAGGATGCAGTGGAATGTGAAGATGCTGCGAAGGCTGGTGAGTTCAGCGCAGCGCTGCAGCAGGTGATGTGACGCGCATAAAATAACTTCTTTCTTCCAGCTCAAAGGCACGATGGATCGGGAATTCAGGTAATGATCAAAGGTATTGCTCTTGTTCTAACCTTTTCTCTTGCTTTCTCCCTTTTTCTAGGAGCTCCAAACTCGAGGCGGGCGTGGCAGAAGACTGGATGCAGGCTTGCAGGCACGGTGAGCGTTACGCTGCTGGATGCAGAATAATGCAAAGCGTATTCTGCTCTTGGGCGTGGTTTAAATAGCCTCCAAAGTAGTCCCAGGTAAGTATTCCTCCCCAGCCCCACCCGAGTAAAAAAATTGTCCCTAGGTAAAATAGTCACTTCCAAGCCTCATTTGGCTTGGAGCTCTTGCAGCATGGTCTGCATCAGGTAAGCTTGCAGCATGGTCTGCATCAGGTAAATTCTACTCTATGAGCCTGGTGCCTATGGCGCCAGGACTGACTCTCCATATGAGCCTGGCGCCATAGGCACCAGGACCGCACCCAAACAGCCCCTAGCAGGGGTTTTTGAGCTTGCTCAAAATAATTTGATGCCTGCTTCCGGGGTTGCTTGACCTGGTCTGGGTCCCCGGGGGTAAGCATCATGACACCCGTTTTGCGGTAAATGCGAGCAGACCCAACAATTAGATTTGTTGAAGATGGCAGGTGTAGCATTCATGATGAGTAATAGTGTATTATTATGATATCTCTATCCGTGCTGAGAGTCTCTAGGAGATAGAGTGTGCAGATGCACGAAAGGAGTAGAAAAAGTAGGTACATTTTCAGTCGGCAACAAATTCTCAAGCAGATGTACTTCTTCTAGATACCAGAAGCCTAAAACAATGACTATTATAAACCCAATTAACATTATCACAAAACAGCAGTACGTTTTCGGGGCCCTTGTAACAGTTTGTCCATTTTCACAGCTGGTCACATGTTTACTTATCAGTCCTGTACGAGCGGTAGCGGTTGCAGGCATTGTAATCTTCAAACAAACAAACACCAGTGTTCTTATCTGGCAACCTTCAGGCCGAGCGTCTTCTTAGTCCTTCCACAAACCCTAGCCAACAGAATCCCCTTTTCAAACAATTAATCAGTCCAAAAAGGCAAGCCCTTGACGACTTTCTTCTCTGAGTGCACAGCCAAACTGTGCCATAAGTCTATTTCCTTGGACGCAGATCGTATCTTGTGATCCCTGGTACTGATTGATCCGTGAACAACGTGTCGTCACTTCCCACTGGAAGCGGCGAATGAGCGGAAGCAAGGTCAGAGGCACAACTGGGGATCGCCTCCCGAAACAAAATGGTCGGAGAGTGTGGGGACATAATGGCTGTTTCCCCAGACCTCACAGGATCAGGGAGAATCCCTGACACACTTTCGGTGCTATTTACTGCTTCAGGATCTTTGGTTACAGTACTGATGAGGGGTTCTGCTACTTCTGTATCGTATGGCCTGCCACCCGCACCGCAGTCTGTGTGACCAGCAGGACTTGGAAGGGGCCCCACCAGCGAGGTGCGAGGCAAGAAGATCGCTCGAAGGATTTTACGAGGACCCAATCCCCAGGCCGTATGCTGTGATCCGGGCCCTTGTATCGTACAGGTAAAGCCTCTCGCACCTGGTGATAAATCAAATACAAGTTTTTAGTCAACTGGCTACAGTAATCTGAAAGAAGTACATTTTCAACATTTCGCAAAGAACGACATTTCGGAACATTCCAGATATTAGCAGGCCTCCCCATAACCACCTCAAAGGGAGAGAGCCCAGTCTTAGTTTGAGGGGTTGTCCGCATTGATAATAACATGATTGGTAAGGCGTCCGGCCATTTCAGTTTGGTGCTGGCACACGTTTTAGCGAGCTTGTTTTTGATGATGCCGTTGTGTCTTTCCACTAATCTGGCACTCTGAGCGTGTCTGGCCGAATGGAACCGTTTACCGATCTGCAATCCCGCACACATCTGCAGAATTACAGCAGCGATAAAATGTGGACCATTGTCCGACCAGATGACTCTTGGTAGCCCAAATCTCGGGAAGTACTCTTTTAACATAGTCTTTGCAGTAGTCATGGCTGTAGCGTCTTTAACAGGAAAAGCCTCGACACATTTGCTAAAAGCACAGATGACGACTAACACATACTTTAGATTATTACTCCGTTCCATCTCAATATAATCAAAGTGGATAACCTCGAAGGGGACAGAAGGTGGACCAAAACTACCCCTCAGAGTTGATGTGCCTTTCCCACATTATGCTGGAAACAGATCATACATTCCTGAACAAAGGGTTCAACTACTTAAGAGATTATATCATTTACCCATACTTTTTCCAACATTTATGTGATTTTACGAGCACATATGTGTGTGGGACTATGAGCCATAACAACCATCATCATAATATAGGCATCAGGAAGTAGCCACTTCCCTTCAACTCTGTCCACCCAACACCCATCGTCATCAAGTTTCCCCAAGCCCTCAGCCCATTTCTTAGACTCTTCTAACGTGGTGTCGGCTTGGATATCCCTTACAGAATCAATACCCTCATCCATAGTACAGGCATTTGTGGCTTCCCTTGAAGTATACATGTCTGAAGAGAGATCAGTGGCGGTATGTTTAGCTATCTGATCAGCAAAAGCATTCCCTTTTCCTACATCATCTACAATCCTCTGATGCGCTGCGCATATTACGATAGCTAGCTGAGTAGGGAGTGCAAGCGCTCAGAGTAGCCGTACTATCATGGAGCAATGCTGTATTTTTGTACCATGTGAAGTCAAGAACCCTCTTTCTAACCAAAGTCTCCCAAAGTTGTGAACCACCCCAAAGGCATACTGGCTGTCAGAGTATATATTCACAGTGAGCCCTTCCGAAAGTTCACAAGCTCGGGTCAATGCTATAATTTCTGCGACCTGCGCGGAGTTATGCGTGATTCTCTTGGTTTCCACGACCGTGCTCAATGTAGTGATTGCATAAGCAGCTGTGGATGTACCATCTGGAAGTTTGAAACAGGAGCCATCGCAAAACAGCTCCCCTGGTGGATTGTTCAAAGGAGTATCTTTCAGATCAATTCTACCCTATGGGCCTCATTACAACTCAGGCGTTAAGGGTTAACGCCGTCGTTAACCCTTAACGCCTGATTCCAATTTTAACGGCTGCTTTCAGCATGCGTTAAAATCCATGGCGCTAAACCGCCTTGGTGCTAATTACGGCACCGTAATTTACAGTGCCGTAATTAGCGCCTTCCCCACTGCCATTATGCCCTATGGGGCAAAAATGGGAATGGGGAAGGGTAAATGGGAAATGGGGATTTACCGCCCCACTCACCTTGGAATGGGGCGGTAAATCCACCATCCACCATGGTGTAAACTTAGTTTACACCATGGTGGTAAAGTTGGTGTATTTACCGCCTGGGTCGTAATGACCCCATTTGTCTCTTGTTCGGTAGTGTAAAGGCAATCATGTGACTCTTCGTCACTGCAAGCAGTACCTTGCGGGAAAGGTAAGAGTTCAGCCGGATTAAGAACACAACACCTCTTACTTTGTATGTGTGGTGCAAACAAGATCAATTCATATCTCGTCAACCGTGCAGAAGTGAGTTGTTGCATTTGAGTTCTGGTCAGTAGAACATCCACAGAGTGAGGTACCATCAGGGTTAAAGCATCGCCTAGGACCATTCCCTCACTATGTTTTACAGACGCAGCAGAAGCAGCGACAGCTCGTAAACATCTTGGCAAAGCGCATGCTACAGGATCAAGGGCGGAAGAAAAGTAACCGCACGGCCTATTCTTCCCTCCATGTTCCTGTGTTAATACAGCCAAAACACATCCATCACATTCATGCACAAACAACACAAAGGCCTTTTCATAATTTGGTGTGCCCAAAACCGGTGCCGAGCACAATGCAGTCTTGAGAAAATCAAATGCATGCTGGTGCTCCATGTTCCACAGCAATGGCGAAGAAATGTCCTTCTTTGTCAGAGCCAACATCGGCTTAATCACTAGTGAAAAGTTGGGGATCCACTGCCTACAGTAAGAAGCCATTCCTATAAAGGCTCTAACCTCTTTCTGTGTATTTGGGACAGACATGCTAGAAATGAGTTTTATCCGTTCAGGCGTCAACCTTCTTCCCTCCTTGGACAGGAGATAGCCTAAATAGGTTTTCTCAAAGCAAAGCTTTATGTCCATGTTTAGCCAGGTGAATAAGAAACAACACAGTGCCCTCCTTACAAGCACTCTCTGAGTCAGCAGCTAAAAACAAGTCATCAACATCTTGAAGCAGTGTACAAGTAGAGGGCAACTCAAGGGTGTCGAGCTGCTCTTTCAAAGCCCTACTATAGATGCTAGGACTTTCCGTGTAACCTTGCGGTGCACGGGTGAAGGTAAACAAACGTCCCCTTAAGGTGAACGCGAACAGGTATCTACTGTCCTTGTGTATAGGAATACTAAAGAAAGCATTCTTTAGATCCACAACACTAAAGTAAGTAGCTGAAGCCGGGATCATGGTTAATATTGTCATCACATCAGGCACAATTGGAAATTGTGGAGCGACGATCTTGTTGATGGCACGCAGATCAATTATAAAACTAAAAGGAATTGTATTATCGCCTTTTTTGTACACGGGCAAAATCGGACTATTGCACAAACTACCTGCAATCTCCTCAATCACACCTCGATGCACAAAATCGGAGACGATGGATTTCAAAGCTTGCTCACCAATGACTGAAATCTTATACTGTTGAATACGTGGCAGCTTTACTCCATGTTTCAAGACAATTTTAACAGGCTCAATTTGCAAAACACCGACATCAATGTCGTCAATTGCCCACAAACAATCTGGCGGCAAAGGTCTGGTCAAGAATTGAGAGACAGAAAGTTGCTGTGGTGAAATCGTCAAACGCACTCCATCAGAAAAACAATGAATTACCGCATTTAATTCCTGCAACAGATTCAACCCCGGCAAATTCTCTCCACAATTTGAAGTCAAAAGGAATGGACAATGGTCCGTAAACTGACCCAAAGAAGGTTCCGGCGAAGAAACCGGATAAACAACTGGTGTGCCAGAAAACCCTACAGAAACATTGGTTTGCCCTGACAGTGGAATGTTTGGAACCCGAGAATGATCAATGGAACACTTCTTTGACCCTGTATCTATCAAGAATAGATGTTTCATATTTCCCACTATCATTTCAACATAGGGACCTTTCTAATTAACGGGAATAGGCGTTGGTTTCAAACCCTACTTCGAGCACTCCTAGAAAAACAGAATGTCATCAAAAGGAAGTTCTTCAGAGAGGTAAGCGGCAGAAGGATGATCAAAGATATTTCTAGTATCCACACCTGATGCCTGATTGTCCTGTGAAAAAGGTTGCTGTGAATCTTGTGAAAACTGACCTCTACCAGGGCCCCCTACACCCAGGCGACCTCTGGATCGTCTACCCATAATCCCAAATGTGTTATTTGACCTCTGTCCGAGGATCGGGCATTGTGCACGCCAATGACCCTCTTGCCTACAATAGGTACATTGGTTAATGTTTACAGGACCCAAGGGCACATTACCTTGTGGAACATACTGACCTCTAAATTGTGAACTACCCGCTCTAGGGCCTCTAACAATTTGCTGTAATAATACTTTTGTCTTCAAATCCCCTTTCCTTTTTTTGACTCTTTCTTTTTCATGATTGACACGATTCTCATAGTACTGAGCCATATGCAGTACTTCTGATTGAGTGTTTGCTTGCCAAGCGCTCTCAGAAGACATAATTTGTGACTGGATGTCAGGCAGCAACCCACGCACAAATTTGTCTACAAATAATCTTTTCCCAGACTCTTTGCCTAAGTCTTGTCCGCTGAAATCTGAAAATACCTGTTTGAACTGATTAAAGAACTCTGTAGCACCCTCAGACTTCCCTTGAACACAGGCAGTAAGCTTGTCCCAAATAATTCTCTTTTCGGGAATTATAGTTTTAAATTTCACAACTATTCTGTCAGGTAAAGTTAGTATCACCTGAGCCGGTCTTTCGCCAGCTGGCCTTTCTCCGTCGAGTCTAATTATTTTAGTCCATGTGTCTCCTAGCCCTGCTACATCGTCTATAGTTCTAACGTGTTTCCACAAGTCAACAGGCAGAAGCACAGGAAATAACAGATCAATACCACTTAGCGTGAATACTGAGGATTGCAAAACAGACTCTATTTCTTTGTAGAACCCTGTCAGGTTTGTCCTAATGTCGGGGATAGATTGTCTAATGGTGTTCACTTCCTGTCTCGAGAACGGGACATTAACAAACTGAGACACATAGTGTGCAGGAATTTCAAAGGCCTGCACACCCGTTCCGACATCCGCTGGAACCTCGACTTTTGGGAGAAGTGTCGGAGGAACCTCTCTCATAGGCAACTGAGAAGTAGGCAACTCCGAACGCTTACTAAGCAACAGAGCCAAATCGAGCGCTAAAGCAGCTGAAGAAGTGGCAAACGAAAAAGCTCTCTTGTAAATACTCAATAACTCTGCGGGACAACAAATCTTTCTTTTTACACACTCATCCTGTAGGTATTCTACCATTACCTGTATCACTATCCTCTGCATTTCTGGCATATACTGACTATACATGTCATATACTTCAACGGGAGTTATCGATGTATCTGAAATCCATCTAATCGCGTCTTTCGTGCAAATTCGCGTTTCCTCAGATATCTATTTACGACAAGGAAGGACTGTTTCTGCACATACATAATGTCCAAACTATCTCCATCTTCGTCTTCATTCTGTAATCTTTACAACTCCTTTCTATACTCAAATACCCTCTCAACATGCTCCTGTACTTTCTCTGCAGTATCTCTAGAGAATGCCAAAGTGTTCAGATCCCTCAACCCTTGTGGGAGATCTGTATCGTTTAACCTGTCCCACATTATACACAAATGAATTCCTAATCCCTCAATAAAAACATTTTTCTCAGGAAAATTGTCCATATTAGAAAGTGTGGCAAAACATTAGCTTTATCACCCTTCACCATGCAATGCCTAGCCCATGCAGTAAACTCAAGTTTCTTCTCTGGAGGTACAGTATTGCGAGTGACAACCCTCGATCCCGCTCCCCGATAGAACCACTCGGAAGAGGGAGAGTAGGCATATTTTGAACGTCAGGTACAGCAGGCAAAAGTGGAGGAACAGGTAGAGGAGCAGCAACAAAAGGAGGACCAACAACTGGAGGAAGAGGAGCAGCTAGAGAAACGATAGGAGGAGCAATAGGAGCAGGAGGAGCAGGAGGAGGCAAAGCAGCAGGAAGAGGAACATACAGAGATGGCGCAGTGCCACCAGTCCTTCGTTCATTCAACAATTTATCAATAAATTCGTCGGAAACATGAAAGTCTTTAGAAGGATAGATGTTCTGGATACCAAGTGAGAAAGCGCTATCCATATTCCTAGCTGACTCAGACTGTTTATTTTGGTCATATAAAAACGCTTTTTCGGCATTCGTCATATGACAGCGCGCATGCTTTTCTCTACTCTTAAGCTGCTGTAAAACTTCTTTCTTCCAATTCTGTAATACATCAAATGCTGCAGGTCTATCCTTTTTCTTTAATAATATAGATTCTAAATACTCAATACGAGGGATTTCAAAACTACCATTGATTGGCCACTGAAGTTCGGAAACATGTCTACAGCACATAGTACACGCCGGCGACCCCTCCATTGGCGCCGGTCGGCAAAATTCCAAAGATTGTCTGTCACTGCGGAATAACGCCCTGAAGCAGGCAGACAATTTCCCAAGCATATCAGAATACTGGTGTTACCTGGTCAGTAATTGAACTCGCGAGTGTAATGCACCAAAACAAATTATCAGGATACTTAAGAATCGGGTCACGACTCACCTGATAAAATCCTAAGGAGGTCTGATCGGATTTCAAAGTTTTCTAACAAAGTTTACCTCGTGTTTGGTGATTTCGGCAAATCTGCCCGCTTCGATATGTGGACCCTCGTCAAGATGCCGACTCGGACCGCATGATCACCATCCAGGGATCGGGCCATGCAGCGCTGCTGAGGTGTCGCTTCTCATTCAGGAAAGGGGCCCCCTTTACACCATCCGATCCCAGTCCAATAGCCGTGTCAACCTTCAAAGAGCTGGCATCAATCTTGAGGGTCCCTATTTGGGCACCATCTGGGAAAGCAAAAAGAGAATATCGAGGCTGAGTACCCCAAAAGGAAATACACCAAACACGGGTTCAAAAAGATACACAGATCTTAATTCTACAACATCCATCACATTCATGCACAAACAACACAAAGGCCTTTTCATAATTTGGTGTGCCCAAAACCGGTGCCAAGCACAATGCAGTCTTGAGAAAATCAAATGCATGCTGGTGCTCCATGTTCCACAGCAATGGCGAAGAAATGTCCTTCTTTGTCAGAGCCAACATCGGCTTAATCACTAGTGAAAAGTTGGGGATCCACTGCCTACAGTAAGAAGCCATTCCTATAAAGGCTCTAACCTCTTTCTGTGTATTTGGGACAGACATGCTAGAAATGAGTTTTATCCGTTCAGGCGTCAACCTTCTTCCCTCCTTGGACAGGAGATAGCCTAAATAGGCTTTCTCAAAGCAAAGCTTTATGTCCATGTTTAGCCAGGTGAATAAGAAACAACACAGTGCCCTCCTTACAAGCACTCTCTGAGTCAGCAGCTAAAAACAAGTCATCAACATCTTGAAGCAGTGTACAAGTAGAGGGCAACTCAAGGGTGTCGAGCTGCTCTTTCAAAGCCCTACTATAGATGCTAGGACTTTCCGTGTAACCTTGCGGTGCACGGGTGAAGGTAAACAAACGTCCCCTTAAGGTGAACGCGAACAGGTATCTACTGTCCTTGTGTATAGGAATACTAAAGAAAGCATTCTTTAGATCCACAACACTAAAGTAAGTAGCTGAAGCCGGGATCATGGTTAATATTGTCATCACATCAGGCACAATTGGAAATTGTGGAGCGACGATCTTGTTGATGGCACGCAGATCAATTATAAAACTAAAAGGAATTGTATTATCGCCTTTTTTGTACACGGGCAAAATCGGACTATTGCACAAACTACCTGCAATCTCCTCAATCACACCTCGATGCACAAAATCGGAGACGATGGATTTCAAAGCTTGCTCACCAATGACTGAAATCTTATACTGTTGAATACGTGGCAGCTTTACTCCATGTTTCAAGACAATTTTAACAGGCTCAATTTGCAAAACACCGACATCATTGTCGTCAATTGCCCACAAACAATCTGGCGGCAAAGGTCTGGTCAAGAATTGAGAGACAGAAAGTTGCTGTGGTGAAATCGTCAAACGCACTCCATCAGAAAAACAATGAATTACCGCATTTAATTCCTGCAACAGATTCAACCCCGGCAAATTCTCTCCACAATTTGAAGTCAAAAGGAATGGACAATGGTCCGTAAACTGACCCAAAGAAGTAGGTTCCGGCGAAGAAACCGGATAAACAACTGGTGTGCCAGAAAACCCTACAGAAACATTGGTTTGCCCTGACAGTGGAATGTTTGGAACCCGAGAATGATCAATGGAACACTTCTTTGACCCTGTATCTATCAAGAATAGATGTTTCATATTTCCCACTATCATTTCAACATAGGGACCTTTCTAATTAACGGGAATAGGCGTTGGTTTCAAACCCTACTTCGAGCAATCCTAGAAAAACAGAATGTCATCAAAAGGAAGTTCTTCAGAGAGGTAAGCGGCAGAAGGATGATCAAAAATATTTCTAGTATCCACACCTGATGCCTGATTGTCCTGTGAAAAAGGTTGCTGTGAATCTTGTGAAAACTGACCTCTACCAGGGCCCCCTACACCCAGGCGACCTCTGGATCGTCTACCCATAATCCCAAATGTGTTATTTGACCTCTGTCCGAGGATCGGGCATTGTGCACGCCAATGACCCTCTTGCCTACAATAGGTACATTGGTTAATGTTTACAGGACCCAAGGGCACATTACCTTGTGGAACATACTGACCTCTAAATTGTGAACTACCCGCTCTAGGGCCTCTAACAATTTGCTGTAATAATACTTTTGTCTTCAAATCCCCTTTCCTTTTTTTGACTCTTTCTTTTTCATGATTGACACGATTCTCATAGTACTGAGTCATATGCAGTACTTCTGATTGAGTCTTTGCTTGCCAAGCGCTCTCAGAAGACATAATTTGTGACTGGATGTCAGGCAGCAACCCACGCACAAATTTGTCTACAAATAATCTTTTCCCAGACTCTGTGCCTAAGTCTTGTCCGCTGAAATCTGAAAATACCTGTTTGAACTGATTAAAGAACTCTGTAGCACCCTCAGACTTCCCTTGAACACAGGCAGTAAGCTTGTCCCAAATAATTCTCTTTTCGGGAATTATAGTTTTAAATTTCACAACTATTCTGTCAGGTAAAGTTAGTATCACCTGAGCCGGTCTTTCGCCAGCTGGCCTTTCTCCGTCGAGTCTAATTATTTTAGTCCATGTGTCTCCTAGCCCTGCTACATCGTCTATAGTTCTAACCTGTTTCCACAAGTCAACAGGCAGAAGCACAGGAAATAACAGATCAATAGCACTTAGCGTGAATACTGAGGATTGCAAAACAGACTCTATTTCTTTGTAGAACCCTGTCAGGTTTGTCCTAATGTCGGGGATAGATTGTCTAATGGTGTTCACTTCCTGTCTCGAGAACGGGACATTAACAAACTGAGACACATAGTGTGCAGGAATTTCAAAGGCCTGCACACCCGTTCCGACATCCGCTGGAACCTCGACTTTTGGGAGAAGTGTCGGAGGAACCTCTCTCATAGGCAACTGAGAAGTAGGCAACTCCGAACGCTTACTAAGCAACAGAGCCAAATCGAGCGCTAAAGCAGCTGAAGAGGTGGCAAACGAAAAAGCTCTCTTGTAAATACTCAATAACTCTGCGGGACAACAAATCTTTCTTTTTACACACTCATCCTGTAGGTATTCTACCATTACCTGTATCACTATCCTCTGCATTTCTGGCATATACTGACTATACATGTCATATACTTCAACGGGAGTTATCGATGTATCTGAAATCCATCTAATCGCGTCTTTCGTGCAAATTCGCGTTTCCTCAGATATCTATTTACGACAAGGAAGGACTGTTTCTGCACATACATAATGTCCAAACTATCTCCATCTTCGTCTTCATTCTGTAATCTTTACAACTCCTTTCTATACTCAAATACCCTCTCAACATGCTCCTGTACTTTCTCTGCAGTATCTCTAGAGAATGCCAAAGTGTTCAGATCCCTCAACCCTTGTGGGAGATCTGTATCGTTTAACCTGTCCCACATTATACACAAATGAATTCCTAATCCCTCAATAAAAACATTTTTCTCAGGAAAATTGTCCATATTAGAAAGTGTGGCAAAACATTAGCTTTATCACCCTTCACCATGCAATGCCTAGCCCATGCAGTAAACTCAAGTTTCTTCTCTGGAGGTACAGTATTGCGAGTGACAACCCTCGATCCCGCTCCCCGATAGAACCACTCGGAAGAGGGAGAGTAGGCATATTTTGAACGTCAGGTACAGCAGGCAAAAGTGGAGGAACAGGTAGAGGAGCAGCAACAAAAGGAGGACCAACAACTGGAGGAAGAGGAGCAGCTAGAGAAACGATAGGAGGAGCAATAGGAGCAGGAGGAGCAGGAGGAGGCAAAGCAGCAGGAAGAGGAACATACAGAGATGGCGCAGTGCCACCAGTCCTTCGTTCATTCAACAATTTATCAATAAATTCGTCGGAAACATGAAAGTCTTTAGAAGGATAGATTTTCTGGATACCAAGTGAGAAAGCGCTATCCATATTCCTAGCTGACTCAGACTGTTTATTTTGGTCATATAAAAACGCTTTTTCGGCATTCGTCATATGACAGCGCGCATGCTTTTCTCTACTCTTAAGCTGCTGTAAAGCTTCTTTCTTCCAATTCTGTAATACATCAAATGCTGCAGGTCTATCCTTTTTCTTTAATAATATAGATTCTAAATACTCAATACGAGGGATTTCAAAACTGCCATTGATTGGCCACTGAAGTTCGGAAACATGTCGACAGCACATAGTACACGCCGGCGACCCCTCGATTGGCGCCGGTCGGCCAAATTCCAAAGATTGTCTGTCACTGCGGAATAACGCCCTGAAGCGGGCAGACAATTTCCCAAGCATATCAGAATACTGGTGTTACCTGGTCAGTAATTGAACTCGCGAGTGTAATGCACCAAAACAAATTATCAGGATACTTAAGAATCGGGTCACGACTCACCTGATAAAATCCTAAGGAGGTCTGATCGGATTTCAAAGTTTTCTAACAAAGTTTACCTCGTGTTTGGTGATTTCGGCAAATCTGCCCGCTTCGATATGTGGACCCTCGTCAAGATGCCGACTCGGACCGCATGATCACCATCCAGGGATCGGGCCATGCAGCGCTGCTGAGGTGTCGCTTCTCATTCAGGAAAGGGGCCCCCTTTACACCATCCGATCCCAGTCCAATAGCCGTGTCAACCTTCAAAGAGCTGGCATCAATCTTGAGGGTCCCTATTTGGGCACCATCTGGGAAAGCAAAAAGAGAATATCGAGGCTGAGTACCCCAAAAGGAAATACACCAAACACGGGTTCAAAAAGATACACAGATCTTAATTCTACAACTGAATAGTTTTCAAAGAACAAATCAACAGATAGCTATCAGGCCCTCAGTACAACACAGCGAATACCAGCCCTGTTCGGTGTGTGTGTAGTGAGTGGGACTGTACATCAGAATATTTGCTCTTTTTATACAGTTTTGTAACATGATGTCCAGCTCCTCTGTACGTTAATAATTCCCAATCTAGGGTATGTGCCGAGTTCACCTCTGACTCGCCCAACTATATGCATATGGATCACCTTCAGTTTACATGTTCAACAAGTCACAATAGCAACAGTATATTTTTGGATGTAACATAAGCCTTAGTACATATTTTAATACAATGCAGTCCAACAAGTGTTCACGTTTAGTATTTACACAACATTGTGCTTAATATATGTTCACGGATTAGTATCGTTGGTACAGGTAATCCTCTATCCACAGGTCAACGAAGGACAAGGTCTCATTACATGACCCTAACATTTGGCCTGCGGGCAGTTTAAGCATTAACTCATATGTGGAGGTCAAGACAACCATGCTACAAGCAGAATAACACTATCCACCATCTCAGAACACAGGGTGACTTTGGAGTGAGAGTCAAAATGGCGGATGAACCTAAAATGGCGGCTAAGACTGATCTAAGGTCAGGACCTTGCAACGCAGATTTCCTCGCAGAGCGACTGGGCTTAGGCCAATATATACAATCAAGAGGGTAATATATGATTTCCCGATCGACAAGATGAACTCTGGGCATTGTCACGGGTCAAAACACTACAATTCACCTCTAAGATGTATAGCTTTTACCCATTGTCCCAGGTAAAAACTGCATTTCGCCTGTTAGATTCTGAACATTGCCTTACTTAAAGGAGGGATGTGTAAAAATGTAACTTGTTGAAATAATGCGTCATGGGGAATTTGTATGTCTGAGTAAAAAAGCATGACCTATTATTACCTGAAGGATGTATCAGTCTGCAGAATCATAGAGGGATTAGAGAATCTGTCCCCTGTAGGAAGTGCACATTCAGGGATTTTTTTCTCAGTGACAAAGGTAACTTTTCCCTTGTAGCAAGTAGAAATTCGGGAGATTGACACATGGACCAAGCGTCTGTCAACAGTAGGAAGGATGGATTTGTGGGTTTCACCAATGGCCAAAGAACCTCCTACCTGTAAAAAGAATGGCCTCTGGCAATCAGCACAATGACAGAGAACCCATCATTAAAATGTGGAACTGTGCCAGTGAGATCTATACAAACACAAGTTATTGTTATGACTGAAGAGTTAGTTCTGGTGATTAGTAAAGAGGTGGTGAACCAGCCACCCATACACATGATTGGTTCTGAGGTATAGATCCATGATAATCAGCTAGTTATCTGTGGGAGGGATGGATTTGGGGAATTTACCAAAGACAGAGACATTGGACCCTTGGAAGAGGGATGGCTTCTTTGGATTTAGTCAAAGAGAAAGAACATGTGAGGGACAAACTGGGAGAGTGCCTGTAAGCTTACTGACCAACGCTGAGCTTCCACAATACCCTGTTGAACAAACTGTAGTCAGAGACAAGGCAAATGCATCTCTAAACTATCAATATCTTAACATGGGTGGTATAGACCAAGCTCCAGATCTCTGCCAGATGTACCGGATGGACTAATGAACCGCTATTACAATGCAATTAAGACATTTTTTTAAAAAAGGGATTAATGTAATTAAGACAGGGAATAAATTTTGCCACCTGTAGGAAGGATGGATTCTGGTATATAAAACCTATCTTGCAGAGGAACAACCTGTTCTGAGTCTTTGACAAAGGATACACAACATGCCACCTGCATTAAGGACAAGTTCTGACTAGTCACCCTATGATATAAAACAGCTCAACTGTATCAAAAGGTGCATTCTATGAGTGCACGCAGCTGGGGAAATTGTTGACCCCAGGAGGGATGGGCTCATGCAAGAATGGTGAATCAGCCATTTTGTAGAAGAAAAAAGTCTCAGCATTATGTCCAGAGACTTGTTTCCGGTATAAAGGATGGACATCTCAGGTTAATTCTGAGAAATGTAACCAGTTGAATGCAGAAATGATGGCTTCTGGTTATTAAATCTATACAGTAGTGAGATAAGGTTTTTTTTCAGACATTTGTATTTAGATAACAGAGGTTTGAAACCTGGTAGGTCCAACTCAGCCATTCACCAGTTTGAGATCGATGAATAGAAAATCATAACAATGGAAAGTAACAACAGCTATTATTGCTGGACTTAGGCCCTCATTATACGTTTGCCGGTCTGGAATTAACAGGCCAGTAATTACATTTACTGGCATATTTCTGGACCAGCAAACTACAAGTTTTCCAGTGTGGTGGTCTGATTTACCTTCAGCCAGGAGCTGGAAGTAAGTCAGGCACCCCACTGAGAAAATCCAGCCAGTATCACCAGCACAGGTATTACTGATGCCAATAATACAATCAATCCCCCCATGGAGTCCTATGGAACTGCATGGGATGGGGATTTCTATGTCCTTACTAGCACCTGTAATGTGCTGGTAATACTGGCATATTAAGCAGCATTAACAGTATTACCGTTTGCTGGTATCCTGGTGGTGTACCAGCCAGGATACCAGCAGACTTCTAATGAGGGCCTTAGAGTTGGGAGGACTCTTTCAGGATGTGCTGCACAAAAAAGGTGTTTTGATCCAGTTTCAGCAAACCTCTCAAAACAATAGAGTATACTGGAAATAGCACATAGGTAGAAAATCTCCCATCTCTCAAGAATGAAGGTCCAGAGTACTGACACAGAAATAAGAAAGCCCTCCCGGCCAAACCGGATGGGCTGAAGTGCTTATCCCAGGATCATAGAGATTTTCAACTGGGCTCAATGTATCACAGCAGGAATACAAAGTCATTCACCTCAAATAGCGGATAGGTCTGATAAGCCTGGAAAGGAATAACAGATTTATCAAAGAAACAGAACGTCCTCTCTCTGAGAGTTGATAGATTCATTGCTGTGCCCAGGGACATGGGGTCTGTCAATATAATCTCTAGGACCAAATGGGTTTAAGAAATTGACACAGGTATCGATATCCATATCAACACTACCCTTAATTAACAGTCCATACATTTATAGGAATTGCATGGGGCTGCCTAATTCAACACCCCACCATTTGAAAAGCTGAACACAGGAAATGACCAGTCTATTGCATCTTGGTCTCTTTTTGAGTTTATTGAGTTTACCTGATCGTCCGTTTTATTGGTCTCTCCAAAGGCATGAACTCTCTCATTGATTGATGGTAGGCCAAGGCAGTTACTGGACGATTATTACATCCGAACTGCTCCTCTAAGGCTTAAGCTGAGGTGTTCTGTATTCATTGTGGCAGGGTCAGGGTCATGAATTTAAATATTGTCAGATGCACTCAATATTGTCTCTCTTCAAAAATAAGATTTAATAGTTTATTTAATCCCTTTCTCAAAACATTTATGGTGCTGGAAAAAAACACAGTTCTAGCCACCTCTGTTCTTTCAAACACTCAAACAAAATGACAATCCACACTACTCTTGAGGTTGAGTTTCCTGCACTCTACATATAGCAAGTTGTTCTTACATGGCTATAGGGTCTATCAAATAAATGACCATACTTAGTACTTCTGTATTCATGAAAGTGCTACTTTAATAATCAAATAAATCCCTGAAAAGCAGTTTTCCTAATGAGCTCTCCTTCCAGAAAAATCAAAATAATTCTCAATACATAAACTTATCATAAATTGTAAAGCAAACAATATAATTATTGTTTACACACACAGATTGATCCAGCAGGATCACTATATATTTTAGAATTTTCACCAATCAAAAATGGTTAGATGTTTTAGGTCCAACATGTTTCAAATAAACCATAAAACATGAACATCAATTTCAACACAATATGGTAAATGTCTATTAAGAAGTCTCGCTGACCTGATGTATCTTCTGGAAAGTGTTGTTCCATAATGTTTCTATGAAATAAAACATACATGTATACTAAATGCACATCAAGTATACATATATCCATACCTTATACATAATTTAATCAAAATATGCTTACGGTTCTTCTTCCAAGGTACTTGTGACGATAGCTAGTCCCCAGTTCTCTGAGTGATCTAAACCACCTACAATATCATGAAATATGTTATCTAAATGTTACTAAAGTAGACTTACAACTACGAATTCCCCACTTAGATTTGTTTCGACTAGCTCTTACCTTAAGCTACTTTGGCTCAAACAACCATTATCAGAGGTGCATCTAACAACTGCATCACCCTTACCTGACTACTTTAACCTCTAATATACTTGCCAGAGTGATCTCTCTGAGTAGACCTTGCTGATGTCACAGAACTCTGTTCTACGTAATATCTAAACTGAGCAAAAGATGACGCCATCTTAAAAGTACTAAATATGTATGTGAAACATATGCTTTTATGTTTCAAAGCAATATGCACCATTCTAAAATAACACTGTTGGTACACATTTAAATCTAATCAAGTCCAGGATGCCCTAAATGAGGGCACCCAATGTTTCAATCCTATGCATTTCAATTGCCATTAACAATGCCTGCTAGGAAAATATTCCAATTTTATTACAAGAAAGCGTACAGAATAACTCTGTGGCTCTGTTTCGTATGAGAAACCTGAAGGTGTCTCACCTGCTAGTCCCCAGGGATTTGTCATCCAGGTGGCCAGGACACGGCCATCGCTTTGGATCAAGTTCCTGGGGGTGGACCAGTGCAGGAGGATCACCTGGATGAGGGGTCCTCGGGGAGTGGAATTTGGACACCGACGGGTGAGATACCTTTCCCTATCCTTTTCCCTATAACACCTTTAGGTGTTATACCCCGTAGAACATTCAGAAGCTCTACCCCCTCCTTTTCCAACATGAAAACTTTCCTACACCATGACAGACAAAGGACTAACACCCGAGCCGTTTACCTGTCATGTCCTAACACAAGGGTCAGACAGAGTCAGGCAATTGACAGAAACTACCGACACCTGACAGCACTTTTCCTTCCCCACAGGGGTAAAAGGTGGAGCATGAAAGCACACTTTGAGCAAGGCCGAACACAAAAGCAATCAGCTATTCTGGACCGGCAGTTCAAATCAGGGAGAAAGGCAGAGAGACCTGGAGGAACAACGAGGAGGGAATTGCCCTTGCCTTTTCAACTCAGACCCGTAAGACCTCTGAAAGGGAAATCATGAGACCGGGAAGTCCCACTGACGTGTGGTGTGACAACGGTCAATGGCAAGTGGGGCCCTCACGTGCTGATAGCCAAACCGGGGAGAAGCGCTAGTTGCCATGGGGCCATCCTTGACTCCCGAGACAAGAAACTCCAATAGTTCAGCACAGCCGATGAATCTGAGAAGACCAATAGTAAAACTGAACTAAGCGGGGCCCCAAGGTTGCAGTCGACAACCTGGTTAAACAAAGAACGTTTGTAATTGAACTTTAAAGAAATCCTAGCAAAAGGTTCAGAAGCAGAGTGGTCAGGCGTTGCAGGGCACTCATTTGAAGGAATCTGACTGAAGCCCTTTTTGGGTTATGTTGTTTTGTTGAAACTATGAAGACTAAAAGTCCTTAGGAGAGGCAAGTGTAAAAAGTCAAAGTGGTCCTGCGAGGGTCAAGGAAAACCCCTAGTACACTCAAATGTCTGTGACACATGAGGGAAAACTGGTTGAACTGTAAAACTGGCAAATGTGAACCCAACAAAGGGATGCATACGAATATATGGTAAATAGTGATATACTCGTGAACATTGTGACGACAAGTGTGAACCCGGCACAGGGATGTCCACAATTGATAGTTGGTGAAAAGGACATTGAGACTGTTAAGTGAAAAGTTTTGAGTGAAAGGCCATAGTGAACCCTATTTACGGAGGCTAACATTGCTAGAAGGATCAGAGCCCGTCTGAGGGGAATCTAAGGGGTGAAGAGCAGTCGCCAAAGGTGAAAAGCTTGCAAAAGGAACTTTTGTTTGTATATTGTTTTGGTACCGCCGGCCTTCTAAGGCAAGAGACTTTTGCAGGAAAGAGACTTGGCCACGGAAGCTCCTGGCATTGTTGAAAGGAACTGTAACCTTGTGCTGGTGATGCCCAGGTGTGTGCTGTGCTCAAAGGTCCGGCCTTGTCCCATGCTAAAAAACGTGGGGAATGGAGAGCCATCCCTACCATCCTGACATATCATTTAGTGAACACCTCTTTCTTTTCTTAAGAACATTATCCCACACTAGTTTGTAACTTAGTTGTAAGGATTGGCAATAGTTGTGTGTAGTATAGGGCCTTTTAATTTGACAAGATGCCACTAGGACTGTGTTATTAGTGGTTGATGGTCGTAACTTGATCCCATCTTAGATTTAGGTTTGTATTAGGCATTTTTCTCACCCTTTATACAGTTTAATAAACACCCTTGAACTGTGATCACTTGTGGCTGTCTTTACTGTTGCCACCATGAGTTTCTTACATTCGTTTTAATCAGATTTTCATCTTTAATTGGAAATGTTGCACATTTAGTGGCAGGTCTCATAATGTATAACAGGTTATCATCAAAAGATCCCGAACATTAAACTACTTTGGATGGTGTAAATACTTACAATGGGCCTCATTACGACCCAGGCGCTAAGTGGTTAACGGCGCCGTAAAAGGCTGCGGCACCGTTAACCACTTAGCGCCTTACTACGAGGTCCCTTTGCGGGACCCGACCTGAATGGCTGGTCTGGACCAGCCGTTAAAGTAGGGACCCACAAAGGGACCTCACAGTCAATTACGGTACCGCAATTTGCGGTACCGTAATTGCCGCCTTCGCCATTCCCATTGAGCCCTATGGGGCAAAAATGGGAATGGGGAAGGGCCATGGGGAAATGGGGAAATACCGCCCTGCCAACCTTGGAATGGGGCGGTATTTCCCCATTTCACCATGGCGGACACGTTACGATACCGGCACCAACCATGGTGCTAATAGCGCCATGGTTTAGCGCCGGTATCGTAATGAGGGCCAATGTGTAGATCATATCGATAACATTCACTTCCACTTTTCAAACCAGGATACATTCAATTTCATCTTTGGTCTTTCATTTATAGATAACACGTCAGATCCCATTGCTGATTCATCCCTGTTGGATGTAATGCTTCCAATAGCCGCATCCTAAAACGTTCTCTGTGCAACAATAGTTGTGTTAAATGACCTCCTCTTTCAATATAACAGAATGCAATTGTATTATTCTATGGACATTTTTGGAAATTTTGAAGTTATGGGAGATTCCAAATTCCCTCTTAGGATGTTTGATTTAGGGCATTTAATCCCATGAATCGCATTTTTAGTATCACAAGTGGATGAATGGTAAAGGGATATCTCTTTTCCTGTATACAGATGCTTGATAGATTTGTCCTTTATGATATTATTGCAATTAATGCAATCCATAAAAGGTTAAGTTCCTTTAAGCTTATTCATAGTGAATGGGACTTCTTTAAAGGCTGTATGCACCAACAAGTCTCTCAATTAGTTACACTTTTTGTAGGCAAAGTTTCGGGGATCTATGAAGAGTGATAACAACACAATCTGAGTGCAGTATCTTCCAATTTTGCTAAATGCAATTTTTTATATGTGTACTTGCTATGAATTCCTCTTCACATTTCCTTTGTTGAAATTTAGAAATCAGTTTTTTTTTTTTTTTGGACCATGTCAATGGGGGTTTGGTGGGTGGGTCCCAGTCCCTGAAAATCCTGATGTGCCACGAATGTCATCATTGGTAACATGCTTTATCATGCAGTGCCACCTGGTGCACTTGCCTGCCATGTTCTCCCTTTTTTGTTTCAGGACTCGAACTCCCAGAGTGCAATTAGGAACAACTAAGAAAACCCAGACTGGGGCGAGGAGATCAGAGCAAGCACAGCCTGGGAATGAACTGGAATTTCCATCACTAACAGAAATAAGACACCCAATCCCTGACCTGCCATTCCCAAATGGGTTCCAAACTGAATTAGCACACAACTCACTAGCAACTGAAGAAACCCATATGGAGAAAGACCAGCCTGTGCTTATGTCTGCTATGACACAATCAGAGACTGTTTCCAAAACCATGCTGGCAAACGTGAATAGGCTTCGAGTTATTTTAGTTTTTGTTTCTTTTTTTTTATAACGCTCTCACCTGTGTAACCCAGGCTTTGGGGGGAAAGACAGACTCAGATTGGTTCCTAGAGTCAGTTTAGTGTGACAGCCAATGGAAGGAGCAGGGGGAAACAGAACTTGCATGACCACAGTATAAAAGGGAAAGTAAGTTAAAGGGAGGTTGTAGGTTGCAGAGGGGAGGTGTAAAGGTGGACCGCAAGACCATACAAAAGACAGGTTGAGGAGGGGAGTGCCAGAGGGCTGGTAGCAGGATTGGCGCAGAGTAAACATGAAGTATTTCTGAGAGGGTTTGGTACCATTTGTATGTGTAGCATAGTGTTAGTGGACGCTGTCTAAAAGGTGAGTGATAGAAAAATAAAGATAGAGACTGGAGGATCAGTGCAAGGGGTAATTAGAGATGGTGAAAGTGAGAGAGCTTGTATGGTGGTAGGAGTTGATAGAGTGCCAGACAACAGTGGAAATGGTGGTGACGGCAGAGTGAAACAGGACGAGGGTTAGGGTAGTGGTAATTGATAGGCAGAGAGTTTGTTGCAAGTCATAGATACAGAAGAGGTGTTTCATGAGAGGCAAGGAGAGTGGGTTAGTATGAGGAGTGGAGAGGGGTGCAGTGAGAGGTGAGGAACTGGGTGTAGTGAGAGTTGAGAAAAGGGGTGTAGTGAGAAATGGTAAGTGTTGCAGTACGCAGTGAGGACAATGGTGTGGCGGGGAAGGAGAGGTGGATGAGAAAGGAGAGAGATACAGGGTTTAGGGAGACCACAGGGAGGAGGAATGGAGAGGAGTTAGTGGGAGCAAGGAGTGGGAGGAGGCTGTAAGATCAGGGAGAGGGGTGAAATGGAGCAGCTGAAGGTGAGACTGAACAAGAGCATCTAAGATTGGCACTTGTTACAGCCAGCCACATTGATACACATGGGAAGTGATTAGATATGACCTCTCTAGAAAATACACACAAGAAAGCTAGATATATAATGCTGTTGTCTTTAGTCCCTTATTACCAGCTGGTCTAAGATAAGTGTTACCAATCTCGTGTTGGGAAACCTGGAATTTAGGGACATCTGGGCTATGGAGGGAAAGCCAACGAGAGAGGGATGCCCACTAGTATATGTTACCACTCCTTCTCCAGCCCGATATGTTGCATTGAACAGCTGTCTATTCTAACATTGAACAACCTGAGCATCATACCAATGAATAATCTGCACATTTTCTGTTGTTAAAATTAAAAACCCTTGCACTCTATTGGAGACTCTGCATATTGTTAAAGACGTCTGTGACATGCTCATTCAGTAATTATCCTCTCTCTGGAGCAATCTCATCCAAAGGCGAGGTGAACACTCTATTAAAACATATATCCCGTTGTTCCAAATGGCGTCCCATTCAGGGAGACTCCTCCCTCCACCGCCTTAAACCTCTCTGACATTGGTCCTGCTCTACTCTCTGCCCGCCCCTCCAATGACCCATTCCATTATCCATCAGCATCACCCGCCATGCACTTCCCCGGTCCAATCCAACTGAGTGTTAGAATTTCATTATGCTTGCACTTTATTATTCTCACAATGTTTCTGTAGTGTTTTAGTCCATATGGGTTAAGGGAGACCCTGGGAGAAACACATGAAGTGAACACAAAGTAAACTGTTTGCATGCACTCGCAAGAAGCCCCAAAGAATCTATTTTGGCCTCATTGTTTCTCTGAACACTTTTTGAGTGGGAGGACTGCTCAGCACAGGCAGTTCTTTGTATGATTCAGAACGTGGGCCAATTTTCTTTCAACTTGAGCATGTGCTGATGTTGGTTGAGCTGTGGCTGCCAATGACATGGCTCTATTCTACCTCAATCTAGTGTCTGGCTGACACTAACTTTCTCTCTGGCTTAGTAGGCTGGCATTGTGGTAGGGAAAGCAGCTTGCACCTGCGTGCAGCAAACAGTTCTGGATAAGTATGTCCAGCTATCAATCATTTGCATCAATTTAGCCAGAGCCAGAGTGGCGCAATGGTAGGTCTCTCTGCAGAATGCTGTGTGTAGAGTTAGAAAAGTAACCTTCAGTGAAGCAGCCGAAGCCTCAGTAGTATGAGATCTCGGCATGACCAGATCATGGAAAGAAATGCCATCAAATCTCTACTAAAAAGACTAGAAGCAACCAAATCTACCATACACGCTGATTGACCAACAACCATATTGGATGCAAAACTCCACTGCATTCAAACTGGATTATATTTGCATTGGACTGCATTGCCCCTAAACACCTTTTGAAATCTCAAAAATATAAACAAGACAAATGGTTCGACCCCGTACTAAATTACTTAAAGAAAATCGGGAACTGGAGAAAATATGGAGGAAAAACAATCTACACACTATCAAATGCACCTACAATCAAGTTATGACTTTACAGGGCTGAACTCCTCAAAGCAAAGAGAACACACTACCCCTAATGCATTGATTCATCACATCATAGCAAAAGGAAAATGTATAAGATTGGAGGATTCAAGAAGCTGACAGCCTCCAACACAAACCCTACACCTACACAAGAGCTCTATGACCAGATTGCTGCATACTTCAACCAAATTATCCTGGACATCTAGGACCACCTTGACAATAAAGGATGTTTCACCAACAAGATCCCATCAACACCTCCCACAAACTCCTTTCTATTGTCTTTCTGCCTTCTATCTGCACAGGATCTTCAAGCTACCATTGACTCATGCAACCCATCAGGATCTCCTGAGGATCCATGTCCCCGCAATCTTCACAAATCAATCATGAATTCTCGAGACTTAGCGTCCATCTTCCTTTTCCTCCTTAGTGACTCCATCAGCACCGGAAGAATCACAGGTCAGTTGAAATCTGCATACAGAAGACCTCTTCTCAAAAGGTCCATAGTAGGCACATATGACACAGCCAGCTATAGTCCCATCTAAAACACAACTTTTGTCTGGAAACTTCTTGAAAAATGCATATATTGTCAACTCCTGAATGAGGCACTGTGCGGGTTTAGACCTCCTAGGAATACAGAATTGGTTCAGTGATCCATCTGAGATACACTCAACAATGTGGATGAAAACTCAGAGTGCAGTCATCCTGTTAAACATCTCTGCCACATGTGACACCATCCGTGACGAGATGTTCCTAAAATATCTGAAATATATTGGCATTAAAGATTCAGCTCTACACTGGATCACCTCATTCCTTATGGGTAGAATGGAAACCACAATCGTGGGCCCCAACAATTCTTAGCCTCACCCACTTACTTGTGGAGTACCATAAGAATACATACTTCCTGCTCCACAAGAGCCTCACAAGGTGTCTTGGCAAGTGGGACCTCACTGGGAGCGATCCCGCCATTGCAGAAAAGAAATTCCAATCTGAATAGGATCTCATGGAGCAGACTACCATTTCTGCCTATATGGGTTTGGAAGAAACTGACTTCTTAACAACACCCAAAAATCCTCCTGCAGGGAGAATTCGGTTTGCACAACTATCGATCAGATGTCCAAATTGTACCATGAAATAGGTTGGCAATCTAGGGATGGGGGTTATTCAGAAAAAGCTCAAAGGGCTCTGTGCAAACGAATAGAGCTCAGGGATTGGATTGAGAACTTTGAACATCTGAGGAGCCTGAGAAGTTAAACATGTGTGCAACATAGATTGTACGAGTTCAAGAAACCACAGAGATATTTGAACATCTGCCCATCAGTCAGACTTAGACGGTTTATCTTGTTACTTAGATAGGAGCAACTCCCCACGATGATGGTCACGGGAAAAAAAGACAAGATTGCTGCCACATTGTGAACATGCCGTCTATGCAAAGTTCAAGATCAGCTGGAAACGGCAAAGCATCTTCTGACTGAATGCCCTGAAATGGCTAGTACATTTAATCCCCTTCTGGACAGTTATGCCCATGATAATAAGTATATCAAGGACGACCTTTTTTGGCACCAGTGTATTAATTCCAATAGCATGAGCCTGCTGACGGCCTTGTATACCATCTGGCTGAGGGTTGAAGTTAGTTTGGGTATAACACTTTAAGTAATTGATTAAGCAATTGCATTTTAATATCGTACAGATAATTATGTGATGTATATCTGATTGTATGAAGATGATTTTTACATTTGTACATGTTTTATCTTTATTATATGATTTTTTGTATATATATTCTTACTATGTAGTATTAATGTGTTATTTTATATGTTTTGTGTAAAGTTGATAATCTAACTGCCGAGGGACACAGTATCAGTGAAGCGAACGATCCCACAGAGAGGCTACTGTTGAGAATTACAAACACTTTGAATCAGAGAATCTACAGGTTTCAGATGCTTGAGAAACCCGAATGGGCAAGTGCCCCATATAAATCAAAACAAGAGGAATATAAACACTTAGTGTACAGGTTGGAAAACCAAGAAGGTTACGGGAGCCTGAGAAACCCAGCGGGGCAAGGGCCCTGTTTGAACCAAATTGAAGTGAACATTAACATTTTTCATCCAAGCTGGGGAAGCCGGCAAGGTTATGGGAATTTGAGAAACCTGAGTGGGCAAATAACATATGTAAAGTTTATACACAAGAGTGAAGAAGTCTACCAGAGAGCCACAAGACATCAGAGAGTCCAGAAGCCACAGACCTGTTCTCAAGAGATTTGTGGTAAGAGGAAACATGTAGGATAACCTTTCTTTTGAGCCAAGACAGAGGTGAACTATTTTCAAACCTAATGAACTATGGAGAACACTCAAGTGTTGGGCCGGGCAGGTGTCTAACCCAGATACTGTGTCCTGGTCTAATCCTGTTAGTTTGTTTTTTCTGAAGTGGTAGGGCTATTAGCATTTAGGATTCAGATGGAAGACTTTTTATTTGGACTTTGATGAGCCTCCTAATTTTACTTTGACAGGTAAGGAATTTCCCTTATAAAAATAGGGAAAGTTAGGAGTCATTTCTTTTTATTTGAATAAAATCATGTTGAACATGTCACTAAGTCATCAGCCTACTTCTTCTGGTTCAACACAAATCCTACAGGTTCTAACTCCACCGCAATCCCTTGGTTTGACGAGATGGGTCCCTACCCAGACCCGTCAACCCTAGTAAGAAATTGTGGAACGAAAATGGGCAACACCCTCACTCTTGATCCACACATCAAAACTATTGTCAGAAGCTGTTTCTCCCAGCTGCACATGCTACACCAGAGCTTACCTTACTTAACATTCACCCACATGGCCATAATTTCTCCAATACTATCTAAACAAGACTACGCCAACATCCTTTATCCCAGATTACCTAATGAGGAAACATTAAAGAGTTTATAGTGCAGTGGCAAGACTTCCTCTCAGAATTAATCGAGTTGAACATATCACACCAGCATTACATACTCTCCAGTGGCTTCCCTTCAAACAACGGTAAATTTCAAAACCTTTTCCATCATCCATCAGTCATACGACAGAGGGGAGGGGGCTCTTCTTTTTGAAGTAACTATCAACACTGCACTCCTTCCAGAACACTTTGGTCCAGCATTGTGGCACTAGTACTAGTCTCCAACTTCAACAAGAAATGGCTAGGCGGATCCCCTTTTCAGTTCTGGCCACAAAACTGGGCAACACCATACTCAGACCGCTCCGCCTGGAGGACAATCTGCCATACTTTCAAGAAACAGCTCAAAACTTGGCTTTTCAACCAACCACTTTGAAAGAAATGAAAAAGAAAATAACAACCAACCAAAAACTGTGCATCAGAAACAGGCTAATTTATGACAAGCTTTTTCCAAACCTCTTGGCAAAACTCTGCGGAAAACCAATCTGAGGGAAACCAATTGGACTCATGGAACCTCTCTCGTGTGACACTGTTCTGCACCTTTAATCTCTGTGAAATCTATAACCAAGAGCCAGGAAGTGACAACACCATAACAGCCCTCCCCATCTCCCTTATCCCTCACCTAACTCCTTACTACTAAAAACTTTTATTTTGACACCTTTCACACTCTGGCAGATGACCTCCTAAGTCTCATTAACAGATTCAGACCCTACCATCTTCATTCAACAGCCATGCAGTTAATGTTTGCACTCCACAATCCAGAGGCTGCCCATATGGCTAACCTACCCGGACATACCAACCACAAACATAGGGATTTTCATATTGGCACTCAGTTAACGGGTACTTCTGGCATGAATCCATCCACACTAAAGGTTTATGCATCTGCCTTCCTGCTATCTGACTAAGACCCCCTTCCCTCCTTTCTTACAGAGCCATGTTCAGAGACGCCAACATTATTGGCAGAAGGGCGCTATATAAGACCACTTTACATTACATTATAATATAGTTACTCACTCATCATAAGTCAATATAGAAGGTAATACGTTGAATGGAAGATGACTGGATTTGTATGATCCAATCATCATTACAGTGTTATCGCCTGGTCAGCAGAGGACTTTAAGATTAAAGTTGTATATCACGTTCATAACACAAAATATAGGGGGGCCTGTTATCCCTGCTGAGGAGGCCACTTTCGCTCTTTGAAGAAGCGCATGCTAAATGACAGACTCCCTAGCCGTCCTGGGCAATCAAGCGAAATGTTCATGATGAAAGGCTGTTGCTGCAGAAGGAGCATGCAATGTGCTGCACTAGATGAAATATATAAGCATGTCTTTGAACCACACATTAGATATTTCACCTAGCGTAGAAAAAGGGGGCAGCACCTGTATCAAGTGACCAGGTAGTGTACAGCCAGTAAAATGATTATTAGTATGACTATGACAGATGCAGATTTTGTTGACCAGGTGAGTAGCATCTCAGGGGGCAATGACATTGTAAACAGTTCAAGGTCATGGACAGCAAGTGGATATTTGGAGTGGAGGGGCATTCATAGCTCCCACAAATTAAGTCAAGTAATGGAGCGTAGTAATCAGGCCCGAAGTAATATGCAGAGATTATTAGCTAAACAACTTTGCCGAGTACATAAACGCAAATGGCCTAGAGATAAACAAACCCAAGACCAAAATCATGCTTCTTGGAAAAGAAAGAAACAAAAGTGACTCCTTTGCATGGTCACTAGAAGGCGAACATATTGAGACTGTGAAGGAATTTAAATATCTGGGCATAGTGGTGGACAATTCGCCAAAGGAGATTGCTACGCAAAAACATCTGCTTCAAAAAACAAAGAACCTGATATCGCAGGCAAGAGCGATCGATAGGAAATATGGTCTCTTTTCCCTCATACCAATGGTCGACTTCTATAGGGCCAAGGTGGTGCCCACACTGGTCTATGGAGCTGAAGCTATGCTTGGGCTTCCACGTAACATCTGGACTAAGCTTGAAAGCAAATTCTGGAGAGAAGTTTTGAATTTACCATGTTCAACTCCATTAGTCTTGATCAGACGGGAAATGAGCCAACTTTCACTTGGCTCGATAGTGGAAAGAAACAGTATGATGCTGTTTAGGAAATTATTGCTGGAAGATCGCCCTGAGCTCCTGGGAGCTATAAACAAAGTAGCAGAAGATGGTAGTTTAGCTGTGCTGACCAATTGGTACAGAGAGCAAGAAAAAAAACTGTTTTTTATCCAATGTTCCAAAAAAGACCTAATGGATACCCGACGAAAATTCAAAAGAAATTAAACAAACTTGACTGGATACTCACTTTGGACCAGGCGGCAACATATAAACTAACCTCACACTTGCCCCAGATGACTCACAAATTCTACGAACTTCAACCATACGTGAAAAAATATCCGAATCGCAAGTTGAGAAACATCTTTATAAGAGCTCGCCTTAACTTGCTTTATACAAACGAAATCTTAAAGATAAGAGGCTTGGCCAGCACAAATAAGTGCAGATTTTGCAAAGATCGAGAGGAGGTAGAAACAATCAAACACTTGCTGCTAAGCTGTCCAGGAGTGGAAGCGATAAGAGACCCATATCTGAAAACGATCTTGGCAGCGGCACACACCTTTGACGTTGAGACATGGTGGTCGAGTTTGATTGGTGGCGGACGTACCACCTGGATAACAGCAACAACAAAAATTCTGGACACAATTTTGTCAACGGTAGAAAAAGGAACGTAGACAAAACATTTATACAAAGAGATGATCTGAATGCAAAACTTTTAAAAACCATTTGGTTAAACAAAGTATAAAAATAAAAAAAATAAAAAAATATGCAGAGATTAGTCCCTGAAATGTTTTTTAAATGTGTTGAAATTGTGCATTTTACAGCACAAGTTTTGAGAAGAAGAGGTAAAAAGAGTTATCGTTTAGAAATGTGTTCTCTATCGTAACACATGAAAAAATCAAGTACATGTCAAATTGAACGAGTGTCCAAGAAGGATGAGGTCTATAGAGTGATGGGTGTTGTCTAGAAAGGAAGCCTCATGTTTGAAATCATGAGACCCTGCAATCATTTAATTTGGGCTTCCCAGCATGGTATCAGATGTTCAGGTTTCCATTCAATCTGCATATTTTAAACAACTTTCTACAGCACAGGGTTTACATAAATCGTTGTCTGTAAATAAAACACTCTCACACTCTGTGCACTCTGTACAAAACCCATTCCATCAGTCAGGCTAATTTTGTTATACACAGTGATTGCATTCAGGAGACTACCGCACTTATGTGCTTTTAGGTCCTCTGAATGCAAACCTGAGTGCAAAAAGACGGGTAAAATGAAATCACCTTTACACTTTCATCTTACTCTACATTTTATGAACAAAGTAAAAGCTTGTGAAAAGGAGTACCAGTTTAGATACACTGTTTCCCTGAAATCTTTTCAGGGGCACGATTAACTGAAAAACAACGTCTGTTCAATTGACATGTTTCCTTTGTGATGGAGGCGGTGCTCTTTGATATTGCAGAAATATTAAATGCATTCCAGCTACCTTAGTGGTAATTTTTTCGTGAGTGGGATTTGACAGGGAGCTTTCTTTCATTTGCAAGGGGGCAGGTCCCATGCCAAGGATGGGGATTGATTTCCTGTGGATGTGACATGCACATGTGCAATTAGTGTGTGTGTGTGTGTGTGTGTGTGTGGGTGTGTGCGCGCGCGCCATCGTGGAGATGGTGCACCCTGAGTTCTTACTGAAATGGGGATTGGAGAGTCCAATAAACCATAAATGGACCCCCTCACTCTGAAGTGCAGATGGAAGGCCCTGTCCCATATAAAACGTGAGTGCAGGCTTTGTATTCAACGCACCTGATAACTGATGACAGTCAGACACTTGCTGCGCCCTAGCATTGCATGGGCACTTTGGAGCTGATGGATTTTTTGTAATGGGGCACAGATCCCGGGGCAGTGCTTCGTGCATCCTAGCTGCTCTGTTCCTGGTGCAGCTAGGGTTGGGTAATCTGACCGCATGTATTCACGATTTGCAGCCAGCAAATCTGTCCAAAGATTTGGAGATAGAGGATGGCTATTCTTACATAATGCAGAAACGTTTTTATAAGATGGCGAAAGGGGCACGTGTTTGATCTTCTGAGTTTGAAGGGAGTATTTTGAGGTGTAAACTATTTTAGGAGTGCTTTTAGATGGTTTTATAGGTAACACATCTCCCTGTTTGTATTATGAATGTTCTCTTAAACTTTATTGACCACATCGTGTAGGCAACCACTGTCACATGTATCGATTCTAATCATAATTGCATGTGTGTATTGAATAATCTCCGATTGTTCTATCTGTATTTTTGAGTATGTGGGATCCCTAGTGATAGGGATCCACCTTTATCAGCTGGTTTACCCTTTTTATTTTAATCAGAGTAAAGAAGTGTTATCACACTTGCATCTTTGCTACTTCCTCCTAATAACAAGTTTGCATCCTTGACTAGCGAATGAAGTAATAGCATGTTCTGCCCAAGTAAACTGACCCACTGCACCATCAGAAGGAAATAAGAATATATGATTTCATGGAATATTTACAAGATTCTCACAAAGTCATTTTGACAGAAATTAATTTGTAAATCACTTGTGCCGGTTATTGGTTGATTCACTTAACAGTCGGTGTCAAAGGCAGTTTGCAGCCAAGCACCCGAGCATCATTTTTCATTGAATTACATGTTCAGATTAAAGCGGTGCTGATCCAGTTTTCTTTCATTTGTAGCTGCCCCTTTCTTTTCATCTAGGCGATTTGACTGTGAGGGATCCTAGACCAGAGGGCTCTACTTACATGATACTTCCACAACACAAAAAAGTGTGCCTCTGTCTATAATTTCACCTACTCTTCTGAACATTATAAATACCAATGTGCAGGTGTTTGTGAATAACGATAAGCAGGCGATGTACGTCTTTAAAAATCAGTAGTAAAACCATCATAGATGTTTTTCCCACTCAACAATGATGAATATAATACAACTCTTATCACTGGCCGTAAACATAACATGTTTCTCTAAGGATTTGTTTTAATATGTTCCAGCTGGTTTATCATGTGATTGCAGACAATTCAGATGTACTAAAACAGGTATTATTTTAAACATAATTGCACATTTGTGTGCCTTAAATTGCAAACTGTCTTCACATCTAAGCTTTACCACTTAAGGAGCGTGCATAATCCTCTGAAAGTTAATACATCTCATAATGCCTAACCTTCTGAAATTACCAGTCCGTATCTGTTTTAAAAAGTGTCTGCCCCTAACAGTGATTTAGTTTTCAGGGTTTTCTTTTAAAAAATGTCTCACTCGCGTTTTAACTGTCTAGTGTTTCTTCCTATGTTAGAAAATTGAACATTGGTTGTGTTGCACACCTCAAATATTTGTTTTTTTGGGCTCACTCCTGTCAACACCACTTTAAAACCATGTCCATTTTATAATCCTATTCTATATTCAGATATGTGCACTTTCCTGGTGACTTCTAATCTGTTTCCTATACGTATTCTTTGATGTGTGTACTTGCCTCATTGATTCTGATCTGTCTCCTATATCCATGCTTGAGCGCCTGCACGTGCAGTGAAGATGAACGCCTACCTACACCTACATTGGTGATACAGCAGCTGGGCGTACTTTCCTCTTAGCTTCTAATCCACGTACTTTATTTGTGCTAGAGCATGTGTACCTTTATCCTGGCTCCCACCGTATATCCTGTATCCACAACATAGGGCATTAAGCGTCCTTTAGTGTATTTATAACTTCATAATACATGATTCACAACATATGCTCTGAGATAATGCACCTTTGCTGTTTTACTATGCTGAAGTATGCAAACCGTTTTCATATTGGACACTGATCTGCGTATTGCACTTATACTCGGTGTATAAGTGTTTCTCATGGCTGCTATTATTAAACCTTGTCACTTGCATAACTAACACGCCTGTGGCTCTGTGTAGGGGAGAACACAAATGATGCTTGTGGAACTTAACTTTGCTAATACCTGTTCCTTAAAATGAATGTGTGTTTCACTCTCTTTGAAATATATGCATGTGTACTAAATAAAGGCAGATTCCTGGAAATACACTTGCAACGCGTGCCAATGTCACAAGGAGCATGTATTGCCTTCTATTATTAAACCTTTAACAGAATTGTGAGTGCTTAACCGACAGGATAACTGCAAAAAGGAAATCAACAATTAGGCTTTGATAAACTCACTATGACATATGTGTGGCTAATTTAGACAAACATTGCATTCATAACAGAAATGTAAAATACAAGTCCTTTATTCTATAATAACTTAATCACACCCATAAATAGTTGCCTAAACCAATGACTTAATGAATTGCCAATGTCTCAGGTGCAACTTGCCCTCTAGTTCATGGCTTCTTGGAAAATATTGCATTCATAGTACCAGCAATAACTGGAAATATATATTTTCCCAAGTACAACCGAGTTCTAGCTTGGACTAGGGATTGAAGGACAGTTAGTAAAACAGGATTTGTATTCACTCTTGATAACACTATGACGTCCATTGACAGGTTGCATATCATGAGGAAATGAATAAAACGCTCCGGAACTATGACGACTAATGATAGACATATCAAGAGTGGACATGAAAGCAACTATGTATTGCCATAATTTGGAGGAACAAACAAAATGCATCTATGATATGTAAGAAACGTAGCCTGGTAGGCTCAGATGTGCAATTCTCTCAGATCATTGGATGCCATAAGAAGCCTAATAATAAGGCAAATGCTAGACTAGATGTGGCGGTGCTGCTCACACTTGATTCTAGACTTCTTCTTGATATGAGGTGGAAGGTATTTACTGAGTGGAGGCCATCTGCAATGTGCCATTCTCTTAAGCTTTTTTGTTTGAATGTATGGGATTGCAGACCCATAGCGCATAGGGAGCCAGAATGGTATCCAGTCATTTTTTCGAAAACATAGTTTCGAATGACAAAAGTTTTGAAAAAAATGCATCGAAAAGATGCATTTTTTTATAGGTAAAGGTTTTTTTTTTTACTAAAATGGGTGTTAAGGGCTGAAAAAAACAGGGGCTGGGGGGAACCCCCCATACATTTTTTTTAAAAAAATTCATTTTTTCGACTCATTTTTATTAGAAACTTTGCCATTCGAAACTATCACTATAAACCGCCAGAATACCCATGCATGGTACACTGAAACTATTGGTATTATGTGTGAACTGGCTGTTTACAACTTCTGGAAGTGTGGATGGATGTTTGACCACTGAGAGAAAAATCCATCTCAGAAGGATACATAAATGGCCAGGTTCACCTCTTCTTTGTCAGTAAATCCACAAAATACCTCCAAAATCAATTACCGTTACCACCACTTGGTCCTGTGGAGATACCATGGGATTAGACGGGATTAGACGGGGTGGTAAATGCCCATTTTCATCTGTTGCAGAATCTGGTATCTGGCATCTGTGTTTGGAACTTTGTTGGCACCTTGGACTCCATGGTTCGTGTGGTTCGTGTGGTGTGCTGCTGAGGCAGAGACTGTGGGGCGGGAGAGGCCTTCTTTGGTCTGCCTTTTAAATTCTGCCCTTGTGACAGTCAATAGTAACACCTACTCCTATTCTCGCTGGAAGCAGTGAAGATGTCTGCTGAAAACTATTAGAGCTTCTAATATGCCCTGTAAAAACGTGAAATCTAAAACTGAGAGGTTCTTTCCTGTTCACCCATAAAATACTGATTCGCCCAATATGGGTGATTTGACTGATTTTGTCACCACCTATGTGGGACTCAAACAAGGTTGCATTCTTGCTCCGCTTTTGTCCATCTTTACCTAGGCGACCTGAAGCTGGTCCTCCGAGATTGGGTCGTCATTGCATCCAATGGCTTGGGTACGCTGACAGTCTCGTCACGTTTGATCACACCCCTCATAAGCTGCAAACTTCTTTTGACATACTATGCAAATATGCTGAGTGAAACGGGCTCATAATTATTATAAATAAGATGAAGTGCAAGGTATTTGGATCACCCGAAAGAAAGATTAAGAAATATCTCATTTGGAAGGGCGCTAGAGAGCCCAGCCAAGATGCCTGCAAGCCTGTAAGCTCCTAAGCACCCACATTTTATTTGCACAAAATCCGGACGTTTCCCAGCCAGTTTACAACTTCATTTTTGGCATCCTGCTTGATGTTTAACTTTGGCAACATATCTGTTCAATTTTGGGTCCCGTGTGGCTAGTGGAGTGAATGTACGAGCGGTGGCGTCCAGGGACCTGTGGCGTCGGCCTGAGAGGAGGAGGGCCTGCAAGGAGAGTGTCGGATGCGCATCACTGCGAGCACCCAGCTGTGGAAATTGAGGTACAGCAGCGGCACACTCACTGGGAAAAATGTCTCTGTTGCGCTGTCCCTTTGAAGGTTGTGGGACCAGCCCCGGGAGGTGAGCAAAATCTCTGGTGCGGGGGGCAGAGCTCCTGATAACCGCGGGGAAGTGGAACATTGATACGATTGGCTGCAGGACCCGGAGAGTGCAAGTGTGGAGAGTCTGATCCCCCCCTTTGGGGACAGGAGAGCGGAGGCTTATTAATGGATGCACCCTGGGGGAAGCAGACTTAAAATTAACTGAAGATGACACACCCAGCCTCAATCTATAACACAATGTGTTGGAGATAAGCCTGCAACAGCGCACTAGGCAACTACAGAGAAGCTGAATGAAGGAGTGTGATAGGGCTCCAGTGACTACTGATGGCCTAACACAGTGGGCAGTCTGGGGGGGGGCGGGGTGATACATGTAATTGGATAAACAAGGGGTGGATGAACAACAGCCACATGGAGTATATCCTGAGCCCCCCCCAGGCATTACCTGCTGAGGGTCATCTGGAAGTGCAGCATTGAGGGAGTCCGTTTAGGGTGGGGACAGACTATGGTGGAACTATCTCCTGTTAACCAAGCTGGTGTGCCAATGAAGTTCTGAGGAAGCAGAGAGGCCCAGTAGCTGACAAGGCAACCCAGTGTTGACGAAGCTGGTATGCATACTCTGTTTGCCCAACAGGGGAGGACCTGACCCTTCCTGGATCAGAATCGAGTTGATAGTGGCAGAGTCACTCTCTTTGTGTGACAGTGTGATAACTACTGAGAGGAGGGCCTTCATATGTATCAGGAAAGGCTCTGGGGCAAGTCACAGAGCAGGAAAAGATAGTGACTGATGGGGGAGTAATAGAGTGCCACCTGAGTTGCCCACCAGGAACAGCGAAGAGAGGGAGCTGGATATTTGGACTGCCAGGGCCCAGTGGCGACTATCTGCAGTAGGGTTAACAGGAAGAAAGGAAAATCTGGTGAAGCGAGCCAACATGAGAGGAGGCAAAAGATGTAGTGATTAGTGCCAATAACAGGATATTGCTGTCATTGGTGGCTGAGTGAAACCGAGGGAGTGCCGATAAGATCTACCTTGGCACCTGACAAGATGTCGAAGGTGAGCAAGGGGGGGAAACAGCAATCAAAACAGCAGTTTGACACCCCCCTCTCAGGCCAAAAAATCACAGGACAATGGATGATTCTCCTCACGGGAGTGTTCAGTACTCTTCCCAGGACATCTCTGGGGCGTTCCACAATATCAAAGAAATGTTCAATCAACTACAGACCAGCATACAATCATTGGACCAGAAGATGGACATCCTAACATGCAAAGTAGACCACATGCAGGTCTGCCTCTATAAGCATGGGGAGAGATTGGATGAAGTTTAAGGGCAAGTGTCCACAGCGAGGATGAATCCAGAGAAATTACTCAAGTGAAGAGGGATTTGAAGGAACTTGCTGATAAATAGGAGGACATTGTGTTCAGATCTAGGAGGAATAACTTGAGGATAGTGGGGGTTCCTGAAATGGAGCAGAAATCCATGGAATCCTTGGTTGAGGAGTTGCATCGTGAAGCATTGGGAGTTGAGGATTTCTCAGTGGTATTCTTGGTGGAAAGGGCACACCAATTACCAAGTGCTATGAAACCAATACCAGGGCCCCACCACGTCCGATCATAGCCAAATGCTGATCTACCGAGATAGAGATCTCGCTCTCCGCAAAGCCAGGGAAAAGGGGGCCTTGACCTATAAGGGAGACACCATCAAACTCTTTCCAGATTTCTCGGATAAGGTACAAGCATCCCCCAAGACATACATTGATGTAAAGAAACGACTGCAGGAGAGGGGCATACGATATGCCATGATGTTCCCTGCCAAACTAAGAGTAGAACATTAGGAAAGAGTAATATTCTTTCACTCCACGGATAAAGGCAAACCTTTTCCTTGAACTGTTGCCATAGAACCCGAGACAGCGGGCAAACAATGGTTGACACTGTGCTTACTATGATGCATAATTATATATTGTCAGTAGGTGACAAGTGGTACGATTTCTAAATTGTTGGCAACCAGGACCAATTGTTATTGTAGCGAGGGTGCGGTCGATAGCTGGGAACTGAGCTGCCTCTCATGCAGAAGCTTACATTTGTTAACAGTGTGCAGAGGGGGACGAAGCTGGCCTGTTGGGGTTGTCAATGGGAAGAGGGGGAGGTTGTTGAGAATACTGACATGTTGGGTTTGTCGGTGGGGGAGGGCGTAGGAGCTGAAAAGGGCAAGGGGGATCAGGGGAGAATGGTGGATCGGGGTATAGCTATCGCTCAACCAAGGAGCTGTTCTTACCATTGGGTTGGACAATATAACAATACTTGACGTACATCAGGACATTTGGACATGTTTTTAAGAGAGAAGCAAAAATATGTCTGCAACACTTAAATGTATGACATGGAATATTAGAGGTCTGAATTGCCTGTCTAAGGCTTGCAAGGTATTACTATATATGCAACACAATCAAGTTAATATAGTGTTGCTTCAGGAAACACATCTAATGCCTTCGGGGGAGGCACGGTTTAGACAAAGATGGGGTTGCCATGGCTACTTCTCCTCATATTCATCCTACTTGAGGGGGGTCTGTATAATGGTGCAAAGGTAAGTTGGGGTTCGCCTCACTGAAATGATTAAAGATCAGGAGGGACGGACAGTGATGGTCCTGGGAACTATACATGGTCAGGCAATTTCCCTAATTAATTACTACTCCCCAAATTAAGACTTGGTGTAAACATTAGAGTGGATAGCACAGCAACTAGGCAAACATGCACCAGGGGTAATTATTTGGGCAGGTGACTTCAAAGTGGTGTTGGAAACAGACCTTCATAGAAGTGGGGGGCTCATGGACCACTACTGGGATCGACCTGTAAATTATGAGACCTATGTTCGGCGTAGGGGCTAAATGATATATGGCAAACCAGACACAAAGGAGAGGGAGGATACACGTTTCACTCCACAGTGCACCAATCAGCATCGCAATTAGACTATTTTCTAATTTCAGACAATAGTAGGGTGGGAGATTCAGGCCACGATATTGGCGCGTACATTATCAGATCATGCACCAGTGGTGCTTGCTTTGGAAGTGCCAGGGCAGATGGGCAGGAGACCACTCTAGGTGTTCAAAAGTGAGGGACTATCTGATAAGGTGTTTCAAAAGAGGATGGTGCATGCTATTGATAAGTTCTTTGAGGAGAATGTGGGTTATGTCAATTCATACGAGGTGCTATGGGAATGTTTCAAATGTGTGATTCGAGGGGAGTGCATGCCGAAGGATTCTGGACTACTGAGGCAGATCCGACGAGAACTAGCAAATAGTGAGGCCCTACGGCAACAAATGCAAGCATATGCAGGTTCTAGGAATATGCCAAACAACCAGAAGGAGATCAGGGAAGAACTGGACAAATTTAGAGAACTAGGACAAAGGGAGGTAAAGTTTCTGCAGGGCAAAGCGGCTGTTCGACAATATGGGGAGGGTCAACGTCCGTGAAGACTACTTGCAAGGGCAGCGAGATCTGACACACAGAGGACACATATTTTCTCTATTAGAACTGAGCAGGGAAAATTGAAGCACGCATATAAAGATATTGTTCAGGAGTTTGGCACTTTTACACCCGCCTGTACTACTCGAAGACTCGAGTTTCACATTCTGAGATACACAGTCATTTAGATCAGGTGGCACTCTACTTGTGTAAAGATGATGAGAGAGAGTGGTTAAACCATCCCATAATAATAGAAGAAATCCATCTGGCAATAAAGGTGCTGACTGCGAAGGCCCCAGGATCTGACGGCTTCACAGCTGAGTTTGGTAAGCATTTTGTTAAAGCTGGCCTCTATTACACACAAAAAAATTCAATAACTCAAAAAGTGCCTATTTAAATGGGTATCCTGTCTGGCAATCAATACCATTCCATATTTTTCATTCGCATATACTTCAAATTTTATTAATCACATACCGTAGGATTATTAATAAAAACAATCATAAAAAATGATCATGTGACATAAAACAAATACAAAAGTAAAAAACAACACAAGTGTATCTATATAAGTGGGTCCTAATAATATGATTTCTCTTAGGTCAAACACAGGTGTAGCCTATTCACACACAGATCCTTATGCCACAAACAATTCTGGCTATTTCATATTCTTTACTATACTCAATAGGTTCCCAACTTGTACACGTTTCTGTCCCTTAAACACAAACAATGTAGAACATTCTTCAGTGGTATAAAATTTCTTGTGTCGATTCTGTTCAAAGTAGTTTTGAAATCCGCTAGAGGGATCTTCTAACAGTTAGGGGGTACCCTGTAGATCAAAAAGGAGGCACTTATTAGTACTAAGTCCCACTCTACTGGTATCTTTACTTTAACCATTTTACAACCCTAATCCCCAAGGGTAAAACAGCATGCTATTAATCACATACCTCTCTGTCTCGTGGGATAGTTTTCCCCAGAGTCTCTTAAAACCTTAAATGGTTTGAAATTGGCAGGTCCCAATTGATTGTGTAATTCTTGCCTCTGGTTCCTCTATCTCCCAACCTAATGCACAACAAATAATCAGACTTACATTATGAGGGTGTCTAAAGTACCTACTTTTAAAGCCCAGTTAAAAAAGAGAGAAGGAGAAGGGGGGGGGGGGGATTCTTACCCAACACCTGGCTGGGTCATCAGTTAATACATCCGTAAAATGTAATAATCCTACTGTATGTGAATAATAAAATTTGAAGTATATGTCAATGAAGAATATGGAATGGTAACACAGGATACGCATTTAAATAGGCACCTTTTGAGTTATTGAACTTCTTTTTGTATAATAGAAGCACTTCTCCATGGAGTAAGACGTTGTGAATCCCCCCTTGTGGTTTAGGCCGATTTGAGAATATAGTTAAAGAAGGCCTGCCATCTTTTATAGACATAACAACAGGCTCTGCGAGATGGTAGGCTGCCTGAGTCTATGAGGGAGGTGGTGGTAGCTGTATTATTGAAACATTGAAAGGCGTTGGATGAATGCTCATCCCATCGCCCTACATCACTCATCAACCTAGATAAAGTGTTGGCGACATGATTAACAGCGTTAATGCATAAGTGTGTGAGGTCTGATCAATCAGTATTCATACTATGGTGCTCCACCTCCTATCGGCTGCGACAGATGTTTGGTCTAATGTTGGTGGTACAGCAAGATGAGTCAGTTGTGGCAGCACTATTGGATGCAGAAAAAGCATTCAACTCAGTTGAGTGGCCCTTTTTATTTATAGTATTACGGAGGATGGGGATGGGGAGGAGTTTATATCTATGATCTTGCTACTTTATTTGCTACCTGTTGCAAGGGTCAGAGTGAATGGCCAGATGCCCTCATAGTTAGTACTGGAAAAAGACTGACAACAGGGGTGTCCCCTCTCTCCGCTAATATTTGCTCTTGCAATTGAACGCTTAGCTGAACTGATGAGGGATAACCATTTCCACTGAGGTGTTCAACAGTACAGACATATGGTGGCGATTTCCCTTTATGCGGATGAAATGGTAATTAATATAAAAAATCCGCAGGACAACTTGAGACCGGTCATGGCAGATGTACTACACTTCAAAGATTTCTCTGGTTTGGGAAATAAGTGTTGCAAAATCTGTGCTCTTCCCGCTTATTGAGTGTACTGGCCAGTCCACTGACAGTTATGGAGTTCAATGGCATATGATATACACGAATTACCTAGGTTTTGATATTATGCAACCCCTGGAAGAGCTATATAAGCATAACTATGCGAAAGTGTTGGAAGGTGATCAGTCTGTGAAAGACAGGTGGATGCGGTTGCCTCTTAACCTATATGGAAGGATCTCGCTAGTCAAGATGGTGTTGCTAATGATGTTTATCTATGTGTTTCTGAATGTGCTACTGGTAGTAGCACAGGCATATTTCTGCAGGATACAGTCAGATATATTGTAATTTATTTAAGCTGCAAAACAGACACGCGTGTCTTGGGAACAACTGACAGAGCTGCATAGACAGAGCTGAAGGCGGCATTGACAGGAGGCATGTGGAAGTTGAAAGGGCTCTTGCAGCACCATACCTGCTATGTGCAGTTGTGCTAACAGCTCCCGATAGGTCGACCATAACCGGGAACATGGTAAAATTGACCTTCATATCATGGGTTCGAATTGGGGGAAAACAAAGGGAAAAGTAATCTGCTCCCCCAAGCTCCCGATTATATACATCCCAGGTTTGCCTATGAGCCAGGATATATTCGTAGTATTAAAAACCTGGACATATTGTGCTTTTGGGATCTTTTCCCAGAGGGACAGTTTATAACAATAGAGGAGATGTGTGATAGAGGGACATTCACATCACTGGATCTGAAAGTGTGTGACAGGCACAAGTTAAATCATCATCTGTCATAACTCTTATCTGAAAAGGGGATTGATGAAGGTTGCGAGCGAATCAAGGTGTAAGTATAAATTGCCTTCGATTTACACAGGAGAATCACTTATGTCTGCATAAGTGGTTATTTTACCAGCAAAGGTGAACAAAAAAATCATAGTCCGAAATTAATAATATACTGTCTCACACTGAAAAATATTTTTCAATTACATATTTCCAAGTTCTGAATATATGTCTGAGTAATTTTACAACATATTTAATATTTCCAATTAGCGTCATGTGTCTTAGAACAAGAACAGCTAGTCGTAAGATAAGCAGACGGTACTGCAGTTAAATTGCTTGTATACTTTCTAAGTTACACATTTGTGGGTGTGTAATTTTTTCAATGGACACTTTCAATTTGTACGTAGTATATCCTAATCTGACTGGATTGTAGCTTTCCTGGCACGCTATACATTTTCCCATGTGCAAGAGACACATATGCCTGGAAATGTGAATCAGACCCCTTCCATGTTGGTACATTACTTCTTAAATATGCTTTCTTAATTTAGTATACTAATATCTAGTCAATATGTCAGCTTAATAAACAAGGCAAACTGTAGTTTTATCAAACGTACATGCTGTTAGTTTGCTAACCAACTTGCTAAATGTTAACTAAGACCATCCCCATGTATTTAAGTTTTTTTTTTTAAAAGTAATGTTGAGGCTCATCTTAAGGTAGACATGTAGTTAAAACGTTGTTCTCAATATCATAGTTTTATCATGTGTGTGCAATAACGTTGGTTACACAACATCTTGGTTTGAATTAAATTGTAATCAGATGTTAAACACTTGCTTACAAAGGCAAACGAATACACATCAGCATTACATAAATAACAATAACAACATTGTAGTGTTTGGAGTATTACAGCGTTGCTCATTCTGTTCTATTTTCTTACAGTTTCTGCTGTGTGGTGTCTGTGGCATATTTTGCGCCAAAAAGAAATCCGGACTTGTCGTAAGTGATTGCCTTGCATGCATTATGCATTGTAGGTACTTGCAATGCATGTATTTGAAATACATTACTATTATTTCTCTTGATTTGTTTGAAATTGCTGAAATTATATTTTCCCTTAAAGAAGGGTCTCATTAAATAGTTTATTACGTGGATGTATACCGCTGCGTTCATACTTAAAGTATAATCTGAGTATGGTAAACTTCACTTTTCCATTACCTTTAATCTGGTGAAAATTAGCTTTTTCTCATGAATTTGTGAATATTGTGTCAAGTACTTTGTCCAAGAATTATTGGGTGATAGTCAGTTCGGATTTCCTTGATCGCCAAATGAATCTGATTGGGTAATCTTGGTCCGAGCAGCTAAATATGACTGGACTTCTTTGCACAAATCAAAACGCTTAAGTCCACAGGAGAAGCGGAATTGTTGAGCTATATGTAACCTGTTGATGTTGAATATTTCATGTGTAGATAAGAGGGCTGGCTCACATACTTGAGTACTTTACACAGGGGCATGTCACGTTTAGTTTATTATCATTTTTTTCCATTAACACAAGCTCGCTAACAATATGCAAAGATTTTCTTTGTCGTGCTCCCATCAATTTATGAATTTGTAAATTACAAATATATCAAAGAATCATTGTCACACAATTTGCCAAAGGATTTCCTACTGGGGCTTCGTGAATATTGTCATGTAAGCAGTGGTAGAAGTGTACCAAAAAATGTAGTGGAACTGTGGTCTCGGCAGGGGAGAGGGTAGGTGGAAGCATAGTGCAACATGTGACAAGGTGTTGCAGCCGGCGCATTGCAATAGCCTAAGTGACTAGTAACTAAGGCACCTATTAAAACTTTACACTTGCACAGGGTCATGATGGACAAATCCTCTATATAGAATGGTGAATATGGAAGTAAAAAGTAGAGGAATAGAAAACAGAAAAAAATAAAAGTAGTGGAGCACCGCTCTTGTCCATTCCTGCTCACTTTGATCACTGGATGTAAGTTATGAAAACAGTAGTTGCGTAAATTACCTATTCATAACTTACTGCCAGACCATACGTCATGCGAGCAGTTGTGAGTGTGTCAGTTGGATTTCTGAATCAATAAAAAACAAGGGTCACTTTATGTGTATTTCTGACCAAAATCGTCAAAGTTGTTTTAGGAAAGGTTTTCAGCCAACTGTGTACACTATTTTGGAGCCTGGAACATTCATTAGTAAAGCAATTCTACTGGCCATCCTGACTTGGCCAAATCCCAAGCTGAAGGCCACAAGAGACTCATCTGAGAACACCAGTCAGGGAGAAATTGCCTCATTGCAGCAACACCAGCAGCAAAATCAAAGAGAACAAAAATTGATGGACCAGGCGATCAGGTGACGAGAGCATGCGTCTTCATTTCTGGTTTTGTGGCTTTACTGTCTGTCTGTAACATCACTTCCTGCAACCAACATGGTTTGGTGGTATCACTTTCTATAGCCATCTTGGATTGATGACATCACTTACTATTACCCGGTGGCCATCTTCGATTGGTGGCATCACTTCCTGCAATCATCTTGGATCTGTGACATCCATTCCTTTGGTCATCTTGGATCAGTGACATCACTTTGTGTGGCCATCTTGAGTCTGTCCAATCGCCAGTGGAAGACTCCTCTGGGAACAACAATCAGGAAGATATCACATCACCCCAGCAACACCAGGCACAAAGTCAGCAATAGCAACCACTGATGGACTAGATGATCAGGTAATGAGAGCAGGTGACATCACTTATGAACTCCCTAGTGGCTGCCAGCCAGGCGCGTCCCAGTCAAGGGCAGAACAGTGAAGGGTGAAGAGCAGCCACTACCCAGCCTCTTTGCTTTTTTGCCTATAAGCCTTTGCTTTTGTCTCCCGACCTCTACACTTGTGAGTACAGCTATCTTGTTAATTACTGTTCTGTCTCTCCACTCTGTGGTATTCAACTATTATACCTTCACTCCTACTGCTCTTGCTGCTCTTCCGACTCACCTCTCCCTATGTTTCTCCAATCACGCTACAATGTTCTCCATTCCTATCCCTATTATAAAACTCACATCTTGAAACACCCTCTACTCCATCTCTCTTGCACCTCCTACTTCCAACAAACAAAGCATACATGCTAAATATACCTCCCCTAACACCTATCCACCTCAACACTCTTCCTCTGACACTCACCTTCTCTACTAATCCTTACCACAACAACTGAACATTGCACTCTGGAATGCTCAATGTTATGCAACAAAACCGTATTTATCGCTGACTACTTTCAAGTCAGCTCTCCTCCCCTAGACCTCTTTGCTAACACTGAAACCTGGAATTTTTCATCTGACACTGCCACTCTGGCAGCCCTAGATGACTCCCCAATATCTTTCGTTCACTCTCCTCAACTGACTGTCAAAGGTGGAGGACACCTACTCTCTTCCTGGCGCAAGGCCTCAGAAATCTTCAATGCCATGCACTTTCCTCTCTTTTGAATTCTCAATCTCCACTACTGCTCTGCCTCACTCGGTTCACATCATGGCAATCTATCACCCTCCTGCTTCCACTGGACCATTATTTGATGAACTTGAGAAATGCCTTGATTCTCTTTCCACGTAACATTGCATAATTATATTAGGTAAATTTGACCCTCCCTCTCCAACCACGTCTCAGAAATCTGAACGTCAGTATTTTCTTAGTGACCATGCTCTCAACTCTAGCCATAACCTAACTACCCACACTGGGGGATACTTGTTGCATCTCTTATTCATCTCCAACCTCTTTCTCAGCCACTGCCACTACTGACACACCATCCCTATCTAATTACTCAATTTTCTCTACCACCATCTCCTTTCTACCCTCTGACTTCTTGGCACCATTTACCTTGCCTATTACTAAAAGGAAATGCAAAACATCTGCCATTCCTCCCTTTCCCTCGGGCCTACAGTTCTCATCTCCTCCTTCACACCTGATGCCACTTCCACTAAGACTGCCTTCTCTATCTACCAATCCTTACTATATGACTCATTCTCCTGTCACAACCATCAGCCAAATTGCAACCCTAGGTCTCAGCATCCACAACCATGGGTCATCGCATTCATACTCTATCTGCACAGACATGCATCGGGTGCTGTGCAAATGGAGCCAAACACACTCGCAAGAGACCTTCAACTTTATCTCTCTGCCCTGAACTCTCTCAAGTTCTCTCTTGGAATTCTACCTCACCCTTATTGACTCTCTCTCCAACCATCCTCACCTCACCCTAAACTCAGTACTCACTAAACCTTTGATGATCAACTCCTCTCTTACAGCTAATGAACCAGCTGAATACCTTGCTGAAAAGATTTCCAAAATTACAGACTCTTTCCTGACTTTCCCCATACTCCTTCTAGTACATTCTACACTTGCCTACTCTACCATCATCCTCTGCTTCTATCTCAAACTGTATTGACACTAATACTGAAGAAGTCCTATCTCTACTGATGAAGGCTAATTCCTCTTGTGCCCCATCAGATGTTCTTGCTGCTCAGCTAGTCAGCTAGTCAAGCCTGTTGGTACAAAGGTACAAAGACAACAACCGAGCCGCAGAGTCTACGGAAAGAAGACCTCTCGATTGAGGAATGAAAGACAGACACGTCAGAAAGAACCGAACTCCGGCCCATCGAACTCAACCACGTCCCACTAGACACAACCAAAGGCCACTACCAAGGGCTCGAAAGATTGATCATCGTCTAAGTTCCCTGGAAACCGAAAGAGTGCCACCGGGCCCATAAAAAAACTGGAACATCACAATCGACAAGATATCTCCAAGAAGAAAAATGCGAGCCCAGTACTTGATCAGAAACAGTGCCACCCAAAAGAAGACTTAATCAATGGGCCTGGATTCCAGAAGTCCTAACAGCTAAACCAAGATTTTAGCAATCAGCAGCAAGACAGAGAAGCAAGGTTAACGCCACTACGTCATCAAACACGGAGGATGCTCCCTGTCTAACTCTGGGCTCATGGAATACCTGAGGTTTCTCTTATTTGACAAACACCTCTGACACAAACTTAGGATCATTCGACATCCTGTGTCCTCAAGAAATATGGATGCTCAAAAAAACGACGATAGAGATCGCCTTCGCCTCAGCCCTGAGAGGACCCTCGGGTCGACCGAGGGCGGGCCTATTGACAGCAATTCGTATAGGGTCCAAACTCCAATTGATCAAGGTCGTTAAAAAAGACCCCCACATCTTGGCCACCTTGATCCAACAACGCTTACTTCAATCGGGCACAAATCAACAGAAGAGCACAACGTACCTACTGGTAAATGTTTACTGGAACCCGAGGGAAACCCCGACTGAACTATTTCTCTCTAAAATTGAAGATCTACTGGACAAAGCAAAGACCAATGAAGCAATTGATAGCATAATTATTTGTGGGGATTTGAATGCCAAAATAGAGCTACAAAGAACTGAAAACCCACTGAGAAAATCTTTGCCCAACCCAAAGACAAGCACCACCTCTACGCCAGGAAACTCGTTGTATAGAGGAAAGAAATGGGCCAATCTGATGGCGTCTCACAACCTGCATAACGCACACTCTCTGAGAAAAACCACTGACCCGGTCATTCCGACCTGGGAACTAGCGGGACGACACACCATCCTAGACCATGTATATCTCTCCAGAGATCTCCTGACACAGGTCATCGGTTTTGAGGTCACTCGGACACTCTATAGTGACCACAACCTCTTGAAAACAACTTGGGCAATCCCCAACTGCTCGTGTGCATTTATGCTTACTAATATCGAGACCAACACAAACGCCACACGTTTACGACTAAAGGACACAACGATAACTGATCTAACTAGTAGCTATCGCTGAGCAAAGATACAGAATAAACAAAATGACGACACAAGTCTTATGGATTATTGCCCGCTACTACTACCTTACCAGGTGAAAGAAACGGAGGTAAAACCCTAACTAAGGCCCAGCATCACAATAACCTGGTCCTCAGAGAAAGAAGACTCATTATGAGACGAGCGAAAAGAAAGGCTCTTCGTTTCCCCTCTATCACTAACAGTGCGGAAGCACGGATAGCTACTAACCACTACAAGAACTGGTTAAAAGGCTATAAAACCCAACTTTATCAGGAAGATTCTGAATCAATGCTGAGAACACTCAGTGGCAAGCAAACAAAGGCTTTTTGGTCACTCATATCATCCAAAGGCTTCTTAACTCAAGACAATCCAACAACTAGCGTCCCATAAGAGTCATGGATTACCCATTTTTCAGCTCTCTTTGGCTCACCACTGCATGCAACCGAACCCCCCGGTGGAACCATCAACAAATGGGACTTAGAACTCAACCATTGCAGCATCGAAAGCAAAATCAAAAAGCTCAAATCATCACGCGCTCCTGGTCCAGATGGGCTTTCCAACATGGATCTAAAGTCTAACCCTGATTGATGGTTTACCTTAGTGGCCGAAATTTTCGAATCCTGTGCTTCAACAAAATCAATTCCCTTGCCTTGGAAGACAGCTAACGTGGTGCTGATATATAAATCAGGTGAAAGAGGCGATGCTAACAACTATCGTCCCATCGCATTGCTCGATAGCATCGGGAAGCTTTTTGGATCGTTTCTTCTGGACAGTTTCAAGATCTGGGTCTCTTCATCAGAAGGTTGGGACCCATTCCAGACCGGCTTCACAAAAAATCTGGGCATCACGGCCAACATATTTACGCTTAACATCTTTAAGGCCAGAGTACTGGAAGGTGCCCCTCCTTTGTTCCTGGCCTTTATTGACCTGTCCAAAGCATTCAACAAAGTCAACAGAGCCAAATTGTGGAAAAAACTCCTCAACTGGAACTGTCCTCACTCGCTGTTGGAACCCATACAAGAACAGTATTCCCAGACATCCATGAGAGTCCGACTCAATGGCACAGGTCTCCTTTCCACAACTATTCCGACGAGCTGCGGAGTGAAACAAGGATGCCATCTGGCTCCAGCACTTTATAATGCCTATACAGGAGATTACCAACACTCTGAAGAAAGCGTCAATGCATTCCCACCAACCCTGGGCATCAAAAAGGTCAGCAGGCTGCTCTACACGGACACATCATTTTAATTGATCAAACTAAGTTCGGGCTACAGAGAAAATTGGACAACTTGAATGAATATCTCAAAACCAATGACCTAGAAAGCAACACGATGAAGACCAAAGTGATGCGAGTGGTAAAATCAGCCAAATGGGAAGTCCACGGTGCTTGGTTCCTTGCTGGTTCTCACCTAGAAGAAGTTGAAACCTTCAGATACCTGGGTATCACCTTCAGCAATAAAAACAAAGAGCAACCGATGCAAGAAACCTTGGTCCTCAAAAACAAAACCTTGACCAATTAAATGATCCTGATGGACAAAAAATGTGGTTGCTTTTCACTCAAATCTGCAATCACCTTTTATAAGGCGAAAGTGGTTCCAGCCCTCACTTACGGAGTGGAAGCCATGCCAAACATCCCGGAAACCATCTGGCCTAAACTGGAAGGCTATCTTTGGAGGAAGCTACTCTGCCTCCCACCCTCCACTCCGATGGCCCTGATAAGAAGAGAGCTCTGTCTCATCTTGCTCAAAGGTAAGGTGTCTCTCAATAGCCTAATGTTCTACAGAAAAACAAGATCGTCCAAAGAAGAAATCTATACACTCATCCACGAAGAAATGGAAAAAGGCACAAACAAAATGCTTCAAGTGTGGATCAGCAAAAACCAGACAAACTTGGAATTGATAGGACTCACAGAAGAGGAACTCCTGACCAATCCAACGAAGACTGCAAAAGAAAATTAAAAGAAACAGATTGTTGTGATACACAGTCGAAAGCGCTGACCTCCAAGTCTGCTGCTCATTTACCCCCCATCTGGCAAAAAATAAACGAGCCCATCAGTTACCTACTGAAATTCCCAAACAAGAAAACCTGCTCAACTTTCTTGAGAGCAAGATTAAACATCCTGAAAACAAATGAGGTTCTGGGAATTTGTGGTAAAACAGAGGTCAATTCCTGTAGCTTGTGTGCGACGCCAGACACAATCAAAAGCTTGAAACACCTAATCATCGACTGCCCAGATCTAACCTCTAACAGAGAAATTCATCTTGGCCATCTATATTTATAATTTTCAAGGTTGGACGAAGATTACTGGTGGACGTTCCTGATGAACGGGCTAAATCGAAGATCAGTCATAGCAATGGGAATCTTCTTGCACATCCTTGAGTTGGATTCCCTATCCTTGAAGACGCAATACTAAAGGACTTAGCCCTCGCAAGCCAACCTAAAGAGACAAAACTAAGAAATAACACAAAGCTAATGAGGAAACGTCTTCTTTTGTAAAAACTGTCGACCCAGATAAACACAAAAAAAAAAAAATTGCTGCATTAGTGGTCGCTCACCTCGCTGAACTCTTCAACCTGTCCTTCACTTGCTTTGACTCCATTTTAAAATGGCCACAGTTATCCCTCTCCTAAAAAAGCAAGGGGCTGACCTGAACCTACCCGCTAACTTCAAACCTGGGTGTTAAGAAGAGCGGGTAATGAACTGTGTTATCACCTGCGCTGGGCATATGTCAAGTCTAGTGATATTGGGTTTAGTATGCATGCTGCATATGCCATAGTCTAGAGCCACATCTAAGGTGTCCCAAAGGGATTAACTTCGAAAAAGGAGCAGCAAAGGTAACTTTGCGCTTGTAATGTTTGTCAAGGAGTTCTCTCCAGTGTTTTATTTGTCAATAATGTGATGGCACATTTGATATATACAATAGCAGTGTATCTAGGTCTGACCTGTCCTTATGACAGGTTGCTATTATAGTCATACAAAAAGTAGGGCAATGGTGAAGGAGCCAAAAAGCCAACACGTGTTTCAACCCAAAGGGTCTTTATCAAGGCAAAGTGGTGGGACTTGTGAGGTCCACTGCTTGGGGTTGGTCATATGGTGATGCGACCATGATTTACACGCAATAATTAGGCACGATGATCTTAAATCCCTGGGTTTTGGCTGGGTTTTGGCTGTTGGATATACGTGCAAGAAGGTTCTCCATGCGTCTGCAGGCCTTCCTTTCACCTTGTTGAACTCTTCAACCCATCCTTCGCTTGCTTTGCCACCATTTTCAAAATGTTCACAGTCATCCCTCTCCTGAAAAAGCAAGGGGCTGACCCAAACCTACCGGATAACTTCCAACCTGGGTATCTACTTTGGCACTCTCTAAAGTGCTTTAAAGGTTTGCATTCTTAGATATCCACAACTTTCGAGACACCTACAGACAGGTTTCCGCTCCTGTCACTCAATGGAAACTGCTCTCGTGACTGTATCCAACTTCATCGCCTCTGAAAAGTACTCCAACCTACCCTCTACCCTAATTCTCCTTGACCTGTCTGCTGCCTTTAACACTGTCGAACACTCCAATCTCCATAATACTCACTCTTTTCATGGGATTCGCAATCAAGTCCTCATCTGAATTGAATCCTACATGGACCCTTGCCAGTTATCTGTCTCATGGAACAACAACAGCTCTCAACTCACACCTCTAACCATTGGTGTTCCACAAGGCTCTGTCTTGGGTCCTCTTCTCTTTAGACCCTACACCTTTGCGCTTGAGGGACTAATCGCCTACTTTAGGCTCCCGTACCAACTCTTCTCGGACTACAGACACATCTTCTCCTCTCAACTAATCCCTCTATCAAATGTTCCAACCTTCTCACTGCCATTAAATATTGGATGGGTTCACACTCTCTGATGTTAAGCTCTACCAAAATACAGGTGTTCTTCTTTGCTGTCAAATACTCTCTCTTATCTCTTCCCCTTCCTATCCCATTTCCCACATAATGATATCACCTAATTCATCTAGAAACCGCAGTGTAATCTAGGACCATACTCACACTCCCCACTTTCATCTCCAAGACTGCAATGGTGGCTCGCCTCAACCACCTAGATATTTGAAAAATCAGGCACCTCCTTCCTTTCAACATAGCCAAGCATCTCTTAACGATACTTGTCTTCTCTAAAGTGGACTACTGTTCAAGCATCCTCTTTGGTCTCCCCAAGTATGCTTTCTGTCCTTGCAACCAGATAATTAACTTCACTACCAGGTATATCTTTGAACTCCCTCACTTCACACCTTCTTCCTTGCACCGTCACCATGCTGGATGCCTGGCAATGCAAAATAGGGCCAGAATGAAATGTCTTCTCCTGGTTCACAAATATATTAACCGTAAGGCATATCTATCCTCCTCTATCCAACTCTACAAGCCTACTCATAGTATCAGCTCATTACCCTTCTGGCACCTCATCCTCCTGGTGCATTTTCTCACTTCTGCTCTTTCTCTCTTCTTGTTCCCCTTGCATGGAATTATCTTCCCCATAACAGTCCACACTGATTTCGACAGAACTGAACTAAAAGCCTACCTCCTCGCCTCCAGCTTCCTTCTTAACCTGCCCCTCATCTGCCTTCTCCCTCACCTGTAACCTGCTTCTGTTCCTCACTTTCTCTGCCTCCACTCTAGCACTTCATCCATCCTAGTCACACCCCTAGCACTGCTGGCCGTACCGCCTACCCACACTTAAAATTGTCTAATGTTGATTGCCCTTAATCTATATACTTAATTAAATACATCATGTACAGTATTAAGTAACTAGAAAACACTACCAAAAATTCAGATTATGCAAAGATAGCAGATACAGCACTCTGGGTAATGAGACAGGAGGATAAAAGGCAATCAAAGACCACAATGTTCACAAACGATATGTTTTTGTTTGCAAAGGTAAAAGTGACCTAACCAGTTTCTAGGGCTCATTAATGGACTGTGGGGACAGTTAGCAGTCAATAGTACCTTATTGCAGTTAATGGTAGTCCGGCAGCACCAAATCAGAATTCTTGGTGCTGTGCAGACAATTAGAATATTGGGAGAGAGTGCATACGGCAGCAACAAAGAGACCTGGTGGTTCAAATGTGTCTAATGGTTCTTGGAACAAAGCTCCTAGGAGTTCAAAATTGATAAACTCTAGAATACTGCCTGTCTTGGCTCTAAGAGAGTTCTGTGAACCCCAATCGAGTGGCCTCAAAAAGGAGGAACATGTTAACACTGAAGTGTTGGATGACAGAGCACACCTATTTGCCGAATCCGAAAGCCAAGTCAACATCAATGGGAATGAACAGCCTGGGCCTAAATTCCAATTAACAGTAAGAGTAAATCTTCAGAGATTGACCGAAATGGTGACTTGCCATACGCAGAAAAAAATAGAGGAAGAACGGAACTATAATTTTTCACTATCAGTCTCAAGTGTCAATAGAGTATCAACCTCTCTTCTTGTGATTACTGTAAAGGCACTACAAGTTCCGATCTTTTTTTGCTATAGCAATGACAGCTAAATGATGTTTTTATTATTAATTCACTTCATCAAATCCCTTTTTTGCACACTATTAATTCTGAGTGTATTACTATTATTGAACTACTCGAGGACACTAAATTTGTTACCTCCTTGTTACACTTTGCTTCTAAATCCATACTCACTCATGTGTTATCTTATGATTGTGATGTATTTAGGCTTGGGTATAATTGTATGGAGTTTGTTATTCTTACTCCTCCTCCTCACACTAGTAATTGTCTTGATTAGCCAGACACTCATTGAGTAGCAATTCAAAAAGGCTGGTTGATAATGAGAATATCACAATTATGATTTGGCAAAGTGGGAAGAGATTTACCACTCTCAGATATCTAGATGAGAGTCCAGACTTACCTGGTAAGGTGACCTGGGAATGGCATCCCAATATTCTCCAACAAAAGCTTGAGAATACACCCATGCAATGATGTATTCCTATGTTCATGGAACACCTGGGGATTTACTCATTTCAGTAGTGAGGATGGACTATGCTCTGCTCTAGATAATTATAGCATAATTGTGTTGCAGGAAACATGGCTTGTCTATCATGACACTTTTGATAATAGACAAATGCAACAAAGGGCCCTAATGAAAGACCTAAGGAGGGACTATTAATGAGTGTAAAAAACTCCTCCCATATAGGAGGCTTACTTAAATGGGATCTTCCTACTTGAAAGCCCATGTCCTTTCTTATCATCATTTTATATGATACCCCTGATACTAACGCACATAACACAATGGCCCTCATTACGACCCTTGCGGAAATCGACTGACCGGAGCGCCACAGCGTAAATAGCGTTTCCGCCATTGCACGAAGGAGCAAAGTGCGGCCCATTCCGACCCATCGGGCACGAGCACCACGGCATGGCGGAAGTGCTAAGTCCGCGATGGCGGAAAAGACCCCAAAACGGCCCACACCGCCGCCGTACGGGGCCCCAGGTGCAATACCGCCACCCCTCTTAGCGGTCACCGCAGTGTGCGCCTACCGGAAAGTACGGTGGCCGGAAATATACGGAAACGGAAGTTAAAACACGGGCCCGGAACGGGAAACATCCCGGCGTACACCTATAAATACACTAAAACCACACAACCACTAAAAACACTACCCTGAGACACACCCCACCCCGTCAACCACCCTAGCGAAACCAAGAAAAATGGGAAAAGCAGCGAAGAAAGCGTGCGACCGCAAGCGGCAGGTCCACTTCTCCCGTGAGGAACTCACCGTGCTAACAGAGACCCTCCAGGAGAATGCTGCCGTGGTCTTCTCCACGCAAATGACCAGGACGGCACTTGCAAACAAGAAGGCCATATGGGCTCTGGTGGCACAGCGGGTAAGTGCGGTGGGGACCGCACCCCACAGCAATGCCGCAAGCGATGGGACAACCTGCGGATACGCGTCCGCAGCATACTCTCTGCCAACCGCAACATTGCCACAGCCACCGGGGGAGGTCCTGAATCACCCATCAAGTTGACCCCCTGGGAAGAAATCTGTGCCTCCACCATCGGAATGGAGAGCATTGAGGGAGTCGGAGGGATGGAGAAAGGAGTGCAGACATCCGAAGATTCAGGTAGGTGGGCCAGATATAACAAGCCACACAGTCCATCCATGTGAAGCACCATGCGTCCACATAGTGCAACAGAAACACATGTCCAGGATAACGTCCACACACATCGGCCTGATAGCGCACGTTAAAACCCACAATAAATACATAAATAATTAAAAACCCCTAATACACGCACTACACGTGCAGCAGGCACACCCAAACTGCAGGCTGCCAAACAACTGCACCCTCACTCCACACACAAATCAAAGCACCTCCAAGGCCCCGACCCAAATCACCCTCAGGTACCACCCCAAAGCATGTGATACAATGCCATTCCAATTCCCACAGACCCATCAATAACCCTCGCCCTCCTTTACTCCACCACAGGGTCCGATCCAAACGACGAGCCACAGGACACCCCTACCAGCACACCTGCAAAGAGGGCCAAGACCAACGGCCAGAGACCCTCCACCTCAGCTGCACGCATCAAGACACGGCAGCAGCACAAATCAGGTGGTAGCACAGAGGAGGGAACATCAACAGGCACCCCAGCAGCCAGCATGGCCACAACACCACCACCACAGGTCCCCCCAATGGATGCCACAGAAGGCACTGCCTCTGGTGGCAGCAGCACCATAGGTGACACCCCATTGATGGCAGCATGCTCGGACACAGAAGACGGGGATGTCGAGGTCAGATCCATCCATGACCTGTCCCAATCCCCCTGTCTGTCCCATCCCGTACAACATGAGGATACCACGCAGGGGCAGCCACAAGACGACGACTGGCCATCCCCCCCAAGCCCTGTGGCAAGGCAACATGAGGACAACAGCCCCTCTGTGACACCCCCGCAAATGGGCATGGCCCAGCAGAGGCAACAGTCCCTCGACAAGTTAATCGTCCAACAGCAGCAAATGGCCACACTCCTCAAGGACCATGCCGATGAATGTGGGGGCACCAAGGCAGACATAGAAACATCAACAGAGACACTTAGGGCAGAAATGGAGAGATGTACAGAGACGCTAAGGGCACAAATTGAGAGTAGCACCGAGAGCCTGAGAGTCCAAATGGAGAGTAGCACCGAGAGCCTGAGAGTCCAAATGGAGAGAAGCACCGAGAGCCTGAGGGGGCAACTGCATGCGACGTCCAAAGACGTATGTGCCGAACTTGCCGCAGTGCGCCGTGTGCTCACTGAGCTCTCGCAAACCCTTAGGGACATGCATGGACGTGAGCAGGCAGACACATCATCCGTTGCAAGTTCCGTCCAGGGCAGCCCCCAACGTAGATCAGGGAGGAACCTGCGCTCCACAGGCAGGGGTGCCCCTGATACCCGCAGAGGGGGCTTGCAATAGCGACAGGCCACTGACAATGAGCATCTTTGGACACTGGTGTTCGGGTGGGAGGTAGGAGGGTGGAGGGGGTGTGTTGGGCTCACTTGGGTGGCGGGTCGATAGGGTGTTCAACATGATATCACATATGCCATAAAAAGTGCACGATCACCCAATGAGATGTGTGGACATTGATCTTTGTGTACTAGGCCATCATAGGCGTACAGTCCATATTGTGCATGTCCCAGACACACGCAGTGCCACGAGTCCCGTGTCCATGTATCAGCCCCCAGGCGTGAGTGCTAGAAGCATACATCAATGAGATGCTGACGGATGTCACGGCCCTCCGGTGCCTCGCAGACTCCTTGAGGTGCTGCCACATCCCCACCCTCATCATGACCATCATCCGGTGCTTGCAGTTCAGCGTCAGGGGGCATGGGCACATTTCTACGTACGCACATGTTGTGGAGCATGACACATGCCATGACCATCTTTGCAACCTTCTCATGGCGGTACAGGAGTGCCCCGCCAGACCTGCTGAGGCAGCGGAAACGAGTCTTCAGTAGGCCGAATGCCTGTTCTATGACTACACGGGTACGTGAGTGGGCATGGTTGTAGTCCTCCTCATGCAGGTCCCGTGGGTTCCGGACTGGTGTGAGGAGCCATCTCTTCAGTGGATATCCAGCATCACCTGTATGTGGACGATAAACGTAGGATGTGGAATGCCATTGATACGTACGCACACCCCCCCCCCTTCCTGCCAGTACATTGCCAAATCACATACCCCACATCATCATGCATGCAATGAGACTCACCGAGTAGCCAGGATCTGTTCCCTGCGTGTCGCTCCATGTAGCGTGGTATTGTAGAGTTCCTCAAGACCATGGAATCATGGGTTGATCCAGGGAATCGGGCACAACAATGCGTAATGATCCTGTTGGAGTCACACACCATTTGTACATTCAGGGAATGAAATTGTTTTCGGTTGCGGTACTGGGCCTCCATGGCATGTGGGACGACCAATTCAACATGGGTGCAGTCGATGGCACCAATGCAACCCGGTATGCCGGCAAGTGCATGGAATCCCACTTTTGTGTTCGTAATTTCCTGCTCCGAGCGTGGTAGGGAGATGTAGTCGTCTGCGTGCTGCAGGAGGGCATCGAGCACTTGGAATAGTGTCCGTGAAAACAGTGGCTGTGATATGCCATGCAACTGTCCGACTGTGTGCTGGTAGGTGCCTGTGGCCAGGAAGTGGAGTACAGACACCACCTTCAGTAGGGGTGGGATTGCGGTTGGGCTATCTATCATGCTGACTAGGTCAGCCTGTGTCATGTCCACAATGGCGGCTATGGTGTCCCGGTCCAGACGGTAGAGGGTGTGGATCTGCTCATCAGTGAGGTTGAACGGATGTGCTCGGAGGCGTGGGATTGCGGGCTGCCTGCGTGGTGGTAGTGGCTGTGCTGCTGGGCCTTGCTGGCCCTGCCTTGGCCTCCTCCTCCTCCTGCGTCTCCTCCGTGCGGCTGGTTGTAGTTGTTGTTCGTCTTCTTCTTGGAGTCGGAGCACTTGCAGTGCTATCAGGTCCCCCAGGGCCAACATCGCGAGTCCTGCCGGTAGCATTTCGCTGTGGTTGTGGGAGGAGACTGGCTGTGCAATTTATGTGTTTTCAGGCTGTATGGCCTCCACCTGTGGTGATTGATTCCACCTGTGCAAACGGCTCTCCCCTTTGGCCGAGCACGTCCCGCGCACTACGCTGCAATTCGGGTAATGGTATCTTGCTATTGCAATCATGTATTTGTACCCGATGGGCGTGTAAGATTGGTTGATATGTTCATTCTGCTGTGGTCCCATTGTTTCCCATACTATCTGTGCAGTCGCGAACGGACTTGTGAAGGGTCAGTGGAACGTAGTACTCGAGTAACGGTGGGCCCTCATGCATCACTGTACCGAGTTGCAACGACGGGCGGGGCGTCCCATTTGTGGGTGAAGGCAGTTGCCATTTTCACACACAGCCGCACTCGATGGAATAATTAGTGATTTCAAACGGCCACAGATGCCTTTTCGACGTGATGTTGCAAATGAGGAATTCGAAGGGCGGCGCTTTCGGTTTCCAGCTAGCGGCGAGGAGATGCCCACAGGTCTGACTGCAAATATAACGTTCTATTGTTCTATGTCCTTGAGACAGGGCCCATGGCGAGGGAGCAATGATTGATATGAATAGTTTGGGATGCGCAATAGCTACGTGGGCGATGAGGCCGGCCATTCCCAAATACATGTTACTTCACAACACTGGATTTACGGGCTGGGGCACTGTGGATGTAGCAGGCTGCATTACGCACAGACTCAATGGACGTTTCTAATGTCATGTGAGTAATTATTCAGGCGTTTTGATCCCGGGATGAGGGAATGATGAATGGATGCATGGGCAGGTGATTTGGTGCAGAGTTTGCCATGTACAGGGCTTCTTGGGATCTATCCGCCTCCCCTACGCTATGTGATGCAGGGCTGCCATAGTGGGACCATCGTCTATCTGGCCTTGTTGAGCCCTCCCTGTCTCGACGCGCCCTCAGACACTTGTGTCCATGCACGTTAACATTCCCATCTGATGGATTCTGTTTTGGCAGACGCATGCACAGGTACACTCGTTCGTGATGGTGTTTACACCTAGGTATAGATGGTTATGAGTCGCAAGTGGCTTTGGGGTGTTGATGATCCTTTGGAGTGGGCTGGCATGCATATGGCTGTGGATTTCGTGTGCTCATTGAAGTGAGTTGTTCGAATGTAGTTCTGATGGCCATTCTGTTCTTGTTCTTTTCTTTTGGTTGACAGGTATCTCCTCCCCTTTTGCCACTGCCATCTGTATGCCACTCCTGCAGATGGATTTTACTCCCGACACCTGCTGCTTCGTGTTAATCGGTGGAGCAGCATTACGATCTTATGGGACGATCGCCAGTGGCCCACATGCCCTTACGCAGTACTGGTGGCTCGGAGCAACATTTCGGCCTTTCAGCTGGACTAGTGCCTCCCCATTGGGACGGCCCTGCGGTTGTGTGCGCTTCCTTTTTGCCTTTTCGTACGTGATTGTGGCTCTGTGTACCATGATGGGACAGGGCGTCACACAAGTAGTGGCTGGTCTTTTCTTGCGGATGCAGCCCACAATGGTGAAATGTGTTTTGGAGTTCATGGCCTGATGGCTGTATGGGCTTGGTGATTTTGTTGTGCATTAAATTTCTATTCTGATTTGGGCCGTGTAGCGTTTTTCTTTGCAAGTGATGTGGCATGTGCCTATATGTGGGGCGATGTATTGTGAGGAGATCTGCATTGGGTTCCTGCTTCGGGGTTTAGTTGCGTGGTACTGTGCTGGGCGCGTTTGCCTACTGAGCCCGTGAGGTCAGGGATGGGGGCTGCCTATATGACAGTTTGGATGTTGTCATGCTCAGGGGCGGGGGATTGGGTTTTGTGTGACAGATGGCGGTCAGCCAGGTGGACTGGTGGAATGATGTGATTTTCGGAATGTTGCTGGTCACAGGTGCCTGTGTTTGCGTGCGTTTCGGGGGGGGGGACTGTGGTCATGTCCATTGGGATGGCTTCTGTATTCGTGCCATCTGTGCCCTGCAGCTCCCATTGGCCCCTGTTGTGTTTCTTTTGTTCGTTGGCATGCATGGGTGCTTTGTACATTTCAATGGTTGCATTGTGACTTCATTGCACCTACAGGGAGTTGTACTTTGTGGGCAGGGAGCGGTGTACAGGCACTCAGTGGGGCCGTTTACGGTTGATTCGCGATGCCGTACTTCTCGCCATGGCGGAATGGTCCATTCCGCCATGCCTGATGGCGTTAGGTACATGTCCGCTAGGGTCGGAATTGGCGTACCGTTGCACCATGGTGGTGTTTGCGGTTTGGCATGGCGCGCGCGCGCGTGCTTAGTGCAGTTAGCGTTGGCGTTCACTACGGTGTCGCTAATGGCTTCGTACTTTGCGGTGACGGGTCATAGTCGCACCGAGCGCTATTCGATGGCGGTATTGCATTTCCGCCATCGTTTTCCCCTTTCCGCCAGGGTCGTAATGAGGGCCAATATCTTTAACTATCAAGAATATTCCAGAAACTGTCACATCAATCATGATCATGGGTAAATTCAATGCAACTATTCTGGTGTAAAGAAAATCACCTTACAGCTATTGACATCCACCCTTAATCATTGATACACTTATCACATAATAAAAAGGACAATAGTGGGCAGACCGTTTCAACTTTTATGGCGTAGACCTGTTAAATGGATGTTTCCAAACTGATACAACAGCACAAAATACAATAGTGCCTTTATCATTGATTATATCTTTGTACAATACTCGCTAATGCCTCCAGTTTTAGACATGGAAATTATTCCAAGACAGGAGATTGATCATTTTCCTTTAACAACAGTAATGAAATGTGCTGAACCCGCCCATGCAATGAATAAAACGGGATATATTGATCTTAATACAGGAGCTAACCGCATTACCTGGAACCAACCTAACCTAAACAGGGCAGACACTATGGCAGAGATTTGAGGCAAGAATACTTAGCTAATACGGGTGCTACTGGAACAAAAATCAAGGCGACAAACATCTGGTTTACTTCACCCGAGATTTATAATTGAGATTTTGTATCTGAGGAATTCAAGGAACATGCAATGCTTATTTTAACTTCCTATGAACAATTGATCCTTAGCATTGCTTCAGTTATTATCAGTAACAGAGATAAGAGGTGAAATAACACTAGTTTTTTGCAAAAAGATTCACATATACAGCCTTTTTTTTTAACAACTTTATCTTTGCACACAGGTTATGCATCACAAATACACCCTTTTAATCGTGAAGTTCATTATGCAAAAAGAGAATTCAGAAGTGACTTAGAAGCATTAGCGCATAAATCCACCTCGGTTCCATCACTTATAAAGAAAATTATGGATAAGAAAAAGCAATACTGTATGCTGCTCAGAAAACATTCTAGCAGGAGAAAGCAATAAAGTTGGGAGCGTCTGTTATGAAACGTTAGACGCAACGACAATGGCACTATATCTAAAACTAAACTTACTGAGGGTGTATCCCAGGCAGCACGGGAGAAATGTATCTCAAACACTATTAGTGTTCAACCTGTGAATGCGCAGGATATTCTATACCATTACTGGTAAATGGATTTTTAATTAGGACACCAAAGTCACTGAATGTATAATTCAAAATTCGAAAAAGCTCTTGAGCTCCAGGGGATGATGGCCTCTGCAATAAACTACTTATATAGAATCCCAGAATTTGATCAGCCACTTTTCAGCTATTAGTCTTACTGGCACGATTCCAAGAAGCTGGACAGAGAGTATTATTGTTGAAGCTCGCATGAGGGCTTGCATAGTGATCCAGAGAACTACAGAATACCGGCCATGCTAGTTGCACCTGCCAACACTCTTGCCAAAATCATGCTGATGGAACTAAATGATTGGGTGGAGAAATATGAGATTATTCCCTTTAAACAATCAGTTTTTCGTAACAGGATCTGTACTATGGATAACAACCTAGCACTTACATACTGCATAGAGAGAGCTTGGCAGACCACTGAACAGACAATATATGAGGCCTTCATGGACTTCACTGCCGCCTTTGATACCATCAAAAGAGTGTGGAAACTGGTAGTCCAGTGAATTCCATTGGCTTATTCAAAAGTATAGTGGCACTTAATACGAACACTACAGCGAAAATGAGGCTTTCATGGCCAGGCCATATCATAATGGCTATTACCACCTTTGTGGGTCTTAAACAATGTTATGGTATGCTGTGCTATTGGGCATTTGTGTAGGGCCTTTCACCATTGGTATGATCTCAGAGGACTGTGGGATGAATGCCCTCAAGGGCCGTAGTCTAGGTCAGTGGAGAAAGTAGGGTAGTAAGTAGTGGGTGTGTTTGTGCACTCAGTATGTGTGCAGCTAGATCACATTGTGTGGTTGGTAGCTGCATTCTAATGCTAGGAGTAGTGTGAAGGTTGTGTGAGACCAGTGGTATGTGGGCAGCTGGGCCAAATTGTCTTGGTGGTAGCTGCATTCTAGCGGAGGTGGTGCTTGTATCTGAGATTATGTGTGCAGCTAAGCCAATTTTTCATGGGGGATATCTGTGTTCTAAGGATCATTGGGATGTGTGTGGCGGTGTATAATTATGTGTGCAGCTAGGCTGAAATTAATCATGGGGGATAGCCGCATTCTATTGTTTTATGGTATAGAGGAGAGAGTCAGCATGTTGGTAGGTATGTGTGAGTATCCTTACAGTTGGAAGAGGTCCCCTGTTCCTGACTACCTTCCTGTGCCTGCCGAATGAACTTTACTCCCTGTTATAGAGGTTTGGTGCTTTAGTTCTCCAGGAGCCTCTCAGTCTAGTGTGGACTCAATACTCTTTCATCAAGCATGATGGTACTGCTCTCTGGCTTAACAATATAATCAATGTTGATTTTGCCCGTTTCCCAAACCTGCTGTACCAGGAAATGATGCATCTTAGACCTGCATTGTTCAACCTATATCTTTCGGCTCTTCAGTCAACCTTATCTACAGAAAATGCATACCCTCCACCACTCGGGAATACTCGTCTCCAGTAGTTGGGGTATGCAGATGATCTTGTTCTTTTAGACAGCACTCTTAGGGTTCTACAATGTCAACTATCTCAGTTAGCAAAGTATTCATATTACATATTGCTTATATATTATATTCATTGTGTATGATTTTTCTATACAATGCCCTTTTTGTCTGCAATGTACAATAAAAACAAATACTATTAAAAATAAAAAAACATGTAATTCACACCCTTGCTAGATGGCAATTCATCACAAAGTGGCTTATGTCCAGGTGGACATATCAAACAGGTAAATAAAAACCATCACAAGCACCTCTGATTGGCTTAATCAGTGGGCAATGTGAGGAACGGAAAGCAAAGGTAAAATGTCAGCATTAACTATCATTCCAACAATTACTTAATTGCCAACCCTATAGGGAGTGTATGATTGGAATATTGAAATCCCATTCTTAGAACACAAATCCTATGAAATACATAAACTTCTCTCTCTCCTGTTTTATTAGGGTCCTAGATTTACAAAATCCTTATCTCTTAATCAAGGCCACTAATCTAAAACAAAAGGCCAGCAAAAACTCTAACCTTCTCTTGAGCAGCCCTAAGCCAATGCTCCTCTCATCTAATAAACAGAAAATTCCAAGGCCGGCCCAAAAAACAAGAACAAATCTAATATTCAAAAGCCCACCCTTAAACTGCCATATTTCAAACAGTTCCAGTTGAAAGCTCTAAGAAGGCATACTCAAAGTCTGGCTGTGCCTCAGGCCTCTCTGTTTCCAGCGGTCTCTTCATTCCTTTCACAGGTTTCTATTATAGCAATAAAGCCCAGTCTGGCAGGCGGTAAATGCCCTTCATGATGGGCCACGGTGCAGTTGCCACCCCGATCCTGCCAACTGGATCAGGTTTTGATGCTATTAGCACCCAGGGACTTTGGATAGAAAACCTGGGTTGCTTGCAGCAATTTATTTTGTTAGAATGACTGGAACTTGCTCATGGCATCCCATGTATTCAAACAAAATAATTACCTTAGCTGGCCATCGTGGAGATGGAAGGTAGGGCTCCATAAGGAGACCATCTTCCTTTTCAATGGTGAACCAACAAGTTTCAGTGGTTTGGCACCACCACGAGAGAAATAAAGTAAGTTGGGAGGGGTGGGAAGGGACAGGGTAAAGGGATGAAGAAAGCAGGCAGGGGAGGGAGGAAGAAGGAGCAGGTGGTGTGGGACAATAGCAGGGCAGATGCAAGCAGCCTTTCAGTTTCTCTGAATGTGGACATAGATCGTGGAATTCAACCTGTGATCGCAGCAACCTAATTGGCTATGGTGCCCACCCTAAGTGCTAACATATACTAAGTGTGCAGACTTTTCTCAGTCCTGGATACTCTTGTTGTCTTCTTGTTAGGAGGCTGTCTCTTTGCTGACAAAAATAAGGCAATACTTTATACCGACACCACAGCAAGTCGAGACAATGTCCAACGGTAAGGTATTACTTTTATCTGACCAATCAACAGGTCCAGGTACTTAGATTCCCTTTATGGTGACATTCTAGGTTCCACCTGGACCTGCCCTGTTTCCTGCCGGTGGTGAGCAGTATAAACCCTTTTCTCAGTGTACTTGTCAGACAGATGATATTATATCGGTCCGCCTGCCACAGGCCAGCCTCGGCTGTTTTGCTACAGGTGGAGGGTTTGGCTTCTCACCCTCTATTTCCACCTATGCAAGGCTTGAGGTTTTTGTCTCTGACTTCCTTTCACGCCCCCAGCTGTAGAATTCTTTTGGTTATGTGAGTTACAGCTTTTCACAACTGCTGTCTGGTTTAGACCATCATTTATGCTTGCTTAACATAGTATCTTCCTTTGGCTCCCCTTTGGTGAAGGAATATGTGATATCCTGCTCAATTTTCAGGTTCCACTGTCTGCATTCTCCCTTTTTATCAATCATGATATACTCTGATGATCGTGTTAGGGGTTAGTGGCGCTGTTCCCTTTAAGGGAAAGAGAAACTAGGGACCGGAGGAGGGAAGAGGAGGGTTGGGAGGAGGAAGAAGGGCACGGGGAAGAGGCAGAGAGTGCGCAGTTAATACAGAGGTTAGACGCAACACTTTAGCTGGTGTACGTTATTGTGTGAATGGGCACAGGCCAGATGTAACAACTGGCGATGAGCATCTGGCACACACCCGCCATCCCAGAGAGAAGGGGATGTGGGTGGAGGAGCGACGCTGGCCTTCCTGTGTGCTTTACACCAGTGCCCAGGCAGAGCAGGAGCCAGCAGAAGAAGTATTCGTGAGGCCTGCACAGGTGGCCAGGAACAGCAACGTGACCTGTGGAGGAGGTCGGCACCAGCAGATGCAGCAGAGGGAGAAGACCGGCAGCAGAGGAGTATAGCAGGTGCAGCAGAGGGAGAAGACCAACCGGAGGGAGAAGACCAACCGACAGCAGAGGTGCCTTGCCGCGACCGAGGTGAGCCTGCAGCGGCGCTGGGATGAAGAATAGCATCCCGGGAAGGAGACGTGACACCATGCCTTCAAGGCACCAGCAGTGATGAGCGGTAAGAAACACAGCGCAAAGCCACACACGCCCGATCTACGGGGACAAGAAATGCATGCAAGTCCACTAGAAAGTGAGGACTGTAATACCATAAGGGCCCGCACATGCCACATATGCGGGACTCCACCATAAACCCACTAGAAAGCGGGGAATATTTTATAATAATGGATTCTAACTATGAAGTAGCAATCCACTATAAAGCGAAGAGTGAACCACCATAAACCCAGTAGAAATTGAGGCATACAATCTAACAATGGATACTAACTATGAAGTACCAATCCACTAGAAAACGAGGATTGAACCACCACAAAGCGCTGCACATGCCACATGCGCAGGGCCCCTGCACAAGCCCACTAGAAAATGAGGAATACAGACCAAGATAGGATCTGGACATCATAGACGCCCCGCTGCACCAACAGTTCCACTTGAAAGCGAGGAACATTAGAGCCCAGGCGCAGGCCACAAAGGCTGCACGGGTAGCGCTAAATTAGCCATCCCAGCATACAGGGGCAGTTAAAGACACCACACACCCGTACTGAAGGGCCCATGCCCAGGAACTCACACAGTACTCATGCTGGAAAGGAGCAAGGATGTCCCAGGCAGGTGCAGGAGCAGCCGATGGGGCTGCACAGCCCGTGGCAGGAGTGACCCTCACCAATCCAGTGTCCTTTTTACTCCGCCTGAACGCCATCACGCTAGAGCCGCAAGAAAATCAGGGCCAAAGATGGCAGGAGTGGATGGACGAATTCAAGGAATTGATGAGGGCAGTAGGGAAACAAGATGCACCCAACAAATTGGACATTTTTACTAACCTAGTAGGGAAGGAGATTAAGAGCGTCATGAAAACTATCTCTGCTCAAGAGAAATCGACATATTACTGCCATGAACTGACGTTTGGTAGTCCTTCCCAACAGAGACTACGAACGATACACATTCAATCAGTGCACCCAGGCTCCCCACTGTGGGATGCTTTAAACCACTAGTCCAAGCCCTGCAACAGCACTGTGTGCTGTCTGCATCAGAAACAACAGGATGGCCGCCAAAAAGATCTTTTTGCTAAAAATCTCTGAAAGTACGCAGGAAAAGCTGAAAAATAGGCCGCCAATCCATTTTGCCTATGTCAGTGGTAACACAGGAGACCACTGCCAAAACCATTTGGCTACCCACAGAGGAAAATGAAACTACTTGAAAAACAGTGCTGCATTGCAAAGGAAAACCCAAAACTGCTTTAAAAATGTGTTTTTCCTTGGCTGTGGAAAGTGCAAAAATCATGGTTCCCAAACCTCACAAAAGATCCAACATCCTTGTTGGGTGTTAAACATCACTTTATTACATCACTTTATTAAAAGAATAGAAAAGAAGAGACTCCCCATCAAAAGCCATATAGGGTGACAGTTCAATCTCTATGTTTTAAAAAAGGCTGGAAGTAAGAGATTTGTGGCTATATTTGTAAAAATGTAAATTGTATTTTAGTGAAAGACTTTTTTCATTTTTTTTTATTTTATTGGTTTAAATTCAAACCTTTAAAATATTTCACAAAGCAAAATTAAGAATAAAAAAGTAAAAATAACACATTAACCTTTATCATTTCTCCCCAATTAACCTCCTCCCTTTTATCCCCAAATCTTGACATTGCTCGATCGTTCTCAAAGTACATAGAACGCTTGGTCTAGCCGTCTCCTAATTACTCATTGTTGTCCTTTAAGATCTCTTCTATGACGGCCAGGAAGGAGGTCAAGGGTATGATTAGTTTCATGTCCAAACCATTCCACATGCTCTGCCACCACACATTAGCGCACGCCGACTGATGATCGTCGTGCCACAGGCCCAGATGAATTGATCTTCCATTGCATTTGATTGCATTCATATCAAGTTTTATTTCTGTGCTGCATTAATCTCATATCATTGCATTTCATTGCACCCACACTAAGTCTTATCCTAGGCTACATTATTCTTTTCATCCAGACTCCTATTTATTAAAGAGATTGTTCATTACTGTAATATTACCCAACGCTGATCAATGTATAAATATTAATAGTTTGATATCCAGATATTGTTCATAATTCATAAAAGTGTGATATATATATATTGTTCAAATCCATCAAATAAATCTTTTGACTTTGCAAAACAACCTACTTCTTGGTTCAGTTAGACCGGGAGGATTCAAAGAGAGGGGCGTGATATAAGGGTACATTGTTCAGAAATAAAAGAACTTTTGACATAACAATATATAATTAAGGGTTCCAGCTGGGCATCTCACGCCAGGCATTGACTTAGGTGGAGTGCTGGGTTGAAACCACTTACACCACGAGACAATTGGACAGTTCATATTGCGTCTTCAAAGGAAGATAACCTATTGCGATTTTGCAAACTTTAACAATGACGAAGCTATACGCCTGAGGGTGATAGAAGGGTGTTTATCCTCACAATTCAAAAAACACCTGTTGAAGAAACCCCTCCCACTACAGGAAATCGCAGAATTAGAAAGGGTCTACGAAAGGGTCAATGCACAGGCAGCCAACATTGAGAATCCAAAGAAGTTGGACACTGTTCCCACCATGATCAACAACCCGCAATGGCAGGCAAGCCCCCAGGCACATCACCCCGCCAGGACGCCTGGAGCTCAGCCCGCCAAAACCCACCCGGGAGGCAATGCTATCGCTGCGGCTTCGAATTCCCACACAAAGGACAATGCCCCGCCATCGGCAAATGTGTATGAGATGTGGCCAGGAAAACCACTTCCAAATCATGTGTTGGGAAAGAGCCCCTCTACTGACGGGGTACAGACCTCCACCACAACTGACTCTCCCCAGGAGATATGACCCAATGAGGCCTCTCAACCTGCGGGCTGTACCCGGAGAGAGACGGTGCCAGGAACACCCTCAACAGGGATACCAGCCACACGCAACATATCACGGGTTCGTCCGGGCTGTGGAGAACCAACAAGTAGACATGCCAGGTGGAGTATATGAAACTCGTGAGCACATCCGCCATGCACAACCCGACGATGGAGAAGACCAAAGAAGAGAATTCTAACCGGGGACCCCTGCGAGAACCCACCCGTTGAAGAAGGACCACCAGGCAGAAAACCGTACCATGAATATGACCGAAACAGAAGAGAATATACTCGGCTCATACATGACACATGCGATGACAGTACAGCCCAAAGGTTACAATGCACCTCAGAGGACTCACAACACCATTCCTCATCGACACAGGAGCTACTGTCAATGTAATGAATGAGAATACGTATGAGGCATTAATGAGAGTGTGTCCTCTATTCCCACCCAAGCCCGCATCTTCCAGTGGGGAGCGACCTTGCCACCACAATCCAAAGTGAATTCTTGTGCGAACTAGTGCACAGAGGTTGATGAGTCCCAGTCACGATCCACATCATCCACAGCCCAGTAACTGGGAGGTGTCTCCTCAGCTACAAAATGACCACTGCCTTACAACTCATTGACATTCAGTGTGACCCATCTGGGGCGATAAAAGGCTTCCCACCCCGGGCCCACTCCATACACACCCTGTCCCGAAGCGCACTGGACATGGACAAACTGAAAACTGTGTTCGCCAACTTATTTAAGGGTGTAGGCATGCTGAAGGACACTGTAATTCGATTCCACATCGATCCCACAGTACGGCCCATACAGCAGCACCCCAGGAGGATAGGGTGCCACCTACAGGCTAAGGTGACACACGAACTACAGCTATTGCTGGACAATGATATCATCGAGAGAGTAGAAGGGCCCACTCTGTGGGTGTCCCCTCTGGTAGTTGTCCCCAAGTCAGATGGGCGCCTTTGCATCTGCGTCGACATGAGGATTCCCAACACCACGATCCAAAGAGAGAGACATCCAGGCACAAACATCGAGGACATGCTGGTGAGACTCAACCAGGCCACCCAGTTCTAGAAGCTGGACCTGAACCAGGGCTACCACCAGCTAGTCATCGACCCTGAATGAAGGCCGATAACACGTTCATGACGCACAAAGGCTTATTTCGGTACAAACGACTGAACTTCGGAATATCCTTGGCTGCCGAGATATTCCAGGAGACAATACGCAGGTTGATAACGCCAGTCACCAACGTTTTCAACTATAGCAATGATATATTAGGGTTTGGAGTCACCCAAAAAAACCACGACAAGACATTAAGGCAGGTATGCAACATCCTTCATGAGGCTGGTCGAACCCTTAATGGCCCAAAGAGCACCATCAACCAGCACAGCCTGTGGTTCTTCAGACACATCTTCTCTGATAAAGGCATCATGGCAGACCTGACAAAATCAGCGTGATTGTCAACTTGGAGTCCCCGAATGACGTGTGTGAGCTGCGATCCTTTCTTGGGATGGCAGGGTACTGTGCCCGATACCTGCCCCACTACGTGACGCTGACCAGCCCGCTTTGAAAACTTCTCATGCAAGACCTCCCATCGTTATGGGATGAAAAGTGTGAAGCTGCATTCTCCACGATCGAAAAAGAAGCTGGCAAACAACCGCCAGCTAGCGTATTTCAATCCACAATGGGACACAGAAATCAAAGTGGATACCAGCCTGGTCAGATTGGGGGCCATCCTAGCCCTGATCAACCCACAACTAAAGGCTGAGACACAGGTAGTGGTGTATGCCACTGGAGTGCTCACTTCCATTGAGCAGGCCTACTCTCAAGCAGAACGTGAAAGTCTATTAAACAAGAAAGAAAGTACTGCTACGTGGAGGTTCTACCAAAGCAGATTCAAATTTTGAAAAAAAGGAATTTATATTCTGGGGAACCCTTTTCGATTACTAGTGGAACTTATCCATACATGCATAACCTGTGATGATGTCCAGAAAAAAACACACAAGGAGAGTCCGCTTAGTAAATAAAGTTGATTGAAATAAAAAAAAGCAAATGGTTCTCTTGTTTACACTTGTACATATAAAGAAGGGGTGTGCTTTGAACAAAAAATGTGTATAGTTTGCATCAACACAAAAAAACACATACACAATACATTGGATCCCTAAGCAAATGTGGTTAACTAGGGAAGCCAAAAAAACAGACATGAAAACCAGTACATCAAAAAATAATTAGTCTATCTGTGTGTTATTGGTAAATTATAACGTGGGGTTTGGAAAAACAAGAAAAAGAATGAAAAGATATATATAAATATATATAATACAATGTCACATAATGCACATTGATTACTCAGATACCCAGTCTCTGGTGCAATGAAAATCCTGATAAACACATATCAAAAATCCTTTAGACATATGTTGTATCTGTGGCAGTAAGAAATCTAGTCATCAAATGCCACACCTTCAGTCAACGGACGGCAAATGTCTAATGCATAAAAACTTCTAATGTGCATCGGCCAGAAACAGATGCCTTAGTGTGCATTGGACAAAAGATAGGTGCCAACGTTGCAGGGGGTGGGGTCCTGGTTCCGTTAGTAGACAGTTGTAGAACATGTGCCAGGTGTCCGTCTATGATCCCTCTAGTTGGGCTTTTTGGTCCCCTTACAGGAAAATGTTTAAGTTTCGGCGGCAGTCAAGTCCTGGTATCAACAGAATCAAAATGATTTCTAGTTGAACATGGCAGCCGCCTTCTTCAGGGTGCAAACTATTGGCTCCTGTAACATAAAGAAACCAAAAAGAGTGGAAAAAATTAAGTGAAAGAGGTTGTCCTTTTGGAGATAAATTGTGTATATTCTTGCTGGACATTTTAGGCAGCTAGTAACGAAGACATGCAGTGAATGCAATGGAAGTCTTGCAAAAAATTCAAATGTGTTTATATGGTTAGGCTAGGAGTAAGAGAGGGTCAAAACAGAAAACCTAAAATTGAACTGCCAATAGTCCAATGTGGTCGGCATACATTTGACTTGTATTAACTCACCACAAATATACTTGAAGGTGTCTCGTGTTGAGGCCTGCTCTTCTGTCAAGCAACTGCATCCAAATCAGGATGTCAAATTGAAAAAGAATCACGCGTCCCTGTTGGGTGCCACTGATAATGGAGAGCAAGAATGTTGTGGTTGTGATCCAAAAACAGCAAAAAAAACCTACAGAAAAAAAAGGGGGTGGGGGAACGAGAACGGGGGGGGCGGAAAGAGAGAAGAAAGGGTGTGTAGTTACATACACATCTCTCCATACTAAGCGCATGCATTTAGGAAGAGCCCTGAACTGTAGTCGAGCTCCTCTCAAGACCTATATTAAGTAGGTATGTCACTTGTTTTTGTAAAGAATATATTGGATAGTACCTGAGGTGGACGCATGTGCGGACTCCCTTGCGGTAGTTCAATTTGACAGAATGTGATGAAAGGTCCCATGTGTCATATACAATTTCGTAGGGTGTAATCCTCACGTCAGTCTAGCCTTTGTAAATCTACTACCTCTATATAAGGGTGAAAAAATGAAAGAAAATCAAATGAGTGTGCTGTGGTACCCATCTGGTCTAGCTACCATCCGTTGTGGCAAAAGGATTTATTTTCTGTATCTTTCGCATCCGTCCGACGCATTTTACCTGGGAGGGTATGCACTGCAGGCTGGATCCGTTCAAAGACCTGCGTTCAGCTCTGGGCAGCGGGCTTGGGGAAGAAATTCCCCTGTCTGTAGATCTGTGCCTGCCGTGTGTGGAGCGGTTATGCTAATAGCTGCAGCTCTGCTGGATGTGGCTATAGGTGTGGCGTCGGCATCCAATCGGGTTGCAGAAAGTGCTGGGCCCCAATTGGATGTGACATACTCGCCCCGGAAGTCGGTGCAACTGTCTACAACCTCCAAAGAAAAATGCTTTCTGTACAGAGCTCTTGTGCATACAAATAACGCGAGGCTGGTTGCGATGTCAGTATATGAAAATTGGTAAGACCTTAACATATGAAAGTTGTGTGTGTGGCAGCAATGTCAAAGAGGGGCCGTACAATAGACCGGCCATCCGTGGGTGTGTCACCATCATCCAATCAGGGTCCCGGAGGATCGGGCCCTGATTGGTGTCGTCATGAGCATGGTCTGAAGGGATTGACATATAGTGGTGGCAGGGGACATGGGACAGCACAAGTGTGTACCTACGTCTAGACAGTGCTGTAGTTGGACCCTCGGTTACTAGAACCATAGGGAGCCTCTACATCAATCCGCTTGTCTAAGAGAGGACAGGGGCCTGGTTGTGAGACAACCCCCATCTACCTCAGTTGCAGGATGTGTGTATTCCAATGTAATGGGGAAGCCAAACATTAGAAGACATATGTGAGTGTTCCTATCCCTACCAAAATCGAGTGCGGCGGGCAAAAATGGCCGGGTGGGACTGTAGTTGTATGTGGTGCGTCCCTAGACAGAGTGGTTCAAAAGTGCCTCTGTTGGTGTATCGGACATCATCTGTGTTCTGGGTGAAAACAATGCCAGGAAAGTGTCTTCTAGTCCTCGAATGTGGTCGGACATTATTCAGTGTTAAAGGTGTCCGGTGATCCTGTAGGACTAACTGCCATGGGATACTCGTAAAATGGCAAAATTATGCTTTCCTCTGGGGGACCACATCCCGTAGGGATGTTTATCTAGCAAGTGACCCGATGGGGGAGCCAATGGTGCTCACTGATGTGGAAAATACTGTTCATTGAATCCCTAGGTCACTGAGTCCATCCTGTGAATCAATCTGCACTCCAAATCGAGAAGGCGGCCTTGGATGTTGGGGCCATTCTGAACTCGTTCAAGCACCCACCATTTCAAATCTCGTGGCCCGTGCTTCTTTTCCATGTAGTGTTGTACTAGGGGGGAGGAGAGGTTCTTGAAGTGGACCCTAGATTGGTGTTCTGAGATCTGTATGCCAACATTGCGCATTGTTTGTCCCACATATTGCAAATGGCATGGGCACTCAATGCAATATACAGCTTGATTAGTTTTGCAGTTCGACACATCCTTCAGGGTCCATGTCCTGTCTCCCAGTTGGAATTGTTGCATTTTTTGGGTAAATTGACAAACCGAACATGAACCGCAAGGATAATGTCCTGTTAGAGGACGAAGGTTGCATAGGTTCCCTTGAGTGGTCTTTTCAAAGTACGTTGAATGAACCAAGTGTTCTCTTGTTTTTGTTGGTTAGGTAAACAGAGTCTCACTATGGGCCAACATTTGTGAATAATCTTTTAATGTCAAAGACATGTTGTCCATGGGTCACCACACAGGTGATCTGATCTCCCTCTGTGTTGGATATTTTGGGGGTCAGGAGTGAATCCCTACAGGTAAAGCAGGCTCTTTTGCATGCCCGGAAGACCAATTTCTTCGGGTAGCCTCTTTCTCGTAGCCTACTGCTCAGAAGGGTGCATTATGGTAAAAGTCATCGAAAGAGGTACAGTGTCTAAGTATCCTCAGAAACTGTCTGTATGGTAAATTATCTTTAAGATGTTGCGGATGATCACTGTTAAAATGTAATAAAGTTTTGCGATCTGTAGGTTTGTGAAAGGTATTGCAGACTAATTTCCCTTGTTTATGTCCAATGGTAAGGTCCAGAAAATGCACTGAAGAATTGTTATATTCCATAATGAATTGAATGTTGGGGTTGCACGTGTTGAGCCATGAGAAGAACTCATTAAGTGATTCCTCTGATCCTTCCCACAGACAGATCACATTGTCTATGTAACGACACTAGTGCTTGATGTGGCCCTGCCAACTGTTCGTCTGATCAAACACAAATTCATTCTCAAATGTTGCCATGAATAGGATTGCCAAACTCGGGGCAAATGTTGCCACCATGGCCATTCCCTTTATTTGTAAGTAGAACTGTCTGTTGAACTCGAAGAAGTTTTTACATAAGGCCAAAGTCATGACCTCAATAATGAATTCGGTGGGACGTGTCTGTATGTTAGCTGGGATAAGGTGTTCATACACACAGTCTATGGCATCCTGCTGAGGGATACTGATGTACAATGACTTAATGTCCCGAGTCACCAGAAAATGCTTCTGCGGGTCAAAATCCAAATTCTCGAAAAGTTGAATACTATGCATAGTGTCCCGAATGTAAGATTCCGTGCTTACACTAATGGGTTTCAAAAAGTAGTAAACAAATTTATACAAAGGTTCTAGTATCGACCCGCATCCAGAGACAATTGGTCTCCCTGGGTAGTTTGTGGAATCTTTATGTATTTTGGGTAAGGCGTATAGACATGGAGATCTACCCTGTGATGTTAATAGGAAGTCAGATTCGATTTCTGTTATCCAATCCCTTTCTAACGCAAAGGATATAAATTCAGAGATTTCTATTTTCAAATCTTTATTTGGATCTTTCTTTAACAGTTTGTAACTTGCCTGTTCATTCAACAGGTCCATGATCATTTGGTAATACTGGTTAGATTTCATGATAACAATTTTGCCACCCTTATCAGCGGTTTTATAATCAGTTCTGGCTTTCTGGAGAGTTCCATGAGGGCCTTTCTTTCGAGTAAAGTCATATTCTGGTACCTTCTAGGGCCATTCTTCCAGCTCATTTCTTTAAGATCTCTCAATACACATCTTTCAAAAGTCAGAAGATCGTCCAGGATCTGGTTGTCGGTGGGTGTGAAAGTGGATTTAGGATGCAAGCCTGTATCATTCGGTGCTTCAACTTCTTTATGTTCAAGAAAAAACATGCGTAATCTAATAGTTTGTAGGAACCATCGGATTTACATTTCTGTATTGTACCAATCTGTATTCAAAGTTGGTACAAAGGATAAACCTTTAGATAATACTGTGATTTGCATTGCTGTTAGTTGAGTCTGAGCCAGATTAAAAATTGATAAATCATTATCGGCATCTAGGTTTATCTCCTCCGTCGTCTCGTTCGTCTGCGTTGGCTCTGGAACAGAGAATTCCTTGGGGGAGGGCCCCATCCTGCCCCTATCCCTCCTTGTCCTAAAACAGGAGGGGGGACGTGGTGGGTAGATTTGTGATTGGGGTCAGCCGAATTGATTATATTGGTAAGGGTTGTAATTATAATTGGAGCCACCACTCGAGGAGCTACTGCTCGACCCTGAGAAAGTCACCCCTCTCTTCATGGGTCCTTGTCGACCGGTTGGGGTGTTGCCTGGCTGTTTGTTGGATTTGGAATATTCCTCAGTTGAATATGGATAAATTAATTCTAATTTGAATTCCTTGATATCCTTCTGCAGTTTATTGGTTTTCCTAGCCAGGGTATTAGTTTTAAAGGTGGCAAAGTGTTTATTAATCGCTTCTATTTGGTTTTTAGCATCAGTAATAAGAGTGCTGTTAGCAAATGTAGTCTCTTCAGCATCAATGTTTTTTGTAAATCTGAGCTTTTCCTTTATGCAGTTGTGATAGTCAAGACCATTGGGTCCCTACTGCACTTGGTCACAATATAACTAAAATTTGTAGTATGCTCCTTGTCTTCCAGAAACAGACAGGTTCATTGCGGACAACTAAACCTGTGGGAATGATACTAGCCCTGAGATATTCTCTGAGAATGTGTCCGTGCAGTTCCGTCCGGAAAACTTTTTTCTTAAGTTTTAAAAGATCCTCGCTTGTGCTGGTTGAAGGCACAGACGTATTAGATCCAGCTGAGGTCAAAGAAAGAGGTTCCTAATAGTAATTCCGAGGTTTCCTCCTCGGTATAGCTAAGTGTGGTGCTTTCTGCTATAACCTAAAAACTAGGGGTCCTGATGCATAGCCATGCAGAACGTGAAAGTCTAGCATCTGGGCATGCAAGAAGTTTCACCACTTTATCATCGGTACAACATTCATTCTCATAACAGACCATTACGCTCTCCTATCCCTATTCGGGAACCCCAAAATCAAAATGCAGCCACTCATAGAGCGTTGGGGCATTTGCCTCCAGGAGTATGACTACAACATCGTCCACAAGCCCGTGGGGTAAGCCAATCCGGCAGACTACCTGTCAAGACAACCTGACAGTGCCCCAGACGCCAACATGCAGTTTGAGGCAGAAGCATACATCGCATAACTATCCTTAAATGCCCTGCGCCTGACCATCACGAAGGAGCTGTTCGTGGAACAGTGCAGGGCCGACCCAACCATCCAAGTGGCCGTCCAGCTATCCGGTCAAATGGCACAACGAGTAGAGTGCTTGCTTTGACATCTGTGCAGAGCTTGCTAACGCAGGTTTAAATCCCGGAAAGGCCAAACTCAGCCTTTTATCCTTCCGAGGTCGATAAATGAGCACCACACACCGTGTGTAATAATAAGCAGCGCTCAGATACACGAGGGTCCGTAGCGCTATATAAATGCAAAATTATTATTATTATTGTTATTATTATGAACACAAACAGGTGGCGACATGTGATCACAGAATGCTTCGAGACTGGGGAGGTGCACAGGAGAGACTTACAGAGAATTGAGAGAATACACAGCGAGCTAGCTACAATGGAGCACGGGACACTATTTAGAGGAAGCCGGCTAGTGGCACCCAAAAGCCTCAGGAAAGCCCTTGTCGTAATTGCACAGGAAGGACACAGGGGCATAGCCAATATGAAAAAGGTTCTCCGTAATCAAGGCTGGTTCCTGTACATGGACACCATAGTTAAGGACACCCTGAGGCACTGCTCACCATGTCAGGTGACAGTAGCAAGTGCACCCCCATGCCCTCTCCAAACTGTTCAGCTACCGGGAGGACCCTGGCAAAGGGTGGCACTGGACTTCTATGGGCCACTAGAAGAGGGAGGACATCTTCTGGTGGCGATCGATGAATATTCCCGGTTCCCCCGGGTGAAGCATGTTCCATCCACGGCCTTCCACCAGGTGGTAGCTGTAGTTGATGAACTATTCAGCAAATGGGGTGTCCCCAACATTGTGAAGTCAGACAACGGTCCCCCATTCCAGGGGCAAGAGTTTAGAAGATTTACTGCACACCTAGGATTCCACCATCAGAAGATCACACCCCTGTGGCCGCAAGCCAATGGCATGGTGGAACACTTCATGGCAACCATAAATAGGACAAGCCAAAACGTTGCTGCAGACCATACTTCCATGGCCCAAGCCATCTCCCAAATGCTGAGGCGCTACAGAAATACACCTCGTGAGACAACCGGCCAAAGCCCGGTTGAACTCATGATAAAATACAAACCCCAGACAAGGCTACCTCACCTGGAGGATTACACCCCGGCCCAAGATGCTGAGATCAGGGAACGCAACGCCATGAAGAGGAAAAATGCCAAAGAATGGACTGATCATAAGCAGAAAGCCAAAGAGCCCCAGATCCCGATAGGCGAGATCGTACTAGTCAGGCAGACACAACAACGGAAAACAGACTCCAGGTACAGACCCGAGCCCCTGGTGGTCACCGAAGGGAAAGGGTCCATGGTCACGGCTTTGGTAGGCTATGGGGAGATAACAAGGAACGTATTGTTCTTCCGCAAGTTGTTCCAAGAAGAACCTGAAGACGAAGCGCAGGTGGCGGAAGAAGAGGCAGAGGAAGAGGAAACCCAGGCAGAGCCGCCGGAACACCCACCACCAAAGGCACCTGATGGGGATGCTGGTGACCCACGCGGCCACCTGCAGCGAACTGTACAGAACCACCCACGTCTCATCGAACAGATGTAGGCCACAGACTTCCGTGATAAGTAAGGAGGTGGGGGAGTTAGGGGTTAATGGCACTGTTTCCTTTAATGAAAGCGAAACTAGAGACTGGGGAAGGAAATGGGAGGGCTGGGAGGAGGAAGGGGGGCACGGGGAAGAGGCAGAGGGTGCAGAGTTAATAAAGAGGTTAGACGCAACACTTGAGCTGGTGCACGTTATTGTGTGAATGGGCCCAGGCCAGATGTAACAGATCGTCTCCTTAAATGTTCTCTCTTCCACTGTCTTCCTATCTCGAATTCAACTTAGGCTCCCTTGCCTTCTATATAGTCTACTGAGAGGCTTAATTACTCCCCATCTTGATCCGATAGGTGGTTTCCCAGCCTTCTTGTCCTAGCCTTCTCACAGGAGTAGGGGGTTAGCCCTAATTTTGGGCATTTAAAAGTGCATCCAGTTTGTGAATTCCAGTTGTATTTTTAAATGCCCTGAAATGCTCTCTGATATGTGAAAAAGAGGTGAAGAAGGGCATCTGAATGAGCTCATCTAGGATGATGCACCCATTCAGATGCCCTTTCTGAATGGGTCTGATGTTTTTTTGCCACATGTGATGAGACGCTAGCTCCAAAAAGTGTTTGAGAATTTCACCAAAGGGCTAACTATTGTTCTCCTTCTAATCTGCCTAAAAACAAACAGCCCTCAAAAATGCAATTAACTTGTGATGATAAACAAAGAAAGATCATACGGAAACTCTCTAGGAAGTATATGGGACAGATTCTTCATCTTTATCCTGCGTACGGAGCCCAACCTTTACAGCTGGAAGAAGCACCATGAACACGGTAAGGAGGCAGGCCATGACAGAATCATTCCAGGTGGCATTTTCAGCTGACTTGTGCTTACTTCAGTCACTGTCTAACACATTGAAAAGTTGTATTGTTTGGTTTGAGTGTGCCAAATCTGTTTGCAAGTAAACTGGGTTGAACGGAATAGGAATTAATTCACAGTTTTAGAGAATAAGATTCAATATGCTGGATGAAGCAGGCCACTCATCTGAGCCTCTGATTAGACAATCTCTGTCACAGTCTCAAAAATAGCTGTATTTAGTTTCTTCTGTAATGAAAGAAAAGAACAGGTGAGAATGTCTATTACTCGCCTCATCTCCAAAATATACACTTTGACCAGAGAATATGACTCACTGCCTCATTCCATTGAGATACAGTGGATCTACAGCTGTCTAGACTCAGGGGACATCAGTCTGTGGATGTAGATGAGGCACATGGAAAAAGATGAACGTGTGTTTTTAGTGTTGTACAAAAACTACTGTGGCCCCCACTTGCCTTTATGTACCAGTGCAAAACCCACATATATAGCCCAATCATTGCTTGATTGAATACTACCATTAATGAAAAGCCTGTTATCCCTCCCCTCATGGATAAAAGGCAGAGTTCAGAAGTGCACTCAGAGCAAGGCCGAACGCACAAGGAAGCAGCTATTCCGGCCCTGCAGTTAAAGCGGAGGCGAAAGGCAGAGAGACCTGGATGGACGAGGGATATGCCCTTGCCCTTTACAACTCAGATCCGTGACACCTCCAAAAGGGATAAGCAGAAGACCGGGAAGTCCAGCTGGCGTGTGGTGTGACAGGTGTCAGCAGCACACAGGGCCCTCCCACGCTGATTGTCAAAGCGGGGAGAAGCGCTTGCCGCCATGGTGCTGTCCTTGACTCCTAAAACAAGAAACTCCTACAGGTCAGCACAGCTGATGAGTCGGAGAAGACAGATAGGAAAACCGAACTGTGCTGGGCCCAAGGTTGCACGTGGTAACCTTTTTGAATAAAGAACTTGTGTAATTGAACTTTAAAGGAACCCTAGCAAAAGGTTCAGAATTAGACTGGTCAGGTGTCGTGGGGACGCTCATTTGAAGGACTCTGACAGAAGTCTTTTTTGGGTTGTGTCATTTTGTTGAAACTATGAAAACCAAGAGGCCTTAGGAGAGGCTAGTATGAAGTGTCAACGTGGTCCTATAAGGATCAAGCAAAACCCCTAGTACACTCAAAAGTCTTTGACACATTGGAGAAAACTGGTTGAACTATGAAACTAGCAAATGTGAACCCGACAGAGGGATGCCTGCGAGTTCAGGGTAAAACAGTTATATACCTGTGAACAGTGTGACGACACATGTGAACTCGGCTGAGGGATGTTCACAATGGATAGTTGGTTAAAAAGACATTGAGAATGTTGAATTATATGTTTTTGAGTGAAAGGCCGTAGTGAACCCGATTGAGGGAGGCTAACATTGCAAGAAGGATCGGAGCCCAGCTGAGGGAATCCAAAGGGAGAAGAGCAATCGCCCAACATGAAGAATTACCAAAGGAACTTCTGTTTTGTTTAGTGTTTATGGTTCAACAGGCCTTCTAAGGCAAGAGACTTTGCCAGAAAGAGACTTGGCCCCAGAAGGTACTGGCACCATTGAAAGGTACTATAACCTTGTGCTGGAGAGGCACAGGAGTGTGCTGTGTTCAAAGGTCCTGACTTTTCCCATGCTAAAAACATGGGGGAGGGAGAGCCCCGGCTATAAAATCCTAACTTATCAATTGTGAACACTTCTTTCTTTTCTTGTGAACATTATCCCACATTCTTTTTTAAATTAGCTGTAGGCATTGGCAATAGTTTTTTTTAGTATGGGCTCTTTTATTTGACAAGATGCCACTAGTACTGCCTTATTATTATTTGATGGTCTAGCTTGCTCCCACCTTCGATTTAGGTTTAGATTAGGCATTTTCCCAACCAATTTATACAGTGTAATAAACACCATTGAACTGTGATCACTTGTGTCTGTCTTTACTGTTGCCACCATGAGCTCTGTACAGTTGTCTGTGTCTTGCTGCATGATGCCGTCACACATTCCAATTAAAGAATACTAATGGTCATCTTGAGGCGATGAGGCCTTCCTCTTCCTTTGGACTTACCTGCTGTCTCGTGTCTGTATGTGTACTGAGGGAGTTCTGCAGGTGTCTTATCTGTGTTAGGCTCCTAATGAATTGCCAGTGTTTCCCCTGTCTGGATCACATGTTAGGATACCGTGCTTGAGAGTGGATTTCCTTCTATTTATTAAAGTTTTAGCTCATTCTTACAAGCATGTTCCGTTCAATGTGGCCATTTGGGACACTAGTCAGTTACCTTCTAACAATATTTTGGCTCACTGGTCTCGTGTACCTGGACATCAATGGTTATTCATGTTCATATTAAAAATTCATTAACTTGGGCGTCTAGCACTTCTCTTAACTTGGGAGTCTACCACTTCTCTTCTTGGAAACTGATATATTGTGTCTGTGTTTTGTGTGCTCTACGAACTACTTTTAGTCCTTACTTGTGTTGCACAATCAAACTAATCTTTTATGTCAGATTGCGTATACATTCACTCTGGTTAAGCAAATTGTTTCCTGGGGCTCAGTTTAAATCATATTGTCAACCACCTCTAGACCCATAAGGTGGTGAGGCTGCCTCAGTTTGTAACGTTTCTCACCACTGCGGTAGTGAGGTGGTACCGGGGCAGAAGCTGGTAATGACGTATTCATCTGCATAATCACATTCCCCCCCTTTGTTCGAATTTCTGACCATGTGCATACTTCTGCCAATTTCAATATATTCATCTTTGTGTATCCATATCTGCCTCCTTGTGATACGCATTCTTCGGGACCATAGTTCATGTAGTAACAATCCTCATTCGCTTCACGATCCACCCAATGGTCGGTGTAATTGTGGGAGTCAACGGGACATTCAACAACGTCCCAGGATGTCCAAATGGATGGTTTAGGAGGTAGAACCATTGGCTTTTCATCTGTTTGTAATTGAGCTTTCACATTCACTTTTATGGTCATTTCCAGTGCCATCTTGCTTACTTTTTCACACTGGTTCAAGGCACAAATAGCTGTCTTCCACCTCTGACACCATCTTGGTATGCGGTTCCTGTAGGGCTGTGATAGCCTCTGTTAGAATCCCATTCTCCCCATCCTTTGCTGGTGTGTATTATCTTAGACGCCTCCCTCCATGCTTGTTTTGAAGGGGCATTAATCTCACTGCTCTCAACTCTTCCTTAATTAATTTAAACCCTTATATATTGCAACAACTCCCATCTAGTTCTCTGCAACAATTTTGGATTTATAACTGCTTGCATGACAGGAGGAATGTACGAGGTAAAGAACATTGTCGTTCTGTTGAACAGTTTATGTGTATGTCATAACAGGCTTCTATTGATTTTGCAGAAAAATAATTCTCCCTCCGTGTACGTTTTTGGGTAAGAGACCTATTATTTTTAATGTTTTTACTCATCAGGAGGAAATCACCAATGTGCACCTCACTTTGAGGGACCACCAGTGCTGGTACACTTATCAATATGGATCAGAGACCTCCCCAATTTGGGGGAAGCTGCATGTAGGCCTTGGGACCACTAGCCCAATAGTGGTCCATTAGTACTGCTGTACCTACTTTCATGCCTGGCACGTCAAAAATGCTTCCGCAATCTGTGTTCATTCCAACTTTCACCATGCTCTTATTTCTGAAGCACAGAGTCGCATTATTAACTGGTAATATGGGTACCGGTCCTCCCTCATCTTCTACTCAGGTGAACAGTTCAGTATATTGAGGCAATTCTTCTAGGCACACTTTATTTGAATTCTGCACAACCTCCTCATTCAGTGCCGGGAGTGCTAGGGCTTTGCAGCCTATCAATCCGTTGACCCACACATTGGTGGTAAGTGCCCTTCCTTTTGCATCTAACTGGCCTCTATTCCAGCCACCAGGTATTTCTTTACCTTATGCATCAGTGAACTGAAGCAATTTGTGACCTTCTATTCTAATCTCTCGCCTATTAGGGTCCAACATTATACATGTCGTTACCTTGTGTTGTGTTTAAGCAATGATCATCAGGGGCAATTGTTTTATAAAACCCTCACATGGAGAGACCACCTTACTTACTCACTGATGATGGCTGTTTGATCCTGGAATTGTCCTTGTGTCATGCATAGTGCATGATGTGTCAAGCAATGTGCTGTGTTCACAGTTACTTCTGTTGCTATAAAAGCTCTAGAGGCACTCATGGCATACGGGATGAGGGAACATACAAAACACCTCTCATGAGACTTCTCCCTCCCACTTCGCTCATATGTTTGTACCACATGTAATTGGTAACGTGGAGGGAATTTTACCAAATACTTGCTCAATTGGTTTTGGTTATCCTGCACACCTCTTTTTAATCTTTTAATTAGTGTGCTTGCTTCAGGGAATGCTGCAAGTGTCATTTCACTTGCCATTCTTTCAGTGAATATACTTGTGTTATTCTCACTGGATACTGGCCTTGCCATGATGTAAGTGCTATACTCTTTCATGCTATGCAAATAATAAAATAAACACAACAAAATGAGAAAGATGCTGTTACAATCATGATAGCCAACATATCTGCTTTTTGAAGATATCTATATGCATCAGCTCGCCTAGGCAGTAAAAGAGAAAATGTGGTACTTTTCAAGATTTACATATTGCTTCAGGACAACTGACCTTCTACTGCATAAAGTGAAACTTACTATAAAAATAAAATAATTCTCTTATTTCTAAAGCAGTGTATGTATTGTTCAAAAGAAACGTTGTCATAAAAAAAGAATTCTCATAAAATCAAGAAACAGTGTAAAACAGAGTCTTTGGGGCATTTTCAATGTCTTCTTAGGACACAAAAACTATTGCTCAGCCTCCATGCTTCTCGTTTATCTTGCTGCTGATTGTGTCTGGTCATCACCCATGTCTGGGGTTCTCTTATTTCTTCCTCACTGTCGACCTTTTTGTAGTTGGACAGGGGGGGCATCACAACAGTACTTCTTGATGTCACTCGAATAAAGTGGTGCTCTCTTTCCCTCTACTTTAACTGCAGAAGAGCTTGCTTCTTATACAACGTAAGGCCCTTCAAACCTAGGCTCTGCCATCATCTCACAAAATGTCTGCAAAAAACTTCATCCACTTGAATTTTTGGTGACTCTTGAGCCCACCTTTCTCGCCTGCACTTGTTTGGAGATACATTTCAGAGATTTAGTCATAGCCATCAAATAGTCATGTATTTTTTACCAAGTACAACAGCTGAATCCTCAGCATCAGTTTTAACCAATGTAGGAGGAAGAATTGTGACAGTCATTATGTATCCTGTCACAAGCTCATGAGGTGTTAGTTGGTGGTCAGAGCCTGACTGGTTGTGTAAGGCAAAAAGAGCCGGGTGAAGGCAATGCAACCAGTTCTTATGTAATATATCCTTTATTTTTGCAATGTGTTCCTTCAAGAAGCCGTTAAGGCACTCTCAAAGTCGATGTTCTTGTTGGTGATAGGCAGATGAGAATTTGTGTCTTATTCCCAATAAGGATGTTATATGTTCAAACACTTTGTTTACAAAATGGGGTCTGTTGTTGGAGCATAGCCCTTCGCATACTACCCATCTAGGAAATACCTCTTGCATGAGGAATTTTGCAGCCAATATGGCATCTGGATATGTCCATAGACCTGCTGCGATCCAGCAGGAGAAAGGGTATATGACTACTTTCATATATTTGAGTTGTTACTGTTTTGAAGCGTATCTATATATTCAATATGCAATGCCAAACTGTTCCAGTAGGACAGAGTATTGCTCCTCTCACTGTTCTTAATGTATGTGCAGCAGTACATTTCTGACACGTCATGCAATTTATAATAAAATTGGTCACATGCTCATCCAAATTGGGGACAAACCAGTTGTCCAAATTCAATGCTGCAAGTCATACTCTGGTGGTATGTGCTGGATAATGGAGTCTCTCCAGCACTACTGTGAGCAACTTGACAGACATAACTGGTTTCCTTGTGCTATGCTGGTGCCAAACTAATTCAGAGGGGGATGATGAGCAACCCCTCTTCCACAACAAATCCTGCTCTTCTTACGGGGCACATTCCAGCAACTACACAATCTGCATTATTGGCAGAAACCTTCTGTCATCACCATGTTATGTGTAGGTGTGTATTTGTTCGGGGAAATTGTAAGGACTAATAACTCAGGAAAGTGTGCTGCCCTTTTAGCTTCTGCATCGACAGCTTCATTGCCATGAGAAATCACGTCTGCACCTCTCATATGCACTACACACTTGACAATGGTGATTGCTGATGGACATTCAATTGCTTGCAATAGCCTGTCTAACAATGGTGCATGCTGTACTGGTCTGCTGACTGCGTGCTGGAAGCCTCTCCTTTTCCAACATGAGAATCCTGAATGCACTGTCATTGTCACATAGGCAGAGTCAGGATGCACTGTAACCACCTCAGCCTTATGCTCCTCAAGTGCAAAAATGATAACTACCAACTATGCTGCTTGCACTGAAAAATATGCTGGCAATCCTGTGATTTTTCACAACTTCAAATATCCTGTTGTCTATTGCCTTCAAAACAGTTGTTCCACTATGTCGTAATACACTGCTCTGATCTATTATTGATGACCCATCAGCAAAGAGAATTACACACTCAAATTAGTGTAGGTAATGCAATCATGTACATAAACTCCCTCTTCCTCTGGTTCTCCTATGACACTTGCCGGGTTCATTGTGTGACACCTTACAATTTAAATGGATGGAATTGAGATTATCTTCTCGTAGCCCGATGCTCTGTGTCTAGTCAATGTGCTTTTGGGTTTCTCAAGGATGACAAAAAGAGTATGTTCTACATATAATATAACTGAACAGCCCATTGTTGTATAAACTGACTTCTCAATTGCAAAGGCTGTTGCAGCCAATGCTTGTTCACGTAGGTGATAGCCTCTGATTACTGGATCTAAGATCATGCTGTAATATGCCAGTGGGTTGTGTCCTAATGAAGTTTTCTGTGTGAGGACAGTCACCCTCACAACTCCATTTGAATGGGAGAACAAGAATATGTCTTCATTGTAACCTGGGATCCCTAACACGGGAGCTGTGCGGATTGCTTTTTTCAATTCATCAACTGCATCTTCCATCTCACCTGTCCATGCCACATCATTCCTCTTTGTCTGCGCTTCTTTCAGTCCTTCTAAAAGTGGCCTAACATATGTGCTACAGTCAAAGACCCATACCCTGCAAATGTTGCAGAGTCCCAAAAACGGTTGCATTTCCTTTATGGTATTTGGCCTGGCTGTGTTGCTAATTGCCTCTGCTCTTTCAGGTGTCACCTTTTCCCCCTCCTTTGATATTATCTGGCCTATAACACTTAATCCTGACAATATTGCAATTTCTCTTTGTCCACCCTGTAACCTTTTTAGCAAAAACTGTCAATAATTTAATTGAGTCATTCCTGCACTCTTCCTGTGTTGCACTGCAAACTAATAAGTCATCCACATACTGCATGGCCATGCCATATGTTTGGACATTTCCCAGGTCCATTTGCAGCACTTGATTAATGGCACTGGGGGAATCACAGTAACCCTGTGGAAGACAGCTGTGCTGTAATCTGGTTCCGGGATTGGTGAACAAGATCAACTATTGTGAGTCTTCATGCAGGGGAATGAAAAATATTTATTTTTTTCAAATCAATCACTGTAACATAGTGAGTTATAGATGGTATATTAAGTAGTTGTGTTGCTGGATTTGGCACTAGGGCGAATTCTGCTTCAACTATGTTGCTCAGAGGGCATAAATACTGTTTAAATTTCCAAGACACCCCTTTTGCCTTCTTTATGGGGTACACTGCTCTGTTGCATGGTTATTCTGAATGCACTAATGTGCTCTGCCGCACCAAGGCAGCAATGGTTTCATAGATACCCTCATCAGCTTCCTTGGCATGGACATGGGATACTGTTTTACATGTGGTAAAATGGCATTCTTCTTCAGCTTTATTTATACTGCTCCTACTCCTTTTAATAATCCAACGTTATATGGTCTGTTGGTCCACAATGAACTTGGTACTTTTGCCAAATCTTCCTGCATAAATGATGGTACCTTCCTCATCAATACAATAATTGGGGAACCTCTCTGTACTCTCTCTACAAATGGTATGTAAGACAAATATCAAAAATCACCTTGTCATCTGAGTCGTAATCTACAAATAGGTCTTCGTCAGTCAAGTCAGTTAGTCTGCAAGTTGAGTCAAGCGCTACTACTGTGTGCTAGGTTACTCCTTTGCCATCGACTCTGTATAATATCACTCTGTCCTCTCTTTCTATTGCTGCTTCTAATTCGATTGTCATTATTTGACCTTCCTTCACATCCATGGCTATCTCTGGTCTGAACATAAGTTCTCTGGTAATCTCAACTGTGGGGATCATTACGACCCTGGCGCTAAGGGGTTAACAGCGCCGTAAAAGGCTGAGGCGCTGTTAACCCCTTAGCGCCTAATTACGAGGTCCCTTTGCGGGACCCGACCTGAACGGCTGGTCTGGACCAGCCATTAAAGTAGGGACCCGCAAAGGGACCTTCAAGGTAATTATGGTACCGCAATTTGCGGTACCGTAATTACCGCCTTCCCCAGTCCCATTGAGCCCTATGGGGCAAAAATGGGAATGGGGAAGGGCCAATGTTCAATGGGGAATTACCACCCCGCCAACCTTGGAATGGGGTGGTAATTCCCCATTGAACATTGGTGGACGCGGTACAACACCAGCAGCAACCATGGTGCTAATAGCACCATGGGTTACCGCCAGTGTTGTAATGAGGGCCAATGTGTCCTTTATTTGTGGAAGCCATGCCAATAATATCTGTACTCCAAAAAGGAATCCATCTATGTTTAGTGGCACCCCTCTCGGTGCTTTATGACCATACAATGTTCTGATGAACTTGCGAGCATTCACATAATGAATTCATGGTGTGGACCAAATTATTACTTTCTCAGCGAAGAAAACCATCATGTTTAGCTTACTCATAAAGATCTCCCGAATAGGTTGACTGGAGTCTTTTGAGAGTATAACAATGGCATAGCCATCTTGTGCTCTCCGATGGTTATGGACAATTTGTCTGTAAAAGGAACCATTGCCATAGCCCCAGAGAATCCTTGTGTGTCTATTGATATTCCTCACATTGGGACCTTTGCCTCTCAAACACAGGACCCTGTTGCCCCTGTATCACCCAAGAAGGAACAAGTCTTGTCACCTATAGTCATCCTGAACCTCAGTTACTCTTAGGGATCTGGGGTAATCGATAGAATTAGACACATCAAGTCGCTCTGTGGGCTGTCCTATTGTGGAAACATGTTCAGTCCTGTTCCTGTAAAGGGATTCCCTCCCATCATTGTCACACCCCCTACTCTGGATGTTGGCAGTGCCTGTGGCAATATGTTTGCATCCCATTGTACTATTACATTCTTTTGTACTTGTGGTTGCACTTGTGCTTGCTATGTCTGAGATTGTACTACCTGTTATGGTTGTTGTATTTGTGGCTGCACTGCCTGCTGTGCTTGCAGCATTTACAGTGCCTGGGTTTGCTGATACTGCTTGTAATCTTGGACGTTATAGTCTGGAAGTGCAGTGCTATATGGCAGTGGGTATGCTGACCCCCTCTTGGGCTGAATTGTTGCCAGGTCTGTTGCATTTCTCCCCTAATGCAAGCCCATGAAATGTGTCCTAGATTCCCACATTTCCAGCACTATGCTGGAGATCTTCTGAATCATGGTTGCCCTCCATTAAACCGTCCTGCCTGTGGTGCTTGAATTCAAACCATCCTCCTCTAAGTGCAAACCCTCTCCCGTGCGTGTGTAATTATATTCCTCTTTACTGCAAAATGTCCATTTGAACCTGGCCGCATCTGCTGTTCTTTCTGCATGCTGTGGTTCTCTGCAACACATGTTAATACGGCTCCTTCTACTGTCTACTTTCTTTTGGACCAATGTTGCTTCCTCTACCTTTCTCCCCTCAACCATATTTCTGTCCATCTCTTGTTTAGGTCTACAATGATAAACAATGGTCAGTTGTGTCTCGGCCATGGTGTTGCCTCAATCCCCACAATTTTCTTTAACTGCCTTTGTAATTCTTCAAGGAGTCCCAAATTGTTATAGTCTTGTTCCAAGTGTCCCTTGTTTCTAAACACCATTTATCTTGTATGTATTGTATATAAAAAACTGGCTCTTCATCTGGATGCATTTGCTTTGACAGTAACGCACTCATGTTGGATGTGTCTGGGAATTGTACTCTAAGTGCTCTCCAAATGCCTGCTCGAAAATTGTTAAAAGGTGCACCGTCATGTTTGGTGTTTTGTGCTGTCAACCCAGGATACCCTGCCCATTTCCAAATGGCATATTGTTCACCCAATATAGCAGCAAACAAGCTTTTCATATCTCCTACTGCTAAAATCATGTCAGCAGTTTCCGTTTCTAACTCATGAATCGACTGCCCTGCCCCTGCTGTGAGCAATGGTAATTTACAAATCAAATTATTTGTATCTGGCTGTGGCCAAGGTGTATAGTGTGCTAGTCCTCTACCTTTCTGTAATAATGGAAATTGTGTCAGTCCAGTTCTACATACAGGTGCAGTCATACCGTTTGTCTATTTCAGCACGTCTGTCATGCAAACATTCTTACGGCCTGGTAAATATCTTAGCCTCTCTGTCCTCAAACTCTAGTCTTCAAAGAGGATCCCTCCCATACATCCACACATTACTTCTTCTGCTACATCCCCGCCTTCCTCTTGCAGATACTTTCTCCAACTCTCTCTTATACTTGTGCCATCCCTTCCCTTCCTGTACATGCTGTCACTATTCCTTCTCATAACGTCTTCTTCTCTCTTGTCTAATGTTGTGGGCCTACTAATGATGTCCTCAACTTCCTTGCAGAATCCTGCCAAACCTCTATCCATTGGTCCCTCTTCATCTCATTGTATTGTTTGTTTGTATTGTTAATTTATATAGTGCCTATACACAGGAAAGTGTTTCAAAGCGCTCAAGGAGTGTGGGATTAAGTGGAAAAACAACACTCGCTTAGAGTCCTTGAAATTCTGAGACGATTATAGTCGAGACAGGCAGAGTAAGTGCATAAAATAAATTTCACAGTTGAGACACAGCAAATAGGCCTGACAGCAATTCTGCAGTTTTACCAGTGCAGTTAATGGGAGAAGGCAGGGAGAACAGAGAGGCGATCTTCAGGCATGTTTCATTTGGATCGTGCAGTGCATAGATGTAACAGGGAGGACGAGGTCGAAGTGCACCCAGTCAGTGGAGACTAGGGTAAGTGCAGAGAGAGATACTCTCTTGGGTTATTTCTAAGTGCTGTGAATGTGGGTGGGTGTAGGGCCCTGAGGCAAATGCAAGAGAGGACTGGCGGTGGTGCCCGGGACCTGTGAGACTCTGAGGTACACCAGTTGGCCAGTTAGCAAGCTGTAAGAAATAGGAGGGAGAGATGCAGAAAGCTGGGCTAGCAGGGTAGAGGGAGAGCAAAGGAAGAGATGAAGAGGAAGGTCTTGAGGAGTTACCAGAACTTAAGAAGGTCAGTCTCAAGATGGAGGAAGGCTATTCCAGAGTAAGGCACCTTATGAGGATAAAGATCTCCCTCAAAATCTCAGCTTGGAGAACCGGCTCACTCGCAGAAGGTTGGAGGTAGATGAGCGGAGGGCTCACGAGTGACAGTATTTAGGTAGGCTGCATTGCAGGTAGGTAGGTACCAGGCCCCAGAAAGCCTTGTGGACAATGCAGAGGGTCTTGAACTTGATCCTTGCAGCCAATGGGAACCAATGAAGGGATTTCAGCCCCAGAGAGATGCGGTCCCTGGGCTTGAGGCCAAGGATAAGTCTTGTGGTTCTATTCTGGATGAGTTGCAGAGGGTGAAGTGCCGAAGAAGGGAGGTTGAGGAAGAGGCTGTTGCAATAGTCCAGCCTAGAGAGAACCAATGATCTAGAGACATTAATCCGCTGGGGGAAAGTGAGAAAAGGTAGAGTACCACTGAGGAGGTATAGCTGATAGTTATAATTTTTAGAGCTGTCAGAGATCTGAGAGGAGAAGGAGAGAGTGGAGTCGAAGATGACCATGAGGTTTTCTGCCTCACAGATGGGTGCCGGCACAGGGCCAAGGAAGGCCAGCTAGAACGAAAGTAGAAAAACAGGAACAGGGGTCACAATGCTGCCGATCACAGTCTTACTGGCATTGAGGCATAAGCCGTTTGCAGCACACCATGACTGAATAGTGGACAGACAGTCAGATATGAGCATTGAGGAGGAGGGAGCTGAGGGTAGCCTGAAAGATAGTTGCGTGTCATCCGGGAAAAATTGGAAGTTAGAGGTGAAAGTGGCAATCACACATGCCAATGCAGCCTAATAGATGTTGAAGAACCAGGGGGAGAGGTTAGATCCCTGGGGAACGTCACAGGTTGAGAGAGCAATAGTCGAGAGAAAGGCTCAGAGTTCCACCTGGGATGGGCAGTCAGAGAGAAAGGAGACTAACTATGCCAGAGCCTGACCTGTGATTCCCAGGGTGTCACAGAGACATGCGATCAGGATTTTGTGGTTAACTGTGTCAAAGGCAGAGGAGAGTTCAAGGAGAATGAGAACAGAGGGAGTGTTAGTGTGAAGATTTGAGAGCAGGTATTCCCGGGTGTTCAGAAGAGAAGTTTCCATGCGTCTGGAGGCTCTCAAGCCAGACTGATAGTCATGGAAGCTTCCAATAGATTCAGTGTGGAGGGTCAGCTGAGTGATTGCCAACTTGTTCAGGAGTTTTCCCAAGAAAGGAGTGATGGAGATATGCTGGTAGTTTGCTGGAATGGAGTGGTCGGCAGAGGGTTTCTTATTTATTTATTTATTTATTTGCTTATGCCACTCTGTAAGTCCCTTGGGGCACCAACATTAAGACAAGAATATAGTACTAACAAGGTAACAAGACATAAACGTGTAACAAAGTAGAGTGATCAGTGGAGACTATTCTGACTCTGGGATAGTAATCACTTGAACAAGTGAGTTTTAAGTTTCTTTCAGAAGATGGTATGTGTGGGCTCTAGTCTTAAGTGCAATGGTGATTTGTTCCATTTGGTTGCAACCTTTATGTGAAAGCTTTGCCTAAGCCATTTGTTCGCTTATGAGGTGCAACCAAGATAAGGCCCTCTGCTTCTGATCTAAGAACTCAACCTGGTAAATAGCGAGTGATCTTTTCTTTAAGGTATGCTGGAGCTTTCCCATGTATACACCTATGTACCATGGTCAGAGCTTTAAACTGAATTCTGTCTTCCACAGTTAACCAGTGTAGTTTTCTTCTATCCTCACTTAGGTGTTCCTTCTTGGTTTTATTTTTTATGATTCTTACCACGTTGTTCTGAATCATTTGACATTTTGTTATGCACCATGTCTTTGCCCCTAATAGAAGTGCATTACCATAATCCAATCAAGAGTGTATAGTCCCTTGGCTATGAATGCGCAATTTTCCTCGCTCAAGTAAGGTCGAATTGCCCTGAGAAGCCGTAACTAATAAGAGCAGTTCTTATTCATTTGCATAACCTGAGCCTCGGCATTCACTGAGGATTCCACGACTATCCCTAAGGTTTTCACTTTGCTAACAACCTTGATGGGGCAGTCATTGATACAAAAAGACTCATACTGATGGTTTAGTTTGGCCCTAGTTTACTTGATCCGAAGACCATCAGCTCCATTTTGTTGCTATTCAGGCACATCCAGTTGTTGGTCACCCAAATTTCAATTGTCTTGTATAGTGCCTTAAATTTGTCACTGTCTTGTATATAGTTTCCACTCAGTTCTACCACCAACTAAGTGTTGTCTGCGTAGTTGGTGAAATATGCACCAATTTTATCCAATAATGCGCAGAGAAACCTGATACAAAGATTAACGAGGATCAGTGATAAACTGGCACCTTGTGGTACCCCACAAAAGATGGATGACTCATGGAAGAATGTAGCCGCCCAATGGATTTTAGATTTCCTTTCTGAGAGGAAGGATGTTAACCAGCTAATTGCTTCTTTGGAGCAATTTGCCCCCTTCTCAAGTGCCTGTTTGAGCTGCTCGTGATCTAAAAGATCAAAAGCTGCGCTCAGATCAAGAAGTATGAGTAGTCCCTTGTTCCCTTTGTCAACTATGCTCAGCATATGCATCTGTAAGTTAAGCATTGCTGTTTCCGTGCTATGGGCCGCACGGAAGCCTGACTGCTGGTTGTGAAAGATTTAATTTGCTTCGACATATGCCTGCAATTCGGTCGTAGCGATCTTGTCCAACACTTTAAGAATGAAATTACAGTTTGTGATGGGTCTCAGATTTCCCGGATCCCTTTGATTGACCTCTGGTTTCTTCACCAATGGTGTAATCGTAACGGTTTTGATGTATGTTGGAACTACTCCATCACGAAAAGAGGCATTCACAATTTTTGTGAGTAGTGGGGCAAAGATATTTACATTTTCCAAAATGAATTTCGGTAGGAGAGCATTTTCAGCGCAGGACGTTGGTTTCATTGAAGCCAGTGTTTTGATCATATCCTCTGTTGTGATATTGTGGAATTTAAAGACTTGCTGGTGGTTTTGCTGCTTTCTCCCGCTAAACAGGTCAGGATGTTTTTTGTGCGTCTTTTATCAGTTCCCTAGCTTTTATGATTTTTTCTGTGAAAGCTGTTTGAACTTTATCACAGTCTTCCTGGGATGGGATGAGCGTGAGCGCTAGTGCTTTTAGTTTCTCTATGGTTTTGAGGATTTGGAACAACTTGCTAATAGAATTTTCGGCTAACCTGATTTGTTCATTGACATTGTTATTTTTGCCTCACAGATACCCTTTCTGTTGGTTTTCTTTATTTCTCTCCAGCTTTCTTTGTTAGTCTGAGATGGGTTTTTCTGCCAACTATGTTCTCTTTTCCTTTTTTCTTTTTTAAGCTCAACTAGCATAGGGTTAAACCAATTCTGATGGTTTTTATTAGGTCTAACCAATGTGGTTTTTAGTGGTGCTTTCTGTTGCACCAGTTCTTTTGCATGGGATAGGTAGTTTGAGATAAGTTTGTCACAAGAGTCTGTCTCATTAGAGGCCCTTAGAACTTTCCCTATACACTGCTCTAGGTGCATTACCTCTAATTCCTACTACAGCCTCTTTGGCTCGTTATCACTGGTTTTCTGATGGGGATCTTTTATGGACAGAGTAAATACCACTTTAAAGTGGTCAGTCCAGATACATGGTGTGGTTTTATACCCACTGGTCTCTAGATTGTGTGTGAGAATCCAGTCCAGCTGGTTCCCATTTTTCATTGTGGTATCCGAGTTCATAACCTTAAAGTCGATGTTATTAAGTGCTTTCTCGAGGTGAATCGCCCTTTGTCTTTTGGGTTTCCATACTATCTGTTGAAATCTCCTAACACCAGTGTGGCTGTGTTAGTGCCCTTCAAGATGTTTAATTGTTGTGTGAGTTCATCATTAAAATCTGCTGTCACGGATGGAGGTCTGTATAACAGGATAATGTTGATACAGCTGTTATCTGTGGGGGGTATGCTTGAGATGTAAAATTTCACATCCATTACATGTTGTTGTAGAAGGGAACATATGAATAGAGTCCCTGACTATCATGGCAAACCCTCCCCCCTAGTCCTGTCTCTCTATTTTTGTGATATATAGTGTATCCTGTTGAGACCGCTATGGCACATGTGGGTCCTATAGGGTCCTGCATCCATGTTTCTATAATACATGTGATATCCAGTTCTTCATCTAGTATTAGGTCATGGATATTCTGTGCATGTTTGTTTAAAGAGTGAGTGTTTACCAAACAGATTTTGAGGTTTTTAAGGTTTTTATCATTTACGCCTGATGGAACCGCAAGTGGTGTGACAGCCTTTTCCCTATGTTCCTTCCGGAAATGCCTTCAATTCTTGTTTGTAAATACTGAGGGGTGTTTTTCCCGATATGTAAGACTATATATGTTCTCCTGTGTCTTAGTTTGGTTTTCCTCCATGGTTTGCAATACTATTTTCTGCACTGTTTACATGCGTACATGGTTGACAAGATCGTGCCACATGCTCCTTGCAGTTATTTTTCCCCATTCTTACCTTTGCAAACTCTCAGCTGTGTAGGAGAAAAGAACAAAAAAACATCTAGGTCAGTGGCATTGGAACGGCGAGGACCGGTGCAAGACCGGCTTGGCTATCGAAGCGTTGGCGCTGAAGCGCCTGATGTAACGATAAATGCAGTCCGGGTGTTCTGGGGCTTGGGTCCTGAAAATTATATTTCACATAACGGGTGCTATCTGAATTCAACCTCTGCTAACTTGTGTACTTGTAATGTGTACTGTGTTCCAATTTCTTTTGTTCCAGCGTTTCTAGCCAGAAGCAAACACACACACTAGCACAATCAATCTATTACTGTGATGGCAAATATATTTAACTCCCAATTGCCTGTTGGTCTACACAATACGCATGGATTAAAACAACACGCTGCTTTAAAAATTTCACAGCACGTGTGTGCGTAACTGAATACTTGATTAGAGGGTGCACAAGGGAGTGCTTAAGGGCCGTTGTGAAAACTCCTGTGGAGAAGGAGAGATTGCAGAGATCAGCCAAGGCTGGGGCGAGAGAGTCAATATTGTCCTTAATGGTTTTGGAGGGGCAGGGTTCCACCTGTTTGGATGAAGCCTTCATAGTCTGGCCTTGTCTGGTGACCTCATCAGGTGTGACTTGTGAGAGAGAGGAGAGGGCCAGAGGAGAGGGGCCCAAGGGGAGGCTCCGGTGCTAGTGTATGCTGTGGAGTGGAAGAAAAGGAGGAAAGGATGTCTTGGGTTTTTGTGATGAAGTGTGCAGCCTGGGCCGAGGAAAGGTCCTGGGTGGGTGTGACAAAAGAAGAGGTTTCTGCACAATTGGCCAGTTCCTTGCAGATTTTGATAAGTTTGTCTGTGTTGTTTGAAGCCACGGAGATGCAGGCTTGAATAAAGACTAATTTCTTGGAGCGGATGCAGAGTCGATATTGTCTTTGAAGTAGGCGGCAGACCAGTTTGCCAGATGGTTTGCCCGATGCATACCATTTCCAATCAGCTGCAGTACATTTTCTTTAAAAGGCAGCCAGGTCGGAGTCATACCAAGAGTTGTACTTTTTGGAAGGCTTCAGTCGGACCCTTATGATAGGGGCAAGAGTGTCAAGAGTGTTGGGGTTAGCGAGGGCCATGTCAGACTGGGAGTCAGCCGAATGAGTGGATGGAGGAGAGTAGGTGGAGGCAAAGGCTGCCACTGTCACTTTCTTCATGGGTCAGATGACTTTGAAGCTGGGTGGATGTGCTGAGAGAAGAGAGTGGTCTGTCCAAGAGAGGGGGGTAGTGAGAGGGATAGATAGATGGATGTCAGTAGAGATGACAGCATCCAAGGTGTGCCTGCTGTGTGCTTGGAGGCAGAGGGTAGGATAGAGAGAGAGAGAGTCGCAGAGGTTGCAGAAATGGCTAGAGGATTCAGGAGAGTCCAGATGGATGTTCAGATCACCCATCAGGAGAAGTTGAGAGGAGGAGGAGAGTAGAGAGGAGGCCAGGTCAGCCCATTCTGCGAGGAAGAGAGTGTACTGACCTGGTGGCCGATAGAAGGTGACAATAGTGAGAGAGGATTTTGGGTAGAGTGAGAGTCTGCAAACTAGGCACTCAAAGGAGGAGTAGGCCTGAATAGGAATGATGGACACAGATATCCATTCTGGGAAGATAGGCGCCACTCCCCAACCTTCTTCTTAGGCCTAGGCGCAGAGAGTATTTTGTAGGCTTCAGGGAGGAGTGTGTCAAAGCTCATAACAGAGCTATTCTTGAACCAAGCACTCTGTGATGGCAAGCACATCAAGATCCATGAGTTCGAGGAGGTTGCAGAAGTCAGATGAGTGTTTGACGGCCGGGCGAGTGTTGAGAGTGGCAATGTGGAGTAGCTTCCCATCTTTGAAGGTCTTTCTCAGGGGGGCAATGGGGCAGTGGTGCCCCCGAGGGTGGCAAGAGGGCCAAGGGGATAGTAGAGGACAGTGAAGGAGCTAAGGCTGACAAGGGGGCCAGGACAGTATGGCAGGACAGGGGCGCCTGTAGAGAGGTGGAGGGTGTAGAAGGCAAGGGAGCCTGGATGGAGGGAGAGGTGAGATTAGAGAGGCAAGGGAGGAGCCTATCGAAGAGCAGAAGGTTATGATATGATATGATATGATATGATATATGATATGATATATGATATGATATGATATGATATGGCATTTATAACGCGCCTATGCACAAGTGTTTGAAGGCGCGACGAGGCAAGGGAGGGGGAAACAGGGGAAGACAGACAATGATCCTACTAGGCCAGGTGCCATTCAGATTGCACAAGTACAAGGGAGAGCAAGGAGGAGAAGTGTGGTGGGGAAGTGGAAGAGGAAAGTGCAGTACATGGGATAAGAACAATAAATAAATAAACAATAAATAAACAATTTAAAAAAGTGCGACCAGCAGGTGGCAAGTGAAAGGGTAAGTGCAGACGTCCGGTGTCAAGTGCAGGAAGTGGGACCGGTAGGGATACAGAAAACAGTCACCAAGTGCATGGGTTGTCAGGAACCGACTGGCGGGGGAGTGGATCTGGGCCCGAGATCGGAGGGTGACCAGGTAACCAGTGCAGTTCCCGTGTCAGCCAGGAAATCAGCAAGGAGAAAAAGCGGACGAGAAGAGAAACGTTTTGAGGTGCTTACGGAACCGAAGATGATTCTCCTCAAGTTTCAGGGAGGCAGGGAGGCTGTTCCAGAGGGAGGCCGCAGCCGAAGAGAGAGATCTAACACCAGCTCGTTGCTTGGCGAAGCGACTGACCCTGAGGGAATTGGAGGCAGATGAGCGAAGAGTTTGAGAAGGAAGGTATTAAGGAAGAGAGAGTTGAAGGTATTTAGGCACCAGGCCCCAGAAGGCCTTGTGGACAGTGCGTAGGGTTTTGAACTTAATCCTTGCAGCTACTGGGAACAAGTACAGAGATTTCAGTCCTGGAGAGATACGATCCCTGGGCTTGAGGCCAAGTACAAGTCTCGCAGTTCTGTTCTGGATAAGTTGCAAAGGGCAGAGAGTAGAAGCAGGTAGATTTAGAAGGAGGCTATTACAATAGTCCAGCATTGAGAGAACCAGAGCTCTGGAGACAGTGAGCTTCTGGGGGAAGGAGAGGAAAGGAAGAATAACTCTGAGGAGGTGTAGCTTGTAGTGTGACTTCTTAGAGATGTCAAAGATGTGAGTAGAGAAGGAGAGTGTAGAGTCGAAGATGACCGCAAGATTTTTAGCCTTGCAGGTGGGAGCAGGAAGGGGGCCAAGAGAGGCCAGCAGAGAGATACAGGAAAGGAGGGAGTGGGTGTGCCGAGGAGGAGAATCTCAAGTCTTACTGGCATTAAGGCAGAGGTCATTGGCAGGGCACCACTCCTGGATGGCAGATAGACAGTTGGAGATAAGGGAAGTAGAGGAGGAGGCCGAGTGTAGCCTAAAGATGAAGGTTGGGTTGGGTTGAGGACCCTGAACCATGATCATTCCCTTGAGATAGACATTAATGATGACTCTGGAAATGGTGAAGAGATCACGGAGAACCTCCCAGCGAGTGCCACCATTAATGGGAGAAGAATCGATAGTAGAGAGATAGCTCCCCATGTAGCGAGTCCATAGGTCAGGTGTGTTAACGAAGAAGAGGATGTCTGTGATGGTCTCTCTTGCAGAAGCCGTGACGTAGGTGTCTGCAATAGGAAGGCCTGAGTTGGAGGCCCTTCATATTTCCCTTTCTCTCTCTTCCTCAAACCTCTTCTCCTTCTCTGCTTCCTGTCTTTCTCTACCTTACTTGCCTTCTCTTTACATTCATCAATGCCCTTTCCATCAAGTTTTAATATTATTTTCCCTCCTATTCATTTATCTGACTCAAATACTGTCTCGTCTTTATCGTTCTATATGGATTTTGCTCTCTGATGCCCCTCATCTGCTTCTGTTATTTTACCTTGCACTGTGAGCCACGCATCAGATTCTATTTGTAGTAACAGTGGCCTTTGCTTGCTCACTTTCTCTTCTGTCATACCGTCTTCATCGCTATATGCTGGGTGTGCATATATTGGGTTGGAATACCCTGCAGCAGCCTTTAATGGATGTAATCCTTGTACAGTCGAGGACGGGTCACTGGTTGGGGAAGAGGAGGACGAGGAGGAGGGGCTGAGTGTCCACTCCGTCATGCTGGTTAAGCACCCATTATAGTATACTCAATCCGTTCTAAAATTGTTTTCCATTTGGTCTGGCGTGTAAATATGTGCACATGTCTTTCAGCACCGTCTTCAAATCAGTGCCGGCTTGAGGCCATGGCATAAACATCTTGCCAGCCATATCGTTAACCCACTAAAAGTTGCATTTCATCATTGTAGTTTTATATAGGAGGATTGACCTACACAAATGAACAATGGCAGCATCCGCCATGATAACAATATAAAACACAACTTACCAAGAGTCGATAAAGACTGTTTGAACCATCGTTCACCTTTCTCACTCCTTTTCAAACTCCTCCCCAAATAATTCCAACAATATTACCACACCCACGTCTCTCTCTCTGGGACAAAGTCCTCTATAACACACAATCCTTCTCTTGAGCAGCACCAATAAGGCCACTCACGCTCCGGACCCCTTCTGCTGGTCCACAACACCAATTCACATCTTCTTCCAATACAAAAGAACACCTGTACTATTCTACGTTCGGCCACAACACAAGGATGGCGTGGGATTCTAGTCAGTTACCTTCTATACAGTCTTTTGGCTCACGGGACTCGTGCACCTGGACATCAATGGTTATTTTTGTTCTTATTAAAATTATTGAACATGGGAGTCTACAGCTTCTCATCTTGGGAACTGTTATCTTGTGCCTGCCTTTAATTCATCTATTGCTCCCTTCCTTGTTTCTGGCCTTGGCTCTGGACATGAGGTACTGTCTGGGCCCAGCACGAGTTGTTAGAATACATGTGTTTTTGTAAATTCAGCATCTTGGATTCTGAGGCCTTGCTAATTCTGAGACCTGCTGCAGACTTTGTGTTTAGGAAAATGATGCACTTCTGTCTTCTTGTCTCCATATTGGTGACCTATAGCTGCGTCCATTAATCTTGTTTGTCAGCCATACAATGGTGTCCCTGCCCGTGTATTCTGATTCTTATTTAGCAATAATCCACCTGACCTATTAATGTAGTGAGCCCCTTTCTCGTATACAGGAACATCCGGTCCTTTTATACTGTGTTGCACTATTTATACCAACCACTATTTGTGCGTTCTACAAACTACTTTTACTCCTTATATGTATTGCACAATCTAACGAACCCTTTATGGCAGATTGCACATAGATTCACTCTGGTTAAGCATATTGTTTCATGGGGCTTCGTTTAACTCATTTTGTCAACCACCTCTAGGCCCATGAGGTGGCGAGGCTGCCTCTGTTTATAACATTTCTCCCCATTGTGGTAATGGGGGTGCTGAGACAGAAGTTGGTAATCACGTATTCATCTGCATCATCACACCCAGATCATGAATCGTCCTTTATAAGTCTCTACAGAGACCTTAGGCCCAGTTAAAGGGCAACTCAATGTCTATTCACTGGGATTTGAATTGGAGTCATTCCTTGTTGGGGTGGGTGGCGGTTTTTAAGCCCTTGCTTGGAGGGAGTCATGGAGTTTCTCGATCATCCAGCATAAACTTGTTTATGACAACTGTCCTTTATTTATTTTATTTATTTTTTATATTTATAAAGTGCAGAAAGTGTCTCTGGGGCATTGTGGTGCTGTTACAATGAAGCTTGCTTAGTTACATGAAAAACAACAAGGCTTACTTAGTTAAATGAAACAGCAAGACCACCTGTCTGTGGTTTGTGGTTACAGTGAACCTCATACCAGACAGTTGGTAGTTAGTCGTGATATTGTTACAGTGAAAAAGGGGGTCTCTAAGGTTCAATAGTTACAGGGGATTCAGAGATAACTCAATACCTTCCCAGAACAAATGTCTGGGTGGGTGTAGTGGGGTAGAGTGTGCTAGTTGAAGAGCTTAGTTTAGAATGTCATCTTCCAACGTAGTTTGTTATCATTGTTTTAGGGATCTTTTTAGATATGATATAAAACAACAAAGATGTTCCTAGCAAAATATGCTGACTACAATGAATTCCACTTCTACCCTTAGAATTTAAAGACAGAAAAATTAAAACACGTATACAGTTATGTTTACATATGTTCAGTAGCCAAAACAAACAGATACATCAGGAATCAATTGATGATCCAATAATGCATGTTAGAAACATGCAACTAACTTACATACTCATGCAAATATTGTCAACCAACAACAGAAGTAGACATTATACAGCCAGTAGGAAAATGTAATTATAAACAGGGGATTTATTCTACATTTAAGCTACTGGAATCATCCAACAAATTCATAAAAGAAAATAATGCATTGTAATTGACCAACATGTTTCAACATATAGTGCCAATATTATTTGATTGATGCAATCGTCTTCAGGGTCCATCAATTATAATTGCAATAGAGAATGCCCCAAAGATCGGAGGAACAGAAATTGTCAGTTTGCAATATGTGGATGACGTAGTCCTTCTAGACCAGACTCCATTTGGGCTGCAACGTCAACTGGAGGCTCTACGCAACTACACAGAGCTCAACGACTTAAAGATCAATCCGTCAATATCAAGAATCATGGTCTTTGGCGACAACTCCGGAGCCCTTAGGAAAAAATCCAACATATGGTATCTGGAAAGAAAGTCATCCCACAATCATCGGCTTTTACCTATTTGGGGGTATGCCTCAACACGAGCACAACTGATAGACCCAGGCTTGATGCCCTAAAATCCAAAGCAATTACCCTTGCCAATCAAGGTCGGCTGTTGATAAAAAATACTGCGGTTTTATGTTGAGACCGCTTATTGACTTCTACCGGATTAAAGCACTCCCAATACTAAAGTATGGTGCTGAAACTGTATTTTCCTTTCGCCAAGAGAATTGGTCCGTCATCGAATGAATCTTCTGGAAAAGAGTACTGAGAGTTCTGCTTGGTACACCAATTCAAGCGCCTTCTTATGGAGTTGCATTTGACGGCTATGAAGACCATTGTCACCTGGCAGTCTCTGGCACTTTACAGAAAATGCATGACTGCAACTGGCAGTGGAGGATTTGCAACATTAAAAGAAGCTATAATTAAAAACACCAAAGCCACATTACCTGAATGGCAATTGATCTGGCAAGCAAAAATTATCGACTTGGGAAGAACCCAGACAAAATTAAACAGAAATTATACACCAGTGACTGGATCACAACCCAAGAAGAAAGACAAGGATTGAAAATGTTTGGCAGACCGGGTCCCGAGCTGAGGAAGCTAAATACGCTCCCAAAATACCTCGACCAATTTCCGAACTGGTACTTCAGAGATGACTATTTCAGATTTAGACTGAACTTGCTGCCAACTGGTGAAATACCCCCCCGAAATCGGTATGCAGATTATGCCGGTCTGAGGGCATAGTTAGTCGAGTCCTTAAAACACCTGGTCTTATTCTGTCCGGAAATGGAGGACAAAAAACGCCAACTCATGTTAGAATTCTCCAAGAAATATGTAGGAATGTTAGCAGAGGATTGGTGGTTGGAACTTCAAAGGGGTAACTCCATTTCACTCACCCTGGCCCTGATGAAACTGTTGATTGAAATCTTTTCACGACACAACCTCTGCTTAAATTAGGGAGGAGTAGACTAGAGAGGTACTAAGGTGGGGATTGGAACAAGGCCTGGATGATTTAAGAATGAACCTTGTCTTTTTGGTTTCTCCACCCGCATCTACTTTCTTTCCAATTTTATTGTTCTTAATTTCCTTCTTTTTTTTCTCTTTTTCATTTTCACATGATTTGCTTTGCCTATTCTATGGTTTTAAAGGCATCAGGTATTTCTTTACTGTTGAAATAATAAATAAAGCCTTATAAAATAAAATAGACAATGGTTTGAATTCATCTCCATTTTGTCCAATTAAATTAAGGACACCTGATGCATCTATTAACCTCAATTAAAAAATAAGAAGATAGAGAGGTTGTAGTATTTATCTGTATATTGTCTGTGGAGAGATTTAGTAATACATCCTTAATGTGAGTTAAAGTCTTTGGCTACACAGAAGGACATTAAAAGAATAATACATGATGATCGAGGTTAGTTTGTATTATGATTTATTTTGGTGCAAGAACAAGGTAGAGGAAACAAATATAACTTAGGGAAACTATCCATTTAGTTTTCATAACATCTTTGACAATGCTCTTGATGTCTATAAAAAGAACGTAGGGTTGTCAATTGTTAATAATAAGGCCAGGGGGTTGCTGTGGATGGCAGGTTCTTCTTTAAGCTCTGTGCAGAGCAGGCAGTGAAAAGAAGATTTACTGAACAATATCCTTGCCTACAGTTATATGAGCCCCGGGACCACGTTGGTGAAGGGCTGCCCATTCTATTGATCCGCCCACCATCTCCACCAAACATCAGCAACCATTATTCTTGCATATCTATCTGGCGGCTATCCCCCGGACTCAGCTAGATGACGTTGAGCGCGGACACAAAGGTGGAGGTCGCCATTATCCTAGACCCTCCCTGCCCTTGATACTTGTGCTATCCTGGCCGGTGCTGCTCGGCAGGCAGCATTACATGCAGGAGAGACCCGCTGCTGCAAGGACCTGATTCCCCTGCCTGCCAGACTGAGTGACGTAGGCTGTGTCGCCACAGCCCACACACTCTGCCGACGCACCCCCCGGCTCCACTGGACACCGGAGGCTGGGGTTCCACGAACCTGTCTGGCGGCCGCTAATTGGGGTTTTGTCGGACGGCACCAAGTGTGATCTTGGAGGCAAGGGTAGCCCCACTGTCATAGCTACCTGCATCTGACAATTGCTTAATCCGCACCTGCACCGTGGATGGGGGGTACAACACACCGTCGTGGAAATCCTTGCCCCAGCACTCATGGCCTCCTTGTTGGATCAACCTCCATCAACACCATCAATTACAGCAAACACTGTCTGCCCAACCTGGGGCAGCATATAACAACACTATTGCCCTGCAGGAGTCCCAGGGCCGGACTAGCAGAACGCAACATCCAACAGCTGCGGGAACCTGTGGGAACCTATGCGGTACTGCGGGGCCTATGTCATCTACTCTCCAGCATCTGCAGTTACTGTTGCGGTGAGTGAGGGGAAAAGGAGGGTACACTGTGCAATACAACTTCCCCATACTCTCGGCGTGCTGCCCACATGGCGCTCCTGACCCCTGCACAGGATTTGTGAGATACTGGACTCGCTGTTGTTGAAGGGGACTCTAATTAGACCTTAAAGGCAATAACACACAGCTAACCTAACCCACTTGTTACCTATACTCTTTCCACACCTGGAATAGCTGCCATATTCGTACACGCTGACCATCCTGGGGTGATAGAAGGTCACTAAGATCCTAAATGAACTATACCTCGATGGCACATTACACTGTGAAGGCACTTGGTACACATATTGAACTGGCCACCTAGGACAGGAACTGACCGAAACTGCATGATGGTCACCGGTGTGCGCACACCAAAAGAGAAGTAGGGGCCAGACGGCCAGATCCATGGCTGAGCAAAGCGAAACATGAAGAAGGGCGCAGGGAGCAAGAATGGAGGCAGCATGGATCACTTCACGACAGTGGCACCCAAAACCTCAGAGGTGCTAGCCTCAACATCTGACATCGACGCCCTAATATCCCCAGAGTCATTAAGCATGCAGCAAATACTTGACATCATGACTAAAGGGTTCAGCGCAGTTAACAGCAAACTCGATGAAATCACCACGTCTGTCACCTCAATAAGAGCCCAACTTGAGAAGGAGATACAGAGAATCACAGAGGTGGAGAACATAATTGGCACAGCTGAGGATGACATTATGACTCTACAGACCACAGCGACAGTTCTCTCTAAAGACATGAGAATGGTAAAGGCCAAATGTGATGACCTGGAATCTAGATCCTGCTGAAATAACCTACGTATTGTGGGGATACCACAGGAGGCACTGCTTGGCAACATGAAGGTCGCAGTGGGGAGCTACTTCGAGCATTTCTCGGCGATGCCGGCCTATCCTCTCGTTTCACCATTGTGCAGGCCCACTGAAAATTGGTGGCTAAACCCAAGCCTGGCGACTACCCCTGGTTATGAACTATAGAGACAGAGATCACATCCTGCAAAGGGCAAGAGAGATAGGAAATCTCTGCTGTGTATCTAACAATATACACATTTACCCGAATTTTACAATAGCTGTTCTTCAGCAGGAACATCGCACATTATCGGGGTGAAAAACTTTTACGAGAAAGAAATGTCTCCTATGCCATGCTCTTCCTGGCCCGCCCCAAGTTTCAACATAACAACAAGATGTTTTTCTTTACAGTCTGGCCGAGGTGATTTCCTTTATTGAAACACCAATCCCTCTGCCTGACACTCGCTCTGGTGGCACACCTCACATATGTGTAGTAATGCTCTTGCTCCTATAACATATTTAATTTATTATGGGTCCATAGAAATGCCCGCTCCATTGGGCTCTGTTTTATAGACTAGGCAACTTGGTTTTAGTTCGCCCACCCTCTCTGTACGGCTGGAGCATCCCCCTTGCGAGTGTAATGTACTGTTTTGGGATGGTTGTGGGGGGTGGGAGGGTCTAGCACTGCCACAGTTTGGGGTGCAGTGAGGGTGGGGGAGGTGGGGCAAGAGTTGTTTGGTTGGTTAAAATCACACTTGGCGCAACTTGGGAAGAGACATGGACTGCATGTGATTAGACATCCATACTGGGGAGAGCTGATATTATTCTCATGGTTCAAGTAGTGGGGATGACCAAGAAAGTTACATTTCTTAGTTGCAACATCAGGGAGTTAGGTAACCCAATTAAGGCGTGAAAGATAGTGGTGTATGCTAACTTCAAGGGTGCGCAGATTCTCTTCCTACAGGAGACACATGCACTAGACAAACTAGCCCGTAATTTGGCACCAAGGTGGGGCATGCACCGATATTATACCACCTACTCTGCTAATACCAGGAGTGCACTCATTCTGATACACTGCTCACTACAATTTAAGGTATTGGACACTAAGGTAGACCCGGGGGACAGATATATCCTGGTACATGGGTACAGATATATCCTGGTACATGGGATCCAGGGCGGCTCAGGCTATACTAAGAGGCATGCAAGAGATGGCACTGCTGGATGTGTGAGGACACTGCAGGGCACAAACAGAGTATATTCATTCTACTCCTCAGTTCATAATATGTATTCACATATAGATATGCGGCTGATATCTGCCCCCTTGCTTAACATGGTCACACAATGTGTGATCCTTCCCACACCTTTTCAGATCACTCCTTGATACTACTGACACTGGAATTCCCTGGGGTAGAGGCGACCCACCACCATGGAAATTTTAACCACCGGCACTCATAGTCATGGCATTCTCTACACAGCTGCAAGAACAAATAGCAATCTTCTTTGAAACAAGCTTGGGGTCCTTCTCAATAGTGGCAACCCTGTGGCAGGACTTAAAGGTGTTCATACGGGGTGTCGCCATGTCGGCAGAGTTCGGAGTACTTAAAAGTATCAGGAGAGAGCTGGCTAAGATAGGAGCTGTACTAGGCTCTTTGCAACATATGGGTGGGGTATCCCACAACAAGGGCCTTCATATCGAGATACAAGTGGCATTGGCGGAATATAGGGACTTAGCTCAGAGAGAGAGAGGTGGGGTTAATGGATAGACCGCAGATGGATAGAAGGTAGGCAGACATGGCTGAACCCTATCCCGCCTAGCTAAGTCAGAATCTGAGAATCCACACATACTTTATATCCGAACACCCGAGGGCATGATAGCTCATAACAACGCAGGCATTAATAATGTATTCTATGATTTTTTCCTAGCTCTATACCAACCTAAAGGGAACTCCTCGGCAAGCAAATCGGAACACTATTTAAAAGGGATACCCACCACCCTGCTCACAAGTGCGACACACTGGAGCTACCATTAACACTGGAAGAGATACAGGCAGCCATAGAGAACCTCCCAGAGGAAAAGCCCCCGGCTCTGATGGGCTGGAAGCTGAATTCTATAAGGAATTCTCTGGTCTACTATCCCCTTATTTACTACAACTCTGGAAAAAGACTCTTGTGACAGGGGTACTTCCTGAGTCAGTATGAGAGGCAGTCATAATTCTGCTGCTCAAACCCGACAAAGGACCAGGTGAATGCTGATCCTACAGACCTCTGTCCCTCATTAACATGGACGCCATGAGATACTTGTGATGCGTCTAGCCCCACTGATGAACCATATGGTATAACCTGATCAGGCAGGGTTCATACCATGCTGGTCGACGGCACTGTGCCTTTGATGTCTATATACCATCATGACCCTGACGCTCAAGCGGTGGCAGTATTGCTGGATATGCAAAAAGCCTTTTACACAGTGTCCTGGACATTTGTTTTCCTGGTGCTGACCAGTTATGGATTTGGACCAGATTCATATCCTGGGTGAAATTACTTTACACACACCCATATGCATGTGTGCGTATGAATGGTTGCGATTCCCCAATGTTGCTGCTAGGAGGCGGTACCAGGCAGGGGTGCCTGCTGTCCACATGGTTATTTGCATTGATAATCAAGCAGACAATACCTGGGCCAATCACAGTTCAGCCGGCATAGTGATAAGGGGAAAACCGGAAGTCATCTCAATTTATGCTGATGATATACAATTATATATAAAAGACCACAAGGTTAATCTGTCTAAGGTACTGGACACTGTTGTAGCATTCAGCTTGTGCTCCAGATTACACCTGAATATTAGCAAATCAGAGATATTCCCCCTGTCAAATGGGACAAAGGCACCTACTTACACAATGGGGCTAAAATGGGCTCCACATTCGATACGCTACTTGGAGATAATGGTGACACATATTCCCGATCTGACCTGTGAACTGAACTGTGGGTCCTCCATGGGGTCCCTTAAGGCTAAACTGCAAAAATGGGGGAAGATACCAATGTCAATGGCTGCAAGATTATCCCTAATCAAAATGGTGGTACTCCCCAAAATGCTCTACATGTTTCACAATATTCCAGTATGGACAGGCCGCACACTGTTTCATTACCTAACGACTGAATGTACATCCATTGTGTTGGCGGGTAGGGCGGTGCGACTGAAATGGGCACATCTGACCAGGCAAAATGAGGAGGGAGGGTTGTGATGCTGGAAATGCATTGGAGGGACAGGGTCTCTGAACCCTTGTCTATTATTGCCTTATCATGTATGTTCTTTCTTGATTTCCACGCAGGAGTACATGTGGGACTCCTGGTGGTGTGGCTCTTCCTGTATTTGGTTTGGTGAACAAACCCTTGGGATACCCTTATGGCACCCATGGGTGGGAGTACAACTCTGTACTCCTAGTGTATGTTTCTGGGCACCTGTGTGAGGCCCACAGAGCAGGGTACGGGCTGGTGGAAGCTCCATGCTGAATTAACAGGTGCCCTGTGCATCCTCCATTTTGGGATGCCCAGGCCCTGTCATTGGAATCAGTGGATAACTGATGGGAAACAAGATGGCCTCTGTGGCCTCTAGCTTTCTATCAGCTGTTACCTTACTTTTTCCATAGTCCTGGGAAGTCCTGACTCTGTCCCTTCCCCTTGACTGGCTGTTGGGTGGAAGTTCCATACATGGTGTTGTGGGGAAGTCCAGGCCAGACTGGCTGAAGCCTTCCCAATGACTGTATGTTGTGGGTACGCCTGTGGGGTGAATGGAGTGTGTGACTAATACGCATTCTGTGTTATGGGTGTCTAGTATCCGGTGTCTGACAAAATGACTGAGACAGCCCTGCCTGAATCTGGTATGAATGCAGTGTGTAGTGCAGAATGGCAGAGAGCTTGTCCGAATCAACATTCTGTGTTGTGAGTGTCTGGCCTGAATGCACTGTGTGCCTGATTGGCTGCTTGACTGCCTGAATGCCCTTCTGAGTGATTGGTTGCCTGAGTCTGACCCAGCAGAGTGAATGGGAGATCAATAGTATATCTCGGGGGGCTCTCACTGCTAGAAATCATTCAGAAGCTGAAGTTGAAACTGATGCTTAACTTTGAAACCCACTGGAAGAAGAAGAACTGCTGCTGCTGTCCCTCATAAATCTGAAAGCTGCTGTGCCTTCAAGGAACTGATGCGAGAGAGGACCTGGTTAGGAGACCTCTTCACGAGCTACGAGGGACCATCGTGCACCAGCTGATCTTTGCCAGAGCCCCATGGTAGACAGACTGTCATTATGCCTACCCTCAGGCATCCGGACCAAGCCCATCAGCCCTGGGAGCAGGCATCTAGACATTTAGTAAAACCTCAGCAGCCCCGGCTAGAGGCTATCTGGGTTCAGTCCTGGCACCTTAGGCGCCAGGCTCATAGTAGAAATCCGTCCTGGCGCCTAAGGCGCCAGGCTCATAGTCAATACTTACCTCAGGCAGACCATGCTGCAAATGACTCCAATCCAACATGAAGCCTGAAAGGGACTATTTTTCTACAGGGACTGTTTTTTACTCGGGTGTGGTTCTAGGGACTTCTTACCTGGGATTACTTTTGAGGCTATTTAAACCACGCCCGACCAGCAACACACGCTTTGCGTTATTCTGCATCCAGCAGCGTAACGCTCACCGTGCCTGCAGCCTGCATCCAGTCTTCTGCCACGCCCGCCTCGAATCCGGAGCTCCTAAAACAAAGAGGAAAGAAAGGGACAAGGTTAGAAAACAAACTTATTTCTATTCCACACCTGATTCTGGATCCATCTCGTCTCCGGACCTGTAAAGAACATCATTTCTGCACGCGCCACACCTCCAGCTGCAGCGCCGCGCAATACTCACCAGTCTTCACAGCATCCTTCGGGTCGGCGCTGCCTCCATCATTTCTTCGCCGAACTTTGGCACCTAGGAGACAAAAGAAAACCACAAGGTGAGCCGAGGGAACCAACAAATATAATTCTTACCACCATAGACTTACCTGATTTACCACCGGAGGCATCCTTTTGTGACTCTCCATATTTTCACGTGCCGCATCTGTAAAGAGAGACAAAACAACACATTTTCCACGTGCAACATTTACCGGACAGCGCCGGGTAATGCAGACTCTTACCTGAGCGCCACCAGCTGCCACAAGAGCATATTTTCACGAGCCAGCTGCAAGACAAGAAAGGAAGGGGGGAACAAGAGTGAACATCGGACATATTGAACTCTATAAACTTAATACTTACTGGTCCTCACCAGGAACCTCAGAGTCAATACTCTCCGGAACTCTCCCGAGCCTTCAAACCAGTGAAGTAACTGGAATCGACACGCCCCTGCAAATCCACGCAGGATGGAGAGCTCATCTTTCAAGAATATAAGGTGAGATTGCTGTGAGGGCATTTCGGAGGTGATTACTTGTGGAGGACTGTGGGGGTGCCATCACTTGAATCCACAAGTGGCTAAATCCATCTCTCCACTTGCAGGAGAATATTTCTATGGGTTAAGCAGACAAGATTAGGAGGGCAGATCCAGTCAGTCATCGCTGCACTACGCATCACGTGGGTGGAGACCGCAGCTGTCCGGGTCCCACCGACGCCCCTGTGGGAGCCAGGTGAGCGTAACACAGACCTACGAAAAGGCTGCCGATCGGAGAAGGGGACTGACGAGGAGAATGATGAGAAGCACCAGACAGCCGTCCACCACTGCCAACCACCATCGCTGACTGGAGCTGCAGTGCTCCATTTGCCTAAGAACATTTTGATCCAAGGACTCCCTTGTTCAACCTCGTCGACTGCTTTCTTCCTGCCAGAGAAAGTCAAGGCTGCGATGACTGAGGAGAATCCGCCAGTGGGTTTCCCACCACCGAAGACCTCAGAGATGCTTTCGAAAATACTGAAGCCAGCCGTGGTCCCGTCCCATTCGCCGATGCCAGACGCGGACGACCCGACGCCCCTTACTGGGCGAAAGTTCTTCATTGACTCTTTGCAGCAACGAACACTCGTCGACGAGGTGTGCCGCACGCCTCAGCTTGCAGGATGTTTATGGCTGATCATCAACACGCACCGCAAGAACAGAAGCTGCTGTCGCAACAACAGTGTTCACCCTTTTTCTCCTCATGGGATCTCGATGATTCATGGCTCCTGCCTTAAAGGGAGCCGCTCAAGAAGGATCCGTCAACGACCCGACATCGAACTTTGCTATCCATGTAAGTTGGGGTTGTAGAGCTATTTAGAAGGAAAAAAGACTCTTGTGAACAATATATGGACTGGGCTTGTACGATATATCTTTATTTACAGGTGCCTAGGTGGGTAGAATCCTCACACAGAACTGTGTCTAATTAACGGGGTCAGTATTCTGCCTATTGTTCAAACCAACTGCTTTCCTCCTATGTCTATTGTTGGTTCTCTTTATTATTCAATTTGTGTGACATTTAAATTAAGTGCAGTTGATGCACTTTAATGAAATCTAATAGTAATTGTGGTACCACGTAGAACTGTGTATATATTTGCACTTCTAGATTAACTGAGCACAAAGTGAGTTATTGTTATTGTGAATATAACCTTGAACCTTACTTATATAAATACTGTGTTTTCACTAATACAGTGTGTGGACGTACCTTTGTGGGTGCTTGGGGACTACACTGTACTTAAGAACCAGCCTGCATCACCTCCTGAGAGCTTAAGCTTTGGTTGTTTGATCACAGCTACCAAATAGACAACCTTGGTTGGGGTCCTCTGTGCCTCTCCTCTACCATTTAGAGAGCAGGAGTACAGACACCCCCTCCACTCTTTACAAGGGTTCAATGCACCTAACTTCAAATTGTACTACATGATGGCACAGGTGCACTATGCTTCCCACTGGGTTACACCTGTCCTTCCAATAACACACGCGTTTTCAGAAGGTGTGTGGCAGTCCCACCTCCTTAACATCCTTACTGATAGGCAACACATATCAGACGAGTCACCAGCAGGACCCTGTGGGGGCCACCTGGAAGGCATAGCAGAAAATGTTGGCTAGAGGGAACCAGACACCACTGTATGACAGGCTTTTACACCTGTGGGGATTCCGATGATCCCCCCGACTGAGGACGGTGGTATAATCAAAACAAAGAGTGCTGCAGGCGTCCACACAGCCAGGGACCTATATATGGAGGGCGATGTGTGGAATGGGAGGTATTGAGAACTGCCGTGGGTGGTGGCCCTATGCAAGCACTCAATTATATGAGGATGCACGCAGCGGTACAGACACACTGGCGTGCATTCCCAGATGAGCCACCAACACATCCGTATCTGTCCTACATACAGTGAACAAAAAAGGCGAACAGGTCCACTGTTAAAAAAGTATTTCTGTTGTATATAAACTTGCACACACATTGTCTACTGGTACTGTAATCAAAGTGGGGTGCAGATCTACAGGTAGAACAGACTATACTACCCCCGGCAAGAATTAACCTGTTCCAGGTGAATGGGATAAAGGTATGCCACAGATGCGTGGATGACGATGCTCAACTGCTGCACATGCTCTGATCCTGCCTAAAACTGTGTATGTTCTGGGACGCTGTTAACGTTACTCTGTCTGAGCTAATGGGGGAGCATTTGGACCTATCACCATGTGACTGTATTCTAGGCTATGTCGGCCATACCCAGCGCAGGTTCTTGAACTGGGGGTTGCTTCTGGCCAAAAGAGCTAAACTTATGAGATGGACACATACACAACCGCCCACAAAAGAGATATGGATGCATGACGTTGTCTGGGCTAATGATACCAAGGAACTATACATCACCTTAGTGCCAGGTGCCAGCAAACCTAAAAACATATGGACTGAATTCCGGGCGTACCAGGCCAAAGTCAACCAGTCCCTCTGAATCGAACTGTCAGAACCCCCAATAATGCTTTTTCTTTCTGATGCATGTCCAGAAGTATGTATCTATACTGTTTATATATGTTTGACCAAGTCTCTCTACACAATGGAAGGTAATGATGTTGATGTATACCAAGTGCAATAAAAAACAGTTTAAATAAAATAATAACACCAGCATTAGGGTTAGAGTACATGTCTCATACAGGAGTCATATATCACTGTGATGACTGATTGCTGCATTTTAATGGCAGAGGTGTTGTGCGATATGTCTTTGGGAATGGAGTATGGTTGCAGATGTGTGTTGGCGAGTGGCCTTGCCTTAGCTTTCTTCCATAAGCATGGTGTGTGATACGCACCCATCTGCTTTTTCAGGCTTTTTGCTGTCGTAGTTGTGACACAGACTTTCTCCTTTCTTCTGCTCTAGATCATTATCTTATATTCTTTCAGTATTCCAGTGCTGGGTGTTTTCTTTGATTAGCTATGTGGACAAATTGTAGTTTACCACCAGCCTTCTGTCATCCCTCGAATTAAGCCAGAGCCCTCTACAATTGCTTCATGAATGTGAGGTTTGTCTTTCCATTTGGTTGGAATTATTGTTGCATCATTAAGTTAGATGGTTGCGCGTCCCTCACGAGATGTGTACAAATGCCCCCATGGTTCGGTATACAGAGATTCCAGCAGAGTACTGCCGTTGCCGTTTGGAGCAGCAGAGCTTTTGGGTGGTCCTTTTCGGGATGGACAAGTCTTCCCTGGTTTTTCAAGAGTCATGCTAATCGATAAAAGCATAGTGCATATTCCTGTATGGGGGCTGCAGCATTCAAGCCTCCTGTGGAAACGCACAGGAGAAGGATTCAATCTTTAATGCCAGGCATCCAATTCAGTCGCTGGCTAAATCTGGCTATGGCCAAAGCAACCTCAGGCTCCTGAGCAGGCAGTGGCGAGGGGATTAGATTACTGTAACTGTATCCTTTCATACAAAGAGAACCAAAGCCAAGCAGTGGAACCCCTACCGGGTTTGAAAAACCAGAGGAAGGAGCTGGTCTCTGTTCCCTAAATTATCAACGCACTGCAACAAAGTATCACTGCACCCATTCTTTAAAGGATTAAGGCTTGTCAGGAGCACAGAAATCATGTGGCAGCAAGGGCTTAGATTATGACTCACTAGGGAAAACTGTTGGTAAACCAGGAAAGAAAAGAACATTTTCAGGTGGCCCACACGAGAGCTAAAGCTTAAGACCTTCTACCAGACATTCATCTGAATGATAAACAATGAAGATGTGAAGGTAGGAGGAATCAACAGAGTAACATTTCACACTTGAATGTCAAAAAGGCGCACGAGCCATTAAAAACATAGTTATAAAGTTAAAAGCAATTACTATGTGTTTTGGCAATGTATGCAAGCACTGCACGTTCATCCATTTACTCATTCAGCAAGTGACCTGGAATTACTTCAAGGCAATAGACTGCTTGCTGCCAGTCATCCTCGTAAAAGCAAGCAGTGAATCCGTTTTTGACATAGAACAGTTTGCCTTGAGATCGACTGAGCTAAGAGGTGTTTCACCATGTGTGTTGTTCCAGCACGTCTATATATTCTGAGGGATTCTGAAAATCCGAATCTCAGCCTAACACCCCCAGACAAGGAGGCATGTAAACTAGTTTAACACCTTGAGAGATCTTGCTAGAAAATACTTTCTTTTAGCTGCTCCAGAAACTTCTATGGAACCCCACAACGTGTTGCTATTGCTTTGAATCTGACTTGACTTTTTGAGGCAAGTGAAGCCTTTTTCCTTCACTTGCCTTGCTAAGTGTATCTGTTTGTGTGGCACTGATTAGTCCCTATGGCAATTAGTGCAGAACTCTGTTGCCCATTGTGAAATTACTTCTTTCTTTTACACTGCAAAAATTGCCTTACAGTGAGGTATGTTAGGGGTAATTTGTGTCCATATAACTTTACATTTGGTAACTTTGTGGTTACTTGCATGATGTGTCCACGACGAGCTGGAGGCAGCTGATATTTCCCTACTGTGTTTTTTTATATTCCTGCATGCGCTTTTGCAATATTCCCCTTTAGTGTTATGTTAGGGATAATTCTCATGTATGGCTAATTTCCCTCACCTAGTGAGACCCCCAGCAGCTTTGCTGGACTTCTGGAGTTTATTTTCTTCCACATGGTAAGAGTGAGAGCTTTTCCCCCACTCTTACCTGGGTTTTGCTATGTGTTTCTACTTATTTTTGTGATTGTGGACTCTGAAGTACACCACTTCAGTAGCCCCCTTCTTTTTGTGTGTCACACAGCACCTTCAGTGCCATGGCACAGGTTTGTCTTTGAGACTTCCCTCGACTCCATTTCTGAGGTGACTACTGTCCCCCAAAAAAGGGTAAAGTTAACATTAACTTTACTTAGTCAATCTACTACAGATCCAGTACACCCCATCTTCCATGGAGTACTGGAAATGGTTAACTCATATCCTTTTGTATCTGTACCTCCTAGAGCATTGTTTCACTCTTTTAACATTTAGACTTGGCTGGTGGCAGTGATATCTACCCTAACTTCTCTACCGCGATTATATTAGATAAACGTGGTACTGTTCTTGGCTATTATATGAGCCTCAAACATAAACCCGCTTGACCAAATCGTCTTTCTTTTGGCCCCGGTTGGGTTTATTCGCCATTTCTTTTTGTTAAAGTCCTTCTTGTGTTTTACTTTGCGCAAACGAGGTTCGCCTTTTTTGTTCACTGTCTTTTGATGGGCTTCTGCCCAGAAGCCCTCCTCACGGCGCCTGGGTGTCTAGGTGGGCTGAATGTGAGGGAGGGGTGTAGTCACCTCATGCACAGGGTATCCTAGGAAACCCAAGTCGCACTTTGTCATGATTGGCCAGGGTAGTTGTCCGGGCTGGACAAACCCCTGCTGGGTGATTGACAGCCAGGCTGCGTGAATGGGGGTTTTTCGCATAAAAGGCAGGTCTCTTGGGCTAGAAGTCAGAGAGTCGCCACTGGAACTACAAGGAACCGAAGAGAAGCGGAGAGAACAACGGCTTCTGCAACTACCCTGTCCCGGTGAAGCCCTGCTGCAGTCCTGAGCTATCTGCCCTTCAACGACTCAGATAAGATCGAGTCCAGAGTCTTCTTCCCTTGCGCTTGGTGGGGATAACCAGCTCATCTTCTACAGCCAGAGGATCCTCTTACGTGGTCGAAATCGCTGCACACTGCTGTAGTGGTCCGGATAGCCACCTGAAGAGCCTCTCCTGTTTTTAAGGAGCGCACCTTTTATTCCTTGTCGCTGCTGCCGGCTTCATCCCTGTGTGGTGCAGACACCCTTCAGACGTCCCTCTTCGCAACGAAGCTCCAGGAATCATGGGTCTGTGGGAAACCAACAGGAACAACTGCCAGGGCACTAGCTGCACCTCTGGAACAAGGTACTGTGTTCTGTTGAGGAAACTGGGTGAACCCCTTTTTCTTCATTTCCAAGTCTTGCTGTTGTCTTCCCTCCTTCTTATAACTTTTTCTTCCGAACATTGACAATATCGAAGTACTTTTGGCTACGTTGAATCGTAAACTGTCTGACCGTGTGATCTTCGGCAACTGGCCCTGGTGTCTTTCGACCCTGGCTCAGGCCCTTTGACTTTTGACCTCCTGTCTTTGAATGTTCTTGATTCTGCCTGCCTAACCAAAATATTGCCTGTGATTTTTGTCTCCAACTCCATCTGGGTATCTCAGGTGCTAAGTGTGTTTTTGCCCCGGTAGCATTTCATGTCACGGATACGCGTTTGTTTAGTAGACCGAACTGTCCAAAAGTGATCGCAATTGTATTCATGATAACGTTTTTTGATCTTAACACCGGTTCATTCAAACACAGGGTACTTACCTTGAGACTTACTGTACACAGTGAATTGGTTAGTTGTAGTATATTTAACGTGTGGTTTTTATTGAAGTTTAATAGAAGTTTTATGTATATAACGAATGGTTTAAAAATAAATGTACTTATATTTTTCTACCTGAAACCTTGAGTCAGTGTTTGCTTGAGTCATAGTAATTGTGGTCCCTTTATGTAATCTCTGCTACTGCTCATATACTCTTGAGATAAGCTTGGCTTCTCCGCCACTGCTACCACTCTGACATAGTAGTACAGGCTTGTACCAAAGGTAAAACTTGTATTGCCACCTGTACTCTTAATTGTGTGTAGTGGTCCCTAAGGGCACTGCACGGGATTCTGCCTAACATGGTACATATACTATAAAACGCTGTACTTCGAGATTCTCACCTGTCGTTTGGCCATCTTGTATTTAGACCACCTTCTGGCTCTTTGATGACCGGCTTTGCCATATGTGGTAAACCCTTTACTCGGCAGAGCCTCAGTTTTCCAGGCAAAGCAGTGGTCTGGGTTTGAGTTCAGATTCAGAGGCTTAGACTGCCTCGTCAAGTCCACATCCTGGCCAAGGGGTGTGTGAGAAACTTGAAGTGTTCCCCCGGGGTGTGGCATCAGGGATCTGGCATCCAGGTGGCCAGGACACGACCACCGCTATTAGATTCAGTTCCTGGGGATGGACCAGTGAGGGAGGATCACCTGGAAGGGGGGTCCTTGGGGATTGGGAGTGGGACACTGACGGCTGAGACACAGTATCCCTTTTCTTTCAATACCATTTCCCAATCCTACCACGTAGGACATTCGAAAACACTGCCCCCCCCCTTTCTGAGATGAACACTTTTGCACAACACTAAAGACAACAGACTAACACCGGAGCCGTTTACCTAACAAGTCCCAACACAAGGGTCAGGCAATTGAAGAAAGAAAGAGAAGATTCAACATAGGAATCCTCCCCTCCCCTGCACACTGTCTAGTGTTGGATAAACCAACTACTGTTGTCTATAGATTAAGTTTAGTGAATTATTTGCAAACTTATAAAGTAAAGATTAACTCCACACAAAGTTTTAGTAAGAAAATAATGTAAAAATATATTTTTACAGAAGACAATTGCAGAAACAAAAACAGTTCATGACGTTGTATACAAAAAGAACATAAACATAAATCCGTTTTCAATGGCGACGCGTTTCGAGGAAACTGTCCTCTTCTTCATAGGCTTAAATGGACTATTGTTGGAGTTAGTGACTCTAGATATTGCAAAATCCCCAATAATTTGGTGGTGGAGATTCTAGGTTAATCTTTAAATTTGACAGTTTGAGTCAGAACTGATGACCAGCAAAGGTTATACAAATCTCGTCGGAAAGTGAAAAGGCACAGTATCTACAAAGGTGCATTGCAATGAGTAGAAACCTCTAGCATAGTAGTAAGTAAATGGTGATTGGCACAACCTCAGCGTGTCTCAGCAGTCAGCATTAAATATCCGGTAACCCAAGAATAGTAGTCAAACATCACGGGGATGTAAACAGAACGATCTGGTTCAATCTAGAGGTTGCTTGAATACCAATATGGTTCCTTCGGCACGATTTAATACAGAAATCGATGATTCAACTGAGTCCGAGCTGCAGCCGAACTCCACTGAATGCCGACAGTCACTGAATGGGCAGCGCAATTGACCAGAATCACACACACCTGACAGCCCTTTACTTTCCCCACTGGGATAAAAGGTGGAGCACGAAAGCACACTATGAGCAATGCAGTCCACATGACGCGAGAGCTAACTCAGCATGGCAGTTCAAGAGGAGGAGATAGATGCTGCATAACGATGGGGTGACAAGGAGAGAGGCGACCCCGAACAATAGCCAGCGGTAGTTGCAGTGGATGTCAATGGTACAAGAGACCCTCGTCCGCTGATAACCAAGCCGGGGAGAGACGCTGATCTCCATGGTACCGACCTTGACTCCAGATACTCCGAACAGCCAAGCGGTTCATCACAGCCGGTGAGTCGAGGGGAGAACCAATGAAAACAAACTGTGCTGAGTGAAAGCTGCAAAGTAGCAGGTTGAGCCAAGGTTCAAAGAACTGTTAAGAATAAAGGGGAGACAGCTGCAGAGTGATTGGGCACCATGTGGGTGCTCACTCGAGATACTCTGGTCTATTCCATGTTTAGTGAAAATGCAACTACCAGAAGGCCTTCGTAAGGTTGTAAAGGAACGGTTAAAGTGGTCATAGAGGGATCCCTGAATCATCCAGTGGGCTGACCAGCTTCCTCATGCCCCAACTCACTACATTGGTTGCTTCCAAGAGTTTGGACTTTGCGGACCATCAACTTGTGAAACAAGAGGCCTCCACCTGCAGTTGCAGCTCTCCAGCATGAATAGGGGCCTCACTGGACCAGCTTCTTTGCTTCCGCCATAAGGGTCTATTTCTGCTATTTTTTCTCAGTGGCCATCTCTGATTGCAGAATGCACCATGTCCCGGTGGTCCTCTGAGATAGTCAACAATGGGGTGGTACTTTCTTCATCATACCAATGTCGTCCAGCCATCCAGTAGAAGGAACAGTCTCACCAGAGTGCATAACCGCCGACTAGCCAGACCCAAATCACAATGGCGAAAGTGACCCCTGCATCCACGACTCCTTGGACATGGAGCTCTGGGGCCCAGCCATTTCAGAGGACTCTGAAGTGGTACCTGAGTGAATCAGAGTAAAGGGGGCAAGTATGCATATTGGTTCCTACATCTCCACCTCCATCCCCATATGGTTAAACAGGCATAAAGTCTTTGGCCTACCTCTCCCTTGCTGATCTTTTTCAGAGAAGTTCTGGTCAAGGATCCTCCCCTGGGTTTCCCCTAAGGTGGCGGATTGGGAGAGACTCTCCCTTCAACTTCACTCTTCCTGTTATTTAACACCCTTAAATGCCTGTTGGCTTTGCCAACTGTTAAAATGGATTTCCAAGTTCTGCCCTATTGGGAGCATTTTGGGGCGGGCACCCTATTATAGCGAACATGGCGGATACTAAGAGGTCAGCCAAACCCAATCAAGGTGAATTAGCAGAGTGGCAAGGCATAGCCTTAGGAAAGGTGCAAGAGTGGTCTAGGGCTAGAATTAGTCCACACAGAGCAACACCAGTAGTTCCAGTTAGACCGGAAATTAACTGCCAGGTAAATATCACACAAAACCATATAGATATATAATTTCACCCTTAGGAGAAATGGAATAACATATGATAAAATGACAAGTGAAATACAGGTAAGTTCTCAGATGCATAAAAAGAACTCTAGAATAATCACAGAACAGCTTCACTAGCCCAAACATAAAACGGTTTTGGGCCTTGTGGACAAGTGTCACCGGTTGAAAAGTAGATACAGATATAATGCACACAAGCAACAACAACATTGCAAGGCATATCGTACCATTTCAAGGACCATGGGAATCTTTTTTTCAGTTAGGATGCAATGCCACAATGGAAGGCATCCTCTGCATTACAGAGCTGCTGACACTTAAGCTTTGGGAGCCTCATCATAATATCAAACTGTAATTAGGTATGGAAACGTAAAGGAACTCTTAGATGCAACATTTGACATGTGTCTTTCAAATATAAGCATATCAATTTCTATTTTTTTTCAAGAAGGACCAATGCTATACAAGAATGTTCACCAAGAGGCACTCATCATGCATCGCAGACTAGGCGTTTGCCACCAGTGCCCCTCAAAATACTGCAGTGAGAGCACTGGCACAGAGTTACAGCTCTATCTAGCAACACGTAAAAGGGGAACCCACAACATCTCGAGTCACACCGTACAGGACAAAAGGAAGTGCCACTGAAATAGACTGAATAGACTCCTGGGGACTCGTGGGGACCGCTATGTACAAAACAATTGAATAGGGCTGTTGGAGCTGAGAGATAAAGGACCCCAATCTCTGATGTATAAGCTCCAGTGATGCAATGAGGGTCGAAGGTTGTCCAGTGTCTGGTGCTCTGTTGCACTGACCTTCACTGATTATGCCCTTTATAACTCCAGAGCCTTCCCACCAGACCGCAGGCTTCCAGGATATGCAGTACGACATATAGTATAAACATGTATTTAAAAACACCATTTTTTATTTCACTCCTTAAACAAGTGAAATTACCAGTGAAGAACGAACACCTGTGTTTCCGTGTTAATATTCAAGTTCTGAGCAAAATGGCATTTGATCCTACAGAGTACCATAAATAAACATTCAAATATTTTATTTATTCAATTTTTAAAAACATGTTTTTGGGATATACAATTTTATTAATTCATAAAAACCATCTCATTAGCAAATAACAGACACATTAAAATGATGAATGTATACTATACATTTCTTTGCCATTATAATCAGATTGCAAACAAGTCGGAAATAAAATAATATATGACTAAGACAATAAGACAATAGAGATAATAAAACGCTGGAAATGTCTGTACATGTAGTCAATCTTGTAGGTCAATACGATCAATGCAAAAAAGCAAGAGCATATTGTGTGCATTTGGGGAGATGATAAATATGAGTCGATCTTTTGAATGTCAGCATTGCCCTATTTGCAGAGAGAGATAACACATCAATCCGAGTCTGATAATACAGTATTTGCACCCGAGAGTAAAATACAGAGCCGGGTAAGGCAGGACATAGATGGTATATTGAAAGCTATAGGTATAAGATAATAATAATAATAATAATAATTAATTAAAACAACGATATAGTTTGTAATTGGTTGGGTGATGCTCATCGACTCTACAGTTAAAAATATGGGAGGTCAACTATTTGTGTGTTGTATGTAATTTATAAACAAAGATGTCGGTAGCTGAGCAATGCTTTCATTTCAATTTTCAGTGCTACTTTATTTTTATTTCTAGGTATTTTGACTAGGAAGGAAATGCAATGGTACTAATTCCTAGTCATTTAGGGCGGATTCTCAAACTAAGGAAAAGCTTGAATGGCACATTAATACAAACACAAGAAAACTCCTAAATAGAAAAACGGTTGCCAAGAAAAATCATGTGCAGAACCCCATTTAGACGATGGGTCTGATAAGAGCAATGGCAGGCCAATTCTTTGGATGCACACTTCTTTTCGAGAACCTAAAGAAGCTATATTTGAGTTCATAAGGAATGTGTCCCAAGATGCCCTAGTTTCTATGTACTGAATGAGTAGAATATGCTAATGGAACAGGTTTGTGTGTCTTAGATTCGTGGATGGATTTTGTTTTGAAATATTCTGGCATGTTAGAGAAGGTGCTAGCATGATATATACTGGAATGTGGTTGAATGGCTTAGTATGAATTCCTTTTTTGCTTAAAATAATGTTCTTACCATGTCCCGTCTTGTCGCCAACAGATGATTCTTTTCTCCGCCTGCTGTATATGTGGGCTGATTGGAGGGATACTCAATTTCCAGTTCTTGCGCGCTCTTTCCAAGAAGTCCTCATCTCTTTACTCGCTTCACCTTGCCTCCATGTCTCTGGCTTGCATCGGAATTAGTGGCTGCACTGTGTCTTCATGGCTCACATGCAGACTGGCCAGCTTCGAGCAAAGAAGGATGTTCTTGGAGCGAGAGCATTCACTCCATCACTCCCATGAAATGACAGAAAAGGTGAGTTATGTGCGGAATTGTTTTGCATTGTCTTTTTTGTCTCGTTTAAACTGAGGATCTTCCATCACCCAACCATTCTCTGACTGTGAAGGCTCGGCCACTTTGAGACATTAGGGGTGGAATTACAGAACAGACGAAGGCAAACTGCCTTTTGCAAAGGAGTGTGTACGCTCTAATATTTAAACATGAGTGTATGTATGCCTTCTGAACGAGTCTTTTTTCCTCAGTTACATTTTCCTCCAGCAACTTTTTTCCAGAGTGGTGTTCATCAGGTTGCTACAAGTAACATTCCTATAGTTTCTTTTTTTTCTTGCAGGGTTTTATCATAGAAGCTTCATTTTAGGTCTGATGGAAGGAGCTTCTGCTCTCTGCCAGATTTCTTGCTACAGTGTGTAGAGGGGCTCTGGTGTCAATCAGCTGCTTCGGTATGCTGAAAGAGTGGAGAATCACGCCGATAAAACTGTTATAATGGTGGCCATCTTGAGGAAGTTTGTATATCATTTTATGTTGGGAAGAGAAAGTTATTGGGCCCATGCTGTTTAGTTGTCAAGTGCTGGATGAAGGTATTCCTGCCACTTAACTTCTCAAAGAGGTTCGTGAATGGTGATCCTTCCCTGAAGTCACACTTCACGAAAGAGGAACTGTGCAAATGTGAAACTGAGCATAGACCCCAACAGAGGAAAAATGGCATGCTCCAAAACCACTTAGGGCCTGATTCCCAGAAGTGCTTTATAATGGCGCAATCTCATAAGAAAACGCTCTGTGAATCAGGACATTAATCTGGATATTAACGCTGAGGAGGTCAGCAAGGGCTGGAATGATGCAGACTAGAGATAGTGAGACTGAATGCTTGCATACATTGAAGGGTGGATAATACAGAATGCCAATAAGTGATGCAGGTTGGATAATATTGGCCAGTGGGCTTTTATATGATGCAGACAGGAGAATGCTGTGCAGAATGTGGTACACAATGCTCTGTGAAGACATACAGAAGTAGGGCGACAAAGGTGACAAGGAGCTGAGATGGGGAGATAGACACAGGTCAAGAAAAAGGGCTACGGTAGTATTCCGAGTCTGAGGTGGGAGAAACAGAAGAGAGAACATGTAATGGTTCAGGGGAGAAGACAATGATGATAACGCCCAATGCGTTTTGAGCAGATGCCCATGACGCCAGAGCACCAGGGAAGCACTCCGGTGGTGATAGAGTGAGTTATATGTATCCTTTAACATTATCATTAACAGCATTATCAAAGGAGCTGATGCTGTAATGCAATCTGATGCTGTCACTGCTATTATACAGAAGCAGTCAGATACATTGCTTGCCAAAAAGAGCTTGAAGCCAAGATCACACACTCAATGTGTTAGGCAAAATCCTGTGCAATTCCCTTAGGGAGCACTACAGAAGACTAAGACTACAGGTATATGCAAGAAAATCCCCTTTGGTATCAGTCTGTACCACAAAGATTTAGTTGTTAGCTGTGGCTAAGCAGTCAGACTTATCTCAAGAGGGAGATAAGCAGTAACCAGGGTTTACACATTAGGACTACAGTACTATGGAACAAGGAAACACTGACCAAAGCTTGGTATCAAAATATATATGTATATTTATTTTACACACTCTGATGTTCACACACAAATCACTATCATTAAAGCAAGTTAAATCAGTCGAGAAAAGTATACACAACTCCCTATTTAACTTGTAGACAAGTTTGAACAAGAGTGAAAACTGAGCACAACGGCACAGTGAAAACCAAGCAGAAATGGCACTCTAACAATTTCTCAAAAGGGAGGGATAGGACAGGGTATACAGGTTTAGACTCTTTAACACATCAGCAACACTTCCCAAGTAGATTGTGAACAAGTTAGGCAAGACAGTACTTTAGCATATGCAATACTGAGGTGAAAACCGAGCAAAATGGCACTTAACAAGTTTAAAAAGAGGGAAGGAAAAGGTGGTTATAAGAGTTAGGTGCACCAACACATTTCTAGTTCAAAATCAATGTAGAGGAGGCAGTTGTAACAGATTTAGCCAGAGTCAATAGGCCTGTGCCAGTGTCAATGGTACAAGGCAATGTGCCCAGGATCAAAATATTCTAGTAGCTGCAGTCAAGTCTTTGTTTAACCATTCGAAAAGGTGGTTGCAGAGGGTGAAAGACAATGTTAGACGAGAGGGGCGGCCAACCCAGTAGGTAAGTAAAGGATTTAAAACACCTTTAGTGAAACCCAACGAAACGGGAGGCCGAGCAGAACAATGTACCTTTAAAGTAGAAGAGGCTCTTGTGGTGGCAGTAGTTCCTGGCAGTTTGGGAGATCCAGCAGAGGAGGAGAGGCTCTTGTTGTGGAGGAAGGTTCAAGTTACTGCACTGCCCAGGGATGAAACCAGCTGTGGTGCTGCCAAATGAATAAAAGGTATGCTCCTTTAAATCGCGGTCCAGGTGGACGGGTGCCTGGCTATCTGGTCTCCTGGTGCTTGGCACTGGTGACTCGACGAAGGCAGGTCCGGGAAGGCAATTGGCAAACTGGCTGGCCCCACCAGCTCAAGGGAAGAAGACTCTTTCTGAGGAAGATCTTCTCAAGTCGTTGGAGAAAAGTGGTGAGTAGGGCTTCCCCAGTGGTTTAGTCGTTGCAGATGTCTTCGGCTTCTCTCCTCTTTGGTTTCATAGTTCCAGTGGTGACATCTTGTCCTCCAGTCCTCAGGACCCTGCTTTTATGCAGCAAGACCCGCATTCATACATCCTAGCTGTCACTCACACAGTGGGGTGGCTCTCCTGGTGGGAGAACCCCCCAGCCTATCAGGGCAGAGTGCGACTTGGGTTGCGTAGGCAACCCTGTCCAGGGTGCCTATTCACCCTCCCACACATCCTGTCTATCCCAGACTCAGTGGCGCCGAAAGGAGGGCTTCTGTGCAGAAGCTCGCCAAAAGGACGAACAAATGATCCCCGACCTGGGTTAGCATTATAGAGAAAGACACGAGAAAGAAATATTATCAAAGTTCTGGCAATAAAAACCTACCGGAGTAAAGTTAATATCAGAATAAACCGGTGGTATGTTAGTGGCTGTCAGTAAAAGTGGTAGCCTCGAACAATGGGAAAATCCCATAGGGAAATATTTGGGGTTGAATATTTATGGTAGAAACCACTGCCACCAGCCAAAAACCTTTGACAGAGGGACTCTACGGTACCCCCTCGAAAACGAACATTAGGGAAAAACTATTAACCCTTCCCAGTACTTCCATAGTAAGATGGGTTGTACTGGTTTAGTTCATAAGAAATGACTAGTAAAGTCAATGGGGACTTTACATGCCCTGGGAGACAGTAGTCAGTCCCAGGGTATGGAGCCTATGTTTGGGGGTCGCTATGACACCCCTGTGGTATGGCACGGAGGGTGATGTGTATCACACATGTTAAAAGATGATTCCTATGAGGGTGAGGAATCCCATAGACCAGAAGCACACAAGATAGCCTAGAACACAGACTAGCATTCTGTCTAAGAGTGGGGAAAAAAGGGTCTCATTCTTAGCAGGAGAAAAAAGAAAACCTTCAAATTCAGCAAAGCTGCTGGGGACTCTATAGGTAAGGGAAATTAGCCTTAGAAGAGAATTCTCCCTAACACAATGACCTTCACTAGTTCTGATTTTCCAGCACCGTCGCCATTCTGGGGCATGCACAGAGGTGAGATTGAGAGGTCCATGCATCCGAAATCCATGTCTCATGCACAAGGCCCCATGACCAGAAAGAGGCAGTCCGAACACTAAATACATCTGATCCAGAATAGGATTACATTAATGTTGTAGCCACATTTGTGCAGCACTAGATTGTGGTTAAAGAACATCCCGATCCTCAACGGTCACCTTCTCCATGATTCATAGAAAAGAAAAATTCTAGACCAGTTCATGTTTAACCAAAGCAGCATTTTCATGGGTGACATATTGGAATGGTAGGACATGCCTGATAATGTCATGGTGTACTTGTGCCAACTCTGTGATATTGCTTATATTCAGTGAGAGTCATCTTTATGTGTGACGACTTTGAGCTGAGGCATGTAACAAATTATTTTAGGGAATTAGTGACTGAATTTTAATGTGTTGTCTGACATTGTTCTTTTATCTCTGTGTCTTTTTCTTGTGTGTGAAAGCTTTGGTGCAGCATATACTAATAGGGTACAATTAAAGACGTTTTGCATTATTTAATTGGAGAACATGTTCACTGATAGAGTAGTGTTTGTGGATAATAGTGCAACTGGTTGTATGACATATTGCAAACACTCTTTGGACGGTGGAGTGAATAAGAGCACAAATAAGGATTCAAAGCAAACAGATACCTTGGCAATCTAACCGGCAACATGAAGTGGAACTATTGGGAATTCATGAAAGTCCAGTACCCATGCACAATTTTCACCAATTTAAAGAACAATCAGAAAACATGAATGCCATAGGAATTCAAGGATTCACTGTCAGCCCTTCCATGGACCATAACTAACAGGGCTATGGTGGAAGAGCCCAGGAAGTGTTAAGAGAGAGTAAGCTAAGAGTAGGCATGACAGGGAAGCCGGGCGAAGGGGAATAGTCCATGAATAACCAATTTTAAATATTACTTAAGGACTTAAATAGCCCATCTTATCTCCAGGCATCCCAGTTCTAGGATAGTGTAATTGATTTCCCTTGGAACAGTTTGTGACTTAGAATTGCTTGCTTCCGCCCATGCATCTCAGGTACCTAACATGATCTTAGAGGTTTCAGTTTAAAGAAGGAACTGCTTCCAAAAGGAGGGCATAATTACAAGAGGAGGGTTACAGAAGGTGTCTTTGAATGCCTCCGAAGCAGACCTTTCCAAATGAACCGCATTGGTGAGGAAGGGGTTTAGATGTTAATCCTTTTTAGTGATGGGAAATATTTTACCTATTTAGCTTGGGGCTGTACCAATTAATTGCCCACTAAGAACCCAAGATAGGAATTTGGTGCTGTATATCTAATAATGTAGGTTATCAAATTAAGTTGATTATATCAACCAAAGAAATGAGAAGCCTTGTCACTTCGGTTTGATTTTTAGTGCTGTTTTATTATTACACAAAAGCTGACAAGTGTTTTGACCCAACATGGGTCTTTATGAAGGCTGTGGTGATTCAAACATGGTGGAGTATACATTGTTGCATTTTGCATGATTAACCGTGAGGAGACCAAGTGAGTGATGGCCAAATTGTCATTGTAGGGAGGATCATGCGTTGCATGACATTTGGACAGTGATGTGCCATAAAGAATATGGGTGTTGTATAGTGGACATAGTTATATTGGCAACAACGTTATTGCATAGCGTCCACGGTATTCATAATGACAGTAGTACGTGAAAAAGATATACACAGGTTACAGTTAAATGGGTGAGATTAGTTGTCATTTTCATAGTTAATACAAGTATATTAATTGAATGGTTTGTAGCAGGTAATAATTACACAGTAAAAAATTGCCAGGTCAATGGAGGAGAAAAAGCACCATGAGTAGAAAGGAAGAGTGTAGGAGGTTAATGGTGTAAGGGATTTGGATGTTGGGCTGGAAGGAGTCCGGGGAGATTTGAGGCTATACATGGCGTCTTACTATGGGCCTCATTACGAGTTTGGCTTTAACCGAGCCAGAAAAACTGACAGGTTACCGCCGGACTCGTATTACCATTCCGCCTTGTAAGAGGATTCAATTCAGCACTACAGCTAAGTTAACGCCTAGTCTAGAATACTGAATGAAAACCCTTATTGATATATCTTTAGGTCCAGTTCATGCGTTCTGGATGACTACCCCTATATAACACCCCTCTCTTGGAATCCCCCTGACCCCACTGAGCCAAGAAGTAGTTCTGTTTTGCAAGTTAAAAGGGTTTATTTGATAATTTAAACAATAGATATATATATGACACTTTATAATAAATTAATAATTGAATATCACACTTAATCTGATATGATACAGATTAACAACAGAGAATCTGGCACTAGCACACTTCTTTATAATTACTAAGGAGTTGAGATGAAATGGATAAGGTAGCACACTGGTAAATAGGAACAAAAGAAGAAGGTGGTACAAAATGCTTTATAGAGTTCAAATGGATGCAAGGTTGAATGAATGAAATGCAGTATAGAGATACTCAATATGATTTCAACAAAACAATGTAATCACTTTTCTCTGGCAATCCCCTCCCCCCCTTGATGCAAGGCAAGGAAATGGAAGGAAAACACACAGTTCTCAGAAATGCAATAAAATGTGATTCAGTTCACCCCAGCAAGCTTAGACTACAGAAGTTTGAAAACACAGATAGGAGTTTTGAAAACACAGGCCCAAATGCTTTGATATGTGCTAGCAATGGATGAGAAATATGCTGGAAATGCTTTTTAATTCCCTTTCAGAGGTTCAGGGTGAGTGGTATCTAGTTAATATTAGTCCAGGCTCACACTAGCAATGATGCAGGGATAGTTAGCAGGTTAAACGAATTTCTGGCAAATGGAAGGCAAGCAGCAGCTGATTTTACATGTGGAGAAATTTGCAAATCGCGGTAAAATTCGCGGATGCGCCGAGCGCTATTACAGAGGAACCACAAGGACTATCTCTATCGATTTGGGGTCCTAGGAAAGCCTAGGATCTCATCTTCCAAATGAAAGTTACTGCAAGTCTCTAGCACAAACGGTTGCGGAGATATGAGCGATTAAATAAAGGTCGTTTTTCAGATTTGAAATTTTAAAGTTCAAAAAGACACGTGCAGCTTGCAACTAGGAAATGACAAATGACAGCTATGCAAATGACAGGTGACAGTTAGGAGACAGTTCTACTTAGATTAAATAGATTGAATTATATTATTTTAACTAGGAGATTGGTTCTGCACAGTTTTCTAGGTACTCACACTATATTCTTGAGTGAAATGGGCCTCGTCACGGATCTGGTCAGGGTTTTAAACTGGACTCTGGTCTGGTCTGGTCTGGCCTCTGCACTTCACAGTGATCTGGGTCAGCTCTCTCTGCTGGTCTGGGTCTCTCTGGGTACAGCACTGCTTTCTCTCTGGTCTGGTCTCTTAGTTCTGGATAGATTGAAGTCTCTAGTTTGGCTCTCTGGAGGTTTGATGGAGGTAAAGTATGGATTTTTCCGGCAGAGCGTCCCGCTGCAGATGGATTTGGAAGGTCCCTATCTGTCCTGTCTGTCTGCTTTTATGTGTTTAGAATGTGGGTGTGTTCTAGCATCACTGACCCTACCTCTCTCTCAGCTTCTAATTGGTCAAACTTCCATTTATCATTTGATTGGGGAATGAACTGTGAGTCAGAGGGATGTCATTTTATGGCTTGCAGATAGGACACTCCTCTGTCAGATTGCACACATTCTATATTTGATAATAAAAGACATATTTCACAGTTACACAGTTGCTTGAAATTACATATACATGGTGTGGCTGAATTTAGCCATGTCTCTGTCCAAATCTGCTGTTTCTAAGAGCTTGCATTCAGAAATGGCACATATTTCACTTTTTAACTGATTTTTCAATTTCTGACATTGACCCAACTTTACATACATGTGTGCAGGGAGTATGGACATTAACTGAAGAAGTTTCAGATTTTTAACATGCATACAGTTAGAGTAATATCCATTTTTCCGCTAAAACCCCCCTGAACATACCACCGGTTCTAAAAACCTCTTAAACTGTGGGCAGAAAAATCACAAGAATTATGGTATCATTTATAAAATTTTCACATGTCCGCTCTATGAATGATCCATCTTTTTAAAGTTATGTTCTGGCTCCAAAGGGGTGTGGTTTACCCTCAGCATAAGGTTGAATTTCTGGTTAATCCAGTTCTGCCAAGCCAGCTTGCTCTCACAGGCAGTGCCCCTCCCAGCTCCTGCCAAGAGGAAGCTACATTTTACGACTGCGTAATAAAACCTTTGCCTGAGTGAAGAGGGCTTTGTTCACTCTCCTGCAGAGCACAGGTAATTCAATTATCAGATAGATGGCATATCCTTAGTGTGGGCAGCAAAAGGAAGGTTGGCCTGGGAACACAGTGGTGACTCAAGTTTCACTCCTGATGGGGGTAGCTGCCAAGCAAAATCAAGTTCCTTAAGCCAGACCTTCAGCTAACTGGCAGGTTTTTTGTTGCTTTTTAACTTAACTTGCAATTTTACACATGCAGCTAGGATGCTGAGTCTAAGTGCAAAACTATGACATTTCAACAGTTACAAAGGCATGTGATACCAAACATAGGTCACTCATTTAATCTAAACATTTTCGATTTTAGTGTCTTTAAATCCAGTGCAACTTAAACTGCTGACTCCATAGCAGTTTTGTTATAAGCATTGTTTTGGGCTCTTCATTTCCCAGATTTTGTAGGCACACAACACTCCATTCTGCCAAATGTCTGCTGGTGTTCAGTAAATATTTTGCACATATTGCAATGTTTGAAATAGGCACTTTGGCTTGCCTTCAGAGAAACACAGGGTGGTTTTAAACTGCCGGCTTTTGGATAGTGGTGAGCACTGGTACTGCACCCATTTTTGGGATTTAAGAAAATGAATTCCCCACAATTCTAGGTTGCATTTGGCAATCAGCATTGCCATTCCCAATGGTTTCAGACTACTGTGCGGGTAGTCCAATGGTGGTTTTAGGCAGTGTCCTTCTGTGCCCATAACATCGGCAAAAATGAGTGGCAGCCTATTCTTCATGCATTTCCCTGTGCATTTTCTGGGAAGCTCTGGCCATCATGAGGTTTTCCATGTCAGTACTGTTACCCGGGACTCAAGGGGTTAACGCTCGTGAGCCCCCTCCGTTGTAAAGGCGGAGTTTGACTGGGCAAGGGGGTTATGGGGCACGTGCGCTGCGAGTGCCAGTTCCAGTTTGGTTGTGAAAGAATAAAGAAGTTCCTCTTATCTCTCCGTGTGTGCGTCCTTCATTTGGGCCTAGATCCCTAGGCAACATTTGGCGACGAGGATCTCTCCCGCGCACCGGAGTCCTCCTCCTACGGCAGTCCGCCTGTGGTGGCCGATCCAGCGAGCCCCCTCCTCCTGCTCCACCTCCGCGCAACACGGCACTCCGCCGAATCCGCCTTGCCGGACCTCCTCCGTCGAACCTCCGCGGAAGCGACCCTGCCCGCGCACCCGTGGGCCTTCTCTCCCAGGCGCCATGAGCACCTCCAACCCGGGGTCCAGCCAGGGCTCGCCTCAACTGCCACGGGTGGCGAAGTCGATTCAACTACGACTGCCCCCGCCGTTCACTATGACTCCTCAGGCCACCAAAGGCCCCAGATGGACCGACTGGATGGACGATTTTCGACACTTCGTGAGAGGTTCCGGCGACGGGGACTCCCCCAATATGAGAGACATTTTCCTTAACCTGGTAGGGGGAGAGATCAAAACGGTCGTCAAGGCCATTCCGCCCACAGACCAGGACACTTTTCCCAAGCTGATCGGCGCTTTGGACAAACTGCTTATCATCGAAGTCAATCGGGACTATGAAAGATACCTGTTCAATCAATGCACCCAACTCCCGCAAGAGACCGTCGACGAATTCATCACACGTCTACGGGTGAAAGGGGCGAACTGCCAATTTGATGCGTTCTCGTTAGAGGAAGCTATCCGGCTGAGGGTGATCGAGGGATGCCTCTCCCCCGCACTCAAGAAACAGCTCCTCAAGAAACCGCTCACCATGCCCGAGGTCAGTGAACTCGCCCGCATCCACGAGAGGGTGGATGCGCAGGCCTCAGCCATGGGCCATTCCAACAACGCGAAAGTGGACTCAGGGGAATTCGTGGCCGCCATACTGCCCCCCCGTCAAGGCGACAGGGGCCCTCAGCCATATAGACCACCGATTGCCCCGTCGATGTCAACCCCGCGTCTGCAAAGACAGTGCTACCGCTGCGGGATGTCCTTCCCCCACTCAGGGTCTTGCCCAGCCCTGTCCCAGCGATGTACCAACTGCGGGAGAGAAGGACACTTTCACTCCGTTTGCAGGGAGGGCGTACCATTTCCACCGATGCGGCCCCAGGCGGCCCCCAGAATGCCGTTCCGCCCGCAACCCCTGCAATACAGCCAGCCGAGACCATATCAACAGGGCCTCGGCCAGAGGCGTTACGTTCGTGCGATGGACGAATACCTAGCGGCAGGATATGCCCCTCCGTATGACCAGGCCGAACAGCCCAGACATTTCACAGACGAATACGACAACCCGCCTGCAGAATACAGGCCGGAAACCCTCTGCCAAGACGACCAGGCGGCGGCCTACTACGCGCCGCAGGACCACTACGACCAGGATGAGTTCGTGAACCTCATCCTCGACAACAAAGAGGCCAGGGAGGCCCCGCAGATCCCGCTCAAGATGGCGAATTGCCAATTTCAATTTATGATCGACTCTGGGGCCACAGTGAACATCATGGGTGAACAAGACTACGCCAGGATACCATGCCCGCCACAGCTCAGTCCGTCTCGCTCCAGAATCTTCCAGTGGGGTGCCGCCACCCCGCTCCAAACGGTGGGTCAATTCACCCAGTGCCTTCTCCTGAACGGGCGGCAAGTCGATGCGACCATTCACGTGATACGGTCCCTCGCCAAGAGCCGATGCCTCCTTAGCTACTACACGGCGTCGCACCTCGGACTGATCGAAATTCACGTGAATGCGGGAGACGTGATCACTGCCGCAGCGGCCAAACCCGGCCAGGGGAACACGGTAGATGCGATTGCCTATCATCAAACTCAATCGCTCGTCTCACAAGAAGACATCGCGGAGGCCTTCCCCAAGCTCTGCGTGGGGCTAGGAAAACTACAGGGACCCCCCATCCGGCTCCACATTGACCCCAACGTGCGTCCAGTGCCGCAACATCCCAGAAGGGTCGGATTCCACCTTCAGGAGACAGTTTCGGAGGCGCTCCAGCAACTGCTCCGCGACGACATTATTGAACCGGCGACGGGGCCGACGCCGTGGGTGTCCCCCCTTGTGGTGGTACCCAAGGAAGGGGGTAAGATCCGCTTGTGTGTGGACATGCGGGTGGCCAACACGGCGATTCAACGGGAGCGACACCCGGGACCATGTATTGAGGACATGATTGTGCTGCTGAACAGTGCCCAAATGTTCTCCAAACTGGACTTAAATCAGGGATACCATCAGCTGGAGCTCCACCCTGATTCCCGGCCCATAACCACGTTTGCGACACACGATGGGCTCTTTAGATACCGGAGGCTGAACTTTGGAATCTCATCTGCCGCTGAGATCTTCCAGGAAACTATACGCCAGATCATCCGACCTATCAAGGGGGCTCTCAATTACAGCGACGACATTCTCGTCTTTGGATCGTCCAAGGAATCCCATGACAGGGCTCTACACGACACATGCGAAGCCCTTCAGAGTGCCGGCCTCACGCTCAACATATCAAAATGCCGGTTCAGCAGAACAAAACTCAAGTTCTTTGGACATATCTTCTCCAAGGACGGCATGCTGCCTGACCCTGAGAAGGTCGAGACGATCACCAACCTCGCCGAGCCCCGACAAGTGGCGGACGTCCGCTCGTTCCTTGGCATGGCAGGATACTGTGCGAGGTACATCCCCCACTATGCCTCCATCACAGACCCGCTGAGGAAACTGCTACAGAAGGAGTCGCCGTTTGAATGGACACAGGCCTGCCAACAGGCTTTCGCGGACATCAAGCAAGCCCTCGCCGAGGCTCATCGCCTCGCATATTTTAACCCACAGTGGCACACCGAGGTGGTAGTCGACGCCAGCCCCGTAGGCCTCGGCGCCATTCTGGCCCAAACCAGTGGCGCGGATGTTAACCCCAGACACGTGATTGCATACGCGAGCCGAGCGCTATCAACACCTGAACTAGCCTACTCCCAAGCCGAGAAGGAGAGCTTGGCAGCCGTCTGGGCGTGTGAGCATTTTCATAACTTTATAATCGGAAAGAAGTTTACGCTGATCACCGATCATCAGGCACTCCTCTCATTGTTTGGGAACCCGCATACCAAGATGCCACCGAGGATCGAGAGGTGGGGCATCCGCCTCCAGGAATATGATTACGATATCGTACACCGCCCGGGGGGCGACCTTAACCCCGCTGACTACCTCTCCCGACACCCAGTAGGGGCCCCGCTGGCACGGAAGGGTGACGTTGCGTATGTGCAATATGTGGCGGCTCAGGCGCTGCCCCCGGCACTATCACTTGAAAGGGTAGCGGCCGCATCGGCAGCCGATCCCACGACAGCCCTGGCGATCAGCCTCACGACGGCCAACAAGTGGAAAGATCACCAGAGAGCCACCCTAGCTCACCCGGGCGTGAACAAGCAAGAAATCGAACGGCTAGCCAGGGTCCATGGTGAACTGGCGGTAAAGGACGATAACATTCTGCTCAGAGGGTGCAGGATCGTCATCCCTGCCACACTCAGGAGCGAGGTGGTCAGCATAGCGCACGAAGGTCACAGGGGAGCGGAGAACACAAAGAAGCAGCTCAGATGCCATGTGTGGTTCCCCTTCCTGGACGCAGCTGTGGACGAGTGGGTGAAGAACTGCCACGCCTGTCAGTGCACAGCCCCTACAGAACGTCCGCCCCCGCTCCAACACACTCAAATACCTGAGCACCCATGGGAACGAGTAGCCATGGATTTTTACGGGCCCACTGAAGCGGGCGACTACATTCTGCTCTTCGTGGATGAACACTCAAGATTCCCGATTGCCAAGAGAGTCAGTTCCACAGCGTTCTCTCAAGTTGCGGCAACGATAGAAGAGGTCTTTAGTGAGTGGGGGATCCCCAAGTGGGTCAAATCCGACAACGGACCACCGTTCTGTGGACACGAATTTGGGACATTGGCAGAGCACCTGGGGTTCAGGCACATGAAGATCACACCACGTCACCCCCAGGCTAATGGAATGGCGGAGCGATTTATGGGATCGATTAAGAAGACCATTCAGAGGGCACGGCTGGACGCCGTTGATACACACCAAGCGCTATGCCGCTTGTTAAGAGACTACAGGAACACTCCTCACGAGGTCACAAATAAGACGCCTGCAGAGCTCATGTTCAGATATGTGGTGCGAACTCGCATCCCGAGGAGTACGGTGCAGGCTGAGCCGGCCGACCAAGATCTGCTCCAGAGAGATGCGGTGGCAAAAGAGGTTGCGAGGCGTCGCACCGATGCACGAAGAGGAGCGGTGCTGCCGGAGCTCCAGGTGGGAGACGAAGTCCTGGTACAGCAGCCGGCAAGCAGGAAGACAGACCCGCGGTTTGCTCCAAGCCCCATGAGGATTGTTGCCATGAAAGGCACGATGGTGACGGCGGAAGATGAGAACAGGACCATCACCAGAAACTGTCAGCAGTTCAGGCCATATACAAGGAGAGAGCCCACGGAAGGAACCCAAAGGGCACTTTCACCGGAACCACGGATGCCGAGGGATGATGAGTGGTTTCCCCCGGAAGGGGACCCCCGGGACATGGCCCAGAGTGAAGTGATTGAAGAGGAGCCTGATCTGGGGACTCGAGGTGAGAGGCCGAGACGGCTCATAAAGAAGCCGATGAGACTTGTTGAAGAGTGTTGAGTTATTTGTTGAGACACAGCGTGTCAAGTTGATGTTTGGACATATTGTCCGGGGGTAGTGTTACCCGGGACTCAAGGGGTTAACGCTCGTGAGCCCCCTCCGTTGTAAAGGCGGAGTTTGACTGGGCAAGGGGGTTATGGGGCACGTGCGCTGCGAGTGCCAGTTCCAGTTTGGTTGTGAAAGAATAAAGAAGTTCCTCTTATCTCTCCGTGTGTGCGTCCTTCATTTGGGCCTAGATCCCTAGGCAACAAGTACTGCACAGTTTTGAGGTAGGGCTCGGATGCATGGGTAAATACATCCCACAAGCCCCCCTCTTGCGATGGCCATTCTATTTCACGAATGGGACTCGCAAGACCTGGGATGTTTCCTCATCTTCTTCCAATAGATGGCACAGTTCAGCATCTTCTTCTCCATCCGGTACTGATCGATCGGTTCTCCTCGCCGGTCCTGATGGGAATATTGGGCGGTCCACTGGGCCCATTGAATCTTCGTTCCCGGTCTCCGGATCGCCCTCCTCGGCCCGTCTTCAGGTTTTCTTTCTCCTAGGACGACAAAGGAAGAGCGGCAATACCTACTCATAGACGTTTTTCCGCCACTGTTGAGATAGTGGGGCAGCATATGCATTTCATCATCACGAAACATTACATTCTTATTTTGAAAAAAAAAAACAGTATAACTAAGAGACAGTTTCATGCAAATCACAATATTTTAGAGACTAGATGTGGTATGTTTTATTATTGGAACAGAATTAGTCTGATACAGTACCCGCTAGGATTCCAGAGGATTCCTCCAGTTGTTGCAGAGTGTGCCTGGGATGGCAACATTTCAACTGGTTTATGTGGACCCACTTGTCTTCCCCCTCTGCCGAACCGCCTTTGGGGATGCGGATCTTGTAGGCCACAGGGGAGATCTTGTCGATGATCTCAAAGGGTCCCTTCCATGTAGGCAAAAATTTGCGCTGCTTGGCCTGGTTCCTTTGGAAGTTGTATAGATAGACCCGGTCTCCCACCTGATATTCCTTCCTGGAAGTTTTCAGGTCATAATGGGTCTTCATGCTATCAGCTGATCTTTCTAGATTCCGCTGAGCATAAGCAAAAGCATGTTGGAGGTGTTTCCTTAAATTCTCCACATACTCATGAGTAGTGGAGGCATTTATTAGTGTCTGCTCTTGGGTCCTGTAGAGCAAATGCTGAGGAAGCACCATCTTGCGCCCAGTCATCAACTCAAATGGTGACATTTTGGTTGCAGACGAAGGGGTAGATCTGATGGCCATTAGGACCAGAGGTAATCGGATATCCCAACTTGGCCCAGAATCTGCCACAAACTTCTTTAATATGCTCACAATTGTCCGGTTATATCTCTCTACTGCCCCAGAAGAAGCTGGTCTATAAGCAATATGCAGCTTTCTCTTGACCCCCAGTATCTCCCACATCTTTGTCATTACTTCACTGGTGAAGTGGCTACCTCTGTCTGACTCAATCCTTTGAGGTAGACCAAAACGGGAAAAGATGTGGTTAATCATCAAGGCAGCTGCAGTTTCTGCCTTACAATTTGGGGCTGGGAGACATTCCACCCACTTGGTAAACAAGCATGTCACGGTCAACATGTACTTATTCCCCCTAGCCGAGCGAATCACAGGGCCTACAAAGTCGATTTGTAAATCTGACCATGGCAGTGTCATCCCCCTCTTTTGTAAAGGCGCCCGGTGCGTAAGGGATGATGGCTGAAATTGTGCACACACAAGACACCCCTTCAAGTATTGGTCGAGGTCCTGCCCCATGTGTGGCCAGTATGCAACCTCTCTTAAGATTTCCAATGTTGTGTGAAACCCCCTATGACCGGCGGTGGCCGCATCATGGGCGTGACTTAACATCAGGCTTCGGAATGAGGTAGGAACCACCCACTGGTCGTGGCCAGCTTTGGATTTCCTTACCAACAAACCGTCTTGGATCCGGAACATTTTTGGACATTTCATCAACACTCTTAGGTCCTCTTTCCCAATGTAATCGGTATCCGTCAGGGGAAAGTTCTCAGGGTCCTCAAGGTGCTGGTAAAATTTACCAATAATTGGATCCCCCTTCTGAGCGGTAATCAAATCAGCATCAGGGGTCTCCTTACTCCATTGTGCAATTGAAAGGTCGTTGTGAGCATTTGTCTGGGACCTAGTGATGGCAGTGACCTGGATTTCCCCCAACAGGGACTCAATCTCAATTAGATCCCCTTGGATGGCTCCGGTTTTGGCCAGCTGATCAGCTAAGTCATTTCCAGTTTTGTCTGGTCCCTCTACTTTGGAATGACCCTTAATCTTTTTCCAATAGATGGTCATCCCATTCGAGGTGACCAGATCATCAATGTTTTGGATCAACTTCCCATGTTTCAAGGGTTTGTTGTTAGCACATAACATGCCTCTGGTTTTCCAATTAACCAGGTGCTCCACGAACCTGTTCCGTACATAATCCGAATCTGTGATTATGACCAGTTCGTGGAGTTGATGCTGGACAGCAGTGAGGATGGCCTGATGCACAGCCATCAATTCTGCCACCTGACTACTTCGGGGACCAATTTTGTATCCAGCGGAGGGTTCTGGGGACTCATTCACCCATGCATTCCCTATGCCGGCCACCAGTTCTTTCTCCCCGTTGTTGTCAACATGGTAAGAGCATCCATCCACATAGACAGTGGGCATTCCCTCACACTTGTCCTCTTCAAAGACTTTGTGTGGGGAATTAAGGTATGCCTCCGTGTTGTCCTTGATTTTTAGACTTTCGTCCTCGAGACAGTTTTCTCTGGCACAATCATGCAAGTCAGCCAGACCTTGCGCGAGGGGACTCTTCTTGTTTTGGCCATATCTGACCTCCACAGGAAAGCCTTGCATTGACAAAATCCAGGAAGTAATTCGGGAATTACTCACATTTCCGGCCCGGATTCTGTCACTTTGGAGATATTGCAGAGGCTGGTGTGGAGTCTCCACTATGATGTGTTCCCCCTGGATAAACGGGCGGTAATTCTTCAATGCCCACACCGTTGCCAGGAGTGCCTTCTCACAATCGTTGAATTTCTCCTCCACAGAGGATAAAGTTTTGCTCGCATAGGAGATTACTTTATTGACCTTGTCATGCTTTTGGTATAATACTGCCGTCAAGCACGTATCAGAGAACCCCGTCTCCAGGAAGAACTCCTTGTTTCTGACCGGGTAAGCTAGGCAAGGCGCTTGTGAGAGGCTTCTTTTGAGTTGTTTTACTGCCTCGGATTGTTCTGGACCCCATTCCCACTTGACCCCCCCCTTCAGGAGATGAATCAGGGGTCTGGTGATCTCTGCGTAGCCCTCAATGAACTTTCTGCTGTAATTAGTCAGTCCAAGGAGGCTCCTTAGTTCCCGCAGAGTTGTGGGGTCTTTCAGTTTCTGAAGTGCTTCCACTTTCTTTTCCTGGGGACAGAGACCCTGAGGAGTAATCTCATGCCCCAAGAAGTTAACACGGGTTTTACACCACTGTGCTTTCTGAAAGGAAAGTTTTGCTCCGGCGGCCCTCAACTGTGTCAGAACATAACGGATCTCCGCTATGTGTTCCTCCACAGATGAACTTTTGATGAGGACATCATCTACATAAGCCAGGTTACCCCTTGCACCCAAGTCAGGCATGGCCTTGTGTAGAAAAATGTTGAATTCATTTCCGGAGTTGAGGTATCCGAAGGGAGTCCGGGTCCAGGTGTACTGCTGGCCCCCAAAGGTAAACGCCAGCTTGTATTGGTCCTCCCTACTGACAGGCACAGTCCAGTATCCATTGGTCAGGTCTATTGCAGTGAATACCTGTGACCCCTGGATCTGGGCCAGCCCTTGGTCAATGTAGGGCAGAGGCCATCGGGAAGTATGGACCCGTTTGTTGAGCTCCCTAAGGTCGGCGCAGAGTCTCCACTGGCCGTTTGGCTTCAATATTCCCAGCACCGGATTATTGAAGGTGCTGTGGACTGGACGGATTATTCCCCGGGACTCAAGGTTCTTAATTATTTCCGTAAGGGACTCCATTGATGCGAGAGGCAAGCGATATTGCTTCACAAACACAGGAGTCATGCCAGGGTCCGTGGGGATTGTTGTTGTGTGGATGTCAGTGCGACCACAGTCATATGAGTCTACCGCAAAGAGATCTTGGAAATCCAAGAAAACTTGTTTCAACTTTTGCTTTTGTTCCAGAGTCACACAGGCATCAGCTAGGTTGACTCTCTCTTCCACCATCTGCCTGAAGCCTGGAAAGACTTCTGGTTTGGCTATTTCCGCGGCCTCCTCCAGCTGGGTGGAGAAGTCCCTGGTCAGAGTGCTGATTTGGACCGGAGGCTTCAGGTGGGAAAGGCAGCCCTCATGTACCTGGAAAATCACCTCATCCCTCCTGAAGTCACACGTCACATCTTCCTTACCATAGGGGCAGGAAGTGTACACCAGGAAGTTCCCCCCATGCCGGGTGAAAATCCTGTCTGGTGTTGTATTGTCCTCACTGTCACTGTCAACACAGTCCTTGGGGATTGGTCCTAACAGTTCATTTACAAGATCAATGGAGAAATGTCGGTCATCAACCGCCATTCCAATAATGGTGCCCGCGGCTAGAGTAATACTCTTTAAGTCGCTGTTATCCACCTCTATTAGAATGGTGTCATGTTCTATGTTGACTAATGGTGTTGGGTTTACCCCCAACCCTTGCTGTTGGAGAGAAGCATTTAGATGTATGTAAGCATCAGGGTTTTTCAACTCTTGTCCCCTTTTAACTTTCACTTCCAGGGAGAATTGTCGGGTCCTTTCTGGGATGGTGACTTCCTCTTTAACCTGAATTTCAACTGCATAAGGTAGCAATTGAGCTGACCTAAATGCTTTTTCTGGATCATCAAAGCCCATGGGATTATCCGCTAATCGGGACCAAGCTTTGAAGTTTATTAGGTCCAAACTAATGGCAAAGCGATTGAGAATGTCACTGCCTAAGTAAAAGGCGGCAGGGACGTCTCGCACGACCCAACAATTGTGGACTATGCTCTTGTTGCCAATGGAGGTTTTGAGCATACACCTGCTTGGCAGGAGATGTTTGGAATTAGGTGCTTCCAGGTCCATTTCCCATTTGTCTATCAGTTTGAAGGTGGGAATGGCTGGATCTTTTGGGAGTTGGCGGAACATGGCTTCGCTGATGAAGCTCTTACCGTTGTTCACACACACTCGAGCGAGAACAGAGTCCTTCCCATCATTTAACTGAACAGGGATGAACAACTGCTCTCCAATTTGCTGAATATCAGCCAGGCTCTGAGCTGATTTCACATCTTTCTGGACTATAGGAGTGGGAGTTTCAGGTTGTGGATTGGTATAGAATTTCAGAGTGTTTCCTTCCAGCGTGGAATACCACTTTAGACTGGAAGGAAGGTTGATTTTCAGAAATAGAGAGGACCCCCCATCACCAGTCTGTTGTCCTACTGCTATTACTGTCACGTCTGGAATTTGGCTATTCTGGAAGTGAAATTCTACTTGGTCAGATTTTTGTTCAACCATGTGGCAGGTGCCGTTTAAACTAACATGGTTGACACTCTGTTTTAATTTTATCGGTCGGCTAGTCTGGGTCCAGAGGACCTTGTTTACGCAATCTATTAGGGGTGACAACCTTCTCAGGAGGTCATTCCTTAGTAAACAAGGGGTGCCCTCTGGAGTCACAACTATGACCGGGTGTTTCAACTTTTGTCGCCCGATCTTAATGTCCAAGTCTGCTGTCCCCTCGACGGGAATTTCCTTCCCGTCAAAGTTCTGGAGTTGCCCAGGAAGAGAGGTGAGAGGAATTTGATAATTCTCTCCCCTTCCTGCATTCAGTTCGTCAAAGGCCCTTCTGGACAGAAGGGTAGCTTGAGATCCAGTGTCCACCAGTGCCGAGATTGTACCCTGCCCCTGTACTTGTACCGGGGCATAATATCTGCCTTCCTTCTCCTCAAGGGGGCACAGATAATGCACATTTTTGGACAACTGGTGGGCTAACTTTCTGGTCTTGGACATGGCGAGAGAAGAGATTTGGGCAGAATTCGGGGGAGAGCCTTGGGAATCTGAAAGAAAAATTTGGCAACTGGAGATCAGAGCCATTGTGGGTTCCCCTGGCTCCGGTTCTGGGCCGCCCCCCCCTTTTTGGAGGCAGTCACCAGGATGAATTTGAACCAGGGGATTTTCTTGCTGTTGGTTCTGGGATGAGATGGTGGGCGGCGGTAGCTCAGTCTCCACATCTCCCCAGTCTGGATTTGCATCCCTAGGGACCCACTTTTCTTTGGGAGGAGTTCCCCCCTCTCTGAAGGAGAAGATCCTTTTCCCAGGATCCTCTGAGGATCCCTCTCCCTCAAATTGGAAGATCTGTACCTCCTCCTCAAACTGAGTCTGTTTGGGTCTTTTGTTTCTCCTACCCCCCCTCTGCTCCTTAGGAAGGCAGACTTTCAGGGGCAAGAGATTTTGTTTCCGGTTCCTGGGTTTCCAGGGGCTGTTTACAAGTGAGGAAGGAAGCTTCCTCCAAGGCTTTACACCCCCCTTCCCTTTGTGCCTCCTCCCTGGGAACCGGTGAGTTATCGGGGTGCTGCCCCCGTCATTGTTCTGGAGCACCAGGTCCAGAGTTGGGTGCGTTCTGCGCCGGCATGCCGATCTGAGGGATCTGCTGAGCCCTCAGTATGTGACCCAGATCCCGCGCCATGTTTTGAACCTGGCGCTCTAACTGGGAAACCCGCTCAGGCTGATACGGGGCCCTGTTTTCTCCCCTGGGCTGATCCGGGGAAGGGTAGCTGTCCCTCCTCTGGTAATACCCCGGGTTGGGAAGATTTGGGTACCCCTCCACCCTTGGCCTCCCCTCTCCCGGATTCAGTGGTCTGGGCTCAGGGAATTGGGGAAAGAAGGATGGATGGTTTTGGGGCTGAAAGTCGGGTGGATATCTGGGGAAAAAGTTCTGCCCAGGGTTTGGTAAATTTCTGCCCTCCTGTGGGAAGTTTGGAGGGAAGTTCCCTGGGTTAGGTGCTTGTCTGGATCCCCCCCCTTGGGCTGGAGGAGTCCACACATAACCCAGGATGGGTCGATTTCCCTTGTAACGGGGACTTACATAATCAGGAGAGCGAGGGACCCCATTTGTGGAGCTGCCTCCTTGGCTCCCGGTCTGTGACTGACCCGAGGACCTCCTGGGCCTAGCATTATTAGGTGCAGGTAGGTTTTTAGGCCCCCCCATCTCCAAATCCAAAACGGGGGTGACCTTTACCTCTGCCACCTTGGCAGCAGCAGGGGTGCTGTTGGTTTTGGGGTTTTTCTGGGCATTACTTTTGCTATCTATCGGTTTCTGCACCTCATAGATCCGGGTAGCCTGTTCAATGACCCAGTCTAAAGATCTTTTCTCGTGAAAATCCCTCACGAGCTGGGTCATGATATATTTGGGCAAGGCATGGAAAAACGTATTAATAAATTCCCTGCTATCCGTGCGCACCCTTCTTGTGGTCTGTGCAAAAGCACGCTTTAACTCCTGCACAAATTCTTGTGGGGCCTGATCCTCCCCACACTGCAAATTGTAGGCTGCCTTGCGAGCCTCTTGAGGATTTCTGTGAACAGAAAAATGTTTCAAGATGGCCGCCTTATAGGTGGACCATCTTAAATGATTTTGGTCCTCCAGCCCCGCAAAGAAACTGGAGTATTCCGGGGAGAAGGTCCACTTTACATATTGAATACAGCTTTGGCTGTCCTTCAAATGGAAAGTCTCCATCATTTGTTCAAACAACTCTAAGTGCTCCCAAACAGAATACTTAGCGTTCTTATGGTAAGGCGTGATGACGCTCCTGATCGCCTTAATCTGCTTTAAGGGGTCCTTAAGCAAGGCCCTTTTTGCCTTATTGGCCTTTTTGGTTCGGGTAACCCTTGTCCATTCTTCCTCGGACTCAGAGGCACTGCTCCCAGAGGTTCCCGTCTGTTCTTCCAGGTTTTCCCGGATTCTGCGAGCCTGGGAATGGCTGGCAGAATGTGGAGACCTGGTCTCCTGTGTCCTGCGCAGTTCAGAGGAGTCTTCAGATTCCTCCTTGCTGCCAGGATTTGATGGGTACCCCCTCCACTGACCTAACTGGGTAGAGGTTTTCAGGATGCCCTTAATGGGCCTACTCTCCTGGGGTTCCCCATTGAACTGTACTGTACTTGGGTGCCCATACCCGGATGCCCACCCCTCCATTCCTGAGTGGTACTGGCCTATGAGCCCCATGCTTCTGGTTGGATAGTAATCTGCCATCCCTGTGGCCCTGTGCTCGTGTGCGCCAGGGGACATGGGGGTGGCAGAGTCCAGGGACTGAGAGGTATGAGGGCCTCTGGTACTAGGGCTCCTGAGGTTATGCTCCGGAGTTTCCATTTCCCAGCGAACCTCATCTCTATCCGCCCCTGCTCCCTGTTGCAATGCAAGAGCCTGCATTGGTGCCTTCAGTTCCTCTGTTAAGGCCTTACTCGACTCTATCAGTTTCTCCTGCATCGCTACCTGTTGTTGGAGCCTATCATTGTGTTGACAGAGGGCCTCATTTTCCCTCTGTGCTTCCTGATTGGTCCTGGAGCACTGGGCCAGTCTTTGCTGCAGGAGGGTTACCTCCTGATTCCCATCCCTACTGGCCTGCTCCTTTCTTGCCAGAGCATCTTCCACCCTTCTGGTGTGCTCTAACAAGTTTGCATGCTCTTTTTGGAGATCACCCAGCCCCTGGAGGGCCAAGTGATTTTCTTCCATTTTTCTTTTTAAATGGCAGACTTCCTGGCCTAAGGTATCCCTTTCCTGACTGAGAGCCTGCATCTGTGCTGCCAGGTCGTCCCTTTGCCTTTGGAAGGCACCAGCATTCTGGCGCTCCTGATCAAACTCTGCCTGGGTATCCAGATCTTTCAGAATTAGTTTGTTGCTCTCCGCCTTCACTCTATCCAGGTGGCCTTGCAGGGTGACTACCTGCTCAGCACATACCCTGTTGAAGTCCAGTTGTTGCTCCAGCTTTTTCTGGTTTTGCAGTAGGGAGTCCAAACCTTCTTGGTATTCCTTCTGCAAGGCCAGAAATCTGGTATCCTGTTCTGACTTTTCCTTTTGCAGCACATCCATATCCTCCTTTATTTTAGTGATGTACAGTCTGCTGTCATTTTCTGACTCCTGGCTCCTCTGCAGCCTCTGCTCAGAAGAGACCAGGTCAGATTGGACCTTCTCTAACACCATCTGTTGCCTATTTGCCAGATTTTGGCTTTCAGCACATCTATCCTGCATGTCTCCCATATATAGGTACAGGTATGCTGCTATCCTGGCAATCTTATTGTGTTCCTCTTTGGCTTTAGGAGCCATATATAGTTCACTCAGGGCCACATGTAAGGGACCCTGATCTCTATATATATCTGACCCTGTTTCAGTGACCTGTCGCGTGATGGCCTGCAACCAGGCATCCTGGCCCTGTTCGGTCCATTCACCTCTCACAAATAGCTTATGCAAGAGGTGCTCTCTGGCTATTTTCATGTCTACTAAGGTCGTCATTCTAGAGATTGGTCTCTGTCCTGACTTACAGAAGTTTGTATTTTATTTTTGCAGAACAGAACTTTTCTTGGAGTGTCCCTTTTGAGGAATGCTTCACAGCGTAATGCAGCGTGGTGATCCGACCGGATGTATGTATCCCGTCAGTTAGCACACTGTATTAAGCTGCACAAGTGGTAAATCTAACCCAACGTCTCGGCTCGAGCCCCCAATTTGTAAGAGGATTCAATTCAGCACTACAGCTAAGTTAACGCCTAGTCTAGAATACTGAATGAAAACCCTTATTGATATATCTTTAGGTCCAGTTCATGCGTTCTGGATGACTACCCCTATATAACACCCCTCTCTTGGAATCCCCCTGACCCCACTGAGCCAAGAAGTAGTTCTGTTTTGCAAGTTAAAAGGGTTTATTTGATAATTTAAACAATAGATATATATATGACACTTTATAATAAATTAATAATTGAATATCACACTTAATCTGATATGATACAGATTAACAACAGAGAATCTGGCACTAGCACACTTCTTTATAATTACTAAGGAGTTGAGATGAAATGGATAAGGTAGCACACTGGTAAATAGGAACAAAAGAAGAAGGTGGTACAAAATGCTTTATAGAGTTCAAATGGATGCAAGGTTGAATGAATGAAATGCAGTATAGAGATACTCAATATGATTTCAACAAAACAATGTAATCACTTTTCTCTGGCAATCCCCCCCCCCCCTTGATGCAAGGCAAGGAAATGGAAGGAAAACACACAGTTCTCAGAAATGCAATAAAATGTGATTCAGTTCACCCCAGCAAGCTTAGACTACAGAAGTTTGAAAACACAGATAGGAGTTTTGAAAACACAGGCCCAAATGCTTTGATATGTGCTAGCAATGGATGAGAAATATGCTGGAAATGCTTTTTAATTCCCTTTCAGAGGTTCAGGGTGAGTGGTATCTAGTTAATATTAGTCCAGGCTCACACTAGCAATGATGCAGGGATAGTTAGCAGGTTAAACGAATTTCTGGCAAATGGAAGGCAAGCAGCAGCTGATTTTACATGTGGAGAAATTTGCAAATCGCGGTAAAATTCGCGGATGCGCCGAGCGCTATTACAGAGGAACCACAAGGACTATCTCTATCGTTTTGGGGTCCCAGGAAAGCCTAGGATCTCATCTTCCAAATGAAAGTTACTGCAAGTCTCTAGCACAAACGGTTGCGGAGATATGAGCGATTAAATAAAGGTCGTTTTTCAGATTTGAAATTTTAAAGTTCAAAAAGACACGTGCAGCTTGCAACTAGGAAATGACAAATGACAGCTATGCAAATGACAGGTGACAGTTAGGAGACAGTTCTACTTAGATTAAATAGATTGAATTATATTATTTTAACTAGGAGATTGGTTCTGCACAGTTTTCTAGGTACTCACACTATATTCTTGAGTGAAATGGGCCTCGTCACGGATCTGGTCAGGGTTTTAAACTGGACTCTGGTCTGGTCTGGTCTGGCCTCTGCACTTCACAGTGATCTGGGTCAGCTCTCTCTGCTGGTCTGGGTCTCTCTGGGTACAGCACTGCTTTCTCTCTGGTCTGGTCTCTTAGTTCTGGATAGATTGAAGTCTCTAGTTTGGCTCTCTGGAGGTTTGATGGAGGTAAAGTATGGATTTTTCCGGCAGAGCGTCCCGCTGCAGATGGATTTGGAAGGTCCCTATCTGTCCTGTCTGTCTGCTTTTATGTGTTTAGAATGTGGGTGTGTTCTAGCATCACTGACCCTACCTCTCTCTCAGCTTCTAATTGGTCAAACTTCCATTTATCATTTGATTGGGGAATGAACTGTGAGTCAGAGGGATGTCATTTTATGGCTTGCAGATAGGACACTCCTCTGTCAGATTGCACACATTCTATATTTGATAATAAAAGACATATTTCACAGTTACACAGTTGCTTGAAATTACATATACATGGTGTGGCTGAATTTAGCCATGTCTCTGTCCAAATCTGCTGTTTCTAAGAGCTTGCATTCAGAAATGGCACATATTTCACTTTTTAACTGATTTTTCAATTTCTGACATTGACCCAACTTTACATACATGTGTGCAGGGAGTATGGACATTAACTGAAGAAGTTTCAGATTTTTAACATGCATACAGTTAGAGTAATATCCATTTTTCCGCTAAAACCCCCCTGAACATACCACCGGTTCTAAAAACCTCTTAAACTGTGGGCAGAAAAATCACAAGAATTATGGTATCATTTATAAAATTTTCACATGTCCGCTCTGTGAATGATCCATCTTTTTAAAGTTATGTTCTGGCTCCAAAGGGGTGTGGTTTACCCTCAGCATAAGGTTGAATTTCTGGTTAATCCAGTTCTGCCAAGCCAGCTTGCTCTCACAGGCAGTGCCCCTCCCAGCTCCTGCCAAGAGGAAGCTACATTTTACGACTGCGTAATAAAACCTTTGCCTGAGTGAAGAGGGCTTTGTTCACTCTCCTGCAGAGCACAGGTAATTCAATTATCAGATAGATGGCATATCCTTAGTGTGGGCAGCAAAAGGAAGGTTGGCCTGGGAACACAGTGGTGACTCAAGTTTCACTCCTGATGGGGGTAGCTGCCAAGCAAAATCAAGTTCCTTAAGCCAGACCTTCAGCTAACTGGCAGGTTTTTTGTTGCTTTTTAACTTAACTTGCAATTTTACACATGCAGCTAGGATGCTGAGTCTAAGTGCAAAACTATGACATTTCAACAGTTACAAAGGCATGTGATACCAAACATAGGTCACTCATTTAATCTAAACATTTTCGATTTTAGTGTCTTTAAATCCAGTGCAACTTAAACTGCTGACTCCATAGCAGTTTTGTTATAAGCATTGTTTTGGGCTCTTCATTTCCCAGATTTTGTAGGCACACACCACTCCATTCTGCCAAATGTCTGCTGGTGTTCAGTAAATATTTTGCACATATTGCAATGTTTGAAATAGGCACTTTGGCTTGCCTTCAGAGAAACACAGGGTGGTTTTAAACTGCCGGCTTTTGGATAGTGGTGAGCACTGGTACTGCACCCATTTTTGGGATTTAAGAAAATGAATTCCCCACAATTCTAGGTTGCATTTGGCAATCAGCATTGCCATTCCCAATGGTTTCAGACTACTGTGCGGGTAGTCCAATGGTGGTTTTAGGCAGTGTCCTTCTGTGCCCATAACATCAGCAAAAATGAGTGGCAGCCTATTCTTCATGCATTTCCCTGTGCATTTTCTGGGAAGCTCTGGCCATCATGAGGTTTTCCATGTCAGTACTGCACAGTTTTGAGGTAGGGCTCGGATGCATGGGTAAATACATCCCACAGCCTCCGTGATTCCCGGAATCACTGGGGCATTACAACCCCGGTGACCCGGTAATTACAGAGGCGGAATTCGGTAAATCCCCATTCCCATGGAGTCTCGCAGGACTCCATGGGAATGGGGGAGTGGAAACACTGGCACCATGCTGTAATGGTGCCGGTGTTTCCACGTCTGCCTGCAGGCGGGTGGTGTTAAACCCGCCAGGTCAGACCTGGCGGGAGTGACACCTCCCGCCTGCAGAACTCGAGATCAGCCTGTCCGGAAACAACGGTGGCCGCGGGTTTACCGCCACTGTTATTTCCGGACCGGCTGACTCGTAATGAGGCCCTATGAGTTTACTTTCAATAAATGTAGGTTTAGATGATGAGCTCTGGTGTCGTAGCTCGGCTGAGTAGTAAGCTGTGGGATAAAGAAGTTGTACCAGAGGATTGTGTTGTTAAAGAGGTTGGGCTGTTGATGAGGATGGGAGGTGAAAAAGATAAGTGTCATGAATGGGTGGTGTGGTGTGGGAGTCCAGGTGCCAAAGTGCTTTGGCGTTGGTATTGGGGGAGGCATTGGCTGCGCATGGTGGTTTGAGCAAGTGACACAATACCGCACACAGGGTGCTCTTACCGGTCAGGCCAGTGAGGCCTCTGCAACAAGATGAGATGTCATGGTGATCTTTCGATCCCGGTTGCCATCTTGAATTGCAAAATATGTAGTAAGCTAGGACTCCTGTGATGGGACACTTAGTAGCTCCACGTTGATTGTCTGGGTGAGTGGCAAGCCCCTGGGCATATGGTAGGTCTGTTGCAATGTTGGGTGGAGATAATATGACATGGGGACCGGTCCTGTGTGGAGCAATGTAGTTATGGGACACAAACTGGGCTTAGAGACCCAAGCTACACCTCACTGATGAGGCCCAACAAGGCTGAAACTTCTCTGCGGATGCTCGTGGTCTTGTGCAGAAGGGATGTGACGAAGCAGTTTGGGCTGGACTGCCCCTTTTGGGGTGGGACCAAGCCTGATTTTCATATGGTCTTTCCACTTTTGTAATGGCTTGGCAGTTGAAGAACGATGGTCTGGAGGGTTGCCCAGAGCAATGCCAGAGGTTAAGATTCATCCTAAACCTTACAGCCGTCACCTCATTTGTTTTGCTTACTAACCCCGAGTGGGACTGGTTTGTCTAGACATGGGTCCCGTACCTGCTGGGCCTAGAGACCCATGCTACTCCTCACTGATGAGGCCCAACAAGGCTGAAAAATGACTGGGGATGCGTGTGGTCTTGTGCAGAAGGGATGTGACCAAGCAGTTCGGGCTGGACTGCCCCTTTTGGGGTTGGACCAAGCCTGATTTATTTTCATATGGTCTTTTTCCATTTGTAAGGGCTTGCCAGGTGAAGAATGATGGTCTGGAGGGTTGGCCAGAGCAATGTCAGAGGTTAAGATTAATTCTATACCTTCCAGACATAACATTTTTTTTTTAACACAAATTGAGGTGACACTACAGAGGGAGGGGGGTGGCCTTCAGGCCGGGCACAGATTTTGTTTGTGTGGGGGATAGAGAAGAGTGGCAGTAGCCTGATTAGGAAGACAATTGTGTGTAGCAGGATTAAAAGGGCAGAGCCCTGGGCACTAGAGAGTAGTGTTAGACAAGGACTGAGAATGGCCGGGCAGGGATGTTGTCCATCCCATGTTGTGCAAGGTGGTGGAGTTCAAATAATAAGCACATAAGCGCATGCCTGGCTGATGGGTGTGCATTGGCAGAGGGTGTGTCCAGGCATAGTTGAATAAAACCACAGTAGTGGGGCATTGATTTGGCAGGTGATGTGAGACGATGTGTCTCTTGTCATGGATGCTGGCAATGTCGTGCTCTAACCCTTACACTGTAACAAAATAACAAACTAACAGAATGTACCTCCGTCAGTAGAATGGCTCCCTTCTACTGCTTCTTGAACAGCCTCCAACAAATGTTCTCTTTCAACAGAAAATACCAGGGGGAATGACTCCCTTCCCCTGGCATATGGGTTTCACCCAGTCTTTATCCAATGTCTAGGAGAGCAACTTCATTCTCCTGATATAAGCTTATGCAGTTGCCAAAAGAATCAGGAGGAATGGTTTATTTCCCCTGGTGTCTCCAGTACCACGCTCAATCCAGTGCCAAAATAATACCTCCTTTCTCCTGGTGTTACTTTATGCAGTTCACCACAAGGCCAGGGGGAATGACTCCCTTCCGCTGCCATCTTCAACACGAGTTCTGGTAATGCAGCAGGAGAATCACTCTCTTCTCCTGGTGTTACTTGGTTCAATTCACAATATGGCCAGGGGGAATCACTCCCTTCCCTTGGAGTCTGTATCACAGCTCTGTGTCTGATACTAGGAGAATTACTCTTTTCTCCTGGTATTGTGTGATATAGTTCTTTTTCACTGTTGGAGTTCCAAACCCTTCTATGGGAGGCCAACGGTTTCCTCACTACCACTGTGCTGAGGAAAATTTCCTCTGATGCCTTCATTTTCACTTGTGAGGTCCCAGACCATTCTCTGTTTGCCAGTGGTTTCCTCATTCAATCTGAGAAGAGAAACATTTCCTGTTATGCTTTTCCACTTATTGTTGGGCTCCCAGACCCTTCTCTGGTGGTCAGTGGTTCCATTGTTACCGCTGTGCCAAGGAAGATTTCCTCTAATGTTCACCTTCTCACGCTTGGGGTCCCAGACCCTTCTCTGGTGGTCAGAGGTTTCCTCACTACCACTGCACTGAGGAAGATAGCCTCTGCTGCTAGCCTCTAACTGCTGGGGTCCCATACCCTCCTTTCATTATGCCCATTATTGTCCTTGTGGTTTCCTCATTAGCACTGTGCTGAGGAAGATTTCCTCTGATGCTTTTTTTCTAACTCTTGGGGTCCCAAACTTTTCTCAGGTGGTCAGTGGTTTCCTCGTAATCACTGCAGTTGGATGATAGCCTCTGATGCTAGCCTCTCACTGCTGGGGTCCCAGACCCTTCTTTCGTTATGCCCATTAACGTCCTTGCTAATACTCAGCTGGGGAAAAGCCTCCATAGCCTATGTGTCCCTTCTGGATTTCATATAACTCCCCTTACCTTTCAGGGGCTTGAGTACCTTGCCGGGACATCCTGATATTAGGGCAGACTTCTCCAGCTCCATGTGCTTCTCTCCTGTGCACGTTTCGCGGCATCTTCCTGGCTTCGGGATGCAGTCTGCCTTCACTCGGCAGGAGGCAAACTTTCTTGCCATCCTCTTGACACTCTCTGCTTTTCCACAGCTGTCAGTCGGCATTAGAATCTCCCTTGCTGGAGACTTCATGGTTTGGCTGCTTTCCCCAACAGAACTGGTTACCGCTGCTCCTGCTACCACAGTGCTTCTCGTTAGGGCTGTATTCGGCTCTGCAGCCAGGCTTCTCTGATCAAACAGTCCTTTGTTTATTTTTATACTTTGTATCCAGTTCTTCCCATGCAGATTACACATGTCCTTCTTCTTTGTTGTCGGCTTAATCTTCATGCATCCTTGGGGTCACCTTTTACCGTGTTATCACAGTTAGTGATTTTCATGTCTCCTGTGTTCTTCCTCGTCCTAGTACTTTTGGTCTTAGACCCTATGTTACAACAATACATAGGCTTGTTCTCAATGAAGTGGCTTTGGACAACATTCATTGGGCTGTACCCGAGGTGATCGTCCTTATCCCCAGAGGGGTAGTCCCTCCCATTAAGGTTGTCCTGCATTAAACCACCACTGGGGGGGACTATTGGGTAGCCCAATGGAAAAAGGCTCCCCCCATTTGGAGACGTGGCAGCACCTTGTGAATCGTCACACCAGCCACTCAAAAACTGCTTTAAAAATAACTCTCCCAAACATTGAACATCACAAACATGCACCTCTAACTACAGCCAACGTATTCCCCTCTGGCCAACACATGCCCATACTATAAGCATGCCTCTCTGGGCACAAAGCCTTCAATGCCTCCTAAACCTCTCATCTAGAAACCTTGCAAGCATGAAGAGAACTCAGTGTACTTTTGATCTGCAACCTCTTTCCCTCCCTTCCCAACTAACCAAAGCAACCCACTCTCTCTGAGGTCCACCAGAGCTCATCAAGTCCATGCAAATGACAGCAGTGTGCAGTACAAATCCTAAAACCATAACATACCATAACAAAGCATTAAAATCCCACAACAAATTCTGCACTCAGGAATTGGTGGTATCAGGAGATAGAGCAGGACTCGCCATCAGCCCAAGTCAGCAATTAACTTACTGGCAAGTTCGGTAGGTCAGGATCTATTTGGCCATCCAATCAGAGTCACTGAATCTCCTGGCAGGATACAGTTTTCCCTGGGAGGGTTGGAGGTCCTATAAAAAGACCCACTAACTCTCCAATACTTTTTGTGAGTTGTGTCGGCTCTAAAACTGTAGTGTACGGGGCAGGCCCTTGACCTGTGTTTTTTATGTGTTGTGTTGAACTATGTTTTCCCTTATTTTTCCAGTGTATTAGTTTTCATCCTTATGTGTCCCCTTTCGTCTGTGTGTTTATCATGCATGCCCCTTTCAATTTGTATGCATAATGTGCCTCCCAAAAATGTATAAAAAAATAAGGTTTTGTCTTTCGTCCTCTGATCATTTTACCCTTTGTGTCACCCCTACAAGGTGTGCACGTTCTTGTTTTCCTTTTATATTGTTCATTCCATTTGGCAGTTTGCCTTACTAGGCATTCTTTCACTGACATTGACTTAACGCTCAAGGTACATTTTGACAACCCAAAAAAACCTTTCTATTTGAGTATGAACAGGATACTCCTTGCTTTGGCCATCTTTCTTTGTGATTTTATAAACTCCATGTAAATCCATTTGTTTGTCCTAGTCACTCCATCATTTGTCTAGTGCTGGTCATTTCTAGAAAAAAAAAGAAATAATGATAACAGGCAGGGATTTGTGTTGGGAGGTGGGAGAGGAAGAGGAGGAAAAAAAGGTTCAATTATTGGAAGTAAATGACGTTCATGTTTTAATGGAAAATGGTTTGCTTGCGCTCAGCTTTATAGGGTAGGTGTCAGTCACATAAGCGATAGAAAGGGTTTCCTGACGCTTGAAAGCTTTTAGAGGGTGGTTCAGGATTTGGAGAGAAGGAAGGGCATTCAATGGATTGTTCCCCTATTCAATAGTGGAAGGAGGCTTATGCGTAAACAGTGGAGGCAGTACTGACAATGGAAATGCTGCCACTGTTACAAATGGAGGAGGTGGAAGTGGGGGCAGAGGAGGCAGTGCTGGCAAAGGTGGGTTTTGAATTGCAAGTACCATGGGAGGAAGAGATGATGGATGAAGAGGTAGAGGAAGCGGAGCCTGCATAGAAATTATGCAGAGAATAATTCTGTCAGTGGTGATGGAAGGCACTAGTGGCATTTCTGTGATGGACTACGAGGTTGTAGTGAACATAATTCAAGAGGAATTTCTTTCTAGCTCTGAATACACTTGAATATTTTTTGGTCAATGGCCTAATCATCTTTGCAGTTGGGAGAGGGAACTCAACAGGGAGAGGCTGACACATATATGTACGTAGAGGTAGTGGTGCTGAAGAGATTGTAATTCAACACATGGAGAAGACATAGGTTGGTCCCCAGCAGATGGCTCGAGAAGACAAGGAGACTCAGACATCTGGGATAGGACTTCCCTTACAGAGGGTGGTCACAGATGTCCCTTGGTATGTTTTGAGTAGAACAGTGTCGGACAATTACTACTTTACTTGCTCCAGGTATGGACTGCAGTGGTCAGGAAGGAAGGCACTTTGAGGGGCAACCCATCGAAGGCACTAGTGCAGCAGGGCTTACCATGTAAGGCTTGCTCCTTATGATCTATGGCAGTACATAAACACAAACAATTGAGTCTATGCAGCTTTCAGTAAGCCCTCTTCAGAACATCCTCCAGCTGAGGGGAGATTAAGATTGTTTACAGGGTCCTCACAGTAGGACACACCTTGCTGTCTCTGGTCCTAGACACATAGCACAAGTAGTCTTCAGTTCCCATCCTCACATCCTGCTCAAGGATCTCTAGTCTCTGTGTACACTGCACCAGTGGAACCATCCAAAAGCAGGTACTTGAAGTCACATGCCCTCCTCACCCCAGGTAGCCCTGAGTGTGTCACACTATTGGGGTAGGCATGGATGGACCAATTGATAGATCATTTGGGCACATACTTCCTGTATTTCCAGGTAAGCAGCTGTCAATGGCAGCGAGAATGTCACGTAAAGCACATTCTCAAGCACCATCTTACACTCTTATTGTGAATTGGATGGAGAATGGGCAAACTTGTTGGAAAAGAGCAGATAAGTGACTGCCTTCGGAGACAGGGGACAGTCTCCAAATATTTTGACCCCAAATGTGTGAAAGGGCACACTATCAAACTGAAAGAGCTAAACATTTATATAATTTGCCTACATGAGACCTGAAATCATTTCTGATATGTTATGTTATGATCACTTGTAACATGCACATTCTCCAGTGGCATCTTGACACGGGGAGATGCACAGAAACAAAGCCTAGTAGAGTAGGGTTTTCAAAATGCATCTGAAGGCTAGATGGTTTTCAATGCACTTAAGACCTTGTGGTAGACCATTCCACAGGGTGCCATCAGTAACTGAGAAAGCATGGCTGCCTATTCTAGCATAGCAAAATGTAGGGATACCTATCAAATGGGCATTGCTGGACTGATGTGGGCCCCATATGGAGTCGAAGTAGTGACCTGAGCGGCCATATTCCGTAGCAGTTGGAGTCAATGGATTTGACCCCACAGCTGGGCCAGGTAAAGGGAGTTGCAATAGTCAATACAACTATTCACAAGTGAAGCTAATACTAGAGGCCGAAAGAAGTGTGCGGGGAGGACGGGCAGTACCTTACGTAGAGTTCTCAGTATAAAGTGACTGTTCTTACACACTCACCAATCTGTGAGGACATAGAGAGGGATGCAGAAAAAACAACTCCCAGGTTTTTTACCTCCATCACTGGATCTGGAGCTCAACCAAGTGTAGAAGGCCAACTAGAGAGAAAGGAGGAACTAGACGCAGAGGGGGAACACACCACCAGAATCTCAGTCTTGTCCCCATTGAGTTTTAGCCAGTTGATATCCATCCACTTTTTCACATCTTCCAAGCATGCGTACAAGCTTGACGACAACCCTACTCTGCCGAGATCTAAGCGGATGAGGATCTGGGTGTCGCCAGCATACGAATAGCAACCAAACCCGTGAGAGCGGATAAGATCCAACAGCGGGCGCACATAGACATTGAACAAGGTTGGGGACAAGGCCTTGAGGTACACCACATGAAAATGAGCAAAGAGAAGAGAGAAAAGGAGAAAGAAGGAGTGATTGACCCTTTCTTTCAGGAAAGAGGAGAACCATGCCAGGACTGGACCAGAGAGACCTTCCAGTGCCAGGTGGGATAGGAGAATAGGGAGGTTGATGGTATTAAACACTGCTCCTACTCTGCCTTGGTCAGCCAACATGGCTAGATCATCAAGGACAGACACTAGGATGCTCTCGGTTCCACGTCCCGGCTGGAAACCTGACTGGAAGGGAACGAAAAAAGATGAGGTTTCCAAAAAGGAGGAGAGAAGCAGGGTAACCAAAGAGTCCAAGTGTTTCATCAGGAAGGGGAGGAGAGAGATTGGATGATAATTAGCCAGAACAGAAGGATCCAGTGAGGGTTTCTTTAGGAGGGGTATCACAGTAGCCTGCTTTAGTTCAACCGGAATAACACCAATCTGGCATGACCGAGTAAGCCAGGGGAGAAAAGAGGACATAATTTCCTTAATCACCATTAGAGGCACAGGATCACATGGCGCGGAGGACTTTAGAAGATTAACTGTAAGTATATCCACAGAAGATAAGACATGAAAAGTCGTTCATAGACGAGGTGCAGGCTGCTCAGGCTATGGACTGTGGGCACGGACTGCCTGACCCCTATCCTTAAAGATACCGGAGCGAATAAAGTCAATTTTATCGATGAAAAATTCGGACAGGGAATTACATAGAGCCTGAGAGGGTAGTATACCAGGGATCAAGCGCGCAACCGAAGAAAAATGATGAAACCAAAAAATAGTTATTTCATGCTCTTTCATGTCATTTAGAGCAAGCTCTATTTTAGATGCACTTCTTCAATCACAGCTTTGGTGCCTTCAAACTATACAATGTTGTTGCAATCACCAATAAAATGAAATTGGTGGCATCATTGCAATTATCTTCATTAACTAACTCTGAAAGTGAATACCTACTGGTTTAAGAAGATCTCCTATGGAACTTTGACTTTCCTAAAACTGACCCCTATCTCAACCTGCCTAAAGCTGGCAGCTAGACCGCTAGGGTCCCTCTTCTGCCTCTCAGATAATTCATGCATTAGACTAGGGAAGGACTGGATAAGAAAAGGTTCCTGTCTTGAAAAGTATAACACGTTAAATACATTTACTTGCTGAAATAATTAGTGTGGTAACTGTATCGCTGTGAAAGAAGAAGTTACAAAGTGTTGCTAAGTTATACTTACCTCTGAGTTGCAGTGTGTCCTCTAAAAAGTATATAAGTTGCTTTACTTACTTGGAATGGTGTTCCCCCATCTGAAATAGAATCAGTGTTGGTACTGTTTTATCATTGCTCAACTGAATAAGTGTAAAAGTTACCAAATGTAATAACATTGTGTTTGTCTTAAAGTGTGTCATAGGGTGTTACGTTCCCTGGTCTGCTTTATACAGACCTAAAACAGTCCTTGAGTTAATACTTACCTTTGAGTTGCTTGAAGCCCCTCTTAAAAGTATATGGTTCCTTACTTACCTTGAACAGCTGCTGCTCTTCTAAACTTGTAACACTGGGTTGTGCCTCCCCATAATCTGCTTAGAGCATTTCCAAAATAGTCATAAGGTCCATTACTTTCCTTGAAATACCTTGGGTCTTTCTTAAAGTATAATTGAGTTTTACTTTCCTTGAATTTCTGAGTGCATTCATAAATAGTTATTGTATGTTAATACTTGTTATTGAGTAGCTTAAGGCCCGTCCAGAAAGTATATGTGTTGTTTTACTAACTATGTACTGAGTTCTAAAATGTAATGTTGCAAGGAGTATACTTGTAACAGGGTTGGTTTATTAAGTGATGTCTTAACTGAGTGTCACTGCATGACTGACAGGGTCTACTACCCTTGAATTACTGACTGTATTCTAAAGGTATATCTAACCTGGTTTTGCTTCCCAAGAATAGTTGATTGCATTCTGAATGTGTAATGGGTTTGACTCACCTTGAACTGTTGATTGCTATTCTTAATAAGGTTATACTTTGGGTTGTATCCCTTAAGTATTGAGTTGGATTTCATAATTGTGTTATATGATATGTTATAGAACTTATTTCCCCAAGATTTATCTGGGCCTACTTGTGTTTAAATAAACCAATTTCTTTTACAATGCATATTGTTTCAGTGTTTCTTTGGACCATATGTATGCTACAATTTCTTTGCACTCAGGATGATAGCTAAGGTGCAACGCGGTCATCTTGGAAGCAAGACAACATGAAGCAACACAGGTTCGATCCCCTGGTCCGGCTTAGAAACCTCTGAGTATTAAGCGTGTTATAAATAACCTATCATACCATATCATACCAAGCTACAGCCCTCTCTCCTTCCTAAGATAAGCGTGACTGTTCTTTCCATGCTACCACATTCTCAGGTGGTACAGCCTTATAGTAAGAGTGGAGCTTATGTAATGCCTCATATGCGTGGTTTTATGAAGCCCTTAGTAAGAATTTAGAAAAATTGTCCTAAGAGAAGGTAAAACAGGAGAAGAAGAAGAGGGGGGTTACAGTAGAAGAAAAGGTTGAGCAGAGATGTTCTACTTTAGATGTAATATAATTAGCAAATTTAGATAGGAAAGAGACAAGAAAGCAGATGTATCAGATGCTTTAGGAGAGAAAATATTGTGAAGAAGTTGATAAAGACAACAAGGATGATGGGATAGAGAAAGTGAGCATTTCGAAAAATAAGATTTTGTTTGCGGCCAGTAAAGCAGAGTCAAATTAAGAGTGCAAAGTTGAAAAGTGCAACAAGGTCAGAAGGGGATAGGAAGTTTTTTCATTCGTGTTCGGCTTTACACAAGCTGCAGCAATAGGAAAAAAGGTTATGAGAAAGGCAATTTTAAGATCAAGACCGCAAACCACATAGACTTCAATTGCCGAGGGGTGGAAGTGATTGTTTTCACTTTTTGTCTATATTGAAATATTACCGCTAAAGGGAACTAAATTTAAGCTTCTGCCATTCCCATGAAACTATTCTCTTGAAATCCAATTTAATGTTCACTTGTTTATATGCCAAAGGTTTCAGGTTGCACATTTCCACCTGGAAATATATGGCATTTGAACTTCCTATAGAAGACAAAATGTACAATTTTGAGTGATATAAACCTCAGAGCAGTTGGCTCTGTCTCTATTTCTTCACAAAATCGTGTGTGTTTCTTAGTAGACATACATATGGTCCAACAGATTTAGACAGACGTATATAGGTGGACATACCCTAGATTTGATTTTCTGTGTTGGAGACACATTCCTTGATTTCAATTAAATTTCTCTTACCTGAACGGATCACTTTTCTTTCATGTTCAAAATGACAAATGCTAGCAAATCTTAGTGGTCCCTGTCCAAGCAACTCCAAAACAATCACTTGCTTGGAATGTAAACCTTGTGTACAGGGGATCTTAGTCCGAGTTATAAGGATGTGACTGGTCTGGAAATGCCCATGCAAACAATGTGCATTCTGGTGTTGCTGGAGAGTGCATAGCAAGATAGCTGTCTTCAATGAGTCTCCTTGAGCATCCGCACTTCACTGGATCAAAAAGCACGTACAACATGCCCATTAGTGGACATTTCCAGTTTCTGAAGCATTGGAGAAGACAGCGAATTGAGGATAATGCTCACACTCGATGCAGCAATATATTAATTCCATGTTTAGGATGCTGCAATGAGTCAGAAATGTGTGGGATCCTCTAAACCTGGGAAGATGCACCCTGGCTGAGTGTTTGGTTTTACAGGTTGTTGCAGAGTTCCTCATCACGCCAAATGAACATTCACTATCAATATGAATGCAAGGGGAACCCCTGCTTAAGAACACATTATAACAGACTATGCACCGTACCAATCGAGTGCTATTATTCCAGGGTCTGCCCATTAGGCTGGTGGCTCATTCTGTTTCAGCCCAAGGAGAAATATTGCTACCTTCATGGTGCAGGAGGGTTAGATGACCCGATCTCAGAAGAGGAAATTAGATCTGACAAGCTAGGTATGTGCTCAATAAATACTATAATAATTAAAAAAACATTGTGTCTCAGGATTCATTTCAGGTCCCTCCTGGACATTTGATACCAGGATTCAAACAGATTCTTCCTGGATCATGGGTTTCAGGATTAACAACAGGCCCCTCCTAGACCTTGAATTTAAGGATTTGTAACAGGCCCCTCTAGGATATTGGCTGCAGGATTCATGACAATTCCCTTCTGGACATTGGCTTCAGGAAGTTCGACGCCCCCCTGCCCTTCAGACCTTGGCTTCAATGGGTGTTTCTCCGCCCCTCATGTAGGGTCCTTTTCAAGCAGCCAAAACTGTCTTGCCTTCCTTCCATGGGTCCCAGTCCTTCTCTAGGGGTGACTTGTGGAAAGCCCTTGCTCTGGCTTTCCGATTCTCCAAAGCTTGTGTGCCCTCCAGGACAGTCTTCCCCCTCCAGGGGTTCCAGGGCTTATCAGTTGTTCAGCTTTCCTCCAAGCTACTGCAGACTGACACTCCTACCCTGGTTTCAAGGAAGCATATGTAGGAACATCGGGTCAAGATACAGAATGAACCATTGCAGCCATTTGTATACCCATAAGGCTTTGTTGTTTGTTTTCAGCCTCACTCTGATTGGTCTACTGTGACTTCTGTGTTTTCTCCCCTGGGATTGGTTAGCCTTTCTGATACATTCATTTCCTCTTCATAAAGTGTTATTAGTTGTGCCTTGGTATTGGCTACTCTGATATTGTTCTAATTGGTCCACATGCTTGGCCGTAAGTTTTCAAAGTCCTCTGCGGCCTGCAGTGCCAACCTGGAATGTCACTCATTGCGATGGCATCACTGTTTTGTTTCACAGTAAATCGTGCCAGTTATAGTATCTCCTACGTTATGAGCACTGGTGGACATGGTTCTACAATTGTGAAACTGATTTTTCTTTATTCTAGTTCTTGTCCCGGTATGCTCCCTCATAGTGCTTTATGGGGAATGGATGTGATAGGTGCATAACCGCACAGAGTTTCTCTTGAGGCCAAGTTACAGTGTCTCTGTTGGAATAGTGAGCCAGTGGGATCCCTCCTCGTCCATTCTCAGGTACACATATCTTGAGGTGGTGGGACAACCCCAATCTCCCTTGACTCGGTCGCCCTATAAACAGGGGAGTGAGTGCTTCTTTTTCATCACTCAGTGTTTCATCACTCTCGGCAGAATTGATTTTTGAAGTTTTAAAGAGAACTATATTGCATTTACCCATTCTCTAAGATCTTTCATATTTAATACCATGGAGGTGTGCAGCTTTGATTGTATGTAATTATTTATATTGGGTATTGATTCAGTTTGTGCCTAGCCTCTATAAGCAGTGGGGCACTGTACAACAATGGCTTAATAGAAATACTGGTACGGGCGTAAATGTAACATTGAATTAAACACATCACACACATCATTACCCTCCTGATCTCCATGGATGTTCAAATGTTGATAGTTAGTAGGATCTACCATGACTTCCTACTGCCCATTTGTGCACAGCAGGGTTTGATATCGCTTGGGCCATCCATCTGTGGTGAATTCCCATGGCCAAAGTAGTGCAAGCACAGTATTACTAGCATCCGTTTTTTGCTTGGCTGAACATTGAACCAGAAGGAGGTTTACTGGTGGCTGGTCATACCCTGAAATCCCTCTTCTTCTTTTGTGGTAATGAACATCTGAACCTGCATCTTGGCTGGATCATTTCACTGCTATAGCAAGAGGTAGTGATGATGATGGTGGTAATCATAGTGCTGGTTTCAGTGGCTCTGACAATGATGGTAGTAACACTAGAGGCCATGGAGTCAACCGTTGTTGCACTAGTGCCAGCAACAATATTCTCAGACCTTCATTGTCCTCATCCTCCTCCTCCACCACATTACCCTTCGCAGATGTCCCGACACTTGTGCATCATAGAACACGCAGTGATTACCTTTACTCAGCTGATGAGGGTGTACAATGTACAGTATCCTACAGGGATAGCCCTTATTAAGTCCTTGTAATTCCTTTTTGTGATACATGTATGTATTGTAAACAGAAGTGGGCAGACAACATGTCATGTACAGCTGAGGTGCGTGATGACATTGTATGGGGTATGATCATATGAGTCTACTTTGCATTGTGGTGCAGTGAATACCTTTTACTTGAACAGATATTGATACAATTTTGATAGTGGACAATTTGCTTATTCAAGTGTGCTTGTTGATTGGAAATGGAAAAGGTTATATCCACATGGCAAAGGGACATTTGCATGTCAGCATATACACAGGTTGATGGGTTGTGCATATATATTCACACACTATATGCATTGAATGTTGATGTACTAGCTTCAAATATGGTATGTCCTTTGCCATTGTTCCCTTCAGAGTTGGTTGTCTGGCACCAATGTTCGGTAGTTACCACATGGACCAGTTGCAGCTCATCCATAATAGATTACAGGGTCGAGCTGTGGAAGTGGCATTGGTGCGGAATACCCGGTGTCCCATTTGTGTGCAGTACCCCAGTCCAATGACCCATGCACGGCTGGTGGTGTTTTGCTTCTTCAGCATTGCCTATCCCAGTGGACACTGTTGCTTAGATGCTGCATGCACCATGCACTGAGAAGGTGCTCCTGCACATACTTGCTGGTGAAAACCTCAGAGGGGCTATCTTTATGGGAAAGGGGCAAAATCAGATCACCTCTTCGTGCCTTGCTTTCTGCGTGAAGACATTCTGATGGTGAGCTGGTGTTGGTATACTGTTCTCAGGCTAGCTGGTCGAGCAGGTGCATTTGGAGGGATGTGGAGGTGGTGGTGGGAATACATCCTGGGGATTACAGCAATACTGCTGGCATACTCTGTGGACACCTGCATCAAGAAGAGCGTGTTCTACAGGTGCAATGATTACATATACCGGGGGCCTCAACAAAATGAAAGTGTTTTAAACTGGCTATGGTGACAAACACTGTGGGCACACTGCATCATGAACGTGTTTTCCAGTGGCAATGTTAACATATACTGTTGCACAATTTCATGGACATTTTTTACAATAGCAATGATGACACAAGCTGTCCCCGTGTATTTCCATCCGCAATGCTGATATATATCTTGGCACCCAGCATCATTACATTGTTTTACATTTGCAATGATGACAACTACTGTGGGGACCAGTGTTATGAAAGTGTTTTAGCAGGGCAATGATGTCAGATATTGTGGGCACCTGTGTTATTTAAATATTTTAAAATGATAATGAGGACACATTTTCAGGGCAACAGCACCATGAATTTGTTTAACATGGCAATGGGGACATGTATGCTTCTAAGTAAGGTATGCGACCTTGCATCTCTTGAATTGTGTCATGCGTTGCTGTATTAAACTGACTGGATTCAAAATTGTGTGCTGTTTTACAACATTTTCTGCAGAAAGTCCACTGTAAGAATGTACCATTTTTAACTCATCATTGTTTAAATGTCATGTAGGGATATCCCCAAAAATCCCATTAATTTGGTTCAGACCCCTCACTACATATGGCCGCTCATGCAAACTCTGAATGAATATTTAGGACATTCTACTGAAAAAGAAATCATCAGCTGCCAATGCCCCAGACTCAATGTGTTAGATAACATCACCATTTCTGTATCTACGTAGCTGGCAGGTAGGTTTGAAAATGCAATGACCCAGACACATATCATCCATCAGTGCCACACATCTCCAAGCTCAGTTCATACAATTAGGTTCCTGAAGAACCCTTGCTATCATGGATCAGACCCTAGCCTGGTTGACTTCCTTCCTCTCTGATGGACCCTCCTAGGTCCAAATGGGCTCCTTTCTCTCCATCACCTCTCTCTCCTCATGTGGTGTTCCCCAGGGCTCTAACCTATCACCCTGGCTCTGTAACCCTTACTTGGCAGCTCTTGACCATCTCATCTCTACCTTCCCTCCTAAATTTCAGCGTTATGCGGATTATACTCAGCTATCATTCAGGCATGAGCGTAATTTTAGAGGGGGGGCGGGGGTGTTTGTCCCCCCCCCAACTTTCATGGCACACTATTTTGTCCCCATTAATTTGGCTGGGCACCTTTTCTTTATATGCCATGTCCCCCCCAACATTTTCAGCAAAGTTACTCCACTGCCTTCAAGCTACCCTCAGCCTCCTCTTCTCTCTCGCTCATTCCTGATTGTCTATCCGTGATTCAGGAATGGTGTGCCTCTAATGATCTCTGCCTGAATTCCAGTAAGACTGAGATCCATCTCATTGGGACCCCTGCTCCTGCTTTCCCCCTTTCACTATGGCTGCCCCCCTGGGTCCTCTACTGCACCTTCCTTCAAGGCAAAAACCCTTGTTGTCATCTTCGACTCCACCCTCTCCTTCTCTCCTAGCATCAGAGAGGTCTCTAAGAAGTCCCACTACCAGCTGCACCTCTTCAGAGGTATTCTTACTTTTCTTACTTTCCCCCAGAAGCTCACCGTCTTGAGAGCTCTGCTTCTCTCTTGGCTGTACTGCTGCAACAACCTCTTTCTATATCTGCCAGACTCTACTATTCGCCCGCTGCAACCAATCCAGAACAGGACTGCAAGGCTTGTCATTGGCCTCAAGCCCAGTGATCATATCCCTCCAGCCCTGAAATCTCTCCACTGACTCTTGGTGGCTGCAAGGATTAGGTTCAAGACCCTCTGCATTATCCACAAGGCTTTCTGGGGCCGGGCCCACACTACATCCAACTCTCTCTTCCTAAACACTTTCCTTCTGGAGCCCTCCGCTCTTCCACCTCAAACTCTCTTCGGGTCTGACGCTTCTCCAAGCCGAGAGAAGGGGGGGATGTTTCTCCTCACTGGTGCCTCCCTCTGGAACAGCCTCCTGCCTCTCTCAAACTTGAGCAGGACAACCTCAGGTCCCGGAAGCAACTCAAGACCTTTCTTTTTCGCTTCTGCTTTCTCTATCACTCTCTCCACTGCTGATGTTCTTGTATGCTGCACTAACTGGTACCTGGCCTCCATCTGAACTTAATGGGACCAGGCTCCTTCACAACCAGTAGCCCCATGCACTGCCTCCAGGCCTACTGTGCACTAGGGACTGTATCTGTAACCCTACAGTCCCCTACCTCCTTGCACTTACTTAGAAACTTTAGCTATGACATTGCACTCTCTAACTATGCAGACCCTTTCCCGCCCCCTGGCACTTCTCATCTCCCTTCCCCCTGCACTTGCACGATTGTAATGATACAAGGTCTAGTAAGATTGTTTGTTTTGTCCTCCCTTGTCTCCCCTTCATTGTCGTGTCGCGCCTAGAAACACTTGTGTACCGGTGCGTTATAAATGACATATGATATCATTCCTTTGACACCTCCTTTACCAGAATCTGCAGGAAGTGGTCTGTGAATTTGATTGTGTACATCTGTCCGAATTTGGGGTCCATGTCTGAAGCTGCCCTTATTGCTGGTTGGTGGGATAGTGCACTGAATTCTGAAGGGGCTTAGTTTCCTGTTTGTCATAAAAAAGAGCCCCATTACATGTCCTGTAACCTCTATTTGTAAAGACCACATATGGTACATTCAACACATGCTATCTTTCATATTTATTGCATGTGCACTCCTCTTTTTCCACTTTTGCAGTGAGTGGTAAAGTTGTACCACTGGTGTGCCAAAAATTACTAGGTGTGGTAACTGTACTCATGACAAATACCATAATTTAATGAACAATTTCTCAAATCTCGTTATGATCCAATTCGTCTTATACACTGCAAGCACTTGGACAAGTCCACGTCATCTTTCACAAGCAAAGAAAGTATATCTTTTCAATATTACTTGTTTCCAACAATGCATATGTGCAAACATGCTTTGGAAATGCGTTATGAAACATTAGCACCCGGGGCAGGGGGAGATACCAATTAGGTTCTGCAGATCGCAGGATGAAACTGCTGATTTAAGCCCCCTTTCCACAGACCATGCAGTCTACCTCCCTCACCCTGGACCGCTATCTTGTCTTCACCCTCATTTCCCTTTTTTTAAATCTGTTCAACCCCTCTGCCCAGCTTGATTTACCTGATTGTTGCAACAGCTTCCCTTCATTCTGCATTTCCGGCTGCCATGGAAATAGAAGAAGGGCTCCGCACAGAGCCCCTCCTTCCACAACCATGCCAGCCATCTTTGCACAGGATTTTCATTCAAAGAACAGGGGGGGTGACATCCCATTCTTTGAATGAAAATCCTTTTTTTTAACTCCCTGTGTTACCGCTTTGGTAACCCGGGGTACTAATAGCATTAGTAACGCTGTTTTATAGCCATGGTTAGTGGTCTGCTTTTTATAATTTTCTTTATTGGGAGGATTTGACAATTTTGTACTAAGATACTCTGTTGACATATGACAACTCCTCCCATTGGGCATGTCATCATTTTGTTTTGTCATTTAAAAACGTTTGCTCATATTATTTAAGGAATTTCAATTTATATAGTTTACAGCAAACCATTTTTGATACTCAAAAAATAAAACCATTCTTCTTTCCTAAATAAACTTTCTGTCAATGCTTCATTGGCCATAAATGCTTACTACCCTGACCAGGAATGTGTATTCTTTGCTTCTGTCCTGACAGAGGCATTGCTTACCAAACCCAACCGATTGACTGCAGGCTGAAGGGTTCAAAGAAAGTTTGGACCACAGTAGACTCATGGAAATACATCTTGCTGAAAGCACCAGTTGGACTGCGTACAACACCAAGGAAAGGGGTTGTGCACCGGAAAGAAATCCAGGGCAAAGCTCAGAGGTAAAGGGTACAAATGTGTTTATTTTGAATGGAGGTTTAGAACCAAAATTAAAACCGGCCATTTCAAATTAAACAGCATGGGCCAGCGAACAAACATGACTTAACCTCATGCCATTTCATCTCACTGTGCGCCAGGCATGCCACATCATTGCATCCCAAGGACCCCAGATTAACTTTTAAGAGATACTGTACTATGTAGGAAAATAACTGTGTCTAGCTAGTTAATGTTATCTGTGTAGACTAACATGCCACATTGATGGAAATGAGGGCTAGAAAGTTTTTAATTTTTGGGTGGGGTTATTTTAAAAAGTCTTCACTGGCTCCCGGTTGCTGCACGGATTAAATTCAAATCCCTCTGCATCATCCACAAGGCGGGCTGAGCCCGGGGACCACACTATCTTCAACTTTATCTTACTCAATACTCCCCCGTCTAGACCACTATGCTCCCCTGGCTCTGTGTTTAAAGCGTTTTGCTAAACAGAGAGCAGGTGGTTGTTCGCTTTCCTCAGCTCGCTCCCTCCTATGGAACAGCCTCCCTGTCCCTCTGCGCCTTGAGCAGGATCTTTTTAAATTCCGGAAGCTCTTTAAGACTCTCCTCTTTACCTCCTCCTTCCCTTCTTCTCTCCCCTGCTAATCCCACAGTTGCTGCAATTGGTACCCTGGGCCCTTATGCATCCTCAGGGCCCTGACCTCCCGACCCCAATCGGCCCAGCACCTGTCTATCTGCGCTTGCACTTACACTGTCTGCCCTGGTGGCTCGCACTTATACCCCTCGCGGCTACAGTCTGTGTAGCAATCAACATTCCTAGCACTTGATTTGTGGCTCACCCATGCGCTCAGACTCCACAGCACTGACCCCTTGCCTTTGTCCTTGCTGCACTTGCACGTTCTGAATATTCACAAGGCACAGTAGGTTCGTCCTGCTGTCCTCTTCCCCCCACGGCTCTTATATATTGTCATTTGAATGTATTTTAATGTATTTCCCACTCCTGCTCCCTCCGTTGCCCTGTAGGTGCTTTGAAAAAACATTTTCTTATTGTATAAGCGCCTAACAAGCAAACAATAAAATACAATTTAAGTAAATCCTCAATTAGAAGCTAGAACCTCCTAAAAATGTAAACAAGCATCTTCCATTTCGCTCCAGATAACATTTTTCGTGAATTTCATATTTTGATTGTGTTGAAAAATGTCAACTTTAGAAGGGGTTCTGCTGAATGTTAAATATATATTCCATGGAAGATATTTGGACATAGACATCAAACATGGAATTCAAAACCATGCTAATCACTGGTTTTGCCTAATACGAGTATAAGAGAGTAACACGGACACGCTTGTACCCATGTAATGTTTGGTTGTTATTACTTAATTCGTATTATGTGCCACACTCCCGTAGCCCTCGGGGCACATACGTATACATGCATTGTATGTGTGCATGGTTATACGTTTTAAAATGCACTTTGAATAGCTTTTCAAAAGACAATTGTGTAAAATGAAACACTTAATTGTAAGCTCATTTTCTTTATATTTAACACTGATATGGTCTATTAAACAGGAATCAAGTGGCGAAGGAACCTTGCAGTAATCACCTTATTATTTTGACTTAAGACAGTCTGCATGATAACCGTTGCATGCTCCATCAATGGATTTTGCACGATTTCAGCACCTTTTTCGGCTGGTCACAGTAGATTTGTTAAGAATTGCATTTGTGAAAATGTTATGCTGTATTATCCAAACTTTGCATTCCCACACGCGGGTCCATGGCATAGCACTGCAGACGCCCGTGAGGATTTTCTAATTATGCAGGCCATGATTAAACCCACCATCGTGGGATCAGGCATAAGCGCGGGTCACAGGGCCGAAATCTGCTACAGGAAAGGTCCTTGCTGACTCCACAAATTCTGAAACCCACTACATCTTCCCTGACAGGGATGATGTGTAATGAGAAAGTGAGCGCACTTAATAATGTACATGTTTACACCAAGAGCAGTCTCAAGTCGTGTGAATAAAAATCTGTGGGGCTGACCAGTGCTGGGAGAGTTTTAAACCAAATGAATTCCACAGTTGTTTGAATATCAATGGCGCTTTCAAATAAACCTTAGACGTGTGATGTCAATCATGCATAATATTTGCAGCTGGGAAAACATACTGGTTACAAAATGCATTGAAAAATACATATTTGCACCAGAACAACAATTACCCATGTACAAATGGAAAATTGCCCTTCATCAGTGCAAGGCTTCTGATATTTGATGCCCATGGGTTTAATGTATTTTTAGAAAGAGCCCTGGTTCAGGTCATGTCAGAGGTTAAGAGGAAAGGCATTTAAAGTAAGGACTCCTAGCAGAATCATCTTTTGCTCAAGACGGTTTTGTGAATGTAGGGATAAGGGTAGACGCCTGCTTTGCTTAAAGGCAATTGCCTGCTGGTCTGCTGGTCAGTAGTTCAATGCTTGAAGGGCTGGACCTTCAGGCTTGCATGGACCACTTCTCGGATATAATTTGGGTCTGGATGACAATTTAATGCACTGTTCAAGTGGTACATTTCACGAAGGATATTAACCTAATCTGTGTATAAATTCTCAATATACTACACCTTTTGCCAAACACATGCCACTAGGTACCATTGAAAGAGTTTGTGAGAAAACATGTGGGGGTAGGAACGATTTCATTGCTCATAGCAAACGTGACTGGGTATTTAAGTCTCTTTGACACACAGGCAAAACCAAAAGTTGATGGCTGGACGGTTTTTAATAAATAATAATCACAGGCTCAGCTCTGGGCAACCCTCCGGACCACCATTGTTCAGCCTGCCAAGCCATTAAAGAAGGGGAAAGACCATATGTGATCAGGCCCGGACCCAACCCAAAAGGGGCAGTTCAGCCCAAACTGCTAGGTCACATCCCTTCTGCACGACACCACAAGCATTCCCCAGACATTGTTTAGCCTTGTTGCGCCTCATCGTTGAGAAGTAGCTTGGGTCTCTAGGCAAAACCAAAAGTTGATGGCTGGAAGGTTTTTAATAAATCATAACCATGCGCACAGCTCTGGGCAACCCCCCAGACCATAATTTTTCAGCCTGCCAATCCATTACAGAAGGGGAAAGGCCAAAACATGTCTGGGGTTGCTTATGTTTCTGTGCAGAGGGGACCTGGCCTAAGAGTTCGGGCAGGGCTGCTCCCAATGGTGACAGTGCCTGACTGAGTTGCATATGGCTGGACCCCTTTTGCAATGGCGCAGACAGGCTAAAAAACGGTGGTGTGGAAGGTTGCCCAGAGCAATGCCAGTGGTTCAGATTAATTCAAAAGCTTCCACCCATCACTTTTTGGGGTTTCTTTGACACACAGGGCCTGAGTTACAAAATGTACTTTTGTTGACTGTATGGAGTGTTTGCGCCAAAGTACAACATGCAGTGATTTACATCACCAGGGTGTACAAATGTTGTTCAAACAATCGAAGTTCACAACAAGTCAAAAGGATCCTATTTGAATACTACAGCGAATATACAAGAAATAAGGAAGTATAACAATTGCAAGACTAGGGGCTGAGGAAAGACCAGTAAACAAGCAAAGAGGTCAAGGTAGTGCAGTAAATGCCTGTTGGAAAACATACAAATAGTACACACAACGTTATAAAAATGCAATATAGTCAAAGAACAGCACATCTAAATTAAGGGGTGAACCATGTATGCTTAAGCAGATGGTATCACAGTAAGGCCCATTTGAATCTAAGAGGGTTTTGGGCTAGTCATTCCACAGCTTTGGTGCCCTGGTTGCAAACATTATGTCTGCCTGTCTGAACTTGTTGATTTTAGGAATTTCGAGGAGGTGCTACCCTGCTGATCTGTGAGGCATGCTTGGGATTTACTGGGTCACGGGTTTTCTTAGAAATGTGGGGCCCTTTTTCTGTACACATTTGTGGGTCAGCCAAATACGTTTGAAGTGCAATTTGGGCTCGAACAGTAGCCACAGAAGTGAATAACAGGTCAATGATAAGGGGTCTTGCATGCTGAGCTCTGATACCTGTCTGGATGCATAATTCAACATGAACTTTAGTTAGTGTATTTGTAATTTAGTCAGGCCCAAGTCGATGAGGTTGCAATCCTCGAGATTGGATAAGTCTAGAACCCTTGTAGTTGAATCTTTCGGATCGCCTCAGTATGTCATGATCTTGCAGTGTAGGCAGAGCTAAAAGTCAGCTTTATGGGCGACTTTATGTATTTGGGGAGTGAGGTGTATGTCCTTATACAGTATAATGACCGGGTTTATTAATGGATCACTTTTGGTGGGATATTAAGGCCAGCCAGGGAAATGGAAGAGAATGAGGATTGTGCTGACCAAACATTTGAATATTGGAGTTAGTGGAGTTCAGGCGCATATTCTTCAATGTTAGCCATTTGCGGTCTGAAAGTTAAAGTTAAGTCTTAGGGATGTTTGGTCATGGAGCGGAGCTTAATTTAATATATGTATTGAATTGCCACAGGTATAGTGTATGAACTGAAACAGGACAAATCGGTGACTGCAAGTCTGGAGACCTGAAGGGTTTTATCAGAAGTGGGTTGCCTTCTTAGTGGGGGCCTCGAAAGAAGCAGGTGGAGATGGATTATTGGCCTCTCTGTTGCTCCTACTCATATTTAGGTGAAGGAATGTAAATGGGAACAAGAACATAATGGCAATATGAATGTCTCCGGAGGATAGCTCAGCGGCAACGTGCTCGAAGACACAGAGCAACACAGGTTCGATCCCCGGGTCCGTGCTTAGAAACCTCTGGGTATTAAGAGCGTTATAAATAAGCTATCATATCATGTCATTTAAGTTTTGTGCTCAATTTCTAATGAGAGGTACACAATCCAGCCACCCCTAAAAGAAAAAAGAGTAATACTGTGATGCACCATGATTTACAGTCAGGACTACGCAGGATGATATGATTGTTCCAGCCCAAACAGGAGAAACTCAATGTTCGTGGCAGCAAATGTTGGACTAGCCTTTGCCATTCAGGCCTAGAACACAAAGAAACATATCCCTCTGCATCAGACATCCATATAACATATGATCAGGATACTGATGTACAGCTACGTTTTGGTCTGGTGTTTATAACATGCCAAACTGCACTTGCCATGGTGCAATGGTTTTCTAATATGTCCATGTTTTATTGGAAATAGGGAAAACTTTTGCCTACTGCCAATATCGTGCAATTTTGCACTTGCACCGGTGCACATTTTTTGTAATCTGGTCCCTGGTATCCCAGCAGCTTCAGGTACAGATTAAATTACAAGAGAGAAATGATGGACCAGGAAGCTACATAGAGGGACCCACTTGGACTGATTGGAACTATCAGATTGGAAAGATTAAAAACTCTGAAGGATAACAATTCAAATACCCAAGTCATACTATTAATATGGGAAGCTTTTATCGCAATCTGATCAAGTTAATCTAGTCCCAAGAAATCTATTAACCTTGGAAGAGGCTTCAGGAGGGAATGAAGTAGGAGAAGGCAAGATTGGATTAGGACTGTGTTTTACTACTTGAAATAGAGTACTCCTTCCCGCAGTCATTTAATTAGGGAACGACTCTGATTTAGCTTAATGTATGGCTTTGTAACGTGATCTGCGTGCCTCACACAAGACAAGGAATGGGTCCTATGACAGTCGGCTGCCCCGAGATCTCCAATAGAGCATTTATTGGCATTTCATTGTTGAGTATTCCCAGCATTACGCTCTTTTCCTCTTCTAATGTTTGAGAAAAATATGAACAATAGAATCTATAGAGCTTTTGATGTGCACATTAAAAAAATTAAAGAATGTTTCAACATCCTCTGTTCTCTCAAGTATAGATATTACAAAAGAAAATGATGTAGTTACCGTCAGGGGAGTTGCTAGGTCTGGAAAAGACCCGGGGCTAAGCTGATGTCAGAACTGTTGGGACTGGGGGCTAGCTAGTCTTTTGGCTGTAGCTCCTGAGATTATATCCGGGGATACAACCAAAAGATCAGGGGCTACAGCCCCCTTAGCCCCCCCCCTAGCAACGCCCCTGGTTACCGTTGATCAGATATCTGAGAAAAGTGTTGCTCCCAATAATAGTATGTTTGTAATCTTAAAAGGGAAAAGAAAATGAAGGTCTAGGCACAAATGATTGCTTGACAACAACTAATTGAGGCAAGAGAGTTAATAAAACGTCTAAAATATGACATTTTCTATGAATTAAGGAAGGTGCAAGCTTAGTCAATGAATGCGTAAAATGCTGAGCTTGGGGCGGTGTAGTCAGAGAAACAGAGTTTTACAGGTTTCAAACAAAATAAGATAAAATATCCAAAGACTGACATCAATGGCCAGGAGCATAAAGACATAAAGGAAGCATGTTAGAAGGCTGAGAATAAACTCGACCAGCAAGAGTCATCAATTCAAAGAAGAATGAGTTAAAGCTGTTCTCCATGTTAAGGCAAGGCAAGAAGAAGAAAGGAATCCTGTTTCTATCCATTTATCAGAGTACAAGGTGGAATTGTTAGAGAACCATTGTTCACCAAAAAAAAGTAAATCAAGATCATGAAAAAAGATAACGTCTGAAATGTGCACAGCTTGCAGTTCAACAGGCCAGCTGACAAAGACGGTTTCTGTACCCGTTTACCACCATTAATGAGATTAGTAAGTGTGCACCAAGCGTGCAATGAGGCTAGCATGGTAAAGGACGACGAGATGCAAAAACAGAAATTAGATCTGCAAATTTGAAGGGACGTTTGGTTATCATAATACAAGTCTATATTAAATTATAGCTCAAAATAAATGGCAACCTAACTTCTCCCGTCTGATCTTTAGCAGGTCCACAACAGGTTGTTTACTGCCACTGCTTACATGCGAATGGTTTGTGTCTGGATATCTGGGTGCAGAAAAGATGACTGGCCATAGTTTTAACAGCACAGTGTGCTATTCCACAGGCTTGTTCTTAATAGTTTCTCTATATTAGGTGGCACTACACCGCCACCTATAAGCTGAATCTATTGTGTTGGGCTATAGCTAGGAGAGGGATGGGATTTCAGCAGGGACACAACGTTTGTAGGTTTTATTTGATTATGTATCCACCCACTGACTGCTCATAGCCATGCTCATAACTATGTCCATTCCCACCCACCTCCTGCCCTCCCTTCCCAAAACACATTCTCCTAGGATCTCTTTGAGATAGCTGTTTCAAGCAGTAATATCAAATGTTGTACTAAACGTGTCTACCAGTGTTATTTCATAGCAGTCCTCTGAGAGGTGATGACTTAATTGAAGCTGCAAATGTGCTACTAGTGGAATTTAACCAAGTGTGCCATAAGCCACATGATTAGTAAACAGAATGGGTGTCCTTCACGAAAGTCCTGTTAAAAACTAGCATTGACAAAGACCACAGTGTTGGCTTCTGTATAAGTATTAGATAGGCATGCATTTGTCAGGCACTGCTTTTATATGCACATGTACTCAGCCCATTTGGCAACTGCTTCCACTAGTGACCAGTTATGACCATTACTGCAATGCCTGGCAAATGTTTATCCTATGCCTCATCCAAAGCCAGAACTGTTAGCATTGCCAATGCTTGTTTAGCTGGACTACTGATGAGCTGATCTACCATGTTTATGTGTAGACCATATTTCACCTTGACTCACAGATTACTCAGCTGTTAATGGAAGATAGCACCAGCTTGAAGACTGACTTCCAAATAGGTGGCCTGAAGTGGAAGAGGATGTGTAAAATAGCTCTTGGGTGAAAAGGTGCCTACTTGAAATTGTGGGGCATGCAGTGTATTGAACAACAGATGCCTATATCTTGTCGTTTAATTCATGTATTTGTGCAAGAAGAGCATACATTGACTATCGTGTGAGATCTGTGATGTTATTACGATACTTTGCCCTAAATTGTGACATGGAGTGGGAATTTTTTTTCACTGGGATGCTATCTGGTTAGATGTCTTGACCCTTTTCTTTAAGGAGGCAATTATTCATTGAGATTTTACCAAATTTGATATGTTATGGATGCCAAAGGATTTTTATTATTCCATTTGTAACTACCCATTTAGAATGGGATGCAAAGTGGCCTGAGAAACGCGTGCAGATTTTGGGTTGGCATTCTAGGCTGCAGTCCACTCTGTCCGTTTTCCCTGCTCTATACAAGGACACCAACAGTAATGGTGCACACATCAGATTTTGATGCAGACAGATAAGCTGGAAACCCTATTTTACCACCTGATATTTCTTTGCTATGAAAAGTAGGTGGATTTCCTAGGGGTGCATATAATGGTGTCCGACTTGTCTGTGCACGGCTGCTGCACTGATCACCACCGTACATGCATTCATGCATTGTAGTGATCCAAGGGCATTTCTGTCTGGAGCGAATAATGGCGCTGGAAAAGCACGGTTTCTGATGGCCATTCCCACACAAGGCATAAAGTGATTACATTCTGGTATATTATACCGTGGACACAGGTCCAGATCCACTCTGATAGATCCACTGCTAAGATAAAAATGATACCAATTATTTTTCTATGAGAATTGTATAAATGTTAAAGATACTGCTTGCCCAGAGCCTGGGTACTACAGATACATTTCAGGTCAGTGCAGATAGACCAGCCTTTCTTCTTTTAGAAATCTTTTCACCACTATTCCAATTTGCTTCCAAAATCTACATGGGTGTGACCAGGAGATCAACAATGTCTCATTTCTCAGACACTCGGATCAAACCATCTTCCACATACTCCTGCTGATAGCCTGTTTATCCACAGCTTTTGAGGTTAGGATATGATTAGTGCAGGAGGAAATTATTGAGATTTGTTGTTCCGTAACACTTGGTAATGAAATACTATTAGTTTGGTAATATATGTTTCATTAAGGAACACCGAATTCAAACATAGTAATTCTTGATTTTCATATATCTATATATATATATATATATATATATTCAATGAAAAAGCGTTGTTAAAGGGACATTATGGTTACAAGTGAAACGGTTAAACCTCGGAAATTCGCCAGTTATGGTAAGATAATCAACCATAACTCGCGCCATCACCGTGCACTGCTAAGTCCCGGGAGGATAGCTCAGCGGCAACGTGCGTGCCTTGGAAGCAAGACACCACGAAGCAACATAGGTTTGATCCCCAGGTCCACGCTGAGAAACCTCTGGGTGTTTAAGCGCGTTATAAATACGCAACTAAGACAACAAAAACCATTACGCAACAAAAAAACATAAATTCGTGTAACAGCGCCTCGATGCCTGCGGGCTTTGTGAGCTCTTTAAAAATGCAAAATAAATAAATAAATTACCACCCAGGACATCAAAGATGACATCACAAATGCCATTGATGACATCACTGATGACATCACATATCCGGCCCACTTGTTTTTGTTTACAGAAATATCTATGCCAGGTGGTTTTGTTCACTGAAAGTTAGAATATTACAATTCAAAAGATGCTGTATATCTAGACGTTAACCTTGTTATATGTTCTTAAAGTACTTTCCTTAAGGTTTGGTCTCAGCTCATGGTGCACGTACATGGGGCAATAGGCAGGACTCAAACACACAATTCATTTGTGTACATGAAGATAAACTTTAATGCTATTAACATTTTCTGATAATGCTGTTTCTTTCTTCCTTACATTAATTTCCCTGTATGTGCCTCTGATTTGTATGCATCGTGGGTCTTCATATGTATTGTTTGTACTAGCACAAGTGTGTAGTAAGTCTTGAATTGTTAGCTAGTTATTATATGTTTAGCATTACACAATCACCCTTGACATCTTGTTACCAACATTATAAACACAACCTCTTGTAGGGACTTTTAATCCAAATTAATTTCACATGTGATGCCATCAGTGATGTCATCAATGACATTTGTGATGTCATCTTTGATGTCCTGGATGTTAGTCTTAGCAGTGCACGGTGGTGGCAACATGTTTGTCCAATTTACAAAGTTTCACTTTAAAACTCTACAATTTCCCACCTTCTAGCATAATTTTTAACACTTCTATACTTTTTCCACAGTTTTTGCTTCCATCGACGTCCTCAAACGTCTGACATCATTGCGGACCTTCCGGACAGTGCCACGTGACCATGGGCTTACGCACAGCATGGTGACGTGTCCATGAATGCATTTGCACTTCGCATTCAGGTCCTTGCTTCGAGGACAGTTCGGAACTGCATTTTCTACTGATCTAGGAACTTTCACGCTCAAAATGTACCCTTGCACGGCTCCTACATCTATTCTTACTCATTATCCATTAACAATCTAGTAAAAAGCACATAATTGGAAGAATAGTAGCAAAACTGCTATTTATCTTTAAAAAATTGCACATTTCCAACATTTCCATTAGCATTTTGTGTTATGCTAATTGGAATAATGTGGCGTTCCTCCCCCTTTCTAGGGACCGGAACAGGGGACAACGGCCCGGCAGCTCAAGTTATTAGCCCAAGTGAAGTGTGTATGTGTGCGCCCTGATGCCTGCGGGCTTCGCCGTATTGTAAATAAATAAATAAATAACGAGGGCTCCGGACCATTATCCTCCATTGCAGCCCCTGCAATGGGGATAAAGGCCATTAGAACCGCTGGTTCACAAAGCGTAACCTGGGATGCTAAAAAATAGATTTTTCGTCCTACAGAGGGACGCGTCTGGGGTCCCACTGTAGGAAGGAAAATCCTTTTCCAAGATGGCCACCATGGAAAGGGAAGGTGGGTCTCTGTGCAGAGCCCCTCTTCCCTTTCCATGGCAGCCTGCAGAAGGCGAAGACAGAACCCTATGACCATATTATCACAAGCACATTTTTTTCCCTTTCAAACCTATCCCACTTTCAAATAACTTTACCACATAGCCGGTCCCAGGTGGACATGGCCACTTTAACACAATTGTTCGTCCCTCGCGTTCATGGCCAGTAGCCAGATTGTCCGGGTCATGACCTTATTCCATGACCCGGACAATCTGGCCACTGTCCATGGCCACAGGCTATACCTCAGTCACCACATTTTTTGGACCTACATTATGACACTTGTCAAAACATAAAACACTGGAACATTTGCAAAACCATGCTTTAAGGTCCTTGCCAATGCTCCTTATGTGAGTTTGCTTGAAATCCTCCGATGTTTTATTTTTTCAAAAGTGTCAAAATGTATGTACATACTATAGACATATAACTTAGCCCCCACTTGACAAAATCCATTCAGTCTTTACACAAACATTGAAGGTTGGGTCTATAATCTTTCAGAAAACATTTGTCCACATTTGTCAAATGGCAACAAAGTTATAAGCCATCTAAAAATGTTTGAGACCCCCCTCTAATTTAGCCCCCTATTGAGAAAATCACACCAAACTTTACAAAAACATGTATACCTGGATATAAAATAGTTTTGCAAACTTCTGTGGAGATTCAGCAAATGGCACCACATTTATAAGCCTTTACAATATTTTGGCATCACTCTCTAATTTTGCCCCCTCTTGACAGAATCCTAGCAATTTTTGCAAAAACATTTATATCTAGATTTAAAATTGTTTTGCAAACTTTTGCGCAGATTCGTCAAATGGCACAACATTTATAAGCCTTTACAATATTTTGGGACCCCCCCGCTAAATTTGTTCCCTCTTGACAAAAGAGCTCCTCACTTTCCAAAACCATTTAGAATTAAGTCTAGAGTATAATTCCAAAATTCCATGCAGTTTCATTGAGTGGCGCCAAAGTTATAAGCCATCCAAGAACTGCTTTTCACCAACCCTGTAATGCAGAATTAGGCATAGATGTCCGCAAACATCTGGAGCGTTTACGGAGAACAGGGCTGAAAAACGTGCGTGTTTTGGATTCTTATGGCCCTATCCAATCCCATCCTCTTCTCCACTCACCTCCCAAGAGATTGTTTGATAAGTTTGACGAGGGCAATGTTGTGTTTTTTATATGTTTTTACTCCGATGTTCACAGACACCGGCAGATGTCTGCAAATCCAACATGGCAGGTGTTTCCAAATCCACAGACATCACGTCACCCTCTAGGCCAATCAAAAGCCCGTCCACGGAGCTAACGGGGTAGTGGGTCAGCGGACCAGACCCAAATATCACTCATTTTTTTTACCTGCTTGCACCACAAGCTGGCCAATTTGAAGGTGATTTGACTTTGAATTCTCAATAAAAATCATTTAACTGAAAAATATAATAATAATCAGATTGCCACATGTTAAGCTAAATGAGACAACTTTCAAATACTCCATATGAAATTGTGAAGGAAGTCTAGCAAGACTTTCAAAACCCAGTCGACTTAACCATGCACAAATATTTATTTATTTCATTTAAAGAGCGCGTAGAAACCCATAGGTATCGAGGCACTGTTACAGTGAAAACCAGTTACTTGAAGGTGACACATAAAAGAGCAGAGACCACAAACAGATGGTAAGGTGAGAACAAGCTGGGCCACATAGTGAGTGTAGGGATGGTTAGGCAAACAACTAGGTGTTCAGGGATTTCTAGAAATCCCAGTAGGAGGGCTCTGCTCTCAGGGCAGGAGGGAGAGTGTTCAAGTGTTTGGCTGCGATGGATGGGAAGATGGAGCCTCCCGCTTTAGTGCGTTTTACCTTGGGCTGCTGGAGGCAATTTGTATACATAGATCTGGTGGGTCGACTGTGCTGTAATGTTTTTTCTGAGAGAAGTAGATGGATGCTGTGTTGGCCAAGCATTTGTGAGTGATGAACATGGTCTGGAAGATGATCTGTTTGTGGATGGGCAGCCAATGGGCTGTTTTCCTGGCTGCGGAAATGTGAGCCTGTTTGGGAATGCTTAGAGCTGCTCGGACATCGTTATTTTGGATTATTTGAACCTTTTGGATGATTTGAGAGTAGGTGCCTGTAAATAGGCCATTGCAGTAGTCCAACCTGGCGCCACTGACAGCCCATACTATGGTAAGACAGCTGTCAGTTGACAAGAAGGGTCTGTAAGTATTTATGAGCTTGCAGGTGTAAACTGCGCAGGAAGCGATTGTGTTCACATGACAGGTCATGGAGAGGGTGGCGTCTAGGTAGAAACCTGTTGTTTTAACTGATGCAGAGATGGGAATCAAGGTGCCATCAATTTTGAAGGCTGTGTATTGGTTTTCGAGCCTTTTCAGCACTGTGGGAAGTCCAACCAGCAAACGTTCTGTTTTTTCCATGTTTAAGCACAGGAGATTGGATGGTATTGTAGATGTGGTCAAGGGTGTTTGCGTTGTCTGTGTAATTGCCTGAAAGGGGTAGGAGGATTTGTTCATCGTCGTAATAGTTAGTATATGCTATGATATGATATGATATGATATGGCATTTATAATGCACCTCTAAACAAGTGTTTCTATGCTGAGGAAATCAAGGATGTCAAAGCGGGGCCTGGTCAAACTTTTGTATAGTGTGGATGATATGCAGGCTACTTGAGGGACTATGCAAAAGATAGGTGCTAGTGGGGCATTAACACGATCAGTGAACACTTTCTTGACCCTCCTCTCTAAAAAGGAGGGGATCCAAGTTGAGGCTTCTTTGAGAAGGCTCCTCTAGCCCGGGAGGATAGCTCAGCGGCAGCGTGTGTGTCTTGGAAGCAAGACGACACAAAGCAACAACAGGTTTGATCCCCGGGTCCGCGCTTAGAAACCTCTGGGTGTTTAAGCGCGTTATAAATACGTAACTAAGAAGAAAAAAAAAAAACACAACTACGCAACTAAGAAAAACAAACAATTCCTGTAACAGCGCCTTGATGCCTGCGGGCTGTGTGAGCGCTTTATAAATGTAAAAATAAATAAAGAAGTTGGCTGAGGTGGTAAGGTGGTGGCAGAGGATTTTGTGATCTACCAATTCAAACGCTGCTGATAGATCAATGAGGAGTAGGAGGGCTGCCTTCCCCAAGTCTCTGAGAACATTATAATTTAGATCTGTAGAGCACAGAGAACTTAACTATATGGCCATACTACAGCTATTCAAACCTTGAAGAAAAGAGGAATCATTGTTAGGTGACCCTTACACATTTAAGCTTGCCTTCAAGGCAAATGAAAGGAGTATAAAAAAGGACAAATAAATATTAGACAATGAACACAAACAAGGAGAAGAAATGGAAACACAACTAGATGAAGAAACTCCTGAAGGGAGTCAACCATCTCTGACAGGAAGTCAAGACAAATTCAGAGAACCACTCATTGAAAATGTAGAATACTTTTTGATGAATGAGGTAGAAAACACCATGTATCAATCCAAACAATCTATAGAATATGGGTCAGTGCTCAACTCACAGTTAAATGATGAACAACTCACCATTTACATAGAAGCCAATGAAGACATTGTACATGGACTAAAAAATGAAAATAATACTTGCAGTTGTACGAATTAAAAACCTCTGCTCTTGTATCTAAGTGGTGAAAATGGTTCTGGCGAAAACTTAATTAAAACAATCAGGACATTATTAGAAGACACAATAGATAACCTTTCAGCTGTTGTAACAGGCCCCACAGGTTTAGCTTCTTAAAACATAGGAGGTGTAACTTTACACCGACTACTCCTTCTACCAGAGGAGCACCAAAACATATTACAATATTACAAATTGTCAACAGAAGCTGCAACTGAAGTATTTAGATTTCTAACACAAATGAAAGCCCTCCTAGTAGATGAAGAAAGCATGGTTTCCATCCTAATGCTTGCTTTAAGTCATCAAAAAATGCAGAAAGACCCATAAACTGGATGCAAAGAACTGTTTGGAGAAGAGGATGTATTTGTCTTTGGAAACCTCCTACAGTTACAACCAGTGAAAGGGCAACCTATATTTAAAACATTTGCTACAAACAACACCGTAAATACACTCGGCAGCATAGGGAATGTCAACCTGTGGCATCATTTTCACTACTGAGAATTGGTGTGCTTACTGAAAACGCACAATCATTCATGAAAAGTAGATTAATAAATGAGCTCAATGGACAAAACACATCTGCCCTCATGTAATGGAACAATTAACTCAACAAAATCGAAAATGCATGTGCTTAATGCCAACAAAACAATGCTGAAAAAAGAGATACACCACATAGTCTACATCAGCTGCACAAACAAACTAGAAGCACATGGCATGACACTCCCTACGTGTCAACAAGCAACAGTACAAATAAATAACCTAGAAAAATGTATCTCAAACACAGCTGGAGTGGAAAAAACCATTAACTATCTGCCTAAACTGCAGAGTGATACTAACACGCAACCTTGACATAGAACAATGTTTAGGCAATGGAGCAATTGGAACAGTTGTTGGATTTCAAACAAATCCACATGAAAACAATATCCAGTTTGTTTGTACTTTTTGACAAACATGAACTAAAAGAAATCCACACTCCACAGCACTTTCCTTCTTTTTAAAGATATGCATGTACACAGAGAACAATTGTCTCTGTCTCTTGCATATGCTGTCTCCGTTCACAAGTCACAAGGCCTAACCTTCGACCACACACTTATGGACATTAGAAGCACAGTCTTCAAAGAAGGTATGAGTTACATAGCACTTTCACTTTTTCATACCCTTACTGGTCTATTCTTAGTGAAATTTTATGCAAACAATGTCAACGCTGACATTCCTTTCCTCCTAGAATACAACAGACGGAGTGCACTGTACACTCCACATCTGGATATGTACCCTGTACCTCAAAAAAGAAAACCTCTAAAAAGACAACTAGTACAAACAGAAACCATAGCAGATTTCACAAAATATCTGTAAAAATAAAAATGCATGACTTTCAAACCAAAGAGAGACAACATTCTCTGGTTATTTTAAATTCAGCGGCACAACTGGAGTAAATTGAAATGCAAATTGTCAGGTGTATCGACCCACGTTCAAGTTATTATGCTGCAACATTTGGTGCTGTGGGTTTAGAAAATCCAAGATCGCTGAAAAGCCCACAATTGCGCCAGAATCCAGGAAAACCGCACAGTTTTTGCGCACACCAAAATTGTCGCCTGACCCGCCACCCATCAGTAAATGGCTTCCTCTTGGAAGGAAATGGGAGGGGCACTGCCTCTGTGATCCAGCTGAGCTTGGAGGAAATGGACAAACCAGAAATTCCCCCATGTGCTTTGGGAAACCACACCCCTCTGGGCCAGAGCATAATTTTAAGAAGATGGATAATTCATAGTACTACATTGTCAAAAGTATATCAATAATATCATTATTCCTGTGATTTTTCTGTGCACATTTTAATAGGTGTGAGGATTCTGTGGTATGTTCTGGGCGGTAGTAGCGGAAAATAGGGTATTACTCCAAATGTCTGCATGTTAAAAATCTGACACTTCATCATCTGATGCCCATATTCCTTGCGCACATAGTGTAAATTCTGGACAAGTTTAGAGACTGTGTTCTGGATGAAAAGGGCAGAATTCTGTCAGAAGTGAACACAACATCTTACAAAGACAGGGATCGGATGGTTTGGGGCTACAGAAAATATGTTAACTAGACATATAATATTAGAAAAATTGTACATAGATGAATATGCATTGGAATCAAAAATAGATTTGTGTGCAAAGTGACAAGGGGAGTGTTCTTTCTGTATACCATAAAAATGATGTCTCATGACACGGGCTGACTCACAATTCAGTTCCCCAGTCAGGCGACAGAGAATCATCTAGCCTATCAGGATCCTCAGAAGGTTGGGCTTAGAAAGTCAGCTTTCCCACCCACTTTCAAAAGACATAAAAAGAACCATTGAAAGCCAGATAGGGACTGCTCTTTCCACTTTCTTGCGAAGCACTTTGACGGACGACATCCAAATTCTGGCAATATCCAGAGACCAGAACTTAGAAAACCAGACTCCAGATCCCAGAACTTTAAAGCAGAAGGCCTACTTCAAGCTAAAAGTATTCTCAGCTGGCCTTACGATTTTGCAAACTGATTTACCTCAGACTCCCAAGGGGCACATCAGAATAAAACAGCCGGGCTGTGCTGTTTGATTCTGGCTAGAACTTTTGCCGGAACCAGCGATGCAGACCAGACTACAGTGCCGGTACCAGACCGAGAAAGCAGAGCTGTATCCAAACCGCAGACCAGACCCAGACCAGACCGCTGTGCAGTGCCAAGAACATTTGCCAGAACCAGAGATCCAGACCAGCCGAGCAGAGAGAACCACAGCTAAACCTGTTGACCAGATCTGTGACGAGGCCCATTCCTTCCAAAACTAGGAGTGAGTATGCAGCCAGAGCTGTGCAAAACCAATCTCTTAGTTTAAAATAATCTAATTCAAACCATTTCCACCTATTTAGAACTGCATAGAAATTGTGTGTCTATTCTGTGATTTCAAACCTGTGAAAGTGTCATTTGTCATTTGAATCTTACTTTATTTCTGAGAATCTACCTCCATTAAATCGTCCGTATCTTTTGAACCGCACGTCCTAGGAGCGAGATTTAACTTTCATTTTAAAGCTGAGAATCTAAGCTTTCCAACAAGCCCAACTTTCTACTCCTTATAGTTTTTCCGTAATCGCGCTTGTCGCACTCGTTAAAAGTGGCACGAATTGCAATTTGACTCAACTTCTTCACCTGTCAAAAATAGCTGTCTTTTGCTTCCATTGCTGAAATTCGTTTTCAATCTGATAATCCCTCATGAATCATTGCTAGTGTTGACCTGAACTAATTCAAAGTAGCTGTCACCCACCCACCCTGAATCTCCTATAGGGAATTAAAATCATTATTGCATAGGTGGGGAGTGAATTGTCAAAAGAAAAAGTGATCATATTATCTCTTGTTGAAACCATATCAGGTTATTTCTGTGCTGCATTCTTTCCATCATTACTTTTCCTTGAAACCATAAAAGTATTCTCTGCTACCTTATCCTTTCTATACTAACTCCTCACTGATTAAAAAGAGTGTGCAATTGTAACATCACCCATTGTTGATCAACATTATATTCATGAGTGTGCTATCAAATATTAATGTATTCATAAAAGTGTGATATATATATAATGTTTAATTTTTCAAATAAATCTTTTAATTTGCAAAACAAACCTACTTCTTGGCGCAGTGAGGTCAGGGGGATTCAAAGAGAGGGTAGTTATACAAGGGTTTATCATCCAGATCTATGAAGTTGTCATAAAAATATATAAATAAGGGCTTCCCTTGGGCTTCCCAGACTAGGCATTGACTTAGTAGGAGTGCTGAATTGAAGTCACTTAACAGAGTGGGGGCTCGAGCCGGGACATCTGGATTAGTTCTCCCACTTGTGCAGCTTAATACAGTGTGCTAACTGACAGGATACATAAATCCTGTTGGATCACCATGCTGTGTTACACTGTAAAAGCACCCCTCAAAAGAAGGACGCTCTAAGGAGACGGTCTGTTTTGCAAAATAAAATACGAACTTCTGTAAGTCAGGAAGGAAATCAATTTCCAGAATGACGACCTTGGTAGATATCAAAATAGCCAGAGAGCAACTCTTACCTTAGCTATTTGTGAGAGGCGAATGGACAGAACAGGACCAGACGGTGTGGTTGCAGGCAATCTCACCCCAGATCACTGCAGCAGGGTCAGACACATGGAGAGATCAGGGTCCATTACATGTGGCCCTGAGTGAACTATATATGGCCCCTAAAGCCAAAGATGAGCACAACAAGATTGTTTTATATTTATATATTGGACCCATACAGGACAAATGTGCTGAAGGCCAGGATCTAGCAAATAGGCAACAGATGGCATTAGAGAAGGCCCAATCTGACCTGGTCTCTTCTGAGCAGAGGCTGCACAGGAGCCAGGAGTCCGAAAATGAGAGTAGACAGTATCTCATTAAAATCAAAGAGGATATGGGTATCCTGCAACAGGAAAAGTCTGACCAGGATACCAGATTTCTGGCCTTGCAGAAGGAGTACCAAGAAGGTTTGGACGCCCTACTGCAGAGCCAGAAAAAGCTGGAGCAACAACTGGACTTCAATAAGGCATGCGCAGAGCAGGTAGTCACCCTGCAAAGCCACCTAGATAGGGAGAAGGCAGAGAGCAACAAACTGATTCTGAAAGACCTGGATACCCAGACAGAATTTTAGGAAGAGCGCCAGAAGGTTGGTGCCCTTCAAAGGCAGAGGGACGACCTGGCGGCACAGAGGCAGGCTCTTAGTCAGGAAAGGGACACCTTAGGCCAGGAAGACTGCCACATAAAAAGAAAAATGGAAGAAAATCACCTGGCCCTCCAGGGACTGGGTGACCTTCAAAAAGAGCATCACAACTTATTGGAGCACACCAGGAGGGTGGAAGATGCTCTGGCAAGAAAGGAGCAGGCCAGTAGTGATGGGACTCAGGAGGTAACCCTCCTGCAGCAAAGACTGGCCCAGTATTCCAGGACAAACCAGGAAGCACAGAGCTAGAATGAGGCTCTCTGCCAGGACAATGATAGGTTCCAGCAACAGGTAGCCATGCAGGAGAGACTGATAGAGTCTAGTAAGGCCTTGACTGAGGAACTGAAAGCACAGGCTCTTGCATGGCAACAGGGAGCAGGGGCTCATAGAGATGAGGTTCACTGGGAAAGGGAAACACCTGAGCATAACCTCAGGAGCCCTAGTACCAGAGGCCTTCACCTCTCCCAGTCCCTGGACTCTGCCACCCCTATGTCCCTTGGCGCACATGAGCACAGGGCCACAGGGATGGCAGATTACTATCCAGCCACAAGTATGGGCCTCATAGGCCAGTACCACCCAGGAATGGATGGGTGGGCATCCGGGTATGGGCACCTAAGTACAGTGCAATTTAGTGGGGAACCCCAGGAGAGTAGGCCCACTAAGGGCATCCTGAAAACCTCTGCCCAGTTAGGTCAGTGGGGGGGTACCCATCAAATCGACTCCTCTGAGTGTCACAGGACACAGGAGACCAGGTCCCCACCTTCTGCCAGCCATTCCCAGGCTCGCAGAATCTGGGAAAACCTGGAAGATCAGACGGGCACCTCTGGGAGCAATGCTTCTGAGTCAGAGGATGAATGGACCAGGGTTACCCGAATCAAAAAGGCCAATAAGGCATTAAGGGCCTTGCTTAAGGACCCCGTAAAACAGATCAAGGCAATAAGGAGTGTCATCACCCCTTATCACAAGAAAGCCAAGTATTCTGTTTGGGAACACTTGGAGCTTTATGAGCAAATGATGGAGTCTTTCCATTTGAAGGACAGCAGTACCTGCATTCAGTATGTAAAATGGACATTCTCCCCAGAATACTCCAGTTTCTTTGCGGGGCTGGAGGACCAAAACCATTCAAGATGGTCCACATATAGGGCGGCCATCTTCAAACATTTTTCTGTTCACCGGAATCCCCAAGAGGCTCGCAAGCAGCCTACAATTTGCAATGTGGGGATGATTAGGCCCCACAAGAATTTGGGCAGGAATTGAAGCGTGCCTTTGCGCAGACTACCAGAAGGGTGCGCACGGACAGCAAAGACTTTGTTAACACTTTTTTCCATGCCTTACCCAAATACATAATGACCCAGCTAGTGGGAAATTTTCCCGAGAAAAGGTCACTAGACTGGGTCATTGAACAGGCCACCCGGATCTATGAGGTGCAGAAGCCCATAGAAAATAAAAGTAATGCGCAGAAAAGCCCCAAACCGACCAGCACCCCTGCTGCTGCCAAGGTGGCAGAGGTAAAGGTTGCCCCCATTTTGGATTTGGAGATGGGGGACCTCAAAACTTGCCTGCACAAAATAATTCTAAGCCCAGAAGGCCCCCGGGCCAGTCACAGACAGGGAGTCAAGGTGGTAGTCCCACAAATGGGGTCCCTCACTCCCCGGACTATGTAAGTCCCCGTTACAAGGGAAACCGACCCATCCTGGGTTATGTGTGGACTCCTCCAGCCCAAGGGGGGGGATCCAGCCAAGCACCTAACCCATGGAACTTCCCTCCTAACTTCCCACAGGAGGGCAGAAATTCCCCAAATACTGGGCAGAACTTTTTTCCCAGGTATCCACCCAACTTCCAACCCCAAAATCATCCGTCCTTCTTTCCCCAATTCCCTGAGTCCAGACCACCTAATCCGGGAGAGGGGAGGCCAAGGGTGGAAGGGTACCCAAATCTTCCCAACCCGGGGTACTACCAGAGAAGCGATAGCTACCCTTCCCAGAAAATAGAACCCCGTATCAGCCTGAGCGGGTTTTGCAGTTAGAACGCCAGGTCCAAAGTATGGCATGGGATCTGGGTCACATGCTGAGGGCGCAACAGAACCCTCAGATGAGCATGCCAGCGCAGAATGCCCCAAACTCTGGACCTGGTGCTCCAGAACAAATACGGGGGCAGCACCCCAATAACCCACCGGTTCCCAGGGAGGAGGCACAAGGGTAAGGGGGGTGTAAAGCCTTGGAGGAAGCTTCCTTCACCACTTGTAAACAGCCCCTGGAAACCCAGGAACCGGAAACAAAATCTCCTACCCAAGGAGCAGAGAGGAGGTAGGAGAAACAAAGGACCCAATCAGACCCAGTTTGTGGAGGAGGTACAGATCTTCCAATTTGAGGGAGAGGGATCCTCAGAGGCTCCTTGAGAAAGGATCTTCTCCTTCAAAAATTGGGGAACTCCTCCCAAAGAAAGATGGGTCCCAAGTGATTTACATCCCGACTGGGGGGATGTGGGGACGGAGCTAGCGCCGCCCATCATCTCATCCCAGAACCAACCGCATCAAAATCCCCTGGTTCAAACCCATCCTGGTGACTGCCTCCAAAAAGGGGGGGGGCGGCCCAGAACCGGAACCAGGGGAACCCACAACGGTTCTGATTTTCAGTTCCCAATTTTTTCTTGCAGATTCCCATGACTCTCCACAGATTTCTGCCCAAATCTCTTCTCTCGCGATGTCCAAAACTAAAAAATTAGTCCAAAAATGTGCATTATCTGTGCCCCCTTGAGGAGAAGGAGGGAAGATACTATGCCCCGGTACAGGTCCAGGGGCAGGGTGCAATTATGGCACTGGTGGTAACTGGATCCTAAGCTACCCTTTTGTCCAAAAGGGCCTTTGATGAACTAAATGCAGGAAGGGGGGAGAATTACCGTATTCCTCTCATATCTCTTCCTGGACAACTTCAGAACTTTGACGGGAAGGAAATTCCCGTTGAGGGGACTGCGGATCTGGATATTAAAATTGGGCGACACAAGGTGAAACACCCGGTCATAGTAGTGACTCCAGAGGGCACCCCTTGTTTACTAGGGAATTACCTCCTGAGAAGGTTGTCACCCCTAATAGATTGCGTTAACAAGGTCCTCTGGACCCAGACTAGCCGACCAATAAAATAAAAACAGAGTGTCAACCATGTTAGTTTAAACGGCACATGCCACATGCTTGAACAGAAATCTGACCAAGTAGAATTTCATTTCCAGAACAACCAAATTCCAGACGTGACAGAAGTAGCAGTAGGACAACAGACTGGTGATGGGGGGTCCTCTCTATTTCTGAAAATCAACCTTCCTTCCAGTTTAAGGTGGTATTCCACACTGGAAGGAAACACTCTGAAATTCTTTATTAATCCACAATCAGACATTCCCACTCCAATAGTTCCGAAAGATGTGAAATCAGCTCAGAGCCTGGATAATATTCAGCAAATTGGAGAGCAGTTGTTCATCCCTGTTCAGTTAAATGATGGGAAGGACTCTGTTCTCGCCCGGGTGTGTGTGAACAATGGTAAAAGCTTCATCAGCGAAGCCATGTTCCGCCAACTCCCAAAAGATCCAGCCATTCCCACATTCAAACTGATAGACATATGGGAAATGGATCTGGAAACACCCAATTCCAAACATCTCCTGCCAAGCAGGTGTATGCTCAAAATCTCCATTGGCAACAAGAGCATAGTCCATAATTGTTGGGTCGTGCGAGATGTCACTGCCGCCTTTTACTTAGGCAGTGACATTCTCAATCGCCTTGCCATTAGATTGGACCTAATAAACTTCGAAGCGTGGTCCCGATTAGCGAATAATCCCATGGGCTTTGATGATCCAGAAAAAGCATTTAGGTCAGCTCAATTGCTACCTTATGCAGTTGAAATTCAGATTAAAGAGGAAGTCACCATCCCAGAAAGGACCCGACAATTCTCCCTGGAAGTGAAAGTTACAAGAGGACAAAAATTGAAAAACCCTGATGCTTATATTCATCTAAATGCTTCTCTCCAACAGCAAGGGTTGGGGGTAAACCCAACACCATTAGTCAACATAGAACATGACACCATTCCAATAGAGGTGGATAACAGCGGCTTAAAGAGTATTACTCTAGCCGCAGCCACCATTATTGGAATGGCGGTTGATGACCAACATTTTTCCGTTGATTTAGGAAATTAACTGTTAGGACCAATCCCCAAGGACTGTTTTGACAGTGACAGTGATGACAATACAACACCAGACAGGATCTTTACCCGGCATGGGCGGAACTTCCTAGTGTACTCTTCCTGCCCTTATGGTAAGGAAGATCTGACTTGTGACTTCAGAAGGGGTGAGGTGATTTTCCAAGTCCATGAGGGCTGCCTTTCCCACCTGAAGCCTCCAGTCCAAATCAGCACCCTGACCAGGGACTTCTCCACCCAGCTGGAGGAGGCCGCTGAGATAGCAAAACAAGAAGTCTTTCCAGGCTTCAGGCAGATGGTTGAAGAGAGAGTCAACGTAGCTGATGCCTGTGTGACTCTGGAGCAAAAGCAAAAGTTGAAACAAGTTTTCTTGGATTTCCAAGATCTCTTCGCGGTGGAATCATATGACTGTGGTCGCACCAACATCCACACAACAACAATTCCCACGGACCCTGGCATGACTGCAGTGTTTGTGAAGCAATATTGCTTTCCTCTTGCATCCATGGAGTCCCTTACTGAAAAAAGTAAGAACCTTGATTCCCGGGGAATAATCCGTCCAGTACACAGCACCTTCAATAATCCGGTGCTGGGAATATTGAAGCCAAACGGCCAGTGGAGACGCTGCGATGACCTTAGGGAGCTCAACAAACGAGTCCATACTTCCCGATGGCCTCTTCCCTACATTGACCAAAGGCTGGCCCAGATCCAGGGGTCACAGGTATTCACTGCAATAGACCTGACCAATGGATACTGGATCGTGCCTGTCAATAGGGAGGACCAATACAAACTGGATTTTACCTTTGGGGGCCAGCAGTACAGATGGACCTGGACTCCTTCGGATACCTCAACTCCGGCAATGAATTCAACATTTTCCTACATAAGGCCATGCCTGACCTGGGTCCGAGGGGTAACCTGGCTTATGTAGATGATGTCCTCATCAAAAGTTCAACTGTGGAAGAACCCATAGCGGAGATCCGTTATGTTCTGACACAGTTGAGGGCCGCCGGAGCAAAACTTTCCTTTCAGAAAGCACAGTGGTGTAGAACCCGTGTTAATTTCTTGGGGCATGAGATTACTCCTCAGGGTCTCTGTCCCCAGGAAAAGAAAGTGGAAGCACTCCAGAAACTGAAAGACCCCACAACTCTGCGGGAACTAAGGAGCCTCCTTGGACTGATTAATTACAGCAGAAAGTTCATTGAGGGCTACGCAGAGATCACCAGACCCCTGATTCATCTCTTGAAGGGGGGGGGTCAAGTGGGAATGGGGTCCAGAACAATCAGAGGCAGTAAGACAGCTGAAAAGAAGCCTTTCACAAGCACCTTGCCTAGCTTACCCTGTCAGAAACAAGGAGTTTTTATTGGAGACAGGGTTCTTCAATACATGCTTGACTACAGTATCATATCAAAAGCACGACAAGGTCAATAAAATAATCTCCTATGCGAGCAAAACTTTATCCTCTTTGGAGGAAAAATTCAATGATTGTGAGAAGGCACTCCTGGCAACGGTGTGGGCATTGAAGAATTACCGCCCGTTTATCCAGGGGGAACACATAATAGTGGAGACTCCACACCAGCCTCTGCAATATCTCCAAAGTGACAGAATCTGGGCCGGAAATGTCAGTAAATCCTGAATTACTTCCTGGATTCTGTCAATGCAAGGCTTTCCTGTGGAGGTCAGATATGGCCAAAACAAGAAGAGTCCCCTCGCGCAAGGTCTGGCTGACTTGCATGATGTGCCAGATAAAACTGTCTCGTGGACGAAAGTCTAAAAATAAAGGACAACATGGAGGCATACCTTAATTCCCCCCACAAATTCTTTGAAAAAGACAAGTGTGAGGGAATGCCCACTGTCTATGTGGATGAATGCTCTTACCATATTGACAACAATGGGGAAAAAGAACTTGTGGCCGGTGTAGGGAATGCATTGGTGAATGAGTCCCCAGAACCCTCCGCTGGGTAAAAGAGTGGTCCCCGAAGTAGTCAGGTGGCAGAGTTGATGGCTGTGCATCAAGCCATCCTCACTGCTGTCCAACATCAACTCCACAAACTGGTCACAGATTCGGATTATGTACGGAACGGGTTCGTGGAGCACCGGGTTAATTGGAAAACCAGAGGCATGTTATGTGCTAATAAGAAACCCTTGAAACATGGGAAGTTAATCCAAACTATTGATGATCTAGTGACCACGAATGGGATGACTGTCTACTGGAAAAAGATCAAGGGTCATTCAAAGTAGAGGGACCAGACAAAACTGGAAATGACTTAGCTGATCAGCTGGCCAAAACCAGGGCCATCCAAGGGAATCTAATAGAGATTGACTCCCTGTTGGGGGAAATCCAGGTCACTGCTATAACTAGGTCCCAGACAAATGATCACAATGATCTTTCAACTGCATAATGGAGTAAGGAGACCCCAGATGCGGATTTGATTACGGCTCAGAAAGGGGATCCACTAATTGGTAAGTTTTACCAACACGTTGAGGACCCTGAGAACTATCCCCTGACGGATACCGATTACATTGGGAAAGAGGACCTTAGAGTGTTGTTGAAATGTCCAAAAATGTTCTGCATCCAAGACAGTTTGTTGGTAAGGAAATCCCAAGCTGGCCATGATCAGTGGGTGGTTCTTACCTCATTCCGAAGCCTGATGTTAAGTCACGCCCATGATGCGGCCACCGCCGGTCATAGGGGGTTTCATACAACACTTGAAATCTTAAGAGAGGTTGCATACTGGCCACACATGGGGCAGGACCTCGACCAATACTTGAAGGGGTGTCTTGTGTGTGCACAATTTCAGCCAACATCCCTCACACACTGTGCGCCTCTCCAAAAGAGGGGGATGACACTGCCATGGTCAGATTTGCAAGTCGACTACATAGGGCCTGTTATTTGCTCCTGTAGGGGAAATAAGTACATGTTGATGGTGACATGCTTATTTACTAAATGGGTGGAATGTCTCCCGGCCCCAAACTGCAAGGCAGAAACAGCAGCTGCCCTGATGATCAACCACATCTTTTCCCGTTTTGGTCTACCCCAAAGGATTCAGTCAGACAGAGGTAGTCATTTCACTAGCAAAGTAATGACAAAGATGTGGGAGATACTGGGGGTTAAAAGGAAGCTACACATTGCTTACCGACCAGCTTCGTCTGGGGCAGTGGAACGTTACAACCGAACCATTGTGAGCATCTTAAAAAGGTTTGTGGCAGATTCTGGGCCAAGTTGGGATATCCGATTACCTCTGGTCCTAATGGCCATCAGATCTACCCCTTCATCTGCAACCAAAATGTCACCGTTTGAGCTGATGACTGGATGATGATGGTGCTTCCCCAGCATTTGCTTTACAGGACCCAAGAGCAGACATTGATCAATGCCTCCACAACTCATGAGTATGTTGAGAATTTAAGGAAACACCTCCAACATGCTTTTGCCTATGCTCAGGGAAACCTAGAAAGATCAGCCGATAGCATGAAGACTCATTATGATTTGAAGACTACTAGGAAAGAATACAATGTGCGAGACCGGGTCTATCTATACAATTTCCAAAGGAACCAGGCCAAACAGCGGAAATTTCTGCCTACATGGAAGGGACCTGAAATTTTAGACACGATCTCTCCAGTCGCCTACAAGATCCGCACCCCCAAAGGCAGTTTGGCAGAAGGGGAAGACAAGTGGGTCCATATAAATCAGCTAAAGTGTTGCCATACCAGGCACATTCTGCAGCAACTGGAGGAGTCCTCAGCAATCCCAGAGGGGCCGCTCCAGATTAATACAAGTCCAACCCTAAAATATTCCACATATAGCCTATAAAGTTGAATGCAAAGGTCTCCTGATGTATAAAATGTATATGTTCACCCCACCATTAATAGTGGTGGAGAAATGTCTACGAATATGTTTCTGTCGCTTTTGCTTTGTCATCCTAGGAGAGATGAAACCATGGAGACTGACCAAGGAGGACGACCCGGGGACCGGGAGCAAAGATCCGAGGGGCCCGGGGTACTGCCCAATACTCCCATCAGGACCGGCGAGGAGAACCGATCGATCCACCCTCATGGAGGATAAGATGTTGAAATGTGCGGGATCCGAAGAAGATAATGTGGACATCCCAGCACGTGGATAAAAACATCCTTTGCACCCGATTCCCCCTCGACTCGAAATCAAAGTGCAGTCGGGAAGGGGGGCTTGTCAGGTGTATCGACCCACGTTCAAGTTATTATGCTGCATTATGCTGCAACATTTTGGTGCTGTGGGCTGAAAAGCCCACAATTGCGCCAGAATCCAGGAAAACCGTGCAGTTTTTGCGTACACCAAAATGGTTGTCTGACCCGCCACCCACCAGTACGAGCGTGATGGGCCAGAAGCACCATGAGTGAAACGTGGTGCCAAAGGAAAAACAGCAGTTAGCTCAAAAGGCGCTTTGAAATCACCTTTGTTTCTCTGAATTCAAGCTCAAAATGCCTATTTCAAACATTGCAAGATATTCAAAAATCTTACTGAACACCAGCAGACGTCTGGTAGAATGAAGTCTTGTGTACATACCAAATCTGTAAAGATGAAGAGCCTAAAATAATGTTAAAAACAAAACTGGCTGAGCTGTGGATGTCAGCAGCTTAAGTCAAATGGGATTTAAAGCCACTAAAATCGAAATGTTTAAAATCAATGAGTGACCTACTTTTGAGTGTCACATAGGTTGCAACTGCTTAAATGTCATGGTTATGAACTTAGAATCAGCGTTCTAGCTGCATGTGTCAAAATTGAAAGTTTGATTTGAATGAAGAAAAGTGGGAACAAAAGTGACCTTTGGCTGAAGCCTGGCTTAAAGGGACTGAATTCTGCCCGGCAACTAGGCCCCGACAGGAGTTGAAACGTGCCCAGCAACTGTATTCACAGGCCTGGCCTGCCTTCTGCTGCCCCACCAAAAGGAGATCACACCTCTCTGATTGAATCAGGGGAGGGGTATCTGGGAGCAGGGAAACAGAACAATGAACTTCCCTTTGCTCCAAACAATTGCTAAATCAGGGGGTCGTAAATGACTTCCTCTTGGAAGGAAATGGAAGGGGCACTGCCTCTGTGAGCCAGCTGAGCTTGGACGAAGTGGACAAACCAGAAATTCCCCCATGTGCTTTGGGAAACCACACCCCTCTGGGCCAGAGCATCATTTTAAGAAGATGGATAATTCATAGTACAAAATTGCCAAAAGTATATCATAATATCATTATTCCTGTGATTTTTCTGTGCACATTTTAAGAGGTGTTAGGACTCTGTTGTATGTTCTGGGGGGGTAGAAGCAGAAAATAGGATATAACTCCAAATGTCTGCATGTTAAAAATCTGACACTTCATCATCTGATGCCCATATTCCTTGCACACATTTGTGTAAATTCTGGAAAAGTTTAGAGATGTGTTCTGGATGAAAAGGGCAGAATTCTGTCAGAAGTGAACACAACATCTTACAAAGACAGGGATCGGATGGTTTGGCGCTACAGAACATATGTTAACTGGACATATAATATTAGAAAAATTGTACATAGATAAATATGCATTGGAATCAAAAATAGATTTGTGTGCAAATGACAAGGGGAGTGTTCTTTCTGTATGCCATAAAATTATGTCTCATGACACGGGATGACTCACAATTCAGTCAGGCGACAGAGAATCCTCTAGCCTATCAGGAGGCTCGGAGGGTTGGGCATAGAAAGTCAGCCTTCCCACCCACTTTCAAAAGACATACAAAGAACCATTGAAAGCCAGATAGGGACTGCTCTTTCCACTTTCTTGCGAAGCACTTTGACAGAAGACATCCAAATTCAGGCAATATCCAGAGACCAGAACTTAGAAAACCAGACTCCAGATCCCAGAACTTTGAAGCAGAAGGCCTACTGCAAGCTAAAAGTATTTTCAGCTGGCCTTACAATTTTGCAAACTGATTTACCCAAGACTTCCAAGGGGCGCATCAGAATAAAACAGCCGGGCTGTGCTGTTTGATTCTGGCTAGAACTTTTCCGGAACCAGCGACGCAGACCAGACCGCAGTGCCAGTACCAGACCCAGAAAGCAGAGCTGTATCCAAACTCCAGACCAGCCCCAGACCAGACCGCTGTGCAGTGCCAAGAACTTTTGCCAGAACCAGAGATCCAGACCAGCTGAGCAGGGAGAACCGCAGCTAAACCCGTTGAGCAGATCTGTGACGAGGCCCATTCCTTCCAAATCTAGGAGTGAGTATCCAGCCAGAGCTGTGCAAAACCAAACTCTTAGTTTAAAATAATCTAATTCAAACCATTTCCACCTATTTAGAACTGCATAGAAATTGTGTGTCTATTCTGTGATTTCAAACCTGTGAAAGTGTCATTTGTCATTTGAATCTTACGTTATTTCTGAGAATCTAACTCCATTAAATCATCCGTATCTTTTGAACCGCACGTCCTAGGAGCAAGATTTAACTTTCATTTTAAAGCTAAGTATCTAAGCTTTCCAACAAGCCCAACTTTCTACTTCTTATAGTTTTTCCGTAATCACGCTTGACACACTCGGAAAAAGTGCCGCGAATTGCAATTTGACTCAACTTCTTCACCTGTCAAAAATAGCTGTCTTTTGCTTCCATTGCTGAAATTCGTTTTCAATCTGATAATCCCTCATGAATCATTGCTAGTGTTGACCTGAACTAATTCAAAGTAGCTGTCACCCACCCACCCTGAATCTCCTATAGGGAATTAAAATCATTATTGCATAGGGGGGGAGTGAATTGTCAAAAGAAAAAGTGATCATATTATCTCTTGTTGAAACCATATCAGTTTATTTCTGTGCTGCATTCTTTCCATCATTACTTTTCCTTGAAACCATAAAAGTATTCTCTGCTACCTTATCCTTTCTATACTAACTCCTCACTGATTGAAAAGAGTGTGCAATTGTAACATCACCCATTGTTGATCAACATTATTCATAAGTGTGCTATCAAATATTAATTTATTCATAAAAGTGTGATATATATATATTCTTTAATTTTTCAAATAAATCTTGTAATTTGCAAAACAAACCTACTTCTTGGCTCAGTGAGGTCAGGGGGATTAAAAGAGAGGGGCATTATACAAGGGTTTATCATCCAGATCTATGAACTTGTCATAAAAATATATAAATAAGGGCTTCCCTTGGGCATCCTAGACTAGGCATTGACTTAGTTGGAGTGCTGAATTGAAGTCACTTAACAAAATGCAGCAATCAGTATTCTATTCCAATTACCATCAATTGTGAACAATATTTACTTACATGGCTCAGAACAGTTAGTTTTATAAATCATCACCCAGCACAGAAATGCACAGCACAGAAATGCACAGAAATGCAACTAACACCATGACACTCTCAACAGTGTCTCAGACAGATAAGACAGGTAAGACAGGAATTGGACCACTATGCAATAATTTATACATTCAACATAAACACACAGGAGGCTCTGTGAGAATTCCTAATGTGCTTACTAGCAGTACTAGAGACAGAACACATCCCTATACATGAAATCTTACATATTTCGTACAAGTAGAAACACATATGCATTCTCTGAAACCATTTTTCACAAGAGTATGTCCCTAATGAATGATTTGTATATTATCTATACCAAATTGCAATGCAATTCCATTTCAACAACTAACTTCTCCAAAATGCAAATCATGGCATATTATGGTCATTTTGCAATTCAGACAATCTTTCAAACATACACATAGATTCACATGCCCCCCTTGGCAAGAGAACCTCCACAACAGTAAGCATAATTTCCACACTGGTGCCACAACCACTTGAGGTAATATGTGAAAAATGTAATTGGTTCAATTGAATGTAACAACACTTCTGTTACTCAAAAACAAAGGTTACCAGCAAATCTAACAAATGCCTACTTAATATTCCTTAAACCCCACATTTAGTCATTAGATTACGCTTTAAATTAACACTTTACAATACTAGGTATCTAACTACTTTAAACATAACAGCAAACACACAAAACAAATATTCCTTAATTACAATACACCTATAATACGCCATGACCTATATAATTACTTGATACACCCATATTACCACTATACTACATTCCACACATAAAGAAGCTGTCTCCCTTTCATACATTTCACAATCTGAATAAATGGAGAAAAATGTTTTTTTTTCAATCCATCTTGGTTTGTTCCCCATTACACAAGGAATACAATATGTGAATACAACAACAGTATATCACACAAAAATGTTGCAGAAAACATTGTACCTACAATGTAGTACAATGTAGGACACAGATGTTCTCTTTTTAGCATGTTCAACTAAGCACACTATTGTACTCAGAGCCAGTAGCCACATTGTTACAGGCATTCAACTCAAAGTAAATATACTATTGGGGCACACAACATAAAACATACATTTTCCTTTTCTTGTCTCCCCCACCCTCCTGAGACACTCTTTCATCCTCAAAAAAACTAGAAATTTATTTTTCAGAGCTTTATTGTGCTGCGATGTCTGCAGAATAAAGGTGTAGTTGGCAAATCCAGCATGGTACCTGTTTCAAAACCTTTGACGCATTTCACGTTATTCAAATGACCAATCATCAATCGGTCAATTCATGTCCATGAATGCTACGCAGCTCTCTGATTGGTTCAGTGGCATCCACTGACACCAGATCTGGACCAAAGGAGATATCACATATTTCTTTTGACCTACAGATTGAGCATTTAAAAAAAATCTACTGAACAGATTTACACAAAATTTACAAAAGCACACTTACTGGGACATGCCGCTGCTATTGCGTAACTGTGGTGCAAATCAGTCCAACCATTTTTGCTGCAGCTATGACCACATTTTATTTTTCATTCATGTCCATCTGGATTTCAAAGGTTTTGGGACCCCCCTATAACTTTTCCCCTTCATGAGAACTGCACAAAACTTTGCAAAATAATTCAGACTTGGCTCTATACTTTCTTTGCAAAGTTTTGTGAGGATGCGTTAAGCGGCACCAAAGTTAAAAGCTACCAAAAGACTGCTCTGAGCAACTGAACTATAACTACAGACGCGATACTGCAGTAGCAACCCAGTAGTGACCCTGTAGTTATTAGTAACCCTGTAGTTATGGTAAAGTTGCACTTCCCATAGTAAGAGCAGTTATTGGGAGGCTTTTAACGTTGGTGCTGTTTGACAAATTTGCACAAAACTTTGCAAATAAAGTACAGAAACAACTTTTTTGGCAAAGTTTCATAAAGTTTCATCAAGGGTTTGGATTTATAGAGGGATTCCAAAATGTTTGAAATCCAGATAGACATGAACAGAAATAATCTTTGCTTGTGGCTGCAGCCCAACCGCTATACGGTTTTGCACCAAACATGCTCGAGAAAGGTAGCCTGGTCCTGAAAGTGTGCTTTTGCAAATTTGGTGTTAGTCCATCCAGTAGATATGTGAACCAAAAATTAGGTAAAACAAATTCCTGATTCATTGTCTGCGGACGGCTCTGTGTCAATCAGGGAGTTGCATAACATTTGTGGACATCCATTGTGGCCGCTAATTGGCCAATTGTAGAAACTTGAGGTGCGTCAAAACATTTGAAATGGACGCCATGTTGGTTTAGTGAACTGCACCCGTAGTCCTCGAATGTTGCCTTAAAAACATATTCAAAAACATAACCTTGTCAAACAAATGAAACAATCTCTGGGGAGGTGAAGGGTGATGAGGTTGCGATGTGATATGTCCAGAAAAACTTCAAAATCAGGTGTTTTTTCTTCTACGCTATTCAGGGACATTGCTGTGATGTTCACAAACTTGATACATGTTCAAGGACATCGAAATATATATGTATATGTGTGTATCACAGGGTCAGAGAAGAGCAGTTATTAGACGGCTTATAACTTTGGCTACATTCAATGAACTTGCATGAAATGTTGCAATAAATATATAGACCTGAATTAAAATGTTGTTCCAAAGGTTGGTGCCATTTTGTCTAGCAGGGGAAAATTAGAGGTAGGGTCCCAAAATGTATGTAAGACTCATGACTTTGATGTCATTTGGCAAATACGCACATACGTTTGCAAAAAGATTACAGCCATGAATTTTAATGTTTGTACAAGGTTTGAAGGGATATTGGCGAGAGAGAGCACATTTTATAAATCGGGATAAGCTTGAATGGGGAAAAAAAATTCTGCACTCAAGAAAAACGCAAAGAGCTGGAAGAATTTGCAGAAAACGTCTGTGAAGAGCATTGGCCAGGACTCGAAAGCCTGCTTTTGCAAATCATTCCTGTGTTTTATTGTTTGAAAATTTTCAAAATGTAGGTACACCAAATAATGATATAACTTGTCTGAACAATCTTGCCACTGGCGACGGACACCAGGGTCCGGCTATTGGGTTAATGTGCTAATGATGACAGGGACTGGCTATGTGGTTAAAGTGGGCATTGGGCCTGGCCCCTGGCAAAGACAGGTGCAAAATAAACTGGTATACTGTTGCCTGAGTCATAGCCATTTCCCCAGACAATCTGGCCACTGGTCATGGCCGACAGGAACCGACAATGGGATTAAACTGGCCATGGTCACCAGGTACCGGCTATGTGGTAACATTTTTTAAATGAGGATAGGCTTGAATGGGAAAGAAAAATCTCTTCACGGCTACATCCTGAAGTGCTAAACGGGTTTGTAGCAAACTTGCACAAGGAGCATTAGAAAGGACATGAAAACATGCTTTTCCAAATCTGTCCTGTATTTTATTTTTTCCAAAGTGTCAAAATGTAAGTACAAAAAATAGTGATACAACTTTGGTGCCTGGGCAGTGGGCCTGGCCCCCAGCAAGGACAAATATCTACTCTGATTTGCTTATTGAGGCTTGTAGCATGGGCAAAAGAACATGCCGCATGGATTGCGGTCCATGGCCATGGCTGGAAGCCATGAACACTGGCCATTGGTCACATTGTCGGGGTATAGTGGACACTGGACTAGGTTGCAGGCTAGGTACAGTGGATAGCTAGTGTGGTTTGGTGGGCCTGTGGTCATGGTCGAGCATTATGCCCTAAGCAATTCAACCATGACCAGCAGGTGCTGATGAAAATGACACACATCAGTATGTGCTGTAAAGAATTTGTTTGTTAAAGGAGGTGTATTGTACTTTCATATATGTTAAAAGAGGAGTTATTAATAACTTATTTATAACGTATATACAGTGCAGTAACATCACGAAAAATGTTCACTTATAAAACCATTGAAATATCACTGAAATAACTTTGTTAAAGGCAGGTTATGCTTAAGATGCATTAATAACATTCAATCACAGTTTTATCCCACGGGGTTATTTTTGATTCATTTGACCTATTTATTATACTTGTTATGCAAAAGTATTTATTTTGACATCCTCGTTTTCCAGCGTCATTTTCCACCTGGATAGTTATCCCTGGGATGTTCTGCTGTGTCATGTTATTGTGATTTATACCGCGCACAGCTGCCATTTTCATGGTCACACTGACTTGTAATGAAGTTGACTAAAAACCGTTTGTTAAACAGACGTTATGGTTAAGTTACACTAATAAAAACCTATAAAATTAATTAAAAAAATACATTGTTAAAGGAATGTTATGTTTTCAAGGTAAAATCGAAAAACACAAGACATTTGCCAGTTATGGTAAGCTATGCAGCTATAACTGACGCCACTGCTATATGTTTTTATCAGTGCATCTTAACCATAACATCCCTTTATCAAAGGTTCTTCAGTGAATATAACTCCCTCCATTCAGGATTACAAGGAAAAGAATGGCCCTCATTACAAGTCAGGCGGTGGACCATGGTGCTATTAGCACCATGGTCCATGCCGGATTCCGCCATGGTGGATGGCGGAATTACCCCCCCATTCCAAGGTGAGTGGGGCGGTAATTCCCCATTCACCATTTGCCCTTCCCCATTCCCATTTTTGCCCCATAGGGCATAATGGGGATGGGGAAGGCGCTAATTACGGCACCATAAATTATGGTGCCGTAATTAGCACCAAGGTCGCTTAGCGCCTTGGACTTTAACGCCTGCAAAAAGCAGGCGTTAAAGTGTGAATCAGGCGTTAAGGGTTAACGGCGCCGACGGCGCCGTTAAACCCTTAACGCCTGACTTGTAATGAGGGCCAATGTATTCTTTGTGTAAGTATTGGAAGATAGGATGTACTGGTTGTACTCGAGGACCTTACTACATAAGAACAATTCTAAATGTGAAATCGAATATTCATGTGTTTGAAGACTTGTTCGAGTAGTTTGATTTTGAGAACTTAGCACCTGCGATCTTACTTCATTAAAATCTTTGGAGTAGCTACATTGAAAGTATATATTTATATTTATGAAAACTTATCATTACTTTACGTATTTCGTGATCAGGTTCTAATATCCTGTAGTTAAATATTGGTTTTTGGGAGCCCAGTACTAATGGCAAACATCTGCTAAGAATTACACAACTTGCTTAGAAGGGTATATTACCTTTTTTCAGCTGCCCATTGTCCACATGCTAGGCCACATAAACATATTACTCTTTCCTTAACATTTAGCTTTGACTCAATGTGCAAAGAAAATGTATAGCAATAGATGGATACTTTAGGATTCTCCTAATTATTGCTACAGCTTGAAAAGATAACTACTGTAAGAAGAATGAGAATGGCCTAGGGTGTATTTGTCTAGGCCTTCTGTGATCTGCACTCTGAGGTACTGCATGTGGCTTTTGACATTAGGTCTGTGTCTTTGGGCCTCATTACACGGTAGGCGGTGAGCCATGGCGCTATTAGCGCCATGGCTCATGCCGGTAAAATACCGGCACCGCCTTGACGGAAAGGGGATTTACCGCCCCATTCCAAGGTTGAAGGGGCAGTAAATCCCGCTTCCACCATTGCCCTTCCCCATTCCCATTTCTGCCCCATAGGGCTCTATGGGAATGGGGAAGGCGCTAATTACGGCACCGCAATTTTGCGGTGCCGTAATTAGCTCCGAGGTCCTTTAGCGGGTTGGATTTTAACGCCTGCAAAAAGCAGGCGTTAAATCCCCCAACCCACAAAGGGACCTCGTAGTAAGGCGGTAAGGATTTACCGGTACCGGTATTTTACCGGTACCGGTAAATCCCTACCGCCATCCGTGTAATGAGGCCCACGGTCCCCTCATGGCGTCATTTTGGTGTTATTCATGACAGTCATACAGAAAGATTTGATGCAGATCTTAGGTAATTATTTTGCAAAAAGTGATTTCAATGTGATTCCTAGGCTACTAATTACCCAAATATGTGCACTGGAAATGCGAGGCAAGTATTGAGCATTCTTATGTCTATGTCATCATTCATGATGTACCATGTGCATTGCACAACCATATCCAAGGTTATACATTTTACTCGATTGAATTCGTGAGTACAATGTATATTCCCACCTGAAGCTCCTATAATAGGACGCAAACAATGGATAGGATAATGTAAACCTACACATACATGATATTATGTAGCGAGTCCCTACATTTGTGGACTACATCTATTAAGGGACACATTCCCATTCTCCTGAAATTCTGAAATATCTGAATATTCTCCAGATAGTTACACATTGTTGAAAAAACAGACTTCCATCATGCTATGACTAACAGTGTGACTTTAAATGCAGCTGCATTCAGCCAGCTAGCAATCTTATTATGAATTGTGGTAGGTACCTTTTTAAATGTCATGGTAACCATTTCAATAAGTTGGATTTGGTTTCCATCTTCCTCTTTGCATACCTTCACTGAGGAAATGAATGTGGGCTCTTTCCCCCTGCTTCTATCGATGTCTCAGCTACCTTAACCACTGAATTAACAATGTTGCATTCTGAGGACCTCACTTTGCAAGCACACACCACATCAGAAAATGGTTTTCATATATATATATATATATATATATATATATATATATATATATATATATATATATATATATATATATATATATATATATGGGACATTTCTCATTTAGAAACAAAATCCATTCCGATTGAGGTAGGTGGAGAGCCTATTATTGAGAAGGTAGGGCTTCCTAAAATATACATTTTAGTACATCAGTGAGGACTAGTGTTGAGGACCATTGACTTGTCTCTTCTGAGGACCTCAGGATTTAGTGTGCAGTTAACATATATATTGGCTTCTTCCAGATTATTAGCACAAGCATTTCGGAAAACACACTTTGTTGCTCTTAAAGGAAGGAAGTAGGATAGGTTTTATTACATGGCCAGGCTGGCATTTTGTGCAGCCAGCATAGCCAATACTTATGTTGGCATGACATTATTTACTGGGAATGTATTTTAAATGATGCAGGATAAATGTTATTACGTGGCCAGGCATTTTGATGCTGCCAGTCTAGCAATGTCTTGCTGTAGCATGACATGTTTTACTGGGCATCTATGATACGGCAAGCATGAACAGGGTTCTTAGGTGTCTAGATTGGCCTACATGGGAGCCAGTTTGGACATGTTTTCTTATTGTGGTATGACATTTTTAATGGCAAAGGCAATGGCTGTATGCTTTTACATGGGGATAATGTTTGATGAATCGTGCAGAGTCATCACTGATCCCCAGGTTACAATCTCCTCCCATGCGGCATGGGGATGGCAGCCGTTACCTGATCCAGACCTTTGGGTGGTATTATGAGGGAAGATCACATGGGGGCAAAGGCTGTCAGGGAGAAGTGGTGATTCCCTTGGGAGACATGCAGTATGCTTCTTTTTGTGAAGATGAATATCCCATAATCCCAAAATACCTGATGGCATGCTGTCACTACGCAAGTCCCTCCCTTCCATGTTAAAACCCAAAGAACATTATATGAAAAGCGCCATAAACAGAATAAGCTTCACACTTCAGAAACACATGGGTCATCCTTTAATTATAATGGTTAATGGGTAAGTCCTTGGGAAGAGTCCTGAACACACTATCACTATACATGATGTTCACATAACAACTCATGTTTCTGACAAACTCAATTTCAACAAGCATTTTAAGCAATATAAACTTCGAAAGTTTAAAAACAATATGACTTCAACTCCCATTATACCTATGGTACTGGGACGAAGAAGAGGAGAGAAGAGTCATTGTGGAACAACCTTGGGCAAGTGATGCTGACTAGTTGTTTGAAGAATCATCAGCTGTGCAGGAGATTTTAAATGGTGCATCGTGTCATGAACAGCCTTGTAGAAGGAGGTGGTTGCTTCCCAAATGAGGGAGAAGGAGCAGAAAGCCACGTAGGACGCAAAGCAGGAGATGAACTCTGAAGCTGTGCTGAAGGATGAGGACGCTCACAGGCACCGACCTGGAGGTGTCATGTACGGGAGAAGAAAGACTCTAGTGAAAATCCGCTGCTGCAGGACCTGACGAGATGCAGTCTTGCGGAACGGCAAACGTTCCATTGGCGGAGGCAGGAGAGACTGATGTGGGAACCAAAGGAGACTCTGAGTATCTGAGGAAACAGGCCCATTCTTCGTTATCGATACACATTAAACCAGTGAGTCAACCAAAAGAAGTTTGGGGCCCTGGGACATGATATTAAATGAAAGGACACTTGGGGAGGCAATATGAATATCGACCAAGTAGAACAGAAGGGCAAAAAGGATACAATTCCCCTCACATGAAATGTGAGTTTAGCGAAATCTGGAACCCACATTGCTATCAGCCAAGAGAACTTGAAGAGAGACAGAAGGGAATAAAGGGTGACATTTCCCTCACATGAGATGCCAGGTTGGGGAAACCTGGAATCCACATTACCATTAGCAAAGAACTGGGCAAATATTGTACAATTCTCCTCATATGGGATGTCGGTGTGGAGAAACCGGGAACAAATAGTGCCCCAAGTAGAGAGACATTAATAGTTGTGCAAAGTAGAAACCATTCCTGGCAGGCGAGTGAACCAAGAAAGGAACAGTTGTGTGAAGTAGAAACCATTCCTGGCAGGCGAGTAAACCAGGACAGAGAAGTTGTTTGAAGTGGAAACCATTCCTGGCAGGAGAGTAAACCAGGAAAGAAACAGTTGTATAAAGGAGAAAACATTTTCTTTATGAATAGTGTTGTGGAAAGAAAACATTTACTTTATCATTCTGAAAAACTATTGTTCAACAAGAGACATTTGTTTTCCCATTCTGACAAAAGTCTTCAATGAGGGAAACACTTACTCTGACCACTTAAGAAAAACATTCTATGAAAGAAATACTTCTGTTAACATCTTGAGAAAAGTATTCTATGGAAAAGACTGTTGTTACTTCCTCCTAAGTAATCATTTTGACATCTTGAGAAGAATATTTCATGAAGGAAACAGTTGCTTTGATTTTGAACAAGTATTCTATGAAAGAGACATTTACTTGGGCAATATTAGGGACATGTTGGATGAAAGAGACATTTATCATTGAACTAAACAGAATATTGTTGGAACAGACCCCTTTCAAACAACCTCTTGAATTGATTCAGGGGAAGGGAGTCAAATCCTCGACACAAGGATTGCTTTGTTGGAGTTAAACCTTTGAACGTTTGCATGTTTTTGTTGAACTGGAAACAGATACATTTACCTTACACATTTTGGTTGTATATGTTAGTGTGAGTATCAGATATATTTGGCCTTAAGTCAATTTTCATTAGCTTTAGTTTGACAGGTAGTAACATTCTTGTTAGTATAGGGACAGATAGACTGTTAACCAACCCCCCTTTTATGTTTAATAAACATAACAAATGTTGAGGAAATTACAAATTTGTGTCCGTCTCTCATCTCTGACCACTCACAACTGGCCTATATTGGTAGAGCCAGCTTGGACATGTTTCCTTATAGTATCATTACCGGCAGTATGCAAAAAGCAAACATGAGAATGCAGTCACCTGATCATTATGTTCATTGCGCATGTGTGGTGGTCCATGCCGGTCCAGAGTGTGGCTAATCCATGCTTTGTTGAGGATAATTGAGACATCAGGAGTTCATGTAAATCTCAATCCATAGAGCGATTTCTTGTATGACAAGGCACTGCTTTAACCTGGCTGGAAACATAGGAAGTGTGAAGGTTAAGCCACTTGTTTTACTCTTAATAGTATTTTCGAGAACCAGCCTCTGTACCCATGCACACCACACCTTCCTTGCCTCCCTGCTGACCACAGCAATTATGTATTTGAAATGTAATATGGCAGTATGCCTTTTTTTAGATTGTGTCTACCTACATAAGCAATAAGTGAGCACAGGTGAACCTATTGAGTACAGCCAATCCAATCCCAGTCGCTCAGCAATTTGGCATCACAGCTCCAGAACTTCACAAGGAGTCTCACCCAGAGGGAGGGATTACAGCGCGACAGTTGGTGACATTAGTAGGTGGTGGTGGCATGTGTTTATAGCAGAGTTTGGAGATTAAATGGGGAAATCGAGGTAGCAGATCAAGTTAATGAGGTGTAGGGGGACGGGGGAACATCAGAAGAAGGTGTTTGGCTAAGAGTAAACATTAAACACTGGAAGAGGATGGTGACACATCTCTACTCAAATGCCCTGGGGCAGTGGCAGAATAAATACCCTCATGGCTCTAGCAGAGTCTTGCAAAAATTCACCTTATATCAGGAGCTGTTGGAAGACAACCAGCGAATGCAGGAGAAGTACTAAAAAAGGACTAACCACAGAGAAGAATGATGTGGGAAACCCGTAAGCCTAGCTTCAAGAGAAGACAAGGGACGAAGGGTGCAGGAACACCTTATATCAAATAATAAGAGGTGAGACCTGAAGGACAAGAAAAAGGAAAGCAGGGTGCAGTAAACCCTCAAGGTCAAGACTGAACATCAATATTGAGTCACAGTGGACAGTTTGGAAGGGGTTTGCAGATGTGTACTTAAAATAACTTGTATTGTAAACCATCCAGATGTACTGATCTTTTGCACCAACCACTGTCCTATCACAAAGGTAAAATAAAAATGAAGCTGCATCCCAGAGAGTCCTCAAGGTTTATAATATAGCTCTGTGAATGTATGCACAATGACTTCAAGAGTATCTATTTCTTAACCAGTAACTGATACAGCAGTAAATCTATCAAAAATTGTTATTTGGTGGTACGGGAAAAGTGGTGGTGACAGAATTACCATCACTTTTATTTCCCACACTGCTAACCTTGTAATGAGGCCCAATGTTTGTACATTGTGTTTTAAAATTTTCATTGGATAATATTTATATTGTGATCGGATGACGGTCTGTCGTTGTGTGGCAAATAACCTTAATTGAACTGAAAATAATCCAAACTAAAAGAAAAAGGGCCATCAGTACAATAATGCTAATGTTTATGCAGCTATCACAAGATATGCCTGAATATTCTCAGATGGAACCTATGGGTCTATATCACTTGTGTGATTTGAGGAACAAATGAAAATGTGACTTTGAAGAGAATGCCTAGATTTCATACCACCATGTTGGACAAAGGTGATGGTCTGAGAGTTTTAGACCACAAGTTATAATTTAGATGAAAGGAAGTATTGGTGTGGTGTGGTGTGGCTGTCTCTCTGGTGAAGGGTTACAAACCCTCAAAAGCAACGAGAGGCAATTCCCCATGGCAACAGTCTGGCCAGCAGTGGCCATGTGTAGCCTGCCTGGAAAGAATAGAAAAACCCTTCCACAGCAGACCTGGACTCACAGGGCTGACACATGTGTGATAGCAACTTGATGTGGCTTGGATAACTATAAGAGATTCTGGCCACCATACCCTTACTCGGGTATGGCTTATTGTTTAATTTCAAACCAGGATAACGTCCTTATAGTTATATAGTTTTTGGACAGGAGTGCATTCCTTAAACGCACCTACTGTGCTTCAAAGATTTAGCTGTGCATGCAGCTGTCAAGAGGGCACCTGTGGCATCTGAACTGCTCGGTGGCACTGGTACAGCAGGCACTGCAGATAAGCATACTGATACAGCAGGGAACATGTACACACTATGCTTTGGAGCTTTCAGAGATTAATTACCCTCCCAATTATATTCATTTACAAAAACATGTTTTAAAAAAAGGCTTTCACAAACCAGCATCAAAATAATAAGATTTACAATTATATGATAACTTTTTTAATTATTCATTCCAGCAGGTAATGAGTTTATCCGTTTGACTTACCTGGGCAACCCCACCCATAACCTGATGAGAACACCACTCATAAGGTGAATTCAATGTCAGTGTGAGAAGAAATTGATCACTTTTAAGTTGTGGAATGACTTGAAACAAATATGCTTCAACAAAGGTGTGGGCATCATAAAATATAATAAAAGGACAGATGGATGTTTGTCCGGTGCCGTTATGCGCAATCAAGACTGTCCGCTTTGCTTAATGTCACCTGCTAGAGGTTGCCTTCTGAACATGTCTCTCCTCATGCACTTAGGCCCATGTACACAGGCTTTCACACTAGTAATCAATAGTAGACATCAAGAAGTCTGTCACATGGGTACATTTGCCCAGAATGTCATGAAAGAAATGGTACATCTCTAGTTATTCTAATCAGCATGCTCGCTTTTTGCCCAGTTGTGTTTTTATAAAAGAGGTTGGTATAATATCGCACTCTTCATGTAAGGCAAGCTTGTTTGTGTATTACTAAGATATTACCAGATATTTGAAATTGAAATGATGTTTTAGCCATTGAATGGCAACACTTTCTCATGAAGGTCTTCTTTGGTTTTGTCTGAGTAGGCCCAAACCAGAGAATCATGAATGGTAATAATTTCCATTTTCCATTTCTTAACCAATCATGGCAAGAAATAATGCCCACCAAGATACATCGATCAGGGTTCTTTATAGTACTGTTCTCAAATACCAATGCATTTCTAACCCTCAATATCAGCACACATATTCATCTTCTGAATAATATTGATTCAATAAAGGCACATTTGGTCAGTGGTACAGTTTCCTTGTAGGCAGATAATGCTCTTGTCTCTTAGAAATGCATTAGAATCCATATCATGTTTATAGTGCAAACCACCTCTTGTGTTCTGCAAGAAGATTGACAGTACAGGTTGAACATCACTAGAGTTTTTTAAATCATTCAGATTGAGGATGAAAGGTAGTCACAACATTATTGTGTTGAATTTCTGCCAACTGTAGGTGTTTGTAATAGCTACAGTTTGACACCTAGGTTTTTCTTTTCCCATTTGCTATCCTCTTAAATAGCATTCTGTCCTTGTCATCATCAAAGAGGTTCTGATTCTCCAGTACTATTCATCATTCTTCAAACAATAGGATGTGCATCTAATGTATCAAGTACTTTACTTATTTCCTCATTACATGTTACTATTTCACTGTCCAATCCCTATTTCCTAATGTTAAATGTGTGCAAATATCTAGCATTTCAAAATGTTCTATGCCATCAGTCAGTAAAACTCTTAATTGGGAGATCAGGTGGAAAATAGTATGGGCAATTTAGATAATATCAATCCTCTTCCATCAATATAGACTTAAAAATCATCAGTGTGGATCATGAACATAATGAATCAGACTCTAGTTGGTTTCTAACCAAATACTTAAATCCAATTTTACACATTCACACCCAGGAAGAGCGCTCAACCAATCAGGTGGCTTGTAATGCAGGCAAAAACTGCCAGTATACCTTCTGTTTCCAGCCACCCGAGGCCCTTCCATTGTGCCGGCATTTTGTTTGGTTATTTTTTCTGGGATATTGGGCTCACGCATGTAGTACATCTCCTTTAAAATAAAGTGAAATAATAACAATATGCACCCTAGACGAAACCCTGCTTCACTCAGGCATGCCTAGGCTCGACCTGGAGGGCTCTTACAGGTCCTATATGCCCCCCAAAATACGGGTGATTGCTACATTACCAATTAGTCCACCCATTGATGTAGCTGAGCCCAAACAGAGATCTTCTAAGACCCTTTAGAACCTGATCCTGGCAATGCTCATTCATGCAGCCCCATCAACACTATATCAACTAATATTATTCTGTACATCCTTTTCCTTCTTTTTTCAGTTGCCCTTTTAGTTGCTTGATTAATCTACAAACAGACCCACATACACCTTATATCTTTTTGAGAAGGGTGGCTGGTTTTTACCCCTTCTCAAAAGAGTTCTGATTTTTTTCTTTGAGCGGGGAAGTTACTAATTCAAAGCTCCCTTCCGTATTGGTAATGGCGTTTGTGCTTTTTCTACCCCCAAACTTCTCTCAGGTTGGATGATCATTTGTACTTAGAATCTTGTGTTCACTATCCAACTTAGATAAGTGTCTACTTCCTGTACCTCAAACTGATTACCAAAATCCACTGAGCAATCAGTAACCCTGTGTACTAGAGTCTCCTTTCCATGAAGGTTATGTAGTTTGCCAAGGAGAGCTTTTAGGGTAATACAATGATTGTACACTCTTTGTTGGTTCAGAGTAACAGATACTTTGTCTAGATATCAAAGTCACCTGAGACCCTGTATCTACAAGAGACAATAATCACACTGTTACTGAACTTGGATAGGCATGGAAAACCTCTCATCTTTCACTTCCAACTTTCTGAAAAAGTGAAAATTACTGGACAATCTTGTCTCTGGAGTTTCATGAACATGACCCGCCACCAAGATCCTCAAGAACTTTAGGTGAGTTACTCATTGACTCTGTAGGAAGAACATTTATTTCAAAACCAAGAATGGAACAAGAACCTTCTACCCCCCTCATATACCTGATTATTGCCTGCAACTGGAGTCTACAGAATCATCTAGATATGAAAGAATACCTTTATATTTCTATATCAAATTCTACACTTTTCTTCAAGTTGCATCGAATTTCTGAGTGTTTATTGTTTAGTCTCTTTCTTTTCTTTTAGGTTATTTGTCATTATTCTGTTAAGCTTCATCTGTTATTCTTTTAGAGGTGGCAATTCAACTTTGAAAACCAAAATTCCTAGTTCTGACTCCAATGGATGATACTCTTTCTGAAACATAATTGTCAAATGTTTTCTTCACATTGAACTTCATGTTCTTGTTTTTTATGTTGTTTTAAATCAAGGGAGAAAGAGTTGCCCCTCTTTGTCTCTAACAATTTAATTTTTCTGGGTTCTGATTGAGAGAGAGAGAGAGAGAGAGAGAGAGAGAGAGAGAGAGAGAGAGAGAGAGAGAGTGTGTGTGTGTGTGTGTGTGTGTGCGTGCGTGCGTGCTTGCGTGCGTGCGTGTGTGTGTGTGTGTGTGTGTGTGTGTGTGTAAATCTGTAGCACAGGATATGCCTAAAAGCTAAGTATAAGTGACTAAAGTACATTTCCATTTTTGTTGGATCAATATCTCACATGCCAATTGGAGGATTATTTGGTTGGTTTTCAAAAGAGGGTCTTCACCGTTGATTAGTATCCTTAACCGCAAAAGAGCATGTTTTGGACCCTTTCTACAAATTCAATGGAGGAAATCCCTTCAGCCCAGCTACCTTAATGCTGACTACTGTAGGGGTCTATTTGTGGTTCAATTCTTTGTTTTTCTGAATTTCTGGAATATGTACTCTTTAGAACCTTGTATCATAGGTGACAATCAATTCCAATGGTCTACAGTCATGAAAATATTGACTAACTGAGTAAATGCATATTTTCGATGGCAATGAAAGAAAGAGGTTTTAAAGTCCCATACTTTGGTATCGACCTTCAAATGTGCACTGTGCAACATTCCTCACTTTTCTCCATGGTTCTTCTGGGGTTTGGGCCCAGATTTCCTTCAGAGGGGTTGGCTAACATAGCTATCACCCACACGTTGGGGAGGTGTAAAAGGCTGGTAAGCACCCACCAGCCAAAGTGTAGGGGATATTATATCTAACACCCACAAAGTCTTGGATGGGACCCAGTGCACCAGATCTGCAAGTATTAATAAGGATTGGTCAGGGAAATGTGAAGGGTGATTCAATGATAGGTGAGAAAATCCTCCACAAAACGTGTTTGTCTCTGAATTTTAACTACTGGTTCAGATCTCAACCTGTTTCCTTTTTTTTTTTTATTTATTTGTTCTTGGTTCAGTTATGACATAACAGAACTTTTACAAAGTATAAGAAAGCATTGAGTCATATTCCTAAAAGTGCAACACTAATATCAACTTAGAAAAATAAGAACATTATTTCGATAAAACTTAATAAAAGTTCTTAGATCACATACGATGTCATGCCAAAATTATACAATTGCTTATCATCGTGATTAAGAACGTAAATAGATAAAAGTATCAGTGTTGCACATAACTCCTTGAATTTGTTTAAACATATTCTTTAGTATTTACAACTTGAAAAATGTTTAAGGTTTTTTAGAAGTGTAACCAGCAATGCAAATTCAAAATTAGGTAAGCATGACAATGATATATCTCATTTGACATTTCAGTTATTTAGAATACAACGCAAGTTCTTTAGCTATTAATTTACATAGTCTCACTACTGCGTAAATTAAGGGTTTGTGGGTGCCTTGCATCATTCTGGCCCATAGGAATATTAGACAATCGCCATAATTGATATTTACAAATTCCATAAGAAGTGTAGATCTCAGGTGCTTAAAGTGTGGCCAATATAAAACTAGATGCTTCAGAGTTTCAGTAGATTCTGTGCACAAAGGGAATCTACAATTCTTATTGGCTATTCCATTGGATCTCACAACCCAGTGCGATGTCCTTTCTCTTGTATAATAGAGATTTAGTTTAAACCATAAGTAGGCCTTCCGTGTATGATTGCAGGGAAATAGCGTTATATGGTCGTATCTGGGCAAACGCTTCTTGGTGTACAGATAATATTCTTTGTGCAATTTATAATGCCCTATTTGTTCAATGGTCTTGCACCAATCCATTTCAAATAGCTTTTTTTTGCATAAGCTGGTCTAATGTGTACATCATCCACCGAAATGTTGGCATCAATTAAAATAGCCTCTAATTTAGCTCGATATTGATTAAAGGGTGGTGAGGGCATTACTTCAATGCTTGTCCTCATATCCATTAGTAATGAGTTAGGCAGCGGATAAATTATTTTTACATAATTAGTAAGAAGCCTCCATTTCCAACGAGTGGATAATGCTATTAGACCTAGTTCATGTCTTAACAGAGCATTCGGGAGGGACATTGGGAAGCACATTACGCTTTTCAAGACAAAGCCTTGAAGTTGGTCTAAAGTCGGTCCCATTTCACAAAGACATATATCCAGCGAATATAATAACACACTTTCAATTTTCAAAGTTAGGAACTCGATGACAGGAGTTAGAGAGAATTTGCAATATTTCGCATGGATGATTTTTAATTGAGATAGAAGTGGTCTAATTTTATCTTTCAGTAGCTCCGTCCATGTTTTTATAGAGTAATTCCCTGTTAAATAATAGCCTAAATAGATGGTATCCTCAATGCAAGGAATTGAGGTTCCCATGATTTGCCATTGGAATTTGCCAGTACTTTTTTTAACTCCAAATTTCATAACTGCCGTTTTAGTAGGATTGTGGCTTAGTGCAAATTCTTCAAATAGCCTTAGTTTTGTTTGAAGGCCTGCCGGCATAGGGTCGAATATAATAATATCGTAGGCAAAGGCGATCCATTTAAGTTGAATGGTACCAATTTTGACAGAGAACAAGTTTTTTTATGCCAGTTCTTATCGAGGTCTGCAAGGTACAAGTTAAAGAAGGTTGCTGCAAGGTTACAACCTTGTTTCAAACCCAAGTTGGTACTAATCGGTTTTGTCGTACTGCCCTCGGTTGTAAGTTTGATTTTGTAGGAGGTGTTAGAGTGTAATGCTATGAACCAGTAGATTACGGTTTTTGGAATTCCCATATCCATGAGTTTAATCCACAGTAGGTTGCGGACGACATTGTCAAAGGCTGATGACATATCGATAAGTGCGATATAAACAGGATTAGCCGATGTTTTTTTAGATCCTGCAATGACAAATGCCATCATTGTAGCATTCACGGTAGTGCTAATCCCCTTGCGGAACCCTGTTTGATATTTGGAATATAAAGCATGTCTTTCAATATGCTTTTCTAGATCGTAGAGCAGAAGTTTCGCAAAAAGTTTAGCCTCTCTGTATCTATTAGGGCAATGGGTCGGTAATTCTGCGGGAGAGATGGATCGCCCTTTTTGTATATTGGAATAATATTAGCAGATAGCCAGGACGTTGGGACGGCGACTTGGTTGATGATAGCTTGAAATTTAGTTTGTAGTATCATGGCCCAGAAATCAGGGTATGCTTTATACAGGCAAGGAGGAAATCCGTCAGGCCCAGCTGATTTTGAAGAATAAAGTTTGGAGATGGCCCACTTGATGTCTGATTCTGTCCATTTTAAACGGGGAATTTCATTATATGACAGAGAGATCGAAAAAAGGTCCAGAAATTTAAGAGGAAGCTTGTATTTCTCTGTGATATAAGTGGTCCACACAGCTTCTGGTATAGAATTTGGTCTCGATGACAGTATTTGTTTTTGATTGTTTTTGATGGTGCGCCATATGGTACGGATGTCATGTCCCACTATGGGTCTGATGAGTTTGCAGTTGGCTTCATTATATCTTGATATTCTAGCGTGTTTCATACTTTGCTTGTATGAAGCCATAATACGATTCTGCTGAGTGTGGTGCATCTCATGCGATAGGCCAATTGTGCGCAACTGCCTTAATGCTTTATTTTTTGCACATTTAAGTTCTTTACATAGAGGGTCAAAAGGATGTAAATGAGTCGAGTTCATGCTTTGTTTGCTGAAAAATATTAACGCTGCGTGGATGAGGTCAGAGTATATTTTCTCCCTTTCATCTGTAGAGATTTCCTTATAAGTAGTACACTTAGCAGTGCTTCGGGCTACATATTTCACAAATTGCTTGCATAAGCCTTGACTCCATCTAAGCAAGGTCTGCGGGCGGTCTAGTTCTACCAATGCGGTAGATTGATCGACCGGCAAATGAGAGCAAAGGAGACTCATCTTACAAACCATTTGTGCATGGTCCCCGTACGGCATCTGGTTAATTATTAACAGGGCTGAGATTAAGAGCAGATTGTGTGTGGCAAATATAAAGTCTATCGTAGAAGACTTTGTGTCCCTTGACCAAGTGGACCATTGGGAGGATTGGTCAGCTGTGATGATATCCAAATCCCAGTCATGGAAGAAATTCCTCCAAATCCTTCCTCTACGCTTAGGTAGGGCATTTCTTTTTGAGCCTCTTAATTCATCGTTTTTCCTGCAATCACAGTTGAAATCTCCTCCAACAATTATATCAGTATTTTGGTATTCATGAGTTATGAATTCGAGACAGTTGTTGACTGCATCGATCATGTCTTCTATTAGAATATGCACTGGATTCCAATAAATCGTTATTATAATAAGATGAGGATGTTTCTTAGTGTTGGTATTGACTCATGTCCATAGTTGGTTGTCGGCCTTCCAAATGATTCTTGAATCCAACATCAAGGCATTATCTATTGCTATCATCAGTCCTCCAGATGGACGTCCAAGAGCGACTCGAGAGGCCGGAGTCGAATGTGTGGTGTGGTCGGGCAATGTAAATGTTGTGGTTTTCATAGTTTCTTGAATCATCAAGATAGATGGCCGATTGTGATTTTGTAAAAGTGAATGCCATTTCATGAGATTAGAGTGACCACCCGAATTCCATGATAAGAGAGTTAGGTGCGTTTTTGTGGGTGGCTACGTGCTAGGTCCAGATTCGTTAGTTTTTAGGATGGCATTGAGCATTGGAGCTAGCCAAGGTAGACTCTTGGAATTGCCCATTTTGGTCAATAGCTCGTTGATAGCACTGTTTTCATCAATATGAGAGTTGTTTGCCGAGGATAATCGCAACGGTAAAGTGACAGCATGTGGGCATTTATATTGGATGAAATTCTTTGCTTCCAACTCATTTGCAATAGAGCTTAAAGTGAGACCTTCATTTTTGATTCCATCTCTGTTGAACCATAGAAATTTCTTGGCAGCTTCCGAGTTCATGTAGCACACTGCGCGATAATTATTTTCTGTAGATAGTGAAACTCTAAGAAGGTCTTCTGTTTTAAACATTCGTAATTGAGGAATACGTGTGAATAATTCTAGGAGAAAAGCTCGATTAATTCTGTTCTGTCCAAGGAATTCATAGTTGCCTTCAAATCCTAGTAAGTGAAATTTATCAGTTTTATTTTCTTGTGTTATGTCAGAAGATTGATCTGTGACATTGGTAGAATATTCATCCGTTGTTGATTTGGGCTGAGTTTGATTTTCAAAGTATGTCAGGGTTGGGGTCGTTCGGTTGTTAACTCCTTCAACTTTCAAAAGACCTTCGTGGAGTTCTTTCCGCAGTAGGTCTAGTATCTCATGATAATTTGTTACAGATGCATTCCGGTCTGCTGGAATAGATTTAGACAGCGCGAGACAATGTACCGAAATCCGATTATTAGTTGAAGGGGATGGAATATTAAAAATATTGGGCACTTGGCTCTTCGGTTGTAGAGCTGTATCTATGAGAGAAGGATGTGACATTATGGTTAGTTCTTTCGCTTGGCCATTCACCACTATCCTCGGATGTGTTGCTGTCGGAGGATCTGTGGGTTGTGTCCGGATAGGCGAGCCATTTAATGCGTTGGTGCAAGCTTCGCTATAGGTTTTCTTCTTTAAACAAATTGCTGGTTCCTGCGAAGATGCTTCGTCGAGTCGAGTAGTCCGACTTCTACCGCATGCTGGAAAATAACTTGTCAAATTGGTTTTCATTCCCGTCAGTTGAATGGGTGAATCAGTTTTCAGTGGCTTTGAGGACATGGTCAAAATGCTTCCTGACATCGGGATTATTTGGCTTTCTGCATTTGTTGTTGTAGGCATTTCAGCAACTTGGGATGCGATCATTTCTATGTTGTTGGTGTTAGAATTGTCAGATTGATTGACATTGCCCGTGTTTGCCATATTGGTTGAGTTGGCATTTTTTTTCTTTTTGGTTATTTTTTGAGGGTTTTTGGGCAAGGATTTTTTAACTGGAATTAAAGCTTCTTGACTTTCTTTAGAAAGTTGTTGGAGATCAATGTGATCGTCATCAGCAGTTGTATCAGGGGACGGGGCTGTCGAAAAGGTGCCTAGTGAGGCATGTGATGTAGAACCCTTTAAAAGTCTGTCCTTGCGTCGTTTCGCGTATCTCTTTACTGCTCTGAGATGTAGTTATTTTGCTCTCCTGGACATGAAGCAAACATTTTCTTCTGGTGGAGGCTCATCGCTAGGTTCAGTTTTTATATGTTCCAGCAGTTTGAGCAATTCAGTTGGGCTATCAGGACAATTATTTGATTGAATCGGTTGTGGAAAGTGGAACATGATCATGTTGTTCATTGCTTCGATCGTTGCTTTGAGATCTTTCACCTCCTTCTGGCAGTTACAGGTAGTTGGAGAGGTAGGCAGCTCTTGCAATATTAATCCGCGTGTTGGAGTTTGATCAAGGCTGCATTGGATAATTTTGTCTCTTACACTCGGATGAATTATAGGGTTTAATTTAGAGCTTGGCTCCCCACTCAGATTTTTTAGTGTCTCTGCGGCCATGATGAACCCCTCAATGCGATCCATTTTAGAAGTCATTAACGAAAGCATTACTTTGGTCTCCTTCAGTTCCAAATGGGTTAAATCGTGGCCCTTGTCAAGGAGATCTAAAATGCGAATAATGACCGGAAAGGTGTTTGGAGAATGGGGCGCAACATCTTCAATTCCATTCGAAGTTACATTCAATACTGCTGAAGTCTTAATGGGGGATGCTACATCCTGTACTTCGTCAGTTTCAGGAGAATAAGTGAACTGGGATGGAGGCACTTCTTTAGTTATATCGTCAGCAATGTCAATACTCGTGTCCAACACATTTTGGGAATGTCTGAACAGGTGTGGATGAAATGACATCCGCTTTTTGACAGAATTGAAAACCACAGGAGTAAGGGTACCAATGGAACGACATACAGCTTGGTCCAATGCGTCCATTTTTCCATAGTTAAATCAAATTGCCTTTTGCTGCTTTCCGAAGACAGCAGGGATTCAGAGCAGCTTCTGAAATCCTCGATGGTTTTCCGGACTTCGGGGCTGATAGTGTTAGTAATTTCAGTAGTTACAGTCAATGTTAACGGAGGTGTACAATTATAGACCTCAGAGTTTCCTTGCTTATGAATTTGTGCAGCATGGGAACCTAATCGAGGCATATGCGTTTCTTCTTCTAGAAAACACACCGCAAGCGGTGCATTGGCGCCCAACTCAGTATATGAGGGGTTGCCATTGCAGATCAAAGAATCAATGGTCATTGCAGACAGTGGAAGCGCGGGTGTCAGGTTTCCCTTCGCGCTCCTCAATCCCGCAGCCATGTGTTTTTTTTTTTTACAGAAACCTAAGAACCGTGAGGCTCATGCACAAGGTTAGTAGAGCTTAGATACCGTTAAGCTAAACGTGTTTAAGATGACACGTACAAACATGAAAGATAAAGGAAAAAGCAGTAGATGATCACATAAAAATATATACTTGCCCTAGATTCACACTTTATGGGTAGAGTTATGAAGACAACCCACAACCAGCTAGCCAGCTAACAGCCAACAGCATACTTTAGCGTACTTCCGTGTGCGCGCGCATGTGCGCTGTACACACAGTATTTGAAGAGGTTGTGGGCGTGGAAAAAGGCGGGCTTGATGGAACTAGCCCAATGAGTAAAAAGCTGCAAATAAAGGGAGGGGAAGGCGTTAGTGCAGGCAACAGAGGGAAGTATAACGCTGAACGTGATTGCTCACACTACGCCAGTAAAGTCAATAAAGTTAATAATGGTTGTTTACTTCAAAGGATAGAGGGTCAGGCAACTTCCGTGTTCTTGAAAATGACGTCCGCTTCGGAGTAGACCCACTGCACGGCAAGGAATAACCTTGCAAGGGTGAAGCGGCGGACGAGCAGGCAGGTCCAAATCAAACGTTCCCACCAGCCAACAGCGTACTTTAGCATACTTCCGTGTTCCTGTTTCCTTTTATCAGACTGGCATAATGATCAATTTCAACAATCATCTGTTATTTTCATTGTACTAGTTGCTCCCTAGATTCAACAAGACTGGTCAAATTCGACTTAAATGCTCTGCATCTTGAGGCCTGCAATTCTTGTGTATTTTGTAACGGTTCTAGGTTAAAGTTTCGACTCAAAAGGGTCGAATGACAAAAGGGTTGAGTCGATTTGCCCGAAAAAAGGATCAAATGTATTTATTTATTTATTTTGGGCAGTCCCCCCCCCCCCACAAAGACCTTTTTTTAACCTTTACTAAATCAAAAAAATATATATACATTTAAAAAACAAATTCTATCCTTTTGTTTTCGGTCAAATGCACTCTCACCTTTGGCATTCGATCCTTTTGATTTCGTAACTTTAACTGGACACCTTTTGTAACTCCTTTTGTAAAGATTTTTTTTTGCACTGAGAAGCCTTCTTTTCATTCACATTGTTTTGTTTTATAGATTACGAGCTTGATACTTCTTTTTTTAATTATCCTATTTGCAACACTGCATCAGCAAGACCATTTGTTGCTTTTTCCAAGTTCTCTCTAAACGTCACATTTTCTTCCACACTTTTTGCTAATTCTTGTGCTGGCACATTACCCTGATCTCTTTGTGCCTTTGCTTGAGTCCCTTGTAAGGTAAGTTGTTTTTCGTAATAGAGAGTATCTTTCTCTTGCACTAGCTGGGCTCTCTGCTGTTTAATTTCTTTTTTTTATTGTATAGCAGATCACACTCTGCTTGCACATACCCATTTTGTTATGTTGAGTTTCAAAGCTGTTTTCTGGTTTTCTTCGAGTAATATATTTAGGTTCACAATGTCGCCTAACAAACCCTGCATAAAAGTGGGGTGATTATGTACTTTACCCTTAAATGTAATGTGCGTTTCTGTGTAAACAATGACTTTAGACAAAATATATCAAACTCTCTTATATGCATTATTTGGCTTATTTGGCTTGCTTGCACAGCTTTCATTCATCTTGTATTTCCTTAAAGAGTCCATGTTGCCTTTGAAATGAGGAATGGTACTGATTGAGAAACCCCCGCAATGGTTTCATGTCATTCTCTTTGATCACTAATTTGAGAACTGGAATACGTGTCAGAGCGGCTGAGTGTTGGTGGTGTTGCTCTTCCTCAGTGAGGCTTGACACGTTCATGCACATTTGTGGGTCCGCTTCTCTAGCAAGAACGTCCGGTATGTGAGTTGCTGCTGTGGACGGTACTGTTTGCTGCTGAACCCCAGCTTGGCTGCTGGTGGCCTCCTGGTGCACAATCGGGTTTGATGAGGTGCTCTAGAGGGCATCCCTGGACCCGTTTTTAGCATTCGCCCTATGAGTAAGCGGAGCTGTACGCTTAGTTAGTGGCATCCAGCAGGGAAGTATTTGGGAATTATTTAGGGGTCGATTCATGGAAATAATGTGCACCGAAAATTCAACACTCGGAATGGGGAACAACGCGTGAAAATATGGGCGTCACGGGGGAAGTACAGGAGGCAAGTGCGCGGAATGCCCACACGCTCGCCTACAACCCGTATTCATGGAATCGAATGGGGCAAACCAGCGCGCAGTCAAAGACGCGCACAGGGCCAAACAAGTACGCCACAAGAAAGCAGGCGGTAGCGCCCCTGCGACTGAAAAAAATGTGTGCCAAAATGTGCGCTAACAAAAAGCACCCATATACAGCCATGATGAATGGGCCATACAGTGGCCCTCTAGGACAAATGAGGTGCAAAGGGGTACCGACAAACACGGACACCCGCTGTGTGAAAAATAGCGTGTGTGTGTGTTCCTGGTGCGCGGGAACTTCCACAAGCGATTAGCCTGGGTACGTGTACTACGGGGTGCGCGGGAAGTTCCACACGCGTTTGGCCTGGGTACGTGTACTCCGGGGTGCGCGGGAAGTTCCACACGCGATTGTCCTGGGTACGTGTACTTCGGGATGCGCGTGAAGTTCCACATGCAATTGTCCTGGGTACGTGCACTTCGGGTGCGCGGGAAGTTCCACACGCGATTGGCCTGGGTACGTGTATTCCGAGGTGCGCGGGAAGATTCACACGCGATTTCAGCAGGGTACGTGTATTTCGGTGGTGCCGGGGAATGCTACATGTGATTTGGCCATGTGGGTCCTCCCAGGTGTTCCCTCTACACCCTCCACGGCCCCTGCAGGCAGCCCACACCACAGGGGAATACCCTGCACCCCTGCTCATGTCCCAGAGGCAACCCATCCACCATGGCCATGCCCACCAGCCAACCCACATGTCACCTTGCACTACAGATCACCAACTCATGTCTCCCTGCACCCCCACCCCCCAGCCACCAGGGGCAGCCTCCACCAGGCCCCCACTCATGTCCCCCTGCACCCCCACCCCCCAGCCGTGCGATTTGCCTGGGTACGTGTACTTCAGGGTGTGCGGGAAGTTCCACACACGATTAGGATGGGTACGTGTACTATGGGGTGCGCGGGAAGTTCCACACGCGATTGGCCTGGGTACGTGTGTTTCGGGGTGCGCGGGAAGTTCCACACGCGATTGGCCTGGGTACGTGTACTTCGGGGTGCGAGGGAAGTTCCACACGCGATTAGCCTGGCTACGTGTGTTTCGGGGTGCGCGGGAAGTTCCACACGCGATTGGCCTGGGTACTTGTACTTCAGGGTGCGCGGGAAGTTCCACACGCGATTGGCCTGGGTAGGTGTGTTTCGGGGTGCGCAGGAAGTTCCACATGCGATTGGCCTGGGTACGTGTACTTCGGGGTGCAAGGGAAGTTCCACACGCGATTAGCCTGGCTACGTGTGTTTCGGGCTGCGCGGGAAGTTCCACACGCGATTGGCCTGGGTACGTGTACTTCGGGGTGCGCGGGAAGTTCCACACGCGATTGGCCTGGGTACGTGTGTTTCGGGGTGCGCGGGAAGTTCCACACGCGATTGGCCTAGGTACGTGTACTTCGGGGTGCGAGGGAAGTTCCACATGCGATTAGCCTGGCTATGTGTGTTTCGGGGTGCACGGGAAGTTCCACACGCGATTGGCCTGGGTACGTGTACTCCGGGGTGCACGGGAAGTTCCACACGCGATTGTCCTGGGTACGTGTACTTCGGTATGCGCGTGAAGTTCCACACGCAATTGTCCTGGGTACGTGTATTTCGGGTGCGCGGGAAGTTCCACACGCGATTGGCCTGGGTACGTGTATTCCGAGGTGCGTGGGAAGACTCACACGTGATTTCAGCAGGGTACGTGTATTTCGGTGGTGCCGGGGAATGCTACACGTGATTTGGCCATGTGGGTCCTCCCAGGTGTTCCCTCTACACCCTCCACGGCCCCTGCAGGCAGCCCACACCACAGGGGACTACCCTGCACCCCTGCTCATGTCCCACAGGCAACCCATCCACCATGGCCATGACTACCAGCCAACCCACATGTCACCTTGCACTACTGATCACCAACACCTGCCTCCCAGAACCCTCACCCCCCAGCAGTGCAGAGGCACCCTCCACCAGGCCCCCAAACATGTCCAACTCATGTCTCCCTGCACGCCCACCCCCAGCCACCAGGGGCAGCCTCCACCAGGCGCCCACTCATGTCTCCCACCACCCACACCCCCCAGCAGTGCAGGGGCAGCCTCCACCAGGCCCCCACTCATGTCCCACTGCACCCCCACCCCCCAGCAGTGCAGGGGCACCCTCCACCAGGCCCCCAAACATGTCCAACTCATGTCTCCCTGCACCCCCACCCCCAGCCACCAGGGGCAGCCTCCACCAGGCGCCCACCCATGTCTCCCACCACCCCCACCCCCCAGCAGTGCAGGGGCAGCCTCCACCAGGCCCCCACTCATGTCTACCACCACCCCCACCCCCAGCAGTGCAGGGGCAGCCTCCACCAGGCCCCCACTCATGTCTCCCACCACCCACACCCCCCAGCAGTGCAGGGGCAGCCTCCACCAGGCCCCCACTCATGTCCCACTGCACCCCCACCCCCCAGCAGTGCAGGGGCACCCTCCACCAGGCCCCCACTCATGTCTCCCACCACCCCACCTCCCAGCCACCAGGGGCACCCTCCACCAGGCCCCCACTCATGTCTCCCACCACCCCCACCCCCCAGCCACCAGGGGCAGCCTCCACCAGGCCCCCACTCATGTCTCCCACCACCCCCACCCCCCAGCCACCAGGGGCAGCCTCCACCAGGCCCCCACTCATGTCCCCCTTCACCCCCACCCCCCAGCAGTGCAGGGCAGCCTCCACCAGGCCCCCACTCATGTCTCCCACCACCCCCACCCCCCAGCAGTGCAGGGGCAGCCTCCACCAGGCCCCCACTCATGTCTCCCACCAACCCCACCACCCAGCCACCAGTGGCAGCCTCCACCAGGCCCTCCCTCATGTCTCCCACCACCCCCACCCCCCAGCCAACAGGGGCAGCCTCCACCAGGCCCCCACTCATGTCCCCCTGCACCCCCACCGCCCAGCAGTGCAGGGGCAGCCTCCACCAGGCCCCCACTCATGTCCCCCATCACCCCCAACCCCCAGCAGTGCAGGTGCAGCCTCCACCAGGCCCCCACTCATGTCCAACTCATGTCTCCCTGCACCCCCACCCCCCAGCCACCAGGGGCACCCTCCACCAGGCCCCCACTCATGTCTCCCACCACCCCCACCCCCCAGCCACCAGGGCAGGATCCACCAGGCCCCCACTCATTTCTCCCACCACCCCCACCCCCCAGCCACCAGGGGCAGCCTCCACCAGGCCCCCACTCATGTCCCACTGCACCCCCACCCCCCAGCAGTGCAGGTGCAGCCTCCACCAGGCCCCCACTCATGTCTCCCACCACCCCCACCCCCCAGCCACCAGGGGCACCGTCCACCAGGCCCCCACTCATGTCTCCCACCACCCCCACCCCCCAGCCACCAGGGGCAGCCTCCACCAGGCCCCCACTCATGTCTCCCACCACCCCCACCCACCAGCCACCAGGGGCAGCCTTCAACAGGTCCCCACTCATGTCCCCCTGCACCCCCACCCCCCAGCAGTGCAGGGGCAGCCTCCACCAGGCCCCCACTCATGTCCCACTCATGTCTCCCACCACCCCCACCCCCCAGCCACCAGGGGCACCCTCCACCAGGCCCACACTCATGTCTCCCACCACCCCCACCCCCCAGACACCAGGGGCAGCCTCCACCAGGCCCCCACTCATGCCCAACTCATGTCTCCCTGCACCCCCACCCCCCAGCCACCAGGGGAAGCCTCAACCAGGCCCCACACATGTCTACCACCACCCCCACCCCGCAGCAGTGCAGGGGCAACCTCCACCAGACCCCCACACATGTCCCCCTGCACCCCCACCCCCCAGCAGTGCAGGGGCAGCCTCCACCAGGCCCCCACTCATGTCTTCCACTACCGCCACCCCCCAGCCACCAGGGGTACCCTCCACCAGGCCCCCACTCATGTCTCCCACCACCCCCACAACCCAGCCACCAGGGGCAGCCTCCACCAGGTTCCCACTCATGTCTCCCATCACCCCCACCCCCCAGCAGTGCAGGGGCAGGCTCCACCAGGCCCCCACTCATGTCTCCCATCACCCCCACCCCCAGCAATGCAGGGGCAGCCTCCACCAGGCCCCCACTCATGTCCCCTATCACCCCCACCCCCCAGCCACCAGGGGCAGCCTCCACCAGGCCCCCACTCATGTCCCCCTGCACCCCCACCCCCCAGCAGTGCAGGGGCAGCCTCCACCAGGCCCCCACTCATGTCCCACTCATGTCTCCCACCACCCCCACCCCCCAGCAACCAGGGGCACCCTCCACCAGGCCCCCACTCATGTCTCCTACCACCCCCACCCCCCAGCCACCAGGGGCAGCCTCCACCAGGCCCCCACTCATGTCTCCCACCACCCCCACCCCCCAGCCACCAGGGGCAGCCTCCACCAGGCCCCCACTCATGTCCAACTCATGTCTCCCTGCACCCCCACCCCCTAGCCACCAGGGGAAGCATCAACCAGGCCCCCACACATGTCTACTACCACCCCCACACCCCAGCAGTGCAGGGACAGCCTCCACAAGGCCCCCACACATGTCTCCCACCCCCCCAGCCCCCAGCAGTGCAGGGGCAGCCTCCACCAGGCCCCCACTCATGTCTCCCACCACCCCACCCCCCAGCAGTGCAGGGGCAGCCTCCACCATGCCCCCACTCATGTCTTCGACCACCCCCACGCCCCAGCAGTGCAGGGGCAGCCTCAACCAGGCCCCCACTCATATTCCACTGCTCCCCCACCCCCCAGCAGGGTAGGGGCACCCTCCACCTGGCCCCCACTCATGTCTCCCACCTCCCCCACCCCCCAGCCACCAGGGGCAGCCTCCACCAGGCCCCCACTCATGTCTCCCACCACCACCACTCCCCAGCCACCAGGGGCACCCTCCACCAGGCCCCCACTCATGTCTCCCACCACCCCCACCCCCCAGCCACCAGGGGCAGCCTCTACCAGGCCCCCCACTCATGTCCCCCTGCACCCCCACCCCCCAGCCGTGCGATTTGCGTGGCTACGTGTACTTCAGGGTGCGCGGGAAGTTCCACACGCGATTAGCCTGAGTACGTGTACTACGGGGTGCGCGGGAAGTTCCACACGCGATTAGCCTGGGTACGTGTACTACGGGGTGCGCGGGAAGTTCCACACGCGATTGGCCTGGGTACGTGTATTTCGGGGTGCGCGTGAACTTCCACACGCGACTGGGCCTGTGAGAGTGGGGTACGTGTATTCCAGGGGTGGGCGGGAATATTTACTCGCGACTGGGCCTGGGAGAGCGTGCTACGTGTATTCCTGGGGTGGGCGGGAAGATTTGCACGTTCGCCTACGACGCGCCGAAAAATAAATGGTCCAATCCTGAAACACGTACGCCAGCATGAAGCAGGCGTACGTCGACCCGCGCAGCATAAAAGTGCGCGCAAACAACAAACATGCTCAGACGCCAGGATGAATATACCGTTCCTAGCAGCAGTGGCCGTGGGTTACCAAAGGAGGAGGAGGAGGATATTGAGGGCCCGAATTTTCACTCCCAGAACCAGCCTTTTTGGGGTGCCTGATGACCAGGTGTATGGGAGGTACAGGTTTCCACCACACATAATACTGGACCTGGTCAGTGAGTGGGAGGATGACCTCACATCACCCACCCTGTGCTCCCAAGCACTCAGCCCCCTGGAGAAGGCCCTCAATGTACTACACTTCTTGGCCACAGGATCATTTCAGCGGACAAGTACCATAGTGGGTGGGGTGTCACAGGCCACACAGTCACGCTGCCTACACCAGGTCTTGAACATCATCACTACACGCCCATCAGTCCGTAGGCACATATACCAGCCCAGGACACCTGCAGAAAGGCAGGCTGCCACCCTCGATTTCTACGGTGTGCCACAATTCCCAAAAGTGCTAGGTGCCATTGACTGCACCCATGTGGCACTACGTCCCCCCAGGGCATCTGAGCACATCTATAGGAACCGCAAGCACTGGCATTCCATCAACGTGCAGGTAGTATGTAATGCTAAGGGAATCATCACCTCAGTATATGCCAACTATCCAGGGTCCACCCACAACAGCTTCATTTACCGAATGTCTACCCTAACACGGGACCTAGAAGCTGGGCGGCATGGCGATACATGGCTGCTTGGTGAGTATGAATGCCACTGCACATGCATGCATGTCAGATGCAGAGTTATGCCACTACCCCACTAATGATACCCATCACCTCCTCACCAGGGGACATTGCCTACCCTCTGAGCAGCCACATGATGACGCCAATTCGGAACCCCATCATGCCTCCAGAGGTAAGATACAACACAGCCCATATTGCAACCCGGGGCATAGTGGAGCGCACATTCGGAGTGCTCAAGTCACGCTTTCGGTCCCTTGACCGTTCTGGCGGGCAGCTGTTATATGCGCCCCCAGTAGTGTGCAGGATCATAGTGGCAGCATGTGTTAGGGAGAATTCTCTGTTTAGGCTGAATTTCCTAACCTAGTGAGTCCCTCAGCAGCTTTGCTGGATTTCTGGAGTTTGTTTTTTCCATCCTGCCAAGAGTGAGACTCTTTTCCTCCCACTCTTGGACATGAATGTGTGTAATTCCTTTGAATGTCAATGTGTTCTATGGGCTATGGGGTCTTTTACTGCATAGGGTCTCATATGTTTTTCTATGTGTGTTACACCGCACCCTACGTGCCGTAAAACAGGGGCGTCCTAGCGGACCTCCACCATAGACTCCATACCCGGGGACTGACTACTGTCTCCCCGGGCATGTAAAGTCACCATTGGCTTTACTAGACCTAAATTTACTAACAGAACTAGTACAAACCATCTTATTGTGGACGTACTAGTAGGGGTAATTCGATTACTCCTGGATCTGTTACTCGAGGGGGCACTGTCCCGTCCCCCCTCGTCGAGTTTTGGCTGGTGGCAGTGGAAACTACTTGTTATGTTCGACCCCGAACATAACCCTATGGGATTCGTCCCATTGTTGATGATTGATCCTTTTTCTCGTTAATCTCTAACGTACCACCGATCTACTTATCTTAAATAAGTTTATCGGATGGTATTTTGTGCCAGAACTCGGTTTGTAAAATGGCGTCTGTGTTCGTCTCTGTGACTCCTAAACCAAAGGTCGAGCCCTTTGTTCCACTTTTGGCGGGCTCTGTACAGAGACCCTCCAAAGTGGTGCCATTCTGTCTGGGTTACCACAGTCGCCTTGCCAACTCCGGTCGCACTCTGGAGTGATTGGCCAAAGTGGTGAGCCTTCCCGCTCACCACTTAGCATTTGTTCATTGACAGCTAGGCTGAATGAATGGGGGTTTTCTGCATAAAAGCAGGGCTTTTGGGACTGGATCTTCAGAAGTCACCACAGGACCTAGGAATCCGACGAGGGTAACGCTGAGCCGACCTGCATGACGACACCTCCGGTGGAGCCCTGCGGAACCGATTCACCACTTCCCGATGACAGAGGAGATCTCCCTGCCGGAGAGTCTCTTCCCCTGACTGGTGGGAACAACCAGTCCCCTTTGTTTTTTATTCGCCCCAGTACGCAGTGGTCGAATTGCCCGTGCAGAGCACCTCGGCAACCGGATACCCACTACCCCTGTACTGTGACCAAAAGGTGGTGCCTTGTGACGGAGCACTCCGCGGCTGGTCTCTTCCCTGGTGGTGCACCGGACTTCACTCTTCTTCGACAACGAGATCATCTCTACTCTTGGCAAAGACCCGCCGTGCATCCACCACCAGGAACAACTGCCCCCGCCAGAGCTGCCCTCCACAACAAGGTACCGTGTCCGCCTGGCTTCCCTTTCGATCGGTTCGAGTGAGGTGTCTTAATCCTCTCCGTTCCGTTGGGTCGCCTCCAAGCTTTTCTCATTTATTGTTCTGAACTGGTTCAATCTGCCGATAACAATTTGCTATAAACACTTGAATGCATCTCCACTAGAGACTTTTTGGGACATCGCGCCTTGCCTCTCTCCGAGTGGGCCTGGCCTCTGAACTTTACGATCTATTGTGATTCTTGCCTTCCTGCCTTGCATTTTATCCGTGAAGTATTGAACTGTGTTGATTTCATAACCTGCCTACCTTTTTCTCTCCCGTCCTAACTAATATTAGAGTGTCATCTAGGTTGAGGTATACACCTCTTTCTGTAAATAAGTGGTGCCGGTAGAACCTAGACTTGTCGAAATATTGCTAGGGGGATTGATCGTTTCTTCTGCGTAGAGTAATTGTGTTTGATTTGTTTGCCGTGAATCCGCCATAGTGTTTTTGATAGATGTTTCGTTATAAATAAATACCTTAATATCTTTACACTAAGCTCGTTGCGTGTTTGCTTGTCTTGCTGGGAAGAATTGCCCTATTTTGTATACTCCACATACTGCTCAACTCTTCTTGAGGGAAGTCTGTGTGGTACAGACTGCTACCAAGTGGGTTCACCGCCAAACACCTGTAGTCCTAAATCTTTTGCAGTGGTCCCAGAGGGAACTGCACAGGTTTCTGCCTAACACCTGCACAATGTTGCAACACGCCGGGGCCTGGCTGTGGACATGGTGGTGCCCCCACATCCCCAACAACATGCACGCCCGCTGCGCATGGGAGGGGAGAGGGCATGGGGTGAGGCAGCCCATACGCAGCTGGTGGCTAATTACTTCACATAGAAATCACATCCCAGTGGAGTGCACACAGCCCTGGCACATACCATCTGATAAGCAATGATGACTCGACCTGACAATTAAGACAAACAAAGGGACAGTCAACTGTCAGAACCATAGCAGCCTGAGATTGTTCATGTGGAAGTGTCACAATGTGTGCATCCCTACCTACACAAACACCACCAATGCAGTGTCATCAAAAGACACACTTCCATGCTGCAGAAATGAATACCCACTCGCAAAATACTACATGAAAACAGTGCCATGTCACCCAACCCCTTCCCGGCATGGCCACACAACACACCATGGCATGTCATGCAATGTGAGAGGAAACAAATTAATCCCCACAATATGCCCCAAGTGTCACCAGCTACAGTGTCCCTAATGGAAACATGGCCACACATGAAATGCTCACAGTAATGCAGGACCTACAACACACATTACCAAATACTTACCAAGAATACCAATCACCTACACAACCTCCAACCTACCTTAAACATGACATTACAGACTTAAAAATTTGCTAGCCTCACTACCTGATGATGCCAGCCCTCCGAACAATTCCAAGTATACAGTGTTAGCGCCACGCAAGAGTGTAGGTGCACTGCTTACAACATGGACTCCAGTTCAAAGGTGGACCGCATTGTGAAGACATGAGGAATGGACCTGCAAATTAGGAGGATGAGATGGATGCAGAGGCACATATCAATACACCATGCAGTGTACAATACAACAATATGCACTATGAATGTATACACAGTATTGACTACAGACTGCCCACACATCGAATGGGAGTCCAATGTCACCATGTACGTCAATGTCACTTGGGCACACCCTTTGAAAGCCCATGGAAACGGGAAGCAGGAGGGGTGTGTGTCACAAAAACCCAAGCATCTGAACCAAATTCATGACAAGCCTGCATGTGCCCAGCCACAATGCAGCGTATGCCCACGGGAGCCACACAAGGCAACACACTGTCCGGGGGGGTGGGGGAGGCCACCCAGGAGGTCCGAGGACAGGGTGCACACCAAAACCCACCTGTGTGGATCTTGCTAAAAAAAACACCTCCATGGGCTCATGGCCTACACGGCTACCCTATTGTGGGAGTATCACTGCTGTCGCTCTCCTCACCCTCTGCAGCTGCATCAGGAGGTGGTGGCACTATGGGAGGCAGCCCACGCAAAGCCCTAGTATGTTCCTCCATGGCTGCCAGCATGCGGGTGTGGTAGGTCTCGTTCTGGAGGATAAGTGTGCGGAGGTCCCCATGCAGCAACTCATGGGATGCCCGGACCTCCGCCCTAGTTGCCTGCATCTCAGCTGAGAGCGTACGTGTGAGACGCTCCAGCTGCTGTTCTGTCCTTCTGTTTGTTGAAGCCTCAAGCTCAACAAGAGTCGTCCTGAGGTGAAGAAGTTCCACCCTCAGGGCTTCACTGTGGCCCTGGGACTCTATGGAAATGGCTTCATGCAGAGTCGCCAGTGCCGCCCGCCTGTCCCTGTCGGATGCCAACATGTCCTCCCTGTGTGACTGGCAGATGGAGTCGGTTGCCTGCTGTAGTCGCTCCATCAGCCTTTCGGGGGGGACAACGGAAGTGGCCACCCTATCCATGGCATGAGCCATCATCTCTGATGATGCTGCCTGTTGGGTTGCCATACCGTATATGGATTGCTCCTGTGCGGTATTGCCAGGTGGATGACGGCCACCACGTCGGCGGGCACCACACCTGTCTGGGGCAAGGCGGACTGCGCCTTGCTGTGCCGGCACTGCCTGAGGCTGCAGGTCTGCATTCCCCCTCTGATCTGCTGGCCCAGGAACAGGATCAGATGTCGCGGAGTGTGACCCTGCATCCGTAACCACCAAAGGCGTACCTGCCAACACTGACATCCCCATGGAGGGTTCTAACCCTGGTGCAGGTGGGTCGGACAGAACAGAATCCCTCCCAGGAACACTCACCTGCGACGGCACATAGGTCTCATCATCCGAATCGACACCTGAATACAGCTCGGGGGAGGTGCAGCCAGAGACACCCCTTGAGAGCACAACCTGCTGCAGTTGTGGGTTCTCACCCACCACCACACCACGTCCCTCACTGGTGGTCGGTCGGTCCTCAGACCCCTCCTGGGTCTGCACCATCTCCACAACCCCAGCAGTATCAAGTGCGTCATCCCCTGCAAAGACATAAAAGAAAACAAATGGAAACAGGCATTAGCACTATGGCACACAATTAGGGCTGAGAGGCTACAGAAACAGTAATTGATTGACACATGTCCCACATGACTAAAACCCTCCCATGCATGCACCGTCACTGCGTGTGAAGGGTAGGCAGATGGCACACATTGATGACACCAAGATGGAAGATGAACACATTTGCTGCATGCTGCCTAGCAGTGGCATCACACATTGGCCAGTGATTGGCAGGTCAAATACACATGCCATCACACAGATGGCATGTACCATAGCCATGAAGTGAAGAGGGAGAGGAGGTCACCAATTGTTCATTCAGTCCAGTTTGCTAATGAAATTGATTTTTTCATTGAAATGGTTCAAATGTTTTACCTGCAGCTGCCAGTCCAAAATGGTCCTATAGCACAGGGACATGTCTAAACAAATCATGTCCAGGAAAAAAAGCCAGTCCACTGTACCATAGCCATATCAGACATGTGACAATAGGACTGAGAAATCCCGAGTAAAAGTGGTGGTATGCAAACAATCTGCCTGAATAAACAGAGGTAAATAAGCAACAATGTTGTGGCAAGATGACACTCCAAGGGCAACTGGCGTGGTGTTAGGCTGGATGTCTAATGTTGGCAGAAGGGATGCTGCTATACCCAAATGCTGGTGCGCAGAATGTATAGGAAGAGGCACATGGGTGACCCAAACCACTCAGGCACACACACCCTCACCTGGCACCCAAACAGAAGCCCTCCCACACACACCATGCACATGGATGACACACACATGCATGTGCACTCACCGGACAATGTCTCGTAATCTGCCAGTTCTCCCACGCCTTGGATCTGTTCCTCCGTGACGTTGGTCCCAGCAACCTGCTCATGTGGAGTGAGTTCTATGTCGTCTGCTGGAGACCCACCTCCAGTCACTAGAGTTGCGGCATGACTTGAGGCCAGCTTATTCTTTGCCCTGCGCTTCAGGTCATTCCAGCGCTTGTAGCATTCAGTAGCTGTGTGCCTCACGATTCCAAGGGCACTTATGATGTCCGCAATGGTCCGCCAGTGTGCCTGACGTTGTGCAGGTGTGGTCTTGGATCCTGCAACAATCACCATTTCGCGGTCATGTGCGGACAAATACTCTACAAGTGCATTCAGTTCGGCCTCATTGAAGCTCGGCTTCCTTGACGGGCCGTACTGTGTAGCCGTGTCTGGGGCATCAGCCTCTACTGGACGAGCACTCTTCCTCTTCCGCTTGGAATTTGGTGGGGATCCTGAGTGTCCTAAGCCGCTCTGGACACTAGGGGCAGGAGCCCTGGTGGACTCTGTAATAGGAGTGTGGGATTGCACACTCAGCATGGGAGTTGGTGCAGGCATTAGCTCAAGTGTGATGGTGTCAGGGGGAATGTCAGCATGATGGACTTGGACCGACACTGTCCTGGCTGGGTGTGTGAGAGGTGGGGTGGATGGAGCCGCAGCTGCCCCTGTAGCCTCCCCAGCCTGCCTACATGGGGCAGCAGATGACCTAGCTGCCCCTGATCCACGTGGCCTGATGACACCAACGTTCACCGGTGCACGTGGCCTAGACCTGCTGACCTGGAAGTCATCCATGGAGTCACCCTGTGCCAGGTCTGGTTCCACAGTGGGCTGGTTCAACAAGGGCTGAGCATGGATGGTGTCAGCCACATAAACCTCAACCGGGGGGGGGGGCATGGGTATCCCTGACTGCTCCTCCACACATGGGGGGCTAGGGGCACCCTGCAAGTCACGGCCACGTCCCCTACCGGATCCACCACAGCCACCACTTGGGGCTCGGCCACCTTTGCCACCCTTACGGCTTGTTCGCCTCCCAGCCATGGCACTGATGTTATTGTGCGTATGGGAGTCGATGTGAACTATTGTCCTGGGCAATTGGGGGTTAAAGGGGTTGGGTACAAGATGGTAATCGTACCCTAGTGCTCTAGCAAGGCTGTATGTCACCCCTGGGGAAAGATGACGGGTAACGCAATACACAGGCACCCCAAAAAAGGGAAGTAAGGTGCACGCAACCCCTCCTAGACCACGAGCGTGGAAAAATAAACCTGCACTGTAGCACCCAGAAACACAAGAATGAACGTATGCGTGTCACACGCAGCCTAGAATGACCTCTGAAGGGGTACGCGACGCACGGGGCAAGCACAGATGTTAAATACGTGCGCGACTCACCGTCTGCCAGGAACAAAAGCGTGAAAAATATGCACGTGTGCGCGTTGGCAACACCCCCGCCAAAAGAAGAATTGTACGCTGTCTGAGGAGACAGGACAACAGGAGAAGGGAACGCTGTTTGAGGAAACAGGCCAGGAAAAAGAGGAAAAGAGAAAAAGCTGTCAGAGGTAACAGGGAGTACGAACTGGAAACGCCGTGAAGTAAATCGCGTGTGAACCGACAAGAAGTACAGATTTCACCCACTCGCTCTCCACGAAAAGCAAGTACAAGGAAATGGCGTTCTACACGTACCTTTTATACACACGTCACAGACGCGCATACGCGATGAGGCCATTTCCACCAATTACGCGCTTTGACACTCGGACGTGTATCTCTTTTTTTTACACGCGCCATTCTCTACGGCCATGCACGTGATGTCACAGCTGCGCATGGGGGCCTTTGGGGCAATGAAATCGCGTATGCGTGCAGACGCGCTTACGCACTAAGGGCCTTTCCTCGAATTCCACGCAGACGCGCAGGACTTTTCACGTGCCAAATCACTCCGTATCAAGCTGGCCACGCGTAAGCACACGGAAGACCACGCTCCTGCCCAGAAAGCTGATTTACTGCCCCCCAGAGCCCTGAGCACGTTCCCACCTGCCATCTGCTGCTGCCTGACTGCCTGCTGCCCACATGCCCTGCCATTTGCTGCCTGCACATCAGCCAGGGGTGCTGTTGCTGTGACCACCCCTGCTGGAACCGAAGACTCCCGACTGGGATTCCATCACTCCACAGCCCAGCCCCAGGACCCAGTTGCCCACCCACTCCTGCCTCTGGGGTTGTCATGTCGGGCACTGCAACATCTGGCACCACTGACAACCCCCGGCCAGAGAGGCAGAGGGGCACCAGCTTCAGTGCCAGGGAAGTTGGTGTCCTGGTGGGGCAAGTCCTGGGGCAGTATGATGCCCTCTACGGAAGTGTGCGCGCCGACAAGGAATGACGGACTCGGATCTGGACAGACATCGTGACTGCCATCAACGCGGAGGGGGTGGCAGTTCGCGACTTCCAACATGTCAAGAAGTGCTGGGAGGACTTCAGGTCCAGGACCCTGAACAAGGCCCGGCGCCTCTTGAAGGCAGCGGATGCTATGGGGCGCCGGGGCCACTTGTCGGAAGATCAGATGAGGGTCCTGGAACGCATATCCCCAGCGCTCCACGTCCAGGTTCTTGAGAGGCAGACCCGTCTGGACTCGAGCGGTAAGTGATCATGCATCATGATTGAAAGCTGGCCGTGTGGTGATGTGCCAGTAGTGTGCCGGTTGCATATCTGTTTGTAAGGGGCCGAGTATGGGTGGGGGTGTACAGGACCATGAGGCTAACACATGCGAGCGCTGTCATGTGTGAGACATGGATGGGGCTTTTGTGTGTAGGCTTGCATGCCAAATGCAGTTGTGTGGGCACACATGTTTGTATGAATGTGTATGTAAGTAGGCATGTTTGTGATGTCACGCATGTATGTTGTTTTCAGCTGCATGTATCAGCACTGTGTACATGTGCATGTGTGTGTATTTGACAAGGGTGCAACAGTGATGCAACATGGATGCATGTGACAGCGGGATGTGGAAGCCTGATTGGCAGATGTGACATGGATGCCCATCGGAACACTGCGACAGTTGGCTGAGGTGTACACATGCATGCAAGTGTGGTGGTGTGCGTGCATGTGTAGTGCACTCCCTGTGTTGCATGTGATGTCTGGCTCACCTTTGCCTGCTCATGCTGTTGTATGTGTATGGATGGTGCTGGCAGTTGCGATGTGGCTGTGGTATGGCTCATGTGTGCATGTAGAAATGACATGTGTGTTGCCAATTGTGATGCCATGTCTGAGGTTTGCCAATGCCACTCATGTGCAACTGTCATGTGTGTATGTGTCCATTTTACAGTGGCCTGATGCCTGTGTTTTATTTCTCCCTGTCTGCAGCGTCAACTGATGAAGAGGGCGGAGAAGGTGCTGTGGAGCACAGCGGCGGGGATCGCACCGCCAGCCGGAGACGCAAGGCCCGGCTCCCCTCCCAGGTTGTGATCTCATCGGGGAGTGAGGAGTCCGGTGCCGCGTCCCAGGCCGCAGCTGCCGGGGGAGGTCCAAGAGGCGGAGGTCGGAGTTGGACTCCTCAGCAGCAGAAGGGGCAGCTGGGACCCCACAGGGCCCAACGGGGGAAGATGGCACGGAGTCATCCAGGTTGGTGGGGGGTTTGGTGGAGGAGGAGGCCGTGCAGGCAACAGAGACAGGGTCTGGAGGTGGGGATTCCACTGGTGCTAGTGGTGCAGTGCAGGACCAGGGACAGGAGGCAGCACAGGTCGCTGTGGAGGTGCCTGTGTGCAATCCTGTCCCTGATCGTGTCACTGCATCATCTTGCACCAGCAGGGATGCCTACGTCCAGACCTGTTTTCAGGCAGGGGATGAGCTCACGACAACTGGCCTTTCTCTGCCTGCGGACGTGGCTATCCGGGTCCGGGTTGAGCCTGTCCTGACTGGTGTGGCGTTGCGTCAACGGGCCATGTGAGGTGACCTGCAGTCTTTTCATGAGGAGACTGCACGTCATCTCGAATGGCTCGTTGACCGCGTCGGCCTACTGGGACAGGTCACCCAGGCCGGATTGTTCCATTTGATGGGGCTTGCTCAGACCCCCTCCTCAACTGAACCCCCTATGCGCGAATTGTCCACTGTGCCATCTTCCCACCCATCAGTCACCTGGGTGCCCTGTGGAGCTGCCTCTGACGGTGCGGCCAGGCTGGTGGAGGAGGCAACCCTGCCATAGTCGGGAGTCGGACGTCCAGCAGGGGTGGCCAGATCAACGACTGCACCCCAGCCAGCAGAGGATGTGCAGGCAGCAGGAGGCAGTGCACGGGCAGAGGCGCAGCAGCAACGTGGTGGGAGCCATGATAGCTCGGGGCCTTCGACATCGGAGGGGCAGGCATCGGCCGGAGGGCAGGAGGACCCAGGACGGGAAGTGTCTTCCGTGTGGCAGCGGTTGGGCCACGCCATAGATGCGGAGCGGCAGCGGGCAGAAGAGGCACGGCTCACGATGGTCAGGGCGGAGAACTCCATGCGGAGGGTCCTGAGGCGGGCTGAGTGCCTCGAGGCAATCCGCAGGGAGTTTGGGGGGAACATGTGGACGGCCCTGCAGACCCTCGGGGCCATGGAGGAGGAGCGCCTCCGGGACATTGAGCAGGAGTTCGATGATGCCCTGGCCCAGAACATCCTGAAGTGAGCCGTCGGACTAGCCCGCTGCCCTTGTAAATAGTTCTGTAGTTAGTGTTAGGTTTCCTTTGGTTTAGCATTTTTTTTGGACCTTTTGGACAATGGGCCAGATTTTTGTATATATTCATTTTTTTGTAAGTAGTGTTATTAGATAGGTTTCATTTCTTCTGTTGGGATCATGGACCCTGGATTGTTTATCTGTATATAGTTGACTTTTGGATTTTCATTTTTTTATGATTTCCGCATGGAGCAATGGTTTTCGATTTTAATTTTCCATTGGATTTACTTTTGTGGACTGTGACTTTGGACACCTTTTGTTTGCATTATGATTTGTGGTTGTGCATTATTTCACGTACCTGCTTGTTTTTTTTAAATAATTTCCATTATTGTTTTTTATTTTTGGTTCAATTTATGTTGCGTTTAATACATATTTTTCTTCAAACTTCAATGTGTAGTATCCTCTCATTGGTTTCATGCATATCATGGTATGTGTTTTGACATTCACTGACACCCATTGGGTGTATGTGAGGGACATGTGTTCATTTCCAAACTTGCAATTGTGGTTATATCATGTTTTTGCCATTTCTAAGTGGGTGGATGCAATACTCAGGTGGGTGTTTGGCATTTGGAGGCTGACCATAAGGGCCAGGGATCTAGATTGTGTTGACATGTTGGCTGGGGGACATGAGTGGGGGCCTGGTGGAGGCTGCCCCTGGTGGCTGGGGGGTGGGGGTGGTGGGAGACATGAGTGGGGGCCTGGTGGAGGGTGCCCCTGGTGGCTAGGGGGTGGGAGTGGTGGGAGACATGGGTGGGGGCCTGGTGGAGGCTGCCCCTGGTGGCTGGGGGGTGGGGGTGCAGGGAGACATGAGTGGGGCCTGGTAGAGGGTGCCCCTGGTGGCTGGGGGGTGGGGGTGATGGGAGACATGAGTGGGGGCCTGGTGGAGGCTGCCCCTGGTGGCTGGGGGGTGGGGGTGGTGGGAGACATGAGTGGGGGCCTGGCGGAGGCTGCCCCTGCACTGCTGGGGGGTGGGGGTGATGGGAGACATGAGTGGGGGCCTGGTGGAGGCTGCCCCTGCACTGCTGGGGGGTGGGGGTGATGGGAGACATGGGTGGGGGCCTGGTGGAGGCTGCCCCTGCACTGCTGGGGGGTGGGGGTGATGGGAGACATGGGTGGGGGCCTGGTGGAGGTTTGCCCCTGCACTGCTCGGGGGTGGGGGTGATGGGAGACATGAGTGGGGCCAGGTGGAGGATGCCCCTGCACTGCTGGGGGGTGGGGGTGCAGGGAGACATGAGTGGGGGCCTGGTGGAGGCTGCCCCTGCACTGCTGGGGGGTGGGGGTGATGGGAGACATGAGTGGGGGCCTGGTGGGGGCTGCCCCTGCACTGCTGGGGGGTGGGGGTGATGGGAGACATGGGAGGGGGCCTGGTGGAGGCTGCCCCTGCACTGCTGGGGGGTGGGGGTGATGGGAGACATGAGTGGGGGCCTAGTGGAGGCTGCCCCTGCACTGCTGGGGGGTGGCGGTGATGGGAGACATGATTGGGGGCCTGGTGGAGGCTGGCTCTGCACTGCTGGGTGGTGGGGGTGGTGGGAGACATGAGTGGGGGCCTGGTGGAGGCTGCCCCTGGTGGCTGGTGGGTGGGGGTGATGGGAGACATGAGTGGGGGCCTGGTGGAGGCTGCCCCTGCACTGCTGGGGGTGGGGGTGATGGGAGACATGAGTGGGGGCCTGGTGGAGCTGCCCCTGCACTGCTGGGGGGTGGGGGTGATGGGAGACATGGGTGGGGGCCTGGTGGAGGCTGCCCCTGTACTGCTGGGGGGTGGGGGTGATGGGAGACATGAGTGGGGGCCTGGTGGAGGCTGCCCCTGCACTGCTGGGGGGTAGGGGTGATGGGAGACATGAGTGGGGGGCTGGTGGAGGCTGGCCCTGCACTGCTGGGGGGTGGGGGGTGATGGGAGACATGAGTGGGGGCCTGGTGGAGGCTGCCCCTGGTGGCTGGTGGGTGGGGGTCCCGGGAGACCTGAGTTGGACATGAGTGGGGGCCTGGTGGAGGCTGCCCCTGCACTGCTGGGGGTGGGGGTGGTGGGAGACATGAGTGGGGGCCTGGTGGAGGCTGCCCCTGGTGGCTGGGGGGTGGGGGTGATAGGGGACATGAGTGGGGGCCTGGTGGATGTTAGGGAGAATTCTCTGTTTAGGCTGAATTTCCTAACCTAGTGAGTCCCCCAGCAGCTTTGCTGGATTTCGGGAGTTTGTTTTTTTCCATCCTGCCAAGAGTGAGACTCTTTTCCTCCCACTCTTGGACATGAATGTGTGTAATTCCTTTGAATGTCAATGTGTTCTATGGGCTATGGGGTCTTTTACTCCATAGGGTCTCATATGGTTTTCTATGCGTGTTACACCGCACCCTCCGTGCCGAAACACTGGGGCGTCCTAGCGGACCTCCACCATAGACTCCATACCCGGGGACTGACTACTGTCTCCCCGGGCATGTAAAGTCACCATTGGCTTTACTAGTCCTAAATTTACTAACAGAACTAGTACAAACCATCTTATTGTGGACGTACTAGTAGGGGTAATTCGATTACTCCTGGATCTGTTACTCGAGGGGGCACTGTCCCGTCCCCCCTCGTTGAGTTTTGGCTGGTGGCAGTGGAAACTACTTGTTATGTTCGACCCCGAACATAACCCTATGGGATTCGTCCCATTGTTGGAGATTGATACTTTTTCTCGTTAATCTCTAACGTACCACCGATCTACTTATCTTAAATAAGTTTATCGGATGGTATTTTCTGCCAGAACTCGGTTTGAAAAATGGCGTCTGTGTTTGTCTCTGAGACTCCTAAACCAAAGGTCGAGCCCTTTGTTCCACTTTTGGCGGGCTCTGTACGGAGACCCTCTAAAGTGGTGCCATTCTGTCTGGGTTACCACAGCGGTGTGGGAGGGGGTTTAGGCACCCTGGACCGAGTTGCCTTGCCAACTCCGGTCACACTCTGGAGTGATTGGCCCAAGTGGTGAGCCTTCCCGCTCACCACTTAGCATGTGTTGATTGACAGCTAGGCTGAATGAATGGGGGTTTTCTGCATAAAAACAGGGCTTTTGGGACTGGATCTTCAGAAGTCGCCACAGGACCTAAGAATCCGACGAGGGTAACGCTGAGCCAACCTGCACGACGACACCTCAGGTGGAGCCCTGCGGAACCGACTCACCACTTCCCGACGACAGAGGAGATCTCCCTGCCGGAGAGTCTCTTCCCCTGACTGGTGGGAACAACCAGTCCCCTTTGCTTTTTATTCGCCTCAGGACGCAGTGGTCGAATTGCCCGTGCAGAGCACCTCGGCAACCGGATAGCCACTACCCCTGTACCGCGACCAAAAGTTGGTGCCTTGTGACGGAGCACTCCGCGGCTGGTCTCTTCCCTGGTGGTGCACCGGACTTCACCAGACTTCACTTTTCTTCGACGACGAGATCATCTCTACTCTTGGGAAAGACCCGACGTGCATCCACCACCAGGAACAACTGCCCCCGCCGGAGCTGCCCTCCACAACAAGGTACCGTGTCCGCCTGGCTTCCCTTTCGATCGGTTCGAGTGAGGTGTCTTAATCCTCTCCGTTCCGTTGGGTCGCCTCCAAGCTTTTCTCATTTATTGTTCTGAACTGGTTCAATCTGCCGATAACAATTTGCTACAAAGAGTTGAATGCATCTCCACTAGAGACTTTTTGGGACATCGCGCCTTGCCTCTCTCCGAGTGGGCCTGGCCTCTGAACTTTACGATCTATTGTGATTCTTGCCTTCCTGCCTTGCATTTTATCCGCGAAGGATTGAACTGTGTTGATTTCATAACCTGCCTATCTTTTTCTCTCCCGTCCTAACTAATATTAGAGTGTCATCTAGGTTGAGGTATACACCTCTGTCTGAAAATAAGTGATACCGGTAGAACCTAGACTTGTCGAAATATTGCTAGGGGGATTGATCGTTTCTTCTTCGTAGAATAATTGTGTTTGATTTGTTTGCCGTGAATTTGCCATAGTGTTTTTCATAGATGTTTCGTTATAAATAAATACCTTAATATCTTTACACTAAGCTTTGTTGCGTGTTTGCTTGTCTTGCTGGGAAGAATTGCCCTATTTTGTATACTCCACATACTGCTCAACTCTTCTTGAGGGAAGTCTGACTGCTCAGCCACAGCTACCAAGTGAATCTGTGTGGTACAGACTGCTACCAAGTGGGTTCACCGCCAAACGCCTGTAGTCCTAAATCTTTTGCAGTGGTCCCAGAGGGAACTGCACAGGTTTCCGCCTAACACTGGTGGCAGCGGTGGGAATTGTTTCGAGTATACAGTTTAGAGTGCTTTTCGACACTGTAGGATAACTAACCACAAAACTTTGCACAAAAAGCAACTTTCAAAAAACATGTCTACGATGGAAACTTACATTCAAGAGTCCTTGTCAGGTGAAAATACTGCGAGCTCTCTGTAGGCAAGAGAACCTTCCTGTAAGAGGCAAGAAGTTAGAACTAATCGAGAGATTGCTGGCGAACCAAAGTCTGGGTACTGGTTCAGAGGAACCAATCTCTCCAGCGAATGTAGATAATAGTAATGGTGTTGATCTGAATCGTAATTCTGATGATAGCGATGAAGAGGCTGACGAGGACGGAAAGGCTAACGAAACTGTCTCCCCTGCTCCTCTACCTGCCTTACCAGCTGTGCCTACGCGGCCCATACCAGGTCCCACAAGTAACCCTGCTTATTTTGAACTTGAAAAAATGAAGTTCGAACTAGAATACAAATGATTCTTGGCTCAATCTGAACGAAACCAAGAGCTCGAGTTCAGACGGATGAATGCCCAGGCCGAGCAGAAGCAAGCTGAGTTAAGACTCAGGGAAATAGAACTTAATCACGAGTTAGAGATGAAAAAGTTGTCTATGGAAAATGCTTCTCTCTCCTCTGGTTCCTCTAGGAGCTCCAGTCCCAAAAGACCCCGGATGCCGAAGGAATTAGTGGGTATGTATGAACCGAGATTGGATGTGTTGGATTGGTTGAAATTGTTTGAATACAATCATGGGCTCCAGGACATGAGTGGGGGCCTGGTAGAGGCTGCTCCTGGTGGCTGGGGGGTGGGGGTGATGGGAGACATGAGTGGGGGCCTGGTGGAGGCTGCCCCTGCACTGCTGGGGGGTGGAGGTGATGGGAGACATGAGTGGGGGCCTGGTGGAGGCTGCCCCTGGTGGCTGGGGGGTGGGGGTGGTGGGAGACATGAGTGGGGGCCTGTTGGAGGCTGCCCCTGGTGGCTGGGGGGTGGGGGTGGTGGGAGACATGAGTGGGGGCCTGGTGGAGGCTGCCCCTGGTGGCTGGGGGGTGGGGGTGGTGGGAGAGATGAGTGGGGGCCTGGTGGAGGGTTCCCCTGGTGGCTGGGGGGTGGGGGTGGTGGGAGACATGAGTGGGGGCCTGTTGGAGGCTGCCCCTGCACTGCTGGGGGGTGGGGGTGCAGGGGGACATGAGTGAGGGCCTGGTGGAGGCTGCCCCTGGTGGCTGGGGGGTGGGGGTGGTGGGAGACATGAGTGGGGGCCTGGTGGAGGCTGCCACTGGTGGCTGGGGGGTGGGGGTGGTGGGAGACATGAGTGGGGGCCTGGTGGAGGGTGCCCCTGGTGGTTGGGGGGTGGGGGTGGTGGTAGACATGAGTCGGGGCCTGGTGGAGGCTGCCCCTGCACTGCTGGGGGGTGGGGGTGCAGTGGGACATGAGTGGGGGCCTGGTGGAGGCTGCCCCTGGTGGCTGGAGGGTGGGGGTGGTGGGAGACATGAGTGGGGGCCTGGTGGAGGCTGCCCCTGGTGGCTGGGGTGTGGGGGTGGTGGGAGGCATGAGTGGGGGCCTGGTGGTGGGGGGGACGGGTGGTGGGAGACATGAGTGGGGGCCTGGTGGAGGGTGCCCCTGTTGGCTGGGGGTGGGGGTGGTGGGAGACATGGGTGGGGGCCTGGTGGAGGGTGCCCCTGGTGGCTGGGGGGTGGGGGTGGTGGGAGACATGAGTGGGGACCTGGTGGAGGCTGCCCCTGCACTGCTGGGGGGTGGGGGTGGTGGGAGACATGAGTGGGGGCCTGGTGGAGGCTGTCCCTGGTGTCTGGGGGGTGGGGGTGATAGGGGACATGAGTGGGGGCCTGGTGGAGGCTGCCCCTGCACTGCTGGGGGGTGGGGGTGATGGGGGACATGAGTGGGGGCCTGGTGGAGGCTGCCCCTTGTGGCTGGGGGGTGGGGTGCAGGGAGACATGAGTGGGGGCCTGGTGGAGGCTGCCCCTGCACTGCTGGGGGTGGGGGTGATAGGGGACATGAGTGGGGGCCTGGTGGAGGGTGCCCCTGGTGGCTGGGGGGTGGGGGTGGTGGGAGATATGAGTGGGGGCCTGGTGGAGACTGCCCCTGCACTGCTGGGGGGTGGGGGTGGTGGGAGACATGAGTGGGGGCCTGGTGGAGGCTGCCCCTGCACTGCTGGGGGGTGGGGGATCACCCCCACCCCCCATCAGGGAGACATGAGTGGGGGCCTGGTGGAGGCTGCCCCTGCACTGCTGGGTAGTGGGGGTGATGGGAGACATGGGTGGGGACCTATGGAGGCTGCCCCTGCACTGCTGGGGGGTGGGGGTGATAGGGAATATGAGTGGGGGCCTTGTGGAGGCTGCCCCTGCACTGCTGGGGGGTGGGGGTGATGGGAGACATGGGTGGGGGCCTGGTGGAGGCTGCCCCTGGTGGCTGGGGGTGCAGAGGGACATGCGTTGGTGGGCAGTAGTGCAAGGTGACATGTGGGTTGGCTGGGGGGCATGGCCATGGTGGATGGGGTGCCTGCAGGACATGTGCAGGGTATGCCCCTGTGGTGTGGGCCACCTGCAGGGGCCGTCGAGGGTGTAGAGGGAACACCTGGGAGGACCCACACGTGCAATTCACGTGTGGTGCTCCCCGCGTACCCCTGTAATACACGTACCCTGATGGAATCGTGTGTGATACTTCCTGCGAACCCCTGAAATACACGTACCCTGCTGCTTTTGCGTGTGATACTTCCCGCGCACCCCAGGAATACACGTACCCTGATGGAATTGCGTGTGATACTTCCCGCGCACCCCTGAAATACACGTACCCTGCTGATTTTGCGTGTGATACTTCCCGCGCACCCCTGAAATACACGTACCCTGCTGCTTTTGAGTGTGATACTTCCCGTGCACCCCTGGAATACACGTACCCTGCTGTTTTTGCGTGTGATACTTCCCGCGCACCCCTGGAATACACGTACCCTGATGGAATCGCGTGTGATACTTCCCACGCACCCCTGAGATACACGTACCCTGCTGCTTTTGCATGTGATACTTCCCGCGCACCCCTGAAATACACGTACCCTGCTGCTTTTGCGTGTGTTACTTCCCACGCACCCCTGATGCACACGTACACAGGACAATCACGTGTGGAACTTCCCGCGAACCACTGAAATACACATTCCCCGCTTGGTGTTTGCTGTTTTCCAGCCCTGTGAACTGGTCCAGGGTTAGCGCAGCCCTTTGCGATGATTTGGGGATTTTGAAGGCTTTTCCTTGCGCGAGGGCGTTCTTGGGGGCGTAACTGGCGCTGCTGCAGGGTCGCTGCGCCACTCTGCGCCACGGCTGCTTTCGGAGGCTAAAATCCATGAATACGCTGTGCGATGAAAAAGATTTTTTCTCACGCGTCTGGCGCACTGTATCGCACAGGGACACTGTGCGCCAGCCGCGTGCGCCATTTTTGTGCGAATTTCTATGAATTACCCTGTTAGTTTTGTGTTTTTACATATCAGTGGACCGTAGCTATTTGCCTATCCAAAATAGCCCACTTTGGCCTCCTTAGCATTGATTTCAGAACTGTAAGAGGGTTGCAGGTCTATGATAAGTTGGCAGCAGGAGTGCAGACGAGGTTCCAACGAGGATAACGATTCCTCTATGCCTGTGAATTTGGCCACTGTGGCAACAAATGGTTGTCGCACACGCTACCAGTTGAAGCTTGTGTACATAATAAGCACTATATCCATGACCACTCTAGAGGGCAGTTTCTCTCCTCTTGTAAACTCTGACATGGTTATCAACAGTCCAACCCCTCCCCCGCATTTGATTCATATGGATAGAACTGATATATTGGAACGAGGAGGTAAGGGGGGCAGGAGGCTTTTCCACGAGCTGTGATTGTGGGGTACTTACACAGTTGAAATTGTGTCAATAATGATAGAGCGCCACCACAAGCCATATTATCTTGTCCGGTTTCTGAAGTGAGCTGGATTAAACATTTTACAGCTCTTCTTTCTCCTCTTGAATCCAAAGGGAAGGAAGATACGTACCACCGATCTACTTATCTTAAATAAGTTTATCGGATGGTATTTTCTGCCAGAACTCGGTTTGAAAAATGGCGTCTGTGTTCGTCTCTGTGACTCCTAAACCAAAGGTCGAGCCCTTTGTTCCACTTTTGGCGGGCTCTGTACGGAGACCCTCTAAAGTGGTGCCATTCTGTCTGGGTTACCACAGCGGTGTGGGAGGGGGTTTAGGCACCCTGGACCGAGTTGCCTTGCCAACTCCGGTCACACTCTGGAGTGATTGGCCCAAGTGGTGAGCCTTCCCGCTCACCACTTAGCATGTGTTGATTGACAGCTAGGCTGAATGAATGGGGGTTTTCTGCATAAAAGCAGGGCTTTTGGGACTGGATCTTCAGAAGTCGCCACAGGACCTAAGAATCCGACGAGGGTAACGCTGAGCCGACCTGCACGACGACACCTCAGGTGGAGCCCTGCGGAACCGACTCACCACTTCCCGACGACAGAGGAGATCTCCCTGCCGGAGAGTCTCTTCCCCTGACTGGTGGGAACAACCAGTCCCCTTTGCTTTTTATTCGCCTCAGGACGCAGTGGTCGAATTGCCCGTGCAGAGCACCTCGGCAACCGGATAGCCACTACCCCTGTACCGCGACCAAAAGTTGGTGCCTTGTGACGGAGCACTCCGCGGCTGGTCTCTTCCCTGGTGGTGCACCGGACTTCACCAGACTTCACTTTTCTTCGACGACGAGATCATCTCTACTCTTGGCAAAGACCCGACGTGCATCCACCACCAGGAACAACTGCCCCCGCCGGAGCTGCCCTCCACAACAAGGTACCGTGTCCGCCTGGCTTCCCTTTCGATCGGTTCGAGTGAGGTGTCTTAATCCTCTCCGTTCCGTTGGGTCGCCTCCAAGCTTTTCTCATTTATTGTTCTGAACTGGTTCAATCTGCCGATAACAATTTGCTACAAAGACTTGAATGCATCTCCACTAGAGACTTTTTGGGACATCGCGCCTTGCCTCTCTCCGAGTGGGCCTGGCCTCTGAACTTTACGATCTATTGTGATTCTTGCCTTCCTGCCTTGCATTTTATCCGCGAAGGATTGAACTGTGTTGATTTCATAACCTGCCTATCTTTTTCTCTCCCGTCCTAACTAATATTAGAGTGTCATCTAGGTTGAGGTATACACCTCTGTCTGAAAATAAGTGATACCGGTAGAACCTAGACTTGTCGAAATATTGCTAGGGGGATTGATCGTTTCTTCTTCGTAGAATAATTGTGTTTGATTTGTTTGCCGTGAATTTGCCATAGTGTTTTTCATAGATGTTTCGTTATAAATAAATACCTTAATATCTTTACACTAAGCTTTGTTGCGTGTTTGCTTGTCTTGCTGGGAAGAATTGCCCTATTTTGTATACTCCACATACTGCTCAACTCTTCTTGAGGGAAGTCTGACTGCTCAGCCACAGCTACCAAGTGAATCTGTGTGGTACAGACTGCTACCAAGTGGGTTCACCGCCAAACGCCTGTAGTCCTAAATCTTTTGCAGTGGTCCCAGAGGGAACTGCACAGGTTTCCGCCTAACACTGGTGGCAGCGGTGGGAATTGTTTCGAGTATACAGTTTAGAGTGCTTTTCGACACTGTAGGATAACTAACCACAAAACTTTGCACAAAAAGCAACTTTCAAAAAACATGTCTACGATGGAAACTTACATTCAAGAGTCCTTGTCAGGTGAAAATACTGCGAGCTCTCTGTAGGCAAGAGAACCTTCCTGTAAGAGGCAAGAAGTTAGAACTAATCGAGAGATTGCTGGCGAACCAAAGTCTGGGTACTGGTTCAGAGGAACCAATCTCTCCAGCGAATGTAGATAATAGTAATGGTGTTGATCTGAATCGTAATTCTGATGATAGCGATGAAGAGGCTGACGAGGACGGAAAGGCTAACGAAACTGTCTCCCCTGCTCCTCTACCTGCCTTACCAGCTGTGCCTACGCGGCCCATACCAGGTCCCACAAGTAACCCTGCTTATTTTGAACTTGAAAAAATGAAGTTCGAACTAGAATACAAATGATTCTTGGCTCAATCTGAACGAAACCAAGAGCTCGAGTTCAGACGGATGAATGCCCAGGCCGAGCAGAAGCAAGCTGAGTTAAGACTCAGGGAAATAGAACTTAATCACGAGTTAGAGATGAAAAAGTTGTCTATGGAAAATGCTTCTCTCTCCTCTGGTTCCTCTAGGAGCTCCAGTCCCAAAAGACCCCGGATGCCGAAGGAATTAGTGGGTATGTAGGAACCGAGATTGGATGTGTTGGATTGGTTGAAACTGTTTGAATACAATCATGGGCTCCAGGACATGAGTGGGGGCCTGGTGGAGGCTGCTCCTGGTGGCTGGGGGGTGGGGGTGATGGGCGACATGAGTGGGGGCCTGGTGGAGGCTGCCCCTGCACTGCTGGGGGGTGGAGGTGATGGGAGACATGAGTGGGGGCCTGGTGGAGGCTGCCCCTGGTGGCTGGGGGGTGGGGGTGGTGGGAGACATGAGTGGGGGCCTGGTGGAGGCTGCCCCTGGTGGCTGGGGGGTGGGGGTGGTTGGAGACATGAGTGGGGGCCTGGTGGAGGCTGCCCCTGGTGTCTGGGGGGTGGGGGTGGTGGGAGAGATGAGTGGGGGCCTGGTGGAGGGTTCCCCTGGTGGCTGGGGGGTGGGGGTGGTGGGAGACATGAGTGGGGGCCTGTTGGAGGCTGCCCCTGCACTGCTGGGGGGTGGGGGTGCAGGGGGACATGAGTGAGGGCCTGGTGGAGGCTGCCCCTGGTGGCTGGGGGGTGGGAGTGGTGGGAGACATGAGTGGGGGCCTGGTGGAGGCTGCCCCTGGTGGCTGGGGGGTGGGGGTGGTGGGAGACATGAGTGGGGGCCTGGTGGAGGGTGCCCCTGGTGGTTGGGGGGAGGGGGCGGTGGTAGACATGAGTGGGGGCCTGGTGGAGGCTGCCCCTGCACTGCTGGGGGGTGGGGGTGCAGTGGGACATGAGTGGGGGCCTGGTGGAGGCTGCCCCTGGTGGCTGGAGGGTGGGGGTGGTGGGAGACATGAGTGGGGGCCTGGTGGAGGCTGCCCCTGGTGGCTGGGGGGTGGGGGTGGTGGGAGGCATGAGTGGGGGCCTGGTGGTGGGGGGGTGGGGGTGGTGGGAGACATGAGTGGGGGCCTGGTGGAGGGTGCCCCTGTTGGCTGGGGGTGGGGGTGGTGGGAGACATGGGTGGGGGCCTGGTGGAGGGTGCCCCTGGTGGCTGGGGGGTGGGGGTGGTGGGAGACATGAGTGGGGGCCTGGTGGAGGCTGCCCCTGCACTGCTGGGGGGTGGGGGTGGTGGGAGACATGAGTGGGGGCCTGGTGGAGGCTGTCCCTGGTGGCTGGGGGGTGGGGGTGATAGGGGACATGAGTGGGGGCCTGGTGGAGGCTGCCCCTGCACTGCTGGGGGGTGGGGGTGATGGGGGACATGAGTGGGGGCCTGGTGGAGGCTGCCCCTGGTGGCTGGGGGTGGGGTGCAGGGAGACATGAGTGGGGGCCTGGTGGAGGCTGCCCCTGCACTGCTGGGGGTAGGGGTGATAGGGGACATGAGTGGGGGCCTGGTGGAGGGTGCCCCTGGTGGCTGCGGGTGGTGGGAGATATGAGTGGGGGCCTGGTGGAGACTTCCCCTGCACTGCTGGGGGGTGGGGGTGGTGGGAGACATGAGTGGGGGCCTGGTGGAGGCTGCCCCTGCACTGCTGGGGGGTGGGGGATCACCCCCACCCCCCATCAGGGAGACATGAGTGGGGGCCTGGTGGAGGCTGCCCCTGCACTGCTGGTGGGTGGGGGTGATGGGAGACATGGGTGGGGACCTGTGGAGGCTGCCCCTGCACTGCTGGGGGGTGGGGGTGATAGGGGATATGAGTGGGGGCCTTGTGGAGGCTGCCCCTGCACTGCTGGGGGGTGGGGGTGATGGGAGACATGGGTGGGGGCCTGGTGGAGGCTGCCCCTGGTGGCTGGGGGTGCAGAGGAACATGCGTTGGTGGGCAGTAGTGCAAGGTGACATGTGGGTTGGCTGGGGTGCATGGCCATGGTGGATGGGGTGTCTGCAGGACATGTGCAGGGTATGCCCCTGTGGTGTGGGCCACCTGCAGGGGCCGTCGAGGGTGTAGAGGGAACACCTGGGAGGACCCACACGTGCAATTCACGTGTGGTGCTCCCCGCGTACCCCTGTAATACACGTACCCTGATGGAATCGTGTGTGATACTTCCTGCGAACCCCTGAAATACACGTACCCTGCTGCTTTTGCGTGTGATACTTCCCGCGCACCCCAGGAATACACGTACCCTGATGGAATTGCGTGTGATACTTCCCGCGCACCCCTGAAATACACGTACCCTGCTGATTTTGCGTGTGATACTTCCCGCGCACCCCTGAAATACACGTACCCTGCTGCTTTTGCGTGTGATACTTCCCTTGCACCCCTGGAATACATGTACCCTGCTGTTTTTGCGTGTGATACTTCCCGCGCACCCCTGGAATACACGTACCCTGATGGAATCGCGTGTGATACTTCCCACGCACCCCTGAGATACACGTACCCTGCTGCTTTTGCATGTGATACTTCCCGCGCACCCCTGAAATACACGTACCCTGCTGCTTTTGCGTGTGTTACTTCCCACGCACCCCTGATGCACACGTACACAGGACAATCACGTGTGGAACTTCCCGCGAACCACTGAAATACACATTCCCCGCTTGGTGTTTGCTGTTTTCCAGCCCTGTGAACTGGTCCAGGGTTAGCGCAGCCCTTTGCGATGATTTGGGGATTTTGAAGGCTTTTCCTTGCGCGAGGGCGTTCTTGGGGGCGTAACTGGCGCTGCTGCAGGGTCGCTGCACCACTCTGCGCCACGGCTGCTTTCGGAGGCTAAAATCCATGAATACGCTGTGCGATGAAAAAGATTTTTTCTCACGCGTCTGGCGCACTGTATCGCACAGGGACACTGTGCGCCAGCCGCGTGCGCCATTTTTGTGTGAATTTCTATGAATTACCCTGTTAGTTTTGTGTTTTTACATATCAGTGGACCGTAGCTATTTGCCTATCCAAAATAGCCCACTTTGGCCTCCTTAGCATTGATTTCAGAACTGTAAGAGGGTTGCAGGTCTATGATAAGTTGGCAGCAGGAGTGCAGACGAGGTTCCAACGAGGATAACGATTCCTCTATGCCTGTGAATTTGGCCACTGTGGCAACAAATGGTTGTCGCACACGCTACCAGTTGAAGCTTGTGTACATAATAAGCACTATATCCATGACCACTCTAGAGGGCAGTTTCTCTCCTCTTGTAAACTCTGACATGGTTATCAACAGTCCAACCCCTCCCCCGCATTTGATTCATATGGATAGAACTGATATATTGGAACGAGGAGGTAAGGGGGACAGGAGGCTTTTCCACGAGCTGTGATTGTGGGGTACTTACACAGTTGAAATTGTGTCAATAATGATAGAGCGCCACCACAAGCCATATTATCTTGTCCGGTTTCTGAAGTGAGCTGGATTAAACATTTTACAGCTCTTCTTTCTCCTCTTGAATCCAAAGGGAAGGAAGATACGTACCACCGATCTACTTATCTTAAATAAGTTTATCGGATGGTATTTTCTGCCAGAACTCGGTTTGAAAAATGGCGTCTGTGTTCGTCTCTGTGACTCCTAAACCAAAGGTCGAGCCCTTTGTTCCACTTTTGGCGGGCTCTGTACGGAGACCCTCTAAAGTGGTGCCATTCTGTCTGGGTTACCACAGCGGTGTGGGAGGGGGTTTAGGCACCCTGGACCGAGTTGCCTTGCCAACTCCGGTCACACTCTGGAGTGATTGGCCCAAGTGGTGAGCCTTCCCGCTCACCACTTAGCATGTGTTGATTGACAGCTAGGGTGAATGAATGGGGGTTTCTGCATAAAAGCAGGGCTTTTGGGACTGGATCTTCAGAAGTCGCCACAGGACCTAAGAATCCGACGAGGGTAACGCTGAGCCGACCTGCACGACGACACCTCAGGTGGAGCCCTGCGGAACCGACTCACCACTTCCCGACGACAGAGGAGATCTCCCTGCCGGAGAGTCTCTTCCCCTGACTGGTGGGAACAACCAGTCCCCTTTGCTTTTTATTCGCCTCAGGACGCAGTGGTCGAATTGCCCGTGCAGAGCACCTCGGCAACCGGATAGCCACTACCCCTGTACCGCGACCAAAAGTTGGTGCCTTGTGACGGAGCACTCCGCGGCTGGTCTCTTCCCTGGTGGTGCACCGGACTTCACCAGACTTCACTTTTCTTCGACGACGAGATCATCTCTACTCTTGGCAAAGACCCGACGTGCATCCACCACCAGGAACAACTGCCCCCGCCGGAGCTGCCCTCCACAACAAGGTACCGTGTCCGCCTGGCTTCCCTTTCGATCGGTTCGAGTGAGGTGTCTTAATCCTCTCCGTTCCGTTGGGTCGCCTCCAAGCTTTTCTCATTTATTGTTCTGAACTGGTTCAATCTGCCGATAACAATTTGCTACAAAGACTTGAATGCATCTCCACTAGAGACTTTTTGGGACATCGCGCCTTGCCTCTCTCCGAGTGGGCCTGGCCTCTGAACTTTACGATCTATTGTGATTCTTGCCTTCCTGCCTTGCATTTTATCCGCGAAGGATTGAACTGTGTTGATTTCATAACCTGCCTATCTTTTTCTCTCCCGTCCTAACTAATATTAGAGTGTCATCTAGGTTGAGGTATACACCTCTGTCTGAAAATAAGTGATACCGGTAGAACCTAGACTTGTCGAAATATTGCTAGGGGGATTGATCGTTTCTTCTTCGTAGAATAATTGTGTTTGATTTGTTTGCCGTGAATTTGCCATAGTGTTTTTCATAGATGTTTCGTTATAAATAAATACCTTAATATCTTTACACTAAGCTTTGTTGCGTGTTTGCTTGTCTTGCTGGGAAGAATTGCCCTATTTTGTATACTCCACATACTGCTCAACTCTTCTTGAGGGAAGTCTGACTGCTCAGCCACAGCTACCAAGTGAATCTGTGTGGTACAGACTGCTACCAAGTGGGTTCACCGCCAAACGCCTGTAGTCCTAAATCTTTTGCAGTAGTCCCAGAGGGAACTGCACAGGTTTCCGCCTAACACTGGTGGCAGCGGTGGGATTTGTATCGAGTATACAGTTTAGAGTGCTTTTCGACACTGTAGGATAACTAACCACAAAACTTTGCACAAAAAGCAACTTTCAAAAAACATGTCTACGATGGAAACTTACATTCAAGAGTCCTTGTCAGGTGAAAATACTGCAAGCTCTCTGTAGGCAAGAGAACCTTCCTGTAAGAGGCAAGAAGTTAGAACTAATCGAGAGATTTCTGGCGAACCAAAGTCTGGGTACTGTTTCAGAGGAACCAATCTCTCCAGCGAATGTAGATAACAGTAATGGTGTTGATCTGAATCGTAATTCTGATGATAGCGATGAAGAGGCTGACGAGGACGGAGAGGCTAACGAAACTGTCTCCCCTGCTCCTCTACCTGCCTTACCAGCTGTGCCTACGCGGCCCATACCAGGTCCCACAAGTAACCCTGCTTATTTTGAACTTGAAAAAATGAAGTTCGAACTAGAATACAAACGGTTCTTGGCTCAATCTGAACGAAACCAAGAGCTCGAGTTCAGATGGATGAATGCCCAGGCCGAGCAGAAGCAAGCTGAGTTAAGACTCAGGGAAATAGAACTTAATCACGAGTTAGAGATGAAAAAGTTGTCTATGGAAAATGCTTCTCTCTCCTCTGGTTCCTCTAGGAGCTCCAGTCCCAAAAGACCCCGGATGCCGAAGGAATTAGTGGGTATGTATGAACCGAGATTGGATGTGTTGGATTGGTTGAAACTGTTTGAATACAATCATGGGCTCCAGGACATGAGTGGGGGCCTGGTGGAGGCTGCTCCTGGTGGCTGGGGGGTGGGGGTGATGGGCGACATGAGTGGGGGCCTGGTGGAGGCTGCCCCTGCACTGCTGGGGGGTGGAGGTGATGGGAGACATGAGTGGGGGCCTGGTGGAGGCTGCCCCTGGTGGCTGGGGGGTGGGGGTGGTGGGAGACATGAGTGGGGGCCTGGTGGAGGCTGCCCCTGGTGGCTGGGGGGTGGGGGTGGTTGGAGACATGAGTGGGGGCCTGGTGGAGGCTGCCCCTGGTGTCTGGGGGGTGGGGGTGGTGGGAGAGATGAGTGGGGGCCTGGTGGAGGGTTCCCCTGGTGGCTGGGGGGTGGGGGTGGTGGGAGACATGAGTGGGGGCCTGTTGGAGGCTGCCCCTGCACTGCTGGGGGGTGGGGGTGCAGGGGGACATGAGTGAGGGCCTGGTGGAGGCTGCCCCTGGTGGCTGGGGGGTGGGAGTGGTGGGAGACATGAGTGGGGGCCTGGTGGAGGCTGCCCCTGGTGGCTGGGGGGTGGGGGTGGTGGGAGACATGAGTGGGGGCCTGGTGGAGGGTGCCCCTGGTGGTTGGGGGGAGGGGGCGGTGGTAGACATGAGTGGGGGCCTGGTGGAGGCTGCCCCTGCACTGCTGGGGGGTGGGGGTGCAGTGGGACATGAGTGGGGGCCTGGTGGAGGCTGCCCCTGGTGGCTGGAGGGTGGGGGTGGTGGGAGACATGAGTGGGGGCCTGGTGGAGGCTGCCCCTGGTGGCTGGGGGGTGGGGGTGGTGGGAGGCATGAGTGGGGGCCTGGTGGTGGGGGGGTGGGGGTGGTGGGAGACATGAGTGGGGGCCTGGTGGAGGGTGCCCCTGTTGGCTGGGGGTGGGGGTGGTGGGAGACATGGGTGGGGGCCTGGTGGAGGGTGCCCCTGGTGGCTGGGGGGTGGGGGTGGTGGGAGACATGAGTGGGGGCCTGGTGGAGGCTGCCCCTGCACTGCTGGGGGGTGGGGGTGGTGGGAGACATGAGTGGGGGCCTGGTGGAGGCTGTCCCTGGTGGGTGGGGGGTGGGGGTGATAGGGGACATGAGTGGGGGCCTGGTGGAGGCTGCCCCTGCACTGCTGGGGGGTGGGGGTGATGGGGGACATGAGTGGGGGCCTGGTGGAGGCTGCCCCTGGTGGCTGGGGGTGGGGTGCAGTGAGACATTAGTGGGGGCCTGGTGGAGGCTGCCCCTGCACTGCTGGGGGTAGGGGTGATAGGGGACATGAGTGGGGGCCTGGTGGAGGGTGCCCCTGGTGGCTGGGGGTGGTGGGAGATATGAGTGGGGGCCTGGTGGAGACTTCCCCTGCACTGCTGGGGGGTGGGGGTGGTGGGAGACATGAGTGGGGGCCTGGTGGAGGCTGCCCCTGCACTGCTGGGGGGTGGGGGATCACCCCCACCCCCCATCAGGGAGACATGAGTGGGGGCCTGGTGGAGGCTGCCCCTGCACTGCTGGTGGGTGGGGGTGATGGGAGACATGGGTGGGGACCTGTGGAGGCTGCCCCTGCACTGCTGGGGGGTGGGGGTGATAGGGGATATGAGTGGGGGCCTTGTGGAGGCTGCCCCTGCACTGCTGGGGGGTGGGGGTGATGGGAGACATGGGTGGGGGCCTGGTGGAGGCTGCCCCTGGTGGCTGGGGGTGCAGAGGAACATGCGTTGGTGGGCAGTAGTGCAAGGTGACATGTGGGTTGGCTGGGGTGCATGGCCATGGTGGATGGGGTGTCTGCAGGACATGTGCAGGGTATGCCCCTGTGGTGTGGGCCACCTGCAGGGGCCGTCGAGGGTGTAGAGGGAACACCTGGGAGGACCCACACGTGCAATTCACGTGTGGTGCTCCCCGCGTACCCCTGTAATACACGTACCCTGATGGAATCGTGTGTGATACTTCCTGCGAACCCCTGAAATACACGTATCCTGCTGCTTTTGCGTGTGATACTTCCCGCGCACCCCAGGAATACACGTACCCTGATGGAATTGCGTGTGATACTTCGAGCGCACCCCTGAAATACACGTACCCTGCTGATTTTGCGTGTGATACTTCCCGCGCACCCCTGAAATACACGTACCCTGCTGCTTTTGCGTGTGATACTTCCCTTGCACCCCTGGAATACACGTACCCTGCTGTTTTTGCGTGTGATACTTCCCGCGCACCCCTGGAATACACGTACCCTGATGGAATCGCGTGTGATACTTCCCACGCACCCCTGAGATACACGTACCCTGCTGCTTTTGCATGTGATACTTCCCGCGCACCCCTGAAATACAGGTACCCTGCTGCTTTTGCGTGTGTTACTTCCCACGCACCCCTGATGCACACGTACACAGGACAATCACGTGTGGAACTTCCCGCGAACCACTGAAATACACATTCCCCGCTTGGTGTTTGCTGTTTGCCAGCCCTGTGAACTGGTCCAGGGTTAGCGCAGCCCTTTGCGATGATTTGGGGATTTTGAAGGCTTTTCCTTGCGCGAGGGCGTTCTTGGGGGCGTAACTGGCGCTGCTGCAGGGTCGCTGTGCCACTCTGCGCCACGGCTGCTTTCGGAGGCTAAAATCCATGAATACACTGTGCGATGAAAAAGATTTTTTCGCACGCGTCTGGCGCACTGTATCGCACGGGGACACTGTGCGCCAGCCGCGTGCGCCATTTTTGTGCGAATTTCTATGAATTACCCTGTTAGTTTTGTGTTTTTACATATCAGTGGACCGTAGCTATTTGCCTATCCAAAATAGCCCACTTTGGCCTCCTTAGCATTGATTTCAGAACTGTAAGAGGGTTGCAGGTCTATGATAAGTTGGCAGCAGGAGTGCAGACGAGGTTCCAACGAGGATAACGATTCCTCTATGCCTGTGAATTTGGCCACTGTGGCAACAAATGGTTGTCGCACACGCTACCAGTTGAAGCTTGTGTACATAATAAGCACTATATCCATGACCACTCTAGAGGGCAGTTTCTCTCCTCTTGTAAACTCTGACATGGTTATCAACAGTCCAACCCCTCCCCCGCATTTGATTCATATGGATAGAACTGATATATTGGAACGAGGAGGTAAGGGGGACAGGAGGCTTTTCCACGAGCTGTGATTGTGGGGTACTTACACAGTTGAAATTGTGTCAATAATGATAGAGCGCCACCACAAGCCATATTATCTTGTCCGGTTTCTGAAGTGAGCTGGATTAAACATTTTACAGCTCTTCTTTCTCCTCTTGAATCCAAAGGGAAGGAAGAAAGCCCTAATCCTCTAGAAAAATGGGCCTTTCAATTTGCAATGACGATATTGAGGGGTTAATAAGAAAGCTAAACTTCTCTTGTGCCCCCAGAATGGATGGTCTTACTAACACAATGCTTAAGCAAGAACTGGGCCAATGGCCGGTTTTTATCCTCAGGTGATGAAGGCTAGAGAGGTTCCTAGTCATGGAAAACAGCATTGATTATCCCACTGTTTAAGAAGGGCGAAAGACAGGATCCTCAGAACTATTTTCCGATCACCCTCCTGGATATACTTGGACAGATCTTTGCATCAGTGATATTACGTCATCTGATTACCTGGGCAGTTGAAGCATGTTGATTAGATCCATGACAGATAGGCTTCGTTAAGGGGGTTGGCACTAACCTAAATCTTTTTCTGCTAAATGTGCTAAAAATGAGAGCTATTAAGAACAAGACTAAAATGTATCTAGCATTTGTCATTTTAGAAATAGCTTTTGACAGTGTTAGCAGAGAAAGACTTTGGGAGAAATTAAAAAGTTAGAATTGTCCTTGTGCTTTAATAGACGCAATGAAGGCACTGTATTCATCCACCTCAATTGGTGATTATTGAACCAAACACCTATAGGACTTCAGCAGAGATTAAATCAACTTCTGATTTATATTAAGTAGAAGAATCTGAGAGTACATGTAATAGAATCTAAAATCATGAGGCACAGGGGAACACTAGGGGCCGAATTACCAAAGCATTTAGCGGAGCGCAAACAAACACACGCTGTAGCTGCTGCACTGCACCATCGCAATTGGTGTGACTTCTGTCATATTATACACAAGTGAAGCACAGATGTGCTTATAGCCTTAGGCGCAAGAACTGTGCACTCCAATGAAGGCTAACAGAGTGTGTGTGCGATAATACGGAGGCTCATGCTAGCAACTAACACAAATGGGTTGCTTTGCTTGATAATAAACGAGTAATTATTACAGAAAGTCTACGTGCAAAAACATATTAACTGAAATGTCGAGACTTGTACCCCTAATTGCATTCAAGTTGAAGAGTGCAACTACCATGTTGCGCCACAGTGCTGCTGATGCTCAAGCTGCGTCAATGTCCTTCATCTCATACGGGCACCTTTTGTAGTCTGGTAATCCTTGCCGAAATAAACACAGAAGGCATTCGTGTTTTTTAATCATAGATGAGACATTTCTCTTTTGGATTGTGGCTTGTTGTACAACTGCTGGACTTGTAGTTCTAGATGTAGCATGTTTGAAGTAGGACTGCAGGCCCCAGAATGCATTGCGGAAAAGAGGCAAGGAAATTTAAAAAATGTATAATAGTGTCTTTTATTTTACCTTACGTGATGAAAATAGTGTAATGTTTGCTTTTATTTACATGAAGAACTATTGACATGAAACAACAATGATGTAAGAAGAATGAATGTTGTTTCTATTGCACGTGCTCCCACAACGCCAGCTCGGTGTTGGCCTGTGTGAGTTGAGTACATGTGACAAGGCTGAAGTATTATCACGTACCCTGCCACAGATAATAACTAATCCCCCACACTAACGTGAGATGGGGGTTTAGATTCTATTAAAGACAAGGAGGCGATTATTATGCATTACAATCTTTACTCTGAAACCACAGCAGCAAAGAAAATACTTTTACAAACAAAAAAAGTTTCCACAACGCAACTAGATAGAGTTCAATGTCAATGTATGGGGAACTCCCCAATCCATCATGGAGGACAGGTCATGCCCTGCAGGGGACCAATGAGCAGGGACCCTCTTCTATATATGTCCATTACTCTAACCCCAACCCCTCTTTCTGCAGCTGTCTTGCACCAGAAGTCCAATGAAACGGTTGAACTGCGTAGCGCGGAGAAAGAATCCAACGAAACTGGAGATCTCCACCTTCTCGCAGCCTGAATCTATGCCGAAGTTCTTCTGGATAGGACTTCTCATCCAAAATCACGCACTCCACAACTTGTTACTGCGAGCCACACTCCTGATGAGAACCTCAACTCGTGGCTGTAAGAACAACAAACAAGAAGGGTGGGTGGTTGGGAAAAACAACAAACCAAAGAATGTTCTCTCTTGAACCACCTGTGTACATGCGTGTCACAATTGTCATATCACATCATATCCAGGGTGGGTGGGTGGGATAATAATCGCCTCCTTGTCTTTAATAGAATCTAAACCCCCATCTCACGTTAGTGTGGGGTATTAGTTATTCTATGACAAGACAGGAGGCTCATATTATGCAAGTTCAAAGCCCTTGCATCTTATTAGTACAACATGATCCATACAATAGAGCCAATATAATAAAATATAATAAAATAATAGGAAAGGAAAAAACATTTTTATGCTTTCATGAAATCAATCAGCTGATCGCAAGAGAATTGACCAAGACTAGTTTGCCCGAAAACTGTCTTATAAGGCATCGTCAAATGCAAGAAAACAGGAAATTGTGCCAATTCCAGTGTTCTTTACAGGCCGCCAAAACCAACTGGTTAAAGAGGGGAAAAACCCTTAAACAAAGTTTTCCTACTAATAGGATAGGACAAAAACTCCTCTGTAAAAAAACGCCTCTGTTGTCCAATAAAACATTTAAAACATTTAAATTAATATCATCTTTGGGAACCTAGAAAGCAAACCAAAGAAAATAGGCACAGAGCTCTCCTGGAGATAAAGAAAAAGTACCCCAAAGGGGGAAAGTCTTTTAGGTTCCATCCCATGCATTAAAGGAAGATATTGCATTAGGATCAGGGCATGTCACATAACTACACTGGGGAACCAAGAGGGAAAGACAAATCTTCAAAAGGTAAAATGGGAGTAAAAATCATTTTATAAATTTGTAACAGGATGACCCATCCTGAGCAGAGCTGAAAAACCATAGACTTAACCCACAATTGTCTTCAGAGATATGTGTATATTAAGGAGGGATGTCCTCTGGAGGCCGAAGCAGAATGGAAGAGAGGGGCCCCCCTGAGAAGCTAAAGCTGTCAAACCGCCAACCGGAGACCGTCAGACCTTCCGAACACTTGAAGAAGAACTCTGCAACCATGACAAGAAGCAGTTATTTACAAACCTGATCCTTAAGAGGCCAAACCTGGCAAGGAGAAAAAATGTATCTTACATCCAATCGCTACCATCATAGTGACATCCAATTCCAAGTCTTAGCAAGACTCTAAACTGCAAAGAAGCGATCACTAAATAGTTAAACTGAAGCTGCACACCAGAAGAGGACTAACCTCTATTTCAGTCAAATTGGAGAGCCTTGAAGCTCACAGCACCCTGAGCTGGCACCTTATTGTAAAAACAAACTCTTGTGAAAACCCAAAGGTCCACCTGCCATGCAGGTGACTAGGAGAAGCAAGTCATTAACTGAATATAAATATCCCAGCCCTCTGGGAATCGTACTGGCCGACACCTTCTGACAGTTAATGTAGAGACGCTGGAACACATTGTGATAGAGGGTCATAATAACTTGGAAGGGAGATTAGTATCACTCCCAGACCCCTCTATCTCACCAAGGGGAATATTGAGCCTTCACAAATGAGGAGAACCTTCCCCAACTTAACCAAGGGAAAAACCTTGCAACCCAGAAGAAGGCTACCCTGAGGACCACATTACAACTCCGCTTTTAACACCCTTAAGAGAAATAAATACACTCTAACCAACCCCCTGACCATGGACAGGCTCCGCTTAACCTGTTGAAATACCAGGAATAGCGCAAAGGAAAGTAACTGACGGGAGGGAAATGCTTAGTGCGAGTCTGCACTGGCCCTGAGTCTGAACTCCTGTAAAAGAAAAACCGGAAAAACCATCGGGCGATACTCCACGTGGTGTATATCATGATACAATATCCCCCAAGGATGACGAGCATGGGAATGAGGGGGAAAGATCTCAGGGAAAAATGATCAATGCCTCGTAAATACAGGTTGTGAAAGAAATCTGGGACCACTGTCCCCTCCAACCCGAGATCTGAGTCTCTGTATTCGTGTGAGGCTGACTGGCCACTAAGGGAAACACATTGTCCATAGCAAACAGTACTTATACAGTACTACGAACCCTCAGGTATATGAGTGGTGCATATCACTATTACGAACGGTGTGTGACGTGAAGTGTTCACTTATCGATCTCAGCAGGATAAAATACTTATTTAGACCTCTCCAAAATTAGGAACCTGTATCAGTAGGGTCAGTACGGATGAGAAAAAACCAGCACCCTAATCGGTGCACTGTAGAAAATGTATATGTCTATATATATATACACAACAAAAGAGATTAAGCAACGCTCTTGAGGGTACAAAAGCCTGCCTGAACTCCTCGAGCAGAGGAGAAAGTGCAACACACTGCCAGACGGTTAGTTGAACCACAGGCCAAGATTTGGGAGGAAAACCCATGGGGCAAGCGCCCTAAAGTTATTGTTTGGCAACTCGTATATCTGATATCATCAAGTGTTTCCCAAACACTTTCTCCAAGTAGAACACGGTTGCTCAATTTGCCATGCAACAAAACTGAACAGTTACCCACGAGCTGACCCTGTCTCCACCAACAGTTCAATAGTAAAAAGAATGTCCAATGGGACAAATAGTAAGGGAAACCCCGTCCCCACTATAGAGAGCCTCCAGCCCTGCAGACCTCAACAGAGGCATAACGCATCATCTGTTTCTTCCTCATGATGGGAGAAAATACAGCAGCTTAATCAGCACAGGTGTTGGGTGGAGCAATTGATATCGGGGAAAGCAAGACCTAAGGAAGGACTGAGTTGTCCTGAAACTAACTACGGTAAAGGGCGACAGAAGTTTAACTAAAAGACGAAGGTTAACACCAGTGTCTATAGAGGAAGGTACAACCCCCCACATGGGTCTGTTTTACCACAACCTCCACACACTCTTTTCTTTAAAGTACTTAATAAATTATATAAAATAGACATATAAAATATCCAAAGAAGAGGGGTTACGCCCTCACAGGGGTCCAAACCCCCCCGGCCCTTCTATAAGCTGCTACTTACCGAGCTATCCGGGCCACTGACAATTCTGAACACTCCAATGTGTTCCATTCATCACTTAAACATAATGTTTAGCAAAAGAGAGCACTGGGCAAGTGCACCTTAACTGCTCACCCTAGCAGGGTGTGGCAACCAGCAGTACACAAGGGGGTCCCTCCCCGCAGAATCCAGGCAAAGCCTGAAACCAAGCAGGCTACGGTGTGCTTACCGAAATAATGACATCTGCCATATGCAGCATCTAAACAGACTGCTAACCATAAGGGAGGAATACCCTGAGCAATTGTACCTTCAACTGTTTGCCCGAGCAGGGCGTGATAACCAGCAGTACACGAGGGGTAACCTTGCATTAGAACTGAGGTAGAAACTTGAAACCAAACAGGTTATGGCACACAAACCGTTAAGGTAATCACCAACGCCATATGCAGCACACCGACAAAGTTGCCAACTTTAAGTGAGGAATACACTGATGAAGTGTACCTCAACTGCTCACCCTAGCAGGGTGTGGAACCATCAGTATACGAGGGATCACCTCGCAGAAACACAAGCCAATCCTGCCACCGAGCAGGTGACGGTACCATTCCAGAGCACCACCAGAGTACCTGAAACTGGTCACCCCCGCAGGGTGTGGAAACCAGCAGTATACGAGGGGTTAACCTCCCCATAGAATTCAGGCAGAACCTGAAGCTAAACCGGGTATAGCACTTACCAAGAAGGCAAAGCACCCTTCAGTAGGTGAACTGGTGTTAATATATACTGAAAATATCAATTTAAACACAAAATAAAATATCAATTTTAAATATATATATATCATATGAATAAATATAAACATTAATGTGAATACCTATAAATAAATACACATTCGCATCCACTTGTGTATACCGCCAAAGGCGGGCAGCGAACCGAGGCCCCTCGGCCTGGTAAACCTGCAAACCTCTCCTTGAGCTATGCCTTTTGTGGGCTGAAACATCCCTCACCACCATAGAACTATATAAATTAAATGTAGAAATACAAGCGTTTCACTCTAAAAAGAGGACACAGCTGCCCTTTTCAGGAATGCTCATGGAAGTTACTCCCATCAAAGGAGGGCCTAGCAAACTGCCCCCCCCCAGCCGGATCCCCAGGACAGGCTTAGCCTGTATGCAACTAATGACAATGCGCATGTAAACATAAAAACACACACACGCGACGTGCGGGAAGTTAATGAGTAAAAGAAACTGCAGCCTATACAGTCATGGAAAAAATGCGCGCAGGTTCCTACTGCCGCTTACATAATGAACTTGTAGAAAAACAAAAACAAAACTTCCTCTCAAGTGAAAAGAATTTCAAGCGTTCCCAAACCACCTGTGGGAAACGTGCGCTGGCTCTGGGGCTGGGGCAGCTGCTAAAAATAACACTGCCTGGAGGGAAAGAATTTCACACATAGCCGCAGCCTGATTAGAAGGCCTCTCAGGGCTGAAGAAATATAAACAAACACTGCAGAAGCATAAGGCTCCCAGCAGAGCATTACAAAGCATGAATGTGACCTGCAGGTCAGCGTTCGCACACGAACACGGCACTCAGCCAGTTACCAACGGAACATGAAAAATACATGACCATTTCCACAGTACAGTGTAATAAAACCCCAAACTCATCAAAATAACATTAATAACATAAATAAATAGCACTCTAAACTCCATAAATTCAACACGAAGTCAAGAACTAGGAGGAGTGACTTAGCTTGTGGATTTCAGCAGCAAAGAAAGAGGGGTTGGGGTTAGAGTAATGGACATATATAGAAGAGGGTCCCTGCTCATTGGTCCCCTGCAGGGCATGACCTGTCCTCCATGATGGATTGGGGAGTTCCCCATACATTGACATTGAACTCTATCTAGTTGTGTTGTGGAAACTTTTTTTGTTTGTAAAAGTATTTTCTTTGCTGCTGTGGTTTCAGAGTAAAGATTGTAATGCATAATATGAGCCTCCTGTCTTGTCATAGAATTAGCTCGCAGATAGCTGAGCGGGCGTGGTAATTAGCGACGAGTTACATGTGTGATGTGCTTTTGTTTTATTTTGCTAACATGCACAATGTAGACATTGTTGAGCGATGTGGAAAGGGTGGTGTACGTTTTTTACTCCTTGTTCTTTTGACCTGTTTATTTAAGCATATGTTTGGTCCCCCGCCCTGCAGCAAGGGAGAGCATGCAGTTTCACTTCTCTCAAGGCCCTACAAAAAAAGAACCCTGTGCGGCCCGGCAGATAACTGCTCTTCCATCCTCCCTGCAAGACGTAATAATAAGTGTGATCATTTTCAAAGGGGATATTATAATTATTTGCCTCCTGAAAAAAACACTACTGTAAAATGCAGAGCAACTATGTCTCGTCTTCTCCACAAGTCTGCCTATATTGTCTCCTGAATGATGCAACCCTGACAGCAAGCTGTCCACCAACCCTACCACGTGATGAGTTCACCCTTAAGCATATTTGGGTCTGATTTACAAAAGCATGTTTTTAATGGGTAAATCCTATTAAAAAACGGTTTGTAAATCAGGCTTAACAAACAGCAGCTAAAACAATATCAACAGAAGGCATGCCTGCAAACGATTACTGGCATAAATTACAAACAATATGGCAGGCACATACCTTTCTCTGCAGCATGTTGCCAACACATTGCACCTCCACCATGCTGGCGAAAAGCATCTCAGCCATTTGTTGTGCGTGTGAAGCGCAAACAGACATCCATAATCTCTGAGCACAAGCGCTCCGTTTCATGTATTAGCGTGTGCCTGTTTATCATGTGCTCACACGCTAATCCAAATGCTGCGCATGTGGAAACATGTATATCAGCCGCGACGCACACCAACACTGAGCTCCACTGCGTTGATTCTCGCCCCCCCCACCCCCCCCCCCCCGCAGCCGCTGTCCATAATCCCATGGGGGTGCACAACCATGAGCTAAACAGAGCGCAAATGGCATCTTGGCTACAAACTATAGACTCCTCGGTTGAGGTGCTAATAACAAACGTGTGAATGGTAAAACAAATAATTCTCTGGCAGGACTGGATAGATACGCAAGAAAAAAAAGTTATAATTGTCACTAAATCTAACATATGAAAGGAAACCTATTAATAAACTCCCAACGTATCTATCCAAGTTTTCCTGTCCTTACTATCGGACCAATTCATGCATTTGCGTTTGAATCTACTGTGGGCCAGAGAAGTACTAAGTAGTCTCAACCAGATTGAAAAGACAAAGACTGTAGATTTTGCCAAGAGGTTGGACTGATTGAATCGACCAAACATTTAGTGATGTTATGTAGGAGGCTAATAAACCTGATAACTTGTTATGTTGGTGCATTTGTGTTTCTAAATGGAGAAATTAGATATGTGCAGTTATGACATTCTTAGAGGAGGTTTTAACTTAACTTTGCAATAGAGAGATTAATGTAATCTTAATTTATTTTTTGTATTCCAGTCTGGTGTATTTTGCAAGTGATTAAGATTGGAAATATGAAATTTGAAGTGATGAAATGTAATGTATATTTTAGACAATATAAAAGGTTTGTAATAAACATAACATAATAAAACAATTGAAAATATATGTCTTTATGTGCTGGCATCAGTCACATTTACCATCTGCATCCCAGCAAGGAAATTGTAAGGCTATCTAAATAATATTTACCTTATTTTATAGTGGGCTCTAAGCAAAAGAACATTATATCAGAGCTTATGTATTCTGGATTCTGTAACTAAAAATAAATTCACATGGTTTCAATGTATCTGTTAGGAATTAAAATATCTCCAATTCAGAGCACCTCAATAGAACATCAAAAGGGTTTCTGTTTTAATATTTTGAATAAGTGAAAGGGAAGTTTAAAATGGTTTTGTTATCTTTTCGAAAGAGGAGAGACAGAGACTTTTAGAGAATGAAACACTATGAATAATAGGTCCCTATCAAAGTCACCCCCCACGTTATTGCATCATTGAGAAAAATATTCTAGGAGACAATTTTCCTTCTAAAATATACCCTAGAAATTAATATTTAATTTTATCTGGGGACATAAATGCTCCTAGAGATCTATTGCTAAGAGATTTAAGTTGAATTCTGTCTTGTGGGTGTAACAATAAACCTCTAGGAAAGGTGTTGCAGGAGCCCTGTGGTTGGCAATCTTGATTTCAGATTGCATAGGCGCTGGACTTCCAGGTCATCTGCTTCTCCTAGGCCCTTTTGTATCCAGGTAGCATGGTGCACCTCACCACTGCTCACAGTCTAGCTCTATTAGGAAAATCCCCATGTGGCTATTAGTTTCTGCAAATGTTGATGTAGATGTTTCTCTGCTAAAATGTGTCTGATGGCAAGTGTAAAGAAAATTATCCAGTTCTCCCCTGTCATAGAGTCCTATGTTTCTTTTAACTGGGCGAAATCCTACCCACTAGCATGTTATGACACTATAATTTTGATTAGACCAGTTCTGTAACAGATTCACTTCATTAGCTCCCACCAAAAAGGGACCACCTTCGTGCTTGCATTGGTACAGTGAACCTGGTTGTCATAAGAGGGATGTGTCAGCTTCTACCTACCACCTCCTTTTAAATGTGAAACTGTGCTGGGCTAAAATATTCATGTTTAATATAACTCTTACATTAAATAACTGACAGTGGGCAAAATTAAATGTTATGATTCTAATAATATAACAATTTCAATGAAATAAGTGGTTTGTCGATCACTTAAATGAGAGCGGTGTAATTACTCTGTGTGAAATTTGCAAAAATACACAAGAATATAAAGTTCAAATGTGATTTATTAACCTCAGTAAACTCATTTTAGAACTATATTCATTTAAAATAGGTTAATAATTCAAAAGATAAAAGATTTAGAAGAAAATGTATTTCAATTGGTGCATATCCATGTACATTTTTAAAGTGGGTTTGCTTGTAACTTATCAGTTACTAACCATCTGTCTTTGAAAGCTCATTTAACTTGACAAATGACTTAATGACTTAAGTTGTTCATTAGTTGGTTGAGGAATACGTTTAAACATGAGATGTACACAATATATAATTTGAAATTAATGTATCAATGTCAAAGACTAATGGATCCTCGTAGCCATCTGTTTCTTGAAAAAAAAACATTAACTTGACATTGGGCCTCATTACACGGAAGGCGGTAATCCAGGGTGCTATTAGCACCCTGGACCATGCCGGTAAATTACCGGCACCGCCTTGGCGGAAAGGGGATTTACCGCCCCATTCCAAGGTTGGAGGGGCGGTAAATCCCCTTTCCGCCATTGCCCTTCCCCATTCCCATTTCTGCCCCATAGGGCTCTATGGGAATGGGGAAGGCGCTAATTACGGCACCGCAATTTTGCGGTGCCGTAATTAGCTCCGAGGTCCCTTAGCGGGTTGGTTTTTAACGCCTGCAAGAAGCAGGCGTTAATTCCTCCAACCCGCAAAGGGACCTCGTAGTACGGCGGTAAGGGTTAACGGTCACCGTTGCCATTAACGGTGACCGTTAACCCTTACCGCCGTCCGTGTAATGAGGCCCATTGAATCACCATTTGCATATGTTTACGGGGATTACACCTATTACTTTTTAGTAATATTATAGTGGTCATATGTTGTAGTAACTCGTTGAGCTATTTTTATGGTGCTGAGGTTAATTTCAGAATATTGCCTAGTAAGAGTTTTTACCAGGGTCACTCACCAAACAAAATACTGAACTTAGTACACTAATTCGTGCTTCCTCATGGTATCCTATGTACAATACCACAATACACCCTTTTGGCTGAGTCTTAAAAATTGTAGTTCAGACAAATTGAAATGCACATTCTTTCACTCTCTCTCTAGCTAGACAGTTCCCAACAGTTACTAAACTTTGAGATATTTCTTATAGCGCACCAGTCTCTTTGTGCAGATCGAATAAAATTACTGCCTGCAGCACAAATGCACAAGGACCACAAGTGACTTTGCAATGTGCTATTTTGATCATAGCAGATAAATACACAGTGCAGATGTATTACACTGACTTTCTGTAAAAAGCTGGGCCCAGTCTTACCAACCGTTTTTGAAAACGTGTAACTTGGCAAGAAATACACTTTGAAAAGGAACATAGCATTCACATAAATGCAGGATTGCATGCACGTTTAAAACATTGACAGCACTTAAAATGAAGTAACCTAATTCGCTGACTAAATGACCACATTCAGTCCAGCAATTCCTCACTTAGATTGATATTTATCCAGATATCTTGGCGATATTTCGGACTCAGCTTGACATGGAAATCTTCCTAAGCCTCCTCACCAGTTCCACCCAGGGTTGCTTAGATAAGGACTCGCTCCCACATCAAACGGCCCCTAGCACTGGATTCCATCTGCCTGCCAGCTCCCTGTCACCTTGTCTCCCAGCGTCCAAAGATATCTGCCCAGCTACTCCCTCTCAACCCCTTTTTATTACTTTTCTTGCCACTCAAGGGAGATACCTTGGCTTGCACAGATCATACCACTGAAAATGCCACGTGATTTCGGTATCCCTACAAAATATCGCCGTACATATGGCCATTTGTCTCGCCATAGACAATATTTTTGGGGAGGATATTTTGTGGGAGCGGGGGTTGCGGGGGTATCCCCCGCACATTTTAAAATAATGCAGGGGTTGCGGGGGTGTCCCCCACAGGGTCCATGGGTCAATATTGCTGCAAAAATATGGCGATATTTTTGTATCGCAATATTTTTGTATCACAATATTAACACATGGAAACGTGATTTCATTACTGGGTGGCAAAAAGATACATCTCTCCTTGCTTCCTGCTTCAACAATGCCTTGTTTATTATCTTCACATTTTCCAGCTTACCACAGAAACTCAGCCTGCACTTTTAAATTTCCATTTTACAAAACACCATGCATTTTTCTAATCTGTCTTCATGCCATTTCCACATAGACTAATTTGTACTAAATGTCAATAAGGGATTCAGTTACCTGAAACTGGTATTAGGCCCAGTGCAAATCAGTCAATTGAAATATCATCCTGAAATAATATGCAATTTTAAGCATGTGCACTGTGCATTTTCAGTCATGTACCTTGTGTATTGGCAATCATGTGCTTTGTGCATTTTCATATCACTGCCTGAGACTCATACTCTTGAGTCCAGAAATGAGTCTTCCTCTGATCCCCTATTGCAGTTCAAACCCCACTAACATGTGTATGCTAAAATGATGAGCTACATGTGCATGCTAAATGATGAGCTACATGTGCATTCAGAGCCCCTACTCCTACACTCCCTCCTTTTTTTACTGCTAGGATATAACCCAAAGTCGCTGCAGGAAAAAAACAAACTAAATGTTCTAAAACACATGTGCTTCCCCTCCAATTCAATACACTTCTAGACTTGAAAAAATAACATGTAAATGGAAATCCAGGTATAAGAAACATTATATATAAATTTCCAGTCTTGAGTAAAATAAAAAAACAACATCTTTAAGGAAATAATACATTTAAATGTGTATCTTTTTTATCTTTTGATTCCTTCATTTCATCTTTTTCAAAATATTTTAATTGATGACCCATTTTTTGGTCTCTTTTTTTTGCAAATTTTTCTTGATCTTTTCATCTTTTGATCACATTTGTCTTTTTATCTCTTTTTTAAATTGGTGATTCATTTTTCTTTATCTTCTTTAAAAAAAATCATTAACATTTTCAGAAAACATACATCCAATACAACTGTGTCATTGGCTTCAGCCAAATGCAAAAACAGCAAAAACAAATAAAAATAAAAAATTAGTTTGTGATAAGAATCAATTTGTGATATATGCAGTCTGTGATAAAAATAGCCTTTGTAAATATAGCCTGTAATAAAATAGTTTGGGCCTCATTAGAAGTCCAGCAGTAACCGTGTCGGTAAATCAACATTTTTCCGGTGCCTAGTTCCATGGAAACACCGGGGGATTACGACCCCAGTGTTCTTGGAAGTCAGGTTCTGGAAAATCATTAATCCCTATTCCCATTGAGTCCGAAAGGACTCAATGGGAATGGGGATGACGGTAGCGCTGGTACCATTAATAATGGGACCAGTGCTTCCGTGAAAGTCTGCGTGTGGGTGCCGTTCTGCCCGCCAGGTTAGACCTGGCTGGCGGGACGGCAGCTGCCCGCAGACTCGGAGTGTGCTGGTCAGATAACAACAGTGCCGGTAGGCTTACAGGCACCATTGTTACCAGACCGGCATATGCGTAAAGACACCCATTGTCATAAAAATAGCAAAAATAGTCTGCAATAGAAATACACTCTGTAAATATTAGTTTGTGATCAAAGAAATCACACAGGAAACCGTCCTTAGTGAAACTCCTCCATTCCAGGACTCCATGGGACTTCTTTCGGGGTCATTATCTCCACATATTTTTGGGGTCACCTTCACGTCTTTTGGGGTCATCTTCACCCCCTTCTTCGGTCCAGGGAGCTTTCCATGGTACTCCAATCCAGTGGTATCCTCCACGTATCCAGCGCTCCAAGGATTGAGCAATGACAAGGAAAACAATTATTTTTCTTGAGTAAATAGAAAAAACAACTTAAGTATCAAGCACATCAAACCTTTGACTTTCCTTTTCCACTGGAGAATCTGAAACTAAATCTGATTATGTACACAAATACAAATTATAGAAATAACATGCCATGCAGCCAAGAAATTTTCCTTAATAAGTACAAAATTAATCACACCACTAACACATAGTATTTTTCAGATAAGAGCCGCTGTGTACCTTTTTTTGAACTAGCATTATTTACACCTAATCATTTGCTATGGCAATTCTATTTCTTTTTATTCTCTGTTAGTTTCCACTCGTTCTAGTCTTTTCACTTCATGTTTCGGGTGAAATAGCTTAATCTGATTAACATGGACCAACTGTTCCACTGTTAATTCACCCTCCTTTTTAGCAATTTTATACACCACAGGTGAAACCTTATCTATAATTCTATATGGCCCTTGCCATGGTGCAAGAAATTTAGAGTTTTGATGTCTCCCTTTCCTGAAGTTAAATTTGTATACCTGGTTTCCTATTTCATATTCTTTCACTGATGCCTTCCTATCATAATATGTTTTTGCACCGTCAGCAGCCTTTTCCAAATTTCGCTGCGCAAATGCAAATGCATGTTGCAAGTGTTTTCTAAATTCTTCCACATATGCATGAATTCTGGACGCATTCACAAGTACCTGTTCATTCGTTCGTTCTGTAAAGTAAGTGTTGTGGCAGAACCATTTTCCTTCTTGTCAATATTTCATGGGGGCTGAGATTAGTTGAGTTAGAGGGTGTCCACCTGATAGCCATCAGTACCAATGGAAACCACAAATCCCAACTAGATCCAGCTTCAGCTACAAACCTTTTAAAAATGTTAGCTATTGATCTGTTACTCCGGTCCACTTACCCCGAAGAGGAGGGCCAGTAAGAAATGTGTTGCTTTCGTTTCACATCCAAAATTTGCCATATGTTTGTCGTCAATGCACTAGTGAAATGACTTCCACGGTCTGACTCTATTCTTTGAGGTAAACCAATTTTTGAAAAAATATGATTTACAAGTAAAGTGACTGCCGTTTGGGCACTGCAATCTGGGGCTGGAATGCACTCCATCCCTTTGGACATTATAAAAGTTACTGTTAGCATGTACCTGTTTCCCCTTGCTGATCTTTTTATGGACCAGAAATAGTCGATTTGTAAATCAGACCATGGGAGTGTCAAACTCCTTTTCATCAATGGTGCTCTATGAGCAGGTGACATAGGTTGAAACTGTGCACACACTAAACACCCTCTGGTGTAGAGCTCAACATTTTGGGATGTTTGGCCAATAAGTATAATCTTTTAAAATTTCCAATGTTTTTTGTGAACCTCTGTGTCTTACAGTTATGACGTTGTGGACATGATGTAACATCAATCCCTGAAATGACAACAGCACTATCCATTGGATTTGGCCTGTCACAGATTCTCCAATTTGCAGTCCGTCTTGTAATCTAATTTTCTTTTTGTTTTTTAATAACACTCTCAATTCCTCTTTCCCTTTGCAGTTCTCTTCAGTCAGAGGATTTTGTTCTGCATCTAGCAAATGGTTATAAAATAGGTCTAAAATCAGGTTTTCCTTTTGCGCTTTCATCAGGTCCTGATCTGGAGTATCAAAACTCCATTGTGCCACAGGCTGCTCAACTGCTTTTGGAGTTTTGGAATGTGTTATCGCATATACCTGTATTTCACCAAGCAGGTGTTCAATAGGAAATAACTCCCCCATTACAGCTCCAATTTTGGCTAACTGATCTGCCTTGTCATTTCCCTCCTTATCTTCACCTGGCATTTTCTAATGACTACATATATTCCTCCAATGGAAGATATGATCATTTTCTGACATGAGCTTGTCTATGGCTTGAATTATCTTGACATGTTTAAGTCGTTTCTTGTTGTATGTGAGCATGCCTTTCACTTTGCAGCCAGGTAAATACTCTACAAAACTGTTTCGGGAATAACCAGAATCAGTGACTAGAACTATTTCTTTGAGTTTATTTTCTACTGCTGTAGATATCGCCTTATAAATGTCTGCCAATTCTGCCACTTGTCTACTTCTGGGACCTATCCTCATGCTTACTCTTGGAATATTGTCACATTTAAACCATATTTTTCCTATCCCTGCTACTATCTATTTTTCTGTATCATTTTCTACATAGTATGCACATCCATCTACATACACAGCTGGTAAATCCTTACATGTTTCTTCATTGAATGCTTTGTGTGAGGATTGCTCAAATTCATTCACACTTGTTTCTAGCTCTGTGTCATCAGGTGCAGATACAGATGCACAATCATGCAACTCTGCTAGTCCTTGAACAACTAGGCTCTTTTTATTTTGTCCATATTTCACCTTTATAGGAAATTCCTGACGTGCTAATGTCCAGGAAGTCATTCTTGATGGGGCCAAATTCCCTGATCCGATTCTCTTACTTTGCAGAAATTGTAGAGTCTGGTGATTTCTTTCAATAATTACCAGCTCCCTTGAATTATAGGACGGAAATGTTGTGACGGCCAGACAGTCGTCAGAAGTGCTTTTTCGCATTCACTAAATTTGGTTTCTACTTGCGACAATGCTTTGCCTGCATATGCAATAGTTTTGTTATTCACATCATGTTTTTGATAAAATACAGCTGACATGCATTGATTGGTGAATCATATGTCTACAAAGAAATCCAGTTTTTTTTGTTGGATATGCCAAACATGGTGCTTTCATTAATCACTCTTTTAGCCTTTCAGTAATCTCGTTAAAGGTTGTGTAATCTCTGCATATTGTTTCTCTTCAGTGTTTCAGTAATCTTGTTAAAGGTTGTGTAATCTCTGCGTAGTTCTCAATAAATTTTTTGTTAATAACTTGTCGTCCCTAGCAAACTCTTTAAACTTTTCAAATTAGTGGGATCTTTTACTTTATGAACTGCCTCCACCTTTTTCTTTTGTGGGTTTAATCCATGTTCTGTCAGTTCATGACATAGGAAGTTTACTCTTTTATTACAACAGGGTTCTTTCTGCAAAGATACTTTCGCCCCAGCCTTCTGTAGCTGACTAACCACATGTCTGATCTCATTGAAGTGGCTTTTCAGATCTTCATTTTTGATTAGCACATCATCCACATAAACTATTGTCCCCATTTCAGCTGCATCTGGGGGTGCCTTGCTCAGGAATATCCCGAACTCACTCCCACTATTGACATACCCAAAAGGTGTGAGGAGCCACACATATTGTGATCCGTCAAAAGAAAATGGGAACACATTTTGAATATCTTCAGCTAGTGGCACACACCAGTATCCAGCTGTAAGGTCTAATGTGGTAAACACCTTTGACCCGTGGACCTCTGTGAGACCTTCATCAATAAATGGAAGGGGCCACCTTGAAACAGGTACCTTTTCAAGCCCGATTGCCCATTAGGTTTTAGCACACCTAATATAGAGGTATTTGATGTACTATGAATAGGCCTAACAATTTGTCTAGGTTCTAAATCTTTGATTATTTCAGCAAGTGATTCCAAATATGCCAGGGTAACCTATATTGTCACACAAATACTGGCTCCCTACCATGTCCTTCTGGTAGTGTGGCAAAATGCAAATCTGTTAACCCACAAACATATGCATCTTTGGCAAAAACCTGTTTGAATTCCATAAATATTTTTCTCAATTGGTCTTTTCATACTTCGCTTGTGCAAGCATCTGCAGCTTGAATTTGATCTTCTATCATTTTAGAAAACACTGGGATGTACTCCAAAGGAGGAACCTCTGTACTTTCCTCTAATCATGTGGCAGTATCTCTTTGGAGGGTTGCTACATTTAAATATTCTGCAACACTGACCTCCATTTCAACATTCTGCTTTTCACTTTTAGATTCACTTAATTCGAATAGAATAGAATCATCTTCATAACAACACACTATTTCACTTGGCTCATAAAGATACACAGACTGAACTTTAAAGATTCATTTAGGCTTATAATTCAAAGATTCTGACAACTCACCCTGTGCATACACATACTTTTCAGGAATGTTCCCAATCACTGTGTTATTGAAATCAGCAGTGTAATAAGATTTCTGTATTGCCATTCCTATTGCTAAATTATCTTTCAAATTAATATCTTGACACCCATTATTGTCCACCAGGATTTTAATGGGTTCATCCCCAATCTCTATCAGTGGTGTATATTTGCATTCAAACCCTAGCTGTCTCATGGATTCATTTAGGCATACAAATGAGATCCTCATTCTAGGCTCACCTAACAACTTTAAAAAAACTTGATTCCAACTACAGTTCCTTCAATATCGACAGCAACATAATCCCCGTCGCCAAAGAGGTGAAGACCCTTGGTTTCTACTTGGACTCCACATTGTCCTTAAAGAAACAAGTGAACTCCCTGGCCTCATCCACTGCCTACACTAGCAAACTCATTAAAGCATGCAGACCTTTCCTCTCAGCAGCTAGCTGCATTATCATAGCCAATGCACTGATCCTCTCAAAACTGGATTACTGCAATGCACTTTATGCAGGCGCTAACAAATACATCATCAATAAACTCCAAACCCTGCTAAACAACGCGCTCAGAACAGCCTTGAACCTCTCAGTCAGAGAGCACATTTCAAATGCGCGCAGAAACTACAATTGGCAAAAAATCAGCGATAGGATCACCTTCAAAATTGTCACACTAACATTCAAATGCCTGAACAATGCTGCCCCCCATACCTCAGGGACAGAATAATAAGAAAAACCTCTTCACGACCAACCAGAACAGCCAACTCTTTCTGCCTCCAAACCCCAAGATTCAGACAAAAAAAACCAGGAGGCAATAGCTTCCCCGTGCAAGCAGCTCGGTACTGGAATGCCCTACCAGTTGAACTAAGACGGGATCAGTCCTACAACAGCTTCAGGCACCATACCCGCACCTGGCTCTGTCACAATGACCTTTCAGACTTGAGACCTTGGCCCTCATTACAAGTCAGGCGGTGGACCATGGTGCTATTAGCACCATAGTTCATGCTGGATTCCGCCATGGTGGATGGCGGAATTACCGCCCCATTCCAAGGTGAGTGGGGCGGTAATTCCCCATTCACCATTTGCCCTTCCCCATCCCATTTTTGCCCCATAGGGCATAATGGGGATGGGGAAGGCGCTAATTACGGCACCGTAAATGACGGTGCCGTAATTAGCACCAAGGTCGCTTAGCGCCTTGGACTTTAATGCCTGCAAAAAGCAGGCGTTAAAGTGTGAATCAGGCGTTAAGGGTTAACGGCGCCGGCGGCGCCGTTAAACCCTTAACGCCTGATTTGTAATGAGGGCCCTTGTGTATTGTGTACTGATACCATACGCACCTCTCCACTCTACCATGTAAAACGTAAATAATGCATCTCCTGTTTATAATATGTAGCTATATGTAAAGTAAAGATTGTATATAATGTAATATAATATTACTGTATATAACATATAATACCAACATGTGATAACACTGTAACCTGTAACCAAGTTCTAAGTATTCTTGTTACTCTGTGCGCCCAGCTACCCAAGGGTTTTCTGGCGCCCTATAAATAAACAACCAACCAACCAACCAAATGCATCAGGACCTCTTATCGGTTGTCCATTTCTGTATTTTAACGCTATTGCAACTTGTCTGGTGAATGCAGGAATGGTAGCATCCCAATTCACCTGGCGGTCAACTGCATATGGTGTTATTTGGGCACAATGCTATGCTCCTATTTTGTCTTCAAGTTCAGGTACGGCTCCACCCAACCGAGACCAAATCTTTTGATTTAGAAAGTCTAATACCATACACATCCTGTGCATGATGTCATTTCCCAAATAAAATGTGTTTTGTGTCCCGCTCATGATCCACACATTGTAAAAAATACTCTTAGGACCAATTGTAATCTTTGACATGTATCTTTCTACAATTCTTTGCCCTGATTCGGGATAATCTAGGCCAAAAATGTTTTGATTCTTTATTCTGAACCTTGGGATCTCCTCAAGCTGGAATAGCTTTTCATTTATAAAACTCCTTTTATGTTCAAGTGTAAGGAGGCTTCAATCATTTCGAATGCCCATTCATATGGATAGGAATCCATGGCTGTCCATCTCCAATGTGTATTTCTGAGATGGTTGAAATTGACTTTTCTTTATTTATCCCTGTAGTGATATTTGGTTTGCGTTTTTCTTCATTTAGATAAAAACGTAATGTGTTTTCATCTATTTCTGGTTGCCATTTTTCTTGAGGTCCAAATAAATCTCTGAAAACTGCTTTGCGTTTTCTCATCGCATTTCATCCTGATACATTAGAACGACAGTGATGCTAGACACACAGCCATTCTGAAGATAATCTTCCACTGAACTTTCTGATTTAGCAACGGTGTGGCATTCTTTTACACAGTTGCTTTTGGTCATTATTTTCTTAGATTTCAATGGCATTTTAGATATGGACCACAATACCCCATGTACCCCATCAATGAGGGGCAACAACCTCTTCAGGCAGTTTGTCCCAATGAGAAAAGGTATTTCATTATTAGATGTGATCAACACTTCCTGTCTCATCCGATGCTTCCCTATCTTTATGTCAACCTCAGTGACACCTTTGATGGGTATTTCTTCTCCTTTGAATTTGTGCACAGGGCCTTTGTTTTGCCTAACCTTTATGTGATTTTGTGGAGATCTCCCTACATTGATAGTTATCACTAGTCCTTTTGACATTATCGTTGCTTGGGCACCTGTATCAATCATTGCAAATGCATTGCATTTTTCTTCAATGGTAATAGGAGCATAGTACCTGTCTTCAACCTTGTCTAGCACACATAAAAATGTGCATTTTTGCTGATTTCAGGACTTACTTTCCTTAGCTCCATTTTACTCTTTGCTAGGTAAATGGGCATATGAAATGACATTTTTCCCTCCTTTATGGCCACTTCCTTTTGAACTTCTTTGTTTATTCTCCTGGGATCAGAACCCATTTGGAGTGTAGCCACTGACTGCCCCTCCGACTTGGAACCACCAGTGTTCAGACCACAATTTCCTATTGCATTTTTCTCATTGTCTGGTTTCCCTACACTACAACCTTTCGACTGGATATTTTCACAAGTGTCACCTGGCAGTCTGTGAACTTCTGGCACATGACACTTATCTGTGTTTTGCAATGGGCCTGTCATTTCTGTCCCTTGGAATATCTGTGGCTCAAAATACTCCTCAGGTGACTGACTTGCACCTTCCCTTTGAGCTACTTTTTTCTCTGTATGGGGATTAACAGTATTTTGACTATCAAATAAGGATAATCTATCTGTTGATCGTAACTCTTCGCTCTGTGTTTTATTTCCACATTGGATGCTCCTTTTAAATCTGTTTCTCTGCTCTTTGGGGTTTTCTTGTTCATTTTCCCCTTTTTGTTCTTCCTTGTCACACACCTCAATAATCTAGTTCAATTCAAAATTGAACCACACTCCTTTTTTGTGTATGTTGGAATTCCCTGTTTCACTTTCATTCGTTTGCTTTCTTATTTTTAAATCAGTAGGCAATTCAGAACAGTAATTCAAAGGTGATTCACAGACATCTGTGTTTTCATGAGTGCAGGGATTATTAAATAGTCACTTATTGTCAGAATGCACAAGATCACTCCTATGACATTCTGCACCTTCACTTGGTTGTTCCTTTTGAACTGCACATAACTTTCCTATCTGTTCAGACAACATTTTAACTTAGGTCTCTAAGCATTTAAACCTGTTCATGTCTCTGAAGTCTTCTCTTTGTGGCCTGCAACAGTAATTACTAAATTCACCCTAATTAGGACTTTTCTGGTACCTCTCAGAAGATTGAATTCTATTTGTGTTACCTCTGAATTCCTGTGAAAAAGGAGGTGGGGAATGTGGAGTGACCATCCTTTGACCATGGTCGACTGGGGGTGGCGATTGATTATATTGGTGGGGGACATAGTTCATATTTTGTCTTTCATTTGGTGGGAATTGTCCCCTAAACTGGTTTCAATTATCAATGAATCTATCCACATATCTTGGATTTTCTTGGTGGCCATATACCATTGTATAAGGGTCAAATCTACTCTGAGACCCTACTGTCTGGTATGGGCCATTGTACATTTGATTTTGATTGTTATTTAGACCTGACACATCATGGCGAAATCTCACTCTGGGAGAATTACCCAAATATCTAGGTCTAATGTTCGAATCCCTATTGCTGGGATTAATGGATTGGAACATAGGGGGTGGGGTGATGTCCTCTGTGGCGGCATGCCCCTTTGGTTAGGTGTCATGTTGTTTCTTGCCTGAGTCTGGGCTGATTCAAGCAGCATCTTTGCATATTTTACCTCCATAATCGCTGGTGCGGGTTCTTTGGACTTTGGTTTTGTTTCCTTATTCTTAGGCCCTTCCTCTCACTGACCAAATATCACTTCACATAGTTTGGTCTCCTGCTCTATTATCGATTCTAGCGGTTTTTCCCTATCAAAATCACAAATTAACTGAGATACAATTTCTTTTTGGAGTCTATACATGTATGCATTCTTAAATTCTACGGAGTTAGGGTTAAAGGCCACAGCAAAGCGTGAAAGATATTGGTGAGGGGACACATCTGGCTTTGCAGTCATAGTATAAGCTGCTTTTTTGCCATCCTGTAAAGACTGATGTCTAACCTCTTTCTCAAATTTCGCCCATGACAGGTTGTCCTGTTCATTGAGACTTGAATGACACTGGCAGCTGCTGAATCTAGAGTTAGGTGAATGTACTGTCTATATTGTTCCCTAGGTATCTGGAGGGCTTTAAATATATCGTGAACGGTTTCTAAATGGTCTTCCATGCCACATGGAAGCAAGAGGACACGAAGCAACACAGGTTCGATTCCCCGGGTCCGCACTTAAAAACCTCTGGGCATTTAAGCACGTTATAAATATGCAACTAAGAAGAAAAAAAACAATTCTGCAACTAAAAATCAAACAATTCCTGTAACAGCGCCTCGATGCCCACGGGCTGTGTGAGCGCTTTAAAAATGCAAATAAAAACAAAAAAATAATCGCCCCCTTTTTGAATGGTTTAATCAAGGTATTGATAGATTTCATGATTTTGATAGGGCTACATGCTGCATTCTGGTGTGTGTCATTCTGTCCCTCATTTCTGTTCTCTTGTGGGTCGGAATGATTGTGAATATTTGCTGGTGATTCATGCCCCACCATTGGGCTATATCCAGGTCTGGCCACAGGAACAGCTGTTGGTACTTTGTTTCCTTGGACAGAATTGTGATTGATTTAAATTCCATTGAATGCAGTGCCTCGTCGCCTTTCCTGAGATTATAGATTAGGTATTTGCAGTTCTAAGTTCTTGAACTGTCTATGAAGCTGTTCTGCCTCATGATAGAGATCAGAATTCTCCTTCCTGACCTTATTATTTATTGCTTGCAATACATTGATTTGTGCCTGACACTGATTAAGTGCTTTGTCCTTTTTGTCATTTTCTTCCAGTAATGTGGATATCTCCTGTTCCATAGCATTGAATTTTCTGTCTTTCTCCCTGTTATCCTCTCTAAGGGTTTGCATTTCCGAAATAGCAACATCTTTGTCTTGCCTTATTTCTTCTAAAATCACTTTTAAGTGTGTTAATTCTTGCTCAATCTCATTGAATTGTTTCTCTTTCTGAGCCAATTGAGTAGCCATCTTGCTGCATTTAACTTGCAATTCTGTGTCAAACTCCCTCTGTTTTAATTCTGCTTTTAACTGCTGTTGCTGCTCACATTTGTTGTCCAAACTGCAATGTAATGTGTTAATAGCTTCAGTGTCATTTCCTTGCATCCTTACGGAACTATGCAGCAAAAACCACAACTTTGCACACAATCTGATAATGCCTTTTTTCTCCTCCTTACTCTCTAATGCTCGGAATAGCCTCATGAGGCATACATGCACGATGCTTCCCTCATCAAAAATGTTTTCAAATGCCTCCTTTTCTACCTCTGTCGTAATTCTGTCTTTCCATATTTTCGCATTTTCTGAAGACCAAACTGCATGGGCATAAAGTTTTGCCTCAAGATAGTTTGCCAGTTCAGGAAAATCAGCCTGGATTTGGGACATGGTGACACTATTGTGTGAGTCAAATGAGCACACAGTACTGCACCACTTCACAGCACTAATTCAATTAATGAGTGCACAATATGGATATGCTTCTTAATGCAATGCCACACCAAGTCATTGTTTTAAAAGTTTCCCAATGGCCAACTCACTAAATATGTTGGATATGTTTTTGGTGATTACACCTATTATTTTGTGGTAATGCTATAGTGGTAATATATATTTTGGTAATGGTGAGACTAATTTTAGAATATTGCCTAATAACTATTTTAGCAGGGTCACTCACCAAACAGAATACTCAACTTAGTACACTCATGATGAGTAATTCTTGCTTCCTCATGGTATCTTATGTACAATACCACAATATGCCCTTTTGGCGTAGTCTCAACAATTCTAAAGCAGTCAAATTGAAATACTGCACATTCATTCACTCTCGCTCTAGCTAGGCAGTTCACAACAGTTACTTCACTTTGAGATATTTCTTATTGCGCACCCGTCTCTTTGTGTGGATCGAATAAACTGCAGCACAAATCCACAAGTGACTTTGCAATGTGTTATTTTTATCATAACAGATAAATACACAGTGCAAATGTATTACACTGACTTTCTGTAATAAGCTTTGCCCAGTCTTACCAACCGTCCTTGAAAACGTGGAACTTGGCAAGAAATACACTTTGAAAAAGAAAAAGAAAACACAGCAATAGCAGTCACATATATGTGGGATTATATACAAATTTAAAACATTGACAGCACTTAAAATGAAGTGACCTATATCCCCAACTAACTGACCACAGTCCAGCAATTCCTCACTTAGACTGATATTCACCCAGATGTGTTGGTGGTATTTCTGACTCAGCTTTGCATGGAAATCTTCCTCAGCCTCCTCGCCTGTTTAACCCAGGGTCGCTTAGATAAGGACCTGCTCGAACATCAAAAGGCCCCCAGCACTGGATTCCATCTGCCTGCAAGCTCCCTGTCACCTCATCTCCCAGCACCAAAGATATCTGCACAGCTACTCCCTCTCAAACCCTTTTTATTACTTCATCCTGCCACTCAAGGGTGATACCTCCCTTTGCACAGATCATACCACTGAAAATGCCATGTGATTTAATTGCTGGATGGCAAAAAGATACAGCTCTCCTTGCTTGCTGCTTCAATAATGCCTTGTTTATTAGCTTCACATTTTCCAGATTACCACACCAACTCAGCCTGCAAGTTTAAATTCCCATTTTACAAAACACCATGCATTTTTCAAATCTGTCCTCAGGCCATTTCCACATAGACTAATTTGCACTAAATGTCATTAAAGGATTCAGTTACCTGTTTCTGGGATTGGATTAGTATGTTAAGTTGTGTTAGCATTAGGCTCAGTGCAACTCAGTCAATTGAAATATCATCCTGAAATAATATGCAATTTTAAGCATGTACTCTGTGCATTTTCCATTGTGGACCTTGTGCATTGGCAATCATGTGCCTGGTACATTTTCATAATTCTGCCTGAGTCTTCCCCTGATGCCCTATAGCAGTTCAAACCCATGCTAACATGTGTATGCTAAAACGACAAGCTACATGTGCATGCTAAATGATGAGCTACATGTGCATTCTGAGCCCCTACTCCTACACAAGTTATAATGTTCTGGAGTTAGTATTATTAGAGGGGTTCTCAATATTTGCCATTTTACTCAACTTAAATGCATTTCAGTTTTTTTTTTCTAGTTTTTATTCTATGTCAGGTGGGTCTCATTATGATTAAGGTGGTGCAGGTAAAATGGCAGTAAAGTGCTGTCAATGTATTGCCACTATACCACACTGCCATATTACGAATTTTGTAGGTAAGGTGAATGATATGCCCAAAGAAAGGGCTAGAGTTAAATAATCAATTTTACCACAGATAATCATAGTAATTACCGCTCATGGTACTTCTGATACATGGTACATGGAGTCCTATGGTGGCTAACATTCTTTTGATCCCTTGGTAATTCCATATGACCAAGGCGTGGTAACCGTAACCGATTTCTGTTGAAATTTCATGGATTTACTGCAGAATTACTGATGGTAGACATTCATAATTCGTAATTCATAATGATAGACATTATCTTAAACAAACACAGTTGTTTAATTTATCATCCAAGCATTGTTTTAACTGATAGCTTAATGGATGCATTGACATTATTGATGTACTATGAGCTTCTTGGTGTATGATTTGCAGGAGTCATGTAGGTTGCAATTCAGCTAGAGTTCACTTGTTTTAGAATTACAATAATAAGTGCAGTCCAATGAGATGTCTGCTTATTTGAAAACATAATACTTAACTCGAAAGAACAAAGAAATATTGAGGCTGAGGACCACAAAGGAAATACACCAATCACGGGCTAAAAAGATTCACAGATCTTTAATTACTGTACAGTTTACAAAGCAAAACAGATAGCTATCTGGCTCCCAACACTTTGCAATGTGTACCAGCCAACAAAGAGAGGTGAGTGAGTGCTGGACATCCAATCATTAGTGCTTTTATACAATTCTGTGTAATATTGTCCAGCCTCTCTTCACATTAATAATTCGTGGTCTAAAGTTCGTGCCTAGTTCACATACAGAATTTACAATGTTATGCAAAGGATGTTAGGGAGAATTCTCTCTTGAGGCTGAATTTCCTAACCTAGTGAGTCCCCGAGCAGCTTTGCTGGATTTCTGGAGTTTGTTTTTTTCTCCTGCCAAGGGTGAGACTCTTTTTCTCCCACTCTTGGACATGATTTATGGTGTTCCTTTGACTGTTAATGTGTTTTATGGGCTATGGGGTCCTTTACTCCATAGGGTCTCATGTGTTTTTTTCTATGTGTCTTACACAGCACCCTCCGTGCAGTAACACAGGGGTGTCATAGTGACACCCCACCATAGAATCCATACCCTGGGACTGACTACTGTCTCCCAGGGTATGTAAAGTCACCATTGGCTCTACTAGTCCCAAATTATTAACAGAAACCAGTACAAACCATCATATTGTGGCGTACTGGTTGGGGCAATTCGATTGCCCCGGGGTCTGTTAGTCGAGGGGGTATGTCTCCGTCCCCCCTGATCGAGTTTTGGCTGGTGGCAGTGGCTACTACTTTTTATATTCGACCGCGAATATTTCCCTATGGGATTTTCCCATTGTTCGAGGCTACCAACTTGAATTATTTAATTCTCATAGCCTCGAACATACCTCCGGTTTATTTAATTAATATTAATTCGCCGGTTGGTATTTTTTGCCAGGACTCAATTCTAAAATGGCATTTGTGTTCTCTTCTGTGACTCCAACCCAAGTCGAGCCCTTTGTTCCACATTTTGGCGCACTTCTCCACAGAAGCCTCCAAAAGTGGTGCCACTCTGTCTGGGTACAAGAGGGGGTATGGGAGGGGGTTTAGGCACCCTGGACTGAGTTACCTTGGTAACTCAAGTCGCACTCTTGTGTGATTGGCCCAAGTGGTGAGCCGGCATGTTTGATTGACAGCTAGGCTGAGTGAATGGGGGTATGCTGCATAAAAGCAGGGCTTTGGGGACTGGAACTTCAGAAGTCGCCACAGGACCTGAGAATCCGACGAGGGAGAAGCTGAGCTGACCTACCACGATGACACCACCAGTGGAGCCCTGCGGAACTGACTCACCACTTCCCGACGACAGAGCAGATCTCCCGGCTGCAGAGGCTTCTTACCCTGACTGGTGGGCACAACCAGTTTACCTTCTTTTCTTCGCACCCCAGACCGGTTTGTGGTCGAAATGCCTGTGTCAAGCACCCCGGCAGCCGGATAGCCACTTACCACTGAACCGCGAATCAACGGACCGCTCCTTGTACCTGAGAAACTCCACGGCTGGTTTCTTCCCTGGCAGTGCAACGGACTTCTGTCTTCCTCCCCAACGAGATCCTCTCTTCCCCCGGGCGAAGCACCGACTTGCATCCACTGCCAGGAACAACTGCCCCCGCTGGAGTGTTCTCACCACTTTAAGGTACCGTGTCCGCCAGGCCTCCCTTTCTAAAGATTGCTACAAGGTAATAATAACCTCTTAACCTTCTGGACTGGGCTGGCCGCCTTGACCCTCTAACTGGTCCCTTTCTTTGGTCCAACTCCTTTTTGAACCGTTACAAGACTTTTGTGCACTGCAACCGTGTGACCTTGGACACATTTAGTTTTGATCCTCTTAAAGCGGATCCGGCCTACTGACTCTGAATTCACGGTGTTACTTTGCATTCCTCTCTTGTTGTGTTTGTGCAAAAGTGTTGGGATCTGTTTCAATTTATTCTCTGTTTTTTCTCTCCCTTTTTAAAATGAATTATTAGAGTGCCATCTACGTTAAGCGCTCACCGCTGTCTGAAAATAAGTGGTACTTTACTTAAGACTTGTCTAATATTCTTTTAAGGGAGTGTATATCTTTTAGTGACCGTGTTTTTGAATTGCTTACTATTAGTGCCTGTGTGTTTTTCTAGATGTGGTTTTAAATAAATAATTATATCTCTTTTACACCAAGCCCTGGTCAGTGTTTACTTGTTCTATTGTGTTCTCTTGACCTATTGTGAATACTCTGTATACTGCCTAACTCTTCTTGAGGGAAGTCTGACTGCTCAGCCACAGCTACCAAGTGAATCTGTGTGGTACAGACTGCTACCAAGTGGGTTTACTGCCAAACACCTGTAGTCCTAAATCTTTTGCAGTGGTCCCAGAGGGAACTGCACAGGTTTCTGCCCAACAAAGGATTACATAGGTTTGCATTTCCATGAAGACACAATGGTGATGTATGTTCTCGGATCTCGCGGTAAGCCTTGTACAAAGTTCCTTTACAATACAATTTGACCAATGTATACGCTCAAGGTTTGTTCTTCATTGTCCCAATGTTTATACAAGGAAGAGTCTTGTGAGGACAGACAACACTTAAACAACAGTTCATATGAAGCACAATGGGCCTCATTCCGAGTATGGCGGTAAGGGATAGCGGCCACCGGTAACGAGACCGGTGGCGGTATTCCCTTACCGCCATACTCCGAGTTCCCTCTGCGCCCTCGCCCTTAACGCCTGCTTTGAGCAGGTGTTAAAGTCGAGGGCGCAAAGGGGCCTCCGAGCCAATAACGGTGACCGTAATGAACGGTCACCGTTATTTGCATCTTCCCCATTCCCAATGAGCCCTATGGGGGCTCATTTGGGAATGGGGAAGAGCCTTGGTGAATGGGGAATTACCGCCCCGCCAACCTTGGAATGGGGCGGTGATTCCGCCATCCACCAAGGCGCTGCCGGTCCGGGTACGGCGTCAACCAAGGCGTTAATAGCGCCATTGGTTAGCGCCGTACTCGGAATGAGGCCCAATGTCTCATTACTCAGTCTAAACAGTTGGCTCTCGGGCAGCCTAAACATTAACAGAACTAAAGTCGGAAGGCTTGATTGCAAGTCGAAAACATAGTCCATTATTTTAGAATGAAGAACACATGAGTGGAAATCAAAATGGCGGATGAACCTACCCCTCAGAGTCGGACGCTATACCATTGATTTGTTATGTACATGACGACACTTGTTAAAGAGCAAAACACTACCACATGCACAACACAAAGCTTTTTGGTCGCTGTCAATTACCTTTACATACATGTGTTGTTCATGCAGTAATTTTTGTCTATAAAAATATGTGTACAAAATGCAAAGCATTAGTCTTATTACGTCTGCACAAAATCCCAAGAAACTCTGTGATGGCAAGTGCAATCACGTCAGAAATACTGCAAGCAACACCATTACCACTAACCTTTCGACACATAATTGTGTAAGTGGCACAGGTCGAAAGGTGTGAAAATATGTGAATTGGGCAGGTGTAACCATGTATTATTTTACAAACATTTCTGTACAGCAAACACTTTGAGTGCACCTTACCTCATTTTTCTTCTTTTAGAAAGATACTAATCATTCTGAACTAATGTTGGTTAATGGGACATCTGGGTGACAGAAAGTGGCCTGATGGTGACAGAAATTGGCCTGACGGCATTAAAGCATATGAGATTGGCCTGACCCTCCCGTCGTCAAAGCAAGTGGTATGCAATACCTTTCTCCATAACGTTCCTTGGCAGCGTAACCAAATACATCCATAAGGACTTATGTGCCATGATGCATCACCTACAAAAGAACACATTAGGACCTGCAACGTAGCACACCACATTTTGAAATAGGAGAGTATATTTGTAAAAAAAACACTAACATTAAAGAATTAGTAAAGTAGTTTTATTTCACAATAAACTGAGTGAAATCATCGCCCTATGGAATTAGTAAAGTAGGTTTGTTTCACAATAAACTGTGCGAACTGATCGCCCTATTAACATTTCCATAAAAGTAGTAAGTGTGTCTCTTTGGTCAACAATGAAAATGTTAATGGTAATGGCCACGTTGTTGTTTTCCCACACAGAAAGTAAGCGTTGCCGCCACAGTAGTCGTTTTCATCGCACATTGATTTGCAAGACGATGTCAATCGCTGTGATCTACACCGCCAGAAAGGATGGAATGTTACTCCTTATGGCCACAACAGCATAAGGGCATAGAGGTCTGACACAGTCATCCCACTGAATTATGATGCACAAACAACCGATGATGAACAGTTGCATTTGACGGTTAAAAAAGCTGTCACTCGGCAGCTGCAATCCGTGACAATCACAATAGGGAAGGAAGTAGCTGAGGGGGAAAAGGGAAATAAAACATGTATCAATACGCAACCTTTGAACAAAACAAAGTTGTAATAAATAACATTTTCAGTAAAAATTATTGCTATAGGAGGAAATGTAGTGGCACCCTATGGGTGGTGACAATGTGCAATCTCCATAATGGGAAAAAAACATTTAAACGGCACAGAAATCTGGACCGTCTTTATTAATAATAAAATCTTTGTTTGGAAGTAGCTGAGCGGTGAAAGGGGAAATGAAACGTGCATCAATACGCAACCTCTGCACAAAACAAAGTTGTAACATATACCATTTTTACTAAATATTAATTTAATTTGGGGAAATGTAGTGGCGACAATGTGCAATGTCCAAATTGGGAAGAAAAAAAAGTCAATGGCACAGAAACCTTGTAATTCATTAGGAAAATGTATTTTTTTCTTTTTGAAAGTAAAAATTTAAAGCCAGTTCGGTATATAGGCATCAAAAATAAACTTACATGATGTCGACCATTGTGTTCAGAACAGTCAGCCAGTAGTGTATTTGGAAGAGTGCCTCTTCGGGAACTGGTATTTCATGTTCGGTACAAATGTTTTTGAAGCATAACCTTATCAAACGATATGTTTTTCTAACTGTTACTTCCTGCATTCTTTCTGCTTTTTCCCTGTAGCTCAAGGTTAAAAAACAAGTGACCCTTATGGGTGCCGACAAATATGCGGCCGTACTGAGCTCGTATTGAAAAGCAAAAATCAAGTGACCTTCACTCCGAATGGAAATACATTCTCATTTTGCAACCACATATCAGCAGCTATTCATGAGAACCGCTACTCCCGTACACGTGCAGAAGTCCTGTGTGTACGAAATAGTGCAGGTGGCTGGCTTAGATTTTAAACTGTAGGCCGCCAGTCTGACCGCAGTAATGTTGTTTATGTATTTTAACATGGACGCAGTAAGTTCATTTCGTACAATGAGTAGCAAGTCCCACTGTACCGTATGACAGTGGTATCAAGAATACATCAATGTTTGACTTTGTACTGCCACATCTCATTAACGCTCACCTTTCGAAACAATGTTCCTTAAGTGTAACAAGTGCATTGGTGTCTTCTTCGTTTATGTATGTTAGCGGCAATGAGCGCGTACAACAGAAAACGAAGTACACATGGCGGCCGTATCGAAAGATTATGACGCACTTCACGCTGTGGCACAACCAATCGGTGAAAGCGCAGCATGGTTGCGGGCAGCACGCCACGGAATAGCCAATTGAAATCTTCTCCACGGAGCGAACAGGGAAGTGTGACCGCGGACATAGATATTTTTTAGAGACATACTTTTTGATCGTTCTTAAGGAAACTACTGGATGGATTGTTACCACATTTACAAAAGCACGCTTTCAGGACCAAGCCCCTGCCCATGCCGCAAATTTGGTGAAATTCCGTCCAGCGGTTTGGCCTGTAGCCATGCGCAAAGTTTTTCCCCCATTCAGTCTATGGGAAAAAAAGACGTTTTGGGACCCCCCTATAACTTTTCCCCCCCTAGATGAATCCTCACCAAACTTTTCGAACAAATTCAGGGTGGCCCATATACGGAGCGGAGTTATAGGCCACCCAAAAAGTGCTCTTCCTATGGAAACAGCAGCTTACCATAACTACACAGCCACTTCTGTGGCTGTGTAATATATAAAATAAATATTTTAACTTTGCAAACCAGCCTGATTCCTGGTTCAGTGTGACCGGGGGTGTTAAAAAAGAGGGGTGTGATATAAGTGTGATATAAGTGATATAAGTGGTACATCGTTCAGAATAAAAGAACGTATAGACACAAATAATTAATTAAGGGTTTCAGTTGTGCATCCCACGCTAGGCATTGACTTAGGTGAAGTGCCGGATTGAAATAACTTACACTACTATAGATGCTCGGACTCTCCATGTACCCTTGTGGCGCACGGGTGAATGTAAACGAGCGTCCCCCTAGGGAGAACGCAAACAAATATCTACTATCCATGTGTATGGGAATGCTAAAGAAGGCATTCTTAAGATCCACAACACTAAAATGAGTAGCAGAAGCTGGAATCATTGTAAGTATCGTCGTTACATCAGGCACAATTGGAAATTGTGGAGCAATAATCTTATTGATAGGAAAGGGGATAATGCGATTCCTTTCCGTTTCATTATCAATTTGCGCAAATCGATAATGAAACGGAAAGGAATCGCATTATCCCCTTTCCTATACACCGGTAAAATCCGGCTATTGCACAAACTTCCTGCAATTTCTTCAATTACTCCACGATGTACAAAATCCGAAACTATACACTTCAAAGCTTGCTCACCATCAATTGAAATCTTATATTGTGGAATTTGTGGCAATTTAACTCGTAGTTTCAAATTGATTTTAACAGGCTCAATTTGTAAAATACCAACATCATTGTCATTAATTGCCCATATGCACCCCAGAACTTTACTAAATTCTGGCGGCAGAAGTCTAGTCAGAAACTGTAAGGCAAAAAATTGCTGTGGTGAAATCGTCAAACGCACTCCATCCGAGGAACAATGAATTACCGCATTTAATTGCTTCAACATATTCAACCCCAACAAATTCTCTCCACAGAATGGACAGTGATCCACAAATGGGCCCAGTGAAATCGGTACCGGCAGAGAAACCGGACTAACCACTGGCGTACCAGAAAACCCTACAGAAACGTTATTCTGCCCTGACAGTGGAATGTCTGGAACCCGTTAATGATCAATGGAACACTTCTGTGCTCCTGTGTCTATCAAAAATCTATGCTTCCTATCCCCCCCATCATCTCAATGTAGGGACTTTTCTGATTAACGGGAATAGGCGTTGGTTTCCTGCTTCGGGCTATCCTAATGAAAGAATATATCATCAAAGACAAGATCTTCAGAAAGATAGGCAGTTGAAGGATTATCAAAAATATTTCTGCTATCTACACTAGGTTGCTGATTATCTTGCGAAAAAGACTGAGAATTTTTAGCGAACTGGCTTCTACCAGGACCCCCTAACCCCGGGGCGGCCTCTGGATCGTCTACCCATGACACCTTATGTGTTATTCAACCTTTGCTGGAGGATCGGGTATTGTGCTCGACAATGATCCTCTTCTCTGCAATAAGCACATCGGTTTGCGTGTACAGAACCCAATGGCGCATTACTTTGTGGAACGAACTGACCTCGAAACTGTGTACTTCCACCTCTAGGCCCTCTGACCATCTGTTGCAATAATACCTTAGTTTTTAGATCTCCCCTTTTTTTTCAATCCTTTCTTTCTCATTATTGACTCTATTTCCGTAATACTGAGCCATATGCAATACTTCGAACTGCGACTTAGCTTGCCAAGCACTCTCGAAAGTCATAATTTGTGACTGGATATTAGGCAACAATCCACGCACAAACTTATCTACAAACAATCTTTTTCCTGACTCAGTGCTTAAATCATGTCTGCTAAAATCTGAGAATACTTGTTCGAACCGATTAAAGAATTTGGTAGCACCTTCAGATGTTCGTTGAATAAAAGCAGTGAGTTTGGGCCTCATCACAAGTTGGGCGGTAACACCGGCGCTATTAGCGCCGGTACTAATAGCCCTACCGCCAAACCCCCCAGCGCTATTAGCGCCGGATCACGGGTTTGGCGGAAGGGTTATTGCCCATTCCCCATTGGGCCCATTCAGGAATTCCTCATTCCCCATTGGGCCCAATGGGGAAAATTTGCGCTATTACCGCTGGCGGATTTCCCGGCGGCGATAATCGCGCCGTAAATCAGCAATTTTGCCGCAGATTTCCCCCCAGCTGAGAGCTGGGGGAAATACGCCAAAGCCATGATCTGGCGGACCCTAAAATATGGCGGTAATAGTGCTACCACCACATTTAAAGGTTATCGCCAGTCCCAAACAATCCTTCCCACAGCAATTAAAGTCTTCAATTTTACTACTATTCTATCTGGCAAAGTCAGTATCATCTGTGGCGGTCTTTCACCAGCTGTCCTTCATCTAACCTAACCAAGTTAACCCATGTGTCGCCTAACCCTGCTGGATCATCTACAGTTCAAATCTGTTTCCATAAATCAGCAGGTAGGAGCACAGGAAACAACAAATCTATATCACCCAGAGTAAAAACTGGCGAATGCAAAACAGATTATATTTCATTGTAAAACCATGTTGCATGTATCCTAATGTCTGGAATCGACTGTTTAATAGTACTCACTTCCTGTCTTGAGAACGGGATGTGAACAAACTGTGATACGTAGTGAGCTTTAATATCATAGGCTGCTGCACCCGTTGCAGCATTAGCCGGAATCTCAACTTTGGGAAAAAATGTTGGAGGAATGTCTCTCCTAGGCAACTGAGAAGTAGGCAACTCCGAACGTTTACTAAGCAACAGAGCCAAATCGAGTGCTAAAGTGGTGGAAGTAGTATCAGATGTAAACAATCTCTTATAGATATTCAACAATTCTGCGGGACAACAAATCTTTTTCTTTATACATTCATCCTCCAGGTATTCTACCATTACCTGTAACACTTACCTCTGCATTTCTGGAGTATGCTGACTATACGTATCATATACTTCTACGGGAGATATCGACATATCTGAAATCCATCTAAGCGCATCCCTTGTGCAAATTCACGTTTCTTCACTCGTTGACTTACAAGGAGGAAGGAACAGTTTCTGCACTTAAAAAGCATCCAAACTACAATCATCTACTTCATCATTCCATAACCATTCTAACTCCCTTCTGAACTATAAAACCCTCTCGACATTCTCATGTACTTTCTCCACAGTATCCCTTGAATAAGCTAAAACGTTCAAATCCCTCAACTCTTGTGGGACATCTGTGTCCGTCAATCTGTTCCACATTACAGCAAAATGTATCCCCATCCCTTCAATGAAGACATTCTGATCGGGAATACTTACTAGATCAGAGAGTGTAGCTAAGACAGTAGTTTGTTCACCTTTCTCTATACATTGTCTAGTCCATGCATTCAAATCTCTCCTCGCCTCTTTGGAAACTGTGTTCCGAGTTACAATTTTTGATTCAACACTCGCTCCTTTATCAACTACTAGTGGAGCAGAACCACTTGGGAAAGAAAGAGTAGACAGATCCTGTACAACAGGTAGTGGAGACACTATCACTGGCACCAAAGATAGATCTATTGGAACCGTAAAAGTCGGTAAAGGTGGAGATACAGGCGGAGGAACAACAACAGGAAACGGAGCAATAGCTGGCGGCAGAGGAGCAACAGGAAAAACAAGAATTGCTAGGGGAGGAGAAACGACAGCAGGAAGAGGTAAAACAGCAGGAATAGGTACAGATGGAGGTGATGCAGTGGCACCAGGCATACGTTCATTTAAAAGTTTATCGATTAGCTCATCTGAAGCATGAAAATCTTTAGACAGATATATTTTCTGTATACCAAGTTGAAAAGATCAATCCATGTTTCTAACAGACTCTGACTGTTTTTGTTGATCATACAATAATACCTTTTCGGAGTTTGACATGTGTCGGCGTGCATGCTTCTCTTTACTGTTAAGTTGCTGCATAGCTTCCTTTTTCCAATTTTGTAATACATCAAATGCTGCAGGTCTAGCTTTTTTCTTTAATAATATGGATTCTAAATACTCTATTCGAGAAATCTCAAAACTACCATTGATTGGCCACTGAAATTCGGAAGCATGTCTAGTTTGTCTGTGCTAAATATCATTGAATACTATACTACCAATGCCATATTTACAGTACATAGTACATACCGGCGATCCCTCCTGTGGTGCCGGAAGGCCAAATTTCAAAGATTGTCTGTCTCTGCGGAATAACGCCCTGAAACAGGTAGACAATTTCCCAGGCATATCAGATTACTGGTGTTACCTGGCACTGATTGGGCTCGCAGGTACAATACTACAATCAAATATCAGGATACTTCGGGGGCACGTCTCACCTGATTCAAAGGACTAAGGGAGGTCCGATCGGATTACAAAGGACAACAAAAGACCCTCGTGGTTGGTGATTTCAGCAAAACTTCCCGCCTCGATATATGGACCCTTGTCAAGATGCCGTCTCAGACCGCGAGCTCACCGTCCAGGGATCGGATCGTGCAGTACTGTTGAGGTGTCATGTCTCATCCAAGAAGGGGCCCCCTTTTCTCACCGTCCTATCGCGGTCCGATAGCCATGTCAACTCTTCAACGAGGTGGCATCAATCTTGAGAGTCCCTATTCGGGCACCATCTGAAAGAACAAAGAAATATCGAGGCTGAGTACCACAAAGGAAATACACCAATCACGGGCTAAAAAGATTCACAGATTTTTTATTACTGTACAGTTTACAAAGCAAAAGAGATAGCTATCTGGCTCCCAACACCTAGCGATGTGTATGGAAAGTACCCCTTGTAGGTAGAAACTTTTTAGGAATATTATTTTAATATGTGATGTCATCAGTGATGTCATCAATGATATTTGTGATCTCATCTTTGATGTACTGGGTGTTAGTCTTAGCAATGCACGTAGATGGCGTGAGTTATGGTTGCTTAGCTTACGATCATGGGGGAATGTGCAGTGGTGATTGGTTGCACTGTGAAGTATAACATTCCTTTAGTGACATTTTTTTACTGAATGTAGATATATATGTATGGCAGGGAAGGAAAAGAAAGGGGCTAAACAAGTGATGTCATCATTGATGTCATCATTGACATTTGAGATGACATCTTTCATGGTCTGGGTGTTAGTGTTCGCAGTGCACAGGGGCGGTGGCAGGGTTGGGGTCTTAGTTTACTATAACTGTCGAATTTCAGGGGTTTTTTCGGTTTTAATTTGAAGCATAAAGGGGAGGTGGAAAGTATTTTTGTAGTGAAGTGTACAGGTTTTTGCTAGGGTAACTTAACCATAATGTCCCCTCAGCAAAGTTTTTTTTTTGTTGTAGTGAATTTTACTGGTTTTTGGGAGGGCAACTTAGCCATAACATCCCCTTAACAAAGTTTAATTTAGTAGGGAATTGTACAGGTTTTTGGAAGGTGGAATTTAAGGATGACATTGTGGCAATGAAGTTGTCGTGCAGAATATACACTGTAATCATATGATTTTGAGAGATATGTAGTGTAATGTACGTACTTGACATACATTTAACATAGAACATACAGAATCCCCTCCCTATTGATATTGGAAAGGGACGGACTGAGCGCCTGTTTGCGGATGGGGGCGGACAGGATCAAGATTACCCAAAGAGGCAGGGGGTAGCTGAAAATGTACTATTGTCTTACACAAAAAGTGTGCAACATAGAAAAAGGACATAAAGATATTATAAGTAGTAATAAGTAAATATGGAAACCTGAAGCTGGAAACAGAAAACGACACATTTAATAACCACGTAGAATGAAGAGGATGGTACCATCAAAAAAAAAAGGATGCCTCCAGCGTAATCACTTCACAGAAACTCGGCAGCCTGGAACGACAGTGGACGGACGCAGTAGAACGAAGGGAGATTACAGCAAAAGAGTGAGTGTAGGTCCGTTTTTGTTTATATGGGTGTGGTTTTTTTTGGTATGTGGTGCAGAAGTAACAATTTCTTTCTGTTGTTTTGACTCAGAAATGGCTAGTACTTTGGAGTGGCTGGAGGAGTATTTCCCGCATGGGGAAATGTCTGAAGACAGCGACAATAATGGTACACATTGCTCTGCATATGGAAAATAGTGACCAGTATTTTAGAGGCATTCAACTTATGTTTTTTCTTTCTTAACAGACCAGGAAAGAAAAGAGGAAAGGGCAACAAACGAGACAGAAGAAGACAGGATAAAAAGGATAGAGCAGAAAATTGACATATTAAAGGAGAATTTTAAAAGTTTACGGGAGTATGTGGAGGACTGTGTGAGTGGAAAAGTTTGTTACCATTGCCCCACCTGTACCTGCCCTGCTTCTCCATTCCCTAGTGACCCATCCCCAAACCTTCAAGAGGAAAATAGACGTTTTGATGAAATATCCATCCCTTCTTCCCCGCAAAAATCTGCTCCTCATAACCAGCCCGTGTTGAATCCTAATTCCCCCATACTTGTTTCAGTGTCTGCTTCCCCCGCTATTTCTTTAGAATGATGTGTGTGTGTGTTTTTTTTTTTTTAAACTTCTTTTTATTATAAGCGAGGCAGCAAAACACAGGCGAACAGTGTCAGGCAGTAGCAATGTGAAAAAGCAGTGTACATAGCGTAGGTATGCAGCGGTTACTACGCATGATGAAACATTCAAAGAACAAAATACAGTCACATCGTAGAAAAGGACATCAGGAAACTATGTCAGGGGTGAGACCCCGAGCTGGTGGGGGGAAGCGGGGGGGGGGAAGCGTCCTGAGTCTCGGCTAGGTCAGACATATAGGAGCGGAACCTGAGCCAGATGTTTCTAGGTCTGGAGTGAGTGGGTTGTAAGTGGGACCAGGCTTCCTCAGAGTCAGAGGCCCACGTGACCGCTCTCAGCCATTGGGCATGTGTGGGAGGCCAGGGGCGAAGCCAACAGAGCAGGATGGAGCGCACCGCGAGAAGCAGGCAGAGACCGGCTAGTTTCTTGGAGTCCCGAGTGAGGTCTGGGGGATCATGAAAGAGGCATACCAGCGGAGAGAGAACAATGGGGTGGTCAGTTACAGCGGACACTGTCGAACAAACAGCCTCCCAGAATTGTGCGAGGCGGGGGCAGGACCAGATCATATGGATGTAGTCGGCAACATCCTGGCCGCATCTGGGGCAGCTGGCAGGGTGGTCGACGGACATACGGTGTAGTCTGATCGGGGTGTGGTGAAACCTGTGAAGCACTTTGAATTGGATAAGTTTAAACCGGGAGTTGAAGGAAACCGTTGCGTGCGTTCGCATAGGTGGGCCCAGCGATCATCAGACATCTCAACACTGAGGTCCGCCTCCCAAGCACATCTCAGTTTGGCAAAATCTGGGAGCGATCTGGATTGTAGCATGGTATATAACCTAGAGATCTTACCCCTCGTAGGGCCGGGGGAAGTGAGCTCCTCAATGGCAGGGTCGTCAGGTGGCATTGCAGGGAATGTTCGGTAATGTCGCTTAAGAGTCCTGCGAAGGGATGCGTACTGAAGCCATACACTCCGGTCTCCTCTCAGGGGCAAGGGAAGGTCGGGCCACTCGACGAATATACCCTGGACAAACACATCGCGCAACAGCTCGAAGCCCGCGTCCGCCCATCGGCGAACCGTACCCGGTGGAACCCGTGGGACCCCAGGGAGAAAATTCCAAAGAGGGAGATTGCCATGGAAGGCATAGGCAGTCCCCGTCAGCTTCCACATCTTTGCCAGTGCAACGGCTGTGCAGGCAACCGGATTCTGTGAGTCCTGTGTCAAGGGGGCTGGTTGCAACACCAGGGAGCGGATGTCCCGGTCGATCACCGCAAGCTTCTCAAGTCGGACATGCGGGGGAGGATCTGTAGTATTAAACCAATAGGAGGTGTATTGGATTTGTGACGCCAGCCAGTATTTAAGAAAGTTAGGGGCTCCAAAGTCCCCGTTAGACATGGGAGTGGAAAGGGTCCCGATTTTAAGGCGGACCGCACCCGAGTGCCAAAGAAAGGAGTTCACGGTGCGAGTCAAGTCGCGAAAAAAGCCCACCCCCGGCCACAAGGGAATGTTAGCGAACCTGTAGAGCAGCTGGGGCAACACCACCATTTTAAGCAGACCTATCCTGCCAGCCAGAGAAATCGGGAGTTTGTCCCAGACCTGGATCTTAGCTGTCAAGTGTGTGAGATACTCCTGGTAATTTTCATGGAAAGTCAGCTCACGCTGGCGAGTCACCACCGTCTCCAGGTAGGTAAATGTGGATTGTGCCCATGTGAAACCGAGGGTGTCGAGGGGGGGAGAGGTACATTCCGTGAGCGGAAAAAGAATGGATTTCGAGCAATTCACTTTAAGGCCCGAGACCCGACCGAAACGGATAATGTCCGCAAGTATAGGGGGTAGGTTGGTGGAGGGAGAGCGCACAAACAGCAACGCGTCATCCGCATAGAGGGACACTATGTCCGTCTGCCCCGCGGAGCGAAGGCCTCTGTGAGCATGGAGTTGGCAGAGCATGTCAGCGAAAGGCTCAATTGCTATCGCAAAGACCAGGGGAGAGAAGGGACACCCCTGTCTCGTCCCCCTGGCGATCTTGAAAAGGGGGGAATAACGGTCGCCAGTGCTGACCCTTGCAACCGGCTCGGAATAAAGCAATCTGACCCAGGAAAGAAAAGAGGGGCCGAATTTACAGCACTCGAGGACTCGCCACAGGTACCTCCATGAAACCGAATCGAATGCCTTTTGCATGTCAAGGACAGCAGCCACAGCGTGTGTCTCGGGGCTGATTCTGTCAATAATGTTGAATAGGCGCCTCAGGTTCAGGGAGGTGGAGCGACCCGGGATAAAACCGGCCTGGTCCGGGTGGATAATAGATGGCAAGAAGGGAGCCAGCCGGAGAGCCAGAGCCTTGGCAAATATCTTGACATCGCAGTTTATGAGAGAGAGTGGGCGATACGAACCGCACTGCGAAGGGGGTTTACCGGACTTAAGAAGTACTGTAATTGTGGCCTCACGGAGAGATGGGGGGAGCACCCCGGCTTCCACAGACTCCTCCCAGAGAGCCAGCAAATGAGGGAGCAGTTGTGACTTGAAACGTTTATAGAACTCGACCGGGACACCGTCCGAGCCAGGAGTGCGACCCGACGATAGGGAATCGATAGCAACCGACAGCTCCTCCCGCGTGAGAGGGGAGTCAAGGGAGCCCGCGGTCTCCGGAGACAGAGTTGACAGAGGGAGGGTGTCGAGAAAGGAGTTGATCTCCGCCAGCGATACCTCATCGGCATTGGAGTACAGGGATTCATAGAAGGTGAAAAATTCCCTGTTAACCTCCTGTGAGGAGACCGCCATAGAGCCATCAGCTCTCTCAACCCCGAGGATGTGCGGGGACCCCGTCTCGTGTCGGATCAACCGAGCCAGAAAGCGGCCGGGGCGCTCTCCCTCCCCATACCTCCTTGCCATGCCAGGGTTATCAAGGAACCTCTGCTCACGGTCCGCAAGAGAACGGAACTTGTCCAGTTCCTCGCCGATGTCAGCCAGGTTACCCGGGGTGGAGTGAAGTGAGCATGTAGCCTCCAGAGACGAAAGTCTAGATTCACTGGTGGCAAGGTCTCTACGGATCGACTTAAGGGCCCAATTCTCCTTGGACAGCGCAATCCCTCTAATATAAACCTTGAATGACTCCCATAAGGTGGCCTGGGACGTTACCGAGCCCGTGTTGGTCTCGAAGAACTCTTCGATCGACAACTCAAGCTCAGAGCAGAACTCCGGGTCAAGTAGGGAAAGGGGTTTCAATTTCCAGTGTCGGAAGCGGGCGGGATCGGGGCCCCAATCTACGGTAATGGTGACAGGAGAGTGGTCAGATAGGGTTCTCGGAAGGATCATTAGTTGTGTTACGCTCCTAACCAATACGTTGGAGATCACCCACCTATCAATGCGAGAGTAGGAGTCGTGAACAGAGGAGTAGAAAGAGTAGATGCGAGAATCCGGGTAGAAGAACCTCCATGCATCCACCATGGCCAGACGGGGAAGGGAAGACAGTGCAGCGTAAGCCGCCCTGGAGAGGTGACAGGGCCTGGAGCCTGATCTATCTAGAGCTATGTCAAAGATCGTGTTGAAGTCCCCACCCCAAAGGATTGGAACAAGGGGGAAGCCATCGAGAAGGGAGGTGACCTGCACATAAAAATCCGGGTCATCGATGTTTGGGCCATAGATGTTCAGAAGAATCACTTCCTTGTGGTGCAGCATGGCGTGGAGCAATACATATCTACCCTGGGGGTCAATTGTCGAGGAGACGAGGGTAAAATGGAGGCTCTTGTGAATGAGGGTCATGACTCCCCGGCTTTGAGAGGAGTAATCGGTGAAAAACCTATGGGGACCCCAGGACTTGGCAAAACGCATGCAGTGTACAGAGCGGGCATGAGTCTCTTGAAGAAAGAGAATCTTTGATCCATGGCGCTCAGCCTGCAACTGAAGTTGTCTCATCTTTCTATAATTCCCTAGTGCCCGTACGTTCCAGCTCATAAAGGTCAGGGCACTCTCAATCACAGTGTGACGGTGTTTGGGATTAAGTAGAATGTCAGTGACCTAAGGGTCGGGTCCACAGTCCTACGACACCAGTTCCAGAGTGCCTCAGCACAGTCCGCCTTCACTGCCAGCGCTAATTTTCCAATAACAAAAACCCCAACATCACCCACCCCCACCCACACCCCCCCCCCCAAACAGAGGGATGATACGCCCCTCCCCTTGCAAACAAAACCAAAACAAAGGCATCAGCGCCTGGGGGTCTGAAGGCCTGACTGGCCGTATCGCTCCGGGTTGCAGCAGAGCAAGTAAATCATGAGATGCCCACAATGGAGGTGAAATGCAGATTGGACAAAGTTCTCGCACATAGCGATCCGGGCGGGCCCTGCAACTTGGACTGAGCAAGCAGGCTACGGGATGAAGGATCAACGTGGCCCCGGTACAGGAGGGCGGGGAGACCCATGCACCCCCCGTCGGGGACCTAGGATAACTGCTGAACCGAGGTCAGGGGAGAGGGATCAGCCAGGGAAGTGTTCATCAATGAATTTGGAGGCCTCTTCTGGGACCGTGAAGAACAACACCTGATTGGCGTGCTCTATGCGGAGCTTGGCAGGATAGAGCATAGCATATTTGATTGAGTGGTCTCGTAGCCTGCGTTTCACCGCCTGGAAGGTCTTGCGCTCCCGCTGGACAGCCGTTGAGAAGTCAGGGTAAAGATGGATCCTTGCACCGCCCAGTAATAGCTCACCTTTGAGTCTTGCGGCCCTGAGGAGGGCGTCACGGTCACGGTAATTCAATACACGAGCTATGATGGGCCGAGGTGGGGCACCGGGCCTAGGTTTGGCCACCAGAGCGCGGTGTGCCCGCTCAATTGCGAAGTGTGGAGAAAGCTCAGGCTCATCAAGGAGCGACAGAAGCGTGCGCTGACCAAAGTTCTCCATTGGCTCGTGGATTTCATCCTCAGGGACCCCGATAATGCGGAGATTATTGCGCCTCGAGCGAGATTCCAAATCTTCATTTTTCTTTTCCACCTCGAGGACCCGGTTGGAAAGAGCGACAACCTCGGTACGCAGGGCACCCAGCGCGTCCTCAGCGGAACCGACCCGCGTCTCGACCTCCAATACGCGGCTGTCAGTCCTCTCGATGTGGGCCTTAATCGAAGATATGGTGCCGTACATATCATCTAGCTTTGAGTGCAGGGCAGTGAAACCCTCTCGCATAAAATCCATCATATTCTGGGACTCCGGGGCTGCGTCAGGCGGGGCGGTAGAGGCCTGCTCAGCAGCCTCCCCAGGGGGTCTCCCCGCAGCCTTCGCGAACATATTGATGTAGCTCTGCTTCCTCGCACCCCCTTTGGTCATCCTGGCCGTTACGTAGATCGAGGACAAGGAAGGGGGAGAAGTGAGAACCAAATGCAAGTGTCGAGGCAAGTCCTCCAGGTCGCCGGGACCGATGCGAATACCGGATCAATGTAGGGGGGGAGCAACCAGTGAGCACACCCGGAGTCCAGGGGGTGAAGAGCAGGAGAGGCTATGACCCCTCTGAGGCTGGTGGGCGGGTGTTGCCGAGATTGGTGACTAAGAGGATGCAGCAGTCCCGAGCGTGCCCAGGCGGTGTAGGACACAATGACAGGTGCAGAACTCCAGAGAAGCCCTTGGGGGCAACAGCGTAGATTGTTCCCCGGCTCCGCAGCCCCAGGACATCGGCAGCACAAGGGTAGATTGGACGTGGAGAGTGCGCCGTGGCCCGGCGGGTCACGGCGTCCAGGGCGACCCAATAGGCCCCAGGCAGGAGTCGGGAGAGAGGCAGGGCCCGGGCAGGGGAAGGGGGGTCCGCGCCGCCAAGGGCCAAGCAGCAGCGCCAGCCCAGGTGCAGGGGGACCACTTGCAGGGTACAGCAGGAGCGAGTGACCAATCCGGGGCCGCGGCAGCCAGGCGCAGCCCCCCCCCACACACCCCCTACCTCTCGGGTGCTCCGGTATCGATGGGGCCCCTCGGGGCCCGGCCTGAGGGCCCGAGGCCGGACAGCGCTGGCGGGCCAAGCCGAAATGGAGGAGGGGCCGGCAGTCACCGACGATCCTGGTCGGGAGATGTAGTGAGAGTGAGGAGAGGCCCGGCCGGCCGCGATGATCCGGAGCTCCTCGCCAGGTGGGCGCCCCTCCCCCAGAGCGGCCCGCAGTGCCGCAACCTCAAGTCGGAGGAGAGCCGACACCACCGGAGCCGCGGGGCGGGGAGAGCGGGAGGTCGCAGCCGCTGATGGAACGGGAAGGCGCAGCCCCGTCCTCGGGACTCGCAGTGGCAGGACTCCCGAAGGATCGGGTGAAGTCCAGCAGGATCTCTGACAGCGTCGGGCGGAGCGGGACAGGATCGATCGCTCTGCTGCTCCGGAGCTCGACGTTCAAGCGGCCATCTTGGTTGCCGCGCAACAGCGCCCCCCGTGTGTGTGTGTTTTAAATGTTTTTGTACAGTACTTGTAGAGAAAGAGTTTGTGCTTAATTTTATTTTTTATTAAAAAAACTAAAATGTTCACGAACAGCGCGCCTGTTCGACATATCCGCAAGGAATGGAATGTGGGTGCTGTAAAGTCAGTACTCCTACCCTACTAATGTCAAGTAAGATGGAATTGATGTTTGACTGCACCATCTGTTGAATTTGTGCGTACATAAACAGAAAGGGGTGTCCAAAGGATATTACACCTCGCCGTACCGCTTGGAAGCGAGATGATACATGTTTGTAGAACACACCAAATGTCCGGAATGGGTGTAAATGAGCAAAATGAATATGTAAGAAGGACAGTATGGCTGTCTGTATCGGGCGCAGCCAAAATGGTGCCGTCCGTAGAACAGACGCGGTGGGTGGCAAGTTCGTAGGCAAACAAAATGGAGTTGTCCTAAGGACACTGGAACTGTCCGTACAGTGAACATAGCATGCGTGCACATGCGTAGTACAAACGTAAGTATAGCAAACATTGCGCCTGTCCGTAACTATCTGTCTCACTTGTGTCGCACTTTGAATTACTTTGAAAACCCGAACACTGTCCGCAGGACACTTGCGCGCATGCGCACGTTTAATTCTTTGCATTTGCTGTCCAGGGGAATTTCATTACTGGTGCAGATGTGTTGAGGATGTCATCATGTGACCGCACCCACGCTGAGCATGGGGACTAATTTGCATGGTTGGTGTACTTCTGCAACAGTACAAAAGAACTTGTAGACACAAGGCAAAGTATTGTAGAGTGTAAAAATGTAATTTCACATATCCCAGACAATAGCTGACCTCAGGACTTGCTGTGTAAAGTTTTTGTACCGCTGTGTAGGGATGAAGACGGTCACGAGGCACATCCCTCCACCCCTACAAATGCCCACACCCCTGAGCGCATCTTCATTGTCCTTCTAGCTATAGCAGATTGAGGTGTACTGCCTTTACTGCTCTAGTGACCAAAAGGAAACTAATCGGTATGGCTTCCATGGCTGCTATTGGATCTTTAGCCTCTGCACCACCCCCAAACCCGCCACCACCACCACCTCCCCAAGGGCCTGCAGAGAGATATGTGGGTATTTGTATTTGTTTTATTTATAACGCGCAAGCCATTAGGCCCGGAGGCAACAGGACGAGGATGTAGAGAGTGAGGAAGAAGAAGAGGAAGAGAATGAAGTGGAGGAACTCCGCACTAGGAGCACTCGGCGGGGGTCATGGGTGTGGCACTTGTTTTCCATTTATGGGAACGTACCAAAAGCACGTGCGAACCTTGTGAAGTGTAACCAGTGCGAGTTGGGGCTGAGTGGCAGGAGATTTGGTGTGTACAGTTTTGGTTCGACAACCATGAAGCGACACCTCACTTTGTTCCACACTGTGGACATTTGCAAGGTGGTGCCATGTGAAGAGCGTAGTCGATTGAGTTCCTCCACAGCATCCTCCGTGTCCGATCCTCCCACCACAAGAGACACTCCTGTGGGGGAGTACCTCTCTCCAGCTGCCTCACAAGCCATTTGCAATGCTGTTGACCGTTACCTTTCAAAGGTGACAGTAGTGTGCACGTATTGTGACGCAATACTCTGCAGGGGGGAGTTTTTCGAAGTGCTTTTGAGGCTGCAGTCAGAGAGCACCAGAAGATCTGCTCCTTACCTAAATAAAGCTCAGCCTAAATCTCTTCACTGTTCATTTGCCCTTTCTTATCCCCGTGGCTGGTGTCCCTTCCTTACCCTCCTTTGGCCTCTACTCCTAGTGTGCCGTGTGCTGTTAAGCAATAAAGGTGAAAGCAACAAACATTACAGAAAAGGCTCTTTTCAGAGCCATCTTTCTCAGTATAACAATAGATCTATGAAGTAACAGTCGTACACCCCCGGAGAGTTCTGAAAAAGTTTGCAGACAGTCGTAGGGGAAAAAAGGGAGGAGCAAACACAATGAAGTGTACGCTGGGAGTAAGTGGCGGCTCTGAAAAGAGCCTTTCGGTGGTGTGTTGTGTGGGTCAAAAACTGTGCATTGGTGAAAATGGAATGTCAGATAGGTTAGTGTGATTGCAAAAGAGGTCGCAATGCATTTTGTACATTGCGAAGAAAAATATGTGAGGTAGACTCCATTTCTGCTGAAAATGAAAGTGCTGCGAAACAAAATGTTTTCATTGTGGAAAGAGGACATGCCAACATCTCTTAAAAATGCGCACACAGCCTTATTCACATTGCGTCTCGCTTTCTCCATTTGTGGACCAAACGCAGAAGAACGCAGCCATATTTGTCTTTGGGCAATACAAGAAAAAAGTATTTGACAATTTAGAAACATGTCCATGAGCTTTGCGAGTTCTTCCTTCATTGCAAATTGCAAAGAAATTCCAGATACATGGCCTAAACTGTTTCTAAAAGTATATCTGGAGGACGCTCTGTCAGTAAAGTAACACAGAGAGGTAGCAAGTCCAGCCATCTCATGCCACGCACGCCATGCCAGCGCACTTCCACATGTGGAAATCCGAGATTTGTAAATAACCTGCAGCTTTCTGCATGCACCTTCAACCAATGTATCCATGAGTCTCCCAAAATCCAGATAATCTGTTTTCGAGCATGGAAAGCCATGGCTGTGTGGTCTCCTGTGAGGCAGAAGACGGTCTTATAAAGTACATCGGTCAGAACACACCTACTGAACTTTATGGACCAATCCCTAGCTCCCCTCATTCTCATTTACATACGTCTCCACCCCTGAATCCCCGGTGGTGATATGTGCTGGCTGCAAACTACCGCCATGTTCGCGGACATGTAGAGGATCAGAGCGTGACAACGGTACATTAAAGAGCTATTCCCCTTTTTCCCCTTTAAGGTAGGCTCTGAAAAGAGCTGTTTTTTTTTTTGGCCAGATACCGTACAGACATCTGATATTTTATGTATTATTTTGTACTTTTTGTCCTTGCTTTACTCTTGCAAACATTACAGAACCTTCTCTAAAGCAAGCCTTACGTTCCAAAAGAACATCACATTTCCAAAAGAAGATAGCGCAACACCATCTCCTTCAAAGTAACCCGCATTGCTTGGAGCAATGTTATTGTGGCAGCAACAAAACATACGAGCTTGTAGCATGAATGCACGTATGCCACGATTGATGATACACCTCCCGATGCTTTGATCTGTACAGAAAACAGAATTGTTGCTCCATTGTACTCTAGGGAGTAAAGCAGAAAAAATTACTTTCGTTGTTGGGAGGATGGTCATGAGTTCTTCAACCAACTGTGCCAAATCTGCCAACAAAGTATGTGAAGTCACGTATCCCAAATGGCAAGCACCGTAGTGCAAAATTACCACATGAGGAGTGGTCATTGTACGCATGTCTCTACAAACTTGCAGAATTGACACAGCATTGGCATCAGTGTCAGTGCTCAACACGACTTCCACTCCTCTCACATCGAAATGGTGTGCCACATGCCTACTCTCGGCGTAGTGTTGTAAGCCTTGCACAAAAATGTCTCCAAGCATCAAAACCCTGACCCTCTCCACCTCTGCCATCTTCAGTGTGCGCACCGTCTTTCAACACAAAAGAGTAATGTGAACATCTGATTGGCTGATGCCTACAGTCGCCTTTCCATGCAGGATTTGCTGTAGAAACCCGAATGTGACACGCCCTACCAGCGGACAAGCGTTGCCTACGTGTGGCATGTATCTCTTACCCAGTCCTTCCACCCTTTCTACAGCGGTGCCAAAGTGAGTCCCTCATTGGACACAACTAAGCAGTCGCACAATCATCCACCAATCACCTTGAACATCGCTAATTTTAACTCTGTCATCAACATTGCGCACTTCAAAATTACTGTTGATGATACTGAATGGAAGTTGCATATCATTGCAAAGCACCTACTTCACAAGGTACTGTGCAAATATTACGAATTTCTACGTCCAGCTCCATGCATGTGCACATGCATGAGTATAGAGAACAGGTACGTATATTTTAATCTGAGAACATGTGGAACCCTTATGATTTAATTTAGACAAAATGATGCCGCTAAATGTCCATAGGGAATACATAACAATGCTCCCCCTTTAAAGTGCAAGATGTCCGATTTGTCATTCACAAATCGCACGACTGCTTACTGTCGTCCGCATAACCTGTACATACGTTACAAGCATGCCTATTTAGGGCAGAACTCAATTTTGTATGGGAAAATGTCAGAGTTGTTTACTCTGTACGGCCTACAGTAATGCTACTTGCAATGTGATCGTATGAGAATAGAAAGCGCTCCCGATTGCGGTGGTGACATTTCCTTTTGAGGGTCTCCCGATTTTTCCGCATTGTGCATTTAATTTACAAGTAGAAAATGTTTCCCCATCTAGTACTATGACCTATCGCTTACAAACCTCTCTCCTGTGCATAGTACACTTTGTAAACAACAAGGCATTTCCATACCCTTAAAAGTTTTAGCTATTTTGAAGGACTTTCAAGTACCATATTGCAAGTACCATGCAAAGACTGCACAGAGTCAAGTGAAATGTACACGTGCACTGGGTTGAAATATGAAAGTTGAATGCTCTGACGAAAGAAGCACAATTAATGTATGCAGTATCATCACTGCTGCAAACACACAAAGTAATTGAGTTTCTTTTTTTGAATCGCTGTGAAGACTACTCTCCTGAGAATCAACAGCATCTACAGTGCAGACGACATATCCGAAGAAACCTGCTCATCTTGCACAAAAAAAGTAAGTACAGTACAACCTTTATATTGTAACTACTCCTGAAACAGGCTGCGTGTGTTATTTGTTTTATTTGGGCACCAATGTAAGCATTGATTTGTAAACCATTCTACCTACAAATACCCATTTATTGAACAAAGAATAACTGGCAGAATGGCTGACAAATCCCTGTATGTTTGGTACTCAAATAACATACGTAATCCTTAGAAGGTTAGATTGTGAAAAGAAATTGCTGTAGCAAGTTTTTGCCATTTTGATTATTAATATGGTTCTTGTCACAAGTAGGCCACTTTGCACTTTCATCTGAAGCACATTGTAGTGGTGTACAAACAGTAAAGTAGCCTTACCAAATCATTGCAGGTGTTCAATGACCGTTGACACACCATGACAAAGAGCTTCCCCATCAGACTCATGCACACATGCACACTGCACACATACATTGGACAACAGACCAAAGTATATATATTTTTTGTCAACAGACACCAAAGAATGCCTACCAAAAAGCAACTCCGTAGAAAGGAACGCAGAAGTAGAGCAAATAAAAATAAAGGTGTACAATGTAAGCATTCACCTGTTGTAGAGTTTGTACAGAATGTTGGTACAAACCAGCTAATGCAGTTGGGTAACAAAATAAAGGAAGTCTTAACTATCGAAAATGTACCTCCTCCATCAAAAAGTGTCACAAAACACAAAAATGCTGTCAAAAAAATGCCTACCAGTACAGCTAACAATGTTCCTAATAATCCTGACAATGTAAGAAGAACCCATAGTAAAAAAAGTATTTCAGCAAAAATGTTTCGTCACAGAGTCCTTCAGAATCTACTAAGAAGAGGACCGAAATCATCCTCACCCCTTAAAACCTACCGTAGAAAGTTAATACTACAAGCTCTCGTGGACAGTTCAATCCTTCTCAAAACAAAGTTGTTCATATTAGTGTTAAATAGGATGAAAGCACTAACAAAAGTAAGTACCAAACTACAAATGAAACTCAGCAATAAACGGAATGTGAACAAAAATAATTTCTTACATGTTTGTGATGGTGAATGGAGTCACACAACAACCACAGAGCCATATTTTAATAAAGAAGCATACAAACAAAATCAAACAAACACAATTGCCATCCATAGCAGTGGACGAGGGTATGAGAAAATCAATACTACCATTATGGAACAAGAAATACTGCTTACAAACCTATCCCCTGAAAACTCAGAATTACCTCTCGGTTCAGCAGAACCACACTGTCCAGTATACAACTGGCCGTGCACATCAATGTGCGCCATTCCAAACAAAGCTTTCAAATCTTTACGTCAGTTCCTCAATCAATATGTAAAAGGTAAAGATAAAAGTAAAATGAAAGTGCTGCAAAATATGGATATTTGTCCTGTGCAGAAAGACACAGGACTAAAAGGACATTCATTAGCCTGCATTTCTGGGCCTATTTGCAAAAGTACCTTCCATGATATCAAAAGAAAATCAATACATCATTCCAATGTAAGAAATTTAGTGTAAAAAATATACTATGCAAAAAGTCCAGCTTCAGAATTAGGCAATTTAAATACCACTGTTCTGCATGGTACACCCAAATACTTACAAGAAGAAATTGACCGTATTCAGAAAAAGTATTTTGGAAGTGAGAGCCACTTACAAAATGCAACAGTTTTAGAACATAGTAGCAACAATTCTGCAAATAGCAACCTTCTATTACACACATACAGAAAAGAAATAGTAAAATTTAAAAGGTCATCGGCTGAAGTAACAAACCCTGTGTGCGTGTTGCCGCAGAATGTTTTACAAAAGGAACACAAAAAATGTGGACATATCAGACAAAATAGAAGACAATGAAGACTCTAAATGGTTTGAATTAGCTTTGTACCTTTTAGCTGAAAACAAATATGAACTAACTGAACGCCTAATATGTTGCAGTTACTGTACTACAAAATTAGACAATTTGGAATTGTTTCCATTACCCAAAATCCTGCAACAGCTCAATTTGTATGAGAGCATAATAATTCAAACAGTTCACCCATTTCAAGCAATTGTACGCCTTCATCCAAAAACAGCAAAATTACCTTCCTCTGAATTGGTGAAAGGCATTTGTGGCAAAGTAGTTTATCTGCCATTAGATCTAATGGAAAATGTACACACTCTAGGAGTGGAATGTTCAATAGAGCATTCTTTAATAGTCTTGGAAAATCGAGTAACAACAAAGGACAAAAAAATTTGGCAACAATTAGTGGACTTACACAAAGTTAGACAAGCATTGCAATATCTAAAAGACAATAATGATATGATATGATATGGCATTTATAACGCGCCTATACACAAGTGTTTCAAGGCGCGATGAGGCAGGGGGGAACAAGGGGAGACAGACAACAATCCTACTAGGCCAGGTGTCATTCAGATCGCACAAGGGTAGAGGGGAAGGGAAAAGTGCAAGGGGGAAGGGAGACGGGAAAGTGCAGTACAGGGTTAGTAGAACAACAAGATAAATACTAAGGGCCAGCTGGTGGCAAGTGCAAGGTAAGTGCAGACAAGTGCTGGGAAGGGGGAGCTGTAGGGATACAGAGACAGTCCGGCAGTGCAGGGGTTGCCAGGGAAGCAGTGCAGGGGGAGAGTGGCTAGGCCAAGGACCGAGATCGGTGAGTGGCCTAGTTGCAGATTCAGTGCAGTTTCAGTAATTTTAGCAGGGGAGAGGGGGAGAGAAAGCGGAGGCAAAGAGGAAGGTTTTGAGGTGCTTCCGGAACCGGAGATGGTTCTCCTCAAGTTTCAGGGAGGCCGGAAGGCTGTTCCAGAGGGAGGCCCATGCTGAGGAGAGAGATCTGCCCCCAACTCGTTGCTAGGAGAAGCAGCTGACCCTGAGGGAGTTGGAGGCGGATGAGCGAAGAGCTCGAGAAGGAAGATATTTAGGAAGAGAGAGTTGAAGGTATTTTGGCCCCAGACGGCCTTGTGGACAATGCAGAAGGTTTTGAACTTAATCCTCACAGCCACTGGGAGCCAGTGTATCAATTGCAGTCCTGGAGAGATACAGTCCCTGGGCTTGAGGCCCAGGACAAGTCTCACAGTCCTGTTCTGGATGAGTTGCAAAGGGCGGAGAGTAGAGGCAGGCAGATTTAGATAGAGGCTGTTACAGTAGTCCAGCTTCGAGAGACCCAGGGCTCTGGGGGAAGGAGAGGAAAGGAAGGATACCTCTGAGGAGGTGTAGCTGGTAGTGAGACTTCTTAGAGATGTCAGAAATGTGAGTAGAGAAAGAGAGTGTGGAGTCGAAGATGACCCCGAGGTTTTTTGACATGCAGGTAGGAGCAGGAAGAGGGCCAAGAGAGGCCGGCCAGAGAGCTGCAGGGAAGGAGGGAGTGGGTGTGCCGATGAGTAGGATCTCAGTCTTACTGGCATTCAGGCAGAGGTCATTTGTGGCACACCATTCCTGGATAGCAGAAAGACAGTCAGAGATAAGGGAAGGAGAAGAGGAGGCCGAGAGTAGCTGAAAATGAGCTGAGTATCATCCGCATAGCACTGAAAGTTGGGGCAGAGAGCGGCGATGCGGTGGGCAAGAAGTGCCAGATACTGATTGAACAGCCAGGGAGAGAGCTTAGATCCCTGGGGGACACCACAGGTAGAGAAAAAGATGTCGAGGAAGGACCCCAGTTGGACCTGGGAGGGTCGATCAGAGAGGAAAGAAGTCAGCCACGCCAGAGCCTGACCAATGATACCCAGGTTATCACGGAGACGGTTGAGCAGGATGGTATGGTTGACAGTATCAAAGGCAGAAGAGAGATCAAGCAAAATGAGAACACATGGAGTGTTAGAGTCAAGGTTCGAGAGCAGGTCCTCACGGATGTTCAGGAGAGCAGTTTCCGTGCTTCTGGCAGCTCTGAACCCCGACTGATGGTCATGAAGACTACCAACAGATTCGGCATGGAGATTAAGCTGGGAGATGGCCAGTTTCTCCAGGAGCTTGCCCAGGAAGGGAGTGATAGAGATTGGGCAATAGTTAGCCGGCAGGAGGGGTCGGAAGAGGGTTTCTTAAGAAAGGGGTGCACAAGGGAGTGCTTGAGGGGGGATGGGAAGACTTCAGAGGTGAAGGAGTGATTGCAGAAGTCAGCCAGGGCAGGAGCTAAGGAGTCGATGTGGTCCTTGATAGTTTTGGAGGAACAGGGGTGGACCTGTTTTGACAAGACTTTCGTAGATCGGACTTGTCTCGAAACCTCGTCGGCAGTAAAAAGTGGAAAGGCAGAGAAAGAGGGAGGAGGGGTGACTGCAGAGGGGCCAGAGGAAGAGGAGGGAATAGAGGGAGGGAGGTGATAGGAGGAGAGCGAGGACAGGATGTCCTGAGTTTTTGAAATGAAGTGAGAGGCCAGTGCCGTGCAGAGGGCCTGGGAGGGGACAGGAGAGCTAGAGACTGCAGCAGGGTTGGCCAGCTCCTTGCAGATTTTGAAGAGTTCAGCTGAATTGTTAGATTCCGCAGAGATACAGGCTTGGATAAGGGCTCTCTTCTTGGTGAGAACAGAGAGCCGGTATTGCCTTTGGAGCAGGCGGCAGGCCAGTTTGTCAGAGGATGAACATGAAGCACGCCATTTCCTCTCTGCCACCCTGCACTTGCGTTTAAGGGTGACACGATCGGAGTCATACCAGGAGTTACATTTGGCTTTGGGCTTCAGGCGGATTCTCATGACAGGGGCAAGGATATCAAGAGTATCAGATATAGCAGAGTGGAGCGTGGAGAGGGCTGTGTCAGGGTGGGAGTCAGCCGAAGGGGGAGGCAGGGCGAGAAGGTGGCAGCGAAAGCCTCAACTGACACGTGCTTGGGTCGGATGACCGAGAAGGAGGGTGGCAGTGATGAGGGTGGCTTTGCCTGTGGGGTAGGGAAGGTGAAGTGGGAGGATAGGAGAAAGTGATCACTCCAGGAGAGAGGAGTGGAGAGAGGGACAGAGAGGGGAAGTTCAGAAGAGATCAGGGCATCAAGAGTGTGCCCTGCAGAATGAGTCGGCCAAGATGGGAGAATAGAGAGAGAGAGGGAGTAGCAGAAGTCGCAAAAGAGTCCAGAGGGGGGACAGGAGGCATCCAGGTGGATGTTGAAGTCTCCAAGAAAGAGGAGTTGAGTGGTTGAGGACAGGAGTGAAGAGGAGAGGTCCGCCCACTCGGAGAGGAAGGAGGAAATTTGACCAGGTCGCCGATAGATAGTAGCCACGGTAAGGGAATGGCTAGGGGACACAGAGAGTCGGCAGACAAGGCATTCAAAAGAGGAGTAAGTCTGCATAGGTGTGACAGTGGCAGGAATCCACTCAGGGACGATAAGGGCCACACCCCCCAGTACAGTTGGGTCTGGGAACGGAGAGGATCTTGTAACTGTCGGGTAGGAGTGTGTCAAAGCTGGTGACAGAGCTGGCCGTGAACCATGTCTCAGTGAGACCGAGGACGTCAAGGTCCAGTTCCTCAAGGAGGCGACAGATGTCAGACGAATGTTTGGCGGCAGAGCGAGAGTTAAGAGTGGCAATGTGGAGAAGGTTGCCATCCTTGAAGGACTTCAGGGAAAGGGTACAGATCAGAGGTACGCCCTGCGGAGGTGAAGAGGGAGCACAAGAGGGGGCAGGGAGGGAGGGTGGAGGCAAGGTAGCCGAGGACAGAGGAGGGGGGACAGCAGGAGAGGAAAGGAAGTTGATGAGGCGTGGGAAGCGTCTATCAAAGTGGTGGAGGTTGGCCTGAGGGCCTTGGACCAAGACGGTGCCATTTGCGTAGACATTAATGATGGCCTTAGAGGAGTGGAAGGAGGCCAAGAGGACATCCCAGCGGGTGCCACCATTAATGGGAGAAGAGGAGAAAGGAGAGAGCACAGAGACCATATGAAGGGTCCTTAGGTCAGGAGAAGGCACGAAAAAGAGGATGTCAGTGAGAGTTTCCTTTGAGGAGGCACTGGTGTAGGTGTCAGTGATAGGGAGGCCTGGGTTGGAGACCAGGATGTCCTTTTTAAACTTCTTCCTACCAGATTTAGTGAGGAGAGCAGGATAGTCGATAGAGAAGCAATTAGAGAAGATAGGCGAAATAGAGAGCACCATGAAATAGGAGGGGGGGAGACGGACAAGAGCAAGTGGACAGGGAGTGAGCAGCAAGCCCTAGTTACCACATTTCAGAACAACAGACAACACAATAATAGCGTATTAGGTACCCAGTGGAGAGGCCACCTAAGTGTGAGAATCCTGCGAGGGGAAAATAAGCCCTAGTTTACCACAAGTTGCAGAGCACAGTGAACACACAGTAAAAGCGTATTAGGTACCCGGTGGAGAGGCCACCTAAGTGTGAGAATCCTGCGAGGGGAGAAAAGCACTAGTTTACCACAAGTTGCAGGGCACAGTGAAGTGAAGGCATCATGCGAGTGAGGTGAACAGGTATAGGTGAGGTGGGCTGGGGGAGCAGGTGGAGCTAACAAGAAGGACCGGCTCCTTGCGTCCCCTGTGGGCACCTGCAGACACAGTGGGAGCCGCAGCCATAGGAGCCGCCCTTTGCCTAAGGGGCCCTTAGCCGAGGGGGCTGCCCAGGGAGGTAGATTTAAGGTAGGAGGAGGAGAGGAAGGGAAGGGGGTGTGGGCGGGCAGGGAGGCGGGAAGAAGGGAGAGGAGGACCAGGAAGTGGCTGCAGGGGGAGGGAGGGCAGGGGGCAGCACAACGCACACGGAGCGCAGGAGAAACAAATCAACAGTCCCTGAAATTAAATTTAAAAACACACTCACTGGGAAGCCCACTGGAACTGCAAGGGCAAGCCTCACAACGGTCACACAGGGCTATGGGCGGCCGCTCGATCCCGCTCAGCTCAACAATGAGTACTACAAGGAAATAAATATTGATGAAGTTTAAGGGAAACAACTGAAACAATTCAAGAGCCATCAGAAACTGGACAATTCGAACTTCTGGATCCAGCTACAGTATCCACTCTTTTGGACCATTACACAATTCATCCATTTCATTCCAATGAAAGCATAGATGATGCACTAGAAACTTACCAAATGCGACAAACCAAAGGGTCACAAATGAGTATTTGGGAAAAAAGTATAGAAGCATGTGCTTTTCCACTGCCATTTCCTACCGGCAAAGGTGGAAAATACGATGATAGACCCACTCAGATTGGGGCATCAGAATACCGCTCTTTACGAATGTATTCGCAAGATCCCAGATTTAGACAAAATGTGGAATACATATTCCACCTACTCTATGAAAGTGAATTAGCAACACTATGTTATGGAGTTGCACACATTCTTAAATCTGGAACCCACTTTCAAAATATGTCAGCTACGCAGTTAATACAAAAAGTACAGGAAAAAGATGATACTGGTTCAGACGGCACGGAGACGTGAGTTGCATGATCAGAAACCTTGGACCACCGACTTGGTTTGTTACGCTCAGTTGTGCAGAATATGCATGGGAAGATTTTCATGAGTTCCTACGCGTAGCAAACAGCATCAAAAACAACATAGATATATTAAGACCTGGAGAACTTTGCTCTCTAGATCCAGTTAATGTGTCAATATATTTCCATCATCGTTTCATTGCCATGCTACACTTTATTTGCAATAAAACTGTTCCTCCCCTTGGAGAAGTACAGCAAGAGGAGCACCACATATTCACATGCAGTTATGGATCAAAGGTGCACCGAAATTTGGGCACAACAGTGATAGCATTGTTTTGCAGTTCATCCAAAAATATGTCACTTGTGAAATAACAGACACATAGTGAGCTGCATGGGCAGATTTTACAATTTCAAAGACACAAATGTGGCAAATATTGTAAAAAACAAAGGTAATTACTACACCAAATGCGGCTTTGGTTTCCCAAGACCAGTTACAGAAACAGGGGAAGTAAACAACTTCATGTCTTCAGTTCGACATAGTGTTAAAGGTAAATCACCTAAAAACATGTATTACATTAAAAAGAAGGGAAGAATCAAAATATATCAATGATTACAATGCAATCATTGCCCTCTTATGGAATGCAAACATAGATGTGCAGTACATTGCAGACAATTCAACTGCTGTTGCATGATATGTTACAGCCTACTTAACAAAAGCAGAAAAAACAGAGCTTCAAGACCTCTGGGATGACCTAGCATCAGACAAAACATTATCACAGAAATTGTACAGGCTAGACATAGAAATGCTCTCTCATAGAGAATGTTGGGCCTATGAAGCAGCAGATCGTTTAACCGGCACTGCTTTGTATGGAAAATCAGACAACATAGTATGGCTCAATCTTGGTCCAGCAAAATCTAGAAAAAGAGTGCTAAAATCATAGAAACAATTGCCAACAATGGTCCCAACAGCCAGGACATTCTAAAAAACAATTTACTGGACACATACTATCCGAACAGGAGTACCACTCTGAAAAGCATGTGTCTATACCACATAGCTCAAAACTTTGAATACAAAAATAAAGTAAAACCCAATGAAATTAAACGTAGATATAGGGTGACCGATTGTGAAGGGAGCATAGTGAAGCTTACCAAACGAAGCTTAATTAATCATGTAAAATTGTCATTAAAAACTCCTCAACAAAAAGAACTACATTACATGTCTCTGTTACAACTTTTCAAACCATGGAGAAAAGAGGAAGACATACTAGATAACTATGACTGCTATGAAGATGCTTTCAAAGCAAATGAAAGCACTATCACCGATGTGAACTTTACGCAGTACAAAACAATGTTACACAATGAGCAGAAACAGGAAGAAGAACTTCAGGCCCAACTAGATAAGGAATCTTCCGACAGTAGTCAACCTTCTGTAACAGGAAGTCAAGAACCACTATGACAACCACTAATAGCAAATGAGGCTAAAGTAGCTATGGCAGAAGTAGAAAACACCATGTATCAGTATCAAGAAGATACAGAAGACTTAACTGTACAACAAGCAAAACTTAACAACGATCAGCACACCATTTTTGAAGATGTAACAAAACAAATTGTACATGGTGTACAACACGAAAATAAAGAATGTACCTGTCAAAATTACAAACCTATACTGCTGTATGTCAGTGGTGAAGCTGGATCAGGGAAAACATTCTTAATCAAAATCATCAGCAAGTTCCTTCAACAATTGACAACAACAAACTCTCATCTGTTATAACGGCCCCCACAGGTTTAGCTGCCTACAACATAGGCGGTGTGACTTTACACCGATTACTACTGCTTCCAGTAGAGCATCAAAAAAAATTAGACTACTACAAACTTTCTGCAGAAGCTGCAATGGAATTACATAGAGTATTGAAACAAATGAGAATGCTACTAATAGATGAAGTGAGCATGGTCTCCAACCTAATGTTGGCTTTTATTCATCTCAGATTGCAATAAGTACTTAAAAATAATAACGGACAACTCTTTGCAGGGAAACACATTATCATTTTCGGAGATCTTCTACAATTGACACCAGTGAAAGGTGAACTGATTTTTAAAACCTTATGCCACAAACTCTGCCGGAAAACTGTTGGTAGCATATGTAATGTTAACCTTTGGCAACATTTCCAATACAGAGAATTAACTGAGAACATGCGGCAATCTGCAGATCTCACTTATGCCAACATTTTAAAAAGTATTAGAGTTGGTGTATTATCGCAAGAAGCACAAGTTGTATTGAAAAACCGGCATATACATGCACTTTATGGCGATAATGCATGTGCAACTGATGTTATGGAACAAATAGCGCACAAAAATGTAAATTGTGTGGCCTTAATGCCAACTCTTGCAAGCTGTTTCAAATTCAATGAAACAATGTTAAAGAAAGAAATGCAATCAATAATGGAAATTAGCGCCACAGACAAACTAGATGTACATGGTATGACAGTACCCATGTGTGAGCAAGCCACAACAAGTCTAAATAGTTTAGAAAATGCAATCTCCAACTCAGCTGGGTTGGAAAAAATATTGAAATTATCCTTAATTGTCAAGTAATGCTTAAACGTAACCTTGACGTAGAGCAAGGGCTAGTTAATGGAGCACTGGGCACAGTTGTTGCCTTTCAATCATACCCACGTGATAGCAAAATTCAGTTTGTAAATATTCGCTTTGAATACGTTTCAGAATTGAAAAGGATAGGGCGCTTAATTGCTCGATTCCTTCTCTTCAAAGACATGTATGTACGTAGAGAGCAATTTTCTCTAACTCTTGCATATGCAGTTACCATTCATAAATCCCAAGGTCTTACCCTAGACAAAGCATTGATAGATATAGGAAACACAGTGTTTAAGGAAGGCATGAGCTACGTAGCATTATCACGCTTACGTATACTTGATGGTCTATTGCTAATAAACTTTGATTCAAGTAAAGTCAAAGCTGATATTCCTTGCATTCTAGAATACAATAGATTGCGTTCACTGTACACCCCTCATCTGAAACAATACCCTGTTCCAGATAAAGTGAAACGTGGTAAAAGAAAAGTAAATGAAACAGAAATGCAACAGAATTCAACAACAAATTCCGCAAAGAAAAGAAAAGAAGGTAAAGTTTCATCAATTGCCGCAAACATAGAACAACCTATTAGGGAATGTAAACCAGGGACGTCGGCACAGAAGCAACAGAAAAACCAAAAAATGCACTCAGATACAGAACTGGGGTAAATTGCTATGCAAATGTAGCAATGAATATTCTATTTCAATTGCCACCAATTGTTAACAATATTTACCTGCACAGTACAGACCAATTGTGTTTGCAAATGTTAGTGCTGCATAGAAATGCAACAAGCAATCCTAACAACACATACAGTGTTCATGGAGTAAGGCAACAATTGGACGACTGTGCTGGAATGGTGAGATTCACTATGAACTCACAAGACGATCCACAAGAATTAGTATTGGAAAACAAAAACATACCTGTAAATGAAATCTTCCAAATTTCGTACATTTGGAAACATACATGCACTCTCTGTAGCAAAGTGATACAGGAAGAAATCCCAAATGAGCAATTTGTGTATGTTTCCATACCAAATTGTGAGAGCATTCCATTTCAGCAACTTGTACAAAATGCAAACCATGGCAGATTATGTAGTATTTGCAATTCAGACAATCGCTCCACCTTACTGATACAATCACATAGTGCCTACATAATACTTATACGTCTACGTTACAATGCAGATGGCACCAAAAACAACTGCAAACTGACTGGATTCACACACGGTAAAGTGCCACTTAGAAAGAAAACCTTTACAACAGTAGGAATAATCTACCATGCAGGAGCTACAACCAATGCAGGTCACTACACTGCATACATTAAAAAGATTCTGGATGGTTCGAATGTAATGATAGCATCCATTATTCTAAAGCAGAGATTGCCAGCTAACCTAACAAATGCATATTTAATGTTCTTAAAGCCACCATTTATGAAACAATGTGTACTTCAAGATTGTCAACAAATTATGTGAAAGACTACAAACAGTTAGAATACGCCCACAGGTATCTAACTACCCAACAGGATGGAAGAATGACACAAATAAATAATTATCACAAATCGTTTGAAACAAATGCACAGGTAGAATACGCCTACAGGTATCTAACTGTTGTTAAAAATGGGCAGGAAGGCAACAAACATAACATTGATCAAAAAGATGAAGGAAACACTCAAAGGAAACAAGGAAGTAGTTAGTACCATAGGAACGAACATAGGAAACAAAGTTTTTTTTTAATCCAACAAGGATTTCTTTTTCCCCAGACCCAAGGATTAGAAAAGCAAACACAGAAACTGAATGCAATGCACAGTACACTGGTTTGTAAACTAAATTGAGGGTAAAAAAAAAAAAAGGTTATCTGTCTATTATGCAATGTAGTACATTTTCAAAAAATGCAAACACTAACACACCTTTTTCTTTCATCACAGAAATGGAAAAAGTGATACTTTGCCAAGTACGGTAGCCACTTAAAAATGGATGTTAATTCTGAACAAAGTAAGGAGTAAGTGTATTGGTAGTCATTTTCTACACATGGGAGTCTACACGTCTAATCTATGGTACTAATATGCTGCAGTGTCTGTAGGCTGGCCCTTGCATCTTCGGTGAGTAACCTACCACCTACGCCTTACGACCAAGATACAAGGAGTATAGTTCCTATCCACAACCATTGCTGCATATCAAAACCATGGTCCTTGTAAATTAGCTACTCATAAATTTACTTTTCGGACCATCGTCTGCAGCCATTAAGCTAAGACACTATGGCGCCAACACAACTTATTCATTACATCCCACCCATATTCACTTATAACTCCACTTCTTATGACTTCAGTCTTGAGTGCATGGGCTTTGGCCATGCACCCAAGAGTGCAGGTTCTCTCCACAAACACCTCAGTGATGTGTTGTAGTGGCGGTTTTTCTATAGGTGTGATATCCTTCAGTGCTTCTGACCAGAGGCTTCACTCCTAGCTGTATGTCCATAGATCTTACATGGGATGGGTGTGCAGTGGCTTGCACATCTAGTACTTATAACGTTGTCCAAAGGCCATGCACCCAAGACTGGACGTACTCCCCACTAGTTGCCAATCGAAACGCAATACTACGAGTGTATGCATGGGTGGCACATGCTACGGTGGTTGTGGCCAGGGCCTAGAGTTTTGGAAGTAAGGCCTTTGGATTTCGGCCGATGGCCATGCATCCAAGACTCTAGACCCTGGCCACAACCACCGTAGCATGTGCCACCCATGGCGGCGTACCTAGAAATTCAATAACCTTAGGAAAAAGTATAGCAATTACAGCATGCTGTCAATTTCAATATTCCCTAACACCACACATGTCCTTACAACAGTAACAACTTAGGAAAAAGTATAGCAATTATGGCATAGGGCCTCATTAGGACCCAGGCGGTAAGGGGTTTACGGCGGCGTAAACAGCGCCGACCCTTACCGCCTGATTCCGAGGTCCCTTAGCGCCATGGAGGATTTAACACCTGCTTTTAGCAGGTGTTAAAATCCATGGCGCTAAGGGACCTTGTTGTTAATTACGCCACCGTAATTTACAGTGGCGTAATTAACGCCTTCCCCACTCCCATTATGCCCTATGGGGCAAAAATGGGAATGGGGAAGGGTAAATGGGTTAATGGGGACTTACCGCCCCGCCAACCTCGGAATGGGGCGGTAAGTCCGCCAACCACCATGGCGTAAACGTAGTTTACGCCATGGTGGTAAAGGTACGACCCAGGCGGTAACTTACCGCCTGGGTCGTAATGAGGCCCATAGTGTCAATTTCAATATTCCCTAACACCACACGTGTCCTTACAACTGTAACAACTTCCCTGTGCACTGCACGGGCTGAAATACTGGCCTTATTGGACCCCTCATTTTCTGTGCATGCAAGGAGGCCATACAACATACCACATTAAGAAGATCAATCCACACAACTTGCCAATTGAAACGCAATACTACAGGTGCATGCATGGGTGGCACATGCTATGGTGGTTGTGTCCAGGGCCTAGAATTTTGGAAGTAAGGCCTTCGGCCTTCGGCCGACGGCCATGCTTCCAAGACTCTAGGCCCTGGCCACAACCACCGTATTATGTGCCACCCATGGCGGCGTACTGATGAATTCAATAACCATAGGATGCATCCAAGACTCTAGGCCCTGGCCACACCAACGTAGCATATGCCACCCATGGCGGTGTACTGATGAATTCAATACCTTAGGAAAAAGTATAGCAATTATGGCATGCTGTCAATTTCAATGTTCCCTAACACCACACGTGTCCTTACAACTGTAAAAACTCCCCCGTGCACAGGCTGAAATACTGCCCTTATTGGACCCCTCATTTTCTGTGCGTAGAAGGAGGCCATAGAACATACATCATTAAGAAGGTATTAGTGTATTATTGGGTGCATGACCCAAGAGTGCAGGGTCTCCCCACAACCACCTCAGTGATGTGTGGTAGTGGGGGTTATTCTGTAGGTGTTTTATCCTTCAGTGCTTCTGCCCAGAGGCTTCACTCCTAGCTGTATGTCTGTAGATCTTACATGGGATGGGTGTGCAGGGGCTTCCACGTCTAGTACTTATCACTTTGTTCTTGGATGCATGGCCTTCGGCCATGCTCCTAAGACTGCACGCACTCCCCACAACTTGACAATCAAACCGCAACACTACGGGTGTATGCATGGGTGGCACATGTGGCAGTGGTTGTGGCCAGGGCCTACAGTCTTGGAAGTAAGGCCTTCAGCCTTCAGCCGACGGCCATGCATCCAAGACTCTAGGCCCTGGCCACAACCACTGTAGCATTTGACACCCATGGCGGCGTACTAATGAATATAATAATAACCATCAGATAAAATAATGCATTCACTGCATCTTGTCAATTTCAATGTTGCCTACCAATACCTGTGTGCTTTCAACAGTTACAAGTTTCCTGTCCACTGCATGGACTGAAGTGCTATTGTTATTGCACCCCACATTTACTGTGCGTACAAGGTGTCCATAGAAATTACATCATGAAGACCGACCCCCAGAACAAATGCATTGATCACCCATGTCTTACTGTCTGAACCTTTCCCAATGCTGTGTGACATAGCAAAAGAGTTTCATGAATAGAGCATTTGTACGCTGGTTGTTGCTCCACTTTCAGCGGATCCAAGATGTCGGTCACATCCAAACAATCTGACGCAGAACACGTCTTGCAGCAGCCAATGGGCAGAGGCGGCGCGTGTCCGCGGTCATGACGCCAGCCCCTTAGCCAATCGGTATCTTGTTCGTGGACCGAACAGGGAAGTGTGACCGCGGAGCGGACATAGATATCACTAATTTTTTCAGACCTACTTTTTGATAATTATAAAGAAAAATACTGCACGGCTAGTCACCAAATACACAAAAGCACGCTTTCTGGACCAAGCCCCTGTACCTGCCGCAGATTTCGTCAAAATCTGTCCAGCAGTTTGACCTGTAGCCGTGCACAAAGTTTTTCCCCAATTCAGTCTATGGGAAAAAAAGACGTTTTGGGACCCCCTATAACTTTTGCCCCCTGCACCAAACATTTCCAGAGTGACCCATATACTTTTTTTGGAAAGTTTGGTGAGGATTTGTCCAGGGAGAGCGAAGTTATAAACCACCCAAAAAGTGATCTTCCTATGGAAACAGCAACTTAACCATAACTACACGGCCACATATATATATATATATATATATATATATATATATATATGTATATATATATATATTCAGTAAAAAATAATAAGAATCCCTTGTACACATATTTCATGAAAAGTACGTACACATGTGATGTCATCAGTGATGTGATCAATTACATTTGTGATGTCATCTTTGATGTAGTGGGTGTTAGTCTTAGCAGTGCACGGTGGTGGCGCGAGTTATGGTTGCTTAGCTTACCATAACTGGCGAATTTCAAGGGTTTTTCGGTTTTACTTGGAACCATAACGTCCCTTTAACAACGTTTTTTCACTGAATTTCATAGGTTTTTAGTAGCGCAACTTAACCATAATGTCCCTTTAACAAAGTTTTTTTACTGAATTTCATAGGTTTTTAGTAGCGCAACTTAACCATAACGTCCCTTTAACAAAGTTTTTTTACTGAATTTCATAGGTTTTTAGTAGCAAAACTTAACCATAACATCCCTTTAATAAAGTTTTTTTACTGAATTTCATAGGTTTTTAGCAGCGCAACTTAACCATAACGTCCCTTTAACAAAGTTTTTTTACTGAATTTCATAGGTTTTTAGTAGCGCAACTTATCCATAACGTCCCTTTAACAATGTTTTTTACTAAATTTCATACTTTTTTATTAGTGCAACGTAACCATAACGTCCTTTTCAATGGAGGAAGACCACTAGCATCCTAGGTTCTCAAAGTGGGAACCCGGGGTGGTAAAAAAAAGATTTTTCTTCCCAAACCGGGACGCCGCAGGCAGGCGTCCCGGCATAGGAAGGAAAATCTTTTACCAAGATGGACACCAGGGAAAGGGAAGGCAGGGTGTATTAAGAGAACACAACAGGGCATCGGCGGGGGGTCGGGAAGACCAGGAGAGAGACACGGGGCATGAGCAGGGTGTGGAAAGAAGGGAGACATGGGGCATGAGCGGGAAAGAAGGGAGACACGGGGCATGAGCGGGGGTGGGGCGGAAGAAGGGAGACATGGGGCATGAGCGGGAAAGAAGGGAGACACGGGGCATGAGCAGGGGGTGGGGGGGAGAAGGGAGACACGTGGCATGAGCGGGGCTGGGGCTGAACAGGGGAGACACGGGCCATGAGCAGGGGGAAAAGGAGGGAGGGAGATACGGAGCATGAGCGGGGGTGGGGGTGAACAGGAGAGACACGGGGCATGAGCGGGTGTAGGGTCCCGACCCCCGCTCATGTCCCGTGTCTGCCCTGTTCCAACAGTGCAGACACGGGGCATGAGCAGGGGGTGGAGGGGAAAGAAGGGAGACACGGGGCATGAGCGTGGAGTGGGGGGAAGGAAGACACGGGGCATGAGCGGAGGGTGGGGGGAAGAAAGGAGACACGGGGCATGAGCGGGGGGTGGAACAAGCGGTCAACAAGGGGCATCATAGGAGGGGAGGACAAGAGGAAGACACGGGGCATGAGCAGGGGGTGGGAGGGAACAGGAGGAAGACACAGGGCATCAGCAAGGAGTGCGGGGACAGGAGGAAGACACAGGGCATGAGCGGGGGGTGGGGCGAACAAGAGGTCAACAGGGGGCATCATAGGAGGGGGGACAAGAGGAAGACATGGGGCATGAGCGGTGGTCGGGGGAAACAGGCGAGAGACACGAGGCATGAGCGGGGGTGGGGGGATACAGGAGACAGACACAGGGCATGAGCGGGGGGTGGGGGGCAACAGGTGAGAGACATGGGGCATGAGCAGGGGGTGGGGGGAACAGGAGACAGACACGGGGCATGAGCGGGGGGTGGGGGGACCAACAGAGAGACATGGGGCATGAGCGGGGGGTGGGGGCAACAGGAGAGAAACACGGGGCATGATCGGGGGGTGGGGGGTACAGGAGACAGACATGGGACATGAGCGGGGGGGTGGAGGGCAACAGGAGAGAGACAAGGGGCATGAGCGGGGGGTGGGGGGGTACAGGAGACAGACACGGGGCATGAGCAGGGGGTGGGGGCAACAGGAGAGATACACGGGGCATGAGCGGGGGGTGGGGGGTACAGGAGACAGACACGGGGCATGAGCGGGGGTTGGGGGGGCAACAGGATAGAGACACAGGGCATGAGCGGGTGGGGGGAACAGGAGAGAGACACGGGGCATGAGCGGGTGGGGGGATCAGGAGACAGACACGGGGCATGAGCGGGGGTGAGGGAACAGGAGACAGACACGGGGCATGAGCGGGGGGTGGGGAGAACAACAGAGACAGACACGGGGCATGAGCGGGGGATGGGGGGGTACAGGAGACAGACACGGGGCATGAGCAGGGGGTGGGGGGCAACAGGAGAGATACACGGGGCATGAGCGGGGGGTGGGGGTTTACAGGAGACAGACACGGGGCATGAGATGAGCGGGGGTTGGGGGGCAACAGGATAGAGACACAGGGCATGAGCGGGTGGGGGGAACAGGAGACAGACATGGGGCATTAGCGGGGAGGGCAACAGGAGAGAGAAACGGGGCATGAGCGGGTGGGGGGAACAGGAGACAGACACGGGGCATGAGCGGGGGGTGGGGGGTACAGGAGAGAGACACGGGGCATGAGCGGGGGTGAGGGAACAGGAGACAGACACGGGGCATGAGCGGGGGGTGGGGGAACAACAGAGACAGACACGGGGCATGAGCGGGGGGTGGGGGGCAACAGGAGACAGACACAGGGCATGAGCGGGGGGTGGGGGGCAACAGGAGACAGACACGGGGCATGAGCGGGTGGTGGGGGGAACAGGAGACAGACACGGGGCATGAGCGGGGGGTGGGGAGAACAGGAGACAGACACGGGGCATGAGCAGGGGGCAACAGGAGACAGACATGGGGCATAAGCAGGGGGTGGGGGGCAACAGGAGAGACACGGGGCATGAGCAGGGGGTGGGGAAAACAGGAGACAGACACGGGGCATAAGCATGGGTGTGGGGGACAACAGGAGACAGACACGGGGCATGAGCGGGGGGTGGGAGGAACAGGAGACAGACACGGGGCATGAGCGGGGGGTGCGGAAGACCAGGAGAGAGACACGGGGCATGAGCAAGGTGTGGAAAGAAGGGAGACATGGGGCATGAGCGGGAAAGAAGGGAGACACGGGGCATGAGCGGGGGGTGGGGCGGAAGAAGGGAGACACGGGGCATGAGCAGGGGGTGGGGGGGAGAAGGGAGACACGGGCCATGAGCGGGGGGAAAAGGAGGGAGGGAGATACGGAGCATGAGCGGGGGTGGGGGTGAACAGGAGAGACACGGGTGTGGTAGGGCCCCGACCCCCGCTCATGCCCCGTGTCTGCCCTGTTCCAACAGTGCAGACACGGGGCATGAGCAGGGGGTGGAGGGGAAAGAAGGGAGACAAGGGGCATGAGCGTGGAGTGGGGGGAAGGAAGACACGGGGCATGAGCGGGGGGTGGGGGGAAGAAGGGAGACACGGGGCATGAGCGGGGGTGAGGGAACAGGAGACAGACACGGGGCATGAGCAGGGGGTGGGGTGGGGGGCAACAGGAGAGATACACGGGGCATGAGCGGGGGGTGGGGGGGTACAGGAGACAGACACGGGGCATGAGCGGGGGTTGGGGGCAACAGGATAGAGACACAGGGCATGAGCGGGTGGGGGAACAGGAGACAGACATGGGGCATGAGCGGGGAGGGCAACAGGAGAGAGAAACGGGGCATGAGCGGGTGGGGGGAACAGGAGACAGACATGGGGCATGAGCGGGGGGTGGGGGGTACAGGAGAGAGACACGGGGCATGAGCGGGGGTGAGGGAACAGGAGACAGACACGGGGCATGAGCAGGGGGTGGGGGAACAACAGAGACAGACATGGGGCATGAGCGGGGGGTGGGGGGAACAGGAGACAGACACGGGGCATGAGTGGGGGTTGGGGAGAACAGGAGACAGACACGGGGCATGAGCAGGGGGCAACAGGAGACAGACATGGGGCATAAGCAGGGGGTGGGGGGCAACAGGAGAGACACAGGGCATGAGCAGGGGGTGGGGGGAACAACAGACACGGGGACGGAGCAGAGGGTGGGGAGAACAGGAGACAGACACGGGGCATAAGCACGGGTGTGGGGGGCAACAGGAGACAGACACGGGGCATGAGGGGGGGGTGGGAGGAACAGGAGACAGACACGGGGCATGAGCGGGGGGTGGGGGGCAACAATAGAGAGACACGGGGCATGAGCGGGGGGGGAACAGGAGACAGACACGGGGCATGAGCGGGGGTGTAGGGGGCAACAGGAGAGAGACACGGGGCATGAGCATGGCGTGGGGGGAACAGGACACAGACACGGGGCATGAGGGGGGTGGGGAGAACAGGAGACAGACACGGGGCATGAGCGGGGGGTGGCGGGCAACAGGAGACAGACACGGGGCATGAGCGGGGGGTGGGGGGAACAGGAGACAGACACGGGGCATGAGCGGGGGGTGGGGGAACAGGAGACAGACACGGGGGCATGAGCGGGGGGCAACAGGAGAGATACGGGGCATGAGCGGGGGTGGGGGGAACAGGAGACAGACACTGGGCATGAGCGGGAGGGTGGCGGGAACAGAAGACAGACACGGGGCATGAGCGGGGGATGGGGGAACAACAGAGACAGACATGGGGCATGGGTGGGGGGTGGGGGGCAACAGGAGACAGAAACGGGGCATGAGCAGGGGGTGGGGGGGAGAGACACACGGGGCATGAGCGGGGGGTGGGGGGATGGGGAGAGACACACGGGGCATGAGCGGGGGATGGGGGAGGTGGAGAGACACACGGGGCATGAGCGGGGGGTGGGGGAGAGACACACGGGGCATGAGCGGGGGTGGGGGAAGGGGAGAGACACACAGGGCATGAGCGGGGGTGGGGGGAGGGGAGAGACACACGGGGCATGAGCGGGGGTGGGGGGAGGGGAGAGACACACGGGGCATGAGCGGGGGGTGGGGGGGAGAGAGAGAGACACACGGGGCATGAGCGGGGGTGGGGGGAAGGGGAGAGACACACAGGGCATGAGCGGGGGGTGGGGGGAACAACAGAGACAGACACGGGGCATGAGCGGGGGGTGGGGGGCAACAGGAGACAGACACGGGGCATGAGCAGGGGGTGGGGGGCAACAGGAGACAGACACGGGGCATGAGCGGGGGGTGGGGGGCAACAGGAGAGAGACACGAGGCATGAGCGGGGGGTGGAGGGGAGAGACACATGGGGCATGAGCGGGGGTGGGGAGGAGAGACACACGGGGCATGAGCGGGGAGTGGGGGGTGTGATGGGTGACCCTCACATGTGCATGGCCCCTTTAAGGGGATGTGTCCCCCCCACGTGTATTGCCCCTTTAAGATGGGCCATGACTGTGTCATGGCCCGAGCTAATAAAAGGAGCTCCTGCAGGCACATGAGTCAGAACGGCTGCAGACTCCCAAAGAGGAATGACTGAGTCTGTGTCTCATTATTGATGTAGGCCGCAGGCCTACACGTGGAGGCACAGGCCTGCATGCCCTGATGCCGTGGGACCAGCATGCCAGGATGGCAGCCGATGTCTGCACGGTCAGGGGCCTGGCAGGCTGTGACCCCACCTCATGGTGCTGATGTCCCATAGCACCAGGGGCCCTGCTGGATGTCCAGCGCAGGCCCCAACCCCCACAGATAGTGGGCCTGTGTCGTGCTCCCAGAGATAGCACCCAGGGGCGCCTGCCAGACGGCCATGGCAGGCGACACCCAACAGGGGGGAGGGGGGAGACACTTGGGGCATGAGCGGGGGATGGGGAGGAGGGAGAGAGACACACGGGGCATGAGCGGGCGGTGGGGGAGGGAGAGAGACACATGGGGCATGAGCGGGGGTTGGGGCGGTGGGGGGAGGGGAGAGACACATGGGCATGAGCGGGGGGTGGGGGGGAGAGAGAGAGACACACGAGGCATGAGCGGGGGTGGGAGGGAGAGAGACACACGGGGCATGAGCGGGGGGGAAGAGACACACGGGGCATGAGCGGGGGGTGGGAGGTAGGGGGAGAGACACATGGGGCATGAGTGGGGGGTGGGGGAGGGAGAGAGACACGGGGCATGAGCCATGAGCGGGGGGTGGGGGGAGGGGAGAGAGACACGAGGCATGAGCAGGGGGTGGGGGGAGGGGAGAGACACACGGGGCATGAGCGGGGGGTGTGGGGAGGGGAGGGACACACGGGGCATGAGCGGGGGGTGGGGGTGAGGGGAGAGACACACGGGGCATAAGCGGGGGTTGGGGGGGAGGGATAGAGACACACTGGGCATGAGCAGGGGGTGGGGGGAGGGAGAGTGGCACACGGGGCATGAGCGGGGGGTGGGGGGAGGGAGAGAGACACACGGGGCATGAGCGGGGGGTGGGGCGAAGGAGAGAGACACACGGGGCATGAGCGGGGGGAGGGAGAGAGACACACGGGGCATGAGCGGGGGGTGGGTGGGAGGGGGAGAGACACACGGGCCATGAGCGGGGGTGGGGGGAGGGAGAGAGACGCATGCGGCATGAGCGGGGGGGAGGGAAGAGACACACTGGGCATGAGCGGGGGGTGGGGGGAGAGAGAGAGAGACACATGGGGCATGAGCGGGGGGTGAGGGGGAGGGAGAGAGACACATGGGGCATGAGCGGGGGGTGGGGGGAGGGAGAGAGATACACGGGGCATAAGTGTGGGGTGGGGGGAGGGAGAGAAACACACGGGGCATGAGCAGGGGGTGGGGGAGTTTGTATGTCAGGAGACAAACAAAAACACGGACATGAGTTTGTGCGGCAGATCCCGCTCCTCAGCCCTCCGCTGGCCACCGTGTGCGATGGCGTGAGCGGGGGGCTGGAGGAACAGGGGAGACACGCAGCATCAGCGGGGGTGGGGGGGACAGGAAGGACACACGGGGCATGAGCGGGGGTGGGTGGGACAGAAAGGACACACGGGGCATGAGCGGGGGGATGGGGCAGACACGGGGCATGAACGGGGGGTGGGAGGAACAGGAGACAGACACGCTCCTGCTGACCTGACAAAGCCTCTCATGCAGGAAAGAAAGATGGCGGGCATCTCTGAAGCCAGACGCACTTCACGCATTCACCGCATCCAATGAGAGAGCACGTCAGATGTCCGTGGACATCACGCAAGCCCAATCACTGTCCTGTCCGCGGAGCGAACAGGGAAGTGTGTCCGCGAAGCGAACACAGATATCACTAATTTTTTTTTACCTACTTTTTGGTAATTTAAAAAATAAATACTGGACGGATTTTCACCAAATTTGCAAAAGCACACTTTCGGGACCACGCCGCTGCTCCTGGTCCAAATTTAGTGAAAATCCGTCCAGCGGTTTGGGCATTAGGCGCGAGCGAAATTCTTTTCCCATTCAGTCTATGAGAAAAAACAGAAATTTTGGGACCCCCCCTATAACTTTTCCCCCCCTGGACGAATCCTAACCAAACTTTACAAAACAAAGAGAGTGGGCCATATACTTTTTTTGCAAAGTTTGGTGAGGATTCGTCCAGAGGGGGCGAAGTTTGTGATGTCATCTTTGATGTCCTGGGTGTTAGGCTTAGCAGTGCACGGTGGTGGCGCAAGTTATGGTTGCTTAGCTTACCATAACTGGCGAATTTCAGGGGTTTTTCGGTTTTACTTGGAACCATAACTTCCCTTTAACAAAGTTTTTTCACTGAATATATATATATATATATATATATATATTCTTTCAAAACGAAAATAATGCCCTGAAACAAGGCAAAATCCAACGGGTTGCACTCCCAAGAGCAGCTGAGGCATGGAATCCAGTCTCAGCAAGGAAAAGGCATGACAACTAGTCCACGCAGCACAATGTTTTCTTTATTTATAAAAGGTGCAGCAGAAGGAAATTCCTGGATAACAAAACAACGCAATTCGCGGTACACTGACCGCTTGTTCACGTAGGCAGGGAATTACATGGAAGAAGGACTCCTTATGAATGCTTTAAAACCTCTATGATACTAGTGCATAGAATGTCCCCATTCACAAAGGAATACAATGTGGTGAACAAATGGCGGCCATCTTATAACAGTAAAAGAACAGCAATGCATAGCGACATGAAGTGCATTATATAAGTGAAAACTCACCACAATCATAAATGCATTAAACCAATGTTGTATGATTCAAAATATGACAGCAAGTGCGCATATATATGAAAAAACACACACTTTTCTCTGGTAGTAGCACTACAAAAAACCATCAAAGGGTGTAAGAAATTATTCAAGCACATAAGATCCTGTTACCTTCTTGTTAAAATCAAATAATCTTTATTTTAACATAAATGTGCAACACACAATATTGTGAGCCGGGGCAAATGCTGCTGCTACCCACATGACAGACAAGTACTAAAAAGACACTCACCCTCCTGGGTGGACTTGCACCATGCGTTCTGCCCATTTACTGAGCTTCGTCAGGCTGTTTTGATCCACATAGGCATCAAACACTAATAAATATAAGCAAACAAGCCACCAAGGGCAGCACGCTCCTCCCCCAAGCCATGAGTATGTGTTTTTGTATCTTCAAAGTCAGTGAACAGTTCGGAAGAGCCCTGTGATGTTCGCGAACATCTCAAATGCTTGGGGGGCATCCATACATATTTTTGCATTGCAGGGTTGGTGAACAAGCAGTTTTTCGATGGCGTATAACTTTGGTGCAACTCAATGAAACTGCATGACATTCTGTAATATATTTCTAGATCTGACCTTAAATGCTTCTACACCGTTTGGTGCCGTTTTGCAAAGAGGGAACAAAATTAGTGAGAGGGTCTGCACAAACGTTTGCAAAAAGATTTAAGAATGTTTTTGCAAAGGTCAGTGGGATTTTGTTAAGAAGGGGCAACATTAGATGCGGGTTTGAACATTTTTAAATGGTGTATAGCTTTGTTGTCATTTGACTAATGTGTACAAAAGATTTTAAAAAGATTATAGACCCAGCCTTGAATGTTTGCGCAAAGTCTGAATGGATTTTGTCAAGTGGGAGCTAAGGTATATGACTATTTTATGTATGTACATTTTGACACTTAAAACATGGACTATTTGCAGTAAAGTCGGACTGAAGCATGGTTTTGCAAATGTGTCTGTCTTTCATTTTTTGAAAAGTGTCTTAATGTAGGTACAAAAAATAGTGATCTACCTTTGGTGACTGAGGTATAGCCGGTGGCCATGGGCAGTGGCCAGATTGTCTGAGTCATGGTCTGTGGCCATGGGCAGTTACCAGATTGTCGGAGTCATGGCCACAGGCCATGACTCGGACAATCTAGCTACTGGTAATGACCACGAGGGACTGGCATTGGGATTAAAGTGGGCATGTGGTAAGGTTTTTCAAAATCGGTATAGGTTTGAATGGGAAAAGAAATTCTTCCTCTGGCTAAAATTCTGCCTGTCTCTACAGTCCGAAGTGCTGCACAGGACTGCATCAACAGATCGCCATGACTACCGCTGCATACACTCTGAGAAATTGCTAATCAGCAGACAATTACCGAGCATGATGAACCAGGTGCCCACGTGCTCACCAGGTCATGCCTTCAAATCATTAACCACCCTTATTTTTGACAATACCGGGACAAGATATTGGGATTGCATGCCGGACTCATTTCCACAACCCTGCAGCAATGACTGATAATGCACATGCTTTGAGAAAGACCCTAGAGAGTCAAGACAAGTGTTGTCTGACTTCTAACAATAAATATAGCACCAACAATGGTTTTACAGACTGCTTTATTATGACAGAAGTTACTTATTGAATAACCTGGCACTCAGGTGAACAGGGCTCACTCTCCTATTTGGAACCTAACTCTTGAAGAAGGAAGGGAATCTTCACAAAAGAACCCCATCACTAGCAGCAGGGTAATCTGTTTAAAGTACTAAATAAAGCTTAGTGTGCTAACTATTCTACCACCTTGTAATCACTTGATAATCATGTACTCTGATTTGATTGTTGTGGCTGAAGCACTAGGTTTGAATGGTAACAAATATTCTGCTTGTAGCTACAGCCTGAAGTGCTGTTCTGAATTACACAGATCTGTGTGAGTAGCATCAACAAGGACCTGAAGGCATGCTTTTTCAAATTTGTATTGTGTTTTATTTTTCCAAAGTGTCCACATGTAAGCACCTATAATAGTGATATAAGTTTGGTGCATGGACAATGGGCCTGGCCCTCGGCAAGGAAGAATGCCTACTCTGATTTACTTAAGGTGTTGCACAGGTGTTAAATCTAAGGTATGGGGCAGTGTTTCTCATGATCCTTGATAACAGTTTCAAAAGCAATTCCCCCTTGCAGAGTGGTGTGTTTCAGTATGTAAAGAGTACTGCTGTCTTCGAAAGGTATGGATCAACAGCCTCTTTTAATGCTTGCAAGGTAGCTGGTGGGATTTTGTGTCCCACAGAAGTAGGCTTGTCCATGATTGAGTACAACGTTGCACTCAGTGCCTTTCACTTTGGTAGCATTAGCCTTTGGTACATTCCCAACAATGGTAAAGAACTGCCACACCCATGATTCTCTCTTTGTGATAGAGGTAGGTACTTCCTCTACCTCATCTTCTTGATCCTCTTCAGTGTCTTTTGAAGTATTTTGCTTCTTTCGTTGTGTAGGTCTTCCAGCTGGTGGTGGTGGTGGCTCTTGGGGAGGAGGGATGGGGATATCTGATGGCATTTTTAAAATAAATAGCAGTTTTTCTAATATTCTTCAAGGTTTGTGCTGTTGCTAGATTGTTAATGGACAATGAATTAGAATAGGTGTAGGACCTGTACATTTTGAGCTTCAAAGTTTCGAGATGAGCTGAAAAATGTAGGTCCGAATTGTTCATGAAGAACCGGCCCATTCGTGAAGTGTAGATGCGTTCGCAAACAAGTCATCATACCGCGCACGCGCGTGTGGTCCCATGACACTGTACGGAAAGTCTGCAATTATGTCTTATGTTCCCGAACATCGATGAACACAAAAACAGAGGAAAAAGTTGCAATAAGTATATAGAAGGTGTTAAAAATTATGCTAGAAAGTGGGGAATGGCAGAGTTTTAAGGTGAACCTTTCTAAATTGGACAAACATGTTGCTATATTGGGGTAAGTAGGATATTAGTAATTTGTAGCAAATTAGGGTGCACTAGTAAAAACCCATGAAATTCACTGAAAAAAATGTGTTAAAAGGACGTTATGGTTATGTTGCACTAATAAAAACCTATGAAATTCAATGAAAAAACATTGTTAAACGGAGGTTATGGTTACAAGTAAAACTGGAAACCCAAGAAATGTGCCAGTTATGTTAAGCTAAGCAACCATAACTTGCGCCACCACCATGCACTTCTAAGACTAACACCCAGGACATGAAAGATGACATCACCAATGTCATTGATGACATCACAGATGACATCACATATCTGGGCCACTTGTTTTTGATTACTGGCATGATTAAGTTTGTTTTTTGTTTTGACTGACAATGAGAATGTCTAAAATGTCTATAGTTATAGGTTCTGATGGAATGCCCCCTTGGCTTTGGACTTCTTGCTATGCAAACTCCTATTATGTAAAAAGAAATGGAATACGTTTTTCTGTGTGAATTGTCCCAATAAATGCAACCGCAGTCTCGTTGTCTCACCATCGTCTCGTGTCTCACCAAGTACCGGACAAGTACTGTTTGCTGCCGCCGCCTCGTTGTTCTTTTTCCATTGGATTTGCGATCGTGGCTCTTTCTGCCTGCTGACTTCCACAGACTCGCTACAGCGCTTAAACATTCCCAGGAGGATGTCCTTCACGGGTGCACCAGCGTGCCTGACTCCAAGGTCCTTCCTGTTGTGGTGGACACGCCCCCCTCTGACGAGTCACGCTCGCTGCGACTATAAATACCTGCAGTCTCGTGCACCCGCACCGCGCACCAACTACCGGACAAGTACTGTTTGCTGCTGCTGCCTCGTTGTTCTTTTTCCATTGGATTTGCGATCGTGGCTCTTTCTGCCTGCTGACTTCCACGGACTCGCTACAGCGCTTAAACATTCCCAGGAGGACGTCCTTCATGGGTGCACCAGCGTGCCTGACTCCAAGGTGACTGTTTATTAGTTTAGCCCGGTGCAGCACATAGCGTGCTCTCCCCTCTTTGTGTTCTACAACTCGTGTGTTCACCGAGTATCCTACGACTTGTGCTCTTGTGCTCTTTACAACTCTTTACAACTTGTGATCTGCACACACTGCCGCTCTACGGCTTGTGTGTACATATTTGTGCACACGTGTTCTGATACCCTGCAGTTTTGTGGTTCCCATTGCTAACATTGCCCTTTTGTGTTTCCTTGCCTTTCCTTGCAAAGGTCCTTCCTGTTGTGGTGGACACGCCCCCCTCTGATGAGTCACGCTCCCTGCAACCATAAATACCTGCAGTCTCGCGCACCCGCGCCGCGCACCAAGTACCGGACAAGTACTGTTTGCTGTTCGTGGTGTGCGGCGCGGGGTGCGATACTGCACTTTGGGGAGTTTGTTTCTGTTCACATTGAGAAGTTGGCTGAATACCAGGTGGTAAGCATTGTTTTGACCAGGTGGAGCTTGGTGGTGTTTGTGCTTTAAAATGGTTAAGAAATTGCGAAATGGTAAGAGATGCCTTAACGGTTCCCCTTCAACTTTATTTGAAGGCAATATGTCAGATGAGGAGTCCATTCACTAAACAGTAAATCAAATCAGGAAAAAGGGAAAGGACATAATTGAGAAACCGAGTATTAGCCCTTACTTGAAGTCACCAGTAAATATAAATGTGCCCATTTCACCTCTGTTAGAATCAGAAAAAGTTACAACCGTAGAAACTGAAAACGAAGTAAACATAGTGGCCCAAATTCACAGGGAGGTGCTTGGAAGTACAATCTACCCACTTAAGTTAATACATAATGTACCCATTACTGATAGCTCAATATTGGGAGCGGTAAATGATGATATGTCGTTGGTTGCGCCAGTTGTTCTAGCCGAACTTCATAGTAGAACGCGCCTCTCGAATGGGCCCTCAACACCTGCTGCTGAGTCAAGGGGCCTTAGGGAACAAGTTCACTTTCATGCAGCTATAGCAGAAAATTTAAACCAATTAAAAGAAATGCAAAAGAGCAAAGGAGGATGGGGGCCCGGGACCTTAAACACTCTGCCAGCTCACCTGCTCATGAGAGTCAATACAACCCCTCTGATATAAATTATCCACATTTACCAGTACTGGGTTGCGATCCTATACCAGCAAAAAATAATTTAGTAAAATCTCGCCAACCAAATTCATCATTTCCGCTATTTCCACTGGAAGAGACTCTAGTGGATTTAAATCCTCAACAATTACAGAACTTTCCTGTCTTGACTAGGATACTGAATTTGCTAGACAAGGGGCACAAAGTTACGCATGGAGCGATTGGTGCTCTGAGCCTAGCAACATTGGAAATCAATTCAAGATTGTGTAAAATAGAGGGTTTTTTGATGGCTCAGGAAAAATGCCACATATTTTGGGCCGAGCAACACTTGAGCGAGAAACGCTTCCATACTCAAAAGTTGGAAGCAATAGCAATAGAGATTAAAGCTGGGAATTCATATAACATGACATCTTCAGCCTCCCAAATTGAGTATGTGGAGTTGAATGATCCTACTGAAACAAACACAACAACCGATGTAAAGATTGCAAAAGCAAATCAGCTTCCACCATATGTGGAGATAGCGAGACTGCAACATGAAAGAATATTGGCGTTAGAGAAGATTGTCCTTGCTGCAAACCTAATGCCTCCAGAGAGGATGTCAGAGGTACTTAATAAAATGGAGGTGCCAATACTAACTCCAGTTACACATACTCCTGATAGTCCTTCTGTGCTTACGGATCTGATTGATTTGAACTCTGAGATCATGCAGAGTGGTCAGGAATGTATTGGCAATTCAACTGAAGGAGGAAATGGTACTCACAGCACATTTTTTATGTCCCGAAAAGCTAAAAAATTACATACTAAAGCTTTGAAAAGACAAAAAAATGCAAGCTTCCAAAATCCATTAACGCAAGCAGGGCCCAAGATGAATCATAATAACAAAGAAAAAAAACAAAAAAACTCTGAGATATTGGAAAAACAGAATGAAAAAAATCACAAACAGCAAAAAAAGAATAACAAAAGTGTTATTAAGGAGGACAACAACATTGATATAATGCAACTTAACATCTAAAGTCAGACTGTTTTGGGTATAACCGATAGGCCACAAAAACTCGTCTTCTCGAGCATTGAGGAGAGCGCAAAAAAAATATACCAGATGAGATATTAAAATCTAATATTGCAAACATAAAAGATGACAATGCGTTATTATCACCTATCCTTATACAAACGCAGCTACAGCGCTTCTTTGAAAAAATAGACAAAAAAATTAACTGATCTAGTCCAAAAACCACAAAATATTGCAGATATCAGTGCTGACTGTTATATTGTGAATGCTGTGCCGGACAGAAGTACTCACAATGTGATTAGTCAAGCTGCGAATGAAGTTGTAGGCACTCAGGATCCTGATTTTACTAAGTCCCAACCCATGAAGGGAGCCCCAGATATACAGCAAAATTGGCAGTCCATATTACCATCCCCTTCTCTTGACGGAGAGTGTGAGGATAAATGGTCATTTTATAATACCTTGGGGCCCGAAATGAAATTGGTAATGGGATGGACGTTGGATCCAACGAAGGTAGACAAACCCAACTTAAATCGTACATCATTGATGAAAGTTTTCCACCAAATACCTGCATTGCGCAACTTAGTGTCTAACGTCATAGATTGGGTTTGTTTACCGTATGCATCAAACGGTCGTATGTTATGCAAATACCAGAACACTATTATTGCTGCGCTAATATGGAAACATACACAGGATTTCCAATTGCTTGGTTATGAGTTATCATTGTTTAACTCACTGGAAAATGCCACACTGTTTGTTGAGTATCAGCCACCTGCGCCTCTTAACAATGCTTACATTGAAGATCATGATAACCAATTTGCAACCCTGCATGAAAAAATCAGATTGCAATCTGAATCTGTCGCGCAAATTGCGACAAGCCTGGCATGGCTTGAACCACTGATGAAAACTTTAATAGGCAATATGCCAGTTAAAGATAATCAATAAAATGATGCAGTGGTTATAAATTCTTGGAATTGCTGTGGTTTTAATAATCTTGAGAAATGGTTTCAGAACACACTGGTTGAACAATCACCAGCAATAATCATCTTGCAGGAAACCATGGCAACCCAAGATATTTATCTAGAAGGTTATGTAGCTTTTTATTCTCATGCGATAAAAGGTACTCAAGGCCGTCCATCTGGCGGCCTTGCGATCCTGGTGAGACATCTATATTATTCTAAACTGCTGCAAATCTATTCATCTTCAGATATATTGGTGGTGGAAGTGACATTCAAGGCTAGGGTGCTTTCTCAACTGATTATAGTTGCGCTGTATTGGAACCCAGCGATAATAACCTTAGACTCTATTATCGAAAAAGTAAACTATGTTCTTTTACAAGTGGCAACCGACGCTCCAAATGCACTGATCATTATGGGTGGCGATTTTAACTCAAATCTTAACGAAATAATGTTGAAATCAGATATAGTATCCCATCATGAAACATTGGCTCTTGAAAGGGGGCAAATATGGAGGATCTTTTGAGCGACTGGAAATTGCAAGTTGTGGCCTTTGAACAAAAAGTGAACGCATACACCTGGGCTCGTGGTAGAAAACGCACAACAATAGATTACTTAGTAATTTAGAACTCACTGGCTGAATTTGCTACAAATTGTAATATTATTCAATCGCATCTAAGCGATGATTGCATCTTGGAGTGTCTGTTTAAGTGTAGTCTACCAATGTATGAAGCTAAGCCTGTATTGTCATTGTTGGAGATCAATCGTAAGGCACTTTCCATCAGGTGGAATGCTAGTTTAAATAGGCAGCTAAATTATCTGGTTAACAGAGACAAGGTAAAAACTAACGTAGAAATGTTGTCCAGTTTTGATCTTACCGCATGGGAAAAAAAAAATGTTGGAATGATACGTGGCCATCTTGACACCTTGGTGGCTCAACAGCTAAAAAGTTTGATTGCAAGAAGAGCTTTAATACAGAAATTGCATTAAGGAAAAAACAAAAAAATATCGAAATCCATAAACTGTTGAAATCATCCATCAATATAGGAGGTTATGCAACCGAGAAAAAAAAAAAAATTCTTACAATTTATAGAAATGATGTCAAACCAACCAAAAAATTATCCAGAACCTAATTGGTAGAAACTCAAGGGAAATTTGGGCAATATTGAAGGATCCACTATTGAAAGGAAAACCGGATCTTTGCTCTTCAGTAAGCGGAGAAGTATGGTGCAAAATCTATGAATCCAAATATGCTATGCCACAGAAATTCTGTGGGTTAAAAACCGTGCATCTGGCTATAAATCTTCCCTCTATATGTCCTTGGGGATTGAATGACATCATCTCTATAATAGTAAAGCTAAACCTTCTAAAGCTGCTGGGCCGGACGGCATTCTACCGTGCGTCATAAAGGACGACCCGAAACTATGGGCAAAAATCATCTTAAGGAGGTTGGAATGTATATTTAAATCAAAGAAAGTACCCGAGTCGTGGTTATCCGCGATTATAATTCCACTACACAAAAAGGGTCCTTTGAACGACCCCTCCAATTTCAGAGCCATAGCCCTAATCGACATTTCTGCAAAGATCTTTGCTGCCCTAATATTGAAGGACTTAAATGATTTCATCTTAAAACAGAAAATTCTTTCGCGGTTTCAAACCGGCTTTCGCAAAGGTATGGGCACACAGTTGAACGCAACCCTGTTGGCACACTTATTGAAAGTATCTAGAAAGAAAGGCCATGGGCCATTGTATATGGCACTCGTTGACATATCCGGGGCTTTTGATTCTGTAATTACACAACAGTTGTGGCAAAGGATGCAGGACATTCATATTCCACCGCACTTGATAGCTATGATCATAATGTTGCATTCTAACACAAGTTACAGGATTAAGATCGATAAGGAAGGCTCGCTAACACCACCCATTTTTACCTATATAGGCGTAAAGCAAGGCTGTAACCTTGCAGCCTCATTGTTCAACCTGTATCTATCTGAAATAGCTTCAATTTGGTCAATGTGTAACTCATTTGCGATCAAACTAGGGGATCTTTCTCTTGGATTGGAAAGCTTTTGCGGATGATTTGAAAATGTTTGATCTTACTCCGTTTGGGCTGCAAAACAAACTTGAATGTCTATTGGAATTCTGCGAGAATCGCAACCTCCAGCTAAACCCGAATAAATCACATATATTGGTATTCTCAAAAAAACGAAAGATTGTAAGATACCAGTGGAAAATAAAGGGTCTTTTGATTCCACGTGCTCTAGGCATGATTTACTTGGGGTATAATCTGAACAACTCTGATTCAATTGATAAATGGCATAAAAAAATCTCAATCAAAGCGATGCCATTGATCGCACAAATGAAATTAATTTACTCAAAAATGTGTAATTTCTCCATGATTCCATTGATCGATTTCTACAAGCTTAAAGTGGAAGCAATTATCATATACGGCCTAGACCTGTGCTATTTGGAAATTGGTTCTATATTAAACAAAATCCAAGGAAAAATATGGAAGAAAGTTTTACATTTGCCTATGTCATTACCAAATTCTATTATTATACATGAATTGGGACTGACATCCTTAGCTACCAAACATCTATGGCGCAAGCTTGCGTCTCATACAAAAATCCTGGACCCATTGTCAAATTCCCTTTATGAAGATCTTGGAAAAATGCTAAAAAAGGGTAATCCGGCTTCGGTAGGAGACGAAGGGAAAAGGTGTGATGAAAACCTTGAACAATTATTCATGGAAAGGGAAGATCTAATAAAACGTCCTCAGGTTGTAAAGGCAAAACTAATACAATATGATTGGGCAGCGAACTCAGATAAAATTGGGCTATACAATTCACACAAGGAGTATGCAAAATTTTGGCATAAACAGTCACCATTATTGCTATATTTGAGACAGTGGCCCTCATTACGACCCTGGCGGAATCCGGAAAACGATGGCGGAAATGCAATACCGCCATCGAATAGCGCTCGGTGCGACTATGACCCGTCACCGCAAAGTACGATGCCATTAGCGACACCGTAGTGAACGCCAACGCCAACTGCACCAAGCACGCGCGCGCGCGCCATGCCAAACCGTAAACACCACCATGGCGCAAGGGTACGCCAATTCCGACCCTAGCGAACATGTACCTAACGCCATCAAGCATGGCGGAATGCACCATTCCGCCATGGTGAGAAGTACGGCATCGCGAATCAACCGTAAACGGCCCCACTGAGTGCCCGTACACCGCTCCCTGCCCACAAAGTACAACTCCCCGTAGGTGCAATGAAGTCACAATGCAACCATTGAAATGTACAAGTCACCCATGCATGCCAACGAACAAAAGAAACACAACAGGGGCCAATGGGAGCTGCAGGGCACAGATGGCACGAATACAGAAGCCATCCCAATGGACATGACCACAGTCCCCCACCAAGAAACGCACGCAAACACAAGCACCTGTGACCAGCAATATTCCGAAAATCACATCATTCCACCAGTCCACCTGGCTGACCGGCATCTGTTACACAAAACCCAATCCCCGCCCCTGAGCATGACAACATTCAAACTGTCATATTGGCAGCCCCCATCCCTGACCTCACGGGCTTCGTAGGCAAACGCGCCCAGTACAGTACCACGCAACTAAACTCCGAAGCTGGAACCCAGTGCAGATCTCCTCACAATACATCGCCCCCCAAATAGGCATATGCCACATCACTTGCAAAGAAGAACGCTACACGGGCCAAATCAGAATAGAAATTTAATGCACATCAAAATCACCAAGCCCATACAGCCATCAGGCCATGAACTCCAAAACACATTTCACCATTGTGGGCTGCATCCGCAAGAAATGACCAGCCACTACTTGTGTGACGCCCTGTTCCCTCATGGTACACAGAGCCACATTCACGTACGAAAAGGCAACATGGAAGCGCACAGAACCGCAGGGCCGTCCCAATGGGGAGGCACTAGTCCAGCTGAAAGGCCGAAATGTTGCTCCGAGCCACTAGTACTGCGTAAGGGCATGTGGCCCATTGGCGATCGTCCCATAAGATCGTAATGCTGCTCCACTGATTAACACGAAGCAGTAGGTGTCGGGAGTAAAACCCATCTGCAGGAGTGGCATACAGATGGCAGTGGCAAAAGGGGAGGAGATACCTGTCAACCAGAAGAAAAGAAAAAGAACAGAATGGCCATCAGTACTACATTCCAACAACTCACTGCAATGATCACACTAAATCCACAGCCATATGCATGCTAGCCCACTCCAAAGTATCATCACCACCCCAAAACCACTTGCGACTCATAACTATCTATATCGAGGTGTAAACACCATCACAAACGAGTGTACCTGTGCATGCGTCTGTGAATACAGAATCCATCTGATGGGATTGGTAACGTGCATGGACACAAGTGTCTGAAGGCGCGTCGAGACAGGGAGGGCTCAACAAGGCCAGATAGACGATGGTCCCACTATGGCAGCCCTGCATCACATAGCGCAGGGGAGGCGGACAGATTCCAAGAAGCCCTGTACATGGCAAACTCTGTATCAAATCATCTGCCCATGCATCCATTCATCATTCCCTCATCCCGGTATTAAAACGCCTGAATATTTACTCACATAACATTAGAAATATCCATTGAGTCTGTGCGTTATGCAGCCTGCAAAATCCACAGTGCCCCAGCCCGTAATTCCAGTGTAGTGAAGTAACATGTATTTGGGAACGTCCGGCCTCATCGCCCACGTCGCTATTGCGCATCCCAAACCATTCATATCAATCATTGCATTCTCGCCATGGCCCCTGTCTCAAGGACATTGTACAATAGTACGTTATATTTGCAGTCAGACCTGTGGGCATTTCCTCGCCGCTAGCTGAAAACCGAAAGCGCCGCCCTCCGAATTCCTCATTTGCAACATCACGTCGAAAAGGCATCTGTGGCCGCTTGAAATCACAAATTAATCCATCTAGTGCGGCTGTGTGTGAAAATGGCAACTGCCTTCACTCACAAATGGCACGCCCCGCCCGTCGGTGAACCTCGGTACAGTGATGCATGAGGGTCCACCGTTACTCGAGTACTACGTTCCACTGACCCTTCACAACTCTGTTCGCGACTGCACAGATAGTATGTGAAACAATGGGACAACAGCAGAATGAACATATCAACCAATGTTACACGGCCATCGGGTACAAATACATGATTGCAATAGCAAGATGCCATTCCACGAATTGCAGCGTTGTGCGCGGGACGTGCTCGGCCAAAGGGGAGAGCAGTTTGCACAGGTGGAATGAATCACCACAGGTGGAGGCCATTCAGCCTGAAAACACATAAATTGCACAGGCAGTCTCCTCCCACAACCACACCGAAATGCTACCGGCAGGACTCGCGATGTTGGCCCTGGGGGACCTGATAGCACTGCAAGTACTCCAACTCCAAGAAGAAGACGAACACCAACTACAACCGGCCGCACGGAGGAGACGCAGGAGGAGGAGGAGGCCAAGGCAGGGCCAGCAAGGGCCGCCAGCACAGCCACTACCACCACGCAGGCAGCCCGCAATCCCACGCCTCCGAGCACATCCGTTCAACCTCACTGATGAGCAGATCCACACCCTCTACCGTCTGGACCGGGACACCATAGCCGCCATTGTGGACATGACACAGGCTGACCTTGTCAGCATGATAGACAGCCCAACCGCCATCCCACCCCTACTGAAGGTGGTGTCTGTACTCCACTTCCTGGCCACAGGCACCTACCAGCACACAGTCGGACAGTTGCATGGCATTTCTCAGCCACTGTTCTCACGGACACTATTGCAAGTGCTCGATGCCCTCCTGCAGCACGCAGACGACTACATCTCCCTACCACGCTCGGAGCAGGAAATTACCAACACAAAAGTGGGATTCCATGCACTTGCCGGCATACCTGGTTGCATTGGTGCCATCGACTGCACCCATGTGGAATTGGTCGTCCCACATGCCATGGAGGCCCAGTACCGCAACCGAAAACAATTTCATTCTCTGAATGTACAAATGGTGTGTGACTCCAACAGGATCATTACACATTGTTGTGCCCGATTCCCTGGATCAACCCATGATTCAATGGTCTTGAGGAACTCTACAATACCACGCTACATGGAGCGACACGCAGGGAACAGATCCTGGCTACTCGGTGAGTCTCATTACATGCATGATAATGTGGGGTATGTGATTCGGCAATGACCTGGCAGGAAGGGGGGGGGGGTGTGCGTACGTAGCAATGGCATTCCACATCATACGTTTCTCGTCCACATACAGGTGATGCTGGATATCCACTGAAGAGATGGCTCCTCACACCAGTCCGGAACCCACGGGACCAGCATGAGGAGGACTACAACCATGCCCACTCACGTACCCGTGTAGTCATTGAACAGGCATTCGGCCTACTGAAGGGTCGTTTCCGCTGCCTCAGCAGGTCTGGCGGGGCACTCCTGTACCGCCATGAGAAGGTTGCAAAGATGGTGATGGCATGTGTCATGCTCCACAACATGTGCGTACGTAGAAATGTGCCCATGCCCCCTGACGCAGAACTGCAAGCACCTGATGATGGTCATGATGAGGGTGGGGATGTGGCAGCACCTCAAGGAGTCTGCGAGGCACCGGAGGGCCGTGACATTCGTCAGCATCTCATTGATGTATGCTTCTAGCACTCACGCCTGGTGGCTGATACATGGACACGGGACTCGTGGCACTGTGTGTGTCTGGGACATGCACAATATGGACTGTACGCCTATGATGGCCTAGTACACAAAGATCAATGTCCACACATCTCATTGGTTGATCGTGCACTTTTTATGGCATATGTGATATCATGTTGTACACCCTATCGACCCGCCACCCAAGTGAGCCCAACACACCCCCTCCACCCTCCTACCTCCCCCCCGAACACCAGTGTCCAAAGATGCTCATTGTCAGTGGGCAGTCGCTATTGCAAGCCCCCTCTGCGGGTATCAGGGGCACCCCTGCCTGTGGAGCGCAGGTTCCTCCCAGATCTACGTTGGGGGCTGCCCTGGACGGAACTTGCAACGGATGATGTCTCTGCCTGCTCACGTCCATGCATGTCCCTAAGGGTTTGCGAGAGCTCAGTGAGCACACGGCGCACTGCGGCAAGTTCGGCACATACGTCCTTGGACGTCGCATGCAGTTCCCCCCTCAGGCTCTCGGTGCTTCTCTCCATTTGGACTCTCAAGCTCTCGGTGCTACTCTCCATTTGTGCCCTTAGTGTCTCTGTACTCCTCTCCATTTCTGCCCTAAGTGTCTCAGTTGATGTTTCTATGTCTGCCTTAGTGCCCCCACATTCATCGGCATGGTCCTTGAGGAGCGTGGCCAGTTGCTGCTGTTGCACGATTAACTGGTCGAGGGACTGTTGCCTCTGCTGGGCCATGGCCATTTGCGGGGGTGTCACAGAGGGGCTGTTGTCCTCATGTTGCCCTGCCACAGGGCTTGTGGGGGATGGCCAGTCGTCGTCTTGTGGGTGCCCCTGCGTGGTATCCTCATGTTGTACGGGATGGGACAGACAGGGGTATTGGGACAGGTCATGGATGGATCTGACTTCGACATCCCCGTCTTCTGTGTCGGAGCATGCTGCCATCAATGGGGTGTCACCTATGGTGCTGCTGCCACCGGAGGCAGTGCCTTCTGTGGCATCCGTTGGGGGGACCTGTGGTGGTGGTGTTGTGGGCATGCTGGCTGCTGGGGTGCCTGTTGATGTTCCCTCCTCTGTGCTGCCACCTGATTTGTGCTGCTGCCGTGTCTTGATGCGTGCAGCTGAGGTGGAGGGTCTTTGGCCGTTGGTCTTGGCCCTCTTTGCAGGTGTGCTGGTAGGGGTGTCCTGAAGCTCGTCGTTTGGATCGGACCCTGTGGTGGAGTAAAGGAGGGCGAGGGTTATTGATGGGTCTGTGGGAATTGGAATGGCATTGTATCACATGCATTGGGGTGGTACCTGAGGGTGATTTGTGTCGGGGCCTTGGAGGTGCTTTCATTTGTGTGTGGAGTGAGGGTGCAGTTGTTTGGCAGCCTGCAGTTAGGGTGTGCCTGCTGCACGTGTAGTGCGTGTTTTAGGGGTTTTTAATTATTTATGTATTTATTGTGGGTTTTAACGTGCGCTATCAGGCCGATGTGTGTGGCCGTTCTCCTGGACATGTGTTTCTGTTGCACTATGTGGACGCATGGTACTTCACATGGATGGACTTTGTGGATTTGGCATTGTTTTATTTGGGCCACCTACCTGAATCTTCGGATGTCTGCACTCCTTTCTCCATCCCTCCGACTCCCTCTATGCTCTCCATTCCGATGGTGGAGGCACAGATTTCTTCCCAGGGGGTCAACTTGATGGGTGAATCAGGACCTCCCCCGGTGGCTGTGGCAATGTTGCGGTTGGCAGAGAGTATGCTGCGGATGCGTATCCGCAGGTCGTCCCATCGCTTATGGCATTGCTGTGGGGTGCGGGGTGCGGTCCCCACCGCACTTACCCGCTGTGCCACCAGAGCCCATATGGCCTTCTTGTTTGCAAGTGCCGTCCTGGTCATTTGCGTGCAGAAGACGACGGCAGCATTCTCCTGGAGGGTCTCTGTTAGCACGGTGAGTTCCTCACGGGAGAAGTGGACCTGCCGCTTGCGGTCGCACGCTTTCTTCGCTACTTTTCCCATTTTTCTTGGTTTCGCTAGGGTGGATGACGGGTTGGGGTGTGTCTCAGGGTAGTGATTTTAGTGGTTGTGTGGTTTTAGTGGTTTTATAGGTGTACGGCGGGATGTTTCCCGTTCCGGGCCCATGTTTTAACTTCCGTTTCCGTATATTTCCGGTCACCGTACTTTCCGGTAGGCGCACACTGCGGTGTCCGCTGTGATGGGTGGCGGTATTGCACCTAGGGCGCCGTACGGCGGCGGTGTGGGCCGTTTTGGGGTCATTTCCGCCATCGCGGACTTTGCACTTCCGCCATGCCGTGGTGCTCGTGCCCGATGGGTCGGAATGGGCCGCACTTTGCTCCTTCGTGCAATGGCGGAAACGCTATTTACGCTGTGGCGATCCGGTCAGTCACTTTCCGCCAGGGTCGTAATGAGGGCCAGTGTCCTGGCCATAAAATGCGCACATTGTATATGAGGTTTAAATTCAACTTACTTCCAACTTTAGAGCGTATTAAGAAATGGCTCAACTGTTCCGATTTAGAAGAGAAGGATGTAGATTTTGTAGTAATTCTCAAAAGAACCTTTAAGACATCTTGTCATACATTGCGTCTTCTTTGCAAAAGCACGGCAAACCAACTTGTTGAAATATCAAAATGTAACAACAGCCTACCAAAGTGAAATGCTCTGGATACAATGTATGTGGGGCTATCAAATGTCTATGATCATCGATCTAACACAATTGTTGCATGAATTTGATAAGAATTTAAAGTGTAAAAATTCTAGCATAAAAGGAGCGGCGAACGACCATTGTGATTAGTTAACACGATCCTAGTGAATCCAATAGATGAATGAATGTACCAAAATTATGTTATTTCAATGGAGAAATCATTGATCCAAACTTAGTTACATAGCCCACAATTGGTGGAGTTGCGATAATGTGATGATGTCTTGTTTATTATTGTATTTAGATTGTAAATATGGTTCTTCCTTTTTCTTTTTTTTTTTTATTTGCTGATTTTAGTTTAGCAAAACACCACGGTTATGGACTTACTTTTATCTTTGTTCTGATATTTTTAGGGTATTATGTTGTTTTTAAAAAAAACTTTGTAAACTCGTGAAATAATATCAAGAATTGTTGTAAAGATATTTTGTATCGAAAAACAACAAAATAAAAATTTAAAAAAAAATGCAGCCGCAGTATGTGTTAGGGAATGCTATTTTAGTACACAAATTAGAGGTTGTAAAATGTTGGGATGGTTATTTGAAGTTTACATGCACAACAGTTTTAAATCTATGCTTATTTGTGTATTGCAGGGTTGGTGAAAATCAGCTTTTGGATGGCTTATAACGTTGGTGCCACTCAATGAAACTGAATGGTTTTGGAACGTGTGGTGCTGTTTTGTCAAGAGGGAACAAAATTAGAGGGGGTCCCAAAATGTTGTAAATGCTTATAAATGTGCTGCCATTTGAAGAACCTGCAAAAAAGTTTGCAAAAAGATGTTTTTGCAAAGTTTGATGGGATTTTGTCAAGAGGAGGCAAAATTAGAGAGGGTGTTTACACATTTTTAGATGGCTTATAACTTTGTTGCCATTCGACGAATGTGGACACAAGTTTTCAGAAAGAGTATAGACCCAACCTTGAGTGTTTGTGTGAATGGATTTTGTCAAGTGGGGGCTAAGTTATATGACTATTGTAAGTACGTACATTTTAACACGAAAAAATAAATCATGTGCGGATTTCCAGCAGTCGTGTAAGGAGCATTGGCAAGGACCTAAAAGCATGTTTTTTCAAATGTGACTACTAAGCAACCATAACTTGCACCATTACGATGCACTGCTAAGACAAACACCCAGTACATGAAAGATGACATCACAAATGTCATTGATGACATCACTGATGACATCACATATCTGGGCCACTTGTTTTTGTTCACTGACATGTCTAGCCTAGTTTTTCTTTTTACTGACAATGAGAATTTTAAAAATTAAAATGGTGCTATATATATAGACATGAACCTTCTTATATTTTCTTAAAGTACTTTCCATAGCATTTGATTTGACCAGATATACTTCTTTGGTACATGTTGGAGCCATTGCCTATGTGTATGAAGATCAGGTTGCTGTATTAACAACAACACTCAAAATTTCTTTAGATGAGAATATTCTTTAATGCATTAAGCACTTTATGATAGATATCCTGATCACCCCTGACATCTTGTTTTTCAACATTATAAACTGTACCCCTTGTAGAGACAGTTCATCAAAATTATTTTAATATATTGGTTGACAAATGGGCTATGCCAGGTCTCCTTACTGATGAAGACAAACAATATTTGACATTCAAAAATTAGAGATTTCCAACAATCTAATTCTTACCTAAGACACATAAGATTTTTGACAGCATACCAGAAGGACGGCCAATAGTTAGTGGCATAGGCTGGATAATGGAAAAGTACTCTAAATATACAAATGTGATTTTGTGTAAGTAAGCTCCTAAATTACCAGCGTTTTCGAGGGATACCATGCATCTATTATACATTTTTGAACATTTTGATTGGGATGCAGATTTTTTCCTGGCACGATTGGATGTCAAGGCACTGTATACATCTATAGACCACACCTTAGCACTTTTGCTAAATGATCTGCATTGTATGTCCTGCATATAACATTGTTGAAAGAATTGATGGTTTTTACATTACGTAATAATGTGTTTCTGTTTAACAATGATATCTATTTAAGCAAACGTGAGGTGTGGCCATGGGGGCAAACTATGCACCCCTGTTGGTCAACCTATTTATGGGTTTCTATGAAGATACTTATGTATTTTCGGAACACTTATTTACATCATGTATAAAATGTTGGGCTAGGTACATCAATGATGTTTTCTTATATAGCAAGCTAACAAGTCTACCTTAATAGAATGTGTGAGTCTTTTGAACAACAATGACTTTGGTATTCAATTTACAGGCACAGCCCATGCAACTGAAATTGATTTCTTAGATGGACATCGATATGCGAAAGATGGTATGATCATATCTAAAACAGTCAGAAAACCTATTTGGGCAAATTTGGTTCTGTTGTCAAGTGGTTGCCATAAACCAAGTGTAATTAAGAATATACCACTTGGGGAAAATATCAGGGCATGGAGGAATTGTAGTGAACCATTGGTATTCAAAAGAGAATGTGAGGTTCGGGATGGGAGATTTATTGAATGTGGGTATACAAGCGATATACTTACATCAGCCAGAAGTAAGAATGCTGCTCTAAATCAGAGAAATGTACTCCAACCTAAGTCTGAGAAAAAGTCAGACTTTGAAAAGGTGCGCGTGAGTGCCAAATATTCAGTGGAGACTAAGAGACTATTCCAAATCTTTTAACAGCATTGGCACATACTTGCCTTGGATTTGGATTTACCAGCATATGGAAAAGAGAGACCAGATTTTGCACTATTATAAGGATTACTGATGCACACTTTATGGATTGCAACCACCACCACAACCAAGGTTGTGTGAATGAAAGGGATACATTTTAGCCAGCAGTAGGGATTTTGTTGTGCAAATAAACACGTAGCCCCTCATTAAGAGTTTATTAAAGTGAGGGGTTAAGGTTTGCTCTACACTTTAAAATATTAGGGTATGATGAGCTTGGAATCATGTACATTATGATAAAGGTGGCAAGTGTTGTGAATGGACTTTGTAGCACTAATTTTTGATACGTTGCGTGCTGGTCAGAATGCTTTGTGTGCAAGTCTAATGATGTTAATGGTTTGTGACGTCAGACGCCTAGCGTGCAACATCACAAACGTTTGACATCAGCCGGGGGTTAAAAGAAACAATCACCGCAACATGGCAGCTTAGTGTTTGGTGTGTTGAGATGTGGAATGTCGCACGGCCGGCAATTGCGGTGAATATAGGTGAGGAATTCATGGTCAGTGTAAGGCATAGGGTGATTTTGGATAAATAGAACAATTGGGTTATATCTATGTTGTTTTTTAAAAAAAGCTAAAAGAATTAGTTGTGCATCAGAATCGTTCTTTAAGTAAATACGCAATTTTAATCAGGTAGCAATCTATAGACTGACTGTAGGTTTCGTTTTATTGTGTGTTTTCTCCACAGAACCTATGAACATTGGAGTATGGATTTAAGGTTGCATTTTAACTGAATTGGACTGTTCTGCTAGAATTGACTTGACATTTAGGAGATATTAGTTTCTTTGGAGATACAGCATCTGCGCTCTGGAATAAATGTAATTTGTACTGTGGGTCTCATCACGAGTTGGGCGGTAACGCCGGCGCTATTGGAGCCGGCGCTAATAGCCCTACCGCCAAACCCCCCGGCGCTATTAGCGCCAGATCACGGGTTTGGCGGAAGGGTTATTGCCCATTCCCCATTGGGCCCATTTGGGAATTCCTCATTCCCAATTGGGCCCAATGGGGAAAATTTGTGCTATTACCACCGGCGGATTTCCTGCCGGCCGTAATTGTGCCGAAAAATTGGCAATTTTGCCGTGGATTTCCCCCCAGCTCAGAGCTGGGGGGAAATCCGCCAAAGCCATGATCTGGTGGACCCTTAAATGCGGTGGTAATAGCGCCGCATTTAAGGGTTACCGCCAGACTCGTGATGAGGCCCTGTATCTTGATTAGCCCTCCATTGCTTTGGAGAGATAGTTAACTCATAGAGTGTAACATGTGAATATTGATAATATATGGTTACAGGATCTTTGGGAAAATATCTCCTTTTCACACACAAATAGTGTTGCAGCTTTTTAAAAAATCGCAATTGCAAAGTTTTATTTTGGGCATCCGCTCAATTAAGTCATCTTAAGGTAATTTGTAATTTGTACTGTGGGTCTCATCACGAGTTGGGCGGTAACGCCGGCGCTATTGGAGCCGGCGCTAATAGCCCTACCGCCAAACCCCCCGGCGCTATTAGCGCCAGATCACGGGTTTGGCGGAAGGGTTATTGCCCATTCCCCATTGGGCCCATTTGGGAATTCCTCATTCCCAATTGGGCCCAATGGGGAAAATTTGTGCTATTACCACCGGCGGATTTCCTGCCGGCGGTAATTGTGCCAAAAAATTGGCAATTTTGCTGTGGATTTCCCCCCAGCTCAGAGCTGGAGGGAAATCCGCCAAAGCCATAATCTGGTGGACCCTTAAATGCGGTGGTAATAGCGCCGCATTTAAGGGTTACCGCCAGACTCGTGATGAGGCCCTGTATCTTGATTAGCCCTCCATTGCTTTGGAGAGATAGTTAACTCATAGAGTGTAACATGTGAATATTGATAATATATGGTTACAGGATCTTTGGGAAAATGTCTCCTTTTCACACACAAATAGTGTTGCAGCTTTTTAAAAAATCGCAATTGCAAAGTTTTATTTTGGGCATCCGCTCAATTAAGTAATCTTAAGGTAATTTGTGACAACTGAGTCGATGTGTCATCTAGGATGGACGCTATGTTATATAAAGGTAGCACAGGTAAATGAGACTTCATAGTTGGTTGTGCCTTGCATGTCGCAGGACTGGTTTTGTCCTTTGATTTTAAGAAGCTTGGGAGATTCATATTAGGCTATATATAGGTTGTGCTGGTGATGAATGTATGAGCATGTGATGCTCTTAGTAAATTGGTGCAGTTGAAAGACACTGGGTTTGGCACAGCTCTTTGAAGTGCTATTTGTTATACGAATATGACTTAGGGGTCATTTAAACTAACATTAGCATTTTTTGGATATTTTGTCTTTCCCCCAAACTTTAAAACCCTCTTTGTTTGTTTGTTTGTTTTTTTGTGCATTTATATAGCGCTATGAACCCCCAGGAACCATCTTTGGTTCTGTAATGTGGTTATTATTGAATCTACATATGCATACACCAATCAATGTGAAATTTCAATATGTCAATATCTGGTAATGTATTGAATATGTTTTATGTGTGATTTGTATGAGTGTAACTTCTTCTTTGGACCTTGATTGATATTGATTAGCCTGGAAGAAGACCTTGTTGTTTCTGGTACAAACGCGCATTGGCTATCCATAAAATTGAAATTGAACTTGAAATTAAATTAAATTGACATCATCTATCTAATGAGTGCCTTATGATCATTGAATATCAATGTACTGAATTTTTAAAAAAAATCTTTATGGATAAGAGTGTAGAGCTTTGGACACACCAATTCGTTTTTGAGGTGACTATAGGGCTTGATTCACTTGTGGTGACCTCTGCTGGCTTTAAAACCCTTCTGATTCATGTCACTAAATACGATAATCAGACCAATAGAATTTAATATTGAATCACAAGGGATGTCCCTACTTCGATGAACTTGTGGCCCCTTTACTTGAGATCTTATGTTATATATAACTTAATCAACCCAAGACAGACATTTTGCAAGATTGTCAGGACAACCACACCTCGTTTCAGCATTTTGCTTTTTCTCATCCGCATTTCTCGTGCAGCACTGGTTAGGTATTTGTCAGAGCACTGCAGCTCACAGTCCAGTGGCATGGCCAACACATGCATTTTAATCCTTGTTCTGATAGCTAATAAAAAATCAGTAGGAGGCTGCTGCTCAATGTAATTACAGAAATGTATGTTTGTCTTTTATACATAGTCCTTTCCTGATGTTGCAAGAACAAATTATTGCTGTGACAGAAACATGCCATGTTGCCTTTCATTAAAAATGCCAATTAAATTGTATTACTATTAAAACGGTGTGCTCATTAATTTTTCTGACAGGAACTACCTGACAGTATATTGAACGGAGGCCCGCAGTTTGCTTACAATGGGAGAGTATGCAACCACATCGTATCCAGCGATCAAATCCACCATTGGTAGACATTTTTTGTTTAATGAAGATGCTGAAAGACTGAAACACACTATTGAAGCGTCCTCTACACCCTTCACTGGATGGCATCATATGAGAACACAGTTGTTAAAGCAGTTTGACTTGCACTTTCTGGATTCTGAAATTATATATTTTGCATTTTTGGGATGAAGGGATTCAGGGAGTGTTGCCATATTTTAAACAAACTTTATTAACTGCTTTAATTATAATTTTTCATAGTATAATAGATAACACGTTTATTATGACAATGCACAAGCAATTGTTTTTAAAAGCATGTAAGTTAGACTTGTAAAGGCTAGAATTGCGAATGTGTAAAATAATGACAAGTTCTGAGAATGCTAGTACAATGACAATGCCTTTTTTAAAGACTGAATCTGTCCTGAATGCTTTCAATAATGCCTTGTTTCCCTTAAACTGTATATATTTACTATTTGTGAATGAAGTATATTTTGTAAATTGTTCATAAAAGATTAGAAATAAATATGCATATAATCGCAGACATCCTTCAGGGTTTTTTTTCAAAATACTTGACAAGTGTTTCCCATTCTCTAGAGCTGATGAAAAGATTATTTTTTTTTCAAATTGGAATTCTATATTAATGTTTCTTAATTGCCACGGGTAATTTTCATTTTAGTGGGGAATTAATCAAATGTACTTTACAACTCTGGCAATGAAATGACCACGTTTCCAAACAGATTACGCCAACACCTGTGTGCTTGACGAATAAATAGTCGAGAACGAAATAAATGGATGTAGGGTAGACAAGTATAGCAAGAGCAACACCTCCTATTAGAAACATAGTGAGTCTGTTTGAACCACCTGGTCGGACAGACTGAATAGAAAAGCAAATGGGCTCCAGAACCAGAGAGGGCAGATTCACCATGATTTCTGTTCCCAAAGCACATATATCCATACATGAAATAATGACTGCCCCACTCTTCTGTGAATGACTCTATCTACACAGCATGTATGGTGACATGCAAAGAAGAGTGGGACAGTGATATACAGTGTCAGAGATTATGACAGGCAGGAGAACAAACTCAAGCGTTCTCAGATCTTACACAGATTTTGTAATGCAGTGTAAAAGGTTGACTGCTTTTTACTGTGCTGAGAAGCTGCAATGGCTGCTTAGACATACCCAGTACAACGTGCAGACTGCAAACCATAGTAGAACGAATGTGTGTACATACCGTAACATGTGTGATACAGTGCAGCACAAGCGTGCACAATCTAAAGAAATGCCAAATGTCCTCGTATTGGTAGCTCCTGTTGTACACCTTATTGTGCTCAGAATATTAGGCTGGAATTCTGCTACAGTACTTGAGTCATGTTGAGGGTTGTGCCCAGTTCTCCAGGTGTCTCATTCAGTGGTCAGTAGATGGGGGCCATTCTACCTGAGCACATTTTGGGGTGCCATTCATCACATGGGAAAGATATAGATAGAGGAAAGTATGATGCCCTTAAGTTGTGCAACTAATCATAATGTGCTGGACAGTGAGCATATCCAAACATAGAGGGACTCATTACAACTTTGGCGGTAGCCATGCCACTGCCGCCAAAATCGGATCCGGGTCCGGGTTCCCAGAATGAGTTCGTAGGGCCTGGTAATTCCTCCCTCCAGGAACCCGGACCCAGACCTTACCCATTCCCATTTCACCCCACATAGGGCTGAATGGGAATGGGAGAGGGAGCAAACAATGGGCCGATTACGAATGGCCCGTTGTTTGCTCCCTCACCCCTTGTGGGACCCGGTAAGGACGCCTGGTCTGACCAGGCGTTACTTACCGGGTCCCACGAGGGGACCTCATAATGTGGCGGAATGGTGTTAACGGGTCTGCATCCTTTTGCGGCACCATTAACCCATTCTGCCACTCTTGTAATGAGGCCCAAAGTATGATATTATAGAAGTTCCCGTTTTCAGTCGTTATGTTTTGTGTATTCCAGTGTTGTTTTTCCAGTGTAGGTGGTGTAGTTTTTCAGCCACATCAATTTATCCTGGCATAATATATAATGCTGTTTTTGTCAGTGTTTAAAAAGGTTGCATTTATTGCTGAAAATATAATATGCCTATTACTTAGAAGGGAAATATCACACACTATAAACATGTATTTTTGTAACAGAAATATCACAGGGGACGTTTCAGAGAAAGAAAGAGAGAGGGAACAAAGGAGAGGCAGAGGGAGGACAGGTATGAAAGAGAGAGAGAGAGAGAGAGAGAGAGAGAGAGACAGAAGGATGGCAAACACGCTAGTAAAATAGGGGGGAAGAGCTGCAGGAATCGAGGCAAGAGAATACACACAGGCATTTTGCTTTCGTATATATTGTTCATTTCAAAAGCTGTGGTCCGTTTCACATTCAATACACGCTTTTGTTATTATGTCACCACTCACTGCTTTCTCTGTGGTACCTCTTTTTGTGATGGTATAGCTGCACAAGATATTTGTATTTCTTCAAACAAAAAGAGTTGAAATATGTTTCCATGCTCCCTCACCCATCATAATATTGATCTGGGTCATGGGAAATGATGGAACTGTTTTTCTCGTCTAATTGCAAATACATGTCCGAATACAAGTAATACTGGTGTGTGCCTTGGTGATCAAGTGCCTCCAATCATAGCCCAAAGATGTACCGTACTTAGCTAATAGTCATGACAAGTTTAAAGGAGAGTGTTGCAACATCAGAATAATGGGCCAAAAAGGCACAGTTCTCTGAAATCTATTGAATTGAAGGGACAATCTGAGGAGTCAGACCAGAACATATGTATTGGATGTGCTGCAGGCCAGCCAGTTTGGATGGCTGCTTCTACACCTGAATTTCCAATTCTTCAAATACATCAAATGCTTCTAGTTTGTTTTTCCTGATGCTTCCGTAATCGTCGACTCTCCTTCCAAATGTATCCTGACCTGTTGTGTATGATCTGATATGATATGGTATTTGTAACGCGCCTATACACAAGTGTTTCAAGGCGCGACGAGGCAATGGAGGGGAAACAGAGGGAGGACGGACAAACGATCCTACTAGGCCAGGTGTCATTCAAATCACGCAAGTACATGGGGAGGAACAACTGGCAAGTGTACAATGGCCACAATGAAAATGGGGTTCAGGGATCTATCCGCCAAAAGCATATAGAGGGTACAGCAGCCACATCACATTCACTGAGAAGAACATGTTAAGATTGTGGTCAGTCTCTTTGAAGATGTTCCCCAAAGTGTTAGTACTACAGAATATCAGTCACAGAGCATGGCCATATAGGTCACATGGTCTCTCCAGCCACTGAGGATGAAGCTATTCAACCCCGCTCTACACAAGGGTCAGTTCCCAGGAAAGCATTTTAAGGGAGCTTGGCAGTGTAGAACTAGGAAGTTGAAGCGTGTGAATTTGGAGTTTCAGAGAAGGAGCCAAAAATAGAGAGGATCCAGAACCATAAAGAGGTCTGGAGAGAAGTGGCAGAAGAAGGAAGAAAGAGAGGAGAGTAATTTGTTGGAGGAAAAAGAGAATGAAGAGATAGAGAGGAAACATTAAAAGGAGAAGAGGAGTAGCAGGCTAACAAGGTTTTGAGGAGGAATATCAGGAAGAGTAGGGAGTAAGCAGGAGCAGGGTTAAGAGAACATCAGATAAGAGCAGGAAGAAGGTTTTAAGGTGGAAGAGGAGGAAAGTAGTGCTCTCTCCTGAGTCTTATTCACCTATCTCCCTTTCACTACTTAGATCTTGACTTGATCAACAATGTTGTTGCTCTTCTGGTTCTCATTCTCCAGCTCACTTCACTGTTATGCAGATTGAATGCAACAAAACCCTTGAAATTCAACGGATGTGGTAAGTCAAGGCCAGCATAACTCGACAGGCTCCCGTTGATGTCCCCCATAATGCCATTTCCCCCATAATGACATTTTGTATGTTGTTCACTCTTAAAATATGTATGTGCTCTCGGGTTTTCCAACAGGAACGCGCCGAGTTGAGCCGGTCATGACTTTCCACATCTGCTGACTTTCAAGGTTTTGTTCGCATTAAATCTGTGCAAATTATCTGTGCCTTCACTAATGTTTTTTCAATAAATTTCAAGTGTTTTGTTATACCATAGTTTTTTACGGAGCACTAGCCATGGCCTTTGGCCATGTCCACTATACATGTTGCCCAATAGTTTTCTTCTTGAACCACTAGGTAGCCACAGCCTTTTGCCATGGCCACTATACATGTCCTATACGTGTCTACTATACATGTCATTTCTTTCCCGCTCACTAATCATGGCTTTCAGCCATGACCATTGGCCCGATCTTCTGCTGTGTACACTGTACATGTGCCGCCAATAACTTTATTTGGGGCCCACTAGCCATGACCATCAGCCATGGCAGCCCACTAGCTTTGGGGCACACTAGCCATGGCCTTTGCCTGTGGCCACACCACTAGCTTTCTTTGGGGCTTACTTGTCATGGCCTTCAGCCGTGTCCATTCTACATGTTGCTCCTATAGGTTTACTAAATGGGCCCACTAGGCATGGCCTTTGGCCATGGACACGACACTAGGTTTCTTTTGGGCACATGAGCCATGGCCTTCAGTCATGGCCATTTGCCATGTTGCCCCAATAGGGTTTCTTGTGGCCCACTAGCCGGGTCCATTCGGCTGTGGCCATTTTCAATATTGCACCATTAGGTTCCCTAAAGTAACCCACTAGCCATAGCCTTCGTCCACACCCATAACCCCCACCTGACTGTAGCAGAAAAAGTTCGCTTTTTAAAAATTAATCTAATTTTTTAACTCTTTTTTAAAAACATTTTTTCCCACACCCGCAGTAAGTAATTGCAATGTACTGCACATGCCCATGGTTAACTATAAACGCTGGCAAAATGCAAAACTCTTCCCTGCCTTCCCAGGCACTCAGCAAGTCCCCCCCCCCCTTCTTTCCATGCTCCCACCAACCCAGCCCCAGGTCCTTTTCCCCTCCCTAGCACTTTCCCATTCCCCCCAAACACTCGCCATTAAATATGATGCACTTTAATTCCGATCAGGTCTTCTATTGTAACCACGGTTATCCTGTGGGTTGTTGTGCTATTCCTGTGGTTATTAAAAAATGTTCAACCTTTTAACTTGGACACCGGCCCCCGCCCCAATGTCCAAATTTCACATGGTGTCCTCTTTCCCCCTCCCTACCTCTAACCTGATGCCATTTCATCCTTTTTCCCCCACCAAATGGCTTTTTTCCAATTTTCGTTTTGGGCTAACCCAGAATAACAACATTTATCGCTCGCATTGAGCAAAACAAAAACAATGGTGGCTGAAAAGCCTCTCTGATGCATTGTGGGATACATATGTAGTTATAATTCTGGGAGAAGGGGGCACCCCTGTCCCTGTCAAATATTTTAACAACTACCGGATGGAATAACCCAGACTCCTTCCGGAGTAATGCCCAAGTTATTTTCGTGGGCTGAAATTTTGACGTTTTCTCTATGGGAAAATTAATAGGAGTAGGCCGAAAACAGTGTTTTTTGCTTTCTTAATAACTTTTATTTTAACAAATCTTTCCTACAAGCTTTTTGTTTGCAAAATATCAGCCAAATCCATCATGCGAATCAAAAGTTATTGGCAATTCATTCAGTTTTTGCGTTTTCTATGGAACTAGCTATGCAAATTAACTATAATGGGGCGCTGTAATTATGCAATACACGTGAGCAAAAACTTGTTTGAAATGAACCTTTTTAGAATATTGCCATTATGCTACAATTAGAGAGCAGAATTCTACTTAACAGCTCAGTTCATTATAGCAACTGATTTTTCCACATGATTAAATAAGACATTAGGATTTTTACAATGGCTGGTTTGCGTGTTTACATTTGCGTGTTTTTTCAAAACAGGTATGTTCTCACTTGGCACCTTGCGATATATCTGCCATCCTGTACAACAACATTATCCCATACTATTGTAGGGCATCTCCACAACAGCCAAACATACAAAAAACAACCCACCAGGGAAAAAGGCTGGGTGCACCTTTTTTCAAGAAGTACAAAAGTTTCATTTTGTATACAAAAAGGAATGGGTGACAGGGTATATTATAAGTCCACTGCCACAGAGCTCTCTCTCATCCTCAAAGTGAAATTCATCTTATAAACGTACAAATCATCATTCATGATGCATTCAATATACAATATTCCTCCCTGACACTCATTTGCTGCTGCTTATTCACATGCTAAAAGTCACATTTAGGCCCATCTCCAATTGGTTGTCATTTTCTCCTCCATCTCCTCCACTTATGGATGACAGTCTCTTCACCTAGAAATGCTGCAAGGTAATTGGTTAAACTTTAAATGGCGCCAACATGAACTCGGCAGATAACGTCGAGGTCAGCCTGGTCCTTGCAAGCAAAGCAACTCTTTTCTCATCCCAGACATGCCAGCACTACCATCATGACTCCCCACTGCAATCTTGGCTTCACCCTTTGCTCTACCTGATACAAATCATGGAACTTGTTCTCAGCTGCCCCCAGTATCAGTTACCCCTCCCAATAGGCAGACCTGGTGTCCCGCTAATCCTCCACTTCGTGAAGGATTTAAGAGTATTATTTCTGGACATCTGGTCGTTCAAATCGAATTACCATTATTCTGGGGGGCGCTAGTGTCCTAAATCTGAGTTCATATTTTGGCAACTCTGCCCTGGCTCCCATGAGTGTGGCCTTCATACTGGGACACAGACGCTTTCCCATTTAGCTACTCACATTTCTACATAATTGTTCAAAAGCAAATGGATAATTCGCCCCTATATAGGCTTCCGAAATACATGTGTCTCTCACCAGTTGCTTCCTCAATGCCCCCACACCACCCTTTATGCATTCTCCACGTATTAATATAATTTCTCCAATCTAAATCATTTGGGAGGGGCATTGATTTGAACATGCATCCCAAAATTCCCACTTTAGTTTATCCTCCATTAATTAATTTCTGCTTTTCTCACTTTCTATCTGCTTTCTATCTGCTACATCCTTGTGGATGCATGTCCTACTCAAATGATGTAAACTCCCCCCTTCCTGTGCATATTTCTATGGGGTGCACGCAAGATATATAAAATCCACGTCACTGCTAAACCCACCCAGTGTTCAGTATAGTTCTCTGAATCTGGTGGGGGTTCCTGGGGGGTATATAGGCCTTTCAATCTTAACCATATGTGGCTTATTTGGGTCCTTTGTTTGAGCCAGCTCATCCTTTGTACCTAGGAGATCCTTTCCTTGATGACTGATGCAAGCATGGGCTGTAAAAAGGACCTGAATGAACTGACCCAACAGGGCTTCATGCTGCACTGGGGACACATCTGCTCTACAAAAGCCTCTTCACATCCATCTCGATAACCCTGAATGAACAGTTGTTGTAATCTAGTCAGAATAAATTATAACTCAGCATCATTGCTCTGCCTCAATTGCTTCAATGAGAGCAATCAATTTCACTGCCTGTGATGAATAATGGCCTGGTAACCTTCACTGCACAAAACCTTGTACTCCCCATCAACTAGTCGCATCTCTGCTGCCCCAGTATGTCGCTGACCTGTCTCCTGTTCAATAGTTGAGAACACCTCTCTGTCATCTAAAGCATAGTCACGTGCTTGTGGAATGTCATCCTCAGAACCCTTGTATGAAACACAGCCATGCGCTTCATTATCATCAGTGATGGGTTCAGTCATAAAGGTGGCCGGATTCACTGTTTTACAACAAACAATGTGAATCGATGGGTTTGAGAGATTCACTTCATACTCAGAAGTCCTTTGCATAGTCCATGTGAATTCGGACCTCTCCAGTATTGAAAATACAGTGTTTTCTATGTACAGCATCAATGAACACCCCATAACAATAGTAGCAGACTTCACAATTGCAAAATCAGCAGCAGCCAGCAGTTATTCACATGGAAACTGTCCTTGCATGACAGAGTCCAGCATGCCAATGGAATATGCTAGGGGTTTATGGCCCTTAGTGCTGTGTTGCATAAAACTGTGGTCATCATCTGGCCATTAAAAGGTGAAAAAAGATAGAACTATTTAGTATAGTCCAGAGTTGCCATACAGGAGCGGTAGAGATACAAATGTTCAGCTCCTGGAAACTGGTAACCATTTCATCAGTCCCAATAATAATGTTTTTCATCCGTTGTGCTTCTTTGAGGGCCTGGAGCAATGGTCTAATATATGATGTGCAGTCAAAGATCCATGCTCTACAGTAGTTACACAGACTGAGAAATATTTGCATATCCTTAACCGTCACAGGCTGAGGGTGTAGCGCACACTGCTACTGCGCGTTCTGGAGTCACTCTTTTGCTGTTCACTGAAATCAATTGACCCAAATACAACACCTCTTGCTAACAGTATTGCGACTTTGTCCACCTTGTATCCTTTGTCAGCCAACAGTGGTAACAAAGCAATTGAGTCTTCCCTGCATGGTTCTTCGCTTGTAGTGCACACCAACAAATCATCCATATATTGAATAATGGTACTGAGGACATCAATATTTCCTAAATCCTCATGTAAAACCATGTTAAAAATAGTCTGGGACTCACGATAATCTTGAGAAAGACATCTATGTTGGAATCAGCTATGAGATATTGTGAATCGGGGGCAAGGGTTCTGAGAAAAGGGCATTCTTCAAATCCGCCACAGTAAAATGGGTTGCCTCAACAGGTATAGAACAAAGTATTGTAGTGGGGTTTGGAACCACCGGGAACTCTGCCAGTTCCATATCATTAACGTGGTGCAAATCCTAAATCATCCTCCAACCAGCCCCCTTTGATTTTTTCACTGGGTAGATAGCTGTGTAACATGGTGAATTCGATGCTACCCAGAAGGGCCATTATAGTGTCATAAATCCCTTCCTCTGCTACCTTTGATAAGGGATACAGCTTAACTCTAGGCAACACAGTGCCAGGAGTGAGTGTGATACGTATTGGTGAAACACTACATAAAAGCCCTACGTCATGTGGATTACTCATCCACAGTTTGTCAGGTACCTGGGACAAATCTTCGAAAGCAAATGAGAGAGCAGTCCCTACCAGTAACATAGAACAGGCTAGGTGCGTATAGTGTATAATAATCTCACAAGGGACACACACTTACAATATTATTTCCCCCTTGTTTTATTTGTTCTCAAAAATGTCCTCATCTGAAATATCTTTCATTGGTATGGTAGGATCAATGCACACAACTGTGCACCACTCCCCATTATCAGATTCAACTGCTATCAACACAATCATGTCCTTTGACACTAGAACCCCTTTTATGTTAAGCATGATGATTGTTACTGTAACTATTTCTTGGGGTTGGGCAAGCTTAAACAGAAATTCAGAAGGTGCTCAACAATATTTATTAGCAACCTGTGGCTCTGCACTGATTAGTATTGTGATACATTTATGAATAAATCAGGGGCCACTGGTATTCCTCTTGCTCCAAATTCAATGCCCAATTTGTGTAAAATCATCATTACCCTCATGGTACACAAATCGGGCATAGAGCACACCACACACCATTCAGTGCACAAGATGGTCATGATGAGCTTACTCAGAATGTCCCTTCCCAATAAATCAATCAGGGCCAGAGTAGAGTACAAAAAGTGGGGCCCACACCTCTCTGTCCCCTACCTTAATGGGTAATTATTTCAGAAAAGGAACTGATTTAATTGCCCCAGAGAAGCCCCCAGAGAAGCCCTGCACATCCATAACCTCGCCTGACAAAGGGAATCCTCCCTCACTAATGCATGATTTAGTCACACTTGTGTCCCCTATAAAAATGTATGTTGTATTGCCACACCCACCAAGGGTTCCTCTTCTGGGTTGAAAGTGACCGAAAGGACTGGGCATGCTAAGGCTCTCTGTGGGCTGTCCTAATCTGGATATTTGTTTTTCCCTGGAAAAACAAATGGGTTTCCTCCAACCACTGTGGCCCCATGGCAATGTGTCACAGTGCCATTCGGCACAGCATTACTGTTCAGTATCTGATGACCCTGCTGTTGTCCTTGATGCACTGCATAAGATGGCACATTGCTGGAGCCTGGAGCTAACAACTGTGGAAATGATGGTGGGGGAACAGGCAAGGCAAAGGGCATTGGTGCACCACAAGGAGCTGTCCAGAGTAGCTGTCCATACAACTGGGTGTATGGGGCTGGACCTCCCTGGGGATAAGGATACACCTGTTGCTGGTGTATACTAAATTATTGCTGACTTCTGCACTCTCTTGAAGAATGACCCAATCACCTGCATGTCCAACACTGTTCTTCCTCTTCATAGCCCCATTCCTCTAAAACCTTCCCGCGGTCCCAAGCCCCTAAAAAAAAAAAACCTCTACCTTGCGGAAACCTCCCTGGAAGCTCTCCTTGATACTGGGGCTGATGCCCACCTGCCCAACTGTTTTCACCTACCCATACCGGTGCTGCTTACACGTCGACCTGAACCGCCCTACGCTCTGCCGATCCTACTAGCTGCCCTGCCGCTATGGCCCCATCTAATGCAACCTTTATGAACTATTTTTAACCAGTTTCGCTTCCTCCACTTAGGCTCGCTGCACTGCTTCCTTCTCCTTTTCTTTCAACTGTTTACAGTGGTGTATAATAATAGATGGATTTCACTGCCAACCCTTTGCTTTAATTCCCATTATCTTGTTCAGCGCTTTCTGTGCTCCCTTCGGAAGTCCCCTTTTTACAACAAAATAAAAGAATGGAATTGCTCGATCCCAAGAATCTCCAGTTTGTGCCCTCCACATCTCCTGTATGTGCAATATAAACTGAGCAAGGTCCTCATCATCTCGCATCATCCTTTGCATGATTGATTGAGATCAGGTGTATCCAGAGATGTGCGCCGTAGCACCGCCGACACTTGGGGCAAAATATCATTGAAATGTGCCCCATTATGACTATCATCACCAAACTTTACACCTGGGTAGACTGAATTAACCCATATGTTGCCAGCCTGATCCCCAGTATCGAAACAAACAGGCTTTACTAATACCCTACTGCCAAGGTTGTACCAGCTGTTTGCTTCTCAAAAGCAAATATCCACTTACTCACTCCAGATGTGAGAGACAGGAGTGCCTTTATGAGATCATTTTTATTCATATGGGCCCATGGTATATACTGAGCTCTCCCTGGAAACTGTGCTTGCACCGTCTTCAGCACTTTCTTTTTTCCTGCCAACGACCTCTGAGCCACTGCCATACACCCATACCTGTTTCCTAAACTAGGTCCTCTGAGACAGGTATGGTATCAAGAGATACACAGACTGGAAGATACATTTTCAAAACCTTTATTTCTTAAAATTTCTGGGTTGGTGTAATGCCTAACTGGCCCTAACACTAAAGGGATGATTCCCTCAACTGATGTTTCTAAAGGCCATTGAAGTCTAAATAAAAGACTCTATGTATAAACCTATGATTGCCCTCACTCTTTGACACAAATGTGTTAGGAAGTCTTTCAAAAGCAAAAGGTGATGGTTCAACACAAATAGCAAACCAGGATTGGTTTCAGGTGGTCTTCTCACAAGAGGTAGGTTGGACAGCTTCAAAAGGATAAGTTCAATCAAAAGGGACTGTTCAAAGGACTTTCTCCATATTCTAAACAATGTCAAGGGGTCTCATTACAAGTTTGCCGGTCCGGAAACAACGGTACCGGTAAGCTTGCCGGTACCGTTGTTTCTGGACCAGCAAACTACGAGTTTGGCGAGCAGGTGCCTTTCAGCCCGCCAGGTCTGACCTCGTGGGCATAAAGGCACCCGCTCTCAGACCTTGACAGATGCACTGGCACCATTCATGAATAGTGCTCGTGCATCCGTCCACCCCATTCCCATTGAGTCTAATGGGACTCAAATGGGAATGGGGAGTAATATTTTCCGGCACCCGGCAATGAGCCATTGCCGGGACCACCGGGGCTGTAATGCCCCGGTAAGTTCCCATTGCCGGGCACCAGGAATAAAATGACTCCGGCAGCAGCCATGCCGTTTTTACCAGCATGGCTACCGCCGGACTCATAATGCGGCCCAATGCCTTTAATGCCTCAGGGTTCCCTTACCCAAGCTTCTGTTCCTTCAGTAAAACAAAATAGTCAAGATTCCATTTTGATAGGCCTTGCAGGGTTCCCTTCCCCAAGCTTAGACCTCAATCCAGTTCAAACACAAGCTTCTTGGGCCTCTGAGGGTTCCCTTTCCCCAACCTCAGGCCTCTTTAAAGTTCAAACACAAGTACACTTGCGCCCTCTTTAATATAGTCCTTTTCCTTTGCGTCCCTTGCGCGCTCTGCTTTCCAACTTTCTCTTGGTCTTGTTACCCTTTTCTCAATCTGCTTGCTTTACTAGTTTCCTTTTCTTTCCTCGTTTCCGCTCTGTGCGGCTTCATGCATTTTCTTCTACCTGCTCTGCTTCACTCAGCCACATGCTCCCAGGTCTCTCTCTCTCTCTCAGCACAGGTCCTAAGCGAGCAAGCAATATTTTACCCACCAACAGCAGCCTGCAAGATGACACCCCGGTCATAATCGAACTGGAAGTTACATCAGTGATACTAACATTATCAATTCTGTTTATCATCATTCAGGCTTGGATGGTTATCAACTCACTTGCTTTGAATGCAAAAAAAACTGAACTGAACTACTAATTATTGTTTCTGAGAAAAAACTTTAAATATTGGGCTCTGACTATGATACTTTTACTATAGTTGATATTAAAATCAAGGTTGTTAAGTCAGTTATGAGCCTGGGCGTCACACTAGATGCTGAACTGTCTATGAAGCCACGGGTTCTCAGGCAAAAGCCACATGTAGTTATGTTTCAAAACTACTTAAACACATTTGTCCATATATCTCCTTGCAGAATAGGTCTTTATTTGCCACCACACTACTCAACTAACGCCTTGACAATGGCAATAGCCTTCTAGCGGGTACCACACAGGCAAACCTGCATACTCTGTAGATTACACAGAACAATGCTGTTACAGCCATGTTTGGTCTATCTTGCAGAAATCATGTTTCCGAGGCTAGACAAAACTTCATTGGTTACCAGTGTAAAAGCGCGTTACACACAGAATTCTCTCACTTACCAACAAGTGTTGGAACTCGGATGCACCTCAGTACTTGTCCGATCGGTTAATTCAGTGCAGAGCAGATTGTTCACTGTGCTCGTATGGTGCCACCTAGCTTTCACAACCTAGATTCAAACTATCCAATTTTGGTGGCACTAGGTACGAGGTACAAGCATCCTTGGTCTGGAATACGCTTCCCACGCATCTACACTGTGGTATCCAGTCAAACTGAGTGGTACATAACAGAGTGGACAATAACACCAGAAAACACTGAAAAGTTTAAATAAATATATAAAGGCTAGAGGGGTTAGGGTTAAAATAGGTCGGGGTGTGGTTGGGATGGCTTTAAAAGGGTGGAAAAAAGGGGGCTTGTGGGGGGATCCCCAAATAAAAAAAACAAAAAATGTTTTGGTGTTTTCCGTTGTTTTGTCCATGATGAAATGTACCACTCTGTAAATATTGTCGTAAGATAACATATAACCATCTACAGCAGGCGAATTCCATCTCTGAGTTTAAAAAGAGAGTTAAGACCCACATTTTCAACCTCCATCCTGATTAATTTCACTGGTTTCTTCTCATCACCCTCCTAGGACTTTGTATGTTTGTTATGTTTCTGTTTTCTGTGTGCTATGAGGCATAGCTCTCAACCATTTGTGTTGCAAAGGCGGGTGAAACCACCCGACTTTGTTTTTGGCGGGTGAGACGCACATTGGAATGAATGGGCGTGCAGGAGGCTTGGCGGGTGAGTCAGCCCGTTAAAAGGCGGGTGACACCCGCCAAAAGCGTGTGAGTTGAGAGCTATGTATGAGGCCTTTGGGTGATTTAGCACATTTAAAAAATATATTCAAATCAAATCAAGATTTTTTGCTCTGGCTCTCTGGAGACATGGCTCCGTGGTCCTTCCAAGTGGACTGAGCCCCCACTTCAGCCCCCCCTAAAAAAGAACGTCTAGTGTGGTGGGGGAATCGCTCCTGCAGGTACTGCCCCAAAAGCGGCGAAAAGCGGCCACAGGATCATGGTGAAATAGCTCCCATACTTGGCCGTGAAACTGCGAGGGAGAAACCCCATCTCCAGAGAAGCAGCGCAGGAGGAGAGGACGGCACGCAGCTCGCCAGCCAAGGCCCTGCAGGTCTGGTAGGCAGTGAAAGCAGTCGGCAAGGACCCCGGATGCCAGGATTGGTGTCCATGCAGTCACCTGGAACCCAGCACCCGATGACGGGAGGTGCACCGCGAGTCTGCCGGTGGATTCAGGAGAGGCACATAGGTGGACCACATGGCCGACTCCTGAGAGGTGTGCGCCCACAGAAGGAGGTGCGGAACGGGGGAGAGTCTTAACCCCCCCTCTGTTGGAACTGGAAGAGGGGTGCATTGCGGAGCAAGCAGACCTGGGGGTAACCGGACAGCCCCCAGCGTGTGAGGCCCCCCTGAAGGCCTGTTGCCCTCCCTCATTGACCTAAGACAAGAAGATCTTCCGAGGGGCAGACCTCCCACAGGGTTTGATTTATCAGCCGCAGCTCGTGAACATAGAGTTGCCGCATAAGAGCCAGCCACCATCTTATATAGAGCCTCAGGCACTAGTAGGGCACACAAATACTGCTGCCCCCTCCCTTGGATTCTGCGGACAGTTTTGAGATGGTGAGGGGGTTTGGGGGCAGAGGTAATCACACTCCCAGCTGTTCCCTCTGCAGTACTTACATCCAAGATCACAGCTCCCCCCTTGGAGGCTACAGTAGGAGGAGCTCGCCAGCAACCTACACCAGGTCCATGGTCCCATCGATTGCTCAAGAAAAGCCATGCAGAGGATTGCTGTACGCCCAGAGAGGGTTGGGCCTCCGGCTTCATGGTGTGTGCCCTCCTCCCCGGCCTAAAAGGGGCATCCAGTAGCCAGTCCTTAGAATCATGGGTCACTGGGGAATGTACCCGCCTGTACTGGCCCAAGGTGGAGAAGGTCAATAGAGGCAGCGGACTGTCTCCTGGAAAGGGGCAAGACACTGATCACATAGAAAGAACTCTGCACCGCTGTGGTCTGGGCCCCCTACAGAGGGGCGTGTGCCTGCCACACTGGCACTGATAGACGGACACTGGACCACTCAACCAGGTGTCTCCGAACTCCTTGATAAACAATTGGTGGCACTGTCCCCGGTGCGGCATGCTAAGGCAGTGCGGGCTTAACAGCGACACGCAAGCGACAATAGATAGTGATACAAAGGGGCGCTCAGGCGGTGTGCACCCCGTGCCACTGCATACGGATCCGAGGAAGGCGGTGTAGGGATGCGAAAAAGAAGCTTGCCACATATAATTATACCCTGACCCGCCTCAGCCGAGAGACTGCACCACAGACTAAAATGGCAGTCACGCCTGAAGACGCAGCTGCATCGAAAAAAAACATGGCCTCCCAGCTTGAAGAAATGCGCAACATGAGGGCTGACATCGGTGGAAGGGTTGACAAAATCTCCCAGAGGATTGGGAAGATGGAGGAGTGCCTGGAGCTAGTAGAACACAATCAGGCCTCCTTGTCCAACCTTGACAAATGGAACGACGGATACGGGACATAGAGAGACGTGATGAAGAAGTTCTCCTGAAGATGGACACGAAAAGCCACGAAAGGCGGAACAACCTGAGGCTCTTCACAATTCTGGATAGAGATGGGGAGTCAGTTCTAGACCGTAAGAGGACATTTCATGAGATCACAAAGCTGGTATTTGATGACGACTCCGTTGACGAGGCATAGATTGATAGGATTCACAGGACTGGGGTGCCCCCGGGGGACCCAGGTCTGTGCTAGTGCAGTTTCACAATTATAGTGACAAGATGAAAATCCTTGAGAAAGCAAAGCAGAAAGGTCCGGTCACACTGGACTCTACTAGAGTGACAATCTTTCAGGACCTGTCCTCATTGACCCTGGCTCGGAGACAGACTTGTATGCTCCTGAAGAAGTGACTTCAGGACAAAGGAGTGCGGAACAGATGGGGGTTCCCTTTCTCCCTCACTTTAGAACTGGATGGTCAGAAGCATAAATTAAGAAGGGAACAAGACATTGGGAGAGTGCTGTCTGACTTTCTGGGTGCCCCAGCGAATGAGAGGAACTGCAGGGAAAAATCGGAGGATGACAGACAATGGCGGATCAAGGGGCCGAAAAAGGAAATGGATACCCAGTTCCAGGAAGTACAGGAAGCAGAACGCATCACCAGCTGTGGATTCTTGAAGCATAACCGGTGTACCTGTTGGGGACGGGTGGTAGGAAGGCCTGATGTGGAGGACGGGACCCGATGAGAGCTTAAGGGGGAGGAGGTTTACTAAGTGGCAAACGGATGGGACAATTCTCTCAGGGTCTGAGATAGATTTGATTTACCCAGCTGCAAAGGCAGGGATGGTGGGAGGGGGCTCAAAGGTAAGGGGATGGAATGGTGGAAGGACCAGGTGGGAGACAGTCCCAGCTGGTGGTCCGAGCTCAGCCCGGTGATGTTAACCGGGAGGTGTCTGATGCCCTTTAGGGGGTGGAAGTGGAGAGGGGTGTAGGGGGGAATGAAGGGAGGGGGTTAGGAAAGGGGTCCTCTTCAAGTTCTTTCGTTATGGAGGTATGGAGGCAGAGTCACAGTTGTGGCCATCCGGGGTGGCAAAGAGTGTGATGTGTGTGGTAGGTAGAGAATGGCGGTGACTCCAGAGTGGTGAACGGGTTCCCATCTCAGGGTGGGGATGTTAAATGTCAAAGGGATGAATTATCCCACTAAAACGACATTGGTGGCCAGGGAATTCTGCAGGGCGGGCTTAGACGTGATGTTCCTCCAGGAGACCAAGTATGCTAAAGGAGAGGAACGAAAGATTCAGGGTCGGGAAATGATATGATATGATATGATATGATAGTTTATTTATATAGCGCCTATACACAATGTGTTTCAAAGCGCTTCAAGGCAAGGGAGGGAACAAGGGAAAAAACAATGACATTCTTACAGGCCATGAACAGTAAGGATGTGAAATTAACTATCGTACTCGGCCTGACGACATTTCCGATAGTGCAAGAGCTAAAACACAGATAAGGAAAGGAGGGGGAGAGTGGGAAGGAAATGGAAACAGACAGGAGACTACCGTACTAGGCCTGACGACCTTTCTGGTAGAGCCGGAAAAAACAAGAGGTGAGGGAGAGGGGTGCAGAAAGGTAGGGGAGGAACAAATGGGCCAGACGTACTGAGGCCCGGGTCCACTGAGGAAAGCGGGGGTGGGGATCCTCCTGGGGAGGGCGCTGGTAACGGAGGTGACCAAGGTCTGGACAGACATAGAGGGGAGGGCCCTTTTGATTGTGGGAAACATACAGAATATCTGTTGTACCTTTGCAACGCTATACTGCCCAAACCAGGGCCAGCTGTGGTTTTTGTTAAAAACTCTTCCGAAAATGATGCTTGAGCCTTCGGGTCACATAATTCTGGGAGGTGACTTCAATTTATGGGTAGATATTAAGTTGGACAGGCAAGGGGGTGGGGTGGGGATACAGGACCCTCCGGGTTGGGCGCAGGCAGAAGTCACAGAGTTGTTTGGGGTCTATGGGCTCAGGGGTGAATGACGGCACCATCACCCGAATGAGAAAGGGTACACCTTCTACTCAGACCCACATGGAACATTCACTAGAATTGATTGCATCTATGTCTCTCAGGGATTGTGGGACACTATGAAGGGAGCAGAGATCACAGCGGTTGCATGATCGGATCATGATATGGTTATTGTGGAACTAAATATGTGAGAGCTACCACGCAAGGGATCAAAGTGGAGATGCAACGAGTCACTGTGGAAGGACCCGGTGTTCCAAGCAAAAATGTCTGAAGAAATAGCAGAATTTTTCAGATTTAATGATACAGGAGAGGTGCCCAGGAAGACAGTTTCGGAGGCAGGGAAGGCCACGTTGAGGGGGCTCCTCATCAGGGAGGGATCCAGGAAAAAGAGGGAGAGGGCCTTCATAGAGACAGGCTAAGGGAGGAGATAATACATCTTGACAGAGAGGCTTGGGGAGCCACTGATGGGAGGGAGGACAAAGTCCAGGAAGCTAGGAAGAAGAGAGAGGAGCTTAGAATCCTTGAGGAGGGCCAAATAGTGAGGAAACTACAGTTCCTCAGGCAAAAGTTATATGAGAAGGGTGATAAGGCGAATGCCCTATTAGCAGACAAATTACGGGGTCAGCGATCTGAATGGTGGGTGAAGGCCGTAGAGGAAAAGGAGGAAGTGGGGGACTCGGAGAAGGTGGGGATCCAGGAAGAATGTGCAACATTTTACGAGACCGTGTATAAATCCGAGGCCAACCTGGAGAGGGGAACCATATTGCCTTACTTAGTCGAAACGCGGATGCTGGGACTGTCATGGGACAAGGCTACATTATTGGAAGCTCCGATAATGGCAGAGGAAGCCAAGAGGGCGGTGATGAGGCTACCCCTTGGGAAGTCCCCGGGGGAAGATGGGTATACTGCAGGCTTTTAAAAGTCATTCATTTCCCTGCCTTTAATAACTGTGATTCATAAGGAGGGCACAGATCCCCAGAGATGTGGGTCCTACCGCCCCATCTCTCTGCTGAACATAGACGCCAAGATTTACACACGGGTTCTGGCGGCCAGGCTCGAGGCACATATGCCACACTAACACACTCTGATCGGATGGGCTTTCACATGGGAAGACAGGGGGCAGACACAATGCAGAAGACTATGCACTTGATTCAAGTGTCACAGAAGATGGCTGGGAACCCAGCCCTTCTTTCAGTGGATGCATAAAAGACATTTGATAGAGTGGAATAGGGCTTCTTGGAGGTGGTCATGGACAAAGTGGCCATAGGGGCCAGGTTTAGGAGGGGGGTGATGGCGGTGTACACCTCCCCAAGGGCGTCAGTAGCGGTCAATGGGAAGTACTCACGCTGGTTCGATTTAAGTAGGAGCACGAGGCAGGGTTGCCCTCTATCGTCAATTTCACTTGCTCTCTCCCTAGAGCCTCTGGCACAAAAAATCAGAGGGGACCACCAGGTGGAAGGTCTTAGTGTAGGAGGAGTGGATTACAAAGTGGCGCTCTATGCGGATGACATGTTGTTGCACCTCCATAACCCCACAACATCTGTGCCAAGGGTGTTACAGTGACAAAACAGTACAGAGCACTATCAGGCTTTAAGGATAACAAAGCAAAATCATAACTGTTTCCGCTGAGGGTGGGTGAGCAAGCGGAGACAAATAGATTTGCCCCACTGGGATTAATGGTTCAATGGGACACATTGTGATATTTTAGGATAAATCTCACAAGGGAGATTGGGGCCCTTTTCAAGGCAAACTCCCCCTACCCCCATTAAAGAGATTTCAAAGTGTCCTGGACAAATGGGGAAAGTCCTGGCTGGGGCGCTTAAACACACTGAAGATGATCTCCCTGTCTAGTTTTTTATATGTATTCCAGATGCTCCTGATCCGTGTCCCAGAGTCATTCTTTCGGGAAATAAAGGGGGCATTGCTTAAGTTCCTCTGGCAGGGTAAGAAAGCAAGAGTGGCTCACGATGTTCTTGCACTGCCCAAAGAGAATGGCGGCGTGAGTCTCCCGAATTTGAAAACGTACTATGAAGCAGTAAAGTTGAGGGTACTTTTACCCCACCTTATGGAACTCCAGTGGATCATACTGGATGATACCAATTTAGCCACGGCCAATGTGGCGGAATGCCCTTGGGCACCAACTAGTGCGCTACGGCGCAGACTTTGAGAACACCCAATCCTGGGAACCATATGGGAAATTTGGAGGGAAAGGGCAGACATGCGAGGGGTCACCACTTGGTTGTTCTCCCTTAACCAACTCTGGGCGCCAGGTGTCCGGGAGGTGATACCGAACCCCGAGAGATTCCAAACGTGGTATGAGGCGGGGTTGGAGAGGGTGGGCCAACTCTGGAAAGGTTTTTTTTCGTACCTTCAACTAAAGATGGCCATCACGTGTGGCAAATGGAAAGAGAGGATACAGAGGGACCTCGCCCCCTTTGAACACATATTAGACAAAGGGGGGGGGACAAAGGGCTTGATCTCAGCCATGTAGAGTGCATTGATGACCACAGGGAAGGAGTCAACGGAGAGCCTGAGACGGAGGTGGGAAAAAGATTTGGGAAGAGAAATTGACCCAGAGCTCTGGGGGAGGATGGGCATGGGGGCCTCACGGACCTCGATTTCGTGTCAATATAAATTGCATGCTATTAAGCTGGCAATATGACCCGGTCAGGTTATCTGAGATGTTCCAGTCTGCAAGCCCCATGTGCTGGGTTCTGTGTGGGGAAAGGACTGATTACTGGCATATGTGGTGGGGATGTCCTCACATTCAATTGTTCAAGGCTGAGGTCCTGGGGTGGATTAAAGACTCAGGGCCTCATTACACGGAAGGCGGTAAGGGTTAACGGTCACCGGTAATGGTACCGGTGACCATTAACACTTACCGCCTGATTACGAGGTCCCTTTGCGGGTTGATACTTTAACGCCAGCAGGCGTTAAAAACCAACCCGCAAAGGGACCAGGGTGCTAATTACGGTACCGCAATTTGCGGTACCGTAATTAGCACCTTCCCCATTCCCATTATGCCCTATGGGGCAAAAATGGGAATGGGGAAGGGCAATGGGTGAAGGGGGAATTACCGGCCCACCAACCTTGGAATGGGGCGGTAATTCCCCTTTCCTCCAAGGCGGTGCCGGTATTTTACCGGCATGGACCAAGGTGCTCAATAATTGGTATTGAGGAAAACGATGGGGAATTTAGAAGGCTGATGGGCGTGGCAGGGCCTCTACTGCTTGCTGCACGGGCCTGCCTAGTCTTGAAGTAGAAAGGTGCTAGGATGGCAGCAACGAAAGACTGGATCAATGTTGCTATAAATATATGTACTATGGAAAGGATAACTGTGGCGCTCCATCGGAGGGGGGCACCACACGATATATTATGCGGGGAGTTCATGGCCAGATATCAGGTGTAATGATATTTGAACATCACGGTTAAACAGTTAATATTGTAATGTAAGGGGTGAACTGGATCGTGTAGAGGGGGAACATCACCAACCTTGGAAAGACCAACTAAATGTGATGATTTCATGTGGGCAACGGGCCCCCAAGAGACGGGAAAAGAGTTTGGTTTATATTATGTGTTAAAACTCATAGCACACCGAAAAGTTAATATTTTTTTTTGGAAAGACGAAGAAGACCCAACACAAGGAGGGGAAGGGTGTGGGGAGGAGGAGTTGAACATTTTGTTAGTACAGGAAACTTTAATGGAGGGAGGTGTAAGAATGTGAGGCTTATTGTAATGCATAATCATTATGTTTCCTAGTTGTTGTTAATGCTATAAAACTGTAATAAAAACTAAATTTTAAAAAAAGAAAATACCCCATGAAAGCAGAGGCAAAGAGCTGTGAAGTGAAACGGAATTGGAGGTTAGATTTATGGTTAAGTCTATTTACTAGAATACTATTATGAGATCGACAGCGGACATAGGAACATCCTCTAGCCTTGTTTTTATTTAACGAGATAGCTTCCCCTTGTGTCACAGTATTCCATCTCTCTGATGTTTTATTATACACACATGGGTCTGCATAATATCCCGTGTGGTCTAGATGGGTAACAGATGAATGCATATTAAACAGTCCTGTCTCTGTTGTGCTCCATCTTTTTTCTCACCCGATCTCATGTACTTAACTTTTTTCTTTCTATTACTTGGACCATGAATAATGGGTATTGATTAAGGAAAGATACTGTTAGGGTCAAGAGTTGTAAAAGGGCTTGTTCTCCCTAGCCGTCCAGGATATTTTATCTTCCCTTTTGTGAGGGAAGGTCGAGGGGTAGGATGGGACTCGGGTGACAATATCCCATGAACAATGAGGGTGGGTAGGATGGATTGGGGAAGACAACAGGGATGACCATGCCTTGCCTTTGGATGCCCTCCCCGCAGTCCCTGAAGAGCCCCTGCCCAGGTGATCCTCCCTCACTGGTAGCCCCCAGGGTTGGGATCCAAGAACAATGGCCCTTCCCTGGACACCTGAGCAATGGATCCCCAGGGACTACTTGTGAGAACAGCCTCAGGTTTCTCACAGCCCCCGCAAGCTTTCTACCCATGGAGAAATCACAGGTGGCTGCTCCTCTTCTTCCAACTCATCTACAGATTCCCACTCCTCTTCTCTCCATTTCATACAGTCATATTTGTCATCTGGCCATACTGTACCATAATCCATACTCTCCTCTTACCTTCTCCTCTCTTCTCTTTCCTTTTCCATTTGCACATTGTTGTTGGCTGTGCTGTTTTTCAAAAACAAAATGTCCCCTGCTCTACATTTATCTATTCCTACAGGTGCGTGCTGTCCATCTCTCCTCTCTAATTTTAATCGGGCCAGTTCACCTTCCATCTTCCTTAGTGCATCTACCAACTCCATCTGTGGTTTCGTATCAACTCCTTCTGGTGTATTGCCCCCCACAATGGCAGATGCTGTGGGGTTAGGGATATTGTGGTATTGGGCCGGGATGGGTGGCAGGGAAGCTGCGGTAGGCAAGGCAACATACTTGGGGCTCATATATCCTGATGCAGCATGCATAGGATAACACCCTAACCGGGGACACTGAACTAACTCAGTGGGGGGTGCAGGGGCACTTGAGACAGTAGCAATAGTGGTTATTGGGGCGCAAGTGGTGACCAAATCGTTCATCATCTCAAGGGATTCTGTTGAACCATCTTATACATTCTGCACAATTTTCCATAGTTCTAATACCTACTTTCTATTTTTCAATGTTTCCCTTTATATTTGGCTGCTAAATATGTGTACATTCCTTATGACACTTGAGAATTTTTTTCTCGATATAAAGGAAAGGATTTGCACACATATTCCAATGGGTTTGCTAGCTTCATCGTAGCCAGCCCTGTATTACTGTTTTACAATGTTATTAATCCCTTCACCCCAACCTAACATGCTATATTCCATCCCAATACCCCTTTGCCCCCTTTACCACACTCCCCCTGTCACCGCTCACCCCTCACTTCAACACTTACTCCCTTTCACACTTGCCTCACAGACGCATCCACTCACTCCGCACAAACCTTCTAATACGCAACACGGTAGGCCTTCTCTTAGCCTCTGCGAATCACAACAAAAATCACCAACAACAACAATCACAATAAAATCTACTTTTTGTTCCAACACCCCCACTATATTGGGTGAGGAGATCTGAGGCTCACAGGGGCGTCTAACACAACTACTTCTCATTTTCACACACCCCTTATACTGGGCGGAGAAATCCCAGACCCACTAAATATATGGGGACCCTAAATGTGTCCTTTTACCTCCATTACATAGTGCTGTCTTCTTCCCTAATACCATAGGAAAGGGTCCCATTATACCACAATCCTCTATATAAAAAAAATGATCTAACTTTTATGCAGCACCACGTGATTTTCCAACCTATCAATACAATCCTCCCACACCATACACACACTCCCCACTCCTCACACACTCCCTTCTCATACCCCACTTATTTATCTCCAAAGAAGGTACTCTTACATCTATGTGTTCACCGAAGTCGTCCATCACAGAGTCCCATTAACTACTGCTCATAAGAACAGACAGGAATTCTGATAACAACGCTACTGTAAACGGTTTATAGTGATTATTTTTTTTAAAAAGTTTTGAAAAACAAAAATTTCGAAAACAAAGTTTTGAACAAAAATGCTGTAACAAGCTATATTTAACATGCAAAGTGTATTTCTTTCGAAACCAATCCGTCGACAATAGTCATGGACTAGTTTCAATTGAAATGCACTTTCAAATGTTAAAAGAAGCATTTTGAAACGTTACATGGAGCTGCCCAGTGCTGTAATTTCAGCACTGAACAGCTCCATGTAACGTTTCAAAGTTTTTGTGTATATTGGGGGGCTTCCCCCTCAGCCCCCCTAAACCCCACGCAACCCTCCCACCCCCGACCCTAACCCAAGCCCCAACCCAAACCCCAACTCTAACCCTATTTTAACACTTAAACTAACCCTAGCCCCAACCCTAACCCCAACCCTAACCCTAAACCCTAACCCTAAACCCTAACCCTAGCCTCCACCCTAACCCTAATGTAACCCCTAAACTAAACCAAACCACAACCCTAACCCTATTTAACACTTAAACTAACCCTAGCCCCAACCCTAACCCCAAGCCCAACCTCAACCCTAAACCCTAACCCTAGCCCCAACCCTAACCCTAATTTAACCGGTAAACTAACCCAAACCCCAACCAAACCCCTAACCCTGGCCCCAGCCCTGCACTAGTACTTACCATCACATGTCGATGGCACCTTCGAATTTTTTTCAACGAAATTGTCTTTCAAAAAAGTTTTGAAAGTTTGCTATTCAAAACTTTAACATTCGTTAGAATGACCGGATACCCTGTAAACCTCTCGAAGGTGCGCAAAAAAGGGGTCTGATTGCTGCAGGTGGGTGAGACCTCTCTGGATGTGAGGTCAGGAATCCTGCCTATTTGCTGATAGTAAATAATAACAATTTACTACAGATACCCGCAAGTTATCTGTAAACGCTCACAAATAACCGTGGTCATTGAAAAAATGTGTGCAAAAAGCAAAACTCTTCCCTCCCCTCCCAAGCAATCACAAAGTGCCCCACTCTTCTTTCCATGCTCCCACCAACTCCCTCAAGTCATTTTCCCCTACCTAGCCCTCTCCCATTCCCCTCAAACACACACCATTTTGTGTGATGCACTTTCATTCCGGATCGCGTCTTATATTATAACTGTGGTTATCCCATGCGTTGCCCGTGCTCTTCCTGCAGTTATGAGAACATTTCCGACCTCTTAACTTGGTCCCCAGCCCGATCCCACAGCATCCGAATTGCACATGTTCACCTATTTCCCTCTCCCCACTATTGGACGGAATAACCGCAGTCACCTCCCGGAAATCGAGTCATGCCCAAGTTGTTTCGTACCTGGTCCAATTCCATCCAGAGATTTTTGCTATGGGCTGCGCCGAGATGCGGTCTTTTTCTCCATGGGAAAATGAATGGGAGTAGGCAAAAAAATGCATTTTATTTCTTTACAAATATATTTTTTTAAAGAATTCTTCTGAACAATTCACTTTCAAGGGGGGATTCCGTAGGGGGCGGGGCATGACAAACTTTTGCTTGCAAAAAATCAGCCAAATCCGTCATGCAAGTCAAAGGTTATTAACAATTACTTTTTCGGGTTTCCTATGGAACTTGCTACGCAACTTAACTGTAGTGTGGTGCTGTAATTATAGGATGTATGTGAGCAAAACATTTAAAAACATTTTTTGAAAGGAACCTTTTTATAAAAATGCCATTACACTACAAGTAAAGAGCAGAATTCTACTTAACCTCAATTCATTTCTCCTATTTGCCATAAAATAAAACAACTGATTCTTCCACATAATTAACAAAGACATTAGGCATTTCACAATGGGCTTTTTTGCGTGTTTTTTCAAAGCAGGTATGTTCTGACTTGGCACCTCTCAATATATCTGCCATCCTGTAACAAGACATTGGGCCTCATTACGAGTGTGGCGGTCTGGAAAGACTGCGAGTTTGCCTGTCAGGGCCATCGCACTTTTCACGGAAGCACTGGCACCGTTAGCAATGGTGCTGGTGCTTCCGTCTCCCACTCCCATAGAGTCCTTTGGGACTCTAAGGGAATGGGGAGTTTCAAAATCCGGCACCTGACTTCCCGTGCCGCCGGGACTTATAATGTCCCGGTGGCACCAGGAAGGCAGGTGCCGGATTTAGTGTTACTGGTTGGCGGCAACCTCGTAATGAGGCCGATTATCCCATTCTATTGTAGGGCAACTCCACAACAACCAGACATAGAAAAAACAACCTGCTAGAAAAAAGGCTGGGTGCACCCTTTTTCTAGAAGAACAAGAGCTTTATTTTGTATACAAAAAGGAATGGGCAACAGGGTATTATAAGTCCACTGCCACAGAGCTCTCACTCATCCTCAAAGTGAAATTAATCTTATAAATGTACAAATCGTCATTCATGACGCATTTGATATACAGTATTCATCCCCCACCCATCATTGGATGGTGCCTATTTACATGCTTATAGTCACATATAGGCTCTTCTCCAATTGGTTATTTATTCATTTTATTTAGTGGACATTACTATGGCAACTATACACAGGTGGGAAAGAGGGCCCAAGGGCAAGTGCTGAGAAGGGATGCTGGAGGGACTGGTAGGGGGTGGTCTTCCCCCAGTATGACTCTGAAACAACCAGGCTGCAGTCACAGTGGCAGAAGGAGAGTTGGCACGGGAGTGGGTGGGGGAAGGAAGAGGAGAAAAGGAAAGTCTTGAAAAGTTTCCAGAACTTAAGAAGATCCTGCTCAAGTCTGAGGGTGGGAGGGAGGCTGTTTCAGAGGGAGGAGCGAGCCGAGGAAAGGGATCTACCTCCCAGTCTCTGCTTGGAGAATCATTTGATTGGCAGAGAGTTGGAGCCAGAAGACCGAAGGACTCTGGCCGGGAAGTATTTAGGGAGAGAAAGCTGGGCGTAAATAAGTCCCAGGCCCCAGACAGCCTTGAATTTGATCCTTGCAATCACCGTGACCCAGTGGAGAGATGTTAGGGCTGGAGAGTTGCTGTCCCTGAGCTTTAGGCCCAGGATATGATATGATATGACATGATATGGCATTTATAACACGCCTATACAAAAGATTTTTAAGGTGCAAAGAGGCAAGGAAGGGGGGACAGAGACAACGATCTTACAAGGTCAGATCACATTGAGATTGCGCAAGTGCAGGGGAGGGGGAAAGGAGAGAAGTGCAGGGGGAGGGGGCATTGCAGTGCATAGGATAAACAGTAAATAATAAAGACAATAAATAAAAGTGCAGCCAGCTGTTGGCAAGTGCAAGGGTATGCACAGACATCAAGTGTCAAGTGCTGGTGGGGGTTGTAGGGATACAGAAACAGTCCCCGAGTGCAAGGGTTGACAGGGGAGCAGTGCTGGTGTGCAATTTGCGGGAAAGGGACCTGGGCCCGAGATCAGAGGGTAGCCAGGTAACTAGTGCAGTTTCAGTTGATTCTCACAGTCCTATTCTGGATTAATTGAAGGGGGCGAAGTCAGGAAAAAGGCAGGTTGAAGAAGAGGTTCTTGCTAGAGAGAACCATGGCAGTGGAGACGTTGAGCTTCTTGTGGAAGGTGAGGTGAGGAAAGGTAGAATGCCCTTTTGGAGATGCACCTGGAAATTTGACTTCTTGGCTAGGTTCATGATGTGAGGAGAGAAAGAGAGGGAGGAGTCAAAGATGATCCCACTTGAATTGCCTCACAAGTGAGAGAGGGGAGACAACCCAGGGAGACTGGCCAGAGAGAGGGGGGAAACAAGGAGCAAACACCCTGATGAGAAGGATATCTGTCTTACTTGCATTCAGGCAGAGATTATTGGCAGAGCACTATGCCTAAATGGCTGTCAGGTATGAGGGAGAAGGAGGAGGAGGCATGTGAAGGCAGCTTAAAAGAGAGCGGTGTGCCATCTGCGCAACACTGGAAATGAGGGAAGAAAGTGGAGATTGGCTGGGCCAGATGGGCCAGGTAGATGTTTAAGAGCCATGTCGATATGAGAGAGCCCTGAGGGATCCCACAGGTAGAGAGTAAGGGGGAGGAGAAAAAAGGACCCATTTGCACTTGGGAAGATCTGTTTGAGAGGAAGGAAGTCAGCCACACCAGTGCCCTGTCTGTGATCCCTAGGGTATCATGGAGATGGTTTATGAGGTTGGACTGGTTGACTGTGTCAAACGCAGAAGAAAGATTGAGGAGTATCAGGACAGAGGTAGTATTAGAATCCAGGTTAGAGAGTAGTTCTTCATGGGTGTTCAGGAGAGCAGTATCCATGCCTCTGGCTGCCCTGAAACCATACTGGTGGTCATGGAGGCAGCCTGCCAACTCGGTGTGGAGGGTCAGTTGAGGGATGACCAGCTTCTCCATGAGTATGCCCCAAAAAGGAGTGATAGAGATGGGGTGATAATTAACTGGGCAAGAAGGGTCAGCATATGGCTTTTTTGCAGAGGGTGCACAAGAGAGTGGTTAAGAGCTTGAGGGAAAGAGCCAGTGGCTAATGAGTCATTGCAGAGGTCAGCAAGAGAGGCATGGGAGATAATGGAAAAAGGGTGTGAAGATGAAGGCCAAGCTATGACGGGTAAGATGGACAGATGTGAACAAGGCAGGGAAGGGGGTCAGAATGGATGGAGTGTTCACCTATGGAGTCAGCAGCGAAAGAGGGTAAAAGAAGAGCATGTATGAGATGGCACAGTGGGGTAATTTATCTCCAGCTCTATGATGGATGTAAATTCTCCACTTGTCTTCCAAAAATCGACAGAATTACCACTCTGTAAATCCGCCGGTGGTAATTCTACCAAAACATATAATTTGACAATGTGGGAACAATGGAGGTCATTCTGTTACTGCCAAAAGAAGTGGCTGTAAAGGAATAACTTTCACTTTTTTCACACACCGCCAAACTTGAAATGAGGCCCAATGTATTAATTATCCACTCTGAACAATTCCTTCCTACTCTCCCACCTCTGCCTCTAAAGTTACAGTGGCACCAGTTCCGGGAACAATTTCAAGAACGCAATGCTATGCTTTTCCACCGACCACTGTGCTGGCAACTTGGCTGAACACCAACTCCCTTCCCAGTATATTCCAAAGCCATGTGCCCCTGTGGCATCGTAAAAGATCTCCAAATTCTATTGTATCAAATCATCCTCCAGCTACATTGAAATTTCATTGTAACCATTCATAAAACAGTGCCACACTTCCAGGTCCCTTTTTATCCTTGCTGTCACCCTGATCCTACAGTGCAGGCTTTTTGCACTTAGTAAGGATAAGGCCATTTGTCAAAAGAAAGTCCTGCCAGGAGTCACTACCCTTCATCCAAAATTCAGATGTTCTTGTAGATTCTGTATTTTTCTCACCTCACGTTTTATTCTTGAATACACTTCTGTAATCAATCCTCTTAACTTTAGTATTTTATATTATTGATTTCATTTATTTGGTGTCTATTTTGATGGCCAAGAACATCAGTACCAACGCTGGTTCTCCTGATTTGTCCAGAGCCAGGGAGATGACCAGGTCCTCCGCCAGCCGCTTGAACTCAGCCAAGATCAAGCACATTCCATGTCATTCCTTCCTACCATGAAGAAATCATCTAAATAGTGAACTATATGCCATGATCACTGCATGAAAAACCATTCCACATATGTGCAAAAAGAGCACAAACACAGATGAGCATCCCATTGGCAGCACGTTGTTTACATATAGTTGTCCATTGAATTGAATTCTCAGCATCTAGAAATCATCTAGTGTACTGGCAGCATCCTAACTGCCGATTTGATGTAATATTTTGCAATATGTTCACCTGTTCCACTCATTCAAATCAGCACAACTACATCATCCACATTCTAGTAGGCCCAGGCACAAACTTTTGGATCAAAGTAATTAATGTACAACCCAGGTGATGTATCATTCTAAATTAATTTGTTCTTTCTTAGCTTCCCTGCCCATTGGTGATATTATCAAATCTTGTATCGGTATTCTAGGGAATGGGCCTACCATTCTCCCTTCCTTCACTTCTTTCCCCAATGTATCCTCTACCAAAACTGTATGTTTGCTTATTGATTTTTAACAATTTAGGGGCTAACAGTGATTGTTGATTTTATTTACCTCCTGTCCCTTGCACGCTGAGTATTTCTATCATTTCTATTATCTCTCGCGCCAATCCCCTTGATTGCCGGTACATATGTGCCAGGGGGAGAGGATGCCTGAGTGGCTTTGCGTGAGGTGTTTTCCTGCACTTTGCACCTTATTTTAGACAATACTTTGTGCTCATGCCCTGTAAAAATTTTAGAAATATTTTAATTTAGCTTCAAATGTGATTGAATTTTAGTTTATAATTACTGTGGTGCTTTAGCTATGTCTTTCATAGATTTTGTACAATTTAGGGGCTAACAGTGTTGATTTTATTTACTTCACAGGCCTTGCACGCAGAGTATTTCTTTCATTTCTATTATCTTGCGTGCCACTCCATTTGATTGCCGTTACAAATGTGCCGGGTGGAGCGGATGAGAGGCACGTTAATGGGAAGCTCATCTGTGCTTATCTGTGGCTCGCCGGGGCTGCAGGGCATTAATCTCTGGCTGAGACATGTTGGGCAGACGACCAGGAAAGATCATCTCCCACGAGAGAGGTTAATACAATATGCCCCCTCTGCAACAATATTTCCACCAAGCTTCATTGCTGTAACAGAGCCCAGTAATGCTTTAGTCCCTTCTGCACCTTCCTTTCTAAGATGTTTTCTATTGAATGCACACACTTCGATGGCTCATTCGCTCCACTGTAATGAACTCCTGACAGAACATTTGCCAGACCTTATATGTATAACTGAGACATGGCTTGGCGAATTGTCAGGCTCCTGAGTGTTTAAAACTCTAACTCTTAACTTTAAAATTCTCAATGTTAACCGGGAAGCTACTCCTTCTGTTGGAGGCATTGCTATAATATTTAAATCAAGCCTGTCCAGACTATGCTTCCCCTTGCTCTTAAGATTAAAATGGAGGCCTTTTTGGCACGTTTTGTTCTGATGCCTACCATGTGTATTAATATTTTGCTTGTCTACCATGCGCCGGCGTGTGATTCTAAGTTCCCTGATGCCTTCTTGGAACATTTGGCTGATCTCCAACTGGGTTTTGCAAATCTCTGGGTATTGGGTGACTTCAACCTGAAACCCAATGATCCTTATAATCTATTATCAAATCATTTTTTATTGGCAATGAATGACTTGGCTCTGACCCAACTGGTAATGGGGCCTACACATCAAGGTAGCAACACTGTATCTTTGCCAATGAATCTCAGAGCACATGTCTTCATGTGGGAATTTAAATCTGCTGTCCCAGGCCATAAACACTAGCCCCTCAGCGTAACTGGAGGGCTATCCCTGGCATTGATGTTTTGCTCAACTGAAAGCCAAGTATGAGGAGACAGATACTCCTGATTAAGGATGTAACGGTATAACGGTATACTGTTAAAGATACTGTGAACAACTTAACTGAACAATAATAACCATCACGTTATTGATACCAGTATACCGTTTATAACGTTAAGTGTGTTTTTCATCTGATTTTGAAAGGCTGCAGTAAGCAAGTGCTGCACAGTCTCGATCTTGCACCGTTGGATGTGCCTTCTGCCAAGAGGGCATTGTTTGGCAGACAAGAGCATAGGGAAAGTGAGGCCATATTAGTAAATGCAGCTTTGCTGCTGTAACCGCTCTTTATCTGTGATCAGTAGAGTCTGGTCAAAGATCAGCAGACATTAGGCAAATTCTGTTGAAAGCTGCCCAGTGCCTGAACCTTTGTGTTCCCGATGCAAAGCTGGTAACGATGATCTGACTGACTTCCTCTATAAGCATACCGGAGACTCGCGTTAACAGAGTCCGCCAAACCCGTATTTCATGGGCAAACTAGAACAATGTTATTATGTTTCATGCATTATTTATTTGAAAGGCAGCATACAGATTATAAACGTTCTCACACAGTCATGCTGCTCCGCACTACAGGTCAGTTCTTCTATGGTGATTGTCCCAATTTTCAATTTGCAATTAGCAAGACCACAGGGACATCACGAGGGTGAGCTGAGGGCATGAACTGAAAGTGAGCATTTTATTTTTCCTTTTGTTTGTATGTAAACAAATGTAATAAAACATTCAGTGACTTGCAAAACAGTGGAGCTAGGAGCACTTTGCTTAGCAACCACTAAGGGGCAAAAATGCATCGATTCAGCCTGGCCCGGCATCATGTGTCTTTAGTTCAGTAAGTTAAGGTCCTACAGCACTGAGCAAATACACTGTGCAAATTGTAAATAAAAGGACGTCCAGTGAAGTCATGCATATCAAATTACTCTCCCCGAGGTTTAGATTCAAGGAACTTAAGTTTCTCATGGTCATGGATCGGATAGCCATCCAGTTCTGTTTTAGCTTAGAATTCTGGGATGTGTAGTTTTCCCACCAATTTGAAAGATGGGGAACTACACATCCCAGAATTCAAAGGTGGGAATGAACTGGATGCCCTTCTGATGCATGTCCACAAACAACTTTAGCTCTGTAGACCAGGCATGGACTGGCCTTTAGGGCAACAGGCCCATTGCCAAACCAAACACGCAAAATGCTTGTGTGAGCCAGTTTTTTGGGTCAAAGTGGGGCACTTTTTTGGCCAAAGTGGGCCAGTTTGATGAGTGTCTTCACTATGCAGTTAATAGTTTTGACCACTGTTGCTGAATAAATATTCTTTTAAATGTACAATTTGCATCACATTTTATCATAAATATCCCCCTTGGGTACTATTCAGTGTTCCAAAAGGAATGCATTCCCACTTGCAACTGTGTGCCACTTTTATGTTGGTGCCCGAGACAGTTTTATGCCCCAGTCCGACCCTGCTGTAGACTGTGTGAACACTGGGCCTATCAGTGCTTTCTGCTAGTAAATAAACTGCCCCCAGCGTCCTCTGTGTAGATTTTCACATTGGCACTAGAGTTGTTGCTTCACTTGATCCTTCACCTACCTGCCTTCTGCATATGCCACTGGACTGAAGCAGGCAGGACAGATTCTACATTCAATTTGAAGTATCCAGAGCAATGGGGGTGAAATATTTGTTAGGTCTATTGTCAATTTGTGACACCACCCATGAAAGCATTCCTCCATCTTAACTCGCATCACAAGGGTCCTAATGCACCCAGACCTCAGGAAAACGGTAATGATGGGGCTGTGGTGAGGTGGTGGTCTAGGCCATATTTGTGCTATGTATTTGAACTTTGTCATTTTCAAAAAAGAATTTGCCACTATCTTTAAGAAGGTAAATGAACATGTATTGCAAGAATCAAGAAAGAAATCAACAGCGCCCACTGAACGCTGTCCTTTTAGGATTATCTGGACAGTGGTGACTCCGACATCAGTCCTTCATAATACACCAGGCAGATGGTAAATAAGCTATAGTGATTAGATCACTATGCAGCCTTTCAGTGTGTCTCTGTTGGCTATGACATTTTGACAAAAGAAACACAATGACATGGGCTTTCAGACCACACATAAGTGACTTTTCTCCCTTTAATGGGATAAAGAGTTGCCAAAACAAACTTTTTGTCGCAGCGAGGTGTCATGATGCCCATGCTATGTGGTTCCAAAAAAATGCAAGTCAAGGCCAATTTTCAAAGCGATGACCTGGAACTGAGCAGCAAGCTTAATGCTCAAAATGTGTATTATAATACTTGCACTAGTCACTCTTTCATTCAAGGCAAACAACGAGTAACCGCCATGAAAGACCAATTCTGCAGCCGTCTTAGATTCCTGGAGAATCAGCTAAATATGTGCAGAGACAAGTTTCAAAATGCTACCTCGCTAAGGCTGGAAAATCTGCGTATTCGTAAGTTAACTAAAAAGGTAAGTTAAAGAACTTCAAATTTAAAAAGGCAATGTAAAAAAAAAAGTTCTTTTTTTTTTATAAAAGTAGATTCCGTTGGTGCAGTTTTTAATGGCATTCCGTAAACCACACGTGCCTGACACAAAATCAATATGTTAGCAATAGGAAGAATAAATACAGTGCCAAGAAGAAAAAGGATTTACTATGGGTTGGCAGCTTTGGGGTTTATATATTTATAATGGATAATGTTTTCTAAACATATGACAATGGGCTATTTTGCTGGTTCGATTATTGAATTTACATATAATAAGTCACACCACGAAATTCACTCATCTCTGCGGGTATTCCCTGCTTGCCTCTTAAGTCTCCTAAACCCAGGCTGTGTACATTTAAGTCCTGTTTAACTGATATTCTTCGGGCTCTCCACCTCCAACAGAGACAGACAGAGTGAAAATGGCGGCCCACTTACTTTCCTGCTTCATCTCTTTGGGTATTCCCTGCTGCCATACCAAAGGGTAACATGTCCGTGATTACTGAACAACTTTTGGTCCGCAAGTAAACTAAAGGCTGTAATGTAAAGAGAGAGAGTGTGTGTGTGTGTGTGTGTGTATGCGCACAAGCGCCTACTACCACCAGCCTCCATTGATCTGTGGCATGCAGATAATCAAGATGGCACCATGTTCATCATCACCTGTAGCCAGTGGGGCAGCTAAAAGCCTAAATGACCACTTAAGAAAAGCTATTAAGTTTGCTTTGCCAGTCGCGGCAGGGGTCCCCCCTCCCCTCCTCCTCCTCTCCACATGTGTTTTTGTGTTTTTTGGTGGAAGCAAGGGGTGGCATTTCAGTGGAAAGTATGTTGCAAAAAGCCCAATTCCGGCCCTGGGTGCCTGGTTTTGTTTGTGATGATAAATCTGACAATTTATGACCTTTTAAGAAAATATTTGTTAAGATTAGTTAACTCCACCTGCTATACCGCGATAACCATGATATACCGTCATTTGGCAAGAAGGTTATCATACTGCCATAAAACTAATACTGTGACACCCCTACTCCTGATCTGCATTTAATCTCCAAAACCGTACTTCTCTTGCTAACCTGCTTGCCTCTTAAGTCTCCTAAACCAAGGATGTGTACATCTAATCCCTGTTTCACTGATATTCTTCGGGCTCTCCACCTCCAACAGAGACAGACAGAGCAAAAATGGCGGCCCACTTACTTCCCTGCATCCATTTTGCATGCCAGGTCAAGGCTTCTCTTAATCAATCAAGATAACTTTTTAGAGTTGTGAGCTCCCTCTCCACTCCTCCCGTAGAAGTGATTCCTTCCTCCCAACATGTTTGTGACTCTCTATCCTCCTACTTTGTGGAAAAGTTTCGGAACATACAAAAGGGGATTAGTGCCTCAGGGTATGTACACACTGAATCCTCCCCTTATAAGTAATTCCTGGTGTGACTTATTATATTTCATGTATTTCCAACATGGCAGGCATCAACCTCTCTCTTAGCTCTAGCTCTATTCCCACTCTTCCAAAGCACACTCTAGTTACTCCTCTTCTGTAGAAACCCTCTCTGGACCCTTCTGTCCCATCCCTGTCTTAGGTCCTTTCTAGAACACTTCTACTTTTTTGACCCTTCTCAATCCAGTTTCTGAACAGGCCATGGCACCGAGGGAGTCCTGGTGTCCGCTATTGATGATCTGGCGTGTCTGCAGGATCAGGGTGTTGTGGGAACATTCATTCTTCTTGACCTCTCCGCCGCCTTTAACACTACTGATCATTCTGGTGGAGCGTCTTGCAAGTGCTGGCCTCTCTGGTGCCGTCCAAGCCTAGTTTTGTGTTTTTCTTTCTGACTGTACTCAATCGCTTTCCCTTCCGCCTTTTCATTTGGCCCCTGTCTCTCTTCTTTGTGGTGTCCATCAAGGGTCTGCCATCTCCCCGCTTTTGTTTAACATATACATAGATACATATACATAATGGCTTCCGGTGTTACTCCTACTCAGATGATACACAAATTAGAGTATGCCTTGATCTTTCACCGACTGGCACTGCGCTCAGGTTTATCAGGTTTGATCACTGGATCAAGCTGAATGGCGACAAGACCGAGGTGTTGGTGGTGCCCCCCCTCGGTTGTGTCTCTTTTGACTTCACTTTTCTGGCCCCCTTCCTTGAGCCCATTTCCTATTCCAGTGGCGGTTGTTAAAGGTCTTAGTGGTACAAACTCAGCCTCTCTCGCTGCTGCAAACCAGATCAGAGCTGTTTGCCAGAAGGGCTACTTCCAGCTGAAGATCCTGCGTAATGTTTGCCCCTTCATACCAGTCGAATCTGGAGCCCCGGGGGTGGCATCTCTTGTCTTATCTTCATTGGATTACTGCAACTCTCTCTATCTGGTAATACCTGCGTACTTTATTCAGCGTCTGCAGGTTCTGCAGAATTCAGCTGCAAGAGTTGCCACAGGGATGACATGATATTATATGATATGATAGGTTATTTATAGCGTGCTTAATACCCAGAGGTTTCTAAACGCGGACCCGGCGATCGAACTTGTGTTGCTCCATGTCGTCTTGCTTTCAAGGCGAGCACGTTGCCGCTGAGCTATCCTCCCGGATGTCTAGGAATGCTCATATTACTGCTGTTCTGCGTCATCTGCACAGGCTCCCAGTGGCCAAGTGTGTACAATTTAGATTAATGTGTCTGATGCACCGTGCTCTGCATGGCACTGGGGCAGAGTATCTTCAGGTGAAATCTCACCCGTATCTCCCTGCTCAGTCCCTCCGCTCTACCAATGTCTGCTTGATTGTTGTTCCCCAGCCTAAATATTCTAATTTTTGGGGCAGATCTTTCTGCATTGCAGCAGCAGTACTTTCGAATGCCCTTCCACTGTCACTCCGCTCAATGGCTAACTATCTGTCTTTTAGGCACCCCATCAAAACTCATTTGTTCTAATGCACCCATCTCTTTGATTGTGTTTTTCTCACCTCCAACCACTTGCTGCTTCGCACCAAGATGCCTATGGACGGATGTTGTGCTATACAAATGCCCCATGCATAACATAACATAACATTGACTGCAGGTTTCGTGCCCACCTGCAAACCTTGCATCCCTGTATGGTATTCTGAATCCTTCCTCACAACCCTTCAACAATAAACTAGCTCCTCCTCTATCAGGGTGGAATTCTAGCCACTCTTTCAGTGTTTCTATTCTAACCAGAGAATGTGCTTTTCTCCCAAAACAACTATTTCTTCCTGACTCTCTCCCACCCCTATCACTCCTGACCCTAGAACTGTGTGACTGGATTCCCCCCAGCCAATTTGGTGCCTTTGTGTCTGAATGTGCAAGCCATACAGATACATGATCCTTTGTGTTATGACCAGCATCCTCCTCTATTCTCTGCATGAGACATGCCTGAAAGAGTACAAACAGCTCTGGCTGCCCACATGTGTGTCTGCCACTAGCAGGGAGGGGTATAGCCATTGCAGCCATACCTCTGTATCAGTTCCCCCTACTCTTTTCCCTCATCGTCTGCAAATTGTGACCTGAATTCTTCATCATATCACAGCCATAAAAATCCGCTACATTAATATGTGCTTTTCTAATACATGAAATTCCAGTATATATCAGTAAGACTGATCCCCAATTCTTGATCACCGTCGGCACCCTAGGCTTCCTAACTAACTGCCATTCGTCGTCCTTCCAACATTTTTTGCTTTTCACTTCCCTGTGTGATAGCTTAAATATCTTTTAAGTTTTAGACAGTGTTTTAACTCTCACTACTATTAAACGGAAGTAATTGTACTCTTGTTTTTTTATAGAATTATAGAATGAATTGTGAATTGTGGTTTTGTTTAACTACTATTATTAATAAAATATTTCTTGACTATGCATTAATTACAGCATTGATCTAATGATTACTGTAAGATGATGGTATTTGCTATCTACTTCTATTGTTTAAAAAGTTTACTTCCCTGATAAAAGGTAGAGCAACTACTCGAGTAGTACTATTGGGATGCCCTCCATTTTTTGCTTAGCTTAAATATCTCCACAGACTCCCCTTTCCAAGTTCTTTCTTTCTTCACCATTGTCAACTGTTACCCCAATGGCGTTGCTCCTCCCATATAAGGCAGCCTAATATATCTCCTTTCATTTTTGCTCCCACTTTTCCCTCTTCTATACTGTCCTTGTCCTTCTTTACTTCCTGTTTTTCTTGTCTCTCTTCAAATTCATCCCCTACTCTATATCCTACTTTGTGTCTCACTGTCCACTTCCTTCCCCATTCTTTATTTCACTACCCTGCCTTATTCTCACCATTGTCAGTTCTCTGCACCTTCACCCAACTACTCTTATGCTCTTGCTTCTCCTTGTCCGACACTTCCTTTTTCCTTTTCTCTTTCAAGAATATACCCGAAGATCTCCTCCACCTTTCTTGTTTCTTCTATTCACTATGTGCTTCATTTCTGCTCCTTTCTCCAAACCCTTTCCATGCCAGGACCATTATTCCTGTTCGCTATAATTCCCCATACCCTCATTCATTTCTGACCTTCTATTTGCACTGCTAGTAACTGCCCTTTTGGGACTGCACCATAACTCTACCCTCTCATCTGTTTCATCCAAAATCCAGGCAGTATATTTTCTCCCCTTACTTCCCTCCACTGTGTGGGAATCTAGTCCTGCTATGTTAATTCTTGTATTTAAATTGTCAATTCTACAGCATGACCCAGCATGATGGCCCAAGCATGATGCTGGCGGTACATCTTCCACTTTTCCTCCCAAAAACAACAGAATTACCACTCAATGTTTTTGTTACTGTATGCATAACAGAGTTATGTGAATGCAGCTGTGACCACCAAACAATGTCCATGTTAGCTTCTTCTTATAGCTCAGACCGTGCGGTTTAGGCAGCCCTTGTGTTTTCATTGGGATGGATTTTTCAACCATCCTGCATACCCAGGGACCCATCACTATGCTTGAAGAATGTAGTGTTGTTTTGCTATGAGACAAGAGAAGAAAGGCTGGGTTTGTATATGCATGGATACAGATGATATAGTTGCTTCCTAATGTACCCTTTACTGATTTATTATATTTATAATATCATTTAAACTATACAATCCAAGCACTGATGCGTTCATCTCCACATCCTTGCTCACCTTTCCAATTGAGATTCCAGACTTAGTCAGAGGCCACCTCAACTATGGGTTAAGATGATCCCTATATTTGTCTGAGAATTGAACAAGGGTGAGAGGTCTTCAGCTGATTGATTTGTACCCAGCATTACTCCATCTGATTCCCTTTCAGAATTTGTATTTCTCTGTGAACAAGAGATGTATTGTCTATAATTGCATATGCTCCTTTCCAAGTATGTACATACTTATTTTTGAAGACACTTTCACCTATGTCATATTACCGTCCTGATGTCTTGAGGTCACAATATGTCTATGTACTGTAAGGGTGCCAGAGAAAGAAGCTGACACAAAGGTGGCATGGTGGTGGTTTTAGACTTGTATTTATAGAAGAAAGACTCTGACTATCCCTATCATCTAAGAGGGGTTTCCCTGCCTCAAATAAATACTAAAGGATACGGCAGAATGTTTGTCAAAATCAAAGTCCACCGTCCTGTGTCACAACCTACTTCTATCCCTTACACTCCAACTACAACTGAAGACTAATATAATGCAACATAAAGTTTATTTCCCAGGAGAATGACTTCCTTCTCCTGGTATTTGGGTGATGTTCAAAAGAATGTTCTCTTGAAAAAAGGTTTGTTTGTTTGTTTATTTATTTCTAATGCGCACCAGACACAAGGGTAACAGAGGGCAGCAGTAAGAATATGCAAGGCTTACAAAGTTACACAAATATTTCACAGTAAAATGCAGTATATTTACAGGTAAAATTACAGTGGCAATATAACAATATCTCAAGGTATAGATACAAATGTACAATGCACAAGTTATAAACAAGTTAGGTTCTTCCTTTCACTACGTTGCGAGATTGTCTAAGGCAACCCAAATGAGGCAACTAACTCTCGTGAGGCTAGTGTTCAGTGGTGTTGAGCAGGTTGATATATTTTTTTCTGAAATGTGGGTAAGGTTGGTCTACTCTAATCTCAGGAGGCAAGGAGTTCCACAGTTTGCCCGCCTTCACAGGAAAGCTGTAGCCGCCAATCTTAGTGAGTCTAAATCTCGGTACCACAAGGCAGTTGGCATTGCTGGCTTTAGTTGGTCTAATAGAGGTTCTTCTGTTCAGTCTGTCTATTAGGTAGCTAGGGGCTGCATTATTTAGGGCTTTATGGGTCAAGGAGACAATGTTTTGCTGTACTTTATTATGGGTAGAGAGCCATTTATGTTGGCGTCTGATAGAGGAGATATGTTCTCTTTTATGTATACCTAGTGCAGCTCTTAAAGCCTTATTTTGAAGAATTTGTAACCTCTGGATAATAGCTTTGTAGGCACTACTGTAAAGAGCATTGCAGTAATCCAACCTAGAGAGTATGAGTGCTCTAGCCAGTATCATGCCGCTGTCATTTGAGAGGAATGGCTTACCGGCTCTAATAAGTTTGCAAGTGTAAGACGTGGTAGACACCAAGGATTTTACTTGTTTGTCAAAGGACATAGTTGAGTTGAGGTGGAATCCAAGGGTTTTTAACTCCTTGGATACCCTAATGATGTTTCCATCGATGGTAAATGAGGAGTGTTCATGACTTGATTCATTGAGGTTAGAGTGCGCACCCAGGATTATCAACTCTGTCTTATCATCATTCAGGCATAGGCTGTGGTTGGCCACCCATGCCTGAATGATGAGATATACCTTATTCACCAACGCCGATTCCTTGCCATGATCCCCAGAAAGAGGGAGGAGAATCTGTGTATCATCTGATAGTTAGTGTAGATGATACCCAGAAGGTCCAGATCATCAAACAAAGGTTTGGTGAATATATTGTATAGAGTAGGGGAGACACAGGAGCCCTGCGGTACACCACACTGGATAGGGGTAGGGTCCACTGCTGCTGATTGGGAAAACACCCTCATGGTCCTTTCACTCAGGAATGATTCAATCCATCTGATAGCCTCTGTGGAAAAGTGAGCTGCTGAGTCCAAGTGTCTGCATAAGACCTTATGATCCACCGTGTCAAATGCAGCTGAGAGATCAAGTAGTAGGAGAAAGGCAGTCTTCCCATTATCTCTCAACTCATCAACCTGTGTTTTTAAGTCAATCAGGGCCGTTTCCATCCCATGTAGTGGGTGAAAACCAGATTGTCTTGCTCCCAGGAGCTTGTGCAGTTCCAGGTATTTTTGTATCTGCGTATATGCAACTTTGTCAAGTATTTTAAGTAGAAATGGTACCGTCGTGATGGGGCGGTAATTAGTGGAAATCAGAGGATCTAGAGTTTGCTTTTTTAAGAGTGGAAGTACCCATGATTGTTTAAGGTTGGCCGGAATGGTGCCAGAGGCGAAGGAGGCATTAATCAATTTGGAAATAAATAGTGACAGATCTCTGGTGGCATCTTTTATAATTTGAGCTGGAATGATGTCACTTTTGCAATTAGGTGGTTTTTCGTAGTTTTAGTAAAACGGAATCTGGAGTTCTGGGGAGTAGGTATATCACTAGGCAGACGGATGTTTGAAGGATGCTGTGAATTCACTGTATCTTTTTTTTGTTTTATTTTATTTTGGAGTGTACTTATTTTGTTAGCTAGTGCATGTTGAATGTCTGAACACCAAGTCTTGTTATTGATGCATATGTCGGGTATGGGAATAGGGTACTCTAACTCTTTTAGTATGGTGAACAATTCCTTCATACTTTAATTGGATTTGGCAATGAGTTCGTTATAAGGATTCCGTTTTGCCAGGCAGACTTCATTTTTGTAATGCAAAGAAATGGTAGTTAGCTTGCCTTTGTTCTCATTGGAGGGGCATAATCTCCAGGCAGTTTCACATTTCCTTTTCATGATGCATAGGTCCTTTAATTGTGGAGTGAACCACTTGTTTAAATGGGCTATTGGTTTACTTGCTCTTAGTTTGAGTGGGGCAATTGTATCCAGTGTAGTGAGCATGATTTTATTATATTCATGGACCATAGTACTGGGGTCTAGATTGTCAGAGAGTGTGTTTAGAGTCGGGAGGATAGCAGGGATCACTTTGTTCACTGTGATATTCTTTTTATTTCTAGTTAGGCAGGGTGGTGCCGTTTGCGGGGCTATGGGTAGAGGTCTACTGGTTGATAATGTGAAAGACACGAGTGAATGGTCTGTCCACAGTTGTGGCATGATAGAGGTAATGATGGCCATACAGTTGTAATCAGCTACCCAGTCCAAGGTTCTACCTTTAATATGGGTAGGTTTGCTAACTTTTTGAGACAGTCCTAGTGTGGTGAGGATATTGGCTATTTCTGGGGCATTCTTGTCCCCTGGATCATTAAAGCCGAGATTAAAGTCACCTAGTAGTAGTAGTTGAATGGTGGTTTTGAGGTTGTTTGCTAGTATGCTGTGCATATCCTCTTTGAAAGTCCCCAGGGGGCCAGGTGGTCTGTAAAGTAGATGGTTGGTAACTGGGAGTTGATTATGGGGAGATTGGCAGTAAAGATTTCACATGATTGCAAGGTTTGTGGGGGGGCTAGTCTCAGTGATAGGCTCGCTCTGGAAATAATGGGGATTCCTCCACCTCGGGTTCTGTCTCTGTCTTGCCTAGATATCGTGTAACCCTCTGGGATGGCTAGCATAAGCGAGGGTCCTGCAGCATTGTGTAGCCAAGACTCTGTTATGGCAAGGAAGTCCAAGTTTCCTTCTGTTATTAAGTCAGCAATGTCCATAGCATGGGCAACGAAGGATATCGCATTTAGGAGTGCTCCTTTAAGGGATTGTGCTTCCATTTTGACAGCAGCCTGGTGCTGTGTTGTTAGGTTGGGGAGAGTTAGTTTAGTATTGTGAGTCGTATTCTGATTGGCGTTGGAACAAGGAGCAAATGAGGAGGTAAACCAGTTGGTATTATTACAGTTCATGCTGGTGTGGCAGTTAGTTTTCTTATTAATGGATGGTAGTAATCTAGTGAGTGGTTCATGCAGTTTAGTAAGTCTCGCACAGAGTTTGGAGTTTAATGGTGAATGGGAGAGTAGCATAGGCTCCTGGACCTGAAGCACAGGGAGATTTAGGTTGGACAGAGCTAAGGCTGTTCACTGCCATATTTGTCTGGCTGGGTAAGAGTGGTTCAACCTCATTTGGAGGGACCCTATTGCAGTATTCTATGGTACTGGTGGAAAGGAGTGTGGTGGCCATCATTATACAATGGAAAAACATGTTTTGCAGGAAGTATGATATATCCCTGCAGGTACTGAATAGTAGGTCAAGCGCGCAACTTGATCAGATTCAAGAGTCCGAAGCAATATGGGAGAGGCGATTGTCAACTAAGAGCCATGTGTCAGTTCAGCTAGGCTGCATGGCACAATTAAATGAGGAATGTTACTCGGAGTGCCAGTGATCAAGGGCGCAGAGGAGGGCGTAAGGATCAGTGCAGTATGAGTAAATTAAAATGCACATGTGAATTGCAAACAAGAGCGGTATGCTAGTTACAAATGCGCGGGGGTGCATCCAGTCAGCACACAGGCACATATAATATCAAAACCATATAATCATTGCTCAGGGCTGTAGTATCAAAAACATATCATCATTACTCAGGGCTATAGTATCAAAAACATATAATCATTGCTCAGGGCATGGGTACAGAGATATAATATGCTCATAGTTCATCCGCCAAGGAGAAATGCACAGCAGCGGTGTCAAAAGGAGCATAAAGTTAAGATTAAACTGGTCTATGAGACATGATAAGATGTCAGAAGAAACAGTGCACAGCATGCACATTTCCAGATGCACGGTGTGCGTAGGCAGACGGGTGGGCACGGTGCAGAGTATGTGTAGGGACATTCCGGTTGCAAGCTAAAGACAGTGCACAGGCGCAAGCATATAAGGCAATATGTATACAATCAGTGCGTAGTGGTCAGATACACACTATGGATGTGTACACAAACGTGTTGTAGGGAAAGCAGTATGGCAGTTCAAATGGGCTACATAGTATGATCACGTAGTAGTTAGGGTAGTACACTGAGCACACATTCTCTGAAGGCACAAATAAGCATGATCAGACATGTAAGAACACTACAGTAAAATCAAGCAATCCAGCGCCGGCAAAATCAGCTCAAAGGGATCTTGGTTTGCGAGCGGGTGTAACAGTGCGTTAATAGCAGTGCACAGGGCGTGGTAGCGGGAGGAAGTTCTGGATAGGGACAAAAAGCGGTTTCACAGTCAGGAGGTCAGTAAATTAGTAGGACAGTTCGTTATAATGTTTTTTGGCTCGTGTAGATGCCGATAAGAGTGACGGTGCGCTTCCGGGGCCCATTGGCAGTGTGAGAAGAGAATAGGCACATAACGGCAGGACATTATGGCTGCAATATTGTACTGTGTGTTACCTTAGGTGTGGCTGTAGAGATTTTAGCAGGACTTCTGGCAGGCGGCGTGACTGGCTAGTGACAGGCTCGGGACAGGTGAAAGCCTTGTTTCCTGGGCCTTCATTCCGGTGGGCCGGTTTACGCCAGCCGGCTGTGATAGGTGCTTCAAATCCACCTTCCAGCCAATCCGGGCTCGGCTGGGGCACAGTTAGGCAATTGGAGGGGATGCTGAACTCGGGGCATCCATCTTGGAGATGGCACCAGCCTCATGGTACTCAATGGTGGTTGCTGTGGGGTGCAAGTCACAACACCTGCACAGGCAGCCACAAATGGTGCAATATTGTTGCGTATTACTTCTTTCAGATGCTCGCAAATAATAATGCAGATTTTCAGAAGGCAGGCGCTATTCAGATTGCGCTGCCTAAATAGGATATGCTCTCACCATATGGGTATGGGAGCCTCTGGGGGCCTCTGGTCGTCTCCTGGGGTGGGGGCCGCTGCTCCAGCAGCGGTCCTGATGCTTCTGCTCCTCCAGTGGAGCCACATAGGAAGTAAGAGGCTCGGGACAGGTGAACCCTTGTTTCCTGAGCCTTCGTTCCGGTGGGCCGGCTTATGCCTGCCGGCTGTGATAGGTACTTTAAATGCACCTTCCAGCCAATCCGGGCTCGGCTGGGGCACAAGGAATGCGGGAAGAATGACTCCTTTCCCCTGGCTTGCGGGTTCCAGACAATCTTTGCAAAACTCCACATTCTGGACCAGGAGAATGACTCCCTTACCCTGGTGTCTTTTGAATATGTTCAAAGGTGTTTTCTGTTGTCCCCAGGATAATGACTCAATTCTCCTGGAATTTGAAAAGTTTTTTTGTGCCTTTCATTTTGCTGTATCTTTTACCACTCTCTCTCTGTACCAGCAAAGTCCCAAACCCTTCTCTGCTGGTCAATGGACTTCTATTTGCCATTCTGCCAAGGAAGTTTTCCTTGGGTTCTCTGATGCCTTGTATTGGGGTCCCAGACCCTTCTCCGGTGGTCAGTGGGCTTGTTACTGCCATTGCAATGACAAAGTTCTCTGCGGATGCTCAGTTCCTTTTTGTTGGGGTCCCAGACCCTTCTCTGGTGGCGATTGGGCTAATTGCGGCCATTACAATGAGGAAGTTCTCCTTGGGTGCCATCTTCACTGTTGCTAGGCTCCCAGACCCTTTTCTGGTGGTCAGTGGCTTTATTCCTGCCACTGCTTAGGTAGGCTTTCTGTCTTCTTTTTCTCCTCTTGTTTAGTTTAGTTTTTGTCTTGTTCTATGTAGCACTGTGATGCCTGTGGGCTTTGGTGCTCAACAAATAGATAGATAGATAGATAGATAGATAGATAGATAGATAGATAGATAGATAGATAGATAGATAGATAGATAGATAGATAGACTGTGATGATTAGGTTCTTCTTGGATGCTTGGTTTATTCTTCCAGTGTCCAGTAGTTGTTTTATTACTACTGGAAAAACAGATATCCTCCCTGATGCCCTCTACATAGTTGTGTTCCCCAATAAACCTATGGCTGCCGCTGGGGTGAGGAACATTACATTGTGTCCTTCTCTCTGCCTCCCCTGTATCCCTACCGGGCCTCCCATGCCTCCCTTTACCTTCCCGTTGGATGCAGCACGTGCCTCCTTTTACCTTCTCGTTGGATGTGGCATGGGGTTTCTTGTTGGCAGGATCCACTGCTCTTCTTGTCTGCTTCAGCTGTCCCGGTGGACTTTCACTGTCCTCTGTTCCTTATTGTCTTGGTCCGTTTCTTATGGTCGTGGCTCTGCTCTGGAACGCAACGGTACATATTTTTGCGATCATGCCACCACTTCCTTGCTTCAGCCTCGCAGTTGTGTGCTAATAAACCTACATAAAATATGCCACATGGGTATCAGATACCACGAATGACAATTGATAAACACAAGAGGTAGAACAGCATAATAGAATGGATGTGCTAGAATATCTATGTCTTATACTATTTCCTTTGATCAAGTTATGACAGTGCTGGCAGTTGTTACAGACAATGCATCATTATATTCAGTTAATGGAAATCTCTTTGGACATTCCACTTGATTTAATGCATTGATAAGGGATTTAGTCCTCCAGGAAATTCATTAAAAATCACATCTAAAACTAGATCAAACTCAAAACCTCTCCAATTCTTCTTAACAATGTTGTTGGTCCCGGTGCTGTGTGTTGAGTATGTTGTTGTTTATACTGAATCTGGCTTATGTCTTTGTTTTTTTTCTCTCAATCAATTTTTCTCTCTTTTTCTGGTATAGCCCACTTTTGCCCACCTACACTTTCGCCGGATGCATTTTGGTCGACTTTTTGCCGCAAAATGCAGATGGTAAATTGGGGTAAGGCTTCATGAAGGGGAGGTTCGGGGTGTAATAGTTGAGTGTGGGGATCTTCTCCCACACATTTTGCAGCAAAAAAGTGGAACAAGTGGTAAAAAGAAATTCTACAAAAGTGTTAGTCGGCAAACAAATATGGCAATGGTTTATAGAACCCATTTTTCTTGGAATCTTAAATGCTTCCATTAAGTACCAAGTTAATACATTTTCTTTACATCCTCTGTTCAAATCTAGAATTCAATGAGAGGTTCTTCTTAGAAATGTAGGTTTGTTTGGGATATTGTGCCTATTGTAAACTGCCTATAAGGTATAGCATGCATTAATCTTGGGATGTAGGAGCCTGATTCTAACAATAAATTAGTTGTATTGGTTGGTTAAGAGTATCCTGTAGTTTTAAGTGTTGTTATTCTTCTGATATTGTTTGTTGTTCAAAAATGTATATTACAATGGCTCATCCGCATAGTTAACTTAATCTTGGGGTGAACAGAATTAAGAAAATTACCATTCTGCCAAGGAGGTTTTGCTCTTGATCTTTTGCTGTTCCATGCCAAATAACAAAAATGTTGTCAAAATATAATTTTTTCCAATCAGCACTTACAAAACATATGTTTAAAAATAGTATAAAATAGTTATTGGACAAAATCGGTTTTGAAAATGTCAAGATAAATATTTTGTTAGCTTGGAAAAGGCCTGTTTGTAATAAGAATAATGTTATGGCTTCGAGTGCATCAGAATGTGGTGTTGAAGTAAATAGATTTACAATATCCATAGTAAATTATATTTTTTTATATTCAACTTCAGTTAGTAATGACCAGTATCTTTAATATATGTGCTACTTGTTTGTATAATAGATTGTTATATATTTAGATAATAGTTCTAGGATACTGTTCGTAGCTGCTATAATTGTCCTGTCTAGTGGTTTATACAATCTCTTATCGATCTCCAGCAAGATTTAAAATACAGGTGTAAAAGTATATTAATGTATTTTTTGTTTGATCCATTCTGAATTTAAAGGTTGATCTAAAACCTCTTAAATCAGATTGGCAATTGGTTGTGTTGCATCATTCTCTAATTTCATATAGGAATGGTCTCTCTTTTTGGGTCTCAGATCTAGGGGTTTCTTAGTTAATCTCTATTTGAAACAGTTATTTTAAGTTTGATTTGTTGTCCTTTGGAGGGGGTAATCCATATTTGAAAGAGAAACTCATGATCGTGTCTCCAGTTTGTTCTCCTATTACTCAAATGTGATTATCACAATTTTTCACTTCACTGAACTTTCTTGTTTTTATTTGATTTGATCTCAAAGAATGAGGAGGGGTCACTGTTAATCTCTCTCACTTTTCAGCATACTTAGGGGAATTTTCACTGGGTGTTAAAGATGCATCTTCTAAGACTTGCATACCTTTCCGACTGTATGGCCATGTTGCTATTCTCCTTGAACATTTCTTATTTGAAATATCTTCCTCCTCTCATTGTCAATGCTGACCTATTGATGCCATTTGGACAATATGTTTAGTAGCATTAGTAATGGGATTTCACTGTTAGCACCTCATCATTTGAGCAATGTTCTCAGTCAATTATGATAATTGTCGCTCCAATTAAGCATTTATTTCTCCACCCTCTTCTTGACTGCAGGGTGGTCTCATATCTCTGTTCCTCCCTTGGAACTTAATTGTCTCTCCTAGGTTAGTACATCTAGTAATGTTCATAACTATTGTATGTATCACTTGACCTCCAGTCATTCTGGTGCTGTGATCTTTTATCATCAATTCTAGGTGGAGGAGGAAAAATGTTGGCCTGGTAATTGGTTCTAGGAGGAGGTGATTGGTTTATTTTGAGAGGGAAAGTCTACTTTGGATTGCCCTGCAAACCTAATTCTAGGTTCTGATTATCTTTCTCTGCTGCAGTTGTATATGTGTACCCCAGCATAGGCCTAGAACCTAAATACAGAGGACTAGTGTAGCTCTCTGCTCTCCTGTGATTGTTTATTTGCATATCAGGTGAGCAAATTGCAGCCATGAAGCAATAGCTACATGCATTTCAGCTCAGGGCTAGTCTGAGAGTGTCAAACTCTTCAGGGTAGCATGCATCACTGATAAGTAAGCATGAGTGCAGTCCAACTGGTGTGTGACTACATAAGACTTATCTTCTTGGTATTACACCCACCTTTTAATGTAGACCTATACTACACAAGTTGGTAGTGTGACTGAGCAGCCAGGCTTACCTTAAAAAGGAAAACAAGATAGTCATAGGCACCCCTCTGCGAGAAGGAACATGGCTAAATGACCTGTTCTTTGGGAATGGGAAAGTACCCACTCGAGAGTCCGCAGCCACAATTTACCTCACTGTACCTTTCACAGAAGGGAAATAATCATTTGCATATCAGTCTTTGTCCCACCCACATGGGCAGTCCAGCACCGAAGTGATATGGCGATTTTCTTCTGAATAAGAGTACCAACAACAATGATACATGTGTTTCAGCCTTGTTGGGCCTCATCAGTGAGGTGGAGCTGTGCATCTATGAGCTCCATGAGCAAAGTTATAATACATTAATTATTTATTTATTTATACACAAAGATATTTAAAGCATTTTTTAAAAAGCAGTAATTGGCTGCAACATTGATTCCAAGTTAGGATTAAATTCAAATAGTGTACAATAAAGAAGGTGAGTAAATGAGTTATATGTCATTCTTGTTCCAGCACCCGGAGGCGACGTAACTTGAGGTCAGTATAACATTGTTATAGTATCACCTTTGCAATATTGAGTTTCTCAGGAAGGAAAGGTTAGGGTTAGATCAGAACAGACTGATAGGTTATACGCACCGTTAGACTCTCCCAAAGGGATGGAGGCAGTCAATTATCCCAGCATTAAAGTGTTCAGCATTTAAGACCTGAAAGGGAAGAAGTACTGCCAAAGCCAATAGATTCAGAAGGAGGCCTTTAGGGAGCCAGGACAGCCAAAGTCAATGGACAAAGTCAAAGTTCGGTTGCTCTTCTTCTTAGAAAAATGTTTTTAAATAGTCAGTGTTCAAAATAGAAATCACAGCAACTCAAGAGGTATCACCCTTGAAACCACAAGCAGTAAGGCCAATGCAGGTTAGTTGAGGTCAACTTGGTGTTGGGTTACAATGCACTCCCAAAGATAGGAAGCACCCCAAATGGCAAAAGGATTGAATACCCCAAGCCCCAGAGTACCTTGAAAATGAAGAAAGTGTTCCAGCTGGTTGCCTTCATGATGCAATACAGTAGACCCTTGTTCCTGGTCCATGGTCATGGTGACGAAAGGGAGGATGTCTGGTGGGCTCCTGTGGCAGCACTCGAGCAAGAGGGACTCATTTGCAATGGATTTCCATTGATTCAGTGGCTCTTTGTGCTTTTGGCACCTTTTCCTCTGTGCCAAAGAAGAATGAAAAGCAGTGATTATGATTTCTTTGATCCATCGGTCCTGGACTCTGGAGCGGGGACTCTAGACACGGATTTCTTGCTTCTGTAGCGTCCTCTGGATGTCTACGAAAATCTGGTTGGATTTACATTTCGGAAGACCAAAATAGAGTTTGTCTCTAGGCTAGTTGGTCCCACCAGCCTAAGGGAAGAAGGCAGCCTTTGCGGGTCTTCCCTGTCGATTCGAAAAAACAGGGTCAACACAGCTGCAGGGCTTAACCAGGCACTTTGTGGTCCAGGAAGGTGCTGCTGGCATCTTCTCTCATCCTCTGCTTCAGATTATGTACTCCAGTGGTCGACTCTGCTCTTAGTCCCAAAAGCCTTGCTTTTTATGAAAGTTCCCATTCAAACGTAGCCTGTAAATCACACATCAGGGTGGCTGTCCTTTCAGGACATATGAAACAGGTGGTGGTGCCGGAAACACGAGAGCAACTGAAGAACAAGGCAAAGGGTATTACATCAAAATTCATTTTATTTTGTTATAGATTGTAAAAAAGTCTTTAATTCATTTTGTAAAACACATCCTATATAACAGACATTCATACATTCATTCATACTAATACAGCTCAATACAGCTCTAAAAATAGTACATTTACAGCTGTATTAGTATGAATTAATGTATGAATGTCTGTTATATAGGATGTGTTTTACAAAATGAATTAAATAAAGACTTTTTTACAATCTACAACAAAATAAAATGAATTTTTGATGTAATACCCTTTGCCTTGTTCTTCAGTTGCTCTCGTGTTTCCGGCACCACCACCTGTTTCATATGTATTGTTTTACCTCTAGGTGCCGGGTTTGGAGGTTCCCACCATTGTTTGTTGGTGTCCTTTCAGGACAGCCAGCCGGACAATAGGAACTGGTTTCACTCAGGCACACCTTGAGACAAAGGACAGGGATGTTTTGGGACCCTCCCTCACTTCCTGTCTTTCCAGACACACCGGAGCCTGGGTGGGATTCAGGATGAAGTCCACCAAAGGCAAACTACACAAATGGCTCAAACCTGATAAAAACAACAGAGTAAAAGCCTAGAAGAAACTAACTAACAAGAAATGTCGAAAAAAGAAGACGGGGGTCATTTTGGAAAAATGGTCACACTTGTGTGCAGCACTGCAGCTGAGTTATCAGTCTGCAGATATATGTCACTAGGTAGTAAACAAAGAAACCACTGCCACCAGCCATTCAAGTGAATTAATGTAACAAAATGTTACCTGTGGAATAGGTTAAACGAATCAAAGTCAAGGTTCAGCTATGAAGACTTGATTGGATTGAGACCATGGCAAAAAGATTACATACAAATGACCTCTCAATCTTAGTTGTGAGCAGAGGGCTATTAATCAATTGCCAAAGTATCTTGTGAAATTCCCTAACAATAGACATAGGAATGTCTTTCTAAGATTGAGGTTAAACATTCTCCCCACGAAAGAGGTCCTTTGGTCTAGAAGGGAGAGCAAGACCCTAACCCCCTCTTGTAGAATTTGTAAGGCACAGGATTCTGTAGAAACAACTAAAGAACTCCTGCTGCACTGTGTGGCCCTGGTTGAGACTAGAAGGAAATGCATTAGTGAGGCAGTCTCTCAGCACAGGTCACTAATGTGCGAGGAATGGTGGGAATGTTCTATTCTGAGAGAAAAGGTACCAGTGGTATTGTCAATAACATTTTTATAGAAGTTTTAGCATTATAGTGGGGCACTAGATGACCCCGGTGTGGGGCGGTGGGAGGTGATAAAAATGAAAGGTCTAGGGAGGCAAATGAAGAGTGCTGTGGGGAATGGCCCTCTTATGGAATGTGGTAATGCCCTTTGATTCCATTTAAAATATATATATATATATTTTAGTGTTCCATGCTTGTTTCTAAATGAGGGAGGAGAGATGGATGATATATTTCTTTTTCTTTTTTTCTTTGTTTCCTACCTCTTCGGGATGGATTTTCTGCTAAAGGGAATGATTCATGAAAGGTTTGTAATAAACCATAACAAGTTAAATAAATAAAAACAAATTAAAAAAAATATGTTAAAGGAATTAGTAGGTAACCCCCCCAGCACTCCACATAGGTTGGTGTGTGCTGGACCCATAAGTAAAGGCAAGCAAGACAGGGGTCATCTTACTATTCTTGGAAACAGTAGTTCACCCAAGAAAACAAATGTAGTTAAACATTAAGAGAAGTCCAATGGACTTCTCAGTGGCACTGCACAAAAGGTACTGTGTGTCACAATGGTAAAGCAGATGCCTAGGGAGGTTAACAGACTCCACAAAACAGCAAGTAACATAGAAAATCATAGCCAGGAAAACACAGGAGTGAGAAAAAGGTCCCAGTCACGCAGGAGTTATATTTCAAAAGCCCTGAGTCCAGCAAAAGAGCTGGGGATCTCTAAGGTTAAAGGGAATTGGCACAGAAATTAAATGTCTCCCTAACATTCACCTAGAAAATTGAGGGTTCTCTTCTGAGTAAACAGTTCCCACTGACTTCCTGGAATTTAACCATCTGACCTTTAGGAAGGGACTGAAACCCCACTTCTTAAACCAAGACCCCAGTTTGTTGAGGGTAGTGTAACACCATACCCACGTTTGGCATCTGACATAGTTTTCTGCATTGGGGTACATGTAATCATAATCATTCTTTGAATTTGTTGTTGCTATCTTAGAGTTTATTTGTAGAAAATGTGTGAGCCGTGACATGATGACACATATGAGCCTGTGTTAATGCGCTGCTTGCTACCTCCATCTTGTTCATTTTCATATAGTTGTAAATATTTGTTAAAAGTGCTAAGGGTGATTGTGTTTGTCCTGAATTCCCAAAAATCATTGTAGGGTCTGCACGCTCCCTCAGTTAAGTGGTGTTCAACAGGTAAAACAGAAGAAGGAAGAAACTCCTGAAGGATAAAAAGATGCTACAACCTCTAAATGGAACTTAGATCTCTGTATCATGTGATTCAGGTAAGTGTTTTCTCACTCTCCCCCTCCCCGTCCAAACAATCCCCTCCCCGCCCTCCCAACCCCACTTACCTTCTTTTTGGTCTTTTTTCAGGAGCGAACACGATGGGAACGCTTCTGTCCCCAGCGCGTCCGCTCTCGTTTCCCGACAGGCCGTCATGGAAATGAAGAAGGGACTACTTGTAGTCCCTTCTTCCTTTCCATGGAGGCCATTTTTTTGTTTACATTTTTCTATTTGTTGAATGGCCGCCATGGTAAGGAGAGAAGGGCCATGTAGTCCCTTCTTCCTTTCCATGGCAACCATTTTCTTTGTTTAATTGTTTACATTAATTTTGAATGGCCGCCATGGAAAGGGAAAACGAACCCGTTTTCCCTTCCCCAGCGCCCAGTTACTTTTTATTGATTTCTTTTTCTGTTCCGAAACGCTGCAGCGTCAATGCTTTTAGTACCCCAGTCTTGTAGGCTGGGGTACTAATAGCAATAAGCCCCTCGCCACGGAGGCATTACTGAGTCCGGTAAACCCCTTGTTAAGGCCCGAGCGAATGGGCCCTGGGGCTTTACCAGACTCAGTAATGCCCCCGCAGCTCGGGGCTTATTGCTTAAATACATATGCTCATCAGGAATACAACCCATTTGACCATGCTTCTTTTATTAGGCATATAACATTTTAGAAATGTACAAGTTAACGGTTTATATTAAGAAGACAGAAAGATGTAATAATATGTTTTCAAAGGTAAATAATGTGTTTATTTAGTACTTCATGTAGGGTCCCTTCCACTTCTAGGCACTGTACTAACAGATGCTATAATCATCCCATACGATTTACCGACCTCGGAAGGACGAAAGGTTGAGTTGGCCCTGCTTTGGATTTGAACTTGCGAAGTGCAGGCTGACATGATGTCAGAGATTAGTGCTTTACTCGACTCCACCCAGACTTGTAAAACCTAGTAACTAGTTTGCAAAACTAAGCAACATAAGTAATACAGCATTCTGACATATGAGGGCAAATCATGTTTAAATCCTAGACATATGCATCCCCAGATGCACTGCTCATTTAATTTCTCATGCAAATTACATTATAAAAAAAATAGATGCTAGAAGGGACAATAAACAATTTCAGATAAAAACTTTGAGAAATGTAGCATTCACCGTTTCACTAAAACTTGCTAGGCTCTAAATCAGAAAACAGCAAGTAAGGATTCAGCCTTCATTTTAACTGCGTGTGACAGCATGTCAGTAACGACTGACAAAACAACAACAGAACAGTACAACACGTCACTCAAAGTTAACTAATAAGGACAAGATGTCAGAAAGGCAATTCAGACACGCAGCATGACAATACTAAAAGTCCCCACTGCCATATGATAGAAATAGACATGCAACTTTGACATCTAAATCAAATTGTTCGGTGTGTGCCTTGTGTAATAGAGAAACACTTGCCTTGTAGAATGAACTATGGGGGGACCAGAGAGGTATGCAAATAGATACCCCAAAACAAAGGAAATACCACAAAAGGAAACCAATTTAAGTGCACCCTTACTACATATTACTCTATGGGGGTACAGTATAAATGCTTGCACAACACGTTGACAACATGTCAATGCACATGAATTAATCAGTGGGATTCATAGGGTTCGCGATAGATGCCATGGCAGCAACCCAAAGATTCTGCTTGTATAGATACATTTTCAGTTGCCATCTAGAAGACATCAAGCTTTTCTCGACTTCTTAATGCTGTAGGCATATCTGACTGCCCGGTAATTGCCTCCTGGAGTAAAACATGTCCATGTTTCTCGTTCAGATCCGCGTGCCTGGTTATTCACCACTTCATGAAGGCAGTACGTGTGCCTCAGTAGATGTAGTATAACATCAAGCTTCACAGCACGCACTACATTGATAATTCTGATATTGAATAAAGGTCCACACACACTTCACTAAATAATTGAAACACGGAACTAATGACGCATGTGTGGCAGATATCGAGCAAAAGCAACCAGTATCTGGGGCCCACAGAATAGTTACGCTGGTTCGGTTCAATTCATAACATATTTGGCTTGGAATAATTGCAGAAGCGGTAAGAAATATACAGTAAAACGACACATTGACACTGAAATAAAATGAGCCAGTCATTGGGATATGTCAATTCAAGGGATGCGTTTCCTTAAGCACACTGGCCACTATGAATCAGGAGTAATCACTGCACTAATGCACCCTTCACTTTGTAAAGATTTGGGTCCCGATTCATGGAATTTCGAGCAGATATTGCGCAAGGGATGTGCGCCGAGAATGACACTGCATGAACCTGCGTGCAGAAAGGAAAATGTGTGTAACGCATATTCATGGAATCATTCAGGCAAAGTGTCCGTATTCGCAAATCACGGACGAATCGCCCCCCACACGCCCACATGCAAAGTAGGAAACTGCTAGAACATCTACCTTTGCGCGGTCCCCAAGTGGCAAATACACGCACCGCTCAAACAGTGTGTGGAGTCCCCCATAAGCAGGCCTGCAAAATGGGGAGAATGCATGGGCTCCCCCGTAACTGTAACCGGCACCCTGACAATATGCGTATGAAAAATCTTAACTCAACAATATCTTGGGAAATGTGCGTGCAAACCCACGTAAAACGTTCCTGTACCCGGCTAAACAGCATACCCGCACCCCTACATTACATCGGAACGCCGATTGAGTACACACACCCTGAAATGCGACATGCGATTCCACCTGTGTGCTGAAAATCCTACAAGCAAGTGTACCTACGCCAGCCTTCGGGTGGCAGATCCTATGAAGGACTTGCATGGGCATTTCCTAGCTGAGACGTTGTGCGATCGATTCCATGAATACGTCTTTCCTAGCTGAGACGTTGTGCGATCGATTCCATGAATACGTCTCTTGCCGCCCACTTCTTCACAAGTTAGTCTCCATTTCTGCTGTACCGACCCCTTCCTAGCCTTCTTCGCAGGCCATGCCCACCCTCTTCATGGAGTTTCACGCAAGGCCCTCAATGGCTTGCACAGGCATGCCAGACCAGAGTGAAGTCCACGCAAGTCCTGGAAAAGTGCCACACACTAAATTCCATGAATTGGCCCATTTGTTTAAAGCATAAAAGTGATGGGTGCCAACCCCCTCTAGGCAGAACTTATTTCCAGCATTATAATGACTCATATAGAAAGATGTGCCTATATTTTAACTGAATTTCTCCTAATTCATCTCTAAAAAAATGGGACTAATATTGATTACTATATTTTTAAATTAGTCCATTCAAGTTGATTATTCTCACTGTATTATATTGTTTACATTTTGGAGGCCTCTCTTCGCCTGAAACCATTCCACTTTATCTCAAAATCCATAATTTTATTTGAAGGGGGTTGTCCTTTTACAAGTGCAGATTCAAGGCTATGCCCTGCAGAAGTTGGATGACACGCATCGCAGAACGTGTCAGCTTCATGTGGTTTAACAGTTGGTAATTGAGTATGTAAACATAGATCGGCTGTAAGCAGACATGGACGCACGCAGTGCAGGTCTCATCCATTGTTGCTGACCTGGTTATTGGGTAGCATAGTCTTACCTTCCCATGTTCAGGTGTGCTTTTCCATACGAAGGCTAGCAATGTTTTTTTTCTTCAGTTTTTGGCAAAGAACCCCCCTAAACCATGCCTGCAAAGAAACCCCCTTGCTCTCTTTTGCACTTCCCATACTTCTGATCTGTCCCTCCCCTTAAAACCCATCTTTCTGCTGTATAGATATCATAGCCTACATATAGTATGAATATGGCTTTAGCCTTCAGTTGGATTAAGAGTGGTTTTCAATGCTGTTCTATCTGTATAAGCATAGATAAACGTGTTAACATAAAAAAAAAGAAACATGAGTGTTGTTCAGGAGCATTTTATGAAGTGTAGATGGGGACTGTGTATTTCTGTCAGCTCCTACTTAAATGGTCAGCATTCCATACATTCTGGCATCCATAATTACACCAGTCAGCAGAATCGATGCCATTGATCCAGAACGTCACATGCAACATTGTCTTCTGGCGGTAAAGTCAACGTGGGAATGTAAGGACTTCAGAGAACATTCCTCCACTGTAAAGGCTAAATGCTATGTAAACTGGTAGGAATCAGGGACACAGATAGTATTTGTTCATAAAATGAGGAAGGAATGTGTGATTAATGTAAGAAATGTGTCAAAGTAGTATATCGTTGGTGGATGAGGGCAAATTAAGCCTAGCATAGCAACATAATTTACCACGTATCTGTGATTAAGTGATCCCAGATAACAGGAAACCTCCAACAAGACAACCGTTTTTTCTGCTTTCCGGATCAGGTGACCTGGCCTACAGATCTCTACTAGAAAGAAAAGTGTAAGGGATGGGTTATCAACATGTTGTTCAGAAGCCATGTGTATGGAGGCCCCAACTCTGGTATCGGCCACTAAAGGCGATATTAACTAGTGAGCAACACAAAAGCCGGGCCCCTGCTAAAAGAGAAGAGGTGGTAAGGGAAATGCAGAAGCAGAGCAAAAAAAATACAAAATAGCATAGAATGATTCAATTAAAGTCTTTCTAAAAACAAATCACATCATTGCATGGAAAAGGAAAATATAGAACCGCACACTACATTCACTCAAATCATACCAATCATATTGCATACATAGAGCACTTAGAGTTAGCGCCAGAGGGCATTGTGTGTGTCAAAACTATGATTTAGGAAGCCAAAAGATTACAAATAATCAGTATATTTTGTTGGAAAATGAAATACACCTATTATTTCATCACTGCTTAATTTACAAACAAAATATTTTCGAACCTACATATTTCAATTAAACACGCAAAAACATGTTATGCAACACAGTCTTCTTCAGGGTCAATAAAACGTTAACGATCAATCATAATGATGCATTCACTTTTCTCGTATGGTTCTTGAACATCAGATTATTTTGCGAGTGTTCTCCTATATTCTGGATTAGACATCAATTAGTCCACAAATAAATGCTGTAAGGGGTGACAGAGAGAACATGTTTTTCAATCTCCACATGTATCCAATCTGTTCAGACAAAAGGGACATACAATAATATGTATATCTTGTTGCCATTGAGTACACTATATTAAGAAGACACATTTCACCATTGCATTAAAAAAAGGAATGTGCTCTAGGACCTTGAAGCATCTGTGTTCCAGATGGAATTACCAATAAAATATCTCAGAGTAAATAACCGGACAGGCTCAAAGGAGATGGTAAAATACTGCTTTAATCTCAAAGAAGTAAAACAGGGCGAATAAACACTCATCAAGTCAATTCATGCAGGTTAACAATGTCTTCTTGATCATACTTAGTTTATATAATGCTAGATCTATGACATCATGCTATGTGGCATATTACAAAAACCTATCAAGGGGAGGGATTGGATTAAGGGAACATGTCTACATATAGAAAACGCACGTGTTAGTCCCTCATGGTGGTCTCTTATCTGTGAGACACATGCTGAGGTACATCTATACACGTGGTGTAAGGCACTCGGCATAACAGTGAATATGGCAGCAGAATAATACTTTGCAACATTGCATGTAAATGTGCGTAGCAGGCTATTCTAATTGGTTGGTAACCCAAATTCACCATGGACATTCGGCTTGGTAGCAGCATGTACATAGAAATGAAACCCAGGTTCTTGGAGATACGTCAGCTTCCCCCTTGTTTCCCAATTAGTCTTCCCTTTCTCATTGGTAGGCCTCATGCCAGTGTCTACTGTTTAAAGGCTGACCTTACCAGTCTGCACTGTCTCAGGACATTTGACGGAGTGTTGGCACATCATTATCTTAGCTTCAGGCTTAATGAATAGCCCTTTTTTGAAAGCTCTTCATAACGTGTTACAAGACCATGATATTGTCCATGTCGATGGTGCATTTAACACCATTTGATTCAATTATGCTGGGTGTAGTTGCTCCTCTTGGCCTTTAGAGACTTTCCCACTCTATCCCATAATAATGCGCCTCATTACAACTTGTGCGGAATGGGTTTAATGGCGCCGGTAATGGTGCTGGTGCCGTTAACCCGACTCCGCGCAATTACGAGGTCCCCCTGCGGGACCCTCTCTGGACGTCTGGTTTTTCCAGACGTCCATAGCGGGTCCCGCTGTGGGACCAGGGAGCTAACAACGGGCCCGTTCATAATGGGTCCGTTGTTATCTCCCTCCCCATTCCCTATGAGGGCTCGAATGGGAATGGGGAAGGACCGGGCCCGGGATCCCTGAAGGAGGAAATACCGGGCCCTCCATATTCAGAATGGCCCGGTATTTCCCCATTAAGGGAACCCGGACCCAGGCACGATTTTGGAGGCAGCCATGCCCTTATTAAGGGCATGGCTGCCTCCAAAGTCGTAATGAGGCCCAATGTCATGCACTTTTAATTTTCCAATAGTTGCCATCAGTAAATGTTCTTGTTCCTCCTAATCTTTGGGAAATATGTCCTTGCACATGGTCTACTCATAGACTCCCTTTGTGCTTTTCCTCCATCTTTCGATATAGCATCTTGGTTCCAAGCCAATGTACTCCTTTATTTTGCAAGGGAAAACAGCTTCTTCATCATCTTTCCACGTTAAGATTCTGGGCTCGTATGTTGAGGTAGCTGTGTTGATTGACATGAACCGTCGTCCATTTTCTTCTAATGGGCATCCTAAACGTTGAATACCTCTCAAAAGTAAGCTTTTATGTATTCTTTCTACCTTGTGTTTCATCGTATTTACAGTTGTTGACCAGTGAGTCACTTCATTCTTCTTTGTGTTCGTCAGTACTGCATCATGGAGTACATGTTTCTCTGAGAGTTTCATTTACATCGTCATTGTTAAGTACTTTCATATTGTTTCAGCACATGTTCATATATCTTCTTTAGGACATTCTTTTGCTGTCATTAGACTTTGTTTAACGTACATCCATGTGGTGCAGAATTTTATTCATGGCTGCATTCCGGCAACTCTGCAAGGGACATCCTTCTTGTTAGCATTCTTCCAATGTTTCAATGTGAGGGTGCGTTCTCAACGGTTGTCTAAGTGCATATCGCCTTTCATACAATCGATGTGGTATGGATATGTCACATTAACACGTACATGAATTTCCAATGATAGCCCTTCGTCTGCTACTCCAATATGACAGAGGTTAGGGGGCGGTGACTAGGGAGAATGCGTCCACCTGGTCGTCCACAGGAATATGTAAAATGCCTGGCCACATTGTTGTATATGAAACAGGTCTCTTATTTAATCCATTATTCATTGATCAAAGAAGCCCATTTGGGCAAGGACCAACCATATTTAATATGTTTTATAAAGAAGAAATGTTTCCCTTTTCATTCATGTAATCTGTCAAATTTAAAATACAGAGACATCTAAAATTCTATGACAAGACAGAGGCGAGCATTATGCTTAACTCTTTAATTTGCCACCAACATATCAATTCAACTTTTAATAAAATGTTCTCAAACCAAATGTTTCTTTTGCTTTCAATAAAAGAAATCTTTAGTTTTAAAAGTTTGACTTTCTTTGTAGAGGCTCTCCACTGATCTCCTACTAGTCCCATGAGCCTCCTGGTAAACAAAAGTCCTTCCTCCACCAATCCGGTGCCTGACTCTCCTATAAGGACTACCAGCACTAGGTCCCTTCCTCTTTCTTTTTGCTGCCAGCATACAGATAAGTGATGCATATTCTCAGTTTAATATACCTCTTTAGAGCTAATTTTAGCTTACATTGTGTGAGAGATTTACCTAATATGAACGTTTTGCCGTGCAGCGTATATATTTAAATAAAAAATAAAAAAGTATATCGTTAATTAATTCTCGATTACATTCGTATTTCCATATTATGGCTTTTCAAGCTTACCACTCGAGCGGCGCCACGCGCCCACTCCATCTCTTTCTGAAGCGGCGCGGAAGAACCGCGCCACGAGTAATTCCTCCCCGAAACTCAGGAGGTTGAGGAGGTGGAGCCGGAGCCGCAGGCGCTCTCACCTGTAAAAGGCATCCGGCCCACTCCTCTAGACGTTGCACGGCAGGCGTGCGGTAGGACCCTGAGGGAGCAGGAAGTCCGAGCCTTCCCGTCTCTCCCCGGGCCCTTCTGGCATTCGCTTTGCTACGCGAGTGACGGCGAGAGCTGCGTGTGGATGCCCAGAGAAAAGCTTACAGCATTATAATTTTTTTTTTTAAAACACAGAATTCCTGTCACGGAGCACGAGTGAATACAGCTGCGATTAGCTGATAACAAAAAAATCGATTCACGTGTCTCCCGAAGTGGGTCAAAACTCTTGCAGTCGACTAAGAATGTTAGCCTTGCTAACAAAAGGACATTATGGCCCATTATGAAGGGGAGCACTCTACAACTCCTGAATACACAGAAGAAGAGTAGGAGGAGGAACCCTCCCATCAAGAAACAGAGCTGTCACTCAGCTTTAAAAAAGTATTGGGAGATTCCCTATCACTGGCGGTTTCAGAACGAGTGCAGCCGATTGCTCAGAGGTTAGACATGCTGGAGGCATGGATTTTACAAAAGGAGCAGAAATCCCCTAGAAAAAAGAGGGCGCTTAGCCCAGGCGAACGCCCGTCGACTGGACACCCCCTTGGAGGGGTTGAACTGGGGTGTAATGCTCGGAAGAGCACAGACTCATTGACACCACCGAGCAAGGAAAGGCAGACGATCCCGTCACAAGGTTAAAGAAGGCCTTCCTGGCAAAATCGACAGATTGCCAGCCCAGACCCCCGGCCCAAGGGGTGAATAATTTAGGGGACATAGATCAGGGCTACTCGTCCGACGACGAGGGAGAGGAAGATGATGACCCCTCAGGGCAAACCGCAGCAGAAGAAGTGAGCCTAGATCAAGAGGAAGACACGAACAATATGTTCGATCCGGAGGCTATTAGGCATCCTAGATCCATGGACTGGGTTCCCACCCCGAAAGTAGCGCTTTACATGGCGCAGCATATACGCAAACCGCTCGACAGGGAGGTAAGGTCTCACATGAGAGCAGAATGCCCTGTCCAGATCTCCCGGACAAGTTATCAGAAACTCCCGATTTAGACCCAAAGATGGTTACGTTCGTAGCGAAGGTTTCCAAAAATATCAGGAAAGGCATGGATAGAGCCTGGAGAGTGTGTCAGGATAAAGTCCTTGATTTAGCAGGCCCATTGGCAAAAATTATGGATCTGGCTGAGAAAGCCAAAGACACTGGATCCCCCATTGATCCTCTGGTCCTAGCAAACTGGGCGCAAAGAGCCATGTGTTTCTTGGGTAACGCCAATTGTGCCCTCTCTTCCGAGAGGAGAAGAGGAGGGCTCCTGAAAATTGATTCAAAACTAAGCAACTTATCGTCGTATGAAGCGGGTCAAGGAGCAAAAGGCCTTCTTTTTGGTGAGGCCTTTGTGAAAGAAATGTCCCAATTAGTGGGAACTTATTCAGCCCTCGAGAAAGCTCAGAGCTCCATTAAGAGAATCTTTTCTGGGCAAGTTTTTGCTGCGACTGTACGCCAAAGGGGCCGGCCGTTCGGTCATATTCCTATCATCGCAGGCCCCAAGGAAACAGAGCACAATATTGGGAGGGAAGACAACAGGACTCCTTCTTCCCCTCCCAGACGAGGTTCCCAAGAGGTCGCAGACAAAGAGGAGCCCACAGACATGCAGACGCCACTGGCGGTGAGTACCTCAAATGTGAAAGTAGGGTGCAGGACCCTGCAATTTCTGAACGCTTGGCACGCATTATCCAGCGATGCTTGGGTTTTAAATGCCGCAGCAGGCTTGCCCATACATTTTCTAGGCGACCCCTTTCAAGCTCAAGAGCCGCAGGCGATGCACCTAGTAGTGCAGGAAGCAGCGCTTCTTCAGAGCGAGCTAGTGAAGCTTTTCCAGAAAAATGCGATAGAGCGCGAGTCGCAGTCTTCCCCAGGGTTTATAAGCATAATGTTCCTCGTTCACAGAAAAGAGAAAGTGCATCCAGTTATCAACCTAAAAAACCTAAACGAATGGCTAAAATACAATCATTTCAAGATGGAGGGAATCCATCTTCTCAGAGACCTATTGCGCGAGAAAGATTGGCTAGCACTTCTGGATCTGAAAGATGCATATCTCACAGTGCCTATAGCAGAAGCCCACCGCAGGTACCTAAGTTTCCGATGGAACAGAGAGGTGTGGCGTTTCAAATGCCTTCCCTTCGTGCTCACCTCAGCCCCATGGGCCTTCACCAAACTGATGAAGCCAGTGGCAGCAGCCATTAGAGAAAGGGGTATTCAGATCATAATTTATCTAGACGATATTCTGATCCTAAACCAGAACAAGGGCGCCCTAGTCAACGATATTCGTTGGGTTTTCACCTTACTATCTTCCCTGAGTTTCCTGGTGAACCTCGACAAGTCTCAGTTGCAGCCAGTTCAAAGAGTAGAATTCCTGGGTTTCACCATAGACACAGTAAAAGCAACTCTGGAACTCCCGAACCAGAAAGTGAAAGCGATAAAGAAGGAGATCAAGACAACCCTAGCGAAAAAGACCATCTCGCTACGATACTTAGCCAGAATAGTAGTTCTGGCAGTTTCCATCCAAGCGATTTTCCCAGGACCCCTACATTACAGAGCCCTTCATAGGCTCAAGATCAGACACTTACAAGGAGGTCTAGGCTATCACCAACTAGTTACCTTAGACAGCGAGGCAATCTCAGAGCTTCACTGGTGGCTGCAAAACATGGAAGCCTGGAACGGTCGGGCCATCTTCTGCGACGTTCCAGAACTCACTATAGAATTCGATGCGAGCAGAGCTGGATGGGGAGCGAGGTGTGGTCAGTTAGATACAGGAGGAAAATGGTCAGGGAACGAGTTACAGCTGCACATAAACAGTCTCGAGCTGCTAACGGGCTCGTTTGTGGTTCAAACCTTCACCAAGGACAAAGTCAAGTGCTCCGTGCTGCTGAAGATGGACAACATCTCCGCGGTACTTTACATAAACAAGCTAGGTGGCACCAGATCGGGAATGCTAGCAGAGCTAGCGAAAGATTTCTGGCACTGTTGCCTTCAGCACCAGATAGCAGTAGCGGCAGAATATCTTACAGGAGCTCAGAACGATGTAGTAGACTGGAACGCTCGGTACCTGACAGATTCCAGCGACTGAAAACTGCTTCCCCAAATCTTCCACAAGTTAGACCAGTTGTGGGGTCCATTGCACACAGATCTATTTGCATCCAGACTGAATGCACAGACAGTCAAATACTTCAGCTGGAGAATGGATCCGGGTGCAGTGGGGACAGATGCGTTCCTTCAGCCGTGGACAGGAGCAGTTCACTACGCGTTCCCACCTTTCATAATGATCACGAGACTTCTAGCGAAGGTTCGCAGAGACCAGGCAGAGCTAGTACTAGTGGTCCCCCTTTGGCAGTCTCAGCCCTGGATTCCAGTAGTGATGGAACTTTCCTCAGATTTTCTGAGGAAGATCCCTCATCGCCCGGACCTCCTCCTCAACCCATCCGGCCAGTGCCATCCTCTGATGGAGGCGGGCTCCCTACATCTCATAACCTGCAGAATTCCAGGAAGAGCTGGGAACTGCCAGGAATTTTGCAGATCGCTGCGGACTGTATCAGAGATTCCTGGGTGCCTTTCACCTTTAGAAGCTATAGTTTGGCATGGGATGCCTGGGCGAGATGGTGCACAAACGTACAGTTGGATCCCGTTTCTGCACCTATAGTACATGTCCTAAACTTTTTAGCAAACAAATTCCTCGAAGGCTGCACTTACAGGACTTTGGGAGTCTATAGGTCTGCGCTATCCGCAGGACATGAGAAAGTGGAAGGAGCTCCGGTAGGGGAACACCCGGCAGTCCACAGGCCTTTTGAGAGGAATTAGGATGAAGAGGCCGCCGGAACCCAAATACTCTTCCCTATGGGATGTCCGTGACGTTCTGCAATTGTTTACGAGTTGGCCGGAAAACAGCCAGCTATCCAGGTCCCAGCTTTCTGGGAAATTGGCAATGTTGCTCTGTCTTACAGCATGCAGGAGAGTCTCGGATGTGAAGGCTTTAGAGATAGACAGAAAGATCTTCAATCCAGAGGGAATTGCTTTTACCATTGTGCAAAGGACAAAGTCCAGAGTGATTTCCTATCCCTATTTCCCCGAAAACACAAAACACAACACTATGCGTAGCGCAATACATTAAAGATTATGAGACCGCTTGTTAGGTCGCAAGGCGTCACCCAATTGCTAATTGCGCGCAGGAAGCCCCATCATGCAGTAGCCACAGCAACAATTGCTAGATGGGTGAGGGAACTTATGCAGTGGGCTGGCATAGATTTAACCCTTTTTGAAGCACATTCTGTCAGAGGCGCGATGGCTTCTAGGGCCTTCTCCGTAGGAGTGTCTTTGCAAGACATCATGAAAGCAGCAGATTGGTCCTCAGAATCCACCTTTGAGACCTCCTATTTTAAGCCAGTTTCAGAAATGGCTAGTAGGGTGGTACAGAGTTTTGAACAAGCATAATGCTCACCTCCGTCTTGTCATAGAATAAAAATTCCCCATGCTAGCTGCACTGGTCAGTCTTGATTCTATTAAAGACAAGGAGGCGAGCATTATATCCCACCCAAATGAATGCGATAAGTAATTCAATTACACTATTGAAAGTATTTGAAACTGATCGGATTATCAGTGCATCCTATTCCCTCCCTCACATTATTATTTTTCTGTTTCTCGTAGGAGATGAGCAGAAACCCGCATGAGAATACCACAAACTAAGGTGAATGCGAAATCAGTTGTCCCGTTGGACCTTATGGATAGCAAGCCGCGACCACAGTTGCCTCGAGGAAAGTTGAAGAGTTATATGGACTTGGTTATTTCGGCAAGCAAAGAAAGAGGAAGAGACCTAGTGCTGGTAGTCCTTATAGGAGAGTCAGGCACTGGATTGGTGGAGGAAGGACTACTGTTTACCAGGAGGCTCATGGGACTAGTACGAGATCAGTGGAGAGCCTCTACAAAGAAATTCAAACTTTTAAAACTAAAGATTTCTTTTATTGAAAGCAAAAGAAACATTTGGTTTGAAAAAAGTTTATTAAAAGTTGAATTGCTATGTTGGTGGCAAATTAAAGAGTTAAGCATAATGCTCGCCTCCTTGTCTTTAATAGAATCAAGACTGACCAGTGCAGCTAGCATGGGCAATCTTCATTACAATTGCTTCTTAGTACAAATCTTCATAGATATTACCAATTAAGTTTAAGGAAGACAAAAAGTGTTCTCACTATTCCCTACGAGATGTTATAAAGTAGGGTCCCTCAAAGCTGTGGAAGTGTTCAATGGTAAAACTGCAGTAATGAACCTTTCACATTGTGCCCTATCGAGTAAGAAACACATAATGGTCTTATTCATTATTGTATATATCTAACAAGTGTTCCTAGACTTGAAAAGACAAACACAGTGATCACATTCCAAACATAACCAAACTTCTGGAGTTACCCACTTATTTGACAGGTCATTGTTTGACATAATTGCTGAATAATTCATGGTGGCATCCTCGTGTATTCTGTCATTTTGGAAGTAGGATGTATGTATTGTACTATTTGATTTGGAAGACTATACCATTGGGATGAAAGTTGCAAATTTAGAGCAGTAGGAAGAATTGCTTGCATGCTAGAAGGAATCTTCTATTGGTTCAAAAACACAGTCATCACCTCGAACGGAAAAATGGATGATCCCGCAAGTTGTAAATATAAAGCTCAAAATACATTATGAATACATTCTCTTGTAAAAAAATATTGTATAATAAATTGTTCACTTGTGTAATACAACAGAAATGTAAAGACTAACTCATTTAGTTTTGAATGGACTATTCTCCATACTTTTGCCCTATTTCCCACGTTTACTCCAAACCTTGGATCTTATCAAAATAAATGCTGTCCCCCCATATGTTGCATGTTTAAACATCAAGCAATTGTTGAATCTCTTATTAAACCATTTTGAAATAAATATCTTTTATTCTGTTATTGGCCTTTTGTGTTGCCTCAGTCTATCACTAGTCACTGTTTCTAGTTCAATTCCTTGTAGAGCAGATCAACATCAAGTAAATATTGCTGACTATTCTGCTCTTTCATTCAGGCCAGTGTGGTGACTTTTTAATTTCAGAATCCACATTTGTTCTTTTCTATTTAACACATTTTTGATATATTGCTTTGTAGTGGTGTTTTTATTCACCTCTAATATAACAATGTAATTTTCAGTTAATTCAATGTCATATAATGCGAAATAAGGGGGAAAGGGCAGAATGTGCTGTTTTAAGCAAATCCTCGATCAGTGTTCTCTAATGCGCTTGTTCATTGAGCATGAATTCTTTCTGATGTACAGTTTATTACGAGGTCCCCTAATGCAATAAGTAGCATTGCATGTTTTACAATTGAGAAAACAATATGGTTCCAAGTTAAAGAAACATTAAAATTTTTCTATCTTTTTGGTAAATTGACATACCACACATGTTCCACATTGATGATGTCCTACATATTGAGGAAGACCTCAAAGTCTGAGGAATTAATAATTCACAATGCTTTTTGAGGTGGCTATGCAAGCATATCCTTCAAACTTAAAGGCAAATACACATATTTTGTTCAGGCCTTTGTAAGAATCTATTATCATCCAATTATCAAAGATACATTGTCTGAGAGCTGAGCTATACTTATTGAATGTGGTATCATATACAACTTTGTGTTTTTCATGTCTTTTTCATAGTTGTTTTAGGCATTAAAAGAGTATGTCTATCATATACAATGCTCTTTTGCAGGCTTTATTTAGAAATGATCTGGGGTAGCCTTGATTCTTCAGTTCCACTGTAATATTTTGCATCCAAAAACAAATCTGATTTTTCTTTCAATTGCATTGTAGCCTCATGAATTGACGGAAAGATAGATTCTCCCTCAAGGCTCGTGGATGTTCATTTTTATATTGAAGACACAGATTACTGTCTGTCTCTTTCCTGCATGAAGCTATGTAAAGTGTACTATTTTCAGCAACAATATAGATGTCAAGGTAGAGTAGTTTTTCTTTACTCATCAAAAATATGGTTTGTCAAGCCAAATTCAAATCAAGAATATGCCATCTATACATCTTCAGCATAGACATATATTTTCAAGTAATTGTCTGTAAAGGTAAAGTTTTCCATATACATTGACATTGGGGGTCATTCCGAGTTTGGAGGTGGCCATGGTGCTATTAGCGCCATGGCTGCCTCCAACATTGGTCCGGGTCCCGGTTCCTTGGATGGGGACTTACCGGGTCATTCCAACTGCGGAGGACCCGGTAAGTCCCCATTCAAAAAAACAGTCTTCATTACCATTTGAGCCACTATAGGGCTCGATGGGAATGGGGAGGGAGCTAATAACGGGCCCGCTAATAGCGGGCCCGTTATTAGCTCCCTGGACCCTTAGTGTCTCCCGCTAAGGGACCTCAGAATGCGGCGGTAAGGGGTTAACGGCACCGGCATCCTTACCGGTGGCATTAACCCCTTACCACCAGTGCCAGAATGTTGTAACACAAAGTGCACATTGAGAATGCACTCATTGTGTGACAATGTTGCATGTTGAGAAGTGAGACGTAACTCTCAAAGCAAGTAGAGATAGCATTCACTGTGTGAAATGCCATAATTCTTCCCGTTGTGCGACCTCTGCAAACAAGAACTCTGAAAGAAGAGACCCTCACAGAACCAGCATCTGTATGGCAAACATCAGGGTCTCAGGCGTCTCTATTCTCCTTCAGCGGCAACTTCCGTGGGGAGCAACAACAATCACTACACATCCCCCTACTGCTGTTACTATGGCTACTACTCTGTATGCCCTGCACTTGATGGGGCCTTTTATGCCTCTAAGTCTCCTTCAAGTACGAGGCATTAAACTTAATGACCTGCAACTTGCAGTCCAGGGCCTCAGCATCCCTCTTCTTCATCCCAGTACTTTTGGCATTGTGGGACTTGAGGACCCCAGTGTTCAATTCACTCCCTTTCACAGTTTCAACTTTTCAATAAGTCATTAGGATAGTAGGATCGCTAGGAAAGTAATTAAAGGGAATTTCCCATTCTTCCAGACTTCCATGTGATCCTCCCACAGAACACCACTCCCAGGGTCAAGATCAGGAAGCGTCTACCTTTACCTCGCCACATGAGACGGGTTGCAGGCCAGGTTTTCTGGGAGGAACATCTCTGATTCCTCACATACCCTTCCCCCAAATGTCACTGGTTGTTACAGTCTCTATTGAGAATCCTGAAGTGAAACAAAAATTACCTTGTTCCTTTCCTTTTCGATGTTCAACAGAAAAACAATAAGGAGGTTAGATCAAAAAACCAGCGCATGACTCTAGCATTGGTATCTTTTCTTAGACTTAACCATTTTAGGAGAGCATGGTGAGTGGCTAATTTAAATTTCTAACCTGTCAGATAGTATTTCAAGTATGTTATATCCCACTCACTAGCTAAGCCTTTCAATTCAAAGGTACCATAATTCTTCTCTCTTGTAAATAATTGTCTACTAATGTAAAGAATATGGTGTTCTACACCATCAGGATTTTGTGACAACACGGTTCCAAGACCATGGCCCTCATTCCGAGGTTGGTGCTAGTCATGGCGCCATTAGTGCCATGACTAGCACCAATACCGGTACCGTCACCGACTTGGTGGTATGGGGACTTACCGGTCTATCCCGACCTTTGCGGGACCTGTAAATCCCCCTTTGAAAAGCCATTCCCCATTCCCATTTGAGCCCCCATAGGACTCAATGGGAAGGGGGAAGGCGTCAATAACGATACCGCAAATTGCGGTACCATTATTGACCCCGGTATCCCTTTGCGGGTCCCGTCCATGACGCCTGGTAAAACCAGGCGTTAAGGGAGGGACCCGCAAAGGAACCTCGGAATAGGGCGCAAAGGGATTACCGGCACCGGTGTCATTACCAGTGCCCGGTATCCCTTTGCGCCCAGGTCTTAATGACCCCCCATATGTAATGCGTCGGTTTGTAGTATAAAAGGTCTAATGAAGTCTGCCACCTTCAAGACAGGTTCACTACAATATCTGTTTTAACTGGTCAAAGCATGTTTGGTCTTCCGGGCGCTGTCTAAGTTTTTGTGGTTCTGCATTTCCAAGCTTATCTGTAAGAAATGCGGTACTGGAAGAGAAATTTGGAATTAACCTTCGGTAGCAACTGGCTAAGCCCAGGATGGCTTGTAATTCCTTCTTAGTTTTAGGAGCTTGTGTCTCGTGGACATCATTAACAATTTCAGGCTGAACTAGTTCATTTCCTACAAAAATAAAACAGAGACTTACCGCAGATCTAGCCAGATGACATTTCTTCGAGTTAACAGTTAGTCCAACTTTCTTTAAGGCCTGTGTAACCTAATACAAATGGAACATATGTTCAGGTCAGGTCTTACTAAGGACAATAATATCATCAATGTAAGCCCCGCAAAATGAAGTATATGGTCTAAGAACATGGTCCATTAGTCCTTGAAAGGTAGCAGGTGCCCCATGCAATCCAAAAGGTAACACCTTAAATTGAAACAACCCTATAAGTGTAGAAAAGGCTGTCTTCGGCTTATCTGTTGGATTGACCAGTACCTGCCTATAACCTTTCATTAGGTCAGTGGTGGAAAGATAGACATCATCATGTAACATGTCAATCAAGTCATCTATTCTAGGCATTGGGTAGCTGTCAAACTGTAATACATCATTGACTTTCCAGATGTCAATGCAGAACCCCCAAGATTTATCTGGTTTGGCAACCAATACAATAGGAGTGGAACAAGGATTTGGTAATAGTTCAATAGTATTTGCTTTTATCATAGCCTCAATGTTGTCTTGGATAATTTGTTTCATACTCTCAGGGATTCTATAAGGGTTCTGAAAAACAACCTTCACTGGGGGAGTATGAATATAATGGTACATCCCGTTTACTTTTCCTGGTTCAGTCCTAAATCCATCAAGGAACTGTTGTAGAAGATCTAACAGATCTTGTTTATGATTCTGAGGTAAATCATAGGAAATCAACTAATTGGTATCACTTTCTTTAGACAACAAACTGGTTAGTGTGACTGAAGTAATTATATTATCATTGTTTTTTTTATAACATGCTTAATACCAAAGAGGTTTGTAAGCGCGGACACATGATTCAAACCTGTATTGCTCTATGTCATCTTGCTTGAAAAGATGAGCATGTTGCCACTGAGTTATACTACCTGTGCTTACTTAAAGGGTCTTCTTAACATTCTTTAAATAAGTTAACATGGTATATATGAGTTTTTATTTTCCTCTCTGGGTGAGAAACTTTACAGTTATAGGACCCCATCTGTTCTACAATTTTGTAGGGCCCATGCCACCTAGAAAGATTCCTATTTTCAGAGGTTGGAAGTAAAACCAATACTCTGACCCACCGAGAAGGATCTCATCACTGCCCTCTTGTTACATTCCTTTTGATGTTCTAGTACTCATGTCATATTGGTCTGTACTATATGTCAAACTGCTGTCATGTGTTCTTTCAATATTTGTGCAGTTTGGGATAATGGGATAGTAGCCTTCTCTCTTTCTTCTCAAGTTTCCACTAGCATATCTAACAGGTCTCTGGGTTCTCCCCAATATAATAATTCAAAGGGTGAAACTCCAGTTGATGACTGAGGGATTTTCTGGATTGCGAACAAGGCCCATGTTATCATATTGTCCCAATTTTTACCATCTGCTTCTACTAACCTGTTCAAAATATGTTTTGAAGTTTGGTTAACTCTCTCCACTAATCCATCCATTTGGGGATGGTAAATGGAGGTGTGTAAGGTCTTAATCTGGAGGATTTCCTTAACTTCGGTCATACGTTTACTCATTAAGGTAGACCCTTGGTCAGTCAAAATCTATTTTGGGATCCCTATTCTAGAAAAGAATGGGAGGAGATGTATTATTCAAATCTGCTGGGGTGTATTATTTCATAATCGAAATACATGAGGATAACGAGTCGCATTGTCCAAAAGAACTAATATAAATTTGTTACCTAATTTTGAGGTTTCCAATGGCCCAACTGTGTCCATTCCTATCCTAGAAAAGGGAATGTCTGTAATAGGTAACGTTGTAAGGGGGCTGAAGGAGATATTTGAGTATTGGTTTTCTGACCTAACAGACATGTGTTGACAACATTCTTTATATCAGCATACATTCTTGACCAACAACATCTATTCACAATTTGGGCCTGTGTTTTTGCAGTTCCTAAATGTCCTCCTGTTAGATGTGAATGAGCAATTTCCAGCACAATATTTTTATGAATTTTGGGAATTACAATTTGAGTTCTGGGTGTGCCTTATGCACCTACATCCTCTCTATATAATAGTCAATTTTCTTAGAGAAAGAAAGTGGTCTGGTCTTTTCCCTTCCTTCTTCTTCATTTATCACCTGATTAAAGGGTTATGCTAAAAAATGATCATTATGTTGTGGGAAAGTCAAATCAGGAATAATCTCTTCCTCTTCCTCAATGTTGGGTTTTACAACAGGCTCTATATCTGCTTTACCAAAACTGTGAGTTCCTCTCTCAGTTTGTTCACTATTCCTAATTTCTTTTGGTTTTGGAAGAAACGCCTTCTCCAATATCCCTTGAGCTATTCTTTCTCCAGCTTTGACTTGGTATGCTTTCTTTCCAATTATTTTGCATCAATATTTTGACATCTCCTTGGTAATCAGGGTCAATCAATCCTGCCAAAACATCCAAGCCATAGCGCCAGGCTAGGCCTGACTTAGAGGCAAGTCCAATATAGGTACCCTTGGGAGGAATAAGGATTAGGTCAGTGGAGATCAAGGCCCTGTCTCCTGGTTGAATTAACTCTCCTCTACTATTATATATATCGAAGCCTATATACTGCTCCATAGCCATAGAAGGAAAGGCGGCTCTTTTGCTAGGTTTCTCATAATTAAGGGTTCTGCCATTTGTATCAATTGATTCCGATCTCATTCCTGACACCACATCTGAGGGGTCAGAAATGAGACATGACATCTTTGTGAAGGTTTTTCAAAATATGCCATTTTATAATACTCAAAAGGATTTGATAAACTCCTCACTAGCCCTACCCTAACAAGTATTTCACTACCAATAAGACAAGCTAAAGAAAACACTGTAACAAAAAGGATTATGTCCCTCACACTTGTACATACAACTTGTACATCTTGCGTCTAGAAACACTTGTGTACAGGCACGTTATAAATGACACATCATATCATATCATATCATAACATAACATAACAAACTCAACAAGGTAATGCATAGCAATTCCAACATAACAAAATCAAAAGTTATTTTCAAAGTCTGGTTATCTTTCTTCATCCTTGTAACCTGGGTGGGTCCCTCTTCTCCAGATTCAATAAGGATTTCAATGAACAGTTCAGAGGAATAAGGAAATCCTGTCTTGCAACAAAGTTCATTTGGACTTAACCAACAGTACATCAGGTTCTGCAAGTCTTTTGTCTCTCCACTGGTGGTAGAGAGTTCCACACAGCTAAAAAGGTGTACTTCCACACTGCTCCACAGTGCACCAATGTCAACAAAACTACTTGTGTCAGGATGATTCTGTAACAGGTAGCATGGTTTTAGTTTCTACTCAAATGGCGCTTGTGCTGTGATTAGTATACAAAAAGCTTCTTGTCCCCACTCAGCTGTGTAGGTAGGTAGAGTCCACAACATTTGTTGTTTCTCATTGGTTTTTATTAAGTTGAATCAATTTGCTGATAAGTTTAATATAGTAAACTCTTAGGGTTTAATTTGCATTGTTTAACATGTGGTGCTTTGATCCAACGGGAAACTTAGACGGATGTACACCGGCAAACTACAGGTACTAACCTTGATGACTACCAGGAGTCTGTGTGGATCACCACCCACCCAACCAACCCAGGACACGCTTGGGCTCACAAGCTAATCTTATTCGCTCTAATCCTAAATCCAACTTTGGACAGACACCAACCAGCCTTGATAAAGACCTGTATGGTCGAAACACGTGTCGGCACCACATGTTAAAGAATGCAAATGAAACCATACTATATTAAACACATCAGGAAATTGATTCAACCTAATAAAACCAATGAGAAACAACACAATTTGTGGACTCTACCTACCTTCTCAGCGGGTTGTGGAACTTGAAGTCCCCAGTGTTCAATTCACTCCCTTTCACAGTTTTAACTTTAGAATAAGCCATTACCCATTCTTTCTGATCTGCTCCCCCATGTGAACCTCCCGCAGAAAACCACCAACAGGGTCAGTATCAGGAAGCGTCTGCCTTTCCCTGGCCACATAAGAGGGATCCCAGGCCAGGTTTTCTGGGGGAATAATCTCAGATTCATCACAGGTGTCACACACAGTGCACAGGGCCTCTGGTTCTCTCCCCACTGATGAACTCTATGGAAGGTTTTAAAAATGCATTTGCATGGTTTTCCCTCTTGTGGATATCATTCTTCTGTGTCTGTGGGGTTTCTGAAAAGACAAGGAAAAACCTGCCCAGCATTTGGCGTCCTATGCATGGGGTGATGCAAATGGGTACTACACACAAAAAAGTTAGCTAATCGGGAGGGGCTGGAATTGGGGTCCTCTAAACTACCATTGTCCCACTCTGGTGCAGCTGGTTCTGTATTTGCTCCCACCCCATATTGAGAGAGGTTTCCATCCATTCTTGACAAGATAAGGGTAGTAACCTTGCCACAATGTGTACATTTGATCTGCAACCCCCAGCAATACCACACATTATATTATAAGAATGTATACTGTGAAAAATAACCAACATAGTTATTTCCTGGCAGTGACGTGTGTATGTGTGTGGGCTTATTGTACCCATGCCAGGGGTATCCAGACTGTGGTCTGTGGAGAAATAGAAGAATGAGGGAACGTAAGGGGTAAAGCGTGTGCAGCGTTAGACTAACATAAAGGTGTTCATTTTGGTCCAATTAGTAATTTGGGAGCAGGGAGCCATCAAGTTGACAGACACGTAGAGGACTCCCTGCCGCCAAATCGTCATCATTGGCACGGCCGAGTGCAAATCTGCAGGGCAAATGGAGGCATGCATGATGAGTGTATACTACCTTTTGCCCTGCATGGTTGCACTCTGCCCTGCAAAGTGAGTAAATGCCTGCATTCTGCATGCCAGGCAGCATTAACTTTTAATTGTCAGCGCAGCTTGCAATGCCGCATGTCGTCCAGCATTTAATTGTAATTGGACACACTGCTTGCCATGCGAGCATGGCGGGCACTGTGTACAATGAACCCCTATGGGGCCCACCTACTTAAAGCAGGCGAACACCATAGGGTTCTCCAGCTTTTGCACTGGCATGAAAATCCATTCCAGCGTAAATGCTGGAGCATTTGAATGGCAGAGCAGTAGGAAGGAGGTGGAAACGCAAGTTGCCTTCCACACCTACTCTCTGCAATACAAATGACTGAATATGTGGCATGAATGGATGGCAGTGAAACATCATTGAAGGTTTTCACGGCTTCCATTCATGCATTGCTAATGTCAAGGCTAATGCTTCTGGCCGTTTGGTGATCCCAATAGATGGATAGGATGATATGAAGAATTTGGAGCGCCAGTTGCATTGCATCTGTACAAGATAGAAGGTTTTCCACAGAGGCACTTTCACATGATAAACTGCTAGAAATAGTGTGTGGTTGTTTGATGGGCTTTAAATGTGCTTAAAGGGAATTTGTAACAACCCAATTAGTTTTGTTTCTGCATTTACTTACCCAAAATCTAAATACAGAATCATAATAGTGAGACTGTCCAGTCTGGATGCTAAGAATAGAAGAGTAAATATTAGACTGTGAAAGGAAACATTAAGGAAAGTGGAAAAAGGAAATGAGTGTATTCTGTCCCTTATCACTCATGAATCCATGGCAATATATTATATTGATGAGTGTAATAAAAGGTGTGGGACTGCCTTGCCTGTGCTGCTCGATGCCAGTAGAGATAACCTGATATACTGTGGCCAAGTAAAGCACAGCACCCTCTAGTCCCTTATGTTCAGAAATGCCTTAAGCAATAGTTCAGAGGGAAAGCCTAATGCCAGAATCACAATGATAGAATCCTAGGGGAAAGAGCATGTCAAGGAGCACAAATACAGTAGCGTGCAACAACCAGACAAAAGTTGCTAGGCAGTGGTACAGAGTCCAGTGGGCAGGGCCAAGAGACACCCTAGAGGCAAGATCATGTTGGAACAAGCTTATAACTAACATCACATATGGCACACAATCCAGTATGGTAAATCAAGAAATTTGAGGAAATAAAATGTGTGCAGTTTTGTGGCGACATTACACCTACTACCATCAAAAGGAGCAGATTTACACTTGGTAGCAGAATGGGCGGGAAAAAAAGTTCGGCAAACTAAGTAGTAAGATCTCAATGGCAAACAAAAGGGTCACATGATGGTGCAACAGCCGGGGGTCAAAACAGTCTAGAAAATACAATCACAGTGGGCATGACACATGGGCCCTGTTGGGAGAGGTGAATCCGAATTTCAACAGTGACTCAACATTTACCCTAGGGCTCCACATTTCATCAGGGATGAACATTGGTCCGAGTAGTGAGCAAGAGTTTATGACTCATGCGTGAGACTCAGGCTGAATCTAGTATATGCCAATATTGTGTATACATTAAGCACATGCCAGCTAAAAGATGAATTCAAACTGGATACTGCACATTATGTTCATTTGTTCCACATCAGAGTTATGGACTGAATTAGAATTAACCATAAAAACAAACAATTATTTAACCTTGATCCCTATCGTCTAATCCCTATTAATATTCAGAGAAAATCAATTCATGATTGTTGTGTACAAACTTTGGTGCAGATTGCTAACTGAATGTCCAGGCATTTGTGCTGTGATAAGTTCATTCGGAATGCAGGAAGAATAAACATGGAAAATACATCAGTTTTGCTGTCTTTATGTGGCTTGAAATTAGTCCATTGTTAAGTTTGCAAAATAGGAATAAAGTAACTCTCTCATCCATTTTGCTGCCATTCTAAGCAGTCAGGGTGAACAAGGTCATACCTTTTGAGAGGGTTGGCTGAGTTTCAAGGGAGGTGGTTCTGACTGACACGTTACATAACAGAAACAAGCCGGCACTCTTACATTTCAAATAGGTGCAATTTATTTCATGGGCAGGTTTAGGGAGAGAGCTTAAAAAGACTGGCAGGAGGGCTGTCATACTCTTGAGCTCCTGGGCTGGTAGTTGTCTCAGACGAGTTTGCCGTCTTGGGCACTCTTAATCTCTGGCTGACCCTGAGGGCATCTGATAATTGCTGAAAGAGAGGCTGGGAAAAAGACTTTGGGAGCTGTTCTCAGCATGAAGGGGAGAAGGCAGAGAAAGGAAGATCCAGTTTGAGTGCTGTCCAGAGGTCCACTGTGGGGGTGTTTTGCAACAGCCAGCCTAAAGGGGGAATCCTTAACCTTGATGTGTCAAGGCACATGCGGAACCATGTAGGTGAGCATGAAAAGTATAATTGAAGTGCCTGTAGCCATGAGATCGCAAGGGTAAATATCTATTGTACATGGGTTTCTACATATAAGGCATCCCAAAGTCTGTTTGCTCCCCATTAAACTGAAGTGAAGTGCATTTTCATTGCCAAAAATAATAATTGCAAAGAATAGAAGTTATCGCTTCCAAAGCTAAGTGGCTCAAGGTCGTTGTGTAGTATTCTCTGAAAAGTTAGAAGTGGGAGACAGGGCTACAGTAATTCTCAGAATTTCTAGAGGGATCATCTTCTGAGGTGGGAGAGAGCAGAACGTGTGCTAAATATTGCTGCTGGAATGTAAACGCATTGTATAATTCTAACATAGTGTGAATTCCGCATGGGCAGATAAACAAAGGGACATATCTCTTTAGTGCAATACAAGTGCTGTTTTATTTTACTCATGAAACTCAATTACTTATAAATTGTTTGCAAAGAAACATGTCACTTCTGATATTTATTTTTGTGCCCTGGTTTCTTGTGTTATCATGCAGATGATGTAGGTGATAATTGCATTTTACCACAGGCGGTATTTCACTGTATCACTGTAAAATGCAAAGCAAAGATAGTCACTGTAAATCATGTTCTTCTAAGAGGCTCTGATTTACATGGTGAATGTACTCTGAGATGCTGCCAAAAGATTACATTGAAAAATATGATTAGCACAGAAGTGCAAAAAGCGGCATCTGAAGGTATTTTTGATGAAGGAAGTATTGTCCAAATGTGCCTCCTTAGACTGAACTGATCATCGGAGCACAAGGACGAGAAGGATTGCATCATTAGGCCATGCACAGAACTTTGGTTCCTGCTACACAGATCCATGAAGTTGCAAAGGAAAGACTCTGAAGTCATTAGCAAGTTGCAAGATGATTTAGATGTAGAATGAATGGTCGCTCCGAATGGAAGAAAATGGGGGATTAGACACGCAATTGCAGGCCAAATGTACCGAGTTTACTGCCCGGCTGGCTCAGAGAGATAAACAATTTGCTGAAAGTGAGCAATAATTAATCCATTTAAAAAACAGTATTGGATGATGTAAGGCAAGACAAAGAGGTTTCAATTTCAGAAATTCAAACCCTTAGAAAAGATAATAGTGAAAAATATAAAGAATTCCATGCCATGGAGCAGGAAATATTTAAATTGTTGGATGAGAATGAAGAAAAAGCAAAAACAGTTGATCGTTGTCAGACACAGATTAAAGAATTGCAGGGGATAGTGACTAAATTTAGGGATGAGAATTCAAATTTTTGCCATGAAGCACAGCAGCTTCATGCGCAGTGCAGAGAATTGAAAAAGCAAATCTTTGATCCTAAATCTCCATAAAAACAGCAATGCACCAGGTTCACTGAAAATGAATGTAGTCACAGTACTAGCCAGGGAAATGCACCAGCAGATGTCCACATGGTTATGATTCAATGTTAGGGTCTGAATCTCCTGCAACTGCTCACACACATTCTCACTCTCAAAAGAACAGTGCTTTAGGGGCTCAGAGTAGATTTGACCCAAACACAAGGTGTATGGCCACCAAGAAAGACCAAGGTATGTGGATAGATTAATTGAAAATGAAAATCAGCATAGGGAACAGTTCCCACTAAATGAATGGCAAAATATGAATTATGTACCCTGCCAATATAGTCAGTCCCTACCACTGGTTGACCATGGTCAGAGGATGGCCACCCCACGTTCTCCACCTCATGTGTCACAATATTTCAGGGGAAACACAAATAGAAAACAACCTCATGATAGGTAATGGAACAGGCCTAATCAGGGTGAATTTAACCATTAAAGGCGCAGACCACAAAGAGAGGAAATCAGAGACATGGACAGGTTTCAGTGCTTAGAGGCCCAAGTTAAAATGGTGTCTTCGCAAATAGGAAAAGGATGTGCAGATCAAAAGCAACATCCAAATGAAGGTGCAGAAGGTCATCGGAGTGATCTTGCACGTAGCAACAAGTGACTAGCTAGTCACCTCTGCCATAACGAAAATAGAGATGTCCATGAATCACCTTTGAATAAAAATACTTTATTGCTTACTGGCTTAAAAACAAGTAATCAAATGAATTAAAGTGAGACAGGGAATTATAACACAGAGAAAAAATGCATGTGGTTTAACTTGGAGTTGAACCAGACAATTCAGGTGTGTGAAGATGAAGAGCAAAAAGGAGAAAATGAACAAGAACCGAAAGAACCCAAAGAACCGAGAGATCGATTTAAAAAGAATATGCAATGTGGAAATGAAACACAAAACTACGGGTCAGGATCAACAGAGAGTTTGCCCTTATCTGATAATCAAAATACTGTTAATACCCCCACAGAAATAACAATTCCTCAAAAGGCAGGTGCAGGTCAGTCACCTGAGGAGTATTTTGAATCACAGATATTCCAAGAGACAGAAATGACAGGCACTGTGCAAAATGCAGATAAGTGTCATACACCAGAAACTGAAAAACACCCCATATACACGGCTTCCTTCCTTTTTTGACACACTGGGTTCCTTATAAATGGGGAACATTTTGTCTTGTATATATCACTGATGTGTGGGTATTTGCAAGAGTTGGGTAAAGGCACACCATAGAAATGTGTGTTTATACAAGAAAGCATATTGACTAAGATGAAATGGTGTTGAGTAGAGACAAATACAATATTTGTCCTTTTTATAATTGTTTTAAATGTATTGTGATAGACATTAAAAACATGTATATTTTTTGGACTACCTGAAGTGAGAAAGGGTGGATTGTGTATGTGTCAGGCGTATGGCATAGACAGCTTTATACCCTAAAGGAAGGAAGCCGTGTATATAGGGTGTTTTTCTGTGTGATAGATTGTAGTCCTTTCCCATACGGCCCCTAAAAAGAGGACAACACAGCTCTGGTTAGCTGACATACACCAGAAACTGACAGGCTGTCACATGACACTTGTGAAAATATACAGCTAATAGGTTCCAGAGTGGAGGTAAGTAGGGAGGACCAAGACAATGGGCAAAGAACAATGAGAAATTGGGGTGTGAACACTGGTGGTACCAAATCAGAGGAGCAGTCAGTGGCTAGAGTTCAAATTGGTTCTGAGCCCTAGAGAAATAGACAAAGAAATTGAAAAAGTAATGGGAAAAAGGAGTGTAAAATGTCATTTCATATGCCACTTGCCTAGCAAAGAGCCAGGCTGATTTGAGAAAATTAAGTCCCGAGATCCGTAACTATTCACACTATGCATAATAGAAGAAGTTGAGTACAGATACTATGCTCCTATTACTGTTCATGAGAAATGTAACGTGTGTGCCATGATTGACACAGGTGCCCATGCAACAATAATGTCAAAGGAACTGATGCAAATTATCAATGAAGGAAGAAAACAAAACTATGTAGAGGTGAGGCAAGGTGAAGGCCCTGTGCACAATATCAATGGGTAAGAAATACCTATCGAAGGTGTCCCTGAGGTTGACATAAAGATAAGGAAGCATAGACAGAGACAGGAAGTGTTGGTCACACCCATTAATGAAATACCCTTCATAATAAGGACAAATTGCCTGAGGAGACTGTCGCCCCTGATTGATGGGTTAAATGGGGTATTGTTGACCGTAGCCAAAAAAACATTGTAACCTAAGAAAATAATGACCCAAAGCAACAGCATAAAAGAATGTCATACCATTGCTAAATCAGAAAGTGCAGTGAAAGTATATCTTCAAAATGGCTGTGTGCCTAGTGTCACTGTCTTTCTCATGTGTCAAGATGGAATGCGAGGAAAAAAACAGAAGCAATCTCTGGAGATGTATTTGGACCCTAAGAAATAGATGAAAACACATTGAGGGTCATTCCGAGGTTGGAGGTAAGTAACAGTCCTTACCGGCATGGAGCAAATACAGTGTCTGTGTAGTAAATAGAGGGCTATTACAAGTTCGTGGGCATGAGCTTTGCGCCATGCCGGTAACAACATTACCGCAATGCCGCTAAAGTCCATAAAATGGACCTTAGCGGCATCTTGGAAAGCACTGACAGCACTACCGGCATCAATGGATACGGCATTAGCGGTCACCGCTATTAGCGGTGACCGTAAATAAGCAGAACCGGAAGTAGCATCATCGCACAGGAACGGGAAAAAGCATGGCGGCCATCTTGAAAAACACAATCCATTGCCATCCTCAGCACCGAGGACCTGCATCAGCACAACAGCAGCCCCAACTTCACCTACTGCTCCATCACCATTCCCAAGGCCCTGAAGAAAGGAGCTGCGCACCAGCGCAAGGTCTGTTTCTCGGTGGTGGAGCTAAACATGCTTTCGGACACCCTTGCCGAAAATGCGGAGGTCGTGTTTGTACCAGATATGCGGTGAGCTGCCCAGATGAGAAAGAAGGAGGTCTGGGAGGAGTTGGCATGCAAAGTCAGTGCAGTCGGTGCCACCCCCCGCACCGTAAAGGACGTGCGCAAGCCCTGGGTTGACCTGCGCCTACGCATCAGGAGCATTCTTGCAGCCAGTCGGAGCCAGGGCATGGGAACAGGTGGCGGAGGAGGCTCATCGATCAAGATGACTCACTGGAAGGAGACATGTGCCAGCACAATTGGCATGGAGATAATTAAGGGAATGGAGGAAATGGAGCGTGGAGTGCCATTATCGGCTAATGAAGGTAAGGGTCCAAACACATCAACCACTGTAGTACAAAGCATGATGATGTCCCCCAAATGTGACAGTGAAATGAGCCAATACATGGGGCATCACACGCACATGTACACAACCCTGCCTATAGGCTGTCCACAGCACCATCACATCCACATAAATGCAGCACCTCATACATGTGTCACCCAGACATATGCCTGCATGACCCACCCATATGGCAAGCAACCTGTATGTCACAACTCCAAGTCCAAATACCCTAAAATGTAGAGAACTGCAAGAATACCAATATATGCATGATGCACGTAGAACCATCACTGATGCTGTCCCTCTCCTGGTCCCCCACAGGCTCACAGTCTGACAGCGAGGACCAGGAATCTGCGGCGCAGGCCACAACACCCATGAAGAAGGCCAGGGGCACGAAAGCAGGGAACAGGCCTACCACATCAAGGGCACAGGCAAACCTGGACTGCCACAGAAGGCCAAAGCAGCTCAGGATGCAACGGCACCGAGACGTGAAAGGGGCACTGACACCGCAATAGCACCCACCCCAGCTGCTACCACCACAGAGGAGCCAGTGGCTGATGGCTCACTATCCGCTGTCAGCAGTTGCGTTGGAGAAGCAGCTGCCACGGCACCCCTGTCGGATGAAGAGGGACACTGCCAAACACCCGGAAGACAATGCACACCCAGTCCGCAGCTGTCACACCACCTCACCCCACACCCCACATCCAATGTCAGCAGCCATGAGCTGTCTGGAGGTGAGTCATTGCCAGGTAGATGGAGCCCCACGGAGAGCACACATGATGGGGGACCCATGCTGCACGCTGCATCAACATCCACCGGTGTCAGGGACAGAGACCAGGGAGTCGCCTTCATCCAACAGCGCCAGGAGGAGCTCACAGCGCTGGTCGGCCAGCATGTGAGCAAAGGTGCCCTGGCGAGGGAGGGGAGCCGTGAATATGCTATGGCCATTAAAGTCACAATAGAAGCGAGTACCACACGCATCTGTGATGTGTTGGCTGCTGTGAGGCAAGTCCTCAGCCGCATCGCGGATGCCATGGAGAATCAACGTCCTGCACAGGGACTGGAGCAACCAGGCACCTCCTCCTCTGCCAGCTCCAGGCAGACCAGCCCCTTGCGCAGGTCCTCGCGGACCTTGCAGCGGTCAGACATGCAGCCACCCGATGCTGGTAGAAGACATGGGAAGTAGGGGCAGCCTGATAATGGGAACTCTTGCGGATTAATGCTGCACTGAAGTGCACACCATGTGTGGGGGAGTTGTGGGGGGGGTGTGGGGGAGTTGTGGGGGGTGTGGGGGAGTTGTGGAGGGAGAGAGAGGGGGTATTTGGGGGAGTTGTGGGGGGACAGGGAGGGAGGTGAGGGTGTGTGGGGAGTTGTGGGGCGAGGGGGAGGGTTAGTGCACTTTCATCTTCATTGTACAGTTCAATACACCCGTTGTGTGAAAAGAAATATCTTGAGTGGACATTCCTCATTGCGCATGTGTCATTTATTGATATACAGTACATAGTGTACATGTACTCCCACACCCAGTGCCTGACTGATCACTGACTGATGCACAGCACGTCACTCCTGTGTACCGGCACCGCGATGATGTGCAGCCACATCTTCTTCATCCCCTTCATCATCACCAGGTGGTAGCAGTTCAATGTCAGAGGGCAAGGGCACGTTCCGTCGAATACACATGTTGTGCAGCATGACACATGCCATGATGAGCTCAGTCACCTTCTCATGCCTGTAGAGGAGTGCCCCACCAACCGTCTAAGGCAGTGAAACATTGCCTTCAACAGGCCAAAGGTCTGCTCAATTACCACATGGGTACGGGTGTGGGAACTATTGTAGTCCTCTTCGTGCCTGTTCTGTGGGTTTCAGACAGGGGTGAGGAGCCACGGCTTCAAGGGATAGCCACTATCACCTGCAAGGGAGGCAAAAAAAGGTATATGTCAGTCGATTCATGATGGACAGCTGTACTAGTCACACATGCCTACAGATTATCGTTGGTCACATGCACATGTCCCTGGTTGTATGCACACCATTTTAATGCCCTCAATGTGTCCTGTGCCATGGACTAATGGTGTGGGTTGCATCTCCAAGACGATACACGCTGTGCACTGCCTTGATGTTGCTCATGCATTGTGGACACATACAGCTGTGTTTGTGTCAAATTTATGTTGTGTTGTGTAAGATTTCCTAACTGCCAGCGTTGGCAGTAGGCTCTGCAATATTAGGCATTCAGCGCAGAGTTTTCCCACAGTGACATGCTGCACTCCGGTGGTCGTAGCAGCCATGTGACACAAAGTGGGTTCCCTTGGTGGTTTTGTTCAATGCACTCCCATGGATGCTTGTCCTGTGTGGTGATTTGCTGGAGACAGCAACATAGTGCATATTCACTACATGTTGCTGGATGGTGTTACAGAGGGTGAGGTCCGCTGATGAGTGGTGCACGTGCTGTGGGATGTGGGGTGGTTTACTGTTTGGCATGTTGTGATAGGTGTCCACCTTACTTCAGTCCTATGGATTTGGTTGTCATGTTCTGTTTGGGATGCTTTGGGGCACAGTGTTTAGTGATGCGCACATTGTGCTGTCACATCAACATTGACACCATGGTGTGTGCATCTCTCCCCCCATTTCACTGGCATGTGCCTGTCATGCAACTTACCAAGCAGCCAGGCACGTCGTCCTGCAGGTCGCTCCATGTAGCATGGTAGCGTGGAGTTACGCAGGAGCATTAAGTCATGAGTTGATCCAGGATATCGGATATCGGATGATCTTGCTGGCGTCACATACCATCTGCACATTGATGGAGTGGTATTGCTTGTGGTTGCCGTACACCACCTCCATGGCATGCGGGACCACCAAGCCGTGGGTGCAGTCGAGGGCACCTATACAATTTGGCATGCCTGCCAGTGCATGGAAGCCAACTTTTGTGTCGAATATCTCCTGGGGAGTCTGTGGTAGGGATATGTAGTCCCTTGCGTGCTTGAGAAGGGCATCCAGCACATGGTTCAGAATGTGAGAAAATAAGGGTTGGGATATGCCATGCATGTGCACCACTGTGTGCTGGTAGGTGCCAGTGGAGCACCGACACTACCTTCAGTAGAGGGGGGATGGCGGTGCGTATTACAATGAGGCTGACAATGACGTGTATCATGTCCACGATGGTGGTGATGGTGTCCCGGTCCAGATGGTACAGGGTGTGGATCTGCTCAGGGGTTAGGTTAAATGGACTGGCTCTGATGCGAGGGATAAGGGGCTGCCTGTGTGGTACCACTGGCTGCACTGGTGGGGCATGATGGGCCTGTCTCACCCTCCTTCTCCTCCTGCGTCTCCTCTGTGGATCCTGCTGTTGTTGTTATTGCTTGTGTAGCAATGCAAGCATGTCCTCCATCCCCAGTATTACTACTACTAGTGGAATCATTTTGGTGTGGGAAGGGGTGTGGGTGTGCTCCTTTTGTGCTGGCCCAGACTCCATTGCCTCAAGTGCTGATTAAGTGCGCCTGTGGCAGTTGGGAACACTGCTCATTGCATTTAACGGTTGGTTCGCGATGCCGGTATTAAGGGCATGCCGGTATCCCCTATTAGCGCCTTCTTGATGCCGGTATTTGCATGTCCGCCTGACTTGTTATGTCCTCACAATAGCGGCATGCCAGTATTGGCGGCATGATGTGCCGCATGCCCTCGCCCTTGCCGCTATTAGAGGCACCGTTATTAATGGTGCCTCTAATAGCGGGGTCTTAGGTTGGAATAGACCGGAGCGGTATGTGATGCCGGTTATCCTTTACTGGCATCGTTTTTCAATTACCTCCAACCTCGGAATGCCCAATTGTGTTTTATCTAAATGAAGAACAATACAAACCAAATATTACTCTAGAGTCAGACCAGGACAACTTAATTTCAACAATTGCAGAAATACATATGGGAGAAGGGCAGCCATGAATCCCTATCCATGTGAATGGTTATTCAGAAATGATTGAAGCCACTTTGGTGCTTGAGCAGGAAAGGAGTTTGTGACTGCACATGGTGAATAACCGAATCATTGGATTCTGAGCCAAAGGGAATATTTAAGGTCCAGTTTGTGTACCCTTTTGAGCCAAGTGAAATGATATGCTGTCATCAGGATGATTGTGTCCTATTTGAATCTAAAAGAGAAAAGCAACATATTGAAGTGGAGATCAACATTCTAAAATATTTGAGTGTAGCAGCTCTCCAAAGAGTCACTGCCACACGGTTAAAGTAAAGCACAGGATTTGCCAGAGTTTTCTAAAATGGTAGAGGAGCAGATTCAGGCTACAGATGCTTGCGCAAATGAAGAAGAAAAAGACAAGTTGAGGGAAATATGTATGGAGTTCAAACATGTTTTTGCCAAAGATGCCTATTACTGTGGGCTGACCAACTTGCATGTTGCCACACTACCTACTAGAAGGGCATGGTAGGGAGCCGCTACTTGTGGGATAATATAGGTTGCCCCTGGCATATCTGGAGTCACTGGCTGAAATAATCAAAAAAGTTGAATCTAGAAGCATCATTAGGCCCATTCATAGTAGATCAAATACTCCCATATTAGGTGTGCTAAAATACAATGGCCAATGGTGTATGTGTGCAGACTTAAGAGAATTGAACAAGAGTGTACCAGTTTCACGATGGCCACTTCCATTTATTTATCAAGGCCTTGAACAGGTTCATTTGTCAAAGGTATTTACCACATTGTATCTTACAGCTGGATACTGGTGTGTGCCACTAGCTGAAGACATACAAAATGTATTTGCATTTTCATTTCACAAATCACAATATGCAAGTTCCCGGAACCCTTTTGGGTATATCAATAGTAGGAGTGAGTTTGGGATGTTCATGAGCAAGGCCCTCTTGGATGCAGCTGAAAGAGGAACTATACTTTATGTGGATGATGTGCTAATCAAAAATGTAGATTTGAAAAGCCAGTTCAATGAAATTAGACATTTACTCTGCCAGCTACAGAAGGCTGGGCAAAAGTATCTCTACAGAAATCACAGTGGTGTAGAAAAAGAGTAAACTTCCTAGGCCATGAAGTGACAGAACATGGGTTAAACCCACAAAAGAAAAAGGTGGAAACAATTCAGAAACAAATAGATCCCACTAATTTGAAAGGTTTTAAAAGCTTGTTGGGAGTGACAGGCTACAATAGGAAATGTATTGAACATTATGCAGAGATTGCACAATCTTTGACAAGGTTACTGAAGCAGGGTGTGCCCTGGAAATGGGAGAAGGAACAAAGTGAGGCAATGGCTATGTTAAAAGACTTTCTGATGAAGGTGCCATGTTTGGCGTATCCAATACAAAAACAGGATTTCTTTGTAGAAAAAGGATTCACAGATCAATATATGTCAGCAGTATTATACCAAAAAAATGTGTTGCAAATAACAAAACCATTGCATATGCCAGCAAGGCATTGTCACAGGTAGAGACCAAATTTAGTGAATGTGAAAAGGCGCTTCTGACCACTGTCAGGGCATTACAACATTTCCATCCCATACTTCAAGGGGAGCAAGTGATTGGTGAAACAAATCACCAGTCTCTTCATTTTTTGCAAAGTAAAAGGATTGGATCATGGAATTTGGCTGTCAAGAATCACTTCATGGACATTAGCACTTCAGGGTATTCCAGTGGAGGTGAGATATGTACAGAACCCAATGAGCCCAGTCGCTCAAGGGCTAGCAGAATTACATGACTGTTTAGCTGTTGGTGCAAATGAAGACACAGAATTAGAAACAAATGTAGGTGAATTTGAGCAATCCCCACACAAGGTTTTCAATGAAGAAACATGTAAGGATCTCCCAACTGTCTATGTAGATGAATGTGCATATCACCTGGCAGGTGATTCTGAAAAAGAGCCAGTGGCAGGAATAGGAAACTGGTGGATTAAATGCAATAGCATCCCGTGAGAAAGCATGAGGCTAGGCCCCAAAAGTAGTCAAGTTGCATTTGTAAGGCAATTTATAAGGCAATATCTACAGTGGTGGAAAATGAACTGAAAGAAATAGTTTTAGTCACTTATAAGGTAATATCTACAGTGGTGGAAAACGAACCTAAGAAATAGTTTTAGTCACTGATTCAGATTACACACAAAATAGTTTTGTGGATTATTTACCAGGCTGGCAAGTGATGGGAATGCTTGCATATAACAAGAAACCACTGAAACATGGCAAAATTATTCAAGCTATAGGCAAGCTTGTTTCAGAAAATGGCATGATCATCCATTGGAGGAAGATACATGGTAATTTAAAAAAAGGGGAAGATAAAGAAGGAAATGACTAGGCAGACCAATTAGCCAAAATTTGGGCTGTGATGGGTGAGTTATTTCCCATTGAACACCTGATGTGAGAAATCCAGGTGGATGCGATAACACGCTCCAAATTTTCGAAAACAATTGATCAGCCTGTGGCACAGTGGAGTTTTGATACTCCTGATCAAGACTTGATGACGGCACAAAAGAAGGATCAAATTTTAGGCCCATTTTACAACCACTTGCTAGATGCCAAACAAAATCCTCTGGCTGAAGAGGACTGCAAAGGCAAAGAAGAATTCAGGGTGTTATGATAAAACAAAAAGAACATTTGTTTACAAAATGGGCTGATGATTAGGGAATCCGTGACAGGCCAAAACCAATGGGTAGTGCCTTTGTCATTTCAGGGATTGATGTTGCATCATGGCCACAGTGCCATAACTGCAGGCCACAGAAGTTCCTAGAAAATGTTGGACATTTTAAAAGATTATCCCTACTGTCCAGACATGTCACGGGATGTAAAAATCTACACCAGTGGATGCTTAGTGTTTGTGCAATTTCAGCCTGCTTCCCCCACTCACAGAGTGCCATTAATGAAAAGAGTTTTGACACTCCTGTGGTCTGATCTGCAAGTTGATTTTATAGAGCCTGTGCAAAGGTCAGCACGGGGAAACAGGTATATGTTGCTGGTCGCGCACAGGGGCTTGATGAAGTAGACTGACCATCACAGGGAAATAAGGAATCTGTACTCAGGTCTTCCTGGAGGTTACATTTTTTAAATATTGTGGGGGTAACCAAACATATGGTTGCGACCTATTGGATTGATTTTGTTAGGGGTTTCCAGGTGATCAATCTCCAAGAAACTCTATTCTTTCATGGTTATCAAACATTTGAGATTCTGGCTAAAAAGGGTGAGAAGGTAAGGCCTTGTCATGGATTGCTAATTTGGGTAGACAGAGGGGTGAATTGGAGATGTGTAGCTCACCCAAGTGGATCACCTGATTTATTACATTTGGTGATTGATACCCCAGAGGGAGATCACATACTTTTGTTGAATGTCTATAATAGGTCAAACATGCCATTAGAACACTCAGATATATCTCAAACTAATGATTTGATATCTATTCAGAGCAAGTCCGATATTGTAAAAACACATATATTGGTGGTCAGAGATTTCAAGCTCGAGTTTGAGCCCCTTCTGGCACGGTTATGGGAGCATGAAGATTGTGCCTGGGATATCCCGGTTCTCATCAAAATGTGGTTGATGTTGCCCGGATTGTTTCCAATCTGGAACTTAGGGCATGTAATGGTTGTTTCTCTTCAGAACAGCTAGCTAATGCAACCTTTCGTGGCCCTAGTGGGTTATCCAATATTGACTATATTTTGGTTTCAGCCACAGATTGGCCAGAGATTGTACTTCTGGAGGCCCTTGATAACCTAAATAGTGACTATAGAATTCTTTCCATCAGCTTTTTATTTGGGAAATGTGTAGAAACTCCACACCAACTGAATGCTCAAACCCACTGTTATTGGTCATGCTCGCAGATTTATTAGATGGTGTAATATTGAGGAGTCTGATTGTATCATTGTTTTATTTATGTCATAAATATAAAAACTTTAATAAAAAACGAATTTTCAAAAATAAAAAAAACCACTATGTACAATGCTTTTTTTGTGTAACGCAGACATTTATTGCAGCACTGGGGTGCCCGACTCTGACATCCTTTTGCGAGTTTAGAAAGTTGACTGACAAATTGTTATCCTTTGTCACCACTTCCAAGGCCATGGTTGCTAAGCAGTCTCATAAATCTGTTGGATGGTTTGATGGAGACTGTAAAGAGGCCAGGGTGTTTATTGAACTTCAATTTGGTTTAGGAAATGCCTATCTAATCCTAAATCTAAAGATGGGAGCAAGTTACGACCATCAAAAAATAATGACGCAGTTCTAGTCTAGTCTGTCAAAATAAACGGGCCTATACTAATAAACCTATTGACAATCCTTACTTTTAAATACAAATAGTGTGAGAAACAATGATATGCAAAAGTAAAGTGTTCAAGAAATAATATGTCAGGATATTCAAGCCGTTGGCTTCCATTCCCCCCGTTTTCAGCACGGGACAAGGCGGCACACTCGAGCTTAGCACACTCTCTGGCTTCTCTATCATGAGGATGCAGTTCAAAACCTCAACATCGGGACTTCTGTGACAAAGTCTCTTTGTCATTCAAAGCCTCTTATTTCAGAGGGCCTGATGCAACATGCCAAACATTAAAGTTCCTTTCTTATAAAAATTTCACGTATACAACTTCTCGGGTGATTTGCTGTTCATGCCGAGTCCCCTCTGCCTGGCTCAGACCCACTTTAACACAATTTCTCAATTGGTCTCTCTCGATCGGGCTTGGACCATTTTATCTGATGTTCAAAATGTTCCTTTCTGCATAAAAAATCGAAGACTTTCAACTCTGCGCAGGATTTTGCTTGACCCGTCGCTGGACCACTTCTATTCACAACTCTTTTCTCATCAAACACAAAAGATTTGCAAATGTCTATCCAAATAAATTAGCAAGAGATTTTTCTCTTAAACAAAATTAATGATAGTTCACCTTTTAACTCATGGTGCCCTTGCCCAAGCTTTTCTGGTTGAAGACCTTCGAAATGGCACAGAGTTTACTTCAGACAATGCCTGACCACTTCGACCATATTCAATTAACACTTTCTCCCTCAATGCATTCTGGTCTTCGTAGTTCATACTTTGTCATTAATTCAATTTCAAATGCAGTTCTCACACTTTGTCCTTTTGGTTTCCCTCAATCGGGTTCAAACCTTCATGACGCATTTACAATTCTTTCTGACTCCCCTCAGTCGAGCGCAAGCCTTCCTTGTAACACTGTAAACGCTTCCAGGCTCACCTCGATCAGGCGCAAGCTTTCCTTGTAACCCTTTAAACACTGACAAACAACCAGACTTTTGTTCTGTAGATAATTCACCAGCTGTATCTTTCAAGAATGTATCTTCTGTTTTAGCAAACCTCCTCAACTCAGTCATTCACCAAGAGGCAAAAAATTGTCTGTCGAGGACTTCAGTTAGGAAAACTCCCTCTTAGTATTTCCAGCTCTTCCTACAAAGTGAAATCTTTTCGCCTGGCTCTCTGGTAAGCGATCTTCCACTTGCCTAGCCTCCTGGTTCCACTTTTGGTAGGGATCCTCTGCCGGACTCAGTATTGCAGCCTCCCTCCTGGCTACCCAAGAGCAACCTTTCTCTCTCTGTCAGCAGCCTCCATTTATACACCTGGGAGTGGATAATTGGCTGCAGGTCTTCAGTTAGGGTTGCGCCTCCCTGACTTTGCCTGGACTCTTTAGTGGGACAATATGGAGGAATCCGATAGGAAGTCATGACCCTGTATTTCTATGGGAGATCTTCCTCAGCTCAGTAGAGTCAGTAGAGCGAGAAGTGCGGGACATCTGGGAGTTTTATAGTCTTATCAATTTCGAGGGTATATAGTTTTGAGATGTGTCAAGGAAAGGAGGTATTTTTCTTACAGGTTTAGAGGAGAGGTGGTGTTTTCCATTATTAGCAATATGACCATAAAAGGGGAAAGGAGGATTGTGGGACTGGTTGTTTCACATGTCAGGTGTAGGAGTAAGGCTCTGGAAGTGGGTGATGCCAAAGAGCCTTTCTTTAATTGTGTCCCTAAAGGTAAGATGTTCTTGTTCTTTAAGGGTATCCTCATTTGATTTTCCTGCGAGGGACGAGGCTGAGGTGGAAGAGAATGAATACAACAGCAGCCTATGAAGGCTGAGGGAGTATCGGGTAAGGAGGTTGGAACAAGGGAGGGGAATACCATGTCTTACCATTGTGTGTTCCATCCCCACGCCTCAAGGATCCCTCAACCAGGTGATCCTCCCTCGCCTGTCCGCCCACAGGGTCAGGATCCAAAAGCAATTGCCCTCCCCTGGCCACCTGAATAAAGGATTGCTGAGATCTGGGCAGGAAAACACCCTCTGTTTTTTCACAAAGGTGAATGTGTTTTCTTTTGGAAGTTAGTATCGGATGTAGATGTCAAAGGGGTCATGACATTGGACTGTTGTATACCTGCAAATACTTGGTTTGAGCATGTTGCAGATCTCTATTATGGTCTTCCCTACCAAGAGGGGGTAGAGATTCTGTTGTGTGCTCTTTTGAGAGACCCTGGGCCTCATTACGACCCGGGAAGTAAGTACTGGTCATTACCGGCATGGCGCAAGTACCGTGTCCGTGCTGGCAATAGACCGCTAAAAGCGGCCTTTTAAGAGTATGCGGGCACAAGCTTTACACCATGCCAGTAATGACCCCACCGACATGCCGTAAAAGGGAGAACAATCCCCCTTTCCGGCATCGTACGTAGTGCAAATAGCTCCTCTGGCTATTAGCGGTCACCGATAATAAGCGGAACCGGAAGTAGCATCATCGCACAGGAACGGAAAAGAGCACGGTGGCCATCTTTAAAAACACAATCCATTGCCATCCACCACAACCAGGAGCCATCTGACCCCCAGACCTCTGCCATACCTCCAACACTACCTGCTGCATCTCACCATTCCAAAAGCTGTTTAAAAAACCACAGATCGCCTGCACAAGGAGCGCTTCTCCCGAGAGGAGTTGACCATGCTGGCAGAGACACTACAGGAACATGCCGATGTCGTGTTTTCCTCCGACATGTCCCGCCCTGCAGTGCAGTGCAAGAAACAGATATGGGAGGAGGTCACCCAGAAAATAAGTGCCGTTGGCACCACACCCCGCATTCCCAAAGATTGCTGTAAGCGCTGGGACGATCTATGTTTATGCGTGCGGAGCATTCTCTCCGTCAAGCGCAACCTGGGGATGGCGACAGGCGGAGGTGCGGAGTCCCCCATCAAGTTGCAACCATGGGAGGAGATATGCGCCAGCACCATAGGGATGGAGGCAATTGAGGGCATGGGGGACATGGAGCGAAGAGCCCCGTCATCAGCCGATACAGGTAGGTGTCCCAAATGAAACAATGCTAATACCACCACGATGATGTCCACCTGAACTGACAGTGCAATGATGTAGAGCAGGGTCCAACAGACACATATGTACCAGACTACCTACAGGCAGTGCACAGCATCATCTTGTCCACATGCATAATGCACCCCATATGTGTGTAAACCCAGACGCCTCCATGCATCACCCACCCAAAAGCCAAGCAACCCGCATGTCACTCCCCCAATGTCAATCATCTGCCATTCCATATGAATGCAGCCACCCCAATACATGCCCAATGCCTGCAGACCCTTCAATAACCCTCTCCCTCTATTGGTCCCCCACAGGCACGCATTCAGACAGCGGTGACGAGGACACCAGGGTGGAAGATGCCACACCACAAAAGAAGGCCAGAGGCGAGGAGGGAGAACACCGTCCATCGACTTCAAGGGGTAGAGGCCAACCTGCACCACTGCGGAAGGCCAAGAAAACCCCAGAGGCCACAGCACCAATGTGCACTACGGCCCCCACAACAGCACCCACACCAGCCACCATCACCCAGGAGGCAGTGGCAGTAGGCACAGCATCGGCTGCCAGAAACACAGTGGGTGAGACAGCTGCCACAGCAGCCGTATCGGACGATGAGGCAGACGTTCAGCTGCATGGCGCAACATACGCCACAGGCCCCCTGCACTCACCACAACTATCCCCATGCAGCTTGCTGAACAGCAGCATGCACGGGCTGTCACCTGGTGATTTATGGCCCGCAAGTGCCAGCCCCACGCCAACTGTGCATGATGAACAAAGCATGGTGGAAACCCCTCACACATCCACCCCAGTTCCAACCAGCCAAGAGGGGATCAGGGCTATTCAGAGGTGCCAGGAGGAGCTCACATGGCTGTTGACGCAGCATATAACGGAATGTGGCCGGTCAAGGGATGACATTAGGGAATGTGCTGCATCCCTGAAAACAGCAATCGAGACCACCACGAAGGTCATTTGCGCCGAATTGGCAGCAGTGTGGCACATCCTCTCCGAAATGGTGGTAGCAATGCAGGCCATGCGTCCACCACAGTTACCAGAACAACCTGGGACATCTTCGAATGCAAGTTCAACCAGGACCAGCCCCATGCGTAGGTCTGCCCGGAACCTGCGCAGATTGGACAGTGGTGCACCTGGTGCTGGAGGAGGGGGAGAGCAGTAGGTACAGCCATGCATACTGGTGCCATGTGGACTAATGTTGCACGCTACTGCACACCATGTGTGGGGAAGTCAAGGGAGGAGGGGGAGAGGGTGTGTGGGGGAGTTGAGGGGGAGGGGGATAGGGTGTGTGGGGGAGTTTAGGGGGGAGGGGGGAGAGGGTGTGTGGGGTTTGTTGAGGGGGGAGGGAGGAGAGGGTGTGTGGGGTGGAGGGCTTGTGCACTTTGTTGTTTTCTTTAATACACCTGTTGGGAAATCACAATTCACATGTGCGGACATTGCTTATTGTGTACGTGTGCTTTATTGGTGAACAGTCTACAGTGTCCATGTCCCTGACACACCCAGTGCCCTGAGTTCCACCTCCATGTCACACTCCCCGTCCATGTGTGCTAGAAACATTGGTTGATCAGAGTCTGACGCATGGCACGTCCCTCCTGTGCATCGCTGCCCCCCAAAAGTGCTGCCCCATCTCCACCCTCCTCATCCTCAGGTGGTTGCAGTTCAGCATCAGGGGGCATAGGCACATTCCGTCTGATGCACTTATTGTGTAGCATGACACATGCCATGATGATCTTGGCCACCTTCTCATGACGGTACAGGAGTGCACCACCAGACCTGCTGAGGCAGCGAAACCGTGCCTTCAAGAGGCCAAATGTCTTCTCAATCACCACACGGGTACGTGTATGCGCACGATTGTAGTCCTCCTCGTGCCTGTTCTGTGGTTTCCGGACTGGGGTAAGGAGCCACCTCTTCAGTGGATAGCCTGCATCACCTGCATGTGGGCAATGTATATGTGTAAGTCATGTTGATATGTAAAGGAGATCATTACACCATATAAAATTTTACTGATCTAGTGCATATGTGTAGGTGTGTATCCCACATTAATGGTACCTTCAGTCCTGAAAAAATAGACCCGGTACTTGTTGTTTCTATTATAAAAAAGTTTTTTAGTTTTTAATCATTATTTCATCATTAATTCAAAAGTATAAAAACACTTATAAAAGTGTTCGGTATGAGTCAGACCCAACCTCACACAGCATGGTAATAAACAACAATACAAATTACAAATTACACATTCATATAGCCACATAAAACGATACAAAATTACACAAACAGACAATAAATGGATTTAACAATTTTCCAAAAACTGAGTGTGATGACTCAGATACAAATAGCTCACCATGCTGTGTGAGGTTGGGTCTGACTGAAACAACAAGTACCGGGTCTATTTTTTCAGGACTGAAGGTACCATTAATGTGGGATACACACCTACACATATGCACTAGATCAGTAAAATTTTATATGGTGTAATGATCTCCTTTACATAGCAACATATTTAGGTCAACCCTGACCGTGTGGGAACGTTTGAATAGGGGTGTGTTTTCGCCTTTTTTGAAGTGGTATGTGTAAGTCATCACATCATATGGGACCTGTATCAATGACACCATAGCATGCATTTATTTCCTGATTGCAACCACATTTCCATGCATGAATAGATACACACGATGTGACTGCTATGTGTGTATTCCACTTATGGACAGGTGTGCGTGCCATTGTCTAGTGGGCGCAGGGGGGTCCTGTTCCTTGTGAGTGCTCATGCACTGTGTTCGTCCACGCCAGTTGTTAACAGGATCTGGCTGATGTGCAGTCATTTTTATGCTTTCATCCTGTCACCCTTGATGGCAGCCTCATGATGATCTCACTATGCACAACAAATGCTGACATGCAGTTTTGTTGCACCTCTGTGTCAGTGTAGTGGTGTATTAATGTATTTGACCCTCATGTAACTCCTTTGTACGCAGTAATGGAGGACGGTCCTTTCTGTTGATGGTATTTGCTGCTGTGTATTGGCCATACTAATTGCTTGTAGCTGCATTGTGTTGGGGGGATACAGTCTGATTGACTACAGTGCACATGTAGATGGCTATGGAATGGTTGTGACACTGCATCATTCACATGGTAGGGCTGCATACATCATGAATTATGTGGTCAGGTGTCAGGTCTGGTCTGGCCTGCTTTGGGTATGAGCATGGTCCATTCTCTCAGGCACTTGCAGCCAGGTGAAGTATGCCTCTCTCCCCCCCATCTCAGCCAGGTGAAGTATGCATCTCTCCCCCCATCTCAGCCAGGTGAAGTATGCATCTCCTCCCCCATCTCAGCCAGGTGAAGTATGCATCTCTGCCCCCCATCTCAGCCAGGTGAAGTATGCATCTCTCCCCCCCTTCTCAGCCAGGTGAAGTATGCATCTCTCCCCCAATCACCTACCCACATTGCATTTCCATGAGCCTAACATGCAACTCACCGAGAAGCCAGCATCTCTGCCCTGCATGTCGCTCCATGTAGTGTGGTATGGTGGAGTTCCACAGGACCATTGAATCATGGGATAGTCCAGGGAATCGGGCACAACAATGTGTGATGATCTTGTTTGAGTCACATACCATTTTCACGTTGATGGAGTGGTATAACTTACGGTTGCGGTACGCTACCTCCATGGCATGTGGGACCACCAATTCCACATGGGTGCAGTCGATGGCGCCTATGCAACCAGGGATGCTGGCCAGTGAATGGAAACCAACTTTGGTGTTTGAGATCTCCTGGGCAGTCCGTGGTAAGTAAATGTGGTTGCCTGTGTGCTTCAGGAGGGCATCAAGCACTTGATTCAGTGTACGTGAGAATAATGGTTGTGATATGCCATGCATGTGCCCCACTGTGTGCTGGTAGGTGCCTGTGGTCAGGAAGTGGAGCACAGACACTACCTTCAGTAGGGGTGGGATGGCAGTGCGTGCTTCAATCAGACTGACAATGTTGTCATGTATCATGTCCACAATGGTGGTGTGGTGTCCCGGTCCAGACGGTACAGGGTGTGGATCTGCTCAGGGGTTAGGTTGTATGGACTGGCTCTGATGCGAGGGATTGGGGACTGCCTGCGTGGTACCACTGGCTGCACTGGTGGTGCATCCTGGGCCTGCCGAACCCTCATTATCCTCCTGCGTCTCCTCTGTGCTGCCTTTTGTTGTTGTTGTTGTTGTTGTTGTTGTAGCTGGAGTTCCACTGCAATCATGTCCTCCAGCCCCAGCATTGCTAGTAGTATGGGAATCATTTTGGTGTGTGACTGGGTGTGGGAAGGGGTGGGGTGTGCTCCTTTTGTGCTGGCCCAGTCTATATTTCCCCCACCTGTGCTGATTGTGTGCACCTGTGGCAGTTGGGAACACTGCACATGGCTGTTTACGGGTGGTCTGCGATGCCGGTATTTTCTCCATGCCAGTAAGGTACTTTTCAGCCTTCAGTGGGCCGTTATTTGCATGGCCGCCTGACTTGTGATGTCCTCCTGTTTACGCCATGCCGGTATTGCCGACATGGAGGGTCGCGTGCCCGCGCCCATGCCGCTATTACAGGCACCGTTAATTACGGTGCCGCTAATAGCGGATTGGCGGGTTATGATCGTCCGGAGCAGTAAGCGATGCCGGTAATCCTTTACCGGCATCGTTGTTCCCTTACCGCCTGGGTCATAATGAGGCCCCCTGTAGAGAATCAGGGTTTTATTTGCGGGTTAATGAAATTAGCAGGACAATAGAGTCTCAGAAAGCTGGCAAAGTACCTAGTCCTGACAGGGTCCCTATTGATTTATGTAGGGGCGAATTGTCTGTCTGTGCCCCGGTGCTGACTAGATTGTTTAATGCGGTAATCAACCTCAGTAAAGTTCCAGCCTAATGGCAACAAGCCGTGAATTGTCTCCATTTATAAAAAAGGGGGTAGAGATCTGCCAGCAAATTATTGCCCAATCTCCCTTCTGGAAGAAGCCGGCAAAATGTTTGCAAAGGCTTGTGGGGTGAAATAGCCCTGAATGCCATAACTAAAGGCCAGAGTCAGTATGAGGGCTCCCCAAAATGAAAGGCCTTCTCCGAACTAACATGGAAATAAGGCCCTGTAATTTTAAAGCAGAAAGGAGTGAAATTAGGCATCAAAACTTGGAGATGCCTAAAAATGTTCATTGCATTCCATAAGGGAAAGACATGAAACAACAATTCAAAAAAGGTCTTGGAGAGCAGAAGTCCAATTGTCAGAAATGGCAGTCTCCAGCAGGTTAAATGTAAATGCTGAGATCATGTGCAAGCCTGCACATCAGAATGGGGCTTTTTACTTCCGTTTCTGTTAAAGATATGCTCCTCAAAATGTGTGCAAAAGTGTAACAAAGGAACTGGAATTCTGTCCATAAGGAGCCCATCACAGAAGAAACCATAATTCATGGAATCTACAAAGAGAGGTGAATTGCAGCAGAATGAAAGGTTTCACGACTGAAACTTCTCCCAGTGACATTGCAATTGTGCCTTTAAAATGAACACTTTAAGCATTCAGAAGTACAGCTAAAGTCTTTAAATGTTTATTTATGTTGCCTTGCTGTGATCATTGTTTGCAGGAAATTACTTTTGCAAGGGTTTACATGTTCAGATTGTGTGCATTTGTTAAGGTTGGTTAAAAACTGCTTTCAGCTGAGGTAGGCCCCAAATCTTGGTTTCTAGTTGCATTTCTCTGCTGTAGGTCACAGAAGTGAAAGTAGATTTCAAAGCCCTGTTGTCAGGGGATGGAGGCTGGTTTGAGGCCTTTCTGTTAAAAAATATAAACCTAAGGCTGGTAGAAATCATTTTGGTGGGGACAAGATAAGAAAATTCTCCTGTTCCCCAGCTTTTATGACTAAAACCACTTAGGCCGTCATAAAACTGGCCATTAGCCCTTGAAGCCTTTGGTTAATCTAAACACAGGAACTCCTCTTGATGTCAGAGCCTGACATAGATCCATTCCAAGCATGGGGGCCAGAGCTAAGAAGTAGTTTCACAACCATCGAACAGAATGGGAGATATGTTACTTATGGGATAACTTGGGCAATATTGATCGCACACTATTCATATTTAGATATCTGAAAAGCTGTCAGCGAGCCACTTCTGGTGAGCCAAAAATTTAGTGACACCAACATAGCAAAAGATATGAGGAAAAACTTGACGGGGATCTCTGCATAAATGAGAATGGGATAGTTGGAATTCGAAAATAGCTATCTCTTCCCAGTGCCTTGTGAATTGTTATAGTTATAAAGCATTCCATTGTGAGCTGAAAAACAAATTTGTCAATGTGTTTAAATGGTGTTCTACAAAACAAATTTCTATTTGCATCTGTCATTTTAAACCAAAACTGATTGTCCTATGGTGTGCTATTCCTTTGCCCAGAGCCTACCTGTTACGTGCCTCTGTCATGTTAACTGAAAACCGATTTTCCTATTGTGAGTTCCCTATTGCCTAGAACTTGCCTGTCATTTGCAGCGTTAGAAAAACAAGTGTCATTTGGATTTTCATTTCCCTGGAAATCTTGCTTCACCTTTTAAACATGTTTTTTCCTAGTTTATTCCTCTTCCCCTATAGTATTGTGATAATGGATTTTCAATTGCATTTCCTTTTCAATCTGTCCATGTGTTGCATGTTATAAAATCCATTTTCCTATTGTGTGCTAGCTAGTATGTTCTGAAGCCCTATTTGTCTCCTAAGAATCAGCAGCATGAAGTACCTTGTGTGCTGTCCCATAGCAGTTGCCTTAACTAAGTAAAAAACTTTTTTCCTGGTGCCGACAAATGAATTGTCACATTCATTGCTGCCTCCCTGTATTGTTTCCAAAAACTCCACTCAAAATCCGATTTTGACCTGGTGTTCCAATTCCTTGCCACTGCCTTCCATTTAAAGCTGACAAGCCTAGTGGAAGTGTGGGGGGGGAGAGGGGTGAGGGTTGCTGGGGCTTGAGAATTCTTTGTGTGTGCATGCACTTTCCTGTGGGTTGCATTCATTTTCATGGTGTTTCAAACGGTCTTGATGGTTTTGGTGAGTGAAGTCAAAGTAAATCTTTGTGCAATACATGTTTCAGTTGTCTCAGTGTGCCACTTGATTAAAACGACTTTAAACTTGTGTGGCCACACCTTGGTGGCCATTGTAACTGTTTATTAAATGTTTCCATTAAATCCTAAATTATTAAAATATTCATTTATAACACACCAGCCAGGTCTAATGTGACACGGGGTGCATGTGGAGGTTGGGTGCAAGACTGTGACGATGCCCAGATCCAAGGCACAGGAGCGACGTTGTACCATCCACCCCCACTATGGTCGTGGAGCCCGCAAGTCAAAGCTTACATGGGTTTCCTTGACCAGAGCAGGGAAGGAGGGTTAGGGTCTCAATGATTGGATAGGTGGGGGGAAGTTAGGGTAACCGGGTTGAGGGTAAGGTAGAGGTTATGGACAGGACAGGGGGAATATAGGGTAAGATTGATTGCTGCGCTCTTTTCGTTCTGTGTCCTCAGCCTTTATAGCTATTCTTCACATGAGCACCAATTTGCACATAAGCTCACCCTTACGCTACCTAACCTTATGTCAACAGACCAGTACACTGTTCCAACAATAGAATTAGCATGCAGACTTAGCTCTGGTCTTCAGAGTCCTGTCCATGAAAGGCGGTCGAGTCCTTGAGCATGTCTGTGAAGTGTTGTCTTCAATGGTCCAAGCTAAATGAAAAAGATTACAAGCATTAGAATGTGCCCTTTGAGTTTGCCAGCATGCGACATACACTCACACACACACACACACACACACACACAATGTTGCCTCCATGGGCCCGGATTTTGCAAGATAATGCACCAAAAACAAGTTATGTACAGATGAGCGTACAACTAGTAGTAAGCAGTCTTCCTGCAGACCCCTGCAAACGTGATTAAAGTTGTCACTAGATTTGGACGAGCGGTCTTCCTGCAGACCCTCGTAAATGCTTGTGCTTTCAAACTTTGTAAAATGTCTCCAGTGTTTTCGCCTCGCGGCCCTTTCGTGGTCTCCAGAAGGCGGAAACACCCCAACAACAATGCGAACCCAGCACGGGTTAATTCTCCCCAAAATATGCCGCCTGCGCCTACGGCGCCGAAGTTATGCCCACTTATCTTTTCGTAATGGTGCAGGGGCTCTGGATGGGCTAACGATGGCCCCCTGCACTTTCCCCTCGATCCCCTTGAGGCTTATCTCATGAAGGCGAGGGGCCGGGCTGCTGCTCAGGTGGGGCTGGGCCCCTCGCGTATGATTTTGCTGGTGCTCAGGTCCACACGTCCTCTTGTCGTGGAGTTTCAAGCGCAAGCCCCATGCTTGGGGCTCTGCGGATGCGCGTTGGGGCTGCCGCGCCCTTCCTGGTCCCTGATTGGCCGAATTGGCCCAAAGCATGCTGGGAAGTGTAGTCTTTTGGCGCCGGCTGCTGGGCAATGTAGTTTTAAGCCCCTGTTTCCTGCACATAGGGCAAAGCAGCCTTTTATATGGTTGCAACTTTCCATGTAAAACCTGTTCTATCACAATAGTGCCCACAACTCCCCTGTGCATAGCCTGTCCATGTCTCTGTCTGCCTGTACCCCTGACAGCAATCCCCTCCCACAGAAGGTAGCTGTTCCAGGTTTGCTAGGGTAGTTCTTGTGAAAGGCGCGCAGCAATCTAGGGGCATGAATATGCTGTGAGGGTTCCCAAGTGCGCTCTTCAGGGCCGTATCCCACCCAGTCCACAAGATGAAACACTTGGCCTTTTTTATCTTGTTTGGAATTCAATATAGCTTGGACTTCGTATTCTGGCTCCCCGTGGGGTGGTTCCTTGGTGGCTATGCCATGTGGGGCAGGTTTTAGGAGGGAAGTATGGAAAGTGGGGTGAATTTTCATTTGGGAAGGTAGAGTCAATTTGACAGCAACTGGATTAATTACCTTGGCTACTGGAAATGGGCCCAAATAACGGGGTTGCAATTTTATTGGCCCGTCCAGGTGCAGATTGCGGGTGGATAACCACACCTTGTCCCCCACACAATAAGGTGGACTAGCTCGGCGATGCTTATCAGCATAGCGTTTGTACGTGTCTTTAGCTTTTGTGAGATTGCCTTGCACCTCCTTCCACACTTGCTCGATACCAATTTGTTGTCCAGCCAACGTAGGTAGTCCTGATTCGGAAGATGGAATAGCCATTGGGAGAATTTGTGGGTGTCGCCCATAAAGGCAATAAAAAGGAGTCTTCTTGGTGGAAGCATGTGTGGCGTTGTTATATGCCAACTCTGCTAACCAAGCATGTTAGTCCCAAGTTGCCTCCCTGCTTGTGGCAAAACATTGTAAGTATTGTTCAAGGCATTGATTGACACGCTCTGTTTGGCTGTCGGTTTCGGGGTGGTATCCAGATGACAAGCGGACTTCCATTCCCAACATTTTGCAGAATTCACGCCAAAAGCGGGAAGTGAACTGTGGGCCCCTATCTGTAACCACACAAAAAGGGAGGCCATGGAGACGGACTACATTCTGCAGAATTAATTCTGCGATTGCCCTGGCAGATGGGACTCCCTTGCAGGGGACAAAATGTGCCATTTTCAAAAAGGTATCCACTATTACTAATACGGAGGTATACCCCTGCACCTCGGGGAGATCCACTATAAGATCCATGGTGATGGTGTGCCAAGGCACTGTGGGAGTTGGTAAGGGCCGTAGGAGCCCCGCTGGTTTTTGGTGACTGGCCTTATTTCATGCACAAACCTCACACCTTGAGACATGTTGCAAAATGTCTTGTCGCAACTTAGGCCACTAAAAATGTCTAGCTACTAGTTCCTGGGTTTTTGACCTTCCCGGGTGTCCCGCCAATGAAGAATCGTGACACCATGATATGGCTTTGTCCTGCAATTTTTTGGTGGGCAGGTATAGGGCTGATCCGTGGTACGGAAGTCCATCAATGAGTGTATTCTGAGGATCTTGTTTGCACAATTGATTTATTTCTGGCATGGTCAAACCTTCAAAAACGGTTTCAAAGAACTCAGAAGTGGCACCAACAATGCGGGTTGAAGGAATGACAGGTTGAGGTGAAATCCCAACCTCCTGTCCTGCCGATTCTGGGTATCGTGACAATATGTCAGCCTTTCGGTTGTTGGCTCCAGGTCTATATGTAATAATAAAGTCAAACTCAGCAAAATATTGAGCCCATCATAATTGGCGCGGGCTTAGCGTCTTGGTGGTTTTTATGAACTGGAGGTTACAGTGGTCCGTTATTACCGTGATGGTATGACGTGCCCCCATCAGATAATGCCTCCAGTCACCGAGAGCCGCTTTTATCGCCAACAATTCCGATAGGCAATGATGTAATTTTGTTCGGCTGGAAGTAGTTTCCTTGAATAATAGGCCACGGGATGTAATAGGCCAGTTTGGGGATCTCGCTGGGACAGGATGGCCCCCAGAGCGTAGCTTGACGCGTCTCTCTCTACGACAAATGGCCCAGACAAATCTGGGTGTTTTAGTACCGGTGCATCGGTGAAGGCCTTTTTGAGCTGTTGAAACCCCTGTTCGGCCGATGTATCCCACACGAACGGGCAGACCTTACTAAGAAACTTCGTGATTGGAGTGACCAATGCTGAAAAATTCTTAAAGAAGCGTCTATAGAAGTTTGCAAACCCCAGGAAAGATTGAATTTCTTTTACATTGGTAGGGGGTGCCCAATCCAAGATTGCCTGCACCTTCTTACTATCCATTTATATGCTAGTTGGGGTCAGGTAGTAGCCTAAAAATTCCACGGTGGTACGGTGGAATTTGCACTTTTCCAGTTTTGCATAAAGATGGCGTTCCCGCAGCGTTTGCAAAACCGCACGTATATGTTGGACATGTTCCTGGAGATTATGAGAATAAATGAGGATGTCATCGATATACACAATTGCACATACATCCAGATATTCTCTAAGAACCTCATCCAGGAAGTGCTGGAAGGCTGCGGGAGCGTTACAAAGACCAAATGGCATAACCTGATATTCGTACAATCCGAACTTAGTTCAGAAGGCGGTTTTCCATTCGTCTCCCTCACGCACCCGTACTAGATGGTATGCGCCGTGAAGGTCCAACTTGGTCTAGATAGCCGCATCCCTGACTTGATCGAGAAGAACTGGGATAAGGGGAAGGGGATAACGGTTCTTAATAGTTATCCTGTTCACCCCGCGGTAATCTATGCAAGTCTGGAGCTCCCCGGACTTCTTTGGTACGAAGAACAAAGGCGACGACACTGGTAAATTCGAGTGTCGAATGAAGCCATTCTGTAAATTAGTTGTAATATAATCTTGGAGGTGATTATTTTCAGCCTCCGTCAGGGCATAAATTCTACTACAAGGTAGGGTTGCCCCTGGCTCCAGATCTATTCGGCAATCGAAGGGCCGATGTGGGGGTGGGGATTCTGCAGCTTGATTATTAAAAAAATCCACAAAGTCTACATACTCTTGGGGTAGGTCTTCGGGACGTACTTCCCTTTGGTTAAGAGCGGCACTAGTAGCACACAAAGTAGGCGAAGCTCCTTGTCGACAAAGTTTTGACATTGGAGTGAGTTCAGACTGATTGACCCTTTGGCCCAGTCTATTTGGGGGTTATGCTTCTTTAGCCATGGCAAACCCAGGATTAGCCCAAATTGCGGGGCAGCAATGATATCGAAGGCAATATTCTCCATATGCCAAGTTCCGCATTGTAAGGCCACCAGAAAGGTGTTATGTGTTATAGGCCCAGAGCACAGGGGAGTACCGTCCACGGCACTTACTGTTTCCGATTTAGATTTTTGCTGTACCGGAATACCTAAGGTAACCACATACTGGGCATCAATAAAGTTCCCAGTTGCCCCCGAGTCTTTTAACATAGTAACCTGTTTTTTATGTGTTAGGAACTCCAAACAACCATCCAAGGTGACATGCGTGGCATAGTTGGAATAGCCAGTCATTGGGGCCCTGCTACTAAATAGGCTCGACCGGATGACCCCCCACTACCGACGAGCTGAAGCGTTTCCCTGGGTTTTAGGCTTACTTGGGCATTCCCGGACAAAATGTCCAGCCTTGCCAGAGTACATACAAATGCCGTCCTTCCTCCTTCTTTCTTTTTCTTCCTTGGTTAAGGGACCTCGGGTGGAACCTACTTGCATTGGTTCATCACCCTCAGATTTGTCCGTACCCCCCGGGATCCCTTATACGGATCTAGCTGAGGTACAGACCGAGTGTCTCCCTTTCTCCTATCGCCCCGCCTTTCTGCCATGCGATGGTCTAGCCACAGGGCCAGATCAATCATGTCTGAGCACTCCCTTGGCTGTGAGTCGACCTGGGCAATGAGATCATTGATATCATCTCTCAAACCATGATAAAACAGAGACATTCTCTTGTCATGGGGCCAATCGGCCTCAGCTACCAGCCGATTGAATTGTGTGACATAAGTCACCAGTTCTTGGGCCCCCTGCTTAAGACTTAACAACTCCCGATACTTGCAAAGAGTGGCCGCTCGCCGGTTAAATATTTTCTCAAACTCCCCCAAGAACTCATCCCAGTCAGACAGGACGACATCATCCTTTTGGACTAGAGGATTTTCCCATGACTAGAGGATTTTCCCATGCAGCCGCGTCCCCTGTGAGGTACGATATTACAAAAGCTGTTCGTGATTGAACTGACCTAAAGGCTGCAGTCTTAGTTAAGAAATGGAGACGGCACTGGGTTATAAAAGTGGAGAACTTTTGAGGGTCTCCTGCGTAAGTCTCTGGGGCACTAAGGGGACGATGGCCTCCAGACTTACATGCACCTGCACCGGGGTAGCTGGTTGACCAGATAATGATGACCCTTGGGCTGCTAAACTACACACTTGTGCGGACAGGGTGATGTAGTCCTGTCTGGACGCCGCCAACTCCCCTTGTAAGTCCTGTAAAGGTTTGGCTATCTCTTCCATGGCTTCAATGGGGGCTGGTCACGCGCTCGGGCACCTGAAATGTTCGTGGGCTTGCGCTTCTGTCACGATGCCCTGATCCAAGGCGCAGGAGCGACGTTGTACCAACCACCCCCACTATGGTCGCGGAGCCCGCAAGTCAAAGCTTACACGGGTTTCCTTGACCAGAGCAGGGAAGGAGGGTTAGGGTCTCGATGATTGGATAGGTGGGGGGAAGTTAGGGTAACCGGGTTGAGGGTAAGGTAGAGGCTATGGACAGGACAGGGGGTATATAGGGTAAGATTGATTGCTGTGCTATTTTCGTTCTGTGTCCTCAGCCCTTATAGCTATTCTTTACATGAGCACCAATTTGCACATAAGCTCATCCTTACGCTACCTAACCCTATGTCAATGGACCAGTACACTGTTCCAACAATAGAATTAGCATGCAGACTTAGCTCTGGTCTTCAGAGTCCTGTCCATGAAGGGTGGTCGAGTCCTTGAGCACGTCTGTGAAGTGTTGTCTTCAATGGTCCAAGCTAAACGAAAAGATTACAAGCATTAGAATGTGCCCTTTGAGTTTGCCAGCATTCACACCATGAGACATACACTCACACACACACACACAATGTTGCCTCCCTGGGCCTGGATTGTGCAAGATAATGCACCAAAAACAAGTTATGTGCAGCTGAGCGTACAACTAGTAGCAAGCGGTCTTCCTGCAGACCCCTGCGAACGTGATTATAGTTGTCACTAGATTTGCAGAAGCGGTCTTCCTGCAGACCCTCATACATGCTTGTGCTTTCAAATTTGGTAAGATGTCTCCGGTGTTTTCCCATCGCAGGCCTTTCGTGGTCTCCTGGAGGCGGAAACACCCCAACAACAATGCGAACCCAGTACGGGTTAATTCTCCCCAAAATATGCCGCCCGCGCCTACGGCGCCGAAGTTATGCCCACTTATCTTTTCGTAATGGTGCAGGGGCTCTGGATGGGCTAACGATGGCCCCCTGCACTTTCCCCTCTATCCCCTTGAGGCTTAAGCACGAAGAGGTACTAATCTCGTGAAGGCGAGGGGCCGGGCTGCTGCTCAGGTGGGGCTGGGCCCCTTGCGTGTGATTTTGCTGGAGCCCGGTCCACAAGTCCTCTCGTCGTGGAGTCTCAAGCGCAAGCCCCGTGCTTGGGGCTCTGCGCATGCGCGTTGGGTCTTCCCCGCCCTTCCTGGTCCCTGATTGGCCCGAATTAGCCCAAAGCATGCTGGGAATTGTAGTCTTTTGGCGCCGGCTGCTGGGAAATGTAGTTTTTAGACCCTGTTTCCTGCACATAGGGCAAAGCAGCCTTTTATATGGTTGCAACTTTCCATGTAAAACCTGTTCTACCACAATAGTGCCCACAACTCCCCTGTGCATAACCTGTCCATGTCTCTGTCTGCCTGTACCCCTGACAGAGACAGGTTGGGGGCCTCCTTTAAAAAAATGAATAGCGATTGTAAAATAAAAAGCGTTTTTATTGTGCGCCACATTCCTTGCAGGGGAAAGAGATCCCCGACTTGCTTGTGCTTTATAATATATTGTGACAAACTTGTGGCTTGTAGTCCAGGATTAGGGAAGTGTTTTCATCCGTGACAGTTTAGTACTGCAGATTAGCCCATTGAAGGGATTGTTACATTTAGTGGATAGTAAGCTGTGTTACATTATGAAGGTGCCAACCAATATTGCACCCTGGTTGCCAGGGCTGGGTTTCTAAATAAAATATTATGATTACAAACTAGGCAGGGGCAGAGTGGAGATTTTGCCCTTTCAGAGACAACCCGTCAGTTTTACAAACCTTTCACAATGAGCATCATAGAAATGACATGGCTAGGAAGCACCTTCTATCCAAAGTGGTCATTAAAGGGAAATGGGCAGAGCAGGGACATGAAGCCTGGCAATCTAGAATGATGCAACAAGTGCACTGTATATATATGGATGTGTGGCAGCACAGTGGCCTGTTACATCAAGCCCTGACAGATTATAACATGACGTATACCACCAAAGATGAGCAAATTAAAATGGTCCAGCTCACTACACATATGTATTTCCACATGATGATCATGGAAGGAAAGTACTAGCAGAGTGTAGTCTCTGTGCAAAATCAATCTGAGCTTTTGGAACAAGCACACAGAGAGTTAGGGCAGGTAGAGAAGAAAGTGCTACAGAGCCAAATTTCTGAGTTAGAATTAGGAGACATCCTGCAGCAGCTAAAGGATGAGTTGGCAGCATTGTAACAAATTCATTAAGAGTGAGAGTCCCAATTCTCTGCACTGAAAGAGGAGTGCCAAGAAGGGGTTGAGAACCTGAAAGAGAGTAAACTAAAATGGAGTCAACAGGTGACGTTCAATAGAGCCTGTTTAGAGGGCATGGGCGCTTTTCAAAATCAGATTAAGCAATTGAGAGAGGAGAATAACAAGTTGATTATTAAAGAAGTCAATTTCCAAACAGGTTTTGCCCGGGAGCACCAGAAGTTGAGCGCTATGAAACAGCAGAGAGATCACCTCAGTGAACAGAATAGCATGCTGCATCAGGAAAAAGATGCCCTGTGTCAGGAAGTGTGCCAGTTGAAGGCAGGACTGGAGAGAGGTGAGTCATGTTTTCAGAACTGACTGACATAAAAGAAGAGAATGAAAAATTAATGGGAAATATGAGACAAATCAAATTTGACCTAGAGCAAACAACACAGACCACAAATGAACAGAGTGAGGGGATTAGTCTCCTGCAAAAGAAGAGGTCTGAGTATTCCCAGATAATACAAGATTCACAGAAAGAAAATGAAGCCCTTTGTGGGGAGAACAAGGGACTCCAGTGGCACAAGGTAAGGTCATAGAAGCCAGTCAAGCCCTTGTAGTAGAGTACAAAGCTCAGGCCTCGGCATATAACAAGAAATATGTCAATTAGAGATATTAGAATAAGAATGGGCTAGATTTAATCAGCCCTTGAGGAAACCTGAACAGTTGGGGAATGGGGAATTAAAGGGTAACCCGGATCATGGTGTGATGTCCTCTGTACCCGGGGCCTCAAACCAACTCACCACCTTGTATGCAACAATACGCTGCTAACTTCAGGCCTATGAGTTCACAAAGGCAGAGCAATCTGAGGCAGCTGGGCTCAATTAGGCCTAGGATGAGTGAGCCGGCAGACCAGCCCCCATCAGAGATTGATTGACGTGCATAGTTGCTTAGGTTAAAAAATATTTTGGAAAGTACATCTGACCAGGAGGACTCATATGAAGATAAAATCAAGGAGTTAGACTGGCAGAGACAAGGGTTGCAAAGGGACGATCTGGTCCACTTTTCAGATAAAAAGGAATCAGAGTTCAGGCCCCAAAAGAGCATCCTGAAAACCTCCACCCATTCAGGGAGGGGGGGCTCTCCACCACCCCCAGAAGAAAGGAGGAGTCAGATGAGTACTCCCCTGTGTGAAAAAGGGATCCCAAAGGAAGTGACCCAGAGAGCTCACAATACAGCAGGGGAGAAGAGACTAGACCCTGTCATTCTGGGAGAGACTCAGAGTCTCAAAGAATCAGGGAGGACCTAGAGGATAGGAACTGGACCACAAATAGTAGCAGCTCTGAGTTTGAGGGTGAATGGACTCAGGTGCAGCGGAAAAAGAAGGCTGCCATACAAAAGAGACTCTGGTAAAAGACCCCATTCGACAAATAAAACCCATCAGAAGCTTCATGACTCTTTATCAAAAAAATGGCAAGTACTCAGTATGGGAGCACCTGGAACTGTATTATCAGATGATGAAATCATTTGGCATAAAAAATTACCATAAGTCCATGGAGTTTGTCAAGTGGACATTCTCCCTGTAATACTCCAGCTTCTTTGCTGGGCTGGAGGATCAAAATCATTCAAGATGGTCTACCTACAAGGCGCCCATTTTGAAACACTTTTCTGTGCACAGGAACCCCCAGGAGGATCGCAAGGCGGCTTGCAACCTGCTGTGTGGAAAGGATCAGGCACAGAGAGAGTTTGTGCAAGAATTGAAGCAGGCGTTTGCTTAAACCTCTAGACCGTTGCGCATAAATGATAGGAGTTTATTAATACTTATTTTCATGCCCTCCCTAAGTACATCATGACGCAACTGGTTAGGGACTTTCACAATGAAAGGACCCTGGATTGGGTAATAGAACAGGCTGCCCAGATCTATGAAGTACAAAATCCAGTGTAAAATACAAATTCTCCCAAAAATCACAAACCACCCAACAGCCCTGCTGCTGCCAAGTTGGCAGAGGTGAAGCATCCCCCCATTTTGGACCAAGAGATGGGGGCATAAGAATACTCTCTCCCTAATAAATCAGATTAGAGGCAGAGAAGACCCTTTGACCTGTCCCAAGCTGGTGGTAGCCAGCCAGGGTACCCCACAAATGTGTCATGTGGCTCTGCCACCTACATTAACCCGAGGTACAAAGGGAACACACCCATCTTGGGGTACGCGGGGCGGTCCAATCAGGAAAGTACGGCCCCCAGGAAACTTTACTCCAAACTTCCAACAACACTTCCCGCAGGAGGGCAGTAAACTTCCACCCTCCAGTTTAAGTTTCTTCCCCAGGTACCCTCCACACCCCAACCTACAGAACAATTCTCCTCTTTCTCCCCCTTTCAGGATTCTAGACCCCCAAATCAGGGAGAAGGGACACCAAGGATGGAGGGCTACCAGGGAAACCCTCAATACCCAAGCTACTCTGGGAGAAGCAACAGCTACCCTTCCCGAGAGCAGCAAAGGTTTGATCCTAGACCCCCATATCAAACTGAGAGGATGTCACAACTGGAGCACCAGGTCCAAAGCTTAACCCAAGACCTCAGCAGAGCCATCAAATGAACATGGCTGCCCAGAACAGCTCAAACCAAGGGTCTGGCACCCCAGAGCAATGATGGGGAGAAAATCCTGACAACCAACATGTTCCAGAGGAGGAGGACCAGGGGGTAGGAAAAGCCCAGAGAAACCTCTGAACCTGAACCAAATCTCCTACCCCTGAAAAGCTGCAACCTAGGGAACAGAGGGTACGTAGTAGAAACCAAGGGACAAAGAGACCCCACTTTGTGGAAGAGGTCTGCGTCCTCCACTTTGAAGGGGAATAATCCCATGAAGAAAGTCTTCTCTTTCAAGGATGGGAGGATTCCCCCCAAAGAAAAATGGGTCCCAAAAGACCCTAACTTAGACTGGGTAAATAAGGGTACTGACCCAGAACCAACAATTCCTGAACTCTAAAAATGTCACCCTGATGACTTTGAAATCAATGAGGGATCCTCCCCCAACCTGGTTCAAGTGACTGTCTCCAGGAAAAGGGGGGCAGCATGGAATCAGCGGAAAAAGGGGATTTCCAAATCCCCAAACCTTAAGGTGCTAAATTTTCTTTACAGATTTCTGGACTCCGAGACAAAAAACTGCCCAAGATCACACTGTGTCAGAGTTAAAAATAAAGAAATTAAATGCACAGCTGGCCCAAAATGAACATTTCCTTTGTCCCCTTGAGGAGAGAGAAGGTATTTATGCCTATGTCAAGGTACAAGGCCAGTGTGCATTTTCAGTGTTGGTGGATACAGGCTCCCAATCCACCCTTCTATCCAAAAAGGCATTTGATCAAATCAATTCAGGAAGGGGGGAGATTCATCAAATTCCCCTCACACCTCTTCCTGGACAACTCCAGAACTTTGAGAGATTACATTTCCATTGAGGGGACTGGGGATCAAAATTGGGTGACATAGGGTGAAACATCCGGTCATAGTCGTCACTCCAGAGGGCACACCATGTCTCCTAGGGTATGACCTCCTTTGGAGGTTGTCACCCCTAATAGATTGTGTGAACAAGGTCCTCTGGACCAATAAAACTAAAACATAGCACAAACTATGTATGTCTAAATGGCACATGCCATATGGTTGAGTAGCGGTCTGACCAAATTTAATTCCACTTTAGGAACAATCAAGTCCCTGACATTACTGTAAACTCTGTAGGAGAACAAACTGGTGACGGGAACCCTTCTCCATTTTTTAAAATCAACCTTCCTTCCAGTTTCAAGTGGCATTCCACACTGAAATGAAATAACCAGAAATTCTATATAAAGCCACAATTTGAAGAGAGCCCAAATCCCATGACAAAAGATGATGAAAAACCAGCTCAAAGCTTGGCTGATATTCGGAAAAAGGGTGAACAGCTGTTCCTCCCCATTCAGGTAAATGAGGGGTGGGGAGCCTGTTCTCGGCAGAGTATGCCTGAATAATGGAAAAAGCTTAATCAGCGAAGCGTTATTCAAGAAACTCCCAAAAGATCAGACCTTTCCCACATTTAAGTTAATTGATAAGTGGGAAATGGGCCTCGAAACTCCCAATTCCAAACATCTCTTGCCTAGCAGGTGCATGCTAAAAATGTCCATTGGTGATAGAATCGTAGATTATAATCGTTGGGTTGTGAGGGATGTCCCCTCTGCCTTCAATTTAGGCAGTGACATCCTCAATCGATTCGCAATTATTTTGGACCAAATTAATTACCAAGTCTGGTCCCGACTGGGGGGGGGGGTGAACCCCATGGGTTTTGACAATCCTGAAAAGGCATTTCGGTCAGCTCAATTGCTGCTGTATGCAGTTGAAGTTCAAACTGGAGAAGAGGTCACCATCCCAGCACTGGTCTGACAATTCAACATCTCCCTAAAAATGAAGCGAGAACAGAACCTCCAAAATCCAGTGCTTATGTACATTTAAATGATCACCTCCAACAGCAGGGGTTGTATTTGAACCCGACACCACTAGTTGACCTAGAACACGACACCATTTGAATATTGGTGCATAACAGCGACCCTAGGAGTATCACTCTGGGCGGAGACACCTTCATTGGAATGGCTGTTGATGCCCAGCATTTCTCCATTGTCTTAGGGAATGAGATCATGGGACAGATCCCCAATGACTGCTACGATTGTGACAACGACTTACCTCCACAAAAGATTTTCACCCGGCAATGAGATGGCCATCTACTGGGAGAAGATCAGGGGTCATTCCAGAAGAGAGGGATCAGACAAAAACACAAATCACCTGGTTGACCAGTTGGCCAAAACGAGAATCATACATGGGGATTTCATAGAGATCGAGTCCCTGTTGGGGGAAATCCAGGTCACTGCTGTCACCAAGTCCCAAACACTTGCCCAAAATTAACTCTCAACTGCCAAGTGGAGTAAAGAAACCCCAGATGGTGATTTGATCATGGAACAAAAAGGGGATCCGATCATTGGGAAATGTTATCAACAAATTGAAGACCCCAGGAATTTTCATCTGACCGAAACCGATTACACTGGGAAACAGGATCTCCGGGTGTTTATGAAATTTCCCAATATGTTCTCAATCCAAGACGGTTTGTTGGTACGGAGATCCATCTCTGGATGTGACCAGTGGGTGGTACCTACCTCATTCCGGAGCCTGATGTTAAGTCATGCCCATGACGCAGCCACACCCGGTCATCAGGGGTTTCATGCAACTTTGGAAATCTTGCGAGAGGTTGCATACTGGCCACACATGGGTCAAGATCTCCACCAATTCTTGAAGGGGTGTCTTGTGTGTGCACCATTTCAGCCAATTTCTTTCACACACCATGCTCTCTTACAGAAAACAGGTATGACGCTGCCTTGGGTAGATTTACAAGTAGATTTCATCAGCCCGTGATTCGCTCCTCTAGAGGAAACATGTACATGTTAACTGTAACATGCTTGTTTACCAAATGGTTGGAATGTCTCCCAGACCCAAATTGCAAGGCAGAAACAGCAGCTGCCCTCATAATCAACCACATCATCTCGCATTTTTGCCTTCCCCAAAGGATTGAGTCAGACCAAGGAAGTCACTTTATTAGCACAGTGATGACAAAGATGTGGGAGATATTTGGGGTAAAGAGAAAGCTCCACATTGCCTACCGCCCAACCTCTAGTGGGGGAGTTCAAAGGTACAATAAAATGATTGTGGGCATTTTAAAGATGTTTGTGGCAGACTCTGGGACTAGTTTGGACATCCGAGTACTGCTTGTCCTAATGGCCATCAGGTCTGTACCATCTTCTGTGACAATAATGTCTCAATTGGAGCTAATGACTGGACAAAAAAATGGTGCTACCTCAGCATCTGCTCTACAGAATACAAGAGCAGACCCTGATTAACAGGTCCACGACACATGAATATATTGAGAATTTGAGAAAACACCTTTAGCATGCTTTTGCGTACACTCAATGAAATCTGGAAAGGTCGGCAGAGGGGATGAAAACCCAGTACGATATAAAGACCACTAAGAAAGACTATCAAGTAGGAGACAGGGTCTACTTGTACAATTTCAAAGGAACCAGGCCAAGGAGCGGAAGTTCCTTCCCTCCTGTCACGGTCCCTTTGAAATTGTAGACAAAATCTCACCTGTTGCCTATAAGATCTGCATCCCTAAAGGAGAACAAATTGAAGAGAAATGGGTGCACATCAATCAGTTGAAGTGCTGTCATCCCAGGCAGAACTTGCGACTGATTGAAGAACCCACTGAGGGTAGACTCCAGGAATCCTCTGAGGAGTAAAGGTAAGGAATTGGAACCTGGATAAAGAAAATCATACAATTACAGGGAGTAGAACAATTATTTTTATTTTAAGAAGATGATGAAGATGTACAATGTAAGAAAAAATGTGTGCTTGCAATGTCTATCTTGCATGTGTCTCTTCTGCTTTCTGTTGTCAATTCTCACATCCTGACCGGGAAAACTGTATTGTATGGAATCCCTCTGGTCTTTTTGCACATAAATTAACGTCTTGCCTCTATAAGCGGGAGGGGAGTCGCTGGAAGGGGAGAGGCCCAAGGCCCATAACCTAATGGAAAAATACAAATCCGAAGAGAGTGGGGGCAGGCCTGCATTTTCAAAGTGAAAAGGAGCAAAATTAGGCATCAAAACTTGAAGATGCTTCAAAATGTTCATTGCATTCCATAAGGGCAAGACATGAAAAAAACTGTTGAAAAAGGTCTTGGAGAGTGGAAGTCCCATTGTCAGAAACAGCAGTCTCCAGCAGGTTAAATGAAAATGCCCGGTCATGGGCAAGCCTGCACAGCAGAATGGGGCTTTTTACTCTGACAAGAATAATTGTATGCAAAATAAGTTGTTCCCTTTCAGTTAAAGATATGCTCCTCAAAATGTGTACAAAAGTGTAATAAAGGAACTGGAATTCTGTCCATAAGGAACCCATCACAGAGGAAACCATAACTCATGGAATCTACAAATAGAGCTGAATTGCAGCAGAATGAAAGGCTTCACGGCTGAAACTTCCCCCAGTGACATTTCAATTGTGACTTTAAAATGAACACTTTAAGCATTCAGAAGTACAGCTAAAGTCTTCAAATATATATTTATGTTGCCCTTCTGTGATCACTGTTTGCAGGAAATTACTTTTGCGTGAGTTTACATGTTCAGATTGTGTGCATTTGCTAAGGTTGGTTAAAAACACCTTTCAGCCTTATTAGGCCCACATCTTGGTTTCTAGTGGCATTTCTCTGCTGTAGGTTTAAGAAGTGAAACTAGATTTCAAAGCCCTGCTGTTGTCATGGGGATGGGAGTCTGGTTTGAGGCCATTCTGTCAAAAATACAAACCTAAGGCTGGTAGAGATCATTTTGGTGGGGACAAGATAAGAACATTCTCCTGTTCCCCAGCTTTTATGACTAAAACCACTTAGGCCCTCATAAAACTGGCCCTTAGCCCTTGAAGCCTTGGGCTAATCTAAACACAGGAACTCCTCTTGACGTCAGAGCCTGCAACAGATCCATTCCAAGAGTGGAGGCCAGAGTTAAGGGCTAGTTTCACAACCATTGCACATAATGGGAGATATGCTGTTTACGGGATAACTTAGGGAAATATTGATCGGATTTCTGAAAAGCTGTCAGCAAGCTGCTTCTGGTGAACCAGAAATGATGTTGGTGACACCAACATACCAAAAGTTATGAGGAACAATTTGATGGGGATCTCTGCATAAATGTGAGAACCTTAAAAATTTGAGGAAAGATGTGACATGTTATCCATATTCTGCCCACTGAGTGCCATATTTTTCATTAATATAGTTTGGTAGTAAATGAGAAATTACTGTAGCTTGGCACCAGTAGGTCGCACAGACATCTCACAAAGTTTATGTGATTCACTGAAAAATGTAGTATTAAAAATTGCTATCATATGTGTCCAAATATTAAGCGAAAGGGCATTTATCATACAGTGAGATTTCCATGTGCAAAAACCAAACCCAGCACCCTGTCCGAGTTAGATGATGGATTGGATCTCCACCCTTGGCTTTCCAAAACACTCCCACATTTTCTGGACCTATCGGTTTACAGATGGGTTGGAACCCTTGAACACTGCCCTATCCAGTCTGCGAGAACTATGACACATGTTTGATGTCATTTGCTTATAAATAGGTCACTCCACCTCAAATCAGGTTTCTCCCTACCAAATCTTGAGCTGTGCAGCTGACCAGATCTGGAAACATACTTGCAGGGTGAGGCCTAAATCTTGGAGTGAAGCCAGGAGCTGTATGTAGAAGCTGGAGTGGGACTCTTTTGGAGGACATACAGAAGCCTTGACTGACTCATTGATTGTCCCACAGTGAAGTTCTGGTGCCCCTTGGATGTCCATCAAGCCCTCTCCTGTAAGTATATACATAACCAGCTATAGATTAAATAAGCCATATTTTCTTCAGCATTGCCATGGAGATTCCCCCATGGAAAAATCCCCTTTGTTTGTGTAATTCAGTCATTCTCCTATTGAAAAATCTGTTTCTTGTTTGTGCATTGTACTAGTTTTCTATTTGAAAAATCCTTTGTTTGCCTGTGCATTTCAGTCATTTCCCATTTAAGAATCTCCAGTTGCTTGTGTAAATCCCTAGTACATTTTCTCAGTAAATCAATTCATTTCCACATGTATTTCATGGGATTGGGATAGTTGGAATTTGAAACTAACTATCTCTTCGCAGTGCCTTGTGAATTGTTATAGTTATAAAGCCTTCCCCCAAATAATTAATTCTATTGTGAGCTGAAAAAACGATTTGACGTGTGTTTAAATGGTATTCTACAAAAGGAATTTCTACTTGCTTCTATCATTTTAAACCCAAACCGATTGTCCTATTGTGTGCTATCCCTTTGTTCAGAGCCTACCAGTTATGTGCCTCTGTCATTTTAACTGAAATCTGATTTTCCTATTGTGCGTTCCCTATTGCCTAGAGCTTGCTTGTCATTTGAAGCCTTAGAAAAACGAGTGTCATTTGCATTTTCTTTTCCCTCGATATGTTGCTTCACCTTTTAAAAAAAGTTTTTCCTAGTCTATTCCTCTTCCCCTATAGTATTGTGATAACAGATTTTCAATTGCATTCCATTTCCATCTGTCCATGTGTTGCATATCATAAAATCGATGTTCTTATTGTCCGCTAGCTAGTATGTTCTGAAGCCCTATTTGTGTCCTAAGAATCAGCAGCACGAAGTACCATTTTGTGCTGTCCCATACCAGTTGTCTTAACTAAGTAAAAACCATTTTTTCGATTTGTACAATGCGAGAATGAAAGAGAAAGAATCAAGGGCCTAGAAGCACACCTCCTACTAGTGGCCTGCGCCGCTGTAGTGATCAAATGGAAATCTGAGCAGTCTCCAGGCAAGGCCGAATGGGTAAATGTGGCATCAAACATATGTGTCATGGAAAAAATCACTGCCACCCTGCATGGAAAAGCAACCCAATGTGACATGCTATGGGAAGACGTTTTCAGTAAATACATGCAGGGAGCTAATTAGTAAACAGTAAAATGAAGATTGAAAAGGGGTACATTTCCCCCTGTGGAGAACACCCCAATTTGTTTCATGTTTTCGAAAACTTCAATAAAATTCAAATAAATTTTTTTTTAAAAAAAAATGTCCTGATGCAGAAAAAGAAATTGGGCCTCATTACGAGTTTGGTAGTAGCCGTGCCTGTAACAAAGGCATGGCTGCTGCCGTACCCATGATTTTACCAACACCCGCGAATGGGCAATTACCGGGTCATGCCATACAAGGATGCCAGCAAAAAAGGGACTCCCCATTCGGCCCCATAGGGCTGAATGGGTATGGGGAGCTCGGATGCACCGGCACCGTTCACAATGGTGCCGGTGCATCCATGAGTTGTGCTCGTGGGTGCCGCACTGCCCACCAGGACCTGGCGGGCAGAGCGAGACCTGCAACCACAACTCATAGTATGGCGGTACGGTAGCAACGTTGCCGGTAGCGATACCAGCGCCATTGTTGCCTTACCGCCATACTTATGATGAGGCTGATTGTCCCATTCATTGTTGGCTCCCCATATTGTTTCTGGAAACTCCACTCATAATCCGATTTTAACCTGGTGTTCCCTTTCCTTGCCACTGCCTTCCATTTAAAGCTGACAAGCCTGCTGGAGGTCTAGAGGGGTGAGGGTTGCTTGGATTTAAGAATTCCTTGTGCGCGCATGCACTTTCCAGTGGGTTGCATTCATTTTCATGGTGTTTCAAACGGTCTTGATAGTCTTGGTGAGAGAAGTAACAGTAAATCTTTGTGCTATATTTGTTTGAGTTGTCTCAGTGTGCCACTTGACTAAAAGGACTCTAAATGTGTGGGGCCACACCTTGGCACCCATTGTAACTGTTTATTAAATGTTTCCATGAAATCCTAAATGATTTAAATATTCATTGATAACACACTGGCCTAGTTACTGGTCTACTTTGACATGGGGTGCTTGTGGAGGTTGGGTGCGAGAGGCGTTGGAGGCCTCCTTAAAAAATGAATCGGGATTGTAAAGTAAAAAGCGATTTTATTGTGCGCCAAATACCTTGCAGGGGAAAGAGATCCCTGACTTGTTTGTGCTGTATAATATATTGTAACAGGCTGTGCTTGCCCATCTCCAACTATGGGCTGATGAAAACGGGACCATACATGACCTTCAGGCAGGGTTCCGTAAACATAAGAGCACTGTTGATCGAAGCTTTCTCCTTCCTTTGTTAGTTCAAAGGTTTGCTGTTCTTTAGAATATGAAGTTGTATGCCATATTTGTTGATATGAGAACCACCTTTGACGGGGTCTCACGCGACACCTTTTGGCAAGTATTGTCAAAAAGAGGAGCCCCCGCCCACCTGATTTTGATCATTCAGGCACTTTATTCTAACAAGGTGGTGGTTTGCTTTTGACTAAATGGGGATGTAACATGCCCTTATAATGTGTCTAAAAGAGTGAGACTTGGATGTGTGCTTGCTCCCTTTCGGTTCTCCATATAAATAGGAGACTTAATTGATACTCCAGTCTGTGGCTGATTTGATTGCACCAAAATGGGCCCAGATAAATATCCTGCACTATTTCATGCAGATGACAGAGTCCTGTTGTCCATGAGCCCGCAGGGGCTTGTGACTATTTTTAGAGCCTTTTTGATAAAACGTGAGGATCTCCACCCTAACATTAATATTGGTAAAACAAGGGCATTGATTTTTAAACCAAGGATACCAAAATGTTGCACTTTAAATATTGCTGTGGGAGTTCAATGTTTGAAACAACTTCCCTTTTTTGACTATCTGGGAATCAGATTCCATGAGCATGGAGGGTGGTCGGGTCATTTAGAAAAATCATGCTACAAAAAATATAGTAGGGCAGCAAGATGCTTCTTTGTCTGGCATGGAAGGGATGCTGTGTCGCCTGCATTTCAACTTCTGCAAAAGCAAGTGGTCCCAGCAGCACTTCTTGGGGCTGAGTTGTGGATATTCAGTAAAACTAGGGACTTGGTAAAGGTGGAAAACAAGTTCCTGAAGAATCTTCTTTTACTTCTGCAGGGATCCCTAAATGCATTGGTTCACCTGGAGCTCGATGTACAACCTATAGAAAATACTATTCGCCTGTATCGAGTTTTTTTTACTGGATTAGGATTTGGAGTACTATGGACCTTGACAAATATTGAGATGCCCTTAAACATATCTTTGAGTTGGAGGGGGGAAAAAGCCTACCCTTAGTTAATCATATTAAGAAGGTGTTGTTGGCCTTGAACGATACTGGTCTGTGGGAAGATTCCTCAAGTGCTATCAGAGTGGGCCACTGAAGGAATTAAAAATCTTGCCTTACAAAGCAATACAAGTAAAATGATGGTTTTAGCTCCGAGGTTGAGTCTGCGGAAGGAGTACTTCTCGAATAAAGGGAAGTTTGGGAGTGAAGTATATCAGGATGTTTTAAACCCACCATACACTCAAGTTTTGTTTGTGAGCTTTATGATGGGTATACTTAGAGTTGCCTCTTTTACTAAATCTTGGGGCATGTGTAAATCAGGCCTCCGTCCTATTTGCAATAGCTGGGATTAAACAGTTACACATCTATATATGTAAAACGCGTAGGTAGGTTTCCATACAAAAATGATGCAATTTCTCATTGTAAGGTTGCCGTCTGCTGTCCAACTGGCAAAGTGCACACACTTCAACAACAGCCATCATTTCAACAAACATAATGAGCATGGTACTGCGTGGTCACCTTCACCTTCCACTATTGCAAACATTTTGAATAATTTCAAGTTACTACTTTCCACCCCACTTCACTTCACAGAGGACACGGTGGTTCCAGTGTCAATGAAAAGTTAATAAAAGGCTGTACATTTCAGACTCTAAAGAGCAAAATGCTATACGACGAATACCTATTCATGAGCTAAAACTGAAAGTAGGTGATATAATTATGCTACTACGCAATCGTACACCATCACAGACACTCTGTGATTAAGCAAGGTTGACAATTAGGCATCTACAAAGGCACATCATAGAGGCCTGTGTGATCGATGAAACTTAGATACTGTTCTTATACCATGCATACCACTCATTCCATCTGATACATTCAGCCTTTTCAATGACCATTAATAAGTCAAAGGGACCTATGCCCCTTTCCTGGAAGCGATCGGTTGTAATTCCAATATTTAAGAAACTTGACTCAAGTGGCCAATATTAACCTTTAAAATATGCTAGAACAGTGTATGTTATGCCGGGAACAGCTTGTTTTTTATTTATTTGTGTTGAGTATGCTTACCTGAGGAAACACTACTTTAAACCAATTCTACGGGCAGGAAATATTTGCTAGACTTCTGAAGAGTTTGGGCCTCATCACGACTTGGGCGGTAACAGTAACGCTATTAGCGCGGGCGGTATTAGCCCTACCGCCGAACTCCCCGGCGCTAATAGCGCCGGATCACGAGTTTGGCGGTAATGTCAATCCCCATTCCCCATTGAGCTCATTCGGGAATGCCCCCTTCCCCATTGGGCTCAATGGGGAAATTTCACGCTAATACCGCCGGCGGATTTCCCGCCGGCGGTAATAGCGCACATTTTTGGCGGATTTCCCCCCAGCTCAGAGCTGGGGAGAAATCCGCCGAAGTCCTGCTTTGGCAGACCCTTAAATCCGACGGTAATAGCGCTACCGCCGGATTTAAGGGTTACCGCCAAAGTCGTGATGAGGCCTTTTGTGTTTTGCAAAGTAACCTGGAGCAAAACACTGTATTTTGTGTTGCACCTTACATCCATCAGGTTTGGTTGCATCAAACCAGGTTGTTAAAATGTATGTAACTTGAAATCCTCAGGGTGACCATGTGTGGCATATATTTATCTAGAGGGAATGTGTATGTTTGGGGCTGCAAAAATATTCTCTCCCAACACATTTTTTATATTTTACTTATAGTTTTAGCATTTTATAGTGGGTGTGTTGTGATGTTTTATCGTGTTGAATATTATGAAATTGTATTTTTTTTATAGACTTTTATTGGGATTTATTGTGGATTCAATGGTAGGGGGTTTTGTGTGTACTTCATAGTTTCTTACACTGAATAAATAAATAAAGTATTGATTGATTGATTGGTATGGTCTAGGTGTAAAAGTCAGGACTCTCCTGGAGGTTTGGTCTAGATGTAATGGCCAGAATAATTGATTACATAACCAAGGAAGGCATACCTATAATATAAAAAAAGGGGAGAAAATAGCACAGGACATTTTAGAGAAAGCTATATTCCCTGTTCCCCAGCAGGTTGCTTAACTAGAAGAAATGGAAAGGGGTAACCAAATCTGTGGCAAATCTGATGAAACCCCAACGAAAAACTGAGGCCCCAAGCAGAAGAAACTGAGCTCATTTCAAACCAGTCACCCAGCATAATGATTCCAGTTTAGAAGAGGCTTTTGCTAAGGTGGTTTTGGAAGCAGAAGGTCAGGCTCAAGCTCGACCTTTTTCTTTTATTTCTACACAGGTGATATAACACCAAAGGGTATGATAAGAACGCAGCAGGTAATTCCCAGAAGCCAATGGAAGTGAGTTGTTGAACTTGCCCATGCACATCTACCAACAGGGCATCAATGAGTGAGTAAATCACAAGGCAAAATTATTCCAAGGTTTTTTTGGCAAGGGATTTATGCTGAGATTAAGAATTGTGTGGTAAGAATTGTGTGCTAACATGTGAACTATGCCAGAAACGTCAACCAGTCTCTCTGGCACCCTTACAACCACTCCCTACTATAGAGGTCCTTTTCTCATGCATCAGGATGAATATTGTTGGACCTCTTGAACCATTTATGCTAGGAAATAAATGTATGCTGGTCATAGTTGAATATGCTCCCCAGTATCCTAAAGCTTTTTCCTTCCGAAACAATATGAGTCGGCAGATATTAAAACATCTTCTTGCTTTTTTATCTCGAGTGGGTTTCACTAAGGACATTTTAAATGACCAAGTGACCACGTTCATGTCTAAAATCATGTAGGAGGTTAAGGAAATATTACAAATAAAAAACCTCTAGACTTCCATTTATCATCCGCAAACAGACAGCCTTGTTGAATGTTTGAACAGGACATGGAAAAAGATTTTGAAACCACTGGTTGAAGAAGGAAGGCAAACATTGGGATACAATTAATTATGCAATGTTCGCAGTGAGAAATTCTCACCAGGCTTTGCTAGGTTACTCACCCTCCGCACTCCTTTATGGGAGAGAATCTAGTGATGTCCTTGATATGCTGAGAGAAACCTGGGCGGAAAGGGATATGGTAGCTGTACCAATCTCTCAGACTGCACAACATTTAAGGCAACACATGACGCTTTTTCAGGAGATCATTAATAAACCTTTAGAACAGGCCAAAGAATCTCAAAAGACCAGATATGATAAAAAAATCAGTCAATAGTTCTTGGTGGGCTAAAAGGTATTAGTCCTACTATCTACCTCAGATCAGAACATTTTGTCCAAGTGGTATGGAACATATGACATCATTAAAGAAAACTAAGTGGCTTCTCAACCGGATATGCGGGAGAAGACCAAGCTATACCATGTTAATATATTGAATGATTGGAAAACTGATCCCACCAAAAGTTCTTAAATAAGCGTGGCTTCCTTGTTGAATGATGAGGGTCAGGAAAATAGTCTGGTCTCTTCCGAATTAACCCTAGAACAACAGGAAGACATTAAGGACCATCAACACCAATTTCCTTAAGTCTTTAGGGATCAACCAGGTCGGGTGAGAAACATTGCAGATAACACTAGAACTCCTCAAGGGAAGGTAGTGAATTTAAAGCCATGCAGGGTTCCTGAAGCCAGAAACATCATTCTCTGAGAAGTGGAGAATATGCTAAAATACGACATCATAGATCCTTCAGATAGTCATTGGTCCTCGGTGATAGTCCTGACAGAAAAACTGGATCGAATGTGAAGATTCAGTATGGATTTAAAAAAGTTAAATTCAAATTCTGAATTTACAATTATCCCATGCCTAGTATTGATTAATTGATCAACAAATTGGGAAAGGCATGATATATCTCCATGATCAATTTATCCCAGGTCTATTGGCTGGTACCATTAAATCCTGCAAAAAGAAAGGGGAGTTGTGTGGTTTGTCCACTGCGCATATCCCTCAACAATTGATTAACAGTGACTAGTTGCCATAGCAATGTTAGAGAAGACAGTGTCTAAATGACACGCATGCGCAATTGTAATTTCTGCGCTGTTAACACAAGGCATGACGTCAGATGTCTTGGATTCTGGTTCCTTAGCAACAGTATAACAAAGCAAGAAGGTACTGGCACTTCCGCTAAACCGGTTAGCGTAGTAGGAGAGAAAAGGAAGGGTGCTAACATGAGCACAATATAGGTTAATGGGGGAATGTTTGAATTCTGTTTAAGGCTTCAAACGCTTTGAAAGAGGTTAATTAATGGGACGTTTAATAAGATAACACACGCAGCAAAGCTGTTTGTGATCATATATTTGTAATTTACAGGCTATTTAGAAGTGATCTATTGAGCGGTACTTGAACAAGAGACCCATAACTGTTTTAAGAAAGAATAACCAATAGCGATGTATCCCACAACTTTGAGATTAAGTACACCTTTAGTACAGAATAAATTTGGAATTTGTGTTTTATGTTTCTGGAAGGACTGTGAAGGTACATACAATTCTTTGGGACCCAAGTTTATACATATATATGTATATATTATATTATATTATAGATTTCATGAACAAGAACTTTAGTTCAAGAAAAGATTAACCTGAACATTGGAAGAGATATCTAAACAAAGCATATGGCACTGAACTAGACAAGACTTTAGGTAAGCTGTTTGGGCATTCTCTCATACATGCATGAGACTATTAGTGTAGACTCAGAGACTTAATGGTGTTAAGGTGGTGACGGATCTAAGCATTTGTTTTCATGCATACGAGTCAGAAACATGATGATAAATAAGGTTTTCAATGTTAGGATTGCGGAATGGCTATCATTAATTAGGTGTTCTCAATGGATGGTGGACATACCGATGCACAGCGTGTGAGCTCTGTCTGTTAATATATTAGAGAGTGTGCACACTTCCAAAAAAGGGGCTGAATCATATGCAAGTTGATATGAAGCTATTTTGTAAGACAAGTTGCTCATCCAATGTTTGTATTTATTTTTTGTCGCTAACTTTTACTCCATGCTGTGGAACAAAGCTTTGATTAATGAACTGGTCGGTATTGAACATTTAATTGGGATTGTTTCTTCTGTTTATTGGTATCATGATGGTTAACTAAATGTTTTGTTTTGATTGTACATGAAATATGATCTGATCCTATGTATCGATCTGATGAAATGATAATAATATAATAGTGATTTGTACTAAGGTGATTTACCAGCCCTGATGAAGACCTATGCATTTTGAGGTCAAAACATGTGTTGGCAGGATTATGAAAATCACCAAAGTTTAATAAATATGAAAGACTAAACATGTGTTTGTTGAAAGAGCATAAGTTAAATGTTAAAATAGTTCAAATCAGTGGTTATATATCCACTATCACAAGATTTCATCATTTTGGTTAAACTGAATTTTCAGCATAAATCTTGAGGAGTATGCGAAGTGTTCAAAACACACAACCCCCCCTTTCTTTTCTCATTGTTTGGTGCCAGGCTCATTAGGGGAACTTGAGCCAGTTGTTGGTAGTCCTTGCAGCACTGACATACCCAAATGTATTATATTATAACTCAAAAGGGTGAAAGATAGAGAAATAAAATAAAGAGTGGTATGTGCAGAGGAGTATCAGCGCCCTGTAGTTTGTTTTTGGTTATACCATTAAATCCTGCTGATAAAGAAACTCCTCTGGGATTGTTCCTATTCAAGGTGTTGCCTTTCAGTTTACACAGGGCCACCTATACTTTCCAAAGATTGATGGATAAAGTATTGCAACCCTTTCCCCAAGTAGATTTGGATGATATCCTCATTCAAGGTGAGATCTGGGAGGAACATATTTTTCACCTCTCCAAAATGGTCAGTGCTGTACGAAAAGCAGTTTTGACAGCTAATCCTAAAAAGTGTCATCTGGCCCAATCAGCGGTTAAGTATTTAGGGTTTTTTGCAGGCAATGGCCTAGTACAACCAAAAACTGAAAAAATGATTTCTGTGCAACAGACTCCCCCCTCCGAAAACAAAAAGAGCTAAGCCTTTTTGTGTCATACGGGATACTACCGTAGATTCATACCCAATTATTCTGCCATCACGGCTAGCTTGACTAATAAGCTCAAAAGCACTGAACAACAAAAACTAAACTTGGATAAACAAAATCAAGATAGCTTTAACAACCTCAAAGCTATTCTGTGTGGTAAACCTATTCTGAAAGCCCCTGACTTTAATAAGGAATTTATCCAACAGACAGGCAACTCCAAGAGGGGCCCAAGCCCTGTTCTTTCTCAAGAGAATGACAGCATATGATATGATATGATATGGCATTTATAACACGCCTATACACAAGTGATTCAAGGCGGGATGAGGCAAGGAGGGGGAACAAAAGGAGGACAATGATCTTACTAGGCCTGGTGACATTGAGATTATGCAAGTGCAGTGGAGGGGAAAGGTGCTATGGGAAAGGGCAGGGGGCAGTGCAGTACATGGGATCAAACAATAAAAACTATTTTAAAAAGTGTGGCCAGCTGGTGGCAAGTGCAAGGGTAAGTGCAGACATCAAGTGTCCAAGTGCTGGGAGGGGGACCTTAGGGATACACACAGACCCCAAGCGCAGGTTTTGCCAGGGGGGCAGTGCAAGTGTGCAACTGGCAAGGAGGCGACCTGGGCCTGAGATCACAGGGTAGCCAGTTGACCAGTGCTGTTTCATTTTCAGCCAGGAGTTCAGCAGAAGCGAGGAAGAGAGAAAGCAGAAGCAAAGAGGAAGGTCTTGAGGTTCTTCCAAAACCGTAGATGGTTCCCCTCACATTTCAGAGAGGCAGGAAGACTGTTCCAGAGGGAGGCCCCAGCCAAAGAAAGAGATCTACCACCAACTCATTGTTTGGAGAAGCGACTGAACCTGAGGGAGATGGAGGCGGAGGAGCGAAGAGCTTGAGCAGGAAGATATTTACGAAGAGAGCGTTGAAGGTATTGAGGCCCCAGGGCCCAGAAGGGCTTGTGGATAATGCAGATGGTTTTGCACTTAATCCTCGCAGCCACTGGGAGCCAGTGCAGAGATTTCAGTGCTGGAGGGATACAATCCATGGGCTTCAAGCCAAGGACAAGTCTTGCAGTCCTGTTCTGGATGAGTTGCAGAGGGCAGAGAGTAGAAGCAGGCCAATTTAGAAAAAGGCGGTTGCAGTAGTCCAGCCTAGAGAGAACCAGAGCTCTAGAGACAGTGAGCTTCTGGGGGAAGGAGAGGAAAGAAAGAATACCTCTGAAGAGGTGCAGTTGGCAGTGTGACTTTCTATAGACGTCAGAGTTGTGAGGAGAGAAGGAGACTGAGGAGTTGAAGATGACCCTGAGGTTTTTAGCTTCAAAGGTGGGAGCAGAAAAAGGCCAGGGGAGGCCGGCCAGAGAGTGACAGGAAAGGATAGACCAAGTGTGCCGATGAGATGAATCTCTGTCTTACAGGCATTAAGGCAGAGATCGTTGGTGGCACACCACTCCTGGATAGAAGACAGAGGGCCTCATTACAACCTTTGCGGAATGGGTTAACGGGCTCCGCTAATGGAGGCGGACCCATTAAACCCATTCCGCAAGATTACGAGGTCCCCAGCAGTCCTTACCGGGTGCCGCAAGTGCACCATGGAGCAAACAACAGGCGGTCGTAATCGGCCCATTGTTTGCTCCTGCTCCCATCCCATTGAGCCCTATGGGGGCTCAAATGGGAATGGGGAAAGTCCGGGACCGGGTTCCCGGAGGGAGGAATTACCGGGCCCTCCGAACTCGGAATGGCCCGGTAATTCCCCTTTCAGGGAACCCGGACCCGGTTTTGGAGGCAGCCATGGTGCCAATAGCACCATGGCTACCGCCAAACCCGTAATGAGGCCCAGACAGTAAGAAATGAGAGAAGGAGAAGAGGTGGAAGAAGGGAGCCTGAAAACGAGCTGAGTGTCATTCGCATAGCACTGAAAGCTGGGGCTGAGAGCAGCAATGCGGTGGGCTAGAGGTGCCAGGTATTGGTTGAACAGCCAGAGAGAGAGAGATAGAGGAGAGGAAGGACCCTAGTTGGACCTGGGAGGGTCGATCGGAGAGTAAAGAGGTCAGCTTTGCCAGGGTCTGATCGGTGATACTCAGGTTATCATGGAGACGGTTGAGAAGGTCAAAGGCAGAAGAGAGATCAAGTAAGATGAAGACACAGGATGCCTCATTACGACCCGTGCGGTAACCATGGCGCTAGTAGCGCCATGGTTGCTGCCGGTATTTTACCGATTCTGCTATGGTGAATGGCAAAATTACCGCCCCATTCCAAGGTTGGCGGGGCGGTAATTCCCTATTCACCATTGGCCCTTCCCCGTTCCCATTTTTGCCCCATAGCGCTCAATGGAAATGGGGAAGGCGGTAGTTACGGTACTGCAAATTGCTGTAACGTAATTACCTCCAAGGTCCCTTTGCGGGTCCCTTCCTTAACGGCTGGTAAAACCAGCCGTTAAGGTAGGGACCCGCAAAGGAACCTCGTAATTAGGCGGTAAGGGGTTAACGGCGCCACACTTTTTACGGCGCTGTTAACCCCTTACCGCCTGGGTCGTAATGAGGCCCAGGGTGTTTTAAAATTGAGGTTGGAGAGCAGGTCTTCACGGATGTTCAGGAAAGAAGTTTCTGTGCTTCTGGCTGCTGTGAAGCCAGACTGAAGGTCATGGAGACAACCAACAGATTCCGTGTGAATATTAAGGTGGGAGATGGCCAGATTTTCCAGGAGTTTGCGCAGGAAAGGAGTGATGGAGATCGGGCGACAGCCGGGCAGGAGGGGTCGGCTGAGGGATTCTTAAGAAGAGGGTGCGCAAGAGAGTGCTTCATAGAGGAAAGGGAAGGCTCCAGTGGCAAAGGAGTGGTTACAGAAGTCAGTGAAGGCAGGAGCAAAGGTGTCAATGTGGTCCTTGATGGTTTTGAAGGAACAGGGAAGAACCTGTTTTGAGGACACTTTCATAGATTGGACTTGTCTAGAATCCTCATTGAAGGAGAACAGAGGAAAGGCAGAGAAGGAGTGAGAAGAGGTGGCCACATGGGGCCAGAGGAAGAGCAGGGAGAAGAGGGAGGAGGGGGAGAGGAAGAGAGAGAGAGGAGAGGATGTCCTGGTTTTAGAGATGAAATGAGAAGCCAGGGCCATGCCAGAACATAATTGATGTTCTGCCGAAACTTCCCCTGTATAACCCTGTGTTTTCCAGTTATGCTGTACGGTTTAACAGCGTTACCAATGACGTAGACCAGGGATGTGCTTTTGGTCATGAATAATGATTTTTAGAATGTAAAATAGGTGACATTGGCGAATTGAGGATGTCTGCGATTTATTAGACAGACAGGGCCAGTGTTTTCCTCAAAATTGATTACTATACCATGTCACCTAAGTTTTAATTGATTAATTCACAAAATGTTGACGTATACATGCATGCATTTTCTATATTGACATATGTATTTATGTTTTGATTTTTCTACATAATTATCAATAGACCCAATTGGTCTTTTTTAAGCTTGTAACCGTAGGACCAATGGCCTACGTAATAAATTATGAAACCTTTAGTATAACAAGAATACTACCCACTGTGTGTACTGTTCTTTGAGGTGATTTAATAACCCATGGAATAAGGCCGAGTTGTAGCAAAAACTGGGTCATTGAACTATTTGATAAATGGTTCATCTGGGGGGCCCCCTACGTGTGCTAGAGGTAGAGACTGGAGCAGGATTCGCCAGCTCCTTGCATATTCCAAAGAGTTTGGCCGAGTTGTTGGAGGCTACAGAAATGCTGGCTTGGATGTCGGCTCTCTTCTTGGTGCGGACAGAGAGCCAGTATTGCCTTTAGAGCAGGCAGCAGCCCCGTTTGTCAGAGGATGCACCGCAAGCACGCCATTTCCTCTCAGCCACCCTGCACTTGCGTTTAAGGGTGACGAGGTCTGAGTTGTACCCGGAGTTGAACTTGACTTTGAGCTTTGTGCAGATCCTCATGACAGGGGCAAAGAACATCAAGAGCATCAAATATAGAAAAGTGGAGCATGGAAAGGGCTATGTCAGGATGTGAGTCAGCCAAAGGGGGACGAGGGGGTGAAAAAGTGGCCGCAAAGCCACATTTGACACACGCTTCATAGGTCGGATAACCGAGAAGGTTGGTGGCAGTGGTGGAGTTGGCTTGTCCTGGGGGGTAGAGAGCGTAAGATGGGAGGAAAGGAGAAAGTGATCACTCATGGAGGGGAGTATTGAGAGGGATAGAGAGGGGAATGTCTGAAGAGATCAGAACGTCCAGAGTGTGCCCTGCAGAGTGATTCGGGTCAGAGGGGAGGATGGAGAGTGAAAGAGAGTTGCAGAGGTGGCGAAAGAGTCCAGAGGAAGGACAGGAAGCATCCCGTTGATGTTAAAGTCTCCAAGAAGGAAGAGTTGAGTTTTCTATGACAGGAGGGAGGAGGACAGGTCCGTCCACTCAGAGAGGAAGGAGGAGAGCTGACCCGATGCCTAACAGATGTAGCCACAGTAAGAGAGTGGCCAGGATACCGGAAGATGAGGGCGATACCCCCTCTGGAACAGGGCTATACCCCCTCCGGAACGGTTGGACGGGCTATACCCCCTCCAGGAGATCAGGGCTATACCCCCTCCGGAACGGTTGGACCTGGGCACAGAGGGGATCTTGTAGCCATCAGGGAGGAGAGTGTCAAAGCTTGTGACAGAGCTGGCCGTGAATCATGGCTCGGTGAAACCGAGGACATCGAGGTCAAGTTCTTCCAGGAGGTGGCAGATGTCAGAGGAGTGCTTGACAGCTGAACGAGAGTTGGGGGTGACAATGTGGAGAAGTTTGCCATCCCATCCTTAAAAGACCTCTGGGGAGGGGTACAAATCAGAGGTATACCAAGCGGAGGTGTAGAAGAAGCCCAAGGGGGGAGCAGAACAGGAAGGAGGAGTGGTCAAGGTAGACAAGGAGGAGACAGAGGGGGAGGCAAGGAAGCCGTGGAGGGGAGAGAGGGAACAGCAGGAGAAGAAAGGAAATTGATGAGGTGCGGGAAGCGTCTATCAAAGAGGAGAAGGTTGGCCTAAGGGCCCTGGATCAAGCTGGTACCATTTAGGTAAACATTAGTGATGACCTTAGAGGAATGGAAGGAGGCCAGGAGGGCCTCACACCGGGTGCCACCATTAATGGGAGAAGAAGAGAAAGGAGAAAGCACAGAGACTACATGAAGAGTCCATAGGTCTGGCGAGGGAACGACAAAGAGGATGTTGGTGAGGGTTTGTCTGGAGGAAGCACTAGTATAGGTATTATCAACGATAAGGAGGCCTGGGTTGGAGACCAGGATGTCCTTTTTAAACTTCTTCCTGCCAGATTAAGTGAGGAGAGCAGGATAGTTGATAGAGAAGCAGTTAGAAAAGATCAGAGAAACAGAGAGCACCACAGAGTAGGTAGGGAGAGGAGAGATGAAGAGGGGGATTGGTGGGGGGCACTTGGGAAGGACACAGGGCACTGGCAAAACAGGGGGCGCTGCAGCCCCCGTGGTGCGGGGGCCCCGTGACCACATGTCCTGGGAGGAGGCCCCACTTGGAGTAAAAAAAATCAAATTAAAAAAAATATATATTTTTTTACATTTCTTTTTTAATTCACTCTGTATTTATATATATATATATATATATATATATATATGAAGGCAGAGTGAATACAAAAAGAAACTTTCTCTTTGAAGTCCGGGGGCTACTCCCACCCCATGACATGAAGACCCTAGGCTAGAGGCCTCCATGTCATGGGGTGAGGGAAGCCCTATGACTTCAAAAATAAATAGTTTATTTTTGAAGTCACTCTGTCTTCATAAAGAAATTATTTCTGTTATGGTTCAGTCCTTAACGGAAATAATTTCTTTATGAAGTCAGATTGACTTCAAAAAGAAACAATTTATTTTTGAAGTATTATGACTCCCCTCAACCCCATGACGTGTGCGTGTGTGAGTGTATGGTGAAAGAGTGCACACTGTGTATGGGTGGCTGCCTGGGTGTGTCTGTATGGTGAAAGGCTGCACACTTAAATGTGTAGCTGGCTGCCTGTGTGAGTGTATGGTGAAAGGGTACACACAAATATATGGGTGGCTGGGTTTGCGTGTACGGTGAAAAGATGCACACTTAAATGTATGGGTGGCTGCCCAGGTGTGCCTGTATGGTGATAGGGTGCACACATAAATGTATTGGTGGGTGCCTGGGTGGGTGCCTGGGTGTGTGTGCATGTATGGTGAAAAGTTGCACACTTAAATGTACATGTGGCTGCCTGAGTGTGCCTGTATGGTGAAAGGGTGCACACAAATGTATGGGTGGCTGGGTGTGCGTGTACGGTGAAAGGGTGCAAACTTAAATGTATGGATGGCTGGGTGTTCCAGTGTATATATGCTGAATGTTGTATGTGCTTGTGTTCAGGGGTGCAACAAAATCTACATTTCAGGGGGGGTTAACCCTTCAAATGTTGGGAGAGGTGCTAACTTCACTTGTGGTGGGGAGGAGCAAACCAATTTATGTGGGGGCATTGTTAGGCAGAATCCTGTTCAGCACACTGCAAAAAGATTAAGACTACAGGAATAAGCAGTAAACCCAATTGGTAGCACTCTGCACCACCCAGATTTACCTGGCAGCTGTGGCTGAGCAGTCAGACTTCTCTCAAGAAGAGTAGGGCAGTATGTAGAGTATACACAATAGGGCCAAAACACAGTAGAGCAAACAAACACTGACCAGAGCTTTGTATAAAAAGTATATAATTATTTATTTAAAACATACTTCATGGCATATACTAGCACTCTCAATCAAAAGCAAGTTAAAACACAGTCAGGAAAAGTATGCACCCCTCCCTTAATAGTTATCAGACAAGTCAGGGTTAAAACACTACTATTTGTTAGAACAGATGTGAGCGCTTAACCAAGATGGCACTCTGATAATATAGTTAAAGGGAGAGAAAAAGGCAGAGCATAAGAATAAAACAGTTCCCTACACGTTTAGGAATTCAGAGCAAGGGGAGAAAGGCAGGTTATACTGTAGAGCCAAAGTTCATAGGCCAGGCCCACTTTAAATGGTGCAAAGCGAAATGTGTCCAGGATCACACTGTTTAAAGTGCACTGAAAGTCTTTGCAGAGTGTTCAAAAAAAGAGGTTGTGGAGATTCAAAAGATATAGTTAGATGGTCTGGAGCCAACCCAGTATAGAAGCCAAGGATTTAAGGGTCACCTTTAGCAATCTGTAGAAAGGGAGGCCAGGCAGAACACAGTACCTTAAAGAAGAAGGAAGCTCCAGCGGGGGCAGTTGCTCCTGGCAGTGGTTGAAGTTCATGTTTCTGACCAGGGGAAGAGAAGATCTCATCGAGGAGGGAACATGGAGTCGTTGCACTGCACAGGGATGAAACCAGCTGCGGAATTCCCGATTAAAAGGTGCAGTCCTTTTATTCGTGGTCAAAAGTGGTGAGCTTGGCTATCTGGCCGCCGGGGTGCTTGGCACGGGTGATTCGACCAATAGACATACTTGAAAGGCAAAAAGGCCAACAGGTTGATCCCACCAGCTCACAGGAAGAAGACTAGTCCAGCAGAAGATCTTCTCTTGTCGTCGGGAAAATGGTGAGGTAGTTGCAGCAGGGCTTCACTGGTGGTGTCATCATTGCAGATGGCTCAGCTTTTCCCTCTTCGGATTCTTATGTCCTGTGATGACTTCTGAAGTTCCAGTCCCAAAGGCCCTGCTTTTATGCAGAAAAAACCCCATTCATCAGCTTAGCTGTCAATCACACATGCTAAGTGGTGAGCCGGGGGCTCACACTGGGCCAATCTGAGTAGAGTGCAACTTGGGTTGCTAAGGCAACGCAGTCCAGGGTGCCAATTCCCCCCTCCACCCTTCCTGTGGAACCCAGACAGAGTGGCACCATTTGGAGGACTTCTGTGGAGAAGCCCGCCAAAAAAGTGGAACAAAGGGCTCGACCTTGGTCAGAGTTACAGAGACGGACACAAACGCCATTTTAGAATCGAGTCTGGAAAAAAGACCCAACCAGTGATTTAATATTAAACAAATAAACCAGCGGTATCTTTAACATTGCACCAAAAAGTGGTATGTTTAAAATCAATGGGAAAATTCCATAGAGAATATTCCGGTGGAATATTTTGTGTGGTAACCACTGCCACCAGCCAGAAACTCGATGAGGGGGGACGGGACAGTGCCCCCTCGAAAACAGATCCAGGGGCAATCGAATTACCCTTTACCAGTACTTCCACAATATGATGGTTTGTACTGGTTCGGTTCACAATTTTTGGACTAGTAAAGCCAATGGTGACTTTACATGCCCTGGGAGACAGTAGTCAGTCCCAGGGTATGGAGTCTATGTTTGGGGGTCACCGTGACACCCTTGTGGTACTGCACTGAGGGTGCTGTGTACCACACATACAGAATAACAGATGATACCCTATGGAGTAAAAAGAAAAGCCCATAGCCCATAGGCCCCTAACAAGTCAAAGACATACCTCAAATCATACCTAAGAGTGGGAGTAAAAGAGTCTCACTCTTAGCAGGAGAAAAAAACAAACCCCAAAAATCCAGCAAAGCTGCTGGGGGACTCACTAGGTTTGAGAAATTAGCCTTATAAGAGAATTCTCCCTAACACTCGCCCCCTCCAGACTAAGGGACAGCAGGATTGAATGCACTCCTGGATGAATCTCATACCTCTAGTCGGTTATACACATCCTAGAGAGACCATCAGCATTTTGCTGGTGACACCCTGACCTATGCTCAATGGTGAACTCAAACCCCTGAAGGCAGATTGAGCATCTCAATAGTTTTGGGTTTTCCCCCTTCATTTGCATTAACCATCTCAAGGGTTGGTGGTCAGTCTGAATCACAAAAGTAGAACCATACAAGTATGGCCTAAACTTCTTCATAGCCCACACAATAGCAAAACACTCTCTTTCAATGGTTGCCCACCTTGTCTGAGGATCCTTCAGTTTTCTACTGATGAAGCAAATGGGGTGTTCCCTACATTTCCCATCCAGTTGACTAAGGACTGCACCTATACCTGCATTAGAAGCATCTGTCTGTCAATGAAAGTTTGGTGGTAGTCAGGAGCTCTTAGCACTGGAGCTTCACAACAGGCTTTCTTCAGGTTTTCAAAGGCCTGATTTCACTCCTCATTCCATTTGACCTTTTTAGGGAACTTAGGAGAGGAGATAACATTCAGTGGAGAAGCTATGGTCCCATAGTTCTCTATGACATTCCTGTAGTACCCAGTAAGGCCTAGGAAGGCTCTCACCTGTGTATGAGTAGTAGGTGTTGTCCAAATTTGCACAGCTTCAATCTTAGTGAGAAAAGGCCTTATTTCACCACCTCCTACCTCATGTCCAAGGTAGACAACTTTACTCTGTCCAATCTGGCATTTACTTGCCTTTATGGTCAGATTGGCCTAGTTTAGATCCTGCATAACATGTCCTAGGTGGTCAACATGCTCTTCCCAGGTTTGGCTGAATACTGCAATGTCATCCAAGTATGCCATGCAGAAGTCCTCCATCCCAGTCAGAACCTGATTTACCATCCTTTGGAAGGTAGCAGGTGCATTCTTCTGTCCAAAAGGCATAATCCTAAATTGGTATAAGCCAACTGGGGTAGAAAATTCAGTTTTCTCCTTGGCATGGTCTGTCAGGGCTATTTGCCAATAGCCTGACGTCAGATCAAATGTGCTGAGGAACTTGGCTGCACCAAGTTTATCCACCAACTCATCTGTCCTTGGCAAAGGATGGGCATCAGTCTTGGTGACTGCATTAAGAGCTCTATAGTCCACACAGAATCTCAGTTCTTTGGATCCTGCCTTTGGTACTAACACAACTGGGCTAGGCCATGCACTAGTAGAGAGCTCTATTACCCCGAGGTCAAGCATCTTGCTGACCTCTCCCTTGATGTGGGTTCTTACATTCTCTGACATTCTGTACCCTCTGCTTTTTACTGGCAGACAGTCACCAGTGAGTATATCATGCTGGCCCCAAGGGGTCAAGCCTGGTGAAAGTGAGAACAGGGAGGCAAACTGATTTAACATATATTTGCACTCTTCTTGTTGCTCAGGTGTCAGATTTGAAGAGAGATTAACTCTTTCAATCTTTTCATCCAAAGGTAGGCCTCTGAGGAGATCAGGGAGAGGTCCACTCTCTTCTTCCTCTTCTGCTGAAGCTAGAAGCAAGGCTCCTACTTCAGGCCTAGAGACATAAGCCTTTAGTCTGTTGGTGTGGAAGACACTGGGAGCCTCCTTGGGATTGCCCAAATCCACCAGAGAGTTCACCTCTCAAAGTTTTCTCACAACCTTGAAGGGTCCCATCCATTTGTCTTGCAAGGCCCTCTGCCTCTGTCTTGTTGGAATCATAACAAGAACTAGCTGGTCTTGAGCGAACTCAACCATGTAAGCCTTTTGACCAGCCTTGACCAAAGCTTGACCAGCCTTCAAGGTATCACTAGCTTGAGCCATCATCTGTGGCATTCTCCTCTGGAGACCTATCACGTAGTCAGTCACTCTGACTGGCCTGGGGGAATGAGCACTCTCCAACCCCTCCTTAATCAAGGCCAATGGACCTCTGACTGGATGGCCATAAAGAAGTTCAAAGGGACTATAGCCTACTCCCTCCTGAGGGACTTCTCTATAAGCAAAGAGAAGGCATGGCAGTAGAAGGTCCCACTTTCTTCTAAGGGGTTCTTCTAAAGCACCTATCATGCTATTCATTGTTCTATTAAACCTTTCAACCATCCATTTGTCTGTGGGTCGTAGGCGGTAGAGAACCTGTAGGTAACTCCACAGTTTTTCCTCATGACTTTCATGTAGTGGGACATAAAATGTGATCCCCTGTCAGAGATTACCTCCTTAGGAAACCCAACCCTGGTAAAAATACCAAGGAAGGCCTTAGCCACAGCCTGAGCTGCAACAGTCCTCATAGGAATTGCCTCAGGGTACCTAGTAGCATGGTCTACTACAACAAGGATAAACCTGTTGCCTGAGGAGGTTGGAGGATCAAGGGGACCAACAATGTCAATCCCTACCCTCTCAAATGGGACTCCCACCACTGGGAGAGGCACTAAAGGTGCCACATTCTTGGAACCACTCTTGCCAGAAGTTTGGCAGGTGTGACAGCTCTTGTAGAACTTATCTACCTCAGCCCCCATCTTTGGCCAATAAAAGTAGAGTGAGAGCCTTTCCTTGGTCTTCTTGAAACTCAAGTGACCAGCCAAAGGAATCTCATGGGCTAGCTGCAAGAACTGGAGTCTGTTTTCTTGAGGGACTAGAAGTCGTTTGTAGTCTCCAGGTGCAGACTCAGTCGGTTCACTGTAGAAGAGGCCATCTTCCCAGTGCAACCTATACTTCCGAGGCTCTTGCACATCAGCCTGAGAAGCTGCCTGGTGGCAGAGACCTTCCAGAGTTGGACATTCTCTTTGGGCCTTACGGAAAGCTGACCTGCTGGGTCCAGCTTCTGCCAGTAAAGACTGCAGCTCAGGATGGTCAGAAGGGTCTAGATCTCCAATAAGTTCTTGGCCTCCAACTAGCTCTTCTTCAGAGTCTAGTTCAACCACACAGGGTTGTACCTCCCTCTCAGCCATAGCTGGAGGTGAAGTTACAGGTGTAACTTTGGACAACCTAGGGGAAGTCCTTGTTGGAAGCACTGTAGTGCTTGCTGCTGGTTGCCTTCTAGAAGTCTTGGGTTTCCCCTTTGCTTCTGGTTGTTCAGCTATAGAAGTAAGTATTCCAGTGGAGTAGGAGTGATTTCTTCTGTCATCTCCTTGGGAGAACCTCTCAATGTTTTCTCCCTTGCAGGTCTGGTTAGTTCCTGTAACCTTTTACTAGGAGGCCTGGGGGTATGTGACACTACTCCAAGAGTTGTTAGGTCATTTCCCAACAGAACCCTTCCTGGTACCTCACATTGTACACTGACAGGTATCTTCACAGTCATATCATTGCACTGGATGAGAACTGGTAACTGGGGACACATCTGCACAGGCCCTCCAGGTAACTTGGTGAGGCATTTGGGTGCCCTAGCAACCTCCTCTGCCTTGAAAAAAGATTCATCCACCACAGTTATGCTGGCCCCAGTGTCCCTAATGGCAGGAGTCTCCTGATCATTCACCTGGACACTGTCCTTATAATACTCTTTAGTACTATTTGGGATAGAATTATAGACATCTAAATTCTGTTGTTCCCACAACCCCAGGGACACTAAAGAAACACTGGCTGAGACTCCAATGGGATCATCAGCCAGTAGTAGAAAGTTTCCACTTGTCATTGGTACTTCCTCTTCTGGAGCGAAGGCTAGGGAGACAAGCTGGACTCCTGAAGGTTTACCCTTACATCTGGGATCTCCTTTCACATGGTTGTAGAGCCACAAACATAGCATTTTGAAAATGCTTTCTGGAATGGAGGCTTGCTCTGACCTCCTTCTGGTCTGGGACCAGAAGGTAAACTAGCTGATTTGATTTCCCTTGTGGCTTACCCTTAGAGTTTTGTTTGGGGCCCTCTTTGGAATTGGAGTTATTTGAATTCTCTTTGGAGTCCATTTTAGGCTGTTTCCCCTCATCCTTTTTCTGAGGTGCCCCAGAATCCTTGTGAGTAGCCCTGTTGGCAACCCACAAGTCAGCAGCCTTAGCTAGCTTCTTGGAATCTAATTCCTTTGAATCAGCTAAGTGCTGTCTGAGCTCAGGAGAGCAGGCATCATAAATTGACTCCAACATAACAAGAATTCTCATTCCCTCATAAGTGTTCACTCTGTAACCCTTAATCCATCCCTCTAAGTTTTTCAAACTTTCACTCACCCAGGTAGCCCAAGGGGTACCATCATGCTTTTTGAGGGTCCTAAACCTCTTAAGGTACTGGGAAGGTGTCTTCCCAAATCTAGCTATTAAAGCTAGCTTCACACATTCATAGTCCATCCTATCCACCTCCCCCAACTCCATTACATCAGATGCAACAGGGGGAGCCTAGAGAACACCAAGGAAGCAACTGATTCCCTGAGATGCCCTGGAGCCCATGATTATATTCAAACATAGCCAACCAATCCAATACATCCAACTTAGGTTCATACATACCCACAATCTCTTTAGGCATCCAGGGTCTTTTGGGACTGGAACTCCTAGATATCCGGGGAGAGAAGTATTTTCAATAGACAATTTCTTCATCTCTACCTCCTGCTTGAGCTCCATTTCTCTGAGCCTTAGTTCTTGGTGCTTTTGTTCAGATTGGGTACTAATTCTTTTGAACTCTAATTCAAGTCTCATGTTTTCCAGTTCAATGAATTCAGGACTTAATGTGGGACCTGACAAAGGTCCAGTAGACACAGCTTGAGGTGCTAGAGCAGGCAGAGGGCCAGGGGGAACAGTTATATTAGCCTCACTTTCCTCTTCCGAATCTACAACAACATTATCAATACTTTGATCCATATTACCTTCATCACTGTTGTCTACATTTGCTGGGGAGGTAGGTTCCTCTGAACCACTGCCCAGACTTTGGTTTTCTAACAATCTTTCAATAAGTTCAATTTTCTTGCCTTTTACAGGAAGATCCTTATGTATACAAAGAACTCTTAAACAATCAGTAGTTTTTGCAGAAAGGGACTCCTGGCTGTAACTTTCCATAGTTGAATTGTTAAAAACATAGCTTTTACAGTGCTAAGCTTTGTGGTTAGTTGCACTAAGGTATTTTAGACACTCTAAAATGTATACTCAATACAAATCCCACTGCTGTACACCAGTGTTAGTGTGATGCTGGAAATGCATCGGAGGGACAGGGCCTCCGTATCCTTGTTCTTTACTGCCTTTTTATTATGTGTTCTGTCGTGTTTTCCATGCAAGAGTTCATGTGGGACTCCTGGCGGTGCAGCTCTCTCTCTTTTGGTTTGGTGAACAGACCCATGGGATACCCTTACGGCACCCATGGGTGGGGTACAATCCTGTGCCCCTAGTGTATGTTTTGGGCACCTGTAGGTGGCCCGCAGAGCAGGGTATGGGCTGGTGGCAGCTCCATGCTGAATTTGACAGGTGCGCTGAGTATCCTCCATTTTGGGATACCCAGGCCCTGCCATTGGAATCAGTTGATTCCTGATGGAAAACAAGATGGCCCCTGTGGCCTCTTTCTTTCTATTGCCTGTTACCTTGTTTTCCCAAAGTCCTGGGAAGCCCTGACTCTGTCCCTTCCCCCTGACTGGCTGTTGGGTGGAAGTTCCATATATGGTGTTGTTGTGAAGTCCAGTCCAGACTGACTGGAGCCTTCCCAGTGACTGTATGCTGTGGGTACGCCCTGTGGGTGGGACCTGGGTGAATGGAGTGTGTGACCAATATACACTTCTTGTTCTGGCTGTCTGGTTTCTGGTATGAGAGACAAAGACTGAGACAGCCCTGCCTGAAACTGGCCTGAATGCAGTACCGTTGATGCACTTTAATGAGATTTGATAACATTGTATATATTAATCATTGTTGACTTCCGAGTACAAAGTGCATTATTGTGATCGTGTACATACCTTTGAATATCAATTATATAAAGACTGTGTTTTCAGTAATACAGTGTGCGGACATTCCTTTGTGGGGGTTTGGGGACCACACTGTACTTAAGAACCAGCCTGCATCACCTCCTGAGAAGCTAGGCCTTGATTGCTCGACTACGTTACCAATAATAGAGAAACTTGACTGGGGTCCTCTGTGCCTCTCCTCTACCATATAGAGAGCGGAAGTACAGACATCCCCCTCCAGTCTTTACAGTTAGGCAGAATCCTGTGCAGTTCCCTTGGGGAACACTGCAAAACGATTAAGACTAAAGGAGTAAGCAGTAAACCCAATTGGTAGCAGTCTGCACCACCCAGATTTACCTGGTAGCTGTGGCTGAGCAGTCAGACTTCTCTCAAGAAGAGTAGGGCAGTATGTAGAGTATACACAATAGGGCCAAAACACAGTAGAGCAAAAAAAAAAAACTGACTAGAGCTTTGTATAAAAAAGTATATAATTATTTATTTAAAACAAACTTTATGGCATATACTAGCACTCTCAATCAAAAGCAAGTTAAAGCACAGTCAGGTAAAGTATGCACACCTCTCTTAATAGTTATCAGACAAGTCAGAGTTAAAACACTACTATTTGTTAGAACAGATGTGAGCGCTTAACCAAGATGGCACTCTGATAATGCAGTTACAGGGAGAGAAAAAGCCAGAGCATAAGAATAAAACAGTTCCCAACACTTTTAGGAATTCAGAGCAAGGGGAGAAAGGCAGGTTATACGGTAGACCCAAAGTTCATAGGCCAGGCCCACTTTAAATGGAGCAAAGCAAAATGTGCCCAGGATCACACGGTTTAAAGTGCACTGAAAGTCTTTGCAGAGTGTTCAAAAAAAGAGGTTGGGGAGATTCAAAAGATATAGTTAGATGGTCTGGAGCCAACCCAGTATAGAAGCCATGGATTTAAGGGTCACCTTTAGCAATCTGTAGAAAGGGAGGCCAGGCTGGACAAAGTACCTTAAAGAGGAAGGAATCTCCAGTGAGGCAGGTGTTCCTGGCAGTGGTTGAAGTTTGTGGTTCCGACCAGGGGAAGAGAAGACCTCATTGAGGAGGGAACGTGGAGTCGTTGCAGTGCATAGGGATGAAACCAGCCGCGGAGTTCCTGATAAAAGGTGCAATCCTTTTATTCGCGGTAAAAAGTAGTGAGCTTGGCTATCCAGCCGTCGGGGTGCTTGGCACGGGTGATTCGACCAAGAGACGTCATTGGAAGGAGAAAAGGGCGAACTGGTTTATACCACCAGCTCACAGGAAGAAGACTAGTCCAGCAGAAGATCTTCTCTTGTCGTCGGGAAAGTGGTGAGGTAGTTTCAGCAGGGCTTCAACGGTGGTGTCATCGTTGCAGATGGCTCAGCTTCTTCCCTCTTCGGATTCTTAGGTCCTGTTGCGACTTCTGAAGTTCCAGTCCCAAAGGCCCTGCTTTTATGCAGAAAAAACCCCATTTATCAGCCTAGCTGTCAATCACACATGCTAAGTGGTGAGCCGGGCGGCTCACCACTGGGCCAATCAGAGTAGAGTGCGACTTGGGTTGCTAAGGCAACGCAGTCCAGTGTGCCAATTCCCCCCTCCACCCTTGCTGTGGAACCCAGACAGAGTGGCACCTTTTGGAGGGCTTCTGTGGAGAAGCCTGCCAAAAAGTGGAACAAAGGGCTGGACCTTGGTCAGAGTTACAGAGACGGACACAAATGCCATTTTAGAATCGAGTTCTGGCAAAAAGACCCAACCAGTGATTTAATATTAAATAAATAAACCGGCGTTATCTTTAACATTGCACCAAAAAGTGGTGCGTTTAAAATCAATGGGAAAATCCCATAGAGAATATTCCAGTGGAATATTTTGCGTGGTAACCACTGCCACCAGCCAGAAACTCAACGAGGGGGACGGGACAGTGCCCCCTCGAAAACAGACCCAGGGGCAATCGAATTACCCCTTACCAGTAGTTCCACAATATGATGGTTTGTACTGGTTCTGTTCACAATTTTTGGACTAATAAAGCCAATGGTGACTTTACATGCGCTGGGAGACAGTAGTCAGTCCCAGGGTATGGAGTCTATGTTTGGGGGTCACTGTGACACCACTGTGGTACCGTACTGAGGGTGCTGTGTACCACACATACAGAAAAACAGATGATACCCTATGGAGTAAAAAGAAAACCCCATAGCCCATAAGCACATAACAAGTCAAAGACATACCTCAAATAATGCCTAAGAGTGGGAGTAAAAGAGTCTCACTCTTAGCAGGAGAAAAAAACAAACCCCAAAAATCCAGCAAAGCTGCTGTGGGACTCACTAGGTTTGGGAAATTAGCCTTATAAGAGAATTCTCCCTAACAGGCATCTAATTTTTTACACATTTTAATGAGACTATTCTAGTGCAGCTTCAATGTTACAAGCAGTTAACTCTCTCATTTAAGTCTGAAAGCACCCACTTATGGACTGCTGTAAGAATGACTGGTCTCCTGTTCCCTCTCTACCATTGCCCTGGCATGCAAGTACTAAACCCACATCACAATTTCAATTGCTTAAAAAATGTGGCATTTAAATGCAGGTACTTACAGTGAATTGTTGTACATTAGTAATTGCTGGGCCGGGCCCTTATTAAAAGCGAAACCCCGGTGCCGTTTAACATCTGTGTCCTTTTCTGTCCAGCAACTGCTCTGTAGGTCAGCCAGGCCAAGTCAACGTAGCCCTCAATTTCAAGGGGGAGGGAGTGTGCTGAAGCCCAGTCAGCTCAATGGTGCTGCACCACTACTTGTGTTTAATGCCATGATTACTTATTGGTAATCTTCATTACTCCTATCCCTATTCTTTCTCATCCCAGTACTTGTGTATGAGGCACTACTTGTGTATGAGGCACTATGCCTCATACACAAGCACTGAGATGAGGTAGAGGTACATGAAGGTGATGCCTGACTTAGCTACCTGTAATCTTCATTACTCCTGGTCCCACTTGTCCTCATCCCAGTACTTACCTATGAGGCATGGAGCCTCATACATAAGCACTGGGACAGGGATGAGGGACGTGGAGATAATTCTGGGCCAATGAGCAGATTTTGGAGGTTGGGGTAGGGAATGGGAGGGAGAGTGGATGTGTCGGGGGTGGGATTGTGCAATAAATCATAATGGTCGTCTATGTCCATGCTAAGCAGGCATGATATGTGGTATTAGTGGAACTTTGGTGCAGTCAGCCTAGTCATTCCCTAGTATGACTTTTTTTAACTGGGTCTTTCTGATAAAGCAGTCCTGCTAAGTGTAATTACCTGGCTATACTGGCATTTGGGTTCTGCCAGTCTAGCTGTTTCTTACTGCGGCACTGTATATTTTTCAGGGGATCTGTGATAAAATGATAGGATATGATATGGTAAATAATATACAACGAGCCTGTACACAATTGTTTTAAGGCACGACAAGAAAAGGGAAGGAAAATAGAGGGAGGACAAGACAAATGATCTTACTAAGCCTTGTGTCATTCAGATTGTACAAGTGCGAGAACAAGAAGTGCAAGGGGAAAGGGAGGGGGGAAGTGCAAGGGAGAGGGGAGAGAAAACAGGGCAGCAATCCTCTGAATTAGTGCAGCCAGGGCAGCGCGGCTCTGGGTAGTGCAAGGAGAACAAAGGACTCTAGGGTTCCAGTTACAGCCCCTAACTGCGTGGTAGGCCTGGAGGCAGTGCAAGGGTGACTGATCAAGAAAGAGCCTGGACTCGGTGAGTCTGAGGGTAACCAAGCAACCAGTTTGTACAGCAGACAGGTAGGTCAGCAGGGGAGGGAAAGAGAGAAAGCAGAGGAGAAGAGGAACGTTTTGAGCTGCTTCCGGAACTTCAGATGGTCCGCTCAAGTTTGGGAGGCACAGGGAGGCCATTCCAGAGGGAGACACCTGCAGGGGAGAGGGATCTACCCCCCAACTCTCTGCCTGGAGAAGAATCTAACCCTTAGGGCTTGAGAAGGAAGGTATTTTGGAAGAGAGCGTTGGATGTAGTGTGGATCCCAGCCCCAGAAAGCCTTGTGGACAATGCAAAGGGTCTTGAACTTGATCCTTGCAGCCACCAGGAGCCAGTGGCGAGATTTCATGGCTGGAGAGATAAGGTTCTTGGGATTGAGGCCAAGCATAAGTCTCACACTCCTGCTCTTGATTAGTTGCAGAGGGCGTAGAGTAAAGGAAGGCAGATTGAGAAAATGGCTGTGCACTTGACGCAAGTACTTGACTAAGTACTGCTTTGCTGCTCTGGTGCCCTGCTCTGCTGCTGTCGCCAGTCTGTCCCAGCCTCCTACCCGGCAAAGGGAGACTGTGAATGTGACTGCGGCTCCTTTAACAAGAGTCCCTCGTTTGTTACCATCATTATATAAACGCTAGTGCATGCGCACCCGCGCGCACGCACTCGATGCAAGTACTTGACTAAGTACTGCTTTGCTGCTCTGGTGCCCTGCTCTGCTGCTGTCACCAGTCTGTGAAGGGGATCTAGCCATAAACGGCTGTAGTGAACTTTTGTGGACTTTTAAGGACTTTTCTGGATCCGTTCCATTTTACGAGGACTTTGCCTTTCTGATTGCTGTTTTTCTCTGCTTTTTTCCATCAGAGTCCCTCGTTTGTTACCATCATTATATAAACGCTAGTACACGCGCACCCACGCGCGCACTAGACGCAAGTACTTGACTAAGTACTGCTTTGCTGCTTCGCTGCGCAGTGGGTGAGGCACTCCTGATTTATTTTTTATTTTTGTGGTTTTTTATTTTTTCATCTGAGTCAAGTGTTGTTAGTACCATTGGTTTTGCTGCTATCACATTTGTTATATTCATTTGTTTGAATTCTAATTTTTGAACTGTGTTCACGCCATTTAATGCATACTTTATAGTTGCGTGTTGTTGTTTTTTTTTCTCGTGGGGTGTTCCTTCACGACCGCTCCTTACGGTCTAATGGCCTATTCCTTAAAAACTGGCATGCCGGCTGCATTGCAGCAGAATGACCCTTTCTCTTTGTCTACACGAGCTTCTTGTTTTTCTCACAAGTCAATCACTTTGTCTCTCAATAATGCGATGGTTGTAACAAAGGGAATGGCCTCTCCTACGACACCCCTTGCTCGCTCTGAGTCTGTGCCTTCTTCACGGGCCTTCCTTCCATGTACTCCCATAGTCCCTGCCTCCCCGAAGTCTCGTGTGATTTTCTCAGCACTTCCTTTTGTCAGACAACATAATGCTTCATACACCTCTTCCCCGTTCTCTCCATCAAAAAAAAGGAGGGGTGAATACAGCGTTGCCTAGAACTTCTTCGCCCTGTCTTGACCCTGAATTTTCTATCTACGCCAGCCAATGTGAGTCTCCAACTTCCATGGAATCTGTTCCTAACAGTGTAGTGGAGATCACATCTGACTCAATTTCATCTACAAGCTCCCCATCGATCTCTTTCGTGTACCCAACCCCACGAAGAGCACAAGGTCTGACTGGCCATTTTACATCCCCAGCTATTCAAGATCAGGACTTACCTTCGACTCAAATTCAGCCCCAATCTCTTCAACTGGATTCTAGCAGCTCGGCTGCACCTTCTTTGCTTTCCACATTACCACTGCTTGGTATTACCTTAGGAGCTATGCAACTGAATCTACAAAGTCTATCTAAACTATATGAAAGCTTAGAAACAAAAATGTCAGATCAGTCTATTCTAATTCTCAAAGTGCTCTCCCTCTTAGAAGCAATAGCAAAAGGTTCTGAATCTATCCTTCCTGAAGACTTGGTTACAAATGCCATCCCTAGCAATGATATTTCCATCATTACAGTAGGCTCTGTTAGCTCTCCAGCTTTGTGCCCCCTCTCTGCTTCTGTCTTGCCTGCTATTGCGAACATCATCACCCCTGAGGCTGACACTAGCCCTCCCCTGTCTCGGTATCGTGGAATGTATCATGGGTTAGCCTTCTTAGATCACTGGTCGATGCCGAGCAAGAGATAATCCCAGTTCCTCCACTTCCTATGAGTTTGAGTAAAGTGGATGAACCCCGGTCTAGTCCTAATGCTACTCAAACAAAAAAAAGTAACTTTGAAAGCACATCGCCCTCCTTCTAAAAAGAAGTCAAATCATATTACACTACGACTTCCTAAACAAACGATGAAATCCTTTTTCCAAACCTTGAATCCAAGCGCTCGAACACATGTCCCTAGTGAAGCAATAACAGGTCCACCGATGTTGCCCACTGTTGCACCTCTATCCGTTCCACCTGCCATATCGAATACACAAGTGCCTGTTCCATCTATACAAGTACCGCCGGTATTTCCTTGTGTTGCACTTTCATCTGCTTTACCTGCCATATTCAATACTCAAGAACCTGTTCCATCCATTCAAGTACCAGTAATTAGTCCAAACTCATTTCCTTCTACAATAAATCAAGCCCTTACAAATCCCACATTGAAATCACAGAAAGCAGTGACACCTGATCCGTCTACTACATTTCCAGTTACCTTTTATCCTCCCCTGGACGCTCTCATCCGTGAACTTGATGGAGCAAATATTCCACAATCTTTCATTCCTGTTCATAGTGCTGTTGGCCAAGTTGAACAGAGACAAATTATTCATCCTGCCATCCCTGTGATTGAAAAGGAGGTCGACACCATCGCAATGAATCAGATTCGTGATGCAGTCGACTCTTATTTAGCATCTTGCACTCAGCCTCCTATTCCCATTGCAATCCAGCCTTCTGTTCCCACTTGCATTCAAAACCCCCGAGAAATGAACTCTAATTTACATCAATGGCTTCTTCCCAAAACCATCTATGCAGACGCAGATGCTCCATGTCCAACCTCTTGTCCTCCTGACATGGCGCAATTCCAAACACCACGTTCCACAGTAACCTTTGCCCAGGCAGTTTCAAAGAATGTCCTGACTGCAAAAGCCAACTTTTGCAATACTAATTCTAGGTCTACTAGGTCTCTTGTTCCAGATACACAAAACTGTCATTCTTTAATTTTGAAATGTCGGGGAGATAATTTTGGCACCTATGATCTTAATAGACAGAGCATATTAAACATCTTCTCAGAACTCGTAGAACTGGAAGACATCTGTTCGAGCGACATTGATCAAATTGAGTTTATTTCCGACTCTCTCAACTGCTCGATTGTGCGCTTATGGATTCCATCGGGCATTGTCCTAAATACAATCTGGGGAGCCAAAATGCAACTGTTCAATTTGGGCTTCTTATTAGCACAAGATCCTGTGCGCACACCTGTAGGAAAGGATATAAAACAACTTCTACCAAACATCTCTTCGTATCCACCATCAGTGAAACATGCTGGTCAAGATCAGCCTTACTTGTCGTAACCATTATTAACATCTGCAGATTCTCACTTTACCATTGCTAGTTGGAACACCCGAGGCCATACCCATTTACAGGTGTCCATTGTCAGTTTCCAGGCCGAGTATGACATCATCGCCTTGCAAGAAACTTGGCTCTTGCACCCCCCTGCCTGGAATAATTATGAAATCACACTACTTCCTGCAATTCCTGGCCTTAAGGGTCATCCATCTTCTGGCCTTCTAGTAGGAGTGAATATGACAAAGGGTTTTACTGTTCAGCCGTGGACCACAATTTCTGCCTTCATACAGCTTGTAAAAATCTCATGCCCATTCCACACCGTTGCCCTGATCAATATTTACCGCAATCCTCTCGGACTAACTGACTCTGCCTTTTATGTAGGTCTCACCAGTGTCCTTGACCTCATTCTTATTACTCCGGGAATTACGGACACAATTATTGTGGGATACCTCAATTTAGATTGTTTGCACCCAAAAGTAAAATCATCTATGGCCAAGGTCAAGCGATGGTCCGCCTTTATGTCAGAGCGCAACTTTCATATGACCAATGGGTCGATATGTGGTGGCATTCCTCCTCACCCTACATGGCACCGAGACAATTCTTCTTCAATCATTGATTATATGTACTTGCACTCCAACTTTACAGGCCGGATAAATACGTTCCAAGTTATTCCTCAAATACATAGCGATCATCATCTACTGCTATTAACAGCAAGCTGGAACAGCACACTACCTAATAAGTCCTTCTATCATCATAATGTGATTGTTATCAATGCTAAATCACGCTTTCGTTGGTATGCTAATAACCTTGCAACTCTGTCACAATTGATCATTTGTAATATTTATTCAGATCACCCTACCCAGTATATTGATCTTCTAGCTACTGTCAAGAAACCAGTGGGTAACTGGCCCCAGCGGGAGCCATCCCATAAACATTCTTTGAACCCACTAGTTCAATCTAGAAAGAATGAATACCAGCGGGAACGTAGCTCTATCTGCAAACTAAATGAGCCAAATTGCTTTCAACAGCTAAAATCTGCTAAATGCAGATATCGTAACTGGATGCTTCAACATAAAGCTCACATTCTTCAGCGAGATGGTGAACACATGCTCAAATTAATTGCAAGTAAAAATACTGCTGAAACATGGACATTATTCAACCAGTGTGCTCACCCTTCTCAAGCTGTTGTGCAAGTTCTAAATGTGACAGAAGCCCAGTGGATCGAGCATTATACCTCTTTATATGCAGATCCAAATTTCTCGAATCTTCCCCTTCGAGTGGAAGGCCTCCAACCCTGGTTTCTTGAATGTTCCCCCTCGATCTTGGAAGATTACATTAAGCAGATTAGCCCCTCAAGAGCTATGGGACCTGATGGTCTCAGCAACTCAATGTTTAAATCCAATCCTACTACCTGGGCAATAATTCTTAACAATCTCTTTCAGCACATCATGCTGCTTGGTAGCATCCCAGAATCTTGGAAAACTCTATCATTGTGCCAATTCACAAGAAGGGCGACCATTCACTTCCTTGCAATGATAGGCCAATTGCATTATTAGATGCGCCTGGGAAACTTTTCTCGAAACTCATCCTTCGAGATTTCAACTTTTGGACTAAAACCACCAACACTAGGGACCCCTTTCAAAGAGGGTTCCTAGCAGGCATGGGTACAAATATTAATATGCTCTGTCTGAATGCAGTCAAGTCTCAAGCGCAAGCAGCTAAACAAACCCTTTACTTTGCTTTTGTAGACCTGCATACAGCTTTTGATGCCATCTCTCGACCTTTGCTTTTCGCCAAATTAACAAGAGACAAATACCCTCCCACATTACAACAAATTATCCACGCACTACACTGCAAAACTTCAGTCCGCATTAGACTGACTTTAGGAGGACTATTATCTACGGCTATTCCAACTGCCCGAGGTTTAAAACAGGGTTGTCTTTTGGCTTCTGCACTTTTCAATTACTTTATGCACGATGTTCGGCAATTTTTTGAAGCAATACCTTCTGACTCACCCAAAATTAACAATCATTTGATTCAGTCCCTCATGTATGCCGATGATTTAGTTTTAATTTCGAAAACTCTGAGTGGCCTTCAAAGTCTATTCGATGTGTTCAACGGATACATAACACAGAATGAATTGCGAGTCAACACCCTAAAGACACAGATTGTAATGTTTAGTTCTACAAATGCGTCAAAGTGCAAATTCCAATTCACAATTAATTGTATCAACCTGACAATAGTTCCAACCTATATGTACCTGGGTATGGTGTTTGATTGTAGTGGCTCAAATGCTTGCCACCCGGATGTGGTACAACATAAACTAGACACAGCTATCTCACAAACCAAAATTATAATGCATCGTTTTGGTACCTTCACAATGAAACCAGCCTTGATCTATTGGAAGCAAAAAGCCACTCTGTGCACACTTTATGGTCTAGAAACAAAACAATCATGGTCCCCAGTGGTGTTAGACAAACTTGAAGGTAAATTCTGGAAAGCAATTCTCCAACTTCCACAATGCATCCCAGTAGCTTGTGTGCGTTTTGAACTGGGTTTAGTCTCCTTATATGCGCAGTATCGGCAGAAAGTCTGTGCTTTATTGCGCAAATGTTTGATGTCAACCAAAGAGATTAATCTTCTAAAATTCCTGTCCGATTACATCTTTAAAACAAATCATCGCTTTGTCAAATGTTGGCTACGTGCCACTTATACCATTTTAGCACATGCAAGACGTTACTCTTAACACACTTCTTAACAACCCTGACAAAGCGAAAGGTAATATTTATTGTTGTGATTGGATTAGGACGAGATCCCGATGTCTCCAATATAAATCTGCCGCTACGGAGAAATTCAGACATAAAAGTCTGGGGCTTATGGAGCCATATCTTCTTAGATTTCCTTGCAAAAAAACATGCTCTGCAATCATTAGATTGTGCTTCAACTTGTGGCACACCCGCAAACCTACGTGCAAACGCAAGTGCCTCGTGTTGAAGTCATCCTTTTGCCGATTCTGCCTAGACACGAAGATGCTCGAAACACTAGAACATATCGTGTCCCTATGCCCAGCTGTAACTCAAGCACGATTGAAATACTTCTCTGGTAACTGCAATCATCTGAAAATCTTGGATCCAGCCGAAAGGTGGACTACACTGCTATGTACATCAAATGTTTCTTTGCAAGTAGCCACAGTTCATTTTCTTTATGCAGTGAATTTAACCTGTTGAGTTGTTGTTGTGCAATTGTCTTGTGTTTTGAAATTGTAAAAAACTTAATTTTCCTATTTCTTTTTTCTTTAGAAATTAACTGTGATAGGTACTAATCGCATTATTGTAAAAAAAAAAAAGAAAAGGGAAAGAAATCTTGTTTATTTGTGTAAATGGAATTATTTTAAATTGTAATTCAAGCTTTACGACGAATTTTTAAAATATGAAACAAAACCAAAGCTTTTATATTGAAAAGTTGATTAAATTCAACGATATCAATAAAAAAATTTAAAAAATGGCTGTTGCAGTAGTCCAGCCTAGAGAGAACCAGAGCTCTGGAGACAGTGAGCTTCTGGGGGAACGTGAGAAAGGGAAGAGTCCCTTTGAGGAGGTGCAGCTGGTAGTGGAACGTCTTGGTGACGTCCGAGATGGGAAGAGAGAAAGAGAGAGTGGAGTTGAAGATGAAACCATGAATGAGCGAGAGAGGAGAGTAGGCTGAGGGGAGCCTGAATGAAAGCTGAGTGTCATCCGCATAACACTGAAAGTTAGAGGAGAAGGTAGAGATCAGGTGGGTCAAAGGGGCCAAGTAGAGGTTGAAAAACCAGGGTGAGAGGATAGAGCCCTGGGGAACGCCACAGGTAGAGAGAGTTGGCAGAGTGAAAGGGACCATGTTGGACCTGGGAGGGGCGGTCCAAGAGGAAGGAGGTCAGCCACTCCAGGGCCTGGTCCATGATGCCCAGGTTCTCACAGAGTCGACTGATCAGGATGGTGTGGTTGACCGTGTCGAAATCAGAGGGAAGTTCAAGGAGGATGAGGACAGAAGGAATGCTGGAATCATGGTTAGAGATCAGATCTTCACAGGTGTTCAGGAGAGCAGTTTCCATGCCTCTGGCAGCTCTTAAGCCAGACTGATGGTCATGGAGACAACCAACAGATTCAGTGTGGAGAGTAAGCTAGCAGTTGGCCATCTTTTCCAAGAGTTTGGGAGAGGGGAAAGAATGATTACAGAAATCGCCCAAGACAGGATTAAGGGTGTCAATGTGGTCCTTGATGGTTCTGGAGGAGCAGACAAGCACCTGTTTCGATGACACTTCCATAGATGGGACTTGTCTAGAAACCTTGTCAGGTGTTAGAGAGAAAGAGGAGAAAGGAGGAGGAGAGGGAGAGATGGACAAAGGCGGCCGAGAGATGAAGAGGAGATAGTGAACAGGATGTCCTGAGTTTTAGCGGAGAAGCGAGAGGCCAAAGCTATATAGATGGCCTGTTGAGGGAGCAGGAGAGGTAGAGACCGCAACAGCATTAGCCAGTTCCTTTCAGATTTTAAAGAGTGTGGCTGTGTTGTTAGAGACCGCAGAGACGCAGACTTGAATGTGTGCTCTCTTCTTGATGAGTCTTATTGCTTCGACTGGCATTTTGGTGCAACTAGTCTAGGCATGTCTTAATGTGGCCTGGCATGCTTTACTGTATTATGTGTCTGCACTGGTCTACATTGTGCAGCCAGTTGGACATGTTTTCATTGTGGCATGGCATTTTTAATAGCAAAGCATTCATGTTCATGTGCACTGTTGGTGACTTGCATGTATTGGATTGGTGTTACCCTACAAAACAATAGCAAACACTTTGGCTTTTTAGCAAATTCTTCTCAGAAAGTGTGCTGTATATTACATTAAAACACATATTTATATCTTTCTCCTAGTGCAGTGTGTGGCATACCCCTTCAGCAGCACGTTTGTGCGTATTGCGCAAGCGCGGTAATCCAGGCTGGCCCGAGTGTAGGGCGGCCCATGATTTGTTGCCGAGTTGGGGGGGCCCCCTCAGCAGGGCTCGCAGGGGGGCCCCCACATCTTGTGTTACGCCACTGACACAGGGAGTGGTGCAAGCATATGAGACAGCGAAGGATGAGACAATAGTAGGCAATTGACCAATACAACAAGAGCTCAAACAATAGTAGAACAGTTTGCTAAGTGAATGATTTGCTAAGAAGACAAAAACTACCAGGACAAAAACTACCAGGAAAAAGTAATTGGCAAATGAAAACCTGGAGGAAGAAAGAATGCAATGGAACACACAGCAGTACAATATAGGACAGGGCAGTCAGTGAGGCGAATACAAAACCACAAAACCACAACAAGAGAAATCGGCAAAAGAGGGCCTAGATGAAGGAGGAATGTAAAGGAGATGAACAAGTTACTTCTTACCTGGTAACGTTCTTTCGATGGGATCTTCCTCCGACATATTCCTTATCTTTGATAGATCATCTCCCAGCTTACTGGCCTTGGAAAAATGTTTCAGTAGAGGGCGCTGCGCGTCGACGTCCCTCGACAGCCTCCGTATCGGCGCCAACGTCATCACTCGTATAAATAGACTTGTGCAGCGTCCGTTGCTCAGTTCCGTTTTGACGTTAACAGTTGTTTTACATGAATTGGTTATTGACCTTGAAGGAGCGTAAGCTGCAACCACAAGGGAAGTATTACTGCGGGGATGGATGGGAGGGATGATAAGGAATACGTCGGAGGAACATCCCATCGAAAGAACGTTACCAGGTAAGACGTAATTTGTTCTTCAAAGGGATTGTGTCCTCCGACGTATTCCTTATCTTTGATAGACTCCCATAGCAGTGGTGTGTAATTGGAGGTGGGAGTAAAACGCCATGTTTCCTTTTAGGAATGAACAGAATGTAATACGGCTTTGCCAAACCTAGTCTCTTGACTAGAGGAGGAATCCAGGTTGTAAAATCTTGTGAAGGTATGTGCGGACGACCATGTGGCAGCCGTACATATGTCTCGAACCGGAACCCCTCTTTGGAGGGCCGAGGAGGCGGCGATACCCCTGGTTGAATGAGCCCTAAAATTTTGAGGAGGCTCTTTCCCTGCTAGTTTATAACATTCCAGAATGGCCAAAAAAATCCATCTGGAAATGGTTTGTTTTGTTATCGGTAGTCCCAATCTGTGCCCTGAGTAACCTATGAACAGTTGGTCTGCTTGCCTAATCCTAGCAAGTCTGCTGATGTAAAATCTTAAAGCCCGCCTTGGGTCCAGCCTATGTAGCCTTTCTTCCTCTTTCCTCGGATGGGGAGGCGGATAGAATGAAGGTAAGGTAATTTTCTGAGTGATATGGAATTCAGAAACCACCTTTGGGAGGAAATTAGGCTTCACCTGTAGGACAACTTTGTCTTTATGAAAAATTGTATGAGGGGGTTTACAAGATAAAGCTTGTAATTCGCTCACCCTTTTAGCAGATGTTAAAGCCACTAATAAGACAGTTTTAAGGGTGAGAAATCTTAGCGAACAAGAGTGGAGTGGTTCGAAAGGAGTACCCATCAGGAAATGTAAGACTAAATTTAAGTCCCATAAGGGAACTTGGAATGGTCTTATGATGACTCCTCTGCCGTGCGCTTGAAGATCGATAGCGCTGCGAGATAGCCCTTGATAGTGCCAACTTGAAGGCCTGAATTTGCTAAATAGAGTAGAAAGGATAACACCGTTGGTGTACCACTTGAAAAGGGGTCGATATTCTCTTCCCTACACCAGCTGCAAAATGTGTTCCAATGGCAGCGGTATAAAGACTTTGTTGCTGGCCTTCTGGCCGAAAGCAACACCTCCATAACGTCATCAGGGAGGTCCCAATCCTTGTATCTCAACCTTTCAGAAGCCAAGCGTGAAGGTTGAGGGTTCTGATGTCTGGATGGAGAACCTGACCTCCCTTCTGTGAGAGAAGATTCTCCTTGAGTGGGAGTTGAATTGGAGGGCAGATGGACATGTCCAGAAGGTTGGGGTACCATGTTCTCCTGGCCCAGTCTGGGGCAATTAGGATCATGGTCCTCCAAAATCTTCTCAACCTTCTGATCATTTGAGGAATGACAGGGACTGGTGGAAACGCATACAGGAGTGGAAACTCCCAGTCCACTACGAATGCGTCCCCTAGAGCTCCTCTCGGGGGAAATTCCCTTGAACAAAACAGATCGCACTTCCTGTTGGTACTGGTGGCGAACAGATCCACTTGAGGGGGTCCCCAAAGGGCGAAGATCTCCTGAAGGACTTCCTGAGCTAGTTCCCACTCGTGGGAGACTGTGCCCTGCCTGCTCAGAGTCTCCGCCGTCAAGTTCTTCCCTCCGGCTAGGTGAACTGCCGATAGAGAGATTCCTTCTTGGATTGCCCAAAACCAGAGCTGCATCGCCTCTCTGCACAGGGGCAGTGATCCTACGCCTCCTCTTTTGTTGAGGTAGTGCATGGCCACTGTGTTGTCCGTCATTATCAGGACATTTTTCCCCTGTACAGATGGCAGAAAAGCCTTCAGTGCTAGTCTGATTGCTCTCAGCTCTAACAGGTTGATATGTAGTCTGGACTCCGATGGAGACCAACGACCGCTGATGGTCAAGTCGTTGGTATGGGCTCCCCACCCCGTGAGTGAGGCATCTGTGACTACTGTTATCTCTGGCCATGGTTGCCAAAACAGTTCTCCCTTCAAGATGTTCTCCTGGCAGGCCCACCACTGAAGGTCTCGAGCCACATTGTCCGGAACCTGAAAGAGGTCTGTCATTCTCCCTGAGAATTGCGACCACTGAGTTCTCAGTGCCCACTGAAGAGATCTCATTCTCAGGCGAGCCTCTGGCACAAGGAAGATGCAGGATGCCATGAGGCCTAGCAACCTCAAAAAGTTGAAGGCTGGGAGATGTTGGGCATTTTGAAACTTGGTGACCATCTGCAGAATATCTTGAGCCCTCACCTCTGGTGGCGAGGCTTTTCCCAGGGAAGTGTCCAGGACCGCTCCAATGAACTGGAGTCTCTGTGATGATATCATCTGTGACTTCTTTAAATTGAGGGAGAAGCCCAGTTTGTGAAAGAAGTGGCAGACATAATCCAGCTGAATCTGAGCTTGTTTCGGAGATGTAGCTCTGATCAGCCAATCGTCCAGATAGAGGTAGACGTGAATCCCTTCCCTCCTTAGACTTGCAGCCACTACCGACATTAGCTTGGTGAAGACCCTCGGGGCGGAGGTCAGCCCAAATGGCAGAACTCAAAATTGATAATGAGAGCCGCCAATTGCGAACCTAATAAGCATCCTGGAGGTCCAGAGATACCAGCCAATCCTGGAGCTGGAGGGCTTGAAGGATCTGAGAGAGAGTTACCATCTTGAACTTGTCCTTCCTGAAGAACTTGTTCAATTCTCATAAGTCCAAGATAGGTCTCAGTCCTCTGTCTTTCTCCGGTATGAGAAAGTAGGGGGAGTACCAGCCCTTGTTCCTCTCCGCTACAGGTACCGGTTCTATGGCACCTTTCTCTAGCAGGTCTACAATTTCCTGCAAGAGGAGCGGATCTGGAACTTTCAGAGAGCTGTTCCCCGGTGGATGACTCTGAGGGATGCGTAGAAAAGGCAGGCAGTAACCTTGGGCAACTGTCTCCAATGCCCAAGCATCTGACGTAATAGCCTTCCATTCCGTCAGATGTTGAGTTAACCTGCCCCCTACGGGTGTTTTGTGAGGAGAGTCCTCAGAGCGGTTTGGAGGCGGCTGATGCAGATGCAGAGGGTAAACAGGCACCTGCTGCTGCTGCGGCTTTTGTATTTTTACCCCGTCCACCTCGGGTGAATTTTTTCTGACCCCTTTGAACCGGCTGTCCTCTGCCTCTTCCGAATGCGGAATAGAAGCAAAAGGACTTACCTCTCCAAGAGGTTCCTGAGGGGCGATATGGTGTTTGACGGATTGCAGCTCTCAGGGATTTTGCTGCTGCCTTTGATGTTTGAAGCTTTTCTAAACTGTCATCCTCCTTCTTACCAAACAAAGAAGAGCTGTCAAAGGACATATTCAAGAGTCTGCTGTGCACATCTGGAGCAAAACCAGACTTTCACAACCAAGCAAATCTCCGGGTTGTTGTACTTGCCACCATGGCCCTGCTGATGCTGTCAGCAGAATCGATGCCAGTTTGAAGGGATTCGCACATAGCGTCTTTACCATCCTTGATGATGTTTAGGAACACTTCCCTTTCTTCTCCCTCCGGGAGGCAGTCAGCCGCTGATGAAGCACACTCCCAAAGTGTGTGGCTGAACCTTGCGAGCGTACAAGTAGCATTGATGGATTTCAACGTCATGCTAAATGTAGAAAATACTTTTTTGGCCATATCTCTTATCATCTCTGTCCTGTGGAACAGTAGCGTAAGCCGATTTACTACCTGATGAAGTAGCTGCCTGAACAACCAGTCTCTCCGGAGTTGGGTGTTTGGATAAATATTCAGGGTCAGCAGAAGACACCCTATATTTAGCTGATAATTTTTTGTTAACCGCCGGGATTATCTCAGGTGTCTCCCAGTTTGCCAATATTCTCCTTTGTAGTGCCGCATGAAATGGCACCACAGGATCTTCCTGTGGACCTTTGACCAAGATGTCTGTGAGGTCGTCTTGCTGAAAAGCAGGTGAGGGTGTGGACCACCCCATAAACTCTATTATCCTTGCCATCAAGGTTCTATAAGGGGTTTCAGCATGTTCCCCTGGGTTTTGTCTGGCAAATTCCACTTCTGGGGAAGTGTCCAACCCACTTGCTTCCTGTAAGGATTCTTGGAGGTCTTTGAACCTACCTCAGAGGTACATTCCTCTGGTACAGGAGTTGCAGATCCCTGCAACTCAAAAGGTCTTTCCTGATCCGAATCCTCCCCTTCTTCATAAATAGATGATAAGACTAAGGAGTGATCAGGTCTTGAAAATGGTATAAATCCCATTTCCAGAGCAGAAGGGGCAAAATTCGTCATGATTGGCTGGGAAAACATCGACATCGTCGACGCGGACGTTAAAGGCTTCGAAGCCATCGCAAAAGGCGTCGAGAAAGGTGGTAGAGGCCTCGATGAACTCGAGAGAATCGGAATTCTACTCGAGGTTGTCGACGACAGTCTCGTGACCGAGGCTCTGGGTATGGCCACTGGCTGTGAGGTGGCCGTGGGTTTGTCCTTTCTCGGCGTCGATGTCGGCGTCGAAGACGGCGTCGACCCAACTGACCTGTGCGTCGAAGAACCCTTCGATAACGCCGATCTATGCATCGAAGGGATCATCGACGACGGCGTCGAAGACGCGACTTTGCCTTTACTCGAGGGTTCGTGACACTCTCGAGTGGCTTCTTTTGCCGGGTGCTGCGACCCGCAGCGTTTTGATTTTTTGGGTTTTTCACCCAGGGTATCACCCTCAGCAGTCTTCGAGGGGGTCGAGGCCGCTTTCTCGAAGACACTAAGCATCTTTTTCCTGAATTCCTCCAACTCAGCCTGAGAGCTATGTTTTGTGGGGCAGGAGACCCTTTCCGGGGAAACGGAAGAAGAAGAAGATGAGGAAGGGGATCTTCAACGTCTCTTTTTTGAATGCTTAGATCTTGAAGAGTGATGGGAACTGCTTCGAGACCTAGAATGTCTCAACTCCACCGAGGAAACTTTCGAAGAAGTTTTAACTGCCTTACCTCTCTCGAGCTTCCCCTTGCACTCCTTCAAGGCTTTCGCCGTCATGGACATGCAGTCCTCGCACTCCGAACAATGGTGCTCGATTCCCAGGCACCACAAACAGATCCTGTGAGGATCCGTCAATGACATTTTCTTTCCGCAGTCTCGACATTTTTTGAAGCCGGCCCGTGGAGTCGTCGGTTCGGGTGAGGAAGCCATCGAGTAAGAGTCGGTATTCACGAGGAATAATGAAGTATATTTGACTGAAGAACTAAGCAACGATATTCCAAGGCCCCACGAAGCACGGAAAAACAGAACTGAGCAACGGACGCTGCGCGAGTCTATTTATACGCGTGATGACGTTGGCGCCGATACAGAGGCTGTCGAGGGACATCGGCTCGAGGGACGTCGATGCGCAGCGCCCTATACTGAAAAATGTTTCTGAGGCCAGCAAGCTGGGAGATGATCTATCAAAGATAAGGAATACGTCGGAGGACATAATCCCTTCAAAATACAGGCAGTATAAGCAAAAAACAGGGCAGTCAGTGAGGAAAACAACAATCAATGAAGAGTGATGACCAAGTAGGCAAAGATACGGCAGAAAATGGGACAATAGGACAATCATTGATCAGGGCAGTCAAGGCAGAAACAGAAGGGTGTGTGGGAGCAGGGGGGAGAGAATGGGGGCACGAGGCGGTTTGCGCAACACTCGGACAGGGAATCACAAGGAGGTTGCGAGAACATGTGATTAGGGAGTTGCGTGGGACCATGCAGTTAAGGATTGCGAGGGACCACCACGGCAAGCACAAGGAGATGCACAGGGCATGCAGTCAGGCAATGCAAGGAAGATGTGAGGACATGCGATACAGGAAGTTGCTGCGAGGAACCACGCAATCAAGGAATGGGAAGGGACTAGACGGGCTAGGGCGTGAGGCAAGGCACGGAGCACGTGGTCAGAGAATCGCAAGAAGGATGCGAAGACACACATTTGGGGAGTTGTGAGGAACACACAATCAAGGTTTGTGACCGTATAGGCTAGGGCGTGAGGCAAAGTGCGGAGAATGCGGTCAGGGCATCACAAGGAGAAGCGAGGACAAGCAAACAAGGAGTTGCGAGGAACCACACAATCAGGGATTGCGAGGGACCACACGGGCTAAGGTATGAGGCAGTGCATACCTGATCTACCATAGCCACGTTGTATAGGTTGAAGGCTTTCACTTAATCTTAATAACTGGTATTGCTCTGAGCATACTTTAATTCCACCCGCTGCACTCCTGCCAAGCCACATTCAAATCAGTGTTGATAATGCCACCAAATTGAGCAGTCCAGCTCATAATGCTAAGCCACACCCCCTCTGCAAAGAATCACATGCAACTCCTGACATAGTTGAGTCTTCTTGTGCCTCATCAGTGAGGTAAAGCGTAATTTTGAGTGACACAGTAAGCAAGTAACGAAGTTAAAGCATACTCGCTTCCACTTAGGAAGACAAATGTTACCAAGTAATACATATTAGATATACGTTTGTTTTGAAATTAATCTTAACCACTGGCATTGCTCAGAGAAAACGTTCTCAGCACTATTTCACAGCCTGTCTGTCTGTGCCATTGCAGATTGGGATGAGCTATATGCAAATCAATACTGGTACAACTATCAATGGAAGGAAGATGTTCCGCCTGAACTGCTAGGGAACATCCCCTCTGCATGGAAGCACTTGTAACCCCAGAATGGTTCCCTTTTGTTGAGCTTCATCAGTGAGGTTAAGGTTATTTTTCCTAGGCCGTAGTAAACCAGAGACTCCCATCCGAGCATGTCCTCTTTCACTTAGGGAGGCAAACTATAATAATAAAATGTGACGCGTCAAATGTTTTTAATAAATATTAACCAACAGTATTGCTCTGGACAACCTTCCAACAACTATTTTTGCATCTTGAGCTGGTCCCCATTTGAAGCCACAAATCAGTATTGGCATTGCCAACAACAGGGGAAGTTAAGCCCAAAATGCTAGGCTGCATCCCTACTGCAGAGAAATACATGCAACCCAAGAAATCTTTCAGCCTTGTTGTACTTCCTCCGTAAGGAAGGTTAAGCTTGGTTTTATATTGCTCATCAAGCAAAGTGCCCACGTCTGGGCACAGCCTCTCTCTCTTTAGAAGACACACTAATGGTGTTGGTCCTTTATTGGTTAAGTACATTGCAATTTGATCACATTGTAAAGGAATGAGTCCCCCCACCCTCTCAAACTGAATGTAATGGAGATAGGCCCACCCCCCCTCAAACCAAATGATGATAACTTGTTGGGGTGATCAGTGACTCTAAATGTTGCAGAAATCAGAATTGTAGTGCCTTACAGGAAAGCGCTTTGAAGGACGATCTGTTGTGGGGTCAGAATGTCATGTGCAGTAGAAAATGTGTCAGGTAGTACATATTATGATACATTATCAAAGAATCTAGGTTTAAAACTAAGCAGACCTTAAGTTATGGGTAAAAATAGGTTGGTCAGGTATTTTGTAATTGGTCAGCCATTTTGGGTGTTGGACAAAGTAAGGCATCTAAGATGGATGCTTGAGCATAAAAAATTGTCGAGATTTTGCTAACTTATGGTGACATCAATGGATCGTTTTTTATTAATAAAAGTTCATGCAGAGGACACTGATGAAAGCTGAGCTGAATAAAACCTGTTGAGACTAGGTCTGAGTGGCAGATAGGCCAACGAATCACAAGCAAGAAGAAAGGTTGTGTATTGATCATGCATTATAGTCCAACAAATCATAGGTAGGAAGGTTGTTGTACTTCTGATCAGGCCATTACCTCACCTTCCTAGAGTGTATAAAAGGGAGGGTGAGCTCAGAGTTTTTAGGAGAGTTCCAGAGATGTATTTGATGCTGTATGGTGTGTCCTGCCTGGTGGAATAAAATAAACTGATGTCTTTGAACATGCTGCTTCAGTTTCTTGATGTGCTTCAGAGTGTCTTCCTTACCCAGAGATGCCAATGCCCAGAGATTTTGTGATGGGACCCTGATTTACACTATAGTTTTGGCTGTATTGTGTGATTCAATACATTTGGGATGGTGCACTTTCTTGGCTTTAATGGTTTCTGCCCTGTAGATGTGTAGCTGTGGTGATAGGCAAATCTGTCTGGTTGTAAATTGGGTTTCTTTCTGTTTTTCTACAATGTTCGGGTCTCATTCTTCATGTGATCTTGTGCAAAAGCCTTTGAGACATATTAGAAAACCATAACAAGTGCATTTGTGCATGGTATTAGCACTAGGGTTGTCTGCCCTAGGGCAGAAATCTCTTCTTTCAATGCATTTTTTCACCAGGCCAAGGTTTTCCTTAGTGCTAATACCATGCAAACTTGCACGTGTAATTCTGCAAAGGTTTCCTTATGTGGCAGTAATTGCGCCAGAAATGCCCCATTGAGTCCTTTGGACTCAAAATAAATGGGGACTTACACCGCCACTGCAGCTTGTGATCCGGCACTAATAGCGCCAGACCAAGTTGCAGTAACAGTAATTGCATTGGGTGGGATCCCAGAGGATTTCCTGCCAGGATACCGCCCAACTTGTAATGACCCCAAACGTACAGCTTTATTTAGAAGTTAATGTATGAAATGTGCTACATTGATCATTAGTAGCACATACTGCCTCATATGTGCAACAGATTATAAGGACATATTTGTGTTTCTTTGACAGGTTAATTCATCTAGCATTTTCCTGTAATAAAAAATAGATGTATTTAGTGTTTTTCTGATGAAAAAGAACATTTGGGATGAGGTTGTAATCTATCAAGAGAATATCTGTAAATGGGATTCCAGAATTGATGGTTAATGGAAGCAACCGTTTAAGACTGGAGGTCCTGCCCCTGGGGTTGAGTAACATGTATTATATCTACTTAGGCCAGTGATGCCAGACCAGTACTGCCAGGGCAAAGAAGCCATGGAAGCAAAGTGAATGAGCAGGCAGTCTACCAATGCAAAAAAACTGGCCCCTGACTCCAGGTCTCAAAGGGAGAGTCCCACATCACTTGACAGCTATTAGCATTCCAAGAGTTTATCCTGATTTAGGATTGAAAATGGGGTCTTAGAGCTTAAGGGTGAAACAACAGGGCATAATTATCACTACGCGTGAGGGGAGCTAGCAGGACAGTTACAAAGTGTATCAAGAAATTAGAGAAGCCACCTAGACCCAGGATCAAGAGTGTGACAGACCTGTGTGACACTGAAATAGGTGATAGCAGGGTACAGAAGGCAGGGAGGGCAGAACCTAGGAAATGTGCCTATTAGCAAAATTCTCTCAGGTGGCTTGTAAAACATTCTAGAGTCCCCATCCACGATTACAAATGGCATATTAAATAGAGAAGAGGAGGCCGGACCTGATGCACATCAACGAATGAGATGTGCTTATTTTATGAGGATTTTAGTCAAGGCTTAAGTATTAAGGGATGCCATCCGGTAAATAGCTATGCCCTGAGAAGGCAATACTATTTCTATGTACCAAGACTTTAGCAAGCAAGAATCCGAAAGGAGGAGAGGGTTCTCCAGGCAAGAAGAACACTATTGTGGAAGAAAGTTATTCAAATCTCAATAGAGATCTTCTTACAAAGAGGCACCCAGATTTCCTATACCGTTGTGTTCGCTGTGTCTATGCTTGGAAAGTAAAACCATAAAAATAGGCCCATGAGGACAATTGAGCTGATATCTGCTAGTACTGGCTACTGAGCTATCCTGTCAGCTTCACCTCACTGATGAGGCCCAACAAGGCTGAAACAAGTGTATGAGATTGTTGTTGGTACTCTTGTTCAGAGAGGAATTGCCATAGCATTTTGGTGCTGGACTGCCCATGTGGGCGGGACAAAGACTGATATGCAAATGAATATTTCCCATCTGTGAAAGGTACAGTGAGCAAAAAGCGTGTGCTGCAAACTCTCATCTCAGAACAGGTTATCATGCCATGTTCTTTCTGGAGAGGAGCACCTGCTACCTTTTTTGAAATATTTGCAAGGAACTTGGGGTTGGTCACCCTAAATTACCTGGGGGCAACCAGACGTGGACTCCCTGCTCACTGTGCTCAGAGAGGCGCAGCTTCACCTCACTGATGAGGCCCAACCAGGCTGAAACACGTGTATGGGGTTGCTGTTGGTACTCTTGTTCAGAGAGGAATTGCCATAGCATTTCGGTGCTGGACTGCCCATGTGGGCGGGACAAAGACTGATATGCAAATGGATATTTCCTGTCTGTGAAAGGTACAGTGAACAAAAAGCGTGTGCTGCAAACTCTCATCTCAGAACAGGTTATAATGCCATGTTCTTTCTGGAGAGGAGCGCCTGCTACCTTTTTTGAAATATTTGCAAGGAACTTGGGGTTGGTCACCCTAAGTTACCTGGCGGCAACCAGACGTGGGCTCCCTGCACACTGTGCTCAGAGAGGCGCTGCTTCACCTCACTGATGAGGCCCAACAAGGCTGAAACACGTGTATGGGGTTGCTGTTGGTACTCTTGTTCAGAGAGGAATTGCCATAGGATTTTGGTGCTGGACAACCCATGTGGGCAAGACAAAGACTGATATGCAAATGGATATTTCCCATCTGTGAAAGGTAGAGTGAGCAAAAAGCGTGTGCTGCAAACTCTCATTTCAGAACAGGTTATCATGCCATGTTCTTTCTGGAGAGGAGTGCCTGCTACCTTTTCTGAAATATTTGACTATATTGTTAATATGCTGAGTATGTATGCTTACCCTGCTCTTATCAATTGATGCATACATTGTTGCGATATTAGAGGAGGTCCCACCTACAAACCTGATATCACGCTGTCTCATAATTGTGGGAACAGACTGCATGGCATTTGCCCTTTTTCCACACACTGTCAGTCTTACACTGTTATTTATTATTGTGCATTGAGTCACCATTATACGAAGCAGACGGTTGGGGATGTTTGGCTACCTGCGCTTCATTTGCTAGCAGTGCACCCCTCACAGCGCATTCTTTCGTGATCCTGGTGGCATACAGATGTAGCTCTCAGCCTGTGTGCAAACATTGCTCCTTATTGGGCTGAGCGGAAAACACTGGCCACAAGCCTGGACTGTATTCGCAGGTGGAAGGAGCAGTGCTGGCTCATGGCTGAGGGGCACACTGTGTGAAGCTTGCTCTTTCAAACTGTGGCCCAGGTGCTCACTCAAGTGTTCTTCTGAAGTGTGGCAGCACTCACCAGAGACATCTGCTCGATATGTGAGAACCCCCAGCTTAGCTCAACAGTCAGTCATAATGAGGGGACTATGCTCTGACGCTCTTGCAATGACTGTCCCGGTGCAACTTGGGAGGGGATAGCTGGACAGAAGCATCTTGCATCTTTTCTATTTTTATGGCGGCGTCCATCATTCCGAGGGAAGATGTGCTCACTCAAACACATCTCCCATCCATCTGAATGAAACAATAAATAAAACTATCCGCACCCAGGAATTCCCAGGGTGCGAATAGCTTTCACACCCCAGCTGGGGGCGGACATGGCGTTTAACATCCCGCAGCCTGAGCTGAGGCCATTGTTTCGCTTAGGCCTACAAAGCTCGGGTTGGTAGGCCGTTAAACGCCATGTCAGCCCCCCAGCCAGGGGGTGAAAGCTACATTAAGCACCTGGTGTCAGACATAGGTCTTGTACACATTCTACTTGACAGTGTACAGCTCTCACTACAGAATCAAACTCATCTTGATATCTAAAAATCGGGAAAGTAGCGTGAGCAGAGATTGGCAATATTGACTACTCTGATCATGCACTGGTATTCTGATTATTCAAACCCGATCAGAAAGTACTCTAAGACACATGGGCACCTAAAAACACACCAGCTGAAAAGTGACAAAGTCGGAGACAATACCCAAGGAGGCTGAATGTCTGTCAACTAAAAATAGGTACAGTACCAAACTGCAGCACAGTATGACTCTGCCTGTAGGCATTTCTGTGCAGGAAATGTCTGGTACTTTCCTGTGCTCTAAAGAAAGACAATTTCAGAAACTGTGATCCTAAATTAATAATTAGGTTGTATATTTGCTGTGGAGAGTGCAGACCTCGAACACAAAATAAAACAAAACTTGAGATTCTGGGAACAAGATCCTGAATGTTATGATGTGTTTGCAGATTTCCACCTCAAACAAACCTATTGCGACAATGGTAGGAAGTGTTGCAAACCTCTGGCCTACAGTCAGAAAAACTTAAGCCTTAAGAAAAAGAGCAGATGTCTCTGTTGTTATGAGAACCCTAGATCTATATGGAGAATTAAAATACTTTCCTGTTGAACTTCAGTCTAGGACAATCTTCAAGAAGTGATTTGGGACTATTTGAAATGCCTACATATCCTTTCCCTACTACAATAAGAGGATATAGTCTTGGAAGGCAACTTTACACTACAATAAAAGGAATGAGCATTTGGAGACCTCCATTAGACAGGATATCTGGGCCAGGTGGATTTTCCAGCCAATATTATAGACATTCTGTCATGCACAACAAATCAGTTGCACAACCAGCACAACCACACACCAAGTTGTTCGACACCCCGACACACACTGCTAGACTCCCCGTGTCACAGTCCGCCTCCCAAATCATCACTTCACCTATGGTGCGAGGGAGTCGTCATCACTGGCGGTTTCGCCAGCCCGGTTTGTTGCCTCGTTTTCATTGGCAACTCCCGTGGAGGCTGCGTTCGGGCTTGAGCACCCGATCACAGTTACTTCCTGGGTTCGCAACGGTTTCCCGATCACGTGGTCAAGTTTCCGCTCACGTGACTGGGAGCCGACGCACGTAAAAGCCGGGACGTTCGAGTGGCTCACCGCTTCACAGCTGTTTCACAACTCTGTTTGGCGCTTTCAGGATTTTTGTTGCTTGCTTCATCGGATTTTGGACTCAGGCTTACGAACCACGGATTTGCTCTCTCTTGCTCCACGGATACTGTCGCTCGGAACTTTGTACGAATTTTGCTATGCTCAACGGATTGATTTTGGATTATCCTTTTCTGGCTTTTTGATCTTCCGACCATAGACTACGTGACCATTCCAAGTTCCCTTCAGCTACAGAAGGGCTACAGGCACCAGCGGATACCTACCATCTACAACACGGCTGTCCGGATCTTTGACGCTCCCTCGCATCTGACTCTAGGCACTCTAGATCCATCCCGCTAGATTTAGGTAAGAAAGTTATTGCACACTCTTTCATATCAAAGTACTGTGTTTGCCTGTTCTAACCCTAACTTCCTTTTAACAGCCTCTGGGATCCTCGGCGTCATCAGATCCGGTGAATCATCAAACCACCTGTGGCCTCAAAGCTCGCACAGGGAGTTCCTTTACTCTTTTCCTGTGGGTGATTTGTGGACACAGGCCCCTTTATTCTTCACTACGCTGCAAGTCACGACAGACTGTGAAGCCGTTGCGTTGTGATGAGTATGGAGCCCGCAGCTGAGGATCCCGTGGCTGCCTTGGTACAGGCACTCACATTGCTAAGGGCGGATATGGGTGCAGCTACTGCTGCGATACACCAGAGGCTAGATTTGATCCAAAGTACACAACACCCTCTGCCTGCAGATGCTGAGTTCGGAGAGGCCGCTGCCGCGGCTCAAACCCCACCTGTTCAGCCTATTGTTCCTCAGCCCCCTATTGTCCCTACAACATCTCAGTTGCCAGTACTCATGCCCACGTCATTTCCCTTGGCCGCCCCTGAAAGGTTCCACGGTGATCCTAGAAAGTTTCGTACATTTATAAACCAATGCAAACTACACTTCCTTTGCAGACTTCAGGCTTTCCCCGATGCCACCACAAAAGCGGCATTCACTTTGTCTCATTTGGCCGGCACTGCAGCAGCATGGGCTAACCCTCTGTTGGAAAGTAATAATCCTGTTCTATACGACTTTGAACTGCTGATCACAGAAATGTCTCATGTATTTGATACACGCCACAAAGCACAGTCCCGAGACCTCGAGTTGTTAGATCTGACTCAAGGAAAGGGATCCCTCATAGAATACATTGCTCGTTTCAATCAACTAACTGCTGAAACGTCATGGCCTGAACAAAAAAAGACAGTTGTCTTCTATAGAGGGCTCAACAACACCATGAAAGACGCTATGGCTGTCATCCCTTCCCTGCCTACGATTCATACCGATTTAGTGGATCTCGCGTTGCAAATCGACGCAAGGCGTTCCGAACGTCGTTTTGAAACAGGAGTTCCCAATACCAATTGGCCTTCCTCTTCCTCTGACACAGGCGTTGAGCCCATGCAGATAGGTGGTATTCGCAGCCCTATCACACAAGTAGAGAGAGACCGCAGAAGAACTGATTATGCTTGTTTCTATTGCGGCCTGAATGGCCATTTTGTAAAGTCATGTCCTAGACGCCCTAAGCTCAAGAATCCGGTTTTTCAGAATGCTCGACCCTAGATCCGGGGGCTGGCTCGAGCAATACTTCCCTTTCCCCGGACAGGTAGCCCAATTTTGGTAGGATCAGACCAGTGTTAGTGCAAGCCACGATAAAACCAACACCCGATATTGTTCATGCTGTCTCAATCTATTTAGACTCAGGCGCCACGGGCAGCTATATTGACATTAAACTGGATGGATCCTTAAATTTACCTCTGATTACCAAGGAGCGTCCAGAGCCGGTACAGGCGGTGGATGGCACAGCACTGATTTCAGGCCCAATCAAGCAACAGACTGCCCCAGTCACTCTAACTATTCAGAACACGCATCAGGAAGTTAATTCATTCGACCTGATTACTATGCCGCAGGTTGGGATTATATTGGGTCTCCCATGGTTGCATCTACACAACCCTTTGATTGACTGGAAGTCTGGGCAAGTTCATTTCGAATCTGAAACATGTCAGAACTTTTGTCTCATTTCGCCTGATGACACGGTATCACCCCCACGAGCCCTAGGGGCCATAGCACAACTCACACTACACGAAGACGCTACTATGGCCATAGAGCCTCATGTGGTGGGGCGTGTTGCCACTGGTTTTCCTACAGAATACGAGGATTTCCATGAAGTCTTTGATAAGGGTTCCTCAGAGGTACTCCCACCACATTGTCCCTATGACTGCCCCATGGACTTGCTTCCTGATTCTGTGATTCCCTCAGGTCGTATCTATTCCTTGTCTCCCTCGGAAGAACAAGCTTTAAAGGAATACATACAGGTAGCCTTGAAAGTCGGTCATATACGACCCTCCACCTCACCGGCGGCTAGCCCTATTTTTTTTGTCCCAAAGAAAGAGGGCGATCTACGTCCTTGTGTGGACTACAGTCGACTAAATTCTATTACCATCAAGAATCGATATCCGATTCCTTTGATTACCCCATTATTGGACAGGTTAAGCCATGCCTCCATCTTCACAAAACTTGACCTCTGCGGGGCCTATAATCTGGTCAGAATCCGTTCCGGAGACGAGTGGAAAACGGCCTTCTGCACTCGCTACGGATTGTTTGAATATGTGGTCATGCCCTTCGGGCTTTGTAACGCCCCTGCTACCTTCCAACGTTTCATGAATGAGATCTTTCACGATTTATTGGATGTGTGTGTAGCAGTATACTTGGATGACATCTTGATATACTCACAGAACATAAAGGACCACATATCACATGTCCGCGAGGTACTGTCCCGTCTCCGCAAACACTCACTCTATGCCAAACCTGAGAAGTGTCAGTTCCACACCGAAAGTGTGGAATTTCTGGGTTTCCATATCACCGCTGGGGGTCTGGCAATGAATCAGTCCAAGGTCCGTGCTGTCTTGGATTGGCCTAAGCCCTGTAATATTAAGGCCCTGCAGTCTTTCCTTGGGTTCTCAAATTTCTACAGGCGCTTCATCCTGGATTTCACATCCCTTGTAGCCCCTCTCACTGCCCTGACCAGTCCCAAGTCCCCTTTTGTATGGTTACAGGAACACCAAGCCGCTTTTGACGCCCTGAAATTAGCATTCACCACAGCTCCCGTCCTGAAGCACCCGGACCCAGAACTCCCGTTCATTGTGGAGGCTAATAATTTCTCCTTTACCCTTGGTGCAGTTTTGTCCCAACGCTGTCCTTCCTCGGGGCAATTACACCCGATTGCGTTTCATTCTCGAAAGTTCTCTGCTACAGAGTTGCACTACACCGTCACGGAGAAGGAGCTGTTGGCCATCAAGGATGCCTTCCAGGTTTGGCGGCATCATCTGTTGGGGGCAAGGCACGCTGTCACTGTGTTCACCGACCATCGTAATCTTCAGGATTTGGCCTCACTAAAGTGTATTAACAGTCGGCAGGTGCGGTGGCACTTGTTCTTTGCGGCCTTTGACTTTCAGATCAAACATAGGTCCGGTTTGTCCCATGGGAAGGCAGACGCGTTGTCCCGCTCTCCGGGTGGGGTATCCTTGCCTGTTTTCCCAGAAAATCTGTTAGACCAGCATGTCATTTGTATTTGCACCCCTCCTCTGCCTTTGTTGGATTCCATTCGCAAATGGGTTTCACTACATCCTGATCAGGTTTCTGAGTGGGATCCGGTGTTTCATGACGGGCTACCGTATATCCAAAACAGATTGTGGTTACCAACGACCGACGCTCGTAATCTTGCTTTGGAGTGGTCCCACGATAGCGCCATCAATGGCCATCCCGGACAAAGACGCACATTGGACCTCCTCAGACGTTGGTGTTGGTGGCCCTCCATGAAACACGACGTAGAAGGATATGTTAACACCTGTGAAATATGCGCCCAGTGTAAACATCGCAGAGGGCGCCCGCTGGGGCTTTTGCTTCCTTTACCCATACCCCCCAGGCCCTGGCACACGGTATTCATGGATTTTGTAACAGATCTACCCCGAACCAAAGGATTCGATACCATTTGGGTAGTAGACGACTCCTTTTCCAAAATGACTCGTTTCATTCCCTGTTCCGGAATCCCTTCAACCCCGGCCTTGGCCGATCTTTTCTTCAAATCAGTCTTATGTCTCTTTGAGTTACCCACAGTTATCATCTCAGATAGGGGTCCCCAGTTCACTTCTCGTTTCTGGCGAGCACTCACGGTCCTTCTAGGCATCGATTCCCGTTTCTCTTCCGCATATCACCCAGAAACGGACGGTCAGACTGAGAGGGTGAACCAAGCCATGGAGCAGTACTTGCGTTGTCTAGTGTTGCAACACCAGCAGTCCTGGCTGAGTTTGCTACACCTCGCTGAGTTTTCCTACAGTAATGCAACACACTCCTCCACTGGCTCTTCTCCCTTTTATGTTTTGTATGGTCAACACCCTCGCACTTTGCCTATCCCAGACCTTGCACCTTCTGATAACCCTGCTGCTGCTGCCTGTGCCCGCGACTTATCAGTCGTTCATGCTCGAACCCTTACTCACCTTCGGGAGGCTCAGGAGTCTACGAAGGCTGCAGCGGATCGGAAGAGGACAGTGGCACCTTCCTATGTTGTGGGGGACAGGGTTTGGCTCTCTTCTCGCCATCTCAAGCTTCCTGGTTTTCGCAAATTACTCCCTCGCTTTGTGGGTCCATATAAGATTTCCACTGTAATAAACCCTGTGGCATATCGCCTCTCGGTCCCTGCCTCCTGGCGCATACACCCTGTTTTTCACACCTCTTTGCTGAAACCTTGCCCGGCTCCTACCCGTCTCCGGTCTATGCCTGGTCCTGTTTCAGTGGGGAACTCGATGGAATACGAGGTTTCAGGTATATTAGGTTCCCGTATGGTTCGGGGAGGTCTCCAGTACCTTGTGGATTGGGAAGGTTTTGGCCCCGAGGAGCGTTGTTGGGTCCGTGCGAGGGATGTCCATGCCCCTAGGCTTGTTTCACGTTTTCACCGGGATCATCCTTCTTGCCCACGTGGTCGTGGGCCATTGAGGGGGGGCTCTGTCATGCACAACAAATCAGTTGCACAACCAGCACAACCACACACCATGTTGTTTGACACCCCGACACACACTGCTAGACTCCCCGGGTCACAGTCCGCCTCCCAAATCATCACTTCACCTATGGTGCGAGGGAGTCATCATCACCGGCGGTTTCGCCAGCCCGGTTTGTTGCCTCGTTTTCATTGGCAACTCCCGTGGAGGCTGCGTTCGGGCTTGAGCACCCGATCACAGTTACTTCCTGGGTTCGCGAGGGTTTCCCGATCACGTGGTCAAGTTTCCGCTCACGTGACTGGGAGCCGACGCACGTAAAAGCCGGGAAGTTCGAGTGGCTCACCGCTTCACAGCTGTTTCACAACTCTGTTTGGCGCTTTCAGGATTTTCGTTGCTTGCTTCGGATTTTGGACTCAGGCTTACGAACCACGGATTTGCTCTCTCTTGCTCCACGGATACTGTCGCTCGGAACTTTGTACGAATTTTGCTATGCTCAACGGATTGATTTTGGATTATCCTTTTCTGGCTTTTTGATCTTCTGACCTTAGACTACATGACCATTCCAAGTTCCCTTCAGCTACATTAGGGCTACAGGCACCAGCCGATACCTACCATCTACAACACGGCTGTCCGGATCTTTAACGCTCCCTCGCATCTGACTCTAGGCACTCTAGCTCCATCCCGCTAGACTTAGGTAAGAAAGTTATTGCACACTCTTTCATATCAAAGTACTGTGTTTGCCTGTGCTAACCCTAACTTCCTTTTAACAGCCTCTGGGATCCTCGGCGTCATCAGATCCGGTGAATCATCAAACCACCTGTGGCCTCAAAGCTCGCACAGGGAGTTCCTTTACTCTTTTCCTGTGGGTAATTTGTGGACAGAGGCCCCTTTATTCTTCGCTACGCTGCAAGTCACGACACATTCTCCATGTAGTTTACTGCTGTCCTGAGTAAAGTGTTTAATGACTGCATAGACAAGCAAACCTTCCCTGATGACATAGAAAGGGTAATCTACATCCTTCAAAAACTAGGGAAGGACCCCTTACAAAGTTATTTCCCTTCTTATCATTGATTTTAAAATCCTGAACAATGGGTGAATTATCATTCCAATTGGGTAAGCCTTCTACTCTCATATGACTAAGGGCAGATCTAGTTACAACAACCTGAAGAAACTGATGATATCCTTGATCTTGCCAAGAAGAGGACTCCTTGAACCAGACACCAAGAAGACATTTGACAAATCCTGAGAGGTTATTTGTGTTTGAAACTCTCCAATATCAAATCATAAGGCAAAGAAGATACGTTTAGGCAAGGTACAGAAGGACTTTGTGTAGTTAGTCATGCCATAGTGTGAAAGGCAGTCTCTCTGAGACGTTCCCAAATGAACATGCGATGAAATAAGGCTGCAATACAGCGTGGCACAACTCAAATTTCAAGTGTTGGAAGTGATTGAGAAACGTGATCACAACCAAGGCATGAAGAAGAGAGGGCAACGAGAGGCATACTGAATTGACCGTTTGGACACACTTGTACCAAATGGCATGAATGAGGAGTGGGACCATAACGGCTTTCTGTAAAAATGAGCCTGCTACGGACGATAACCATGATGTGATTATAATGTTTTGTCTGTTAGTGCAGTCACAATGATAGTCACACACTCTGATACAGATGCTATAACCGGATGAATTGTATGTTAAAACATTACAACTGCCAGATATCCTGCACGAGGATACAATGATAGTGGCCGGAAGCATTATCAACACTAAGGATAGTCCAACCCAGGAGATGTAAGTACACTATCAATAGTGATTAGCTATTTGAGCCACAGCACCACGTAGATAGGTTCTATATAAAATCTAAGCCAGTTTAAACACAACCACTGGTCTTCGATTATTGAAAAACATAGAGCATTCCACTTATTAATGCAGTGCAATTATAATCACCGGTGAGGATCGTACCAAACAGAATTTTGAATGAATTGAATTTTTTACTATTTCGAATTTCTTACTATATATAATTTATTTTTCGCAAGAAGATCTACACTACTAGGATTCACATGTGACAATTCTTTTAGGCACAATGATGTCAGGTAAAGTAATAATAACCACTGCACTGTATTAAACACATGACATTGGATCAGAATATACCCAGTGATATTTTACATTTTAAAAGATACACGAACCACTGACTTAAGATGGCCTCACATGACCCATTTGGACGGTCGTCTTTGGCAGTCCGCATCACGATCACCATAACATGGTCAGTCATAATCGAGTAGGCACGACAGTCATGTTCGACTGCTGGGGTGCGCGTTCTACACTCTGACATATACGGGAGGTAAACTTTACTCACAGCGTTGCTGACTATAACAAAAATATGTTTTGAATTAATATATTCTACTGACACGTATGCCCCTCTTCAGATGAGAGCGCACGATCGCAGCAAACATTACATGCACCGATTATTTAATAGCTTTCCAGTTTGAGATTATCACGTAGAAGCATTAAGCCACTCACTCACTCACGGTGCCAATTACAGTGTATGCTTACATAAATATAATACACACCTCGTATGAGAGCACAGCGAGGGGTTATGCTCACAGTATAACACAGCATGTCAATAGCAGCATAACCTATAATTACCAATGAGAGCACGGCAATGAGATAAAATGAGATAAAATTGAAACACCTGGATGCACAGCTAAATAGATACATGAATTCTAAGCCAGAAGCATGTGCACAAAATGGGTTTTTTGACTGCCTAGTTTGTTTTGACTGCCTAGTTTGAACGAAGCAACTAACAATTAATTTCATATTTATATTTTTCTCATACATGTTTAATGTAAATGGGCCTCATTACGACTCAGGCGGTAAGGGTTTAACAGCGCCGACCCTTACCGCCTGAGTACGAGGTCCCTTAGCGCCATGGCGGACTTAACACCTGCTTTTAGCAGGTGTTAAAATCCATGGCGCTAAGGGACCATGGAGTTAATTACGCCACCGTAATTTACGGTGGCGTAATTAACGCCTTCCCCACTCCCATTATGCCCTATGGGGCAAAAATGGGAATGGGGAAGGGTAAATGGGGATTGGGGATTTATCGCCCCGCCAAGGTCGGAATGGGGCGGTAAGTCCGCCAACCACCATGGCGTAAACGTAGTTTACGCCATGGTGGTAAAGTCACGGCCCAGGCGGTAACTTACCGCCTGGGTCGTAATGAGGCCCAATGTATGTCTTGTGGGCGCCCTACTGATGGCTATGAATTATATAAATATGCTGTGAACATGTACGTGACTACGCGAATGCTATGAACTTTTTGAATTTACCTACATCTCTAAAATGTCGCACTTTTCAATGGGATTTACTGTATATATTTCGATTATTTTGCGTATACCATCGACTAATGTGTGGACAAATTATGGATAATCTGTATCAGGCAAGAGAAAAAGGCCCTGACAAAGGACCTTGTATCCGAAATGCATAGGCCAATATTCACATTTGCTACTATGTTCATTCATTATCTTTCTAAATAAAACCTTTATTCTTTTCAACTTGAACAACAATGTATCCAGAGGACAAAAACAGTCGTTACAATTCTTCAATATATTGACAACTAAGAAAATAAACCCATGGTGGGTAATAGGGTGTGTGGCCCACACCGAAGGCCAATTAGCCTTGGTCTCTTTCCTTTGCATTACCTACGGTGCCTGACACAGTGGCACTTTTTAGTGGGCTGCCCCCCACGCATATTCTAGAAATAAAATCCATAATTTTGAAGAAAACCTTTACATATCGGATATGAAAAAGTGGTGCCCACTCAAAACCTCGACAATGAAACCATTTCTCCCCTCCTGTAATGAACTGCCAGCTATCATCAAATCCGATTCCCCAATAGACTGCCTTTACCGAACGGCAGCCTGTCGGGGAACACCACTATGCAGATAGTGTGCATGCAGTGGCAGATGAGGAAGCGGCATCTGGAGTGTTAAGGACGGGGATTGGTTAGGGAGGATGTGTGTGCGTATGTATTTATGGATTTGTGTGGGTGTGTGTTTGTGTGCACAAAGTTTTTGCTAGATATGGGAATGGGAGGGCGGGACACGGGTTTGTGGTTGGCAGGTGTCCCTCACTGAATCCAGGACAAGACTTTTGGGAGAGGAGAGTTGGGGAGGGAACGGGATTTGCATGGTTGTTCTCCACACTGCGAGAGGCCTGGGAGGAGGCACACAAGCGAATGATGGTTCCCTGCAGTGGCAAAACCAGGCCGGGGGAATTGAGCATCGGTTAAAACTGCCTACACGGAATCGTCAATGAACCTCCTGTACAACCTAGTCATTGAAACACAAGCTCTCTCCCTATGACTAATCCACATTTTCAAAACAATCATGTTTGCAGAACACATGCTGCTCCTACTTAGGGATGCCTTGTAGGCAATGCAAAACATATTAGAAGTAATACAACACTTTGGTGAGGTGAGTGGTTACACAATTAATTAGGATAAACCTAGACTAATGACATTAGACAATTACTCAGGCTGACCTACACACTTGAGACCTTGAATGTGCTGATTCCTATGTTTCTTTCTTGAGGACATAAATGCCCTGGGACCTCTCAAAATTCCTCGATCTGAGGATAGAAAAACTGTTGGGAGGGATCCAAGCTGAAGCAGACCATTGGTGGGATATTCGTTTAGGATGCAGAGTAAGATAGTCAAAATGGTCTTGTTCCCAAAAGCTCTATACACACTATACAACATTCCACCGGTAATTCCATGCAGAGTGTTTTTGGGACGGGAGAACATTTTTGGGCGGGCACTCAAAAATTTACTCTGATCTCCCAGGGTTGGTTTGGTTGGTTTGGCATATCATTTCTGAAAGAATTCATGAAAGCTTCCAGTTGACACAAGAGACTATGATATTACAATCATAGGTAGCTGAGTCTGCTAACTGGGGTTCCACTGAGAGGGCTGTTCATAGAACAATACCAATAAAGGTTGTAGTGGATTCAACTAACACCACCCCTCCCAAAGCTTGTCTGGGTAGCATAAGGATGTTATGTTAAGCTGTCTTGTATTGTACTCCATTACCATTGGCATGATCTCCAGGCGCTATTGTGGTTATGCAAGAAAGTGGGTTGGGCAGATTAGTAAGGGACGAGGGAGTAGGATAGAGTTGTGCTTTTCTGTTGGTGCTTGTAGAACCAGGAGGAACTGGAGTCTTGTGCGAGTCTGCTTTCTAGTTGTGTTTGGATTGTGTGCACTGGGATTATTGTGTCCGGAGGGGCAGCATCCAGTGGTTTGGATGTTTTTTTGTGGTTGTTGGTTTCATGGTGTATGCGTGGATAGTGTGTTATAATGCAATTAGGCTGACCCGTAAGATTGTGGGGTATGCTGGAGCGGGGAGGGTTAGTATTTGGTGTGCTGATTCAGTTTTATTGTTGGTTCCGAAGTTTGTGCTGTCATTGGGTTGTCTTGGGTCCCACTTGGTATCGCTGGCAGTGCCCATTTTATGTTAATCATTGTGAGTTGAATAGCCAGGTTTTTTGTCATGGATGACAAAGAGAGCAATATACATTCTTGGGCCACAACATTTTTCTGTCATTTTATTATTGGAAAACAATCCCTGGTTTAAACTGTGCCTCCTGATTGATGACACATTTCTTTTGAGAGCATCTGGGCACATCGCATATCTCCCAACTCCACCAGGGAGGGGAGGTGTGGTGCTTCGGAGCCATGCATCTCAAAATAATTTGATAAAGAGTAATTTCTGGATTCATCTCTATCTTCAATTTGCCATTACAACCTGGCAAGACACTATAAGAGGAGAGGCAAATACTGCCGGGAATTGGTTAGCGAATGTACTAAATGGCCTCCTCTTAATGTAGAAACCAGTGAAGCACCAAAAGCAGACCCTCCATTCTCTCTCAATGAGAATATTCAACATTTACAGGTATGACTGGATCCAGCAAAAGGCAGGCTTCAGACATCAATAGCCCATGTGAAGATGCATAGGCTCAGGTTAGTAAATTTCTCAACTTGTTGGAATTGCGCATCAGCAATGGGCGGCAACACGCACACACTTATCGACTGTAGCCAAGTGAGAGAACGGTGGCATGATGTGCTTGAGTGGATCAACTTTGCAGCAATGGAAATATTGATTCATTTTTTAAAGTCCCATGGAATTTGTTTCACTGTGCACTATCTGATGAATTATTCCATCTCTGCATACAATTTTCAGTTAGTCCAATAAAAGCGATGCAAACCTACATGTTGTGTGATTGTTAAAAGCAATAAAGATTATTAAGAAAATAAAGAGTACCTCCAAAGGTACACCATTACGGGATAATGTGTTGGGTGGTTGTATTATGTCATAGTATTTCACCCCATTGTGCCCTGTGGCTGCCCGGCGGGTAGGAGCAACAAGTGAAATAGCATTTCATGTCAGAATTCCACTCATAATATTAAAAAAACATTGGCTAGGACAAGCAGAACGTAGTGCCTTGAAGCGAAATAGCAAGTGTAGTGTTACTTGCTTAAAGGGAAGTATAAACATGCATTTGTACCCCCATGCTGCACACGTTTAAATTAATCCAATATAGCAGAAGCCATCTGGGCTAAATATAGAAGATCCATATATATAAAAAGCTTTTCCTATCCCCTAGAAAAAGAAAATTACGTACCGGATGTGAATATGGATCTATTTGAAATCACGGTAGGGGACATAGAAGAAGTTATTAATACATTAAAGTCTTTTAGAGCACCTGGCCCAGATGGGCTGGCAAATATAGTAATTAAAAGTGACCCTAAGAACTGGGCACTGATTACTTATAGGATCTTTAGAACTATTTGAATTAGTGGTGTAGGGAAGGCATGGTATCACAAGTATGACACTGACACAATAGATACCATTTGTAAAACATTTATTGAAAATGTTGGGGTCATAGAAACTCCTATTTGGGTCTATAACTTAAATGCGAGTAGTCTTGACCATCATCCGATAAAGAAAACAGTTCTAGTGGAGTCTGTCAAATCCAAATGGCCAATGCTAACAAAACCTAATGCCTGCCCTATCTCTTGTACAAAAAGTCTAAAAAGGTAGAAATGTATGCAAAGGTCAAATCAGTGTTCAAAGAATAAAGGTAGTTGAACCAGCTCTCCTCCTCATGTTAAACCTCATGGAGTAAGGCTGTCCTTGTAGGCAGGATGACACACTCTGGCTCGGTATTTAACACTCTATGCAGTTCCAAATTGTGGATTGATGGCTGCCTGGCCTTCCACATTAAAGACTCTTCCTTGAATTTTACAAAATGTATTCCAACGTAATGTTCACAAAGGTCCCCCTCTGCTGGGCTCAGACCTTACAGCACACAGTTCACGTAGGTGCCCTTCTGCCAGGCTCAGACCTCTCACTTCACAGTTCAAAGTAAAATTGCCAGGGGGCTCCCTTCCCCAAGCTTATTGTTCTTCGGGTCTCCCTCTTTCGGGCTTGGATCCCTTTCGGATGTCGAAGACTTTTGAATGGGCATGGCTCTCTTTACAGACCACCGCAAGACCACTTCGACTCAAAGATCACTTCTGCCGTTTGTTAAATTTTGGCTTCAAACAATGTACCTTTCATGGAGACTTTCAAATGGGCTACTTCCTTTCGACCGGAACACTCTGTTACTTAGTATCGCTGATCTCACAGCAGCCTTTTACTTCAAGGTTTATTCACAGGTATGCCTTTTATCACATCTCAACCACACGTGTTCACCCTTCACTTGTGATATATTGTTACTACTTCATTCGCTTTAACATACACCAGTCCCTCAGGCGACTTGCCAACTCACTGGCTGTGTGCGCTTCTTCTTGCTTTGCTATTTTCAATTTACGTGTCAAGGTTATTACCACAGGCTACGCCTCACCTCCCCAACTCTGCTATTCACACGGGAGGGTCGCTGGCCTCCTTGAAACACAATGCAATCTTCACTTGTGGGCTCTGACCTTTTCCACACGTCTTTCATGGTCTGTCGGAGGCAACAACCTTCAGTAGGGAACCCTTGGGGTTTTCGGCCCGCTGCTCTTGTCCCTTAGTCCACTGCTCTGCTCCAGTAGGTGTGCCTTCATCCTGGATGTTTTGCTCGTACTCGTATTCCACCTTGCTCAAAGTGTGTCTTCAAGTGTTGCCTTTTATTTGTGTGAGGAGACCTAACTGGTATCAGGTGTATGCATTTAGTGTAAAGTACCTGACTTTTCCTGACCCGATTAACGGGACATGTCCAGTACGATGTGGGAGAGTTAGTCTGGTTACTCTCAGCCACCCTCTTCCTCGGCCCAGTGTTTGTGTAAGAAGGGTGGGGAGTTGGGACCTCGGAAAATCCTACAAAATAGGATGGGGTGGATGAACAAAAACAAGGGGAATACCGCATCGCAGTATCGGCCATCTCACCCCCGCTGCCCAAAGACCCCTCACCCAGTTGATCCTCCCGCACTGATCCACCCCAGGAACTGGATCCAAAAGTAATGGCTGTGTCCTGGTCACCTGGATGACAAGTCCCTGAGGACTAGTGGGTGAGACACCCTTTGGTTTCTCACACTTGAAAGATCCTATTAGTTGGACTAGGTCTTTTCTTATTCCTAACTTTAAAAAAGGGTAGTAGGGAGGAACCTGGAAATTATTGGCTTCTGGCAACAAATGATACAATTGCTAAGATCTTTTGCTACTTTCTCTTAGAGAAGGTAAACTCTTTGATTCAAGAGGAGAACATTCTTGGTTTGCAGCAAACAGGATTCAGGAAGGGCTTTGGAACATTGGTTTATTTTTGGACCCTTACCTTCCTGATCTGAAATTCTCTCCTCTCTAAGGATACACCACTGTACATCTTTTTACATCAATCTAAATCAATTACATAAATTACAGCAGTGCCTTTGACACCGTAAATAGAGAGATAGTATGATCCAAATTGGTGAGTTGGGGATTGCACCCCATGATAATTTATTTAATCAAAGCTCTATGTACTAACACTACTATCCAAATAAGGACAAATCAAGAAGGTACATTGAACCCAGAGATGAATAGTAATCACAGATTAAAACAGGGCTATAGCATGGCCTCAGTCCTGTTTAATGTATATCTGGCCGATATGGGAAAGGTGCTTGGAAAATGTAATTATTTCCCACCCTGTGTAAGCGCCAAGCCTTTGGTGTGGCTTGCAAATGCAAATGATATTGTTCTGCTGGACTGCACCAGGGTTGGGCTCCAGTACACTCTTATGGCATTAAGCCAACATGCAGAGCATAATGGACTAGTCAATAACCATGCAAAAACTAAAATGATGATGATTAATATGGACATTGAATAGGGATCTCATTGAATTGGTTATGAAATATACTTATCTAGGTACAGATATATTGGCTGCAACTGTAATGGGAAAGATTCAAAAGAAATATTCAGCCCTAAAAATGTTTATCTCCCAACGGGTGGATTTTCTATAGAGGGACTAGTCCAGTATTGTTCCCAGTGCATTGTATGGTCTCGAAAATGTTTACCAATAAAGTAATGGTAAAGTATGATTGTCGAAATTAGAAGTAAAACATTGGTGACCTACATGGGGCCTTTCCCAGACCACACTGATTAAGGCAATGCAGTGTGAACTGGGGCTGGCATCGATGATGGTTCAAAGAAAAATTGCAGTGGGTATTTTAATGCTGACCATTTTGTCCACTCAGGAGAAGGAGCAGTCTTTATATTTGACTTTTAGTAAACTGTTGATAAAAGAAACAGCACTAGGAGCAATACGCTTATGGATAAAGGAAGTTAGAACGTTCTTTGATGATAATAATTTTAAATTAAATTACCCCAGAAATGTAGGGGTTGATATCCATGAGCTAAAAGATAAAGCCCTGGTATGGGGCCGGGACAATAATATGTCACAACTGGGCCAAAATATCACTAGGAACAACTATGTCAGACACAGCTTTAGGACTAATGCACCATGTATTCATTTAATTAAAACAAACGACATTAATACCGAAGATTCATATTAGAGCTTCGCCTCAAACACTTGCCAACTATGACCCGATTGGGGGCATGGACACAAACTCTTCTATTACAAAGAATATGTAGAATTTGCAAGAGGGAAGTGGAAACCTCACGTCATTTATTAACAGGATGGCAGACACTGACAGAGGCATATAGAACAAGATAAGTGGACTGTTTGAACATTGACAACTTGCAGCTTGATCAGACATGGGCTTATATACTCCGGTGTAAATAGGGCCCAAATTTCAGAGTACATTTGTTGTGGCTACATTTGATGTGAATCATACAAAATGGTGAAATATCAGACATGATTTCAGAAGATTGGTAATCCATGAAATTACATTTTTGTGATATGAAATTATTAGCATTTTAAATAAGGAATGATTTAATAATTGTTATAGTATGAATGATTGTTTTTTAAGGAATTGGGCAAATGTTTGTAATTTGCAACTCGTAGTTATTGTGAACTGTCTTTAATGTGACTATTATTTCTGTATTATATGTTTTATTCTTAACAATATTTATAAATTAATTTAAAAAAGTATGCACATGAAATACTTAGATTGGCATCAGTAGTGCTTGAAATAGCAAAAGGTATACTCAAAGAGATTTAATTTATGTATGCATTTATTTATTTATTGTGCATTTGTAAGCTGCTTATACATCAAGTAAATTGTGTTCCAAAGCGCCTGTAGGGCAACAGGGAGAACATGGGAATTAAAGCAAATACTACAATGAAAGATAGAGGCGGACCTACTAGGTCTTGTGAGCATTCAGAAAATGCAAGTGCAGAGTGAGAGAAGGGGTGAGGGAGTGGGGGGTAAGTTCTAGGTGTACCAGAGAGGGAAGTGCTAGGGAGTTAGCAGCTGTTCAGTGACTAGGTGAGAGTGGTCAGCTGGCAATAAATAAGTGCAGGCCTGTGGTGGCATAGGACTGTGGGTGCCATGGCAAGTGCTGGGAGCGGGCAGAGGCTGAAGGTGATTGCATGTGGGAGTCCAGGACCCAGGAGAACATATAAGGGCCCTAGTCACCAATCTCAGCAACTGTGGGGTTTAGCATAGGAGGGAAGAAGGGAAGGAGGAGGTGAAAAGGAAGGTCTTGAGGAGCTTCCGGAATTTGAGGAGATCCTGCTTAAGACAAAGAGGAAGGGGGAGGCTGTTCCAAAGGAGGGAGCGTGTAGAGGAAAGAGATTGGCCATCAGCTTGCTGTTTAGTGAAGTGCTTCACACACAGAGAGAGTTGGTGCCGGAGGAATGTAAAGATCTGGAGGGAGAGTATTTTGTGTGAACCAGTTGTAGATAGCGTGGTCCCCGGCCCCAGACAGATTTATGGATGATGCTTAAAGAGGCTCCAAGAGGCCTATATTAGCATTGTATTGCAAAGTAGCTACAAAGCAAGAGAGTTTAAATAGTAGTGTCACAAACACGTATTGAAAAGTGTGTTTTAGTGTTAACATACATTCATTTATTCATTCACTTATGTAATAATTTATTATAGCAGAGCGCATAGCAGTTTGATAGCTTGCTCACATAATACATACATGCTTGCAAACATGCTTACATATGTAGTTTCGAGCAGGCCAGTACATTAACCCCATCTGTATCATATAGCCTAGAGCTATGATGTGTATGCTGTTGATTCAAATCCACTTCATTTCCAAGTTAAAGGTATAAATGGCATTTTGCTAAAAAAGAAAAGACAAAACAACCCTGTAGCAAAAATATAGCCAGAAGTGATGAAGACAAGAGTCTAATGGTAGGTACATTCCATATTGTTTACATACATCATACAAGTGAGGGGAGGATCTTCCAAGTTATCCATGTTAGAGTCAGAAGCAGGGGTTTTGCCCACCGAGTGACACAGCATTTTATGGTAAGGGGATTTTCAGGTGAGAGACCCTATAAGTGTGCAGCCAGCACCTACACATGGGCTGGCTTGCTTGCTGTGGTTGCATTTGCTGATATCCTGTCAGAGAATACAGGGGTGTGGGGTGGGCTCTGCTTTACATCTTAAAGACTTTTAATGTGCAATGGGCTATAGCTTGACTTAACAGTGTGCAATTCTTTCTGATCTTTGGTCCTTTAATGCTGTGTTTTGTGCTTTGCATTGAATATGGTCATTTATTGAAATGCATATTTTTGCTTTATTGATTTTATTTTATTTAGAACAGGTTAGAACAGGTTTGAGTGCCTATACACTGTATTGCTTTAGAGGCTTGAGCATTGTGATTTGCCTTTAGAAATGTGATGACACTGTATGCAATTGTGCTCCAGACTATATTGCTTTAGCAAATGTAGTGTGATTGTGACTTTAGAAGTATTGTGCCTTTTCCTTGAGAGAAACAATGAGGCTAGACAGAGCTTTGTATTAGAAATGTGAATTAAGCCCCAGGTTAGGATGGACAGTGCTTTTTGTTTTGGATATGTGATTGAAGCCTCATGATGAGAGTAATGTAAATTGATTATTTACAGAAAAGGGACTTGTTACCTACCAAGCAAATGTGTTTCAAATCTATGTTGAACTAGCGAGAAGGGGTTATAAATGTAAATAAAGTACTTCTTTTACATAGCGTTGGTCGTTCTTTACTCAGGGATACGTTGGTACAGAGAAATTCTAAGCACTGTTATGTGATGCATTTTGCCTCTCTCTTTCTGAAGTCTTTCTGTTTTGTCAAGTCTCTCTATCCCTACCTATGTGCATTAGGAAGCGTCACGAGAGTGGAAGTGTTGCAGACTTTGTGAGTAAACTGTCAGGTTTGAGGATTGTATATTTGCATATTGTTGCGACAGTGAGCTGTGAAGAGAAAACACTTTGAAGTCCATGTAATCTAAAACACTGTAGCAAGAGCATAATATCAGCACTGAACAAGCCATGGGGAGACGTCCTCTGTGGTCCAGTTCAGTGGCTTATAGCTTCCTGCGTCACATAAGAAGAGCGCTAAACCTTTCTCTAAGCCCAGCTCAGAGCAAAGGGCTGAGCTCTACCATCCGGGAGTGTTCCCAAGTGGACACGCAACAATTCTGTGAATATGTGTAATGGCTGGTTAAGACACTGTGATCATCTCATTAAATATCAGCACATGGTCTAAATTGATTGCCATTTAACTTCAACCTTTGTCTCCCACCATTGTTTATATAGGAGCCAATGCACAGAAGAATAACATGGATGAGCAATAGCATTGCTGTGAGAGTCACAAACAAATGGGAACGTTAGGGTTCAGTCTTTTCATCACAATAACAGTGATTTCTACGCAATCTTAGAATAATTAAAACTTTTCTCATTGCATACATCATATTTCTATTTGGGGCTGGGCCCAGGTTTATTAAAAACTGATATTAACTGGTGAATATTAAAAGTTAATATTTACTTAAAGAGGTAACTATGATCTGTTTATGTGCCTACTGTGAGAAACCTGAGGGCGTCCTCACATCTACTACCCTTGGGTCCTCTTCTCAGGTGGCTGGGGAAAGGCCATTGCTTTTGGATCCTGACCCTAGAGGTGGAGAAGCGAGGGAGGATCACCTGGATGGAGGGTCCTTGGAGATTGGGGATGAGATATCCTTAGGTGAGAAGCTTTATTCCGCACTTCCATTCCAGGGGGAACCCTCTATCTCAGAGGCATTTATGTGGTATTGTTACCACTATCACACTGACCAAGGAAATGCCAGGAGACATTACCAATCCTGAAGCCCCAGAAAAGGGTGAGGAAGAGAAGGTTTAAGGGTGAGACATGGTATCCCCCTTTTCCCTCTGAAAACCAACCTTACCCTCCTACAGCATGTATGAGCTATTGTAAAACATCTCCCGTCATTTTCCCTCATTTGAACTGTTACAGTACTGGGACGAGGAAGAGGCGACTAGCAGTAGTGAACACTACTAGGTATTTTCACCACTCTGGTACTGGGACAAAGAAGAAGATTGTGAATTAACACTATCAGGGAAGTCAGGCATGTACAACAAATAGTTTGATTAGAGGTCAAGCAATTGAACTTTCTGACACACACCTGGGATCCTTGCTACTCCTAGGGAGTATAAGAGGTGGGACTGCATGTCATGGAGGAGAGAGACCTGTGATGTAAGCAGGATTGAGCAGGGGACATAGCGGGCTGGAGAGAAGCATGCCAGAGCCAGGATTGGGTGCTGTGTGAGCCCCGGAGAAGGAGAGGGACCCCTAGGCCGAGTGTGGCCAGTGAGAGGGTCTAAATATCCGGCCAAGCTCCAGTTGCTGATAGCAACAGCATGAAACTGAGCTCCGCCCGAAGCCCACAGCCACTGTGGCAAGCAGGAAAGCAAGGGAAGCTCTCGGTGGACATAGTTCTCAATAGAAAATTGAAATGTTTTGAAAATCAAACAAGTGATCACAGTTCAAGGGTGATTATTAAACTGCAAAAGAAGGAGGGAAAAACACCTAATCGAATCCTAAATCTAAGATGGAAGCAAGCTCAACCATTAAATCAAAATAAGGCCGTCCTAGTGGCGTCTTGTCAAATAAAAAGGGCATATACTAAGGAAAACCTTATGCTAAAATACAAGAGAGCGAGGGATAGGGCTCATAAGAAATAAAGAAGTGTTCACAAACAATACATCAGTATGCAGTGGTCGTGGTCTCCCTTCCCCACTTTTTGAGCATGGGACAAGGCGGGACTCTGGAGCACAGCACACGCTCATACTTTCTCAGCACAATACGACAGTTCCGGTTTCAGGTATCAGGCTCTTCAACTGCCAAGTCTCTTGCTCTATAAAAAGTCTCTTGCCTTTCGAGGGCCTGATGCATTCAAAGTACCAACAAAGGTTCCTTTCTGTTTGCACGTTGGGTGATGCTTTTTCACACTTGCATCCCCCTCTGTGGTATTCTGTGGTATTCTGTGGTAAAATGTCTTTTCAAACAGTTCAATGTGGACCACCCTCTTCCGGGTTCACTCTAGTCAACACACTGTTCCTTTGGGTCTTTAGACTTTGCCCCTTTTTATCGGCATCCCTCTTTCAGGTTCACTATTGTTAATCTCACAGCCATCTTCTGCTATGTGATCCTCCATCCTCCCTCATAATACCACCCCAAGGGTAAGGATCCGGTAGCAGCTGCCTTCCCCTGGCCACCTTGGAGGCGACTTTAGGCTGGAGATCAGTGATGACTCCAGAGGACTCATACCAAAGGACCCTTCAAAAAAGGAGAAATGGGCAGCACCTAAGGTCGGAGGAGTAGCAAGACAGATAGAAAAGTTGAAAAATTAATTGCATGCTGGGAAACAATGTCTTCCACCCAGCACAATTCTATAAAAGACAGCACAAGACTGAAACATATTTTGAATGATGGGAAATTAAGTCTTCTACACAACCCAAGAAAGGCAGAGAGAAATTGAATAATTCTGTGCATGTAGGAAAGCAAAAACATTCTCCAAACCCAAGTTCATCGAACACTGGGTGAGAGGTTAAAACATGTGTTCACTACTGGAAAATAAAGGCTTTCAGCACAAGTCTATGAAAGTCTGAAAGGGAAGTTGAATAATTTGTTGCATGCTTGAAAGCAATGTCCTACACCTACCTCAAGGCTAAGAAGAACTGAGAGATAAAACCAATCCTTTGTTGCATGATGGGAAGCCCATGGAACAATGCAACAATCAGTTTCATAGGATTGGGCTGGTGTAAACATTTGGTAAATTTGTTGTATGCTGATAAGCAAAGTCTTATACCTAGCCCAAGTCAATAAAGATTCTCCCTGCAACCATTTCTTTTTCAGTACAACGTCAGTGACATTTTTTCTGTATTGGATGAAAATTGTAACAATGCATAACTTACATGAATGGATTTCACAGGCAAATGTGTGAGTATCTGGCTGCTTTTCAATAATGTGCGTGTCTGGGCATTTAGTTGCAACCTCTGGCAATAGTTTGAGTATGTAGGAATGTCATTTCATTCACAGGCAATAGTATGAGCACATGGAAATGTAATGGTAATCATTGGCAATGTTCTGAATACAGCAAATGTAATGGCAATTACCTCTTACACTAACATATCGCCTAGAGATTAAAGTTAAGCATTGTTGTACCTAAAGCGGGTAGTGTAACCAACAACTAATGCACCCTGAAATGGGATGCTTACAGTTTGGGCATTCTTGGCCTTTCATCAAGGAGAACATTGGAAATACTATGGATGTGCCTTGATTGGATTCTCTCTCAGGTGAGACTCTTTATTTCAACAAATCGCTTACCCAGTTATCACCAAAGCAAGCCTAGTAGATCCTCCTTGCTTTGACAGGAAATGTAGGGGTGCAAACAGGAGGTTTTAATTAGTCTCTATAAGCATCCAATAAACTATAATGAGATTAATACAAGGTGCTAGGAGTACTGAAAAGCAGACAACCAACGCTCTGTGAACTAGCAATACTCTGAGAAATGATCCTATTCTTGGTGGTGCGCACTAGGAAAATGATATCTAAGATTACTGATATATTAGTAATAGGTGTATACACAAATGTGTAAATTGTATGTGTCAGTAATAAGGACAGAAGGGTAATTTCGCAGCAAACCCTTCAAACAAAGTGATAAAGATTAAAGAGTCACCTCACTATCTGCGCTTCCAGCTGAGGTCTAGGTGAGACTAGTTTGAAAAATCCACTGTGCATTTAATAGGAACGCAAATATACAGCCTACAACATAGTCCAAGTTAGCAAGTAACTGCTTTTGATAGGTGATTTTTAATGTTGCATAAACACAAAGACGCCATGCCAACACATGTTTCAACCCTCACTGGGCCGTCTTCAGGGCATAAAGGAAATGTAACTCCAATTAAACCAGTGTAGCATGCTCTTCCAGTCCTCAGGACCCTGCTTTTATGCAAAAAGATCCCCATCCAGCCTAGCTGTCACTCACACAGTGGAGTGGTCATCTTGGCGGGAAACCCTCCAGACTATCAGGATAGAGTGCGACATGGGTTGCTGAGGCAACCCTGGCCAGGGCTCTTACTCCCCCTCCCACACAATGGACCCACCCCAGACTCAGTGGCGCCGGAAGGAGGGCTTCTTGGTGGAAGCCCGCCAAACGGAGGAACAAAGGATCCCTGACCTGGGTTAGGAGTTTAGAGAAAGACACGAGAAAGAAGTTATATTAAAGTTCTGGCAAATAAAACCTACCGGAGCAAAGTTAATATTAAAATTCACCGGCGGTATGTTAGAGGCTGTCAGAAAAAGTGGTAGACTCGAACAATGGGAAAATCCCATAGGGAAATATTCGCAGTCGAATATTTATGGTAGTAACCACTGCCACCAGCCAGAAACTTTTGAACATAGGGGAAAAACTATTAACCCCTTTCAGTACCTCCATAGTAAGATGGGTTGTACTGGTTTAGTTCATAGGATTTGACTAGTAAAGTCAATGGGGACTTTACATGCTCTGGGAGACAGTAGTCAGTCCCAGTGTATGGAGTCTATGTTTGGGGGTCGCTACGACACCCCTGTGTTACTGCACGCAGGGTACTGTCTAACACATGTGACTAAAGATGGTTCCTATGGGGTTGAGAAAGATCCCGTAGGCATTAAACATAAAAATAGCCTACAACACACATAGCAAAAATGCCTAAGAGTGGGAAAAAGAGTCTCACTCTTAGCAGGTAAAAAGAAACAAACCCTTCAAAGCGGCTGGGGGACTCTATAGTAAGGGAAATTAGCCATAGAATGAGAATTCTCCCTAACACTCTGCACCGAAGGATTCAGACATTGTCTCAAATATCTCTGGGGTTGGAGATATTTGTGCACCACCCCTGAGACATAAGTGTAAGTGTGAAGTGTAGCCAAGTGGTCGTAGTTGTTGGTCCAGTCCCACTGCTTAACTATGAATTTAAAAATGTGTTTTAATGTGACAAAAGGTGTTCCTCTAGCGAAGTCGGGGTACCATCCAATGCTCTTATAAAGACTAAGAGTAATAAGTCCACCTGTGACCTGATTTATTATCTGCTCTGAAAATTGCACCAAATCATATGACCGCAGGTCAAGATTTCTATCCCCTGGATGTGTACAAATTTGATCCCTCCTTCTGGGTACCTATTCTAACTTGACTGTTTAATGCTGTGGGTAGGGATGTAGTTATCCCTGTTAGCTGTCAACCATTTAGTTCAGGTCCCAATTTTAGGAAGATCTACCCCGTAATCCATTTTCTTTTCCCACTTTATGTAACACGGATGGATGCAGCCTCGAATTTGTTTGGGAACCTTTTGCTCGATACAATTCAAATCTGGTCCAGTATGTATTATCCAATTTCTGGTATTCAATTTGGATTTTTTGAAGGCCTACATAGTGCGGAACAGGCCCTTGATGTATTATTGCTAATCAGCAAATACATTGCTCCAATATTTTTGGCATTCATGGACATGTCAAGTACATTTTATTGAATTAAAAGGGGTTTATCTGTGGGCGAAATGATCAAAGAAAGGCCTACCCCAAATATCTTAAGCTTATTGAGGGTGATGCAATCAGACCTACAAGTGGCTGTGAGATTTGGTACTGGAGGGAATTGTCTCACCCTTTTGATTCTAAGAGGAGGTGTTTCAGGGCTGTGTACTGGCACCCCTCTTCTTTAACCTCTATATCAACGTTCTCGAGGGTGATCTTAGCGGCATCTCAGATGTTCCCATTCTTTACGGATGTTGTTATCCAATTTTATTATATGAAGATTTACGCAATGCTCCTTGCCCGACCGTGTGAGCTCTACAAAGATTTGTGAATACATATATCTCCTTCATGGAGGCAAGAGATTTGACCATAAATATATCTACATCTAAGTTGATGGCAATGGGTTCAGGACACTACCAAATTACAGCATACATTGCAAAGAGGAAAAAAGGGAATGGGGTTCCTGTTCTCACTACTTGGGCATTTCCTTTTTGAGCTCTCTCGGGTGAACTAGTTATGTGGGTAAACAAGCGACACAGATGAGACATTCCAATAGTGCTTAGTCCCACCTTGCCGGGAATACTGAGAGTGTGCCAATTGAAGCCATCCTGTCAACCTGCAGGACAAAGAATGTTCAAATTGTTGCCTATGAATTGGGTATATGGAGCTATGATAATAACCCGTCACTTGTCAGTGTGGAAAATGCTTTTCTCCACAGGGTTCTGAGGATACCTCGGTGTGGGCTAACTTACTCTATGAATGATGAACTTGGTGTTCCATATTTATTGGACTATATTAGAACTAAACCTTCAATTCTTTGGTGCTCACTCTAGACGAATCCCTTTGCTGACATAATTCATGTCCTGCTAACTGACCTGAAAAGTGATATCAGGATGAGTTTGGAGTGGTTAAACTATGTGAAGGCAGAGTTTATTCATATCGGTTTGAAATCATTGTTTCCCGATCCCACCCTCATAGGGTAAAACTGGAAGCCTCTTCTGAAGGAACGTTTTTTGACTATCAGTGTTCCCTCAGAGAATTGAGGTACCAAAAAGAATGGATCAAACATAACTAGCCATTGAGCCACCTCCTTGTGTAGACTCTTAGTCACGATCAAGAACCTGTACTCCAATTCATTTATTACAAAACTTAGGTTTCTCTAGGTTCCACCAAAGGTTTCTCCAGTAAGCTGAAAGGAGCTGTAAACTCAGACAAGAAATGTGCATGTGTACCAGATGTCATAGAAGATATAATGCATTGTATACAATTCTGCCTGAAACATGAATCTCTACACACTGACACTTTTACTAATTTTACATATGACGCAATTAAGGCACTGTGCCTCTGCACTGATGTTGTTTCCCATGTACAACACCCCAGCCATTTGCTGGTCAGTGGTCACAATCATCAACAACGCACAATATGATCAACTTAGTTTCAGTAACTGAATACTCCTGATATAGTCGGAAATTACCTGTGTTCGCTGTACTTATAGATTTTACCGCAGAATTTGAAACCATACTCCATGACAAACTATGGTTAAAACTCAAAAATTGGGGAATACCGTCAGGCCTACTAAGGAAGATTTAACTCTTATAGACTGAAACCTCTGTTAGAGTGCACTTAGACGGGGAAGGTAAATTATCCACATCCATTCCAACATTGCGAGGAGTAAAGCAGGGCTGCACTTCAGCAGCCACATTATTTAATCTCTACCTAGCTGATTTCTCAGATGATTTGTACGCCATTTCCTCGGATGACAACAACATTGCTAATTTGAAGTTGACAAAATTGACAAAAAGACAAAATGGAATGCCCTTGAGTGGTTTGCAGCGATAAATGGTCTTAAAATAAATATTGAAAAAAACAAAGTGATCTCATTCCTAATTAAAATCAAACGGTCTTGTTCTATAAACTTCAAATGGTTCATTAACAATCAACAGATTGAAGTGGTAGAATGCTACAACTACTTAGGCATGCTAATAGGCCACAAAATAATCTGGAAACAAAACTGGCATGAAACAAAAATGAAATGTATGAAGACTGCCATTGCACTGAGTCACTTTATCGGCCGACAAGGAGGCTTCTCAGTTAGCACTATGTTTTTGTTGTACTCCACTAAGATTGTATCATATCTGGGTTATGAGCAATTGTTATAAATATACAAAATAAATGAATAAATAAATAAAAGGGTGTGCAGTAAGAACAGACCTACTTCACCAGGGGTGGAAACCAACTGGAAAATAAAACATAGGTTGCATTCATGGCTATGTGGAGGAGCATCTAAAAACCCAAATTCCTGTTACTATCCTCAGAAGAAGTTTAGGGCAGTGATCCGCGACCTACCAGCCCAATTTGTTTTAGGGAGTTATGTTCCCCAATTTGACCAGTCGGTCTCATAAGTGGCCAAAATAGGAAATAAAATATGCAGAGATAATGTCATTCCAGAATTACATAAAAGATGATAATTGACTCCAAAAAGGTATCATTTTCCCATTCCACGATTCATTCATGTGAAAAGGAAGGACTTCCCTCACCAAAGCCTGTTTGGGCTACGGGAAACTTAATCTAAAGAATCTCTTCAATATATGGGGGAGACTGTTCATTTTCATCAAAATAACAGCGCGGGAGCAGGAAGCCGGAACATTAGGGAAAGGGTATGTGATGAATCCGATGGACTCATCACTGATTCCCCAGCAGTGACCTCCTCCCATGTGGCCAGGGGATGGCAGCTACTACCTGATCCTGACCCTGACATGGTTATATGAGGGGATAACATGGGAGGGGACAACTAACAGGGCATGGGATAGACTCCACTTGATGAGACGTGGTATTCCACACTTTTCCCTGACACAGACCTCATAATATCTAAGTTCTAGTTGGCTTATTGCAACCCCACAATTCCCCCTTATTGTGAAAATCAGAAATCCCTTCCTTTCTGTCACTCGAGACAAATCTCCATGCAAGCCTCAATCGTTCACAACACATATAACACATCTTTGTTTCTGACATTTCTTTATGTAAGATTCTTGAACAACAACCATTTAAGAAGTCCAATTACATCTATGGACTTTAACTCCCATAAAGCTGAAAGTAGTGAGACAAGGAAGAGGAGGGAAGAGTTGATGCAAACCGAGCCAAGCCCAAAGACTAATGTATAGACTAGTTGTTCTGGTGTCCAGGACCTTTAAAAATGGCATCCACACTATCAAGCAAGGCAGAACTGGAGAGAACCGTCAGGAGAAAGCCGACAGAGAGAAGATGGGCCCATACGTGTGGCAGCATGCAAACGAGAGTCACACACACACTGGCGTGGCGTTAAGGCGGGAGAGGTGCATCAAACTTACCGGGTAGAACTGTGGGAGCACACAGAGACACAGTAGGGCTCTTGGAGTTACGGTTGTGCCGGGATACAGCATTTTCCAGTCCAGGCCACAGAGGGAAGCCAAAAATTGAATGCAGAGCTGCAGGACATGTTTGGGAGATGTCCACATCATATCAGAAGCCAACCCAGGAAGTAAGCTTCACTGCAGAAGCACGCCGTAAGTTGGAGATGCCAGGGACAACCGTTGACTATGCCCAGAGCCAGCGGGGCCCAGGGGTGTTCCGAGACCCATGTAATCAAGTGAATGAAGTACATGAGGTTGATATTATGGACAATACTCAAAGGCAATGTAAACACAGACAAAACCTAATGTTAAACTGATGCTTAAAAGAGAAAAAATTTGAATACCAACCAGAGAAAGTGCAACAACGAAAATTGAGCAAATACCTATGCATGGGTGTCAATTTAGGGGAGAACTGAAACAAGTGTTACCCTAAGTAAATACATTGAACAGAACAAAGCAAATGTTGATGTGGTATATTGAAAAGGATAGTGAAACCAATAAGAAGTCCTGGTAAAGAGAAGACACCAGGCATATGACATTTGGGGAAGGGTGAGAGATACCTGGTAGGGAGGTATACCAGGGACTCTGTATAACCCTGGAGCAGGATTCCTGGCAGGGCAGTATATTTATATTTACTTATAAGGTGCTGGTCACAGGCCCGGAGGCTTCATGGCGCCAACAGTAACAAACAAGAGAAAGAAAATAAAAAACAGATAATCACACAAAATCAGAAGTCAGATCCAGCATCAGCAGAACAGCAAAGGAGTCCAGCTTTGAAAACTCCCATGGATTGACACATTCTCAAATCTTGGGGAAGAGCATTCCAGATTCTTGGTGCTGCAAAACGAAAGGAGCCCTGGGCTACCACGTCTTTTTTAGCCCGAGGAGTTTGGAGAAGACCCACATTTTTGGATCTCAGTGTTCTTTGGGCCGGTGACAAGGAAATACGATTAGATAGGTAAGCCAGACTGACTCCAAACAGGCATTTATGAGTAATGCACAGCAGACGCTGGGTATCCGACTAGCCATGGGAAGCCAGTGCAGAGTTCTCCAGGCTACAGAGACATGGTCACTCCTTTTCAGTCCCACGAATGGTCTAACCACATTATTTTGCGTGTCTGGAGATGCATCATATCTCCTTTACCTATCCCATGTAGCAGGCTAGAGCCATAGTCTAGTTTAGCTCCAATGATTGCCCTTGCTGCTCGATTGTCATGCGACAGGAACAGCCTCAATTGTACCAACAATTTCAGATAGTAAGATGTAGAGGACACTAGAAGGCTTGTATGAGCCTTCATGCTAAGCTCTTGGTCGAGCACCTTGCCCAGGGTGTTCACCTTCCGCAGGGTGGGGATAACACACTCCGGCTCAAGTTTTTTCAGGCAAGTCACTGTGCCCACAATCATGATTTCGATCTTTCCATCATTCAAAGCCAACCCATTTTCCGTCATCCAAGTCTGAATTATGGCAAGATACCTGGCAGGGGCGTATACAAGGGTGTTACAATGGATTTCTGATGTCTGACCTGGAGGTTCAGAAGGCCAACCTAGTTTCTTGGAACAGGGTAAACTCTGGACAAGCCAGACCAATCAGGGTAGCTATGGCAGGCGGTCAAGACTAAGTCTCAAGAGGGGTGAGGGTGACTTAAAGACCTCAATGAGCATACAAAGCAAGGACACTTACAAATTACTCCAGACAGGTGTTATATTAAAAATATAGACACATTTATTACAAGGTCTTTATAATATAGACCATAGCAAAGAATCACAATAATACTGAAGTAAACCAACACATCACAATCAACACAATATATATGCAAGACCAGAGGGGTCTAACGGATTAAGAAGCACGAAATATGTAGACCACCGAGATGGGGAGGAAAACAGGCAGTGCAAGTAATCGTTAGACCCAGTTCCTCATCAAGAATACACCTAACTAGGAGGCAGTCCAAGCCCTACGAAGAGAGGAGCCTTATGCTCAATAGTACATGCACACACTTGTGCCACTGGACAAAATAGGGTCTCTTCAAGGGTCATTAGCAGCTCAGGAAGGTGGATGCGGCCGATGAAGAACAAGTCCCCACTATTCAAGCAGGAACTCCACTTGCGGGCAGAGGCAGGTTGAGAGTGCGGGATAGAGTTGCTATTTCGCAACAGCGGTAGAAAAGAAATGGGCTCCTGCGCTAGGGGCCACCGGTTGGGGTATGGATTACTCACCAGTCCCCGACGCAGGCAGACCCAGACTTTGCCAGTTCAGTCCACTTCGCTGGCAGGTTCGAATGCAACAATCAGGATGTCTCGACACCGTGTAGTTCCGCGGTAGCAGACTTCAGGGTCAAGCGGGTCACAAGTCCAGCGAACTTGCACAGGTCGTTGCCACAGCAGGGAAACACGATAACCGTGTTTACTCCGGTCCTGGCCCGGGCGCACTCGTCTCACTTCAGACCTGGGAATGCCAAGTGTACGAAATTCGGTGTGAGGGTGCGGTGGACACAGAGCAAGCAGTATACCAAGTTTCGAGGGCTTCCTCGAAACCGCAGCGATGACAGAGCAAACGTCCTGTGTAAACTGGTCAGCCCAATGGTTGGCCCAGGGACACTTCCGAAGAGTCTTACTTGCAGGGTTTGATGAAGGTGCCGAGAATAGTTGGTCCCACTATTCCAATGGGTCGAAGCACCTTCGCACACCTTCTAGGACGATCAGATGCAGAGGGGTCTCGCAGGACGACAGCGGCTCAGGGTGCCAAACCTTCCAGCGGGTCACCAGCGGTTCCTCGACTCGGCTTCTTGTTGCAGGATTCTTGGCTCCTTATCCTTTGTTCGTGTGAACTCGAGATCGACATGGTAGTGGTGTTTTCAGCCTCCTCTTATCCAAAATTCCCTTTGCGCCAAAACGGAGAGGACCCAATGGGAGATCTGCTCACAAACACTCACTCCATACGTGGACCAATCACGGACCACAGTGATCCCAGGCATTCAGGACACTCCAGACTCTCTGGCACCCAGGATGTGTATTGGGAACAGACACCCCAGCCCACATCCTGGAGGCACACACACAAGGCATGCAGAAGCCCGCAAAAGCTTTGGGTTTCGCGGGAAAGTGCATGACCAAATAAGGACTGACCCTGGTCGGCTCGACCTGGGGAAGGTGAAGGGGCAAGATGGCCAAAGGACAGTACAAATAACCTTGTGGCATGGCCATTTTGGAGCCAGGCCACCTATTTGTGCCAAACCCGGTAAGCGTGGATACAATTGCAAAAAAGGGTTCAAAACATAAGATAAACGATAGCTGCCACTAGTCCTGTCAGTGACACACCTGCACAGTTCGTAATAAGTCCAGCAAGAGTTTCTAGGGCCTTTGCAATGACTAGAGACCCATGGGTGCGGTAAAGTAAGTTACATTGCACTCTTGTTACATGTTGCACAAAAGCTGAAACATGAGGAAAGGACTAAGGGAAACAAAGTCTCCCAGTACTGACTGTCTTAAGGGCATGTCAGTTTCCCCATAATAAGTGAGCGAAAGCCCAGAGGAGTGCGGCTGAGGGCTGCGCTTCTCTGGCAAAGGTTAGATCAGGGTGTAAAACAGCAGCAAAAAGTTTGGGGGTTGACACATGTAGGGAAAATTACATTCAAATATGAAATCTTTCCTAACAAAAGGGATCCAAGAAATCCATAAAGGAAGTACTGGCAACAAAGTATACCAGGCATTTGAAACCATATAAAAACTCCAGGGGGATATACCAAGGAATCTGAAGAGCCCCATGACATTTTGAATTATATAAAGAACTTTAACATTCAAGGAAGATACCTAGGAGAGGAATATGCCAGGGACTCCGAAGAGCCCCATGAAAGGATTCCTGACAAAGGAGTATATCAGGAATCCACCAAAGAAGAAGTTTATAAAAAGAAGTCCTGGCAGCTAATACTACTTTGCATTTTTGAAAATGGTGGGAAGATACCTGGCAGGGAAATATACCAGGGGATCTGAAGGACCCAGATATGATCCTACCTAACTATCCAGAGGAAGGGAACCATTCTTTGGATTCAAGGGTTTCTCCTTGGAGAACACTTTTTGATGGTATCCTTATGTTTTGATTATGAACACTTTACACTGAACAGAAGTCAGAGACATTTTGTTGCACCCTTAATTTTTTGGTTCTAGTGTGAGGGTCAGTTTAGAATATTTTGGACACAAGGACGATTTCTAAGTTACTAACTACTCGACACAGACCGATTGTTAGTTTTAGTTTCCTAGGCAGGGAACCTCTTTCTTTATAATAGGACTAGAGAGGTGTTATTCCAACCCATTTTGTGTTTAATAACTGTGAGTATATTACAATCTTCCGTACGCCTTTGATTTCTGACCCCTCACACTACTCCTATCTCCTCTATTGCCTTCCGAGCTATGCATTTTCACATCTGGACAAAGTGCTCAACTTCGATGTGTGCACACTTGCAAACATTTCTCGCTTTACCTCAACCTCCTCTGCCTGTGGCCAGATTGGTTGGCTCTCTATGAAAAAGAGAGCCAAGTATAATAATAATAATTTTGTTTTTATATAGCACTCTAATCTAAATTGCTTTACATAGGACATATTTATATACATTACTATTATTATCCAAACAAATGTCTACTCATTAATCGAACTTGGAAGGATGAAAGGCTGAGTTGGCCTTTCCGGGATTCAAACCTGTGATCTGCAGATCAAACACAGATCACAGCAAAAAGCATTTCATCTGCTGAGCCATCTTATTGGCTTCTTCAAAACTTTCCATGGGCTGGTCCCACCCTCCCTGCCTGCTCATCTCACTCCCTACTCTCCCCTCACTCATTATTATATCTCCCACTCTGTAGTACACTAACTCTACCACCATTTAAATCCAACCTCAAAGCGCTCTTCCTTTATGAAGAACCTGTTTCCTAGCACTCTACGCTACTCCATTACCATGCTTCCCTCTATCCCTGCCCTGACGGACAACCCTACAGCACTTTCCCACCATCCCTCCATCCTTAATTTAGCACTTCTGCCACCATCCCATTGCTGTGGTATTCTGTCCTGTCTTTGTCCCTGATTTATATTTCGACTGTCCCCTGCAACATCTGATCGCTGAGTCACATTCTCTCACCCATTGTCAAGGACCCATGTCCTCTGTTCTGTTATCATTGTTAAATTGTGTAAGCATTTTTGTGCCAAAAATGAATTTTCTGTGATTTCTATAAATAAATAAATAAATAAATAAATAAATAAATAAATAAATAAATAAATTGGTTAAACAGAGTCAAACCAGGCTTTGTGGTGCTGGTCAGGAAGTTTGTATCAGGCTGATCTGTGTCAGTCGCATTGTTCCAGATGGGGAGCATGTGTTGAGTCGGGGTCAAGCTGAAGTTCTTCTCATTTCAAAGATCTTGAGTTCCACCAGGGTCAGTCCGATGGTCGGTTCGACATTGAAGATGGTGGTGACTGGATGTGCAGTTTAAGTCGGGCGGCTAAGGTGTGGTTTTCCAAGATCGCATATCGAAGGGTGCCCCAGGGTCTGGTTGACTGTCGATGAAGATCAGCAATGAAGATTCTGGTGTTTCAAAGAGGCAGTTCGAAAGTGGCAATTCAACACCGAGCTTGAGATCCGAGCTTGGGCAGCAAAACCCTCAACTGGCATGATGGGATGATGTACTGGATTGAACAAACAGTTTCAGGCACAGCAGTCTTGTTGTTTTAGATATCAAGTAATGTCGAGCAGGGTTTGAACAGGAGCTTGCTGTGATTACAAGACAATGCTTGAGAACGGCAAATAGTGAGGGCCTCTAGAGTCGGTTCAATAGTTGGTTCTCTGGTGAGGATGCTAGGGGTTGATATCCATGAGCTAAAAGATAAAGCCCTGGTATGGGGCCGGGACAATAATATGTCACAACTGGGCCAAAATATCACTAGGAACAACTATGTCAGACACAGCTTTAGGACTAATGCACCATGTATTCATTTAATTAAAACAAACGACATTAATACCGAAGATTCATATTAGAGCTTCGCCTCAAACACTTGCCAACTATGACCCGATTGGGGGCATGGACACAAACTCTTCTATTACAAAGAATATGTAGAATTTGCAAGAGGGAAGTGGAAACCTCACGTCATTTATTAACAGGATGGCAGACACTGACAGAGGCATATAGAACAAGCTAAGTGGACTGTTTGAACATTGACAACTTGCAGCTTGATCAGACATGGGCTTATATACTCCGGTGTAAATAGGGCCCAAATTTCAGAGTACATTTGTTGTGGCTACATTTGATGTGAATCATACAAAATGGTGAAATATCAGACATGATTTCAGAAGATTGGTAATCCATGAAATTACATTTTTGTGATATGAAATTATTAGCATTTTAAATAAGGAATGATTTAATAATTGTTATAGTATGAATGATTGTTTTTTAAGGAATTGGGCAAATGTTTGTAATTTGCAACTCGTAGTTATTGTGAACTGTCTTTAATGTGACTATTATTTCTGTATTATATGTTTTATTCTTAACAATATTTATAAATTAATTTAAAAAAGTATGCACATGAAATACTTAGATTGGCATCAGTAGTGCTTGAAATAGCAAAAGGTATACTCAAAGAGATTTAATTTATGTATGCATTTATTTATTTATTGTGCATTTGTAAGCTGCAGGGCAACAGGGAGAACATGGGAATTAAAGCAAATACTACAAATGAAAGATAGAGGCGGACCTACTAGGTCTTGTGAGCATTCAGAAAATGCAAGTGCAGAGTGAGAGAAGGGGTGAGGGAGTGGGGGGTAAGTTCTAGGTGTACCAGATAGGGAAGTGCTAGGGAGTTAGCAGCTGTTCAGTGACTAGGTGAGAGTGGTCAGCTGGCAATAAATAAGTGCAGGCCTGTGGTGGCATAGGACTGTGGGTGCCATGGCAAGTGCTGGGAGCGGGCAGAGGCTGAAGGTGATTGCATGTGGGAGTCCAGGACCCAGGAGAACATATAAGGGCCCTAGTCACCAATCTCAGCAACTGTGGGGTTTAGCATAGGAGGGAAGAAGGGAAGGAGGAGGTGAAAAGGAAGGTCTTGAGGAGCTTCGGGAATTTGAGGAGATCCTGCTTAAGACAAAGAGGAAGGGGGAGGCTGTTCCAAAGGAGGGAGCGTGTAGAGGAAAGAGATTGGCCACCAGCTTGCTGTTTAGTGAAGTGCTTCACACACAGAGAGAGTTTGTGCCGGAGGAATGTAAAGATCTGGAGGGAGAGTATTTTGTGTGAACCAGTTGTAGATAGCGTGGTCCCCGGCCCCAGACAGATTTATGGATGATGCTTAAAGAGGCTCCAAGAGGCCTATATTAGCATTGTATTGCAAAGTAGCTACAAAGCAAGAGAGTTTAAATAGTAGTGTCACAAACACGTATTGAAAAGTGTGTTTTAGTGTTAACATACATTCATTTATTCATTCACTTATGTAATAATTTATTATAGCAGAGCGCATAGCAGTTTGATAGCTTGCTCATATAATACATACATACTTGCAAACATGCTTACATATGTAGTTTCGAGCAGGCCAGTACATTAACCCCATCTGTATCATATAGCCCAGAGCTATGATGTGTATGCTGTTGATTCAAATCCACTTCATTTCCAAGTTAAAGGTATAAATGGCATTTTGCTAAAAAAGAAAAGACAAAACAACCCTGTAGCAAAAATATAGCCAGAAGTGATGAAGACAAGAGTCTAATGATAGGTACATTCCATATTGTTTACATACATCATACAAGTGAGGGGAGGATCTTCCAAGTTATCCATGTTAGAGTCAGAAGCAGGGGTTTTGCCCACCGAGTGACACAGCATTTTATGGTAAGGGGATTTTCAGGTGAGAGACCCTATAAGTATGCAGCCAGCACCTACACATGGGCTGGCTTGCTTGCTGTGGTTGCATTTGCTGATATCCTGTCAGAGAATACAGGGGTGTGGGGTGGGCTCTGCTTTACATCTTAAAGACTTTTAATGTGCAATGGGCTATAGCTTGACTTAACAGTGTGCAATTCTTTCTGATCTTTGGTCCTTTAATGCTGTGTTTTGTGCTTTGCATTGAATATGGTCATTTATTGAAATGCATATTTTTGCTTTATTGATTTTATTTTATTTAGAACAGGGTAGAACAGGTTTGAGTGCCTATACACTGTATTGCTTTAGAGGCTTGAGCATTGTGATTTGCCTTTAGAAATGTGATGACACTGTATGCAATTGTGCTCCAGACTATATTGCTTTAGCAAATGTAGTGTGATTGTGACTTTAGAAGTATTGTGCCTTTTCCTTGAGAGAAACAATGAGGCTAGACAGAGCTTTGTATTAGAAATGTGAATTAAGCCCCAAGTTAGGATGGACAGTGCTTTTTGTTTTGGATATGTGATTGAAGCCTCATGATGAGAGTAATGTAAATTGATTAATTACAGAAAAGGGACTTGTTACCTACCAAGCAAATGTGTTTCAAATCTATGTTGAACTAGCGAGAAGGGGTTATAAATGTAAATAAAGTACTTCTTTTACATAGCGTTGGTCGTTCTTTACTCAGGGATACGTTGGTACAGAGAAATTCTAAGCACTGTTATGTGATGCATTTTGCCTCTCTCTTTCTGAAGTCTTTCTGTTTTGTCAAGTCTCTCTATCCCTACCTATGTGCATTAGGAAGCGTCACGAGAGTTGATGTGGAAGTGTTGCAGACTTTGTGAGTAAACTGTCAGGTTTGAGGATTGTATATTTGCATATTGTTGCGACAGTGAGCTGTGAAGAGAAAACACTTTGAAGTCCATGTAATCTAAAACACTGTAGCAAGAGCATAATATCAGCACTGAACAAGCCATGGGGGGATGTCCTCTGTGGTCCAGTTCAGTGGCTTATAGCTTCCTGCGTCACATAAAAAGAGCGCTAAACCTTTCTCTAAGCCCAGCTCAGAGCAAAGGGCTGAGCTCTACCATCCGGGAGTGTTCCCAAGTGGACACGCAACAATTCTGTGAATATGTGTAATGGCTGGTTAAGACACTGTGATCATCTCATTAAATATCAGCACATGGTCTAAATTGATTGCCATTTAACTTCAACCTTTAACTCCCACCATTGTTTATATAGGAGCCAATGCACAGAAGAATAACATGGATGAGCAATAGCATTGCTGTGAGAGTCACAAACAAATGGGAACGTTAGGGTTCGGTCTTTGCATCACAATAACAGCGATTTCTACGCAATCTTAGAATAATTAAAACTTTTCTCATTGCATACATCATATTTCTATTTGGGGCTGGGCCCAGGTTTATTAAAAACTGACATTAACTGGTGAATATTAAAAGTTAATATTTACTTAAAGAGGTAACTATGATCTGTTTATGTGCCTACTGTGAGAAACCTGAGGGCGTCCTCACATCTACTACCCTTGGGTCCTCTTCTCAGGTGGCTGGGGAAAGGCCATTGCTTTTGGATCCTGACCCTAGAGGTGGAGAAGCGAGGGAGGATCACCTGGATGGAGGGTCCTTGGAGATTGGGGATGAGATATCCTTAGGTGAGAAGCTTTATTCCGCACTTCCATTCCAGGGGGAACCCTCTATCTCAGAGGCATTTATGTGGTATTGTTACCACTATCACACTGACCAAGGAAATGCCAGGAGACATTACCAATCCTGAAGCCCCAGAAAAGGGTGAGGAAGAGAAGGTTTAAGAGTGAGACATGGTATCCCCCTTTTCCCTCTGAAAACCAACCTTACCCTCCTGCAGCATGTATGAGCTATTGTAAAACATCTCCCGTCATTTTCCCTCATTTGAACTGTTACAGTACTGGGACGAGGAAGAGGCGACTAGCAGTAGTGAACACTACTAGGTATTTTCACCACTCTGGTACTGGGACAAAGAAGAAGATTGTGATTAACACTATCAGGGAAGTCAGGCATGTACAACAAATAGTTTGATTAGAGGTCAAGCAATTGAACTTTCTGACACACACCTGGGATCCTTGCTACTCCTACGGAGTATAAGAGGTGGGACTGCATGTCATGGAGGAGAGAGACCTGTGATGGAAGCAGGATTGAGCAGGGGACATAGCGGGCTGGAGAGAAGCATGCCAGAGCCAGGATTGGGTGCTGTGTGAGCCCCGGAGTAGGAGAGGGACCCCTAGGCCGAGTGTGGCCAGTGAGAGGGTCTAAATATCCGGCCAAGCTCCAGTTGCTGATAGCAACAGCATGAAACTGAGCTCCGCCCGAAGCCCACAGCCACTGTGGCAAGTAGGAAAGCAAGGGAAGCTCTCGGTGGACATAGTTCTCAATAGAAAATTGAAATGTTTTGAAAATCAAATAAGTGATCACAGTTCAAGGGTGATTATTAAACTGCAAAAGAAGGAGGGAAAAACACCTAATCGAATCCTAAATCTAAGATGGAAGCAAGCTCAACCATTAAATCAAAATAAGGCCGTCCTTGTGGCGTCTTGTCAAATAAAAAGGGCCTATACTAAGGAAAACCTTATGCTAAAATACAAGAGAGTGAGGGATAGGGCTCATAAGAAATAAAGAAGTGTTCACAAACAATACGTCAGTATGCAGTGGTCGTGGTCTCCCTTCCCCACTTTTTGAGCATGGGACAAGGCAGGACTCTGGAGCACAGCACACGCTCATACTTTCTCAGCACAATACGACAGTTCCGGTTTCAGGTATCAGGCTCTTCAACTGCCAAGTCTCTTGCTCTATAAAAAGTCTCTTGCCTTTCGAGGGCCTGATGCATTCAAAGTAACAACAAAAGTTCCTTTCTGTTTGCACGTTGGGTGATGCTTTTTCACACTTGCATCCCCCTCTGTGGTATTCTGTGGTATTCTGTGGTATTCTGTGGTAAAATGTCTTTTCAAACAGTTCAATGTGGACCACCCTCTTCCGGGTTCACTCTAGTCAACACACTGTTCCTTTGGGTCTTTAGACTTTGCCCCTTTTTATCGGCATCCCTCTTTCAGGTTCACTATTGTTAATCTCACAGCCATCTTCCGCTATGTGATCCTCCATCCTCCCTCATAATACCACCCCATGGGTAAGGATCCGGTAGCAGCTGCCTTCCCCTGGCCACCTTGGAGGAGGCTTTAGGCTGGAGATCAGTGATGACTCCAGAGGACTCATACCAAAGGACCCTTCAAAAAAGGAGAAATGGCCAGCACCTAAGGTCGGAGGAGTAGCAAGACAGATAGAAAAGTTGAAAAATTAATTGCATGCTGGGAAACAATGTCTTCCACCCAGCACAATTCTATAAAAGACAGCACAAGACTGAAACATATTTTGAATGATGGGAAATTAAGTCTTCTACACAACCCAAGAAAGGCAGAGAGAAATTGAATAATTCTGTGCATGTAGGAAAGCAAAAACATTCTCCAAACCCAAGTTCATCGAACACTGGGTGAGAGGTTAAAACATGTGTTCACTACTGGAAAATAAAGGCTTTCAGCACAAGTCTATGAAAGTCTGAAAGGGAAGTTGAATAATTTGTTGTATGCTTGAAAGCAATGTCCTACACCTAGCTCAAGCCTAAGAAGAACTGAGAGATAAAACCAATCCTTTGTTGCATGATGGGAAGCCCATGGAACAATGGAACAATCAGTTTCATAGGATTGGGCTGGTGTAAACATTTGGTAAATTTGTTGTATGCTGATAAGCAAAGTCTTATACCTAGCCCAAGTCAATAAAGATTCTCCCTGCAACCATTTCTTTTTCAGTACAACGTCAGTGACATTTTTTCTGTATTGGATGAAAATTGTAACAATGCATAACTTACATGAATGGATTTCACAGGCAAATGTGTGAGTATCTGGCTGCTTTTCAATAATGTGTGTGTCTGGGCATTTAGTTGCAACCTCTGGCAATAGTTTGAGTATGTAGGAATGTCATTTCATTCACAGGCAATAGTATGAGCACATGGAAATGTAATGGTAATCATTGGCAATGTTCTGAATACAGCAAATGTAATGGCAATTACCTCTTACACTAACATATCGCCTAGAGATTAAAGTTAAGCATTGTTGTACCTAAAGCGGGTAGTGTAACCAACAACTAATGCACCCTGAAATGGGATGCTTACAGTTTGGGCATTCTTGGCCTTCCATCAAGGAGAACATTGGAAATACTATGGATGTGCCTTGATTGGATTCTCTCTCAGGTGAGACTCTTTATTTCAACAAATCGCTTACCCAGTTATCACCAAAGCAAGCCTAGTAGATCCTCCTTGCTTTGACAGGAAATGTAGGGGTGCAAACAGGAGGTTTTAATTAGTCTCTATAAGCATCCAATAAACTATAATGAGATTAATACAAGGTGCTAGGAGTACTGAAAAGCAGACAACCAACGCTCTGTGAACTAGCAATACTCTGAGAAATGATCCTATTCTTGGTGGTGCGCACTAAGAAAATGATATCTAAGATTACTGATATATTAGTAATAGGTGTATACACAAATGTGTAAATTGTATGTGTCAGTAATAAGGACAGAAGGGTAATTTCGCAGCAAACCCTTCAAACAAAGTGATAAAGATTAAAGAGTCACCTCACTATCTGCGCTTCCAGCTGAGGTCTAGGTGAGACTAGTTTGAAAAATCCACTATGCATTTAATAGGAACGCAAATATACAGCCTACAAAATAGTCCAAGTTAGCAAGTAACTGCTTTTGATAGGTGATTTTTAATGTTGCATAAACACAAAGACGCCATGCCAACACATGTTTCAACCCTCACTGGGCCATCTTCAGGGCATAAAGGAAATGTAACTCCAATTAAACCAGTGTAGCATGCTCTTCCAGTCCTCAGGACCCTGCTTTTATGCAAAAAGATCCCCATTCATACAGCCTAGCTGTCACTCACACAGTGGAGTGGTCATCTTGGCGGGAAACCCTCCAGACTATCAGCATAGAGTGCGACATGGGTTGCTGAGGCAACCCTGTCCAGGGCTCCTACTCCCCCTCCCACACAATGGACCCACCCCAGACTCAGTGGCACCGGAAGGAGGGCTTCTTGGTGGAAGCCCGCCAAACGGAGGAACAAAGGATCCCTGACCTGGGTTAGGAGTTTAGAGAAAGACACGAGAAAGAAGTTATATTAAAGTTCTGGCAAATAAAACCTACCGGAGCAAAGTTAATATTAAAATGCACCGCCGGTATGTTAGAGGCTGTCAGAAAAAGTGGTAGCCTCGAACAATGGGAAAATCCCATAGGGAAATATTCGCAGTCGAATATTTATGGTAGTAACCACTGCCACCAGCCAGAAACTTTTGAACATAGGGGAAAAACTATTAACCCCTTTCAGTACCTCCATAGTAAGATGGGTTGTACTGGTTTAGTTCATAGGATTTGACTAGTAAAGTCAATGGGGACTTTACATGCTCTGGGAGACAGTAGTCAGTCCCAGTGTATGGAGTCTATGTTTGGGGGTCGCTACGACACCCCTGTGTCACTGCACGCAGGGTGCTGTCTAACACATGTGACTAAAGATGGTTCCTATGGGGTTGAGAAAGATCCCGTAGGCATTAAACATAAAAATAGCCTACAACACACATAGCAAAAATGCCTAAGAGTGGGAAAAAGAGTCTCACTCTTAGCAGGTAAAAAGAAACAAACCCTTCAAAGCGGCTGGGGGACTCTATAGTAAGGGAAATTAGCCATAGAATGAGAATTCTCCCTAACACTCTGCACCGAAGGATTCAGACATTGTCTCAAATATCTCTGGGGTTGGAGATATTTGTGCACCACCCCTGAGACATAAGTGTAAGTGTGAAGTGCAGCCAAGTGGTCGTAGTTGTTGGTCCAGTCCCACTGCTTAACTATGAATTTAAAAATGTGTTTTAATGTGACAAAAGGTGTTCCTCTAGCGAAGTCGGGGTACCATCCAATGCTCTTATAAAGACTAAGAGTAATAAGTCCACCTGTGACCTGATTTATTATCTGCTCTGAAAATTGCACCAAATCATATGACCGCAGGTCAAGATTTCTATCCCCTGGATGTGTACAAATTTGATCCCTCCTTCTGGGTACCTATTCTAACTTGACTGTTTAATGCTGTGGGTAGGGATGTAGTTATCCCTGTTAGCTGTCAACCATTTAGTTCAGGTCCCAATTTTAGGAAGATCTACCCCGTAATCCATTTTCTTTTCCCACTTTATGTAACACGGATGGATGCAGCCTCGAATTTGTTTGGGAACCTTTTGCTCGATACAATTCAAATCTGGTCCAGTATGTATTATCCAATTTCTGGTATTCAATTTGGATTTTTTGAAGGCCTACATAGTGCGGAACAGGCCCATGATGTATTATTGCTAATCAGCAAATACATTGCTACAATATTTTTGGCATTCATGGACATGTCAAGTACATTTTATTGAATTAAAAGGGGTTTATCTGTGGGCGAAATGATCAAAGAAAGGCCTACCCCAAATATCTTAAGCTTATTGAGGGTGATGCAATCAGACCTACAAGTGGCTGTGAGATTTGGTACTGGAGGGAATTGTCTCACCCTTTTGATTCTAAGAGGAGGTGTTTCAGGGCTGTGTACTGGCACCCCTCTTCTTTAACCTCTATATCAACGTTCTCGAGGGTGATCTTAGCGGCATCTCAGATGTTCCCATTCTTTACGGATGTTGTTATCCAATTTTATTATATGAAGATTTACGCAATGCTCCTTGCCCGACCGTGTGAGCTCTACAAAGATTTGTGAATACATATATCTCCTTCATGGAGGCAAGAGATTTGACCATAAATATATCTACATCTAAGTTGATGGCAATGGGTTCAGGACACTACCAAATTACAGCATACATTGCAAAGAGGAAAAAAGGGAATGGGGTTCCTGTTCTCACTACTTGGGCATTTCCTTTTTGAGCTCTCTCGGGTGAACTAGTTATGTGGGTAAACAAGCGACACAGATGAGACATTCCAATAGTGCTTAGTCCCACCTTGCCGGGAATACTGAGAGTGTGCCAATTGAAGCCATCCTGTCAACCTGCAGGACAAAAAATGTTCAAATTGTTGCCTATGAATTGGGTATATGGAGCTATGATAATAACCCGTCACTTGTCAGTGTGGAAAATGCTTTTCTCCACAGGGTTCTGAGGATACCTCGGTGTGGGCTAACTTACTCTATGAATGATGAACTTGGTGTTCCATATTTATTGGACTATATTAGAACTAAACCTTCAATTCTTTGGTGCTCACTCTAGACGAATCCCTTTGCTGACATAATTCATGTCCTGCTAACTGACCTGAAAAGTGATATCAGGATGAGTTTGGAGTGGTTAAACTATGTGAAGGCAGAGTTTATTCATATCGGTTTGAAATCATTGTTTCCCGATCCCACCCTCATAGGGTAAAACTGGAAGCCTCTTCTGAAGGAACGTTTTTTGACTATCAGTGTTCCCTCAGAGAATTGAGGTACCAAAAAGAATGGATCAAACATAAGTAGCCATTGAGCCACCTCCTTGTGTAGACTCTTAGTCACGATCAAGAACCTGTACTCCAATTCATTTATTACAAAACTTAGGTTTCTCTAGGTTCCACCAAAGGTTTCTCCAGTAAGCTGAAAGGAGCTGTAAACTCAGACAAGAAATGTGCATGTGTACCAGATGTCATAGAAGATATAATGCATTGTATACAATTCTGCCTGAAACATGAATCTCTACACACTGACACTTTTACTAATTTTACATATGACGCAATTAAGGCACTGTGCCTCTGCACTGATGTTGTTTCCCATGTACAACACCCCAGCCATTTGCTGGTCAGTGGTCACAATCATCAACAACGCACAATATGATCAACTTAGTTTCAGTAACTGAATACTCCTGATATAGTCGGAAATTACCTGTGTTCGCTGTACTTATAGATTTTACCGCAGAATTTGAAACCATACTCCATGACAAACTATGGTTAAAACTCAAAAATTGGGGAATACCGTCAGGCCTACTAAGGAAGATTTAACTCTTATAGACTGAAACCTCTGTTAGAGTGCACTTAGACGGGGAAGGTAAATTATCCACATCCATTCCAACATTGCGAGGAGTAAAGCAGGGCTGCACTTCAGCAGCCACATTATTTAATCTCTACCTAGCTGATTTCTCAGATGATTTGTACGCCATTTCCTCGGATGACAACAACATTGCTAATTTGAAGTTGACAAAATTGACAAAAAGACAAAATGGAATGCCCTTGAGTGGTTTGCAGCGATAAATGGTCTTAAAATAAATATTGAAAAAAACAAAGTGATCTCATTCCTAATTAAAATCAAACGGTCTTGTTCTATAAACTTCAAATGGTTCATTAACAATCAACAGATTGAAGTGGTAGAATGCTACAACTACTTAGGCATGCTAATAGGCCACAAAATAATCTGGAAACAAAACTGGCATGAAACAAAAATGAAATGTATGAAGACTGCCATTGCACTGAGTCACTTTATCGGCCGACAAGGAGGCTTCTCAGTTAGCACTATGTTTTTGTTGTACTCCACTAAGATTGTATCATATCTGGGTTATGAGCAATTGTTATAAATATACAAAATAAATGAATAAATAAATAAAAGGGTGTGCAGTAAGAACAGACCTACTTCACCAGGGGTGGAAACCAACTGGAAAATAAAACATAGGTTGCATTCATGGCTATGTGGAGGAGCATCTAAAAACCCAAATTCCTGTTACTATCCTCAGAAGAAGTTTAGGGCAGTGATCCGCGACCTACCAGCCCAATTTGTTTTAGGGAGTTATGTTCCCCAATTTGACCAGTCGGTCTCATAAGTGGCCAAAATAGGAAATAAAATATGCAGAGATAATGTAATTCCAGAATTACATAAAAGATGATAATTGACTCCAAAAAGGTATCATTTTCCCATTCCACGATTCATTCATGTGAAAAGGAAGGACTTCCCTCACCAAAGCCTGTTTGGGCTACGGGAAACTTAATCTAAAGAATCTCTTCAATATATGGGGGAGACTGTTCATTTTCATCAAAATAACAGCGCGGGAGCAGGAAGCCGGAACATTAGGGAAAGGGTATGTGATGAATCCGATGGACTCATCACTGATTCCCCAGCAGTGACCTCCTCCCATGTGGCCAGGGGATGGCAGCTACTACCTGATCCTGACCCTGACATGGTTATATGAGGGGATAACATGGGAGGGGACAACTAACAGGGCATGGGATAGACTCCACTTGATGAGACGTGGTATTCCACACTTTTCCCTGACACAGACCTCATAATATCTAAGTTCTAGTTGGCTTATTGCAACCCCACAATTCCCCCTTATTGTGAAAATCAGAAATCCCTTCCTTTCTGTCACTCGAGACAAATCTCCATGCAAGCCTCAATCGTTCACAACACATATAACACATCTTTGTTTCTGACATTTCTTTATGTAAGATTCTTGAACAACAACCATTTAAGAAGTCCAATTACATCTATGGACTTTAACTCCCATAAAGCTGAAAGTAGTGAGACAAGGAAGAGGAGGGAAGAGTTGATGCAAACCGAGCCAAGCCCAAAGACTAATGTATAGACTAGTTGTTCTGGTGTCCAGGACCTTTAAAAATGGCATCCACACTATCAAGCAAGGCAGAACTGGAGAGAACCGTCAGGAGAAAGCCGACAGAGAGAAGATGGGCCCATACGTGTGGCAGCATGCAAACGAGAGTCACACACACACTGGCGTGGCGTTAAGGCGGGAGAGGTGCATCAAACTTACCGGGTAGAACTGTGGGAGCACACAGAGACACAGTAGGGCTCTTGGAGTTACGGTTGTGCCGGGATACAGCATTTTCCGGTCCAGGCCACAGAGGGAAGCCAAAAATTGAATGCAGAGCTGCAGGACATGTTTGGGAGATGTCCACATCATATCAGAAGCCAACCCAGGAAGCACGCCGTAAGTTGGAGATGCCAGGGACAACCGTTGACTATGCCCAGAGCCAGCGGGGCCCAGGGGTGTTCCGAGACCCATGTAATCAAGTGAATGAAGTACATGAGGTTGATATTATGGACAATACTCAAAGGCAATGTAAACACAGACAAAACCTAATGTTAAACTGATGCTTAAAAGAGAAAAAATTTGAATACCAACCAGAGAAAGTGCAACAACGAAAATTGAGCAAATACCTATGCATGGGTGTCAATTTAGGGGAGAACTGAAACAAGTGTTACCCTAAGTAAATACATTGAACAGAACAAAGCAAATGTTGATGTGGTATATTGAAAAGGATAGTGAAACCAATAAGAAGTCCTGGTAAAGAGAAGACACCAGGCATATGACATTTGGGGAAGGGTGAGAGATACCTGGTAGGGAGGTATACCAGGGACTCTGTATAACCCTGGAGCAGGATTCCTGGCAGGGCAGTATATTTATATTTACTTATAAGGTGCTGGTCACAGGCCCGGAGGCTTCATGGCGCCAACAGTAACAAACAAGAGAAAGAAAATAAAAAACAGATAATCACACAAAATCAGAAGTCAGATCCAGCATCAGCAGAACAGCAAAGGAGTCCAGCTTTGAAAACTCCCATGGATTGACACATTCTCAAATCATGGGGAAGAGCATTCCAGATTCTTGGTGCTGCAAAACGAAAGGAGCCCTGGGCTACCACGTCTTTTTTAGCCCGAGGAGTTTGGAGAAGACCCACATTTTTGGATCTCAGTGTTCTTTGGGCCGGTGACAAGGAAATACGATTAGATAGGTAAGCCAGACTGACTCCAAACAGGCATTTATGAGTAATGCACAGCAGACGCTGGGTATCCGACTAGCCATGGGAAGCCAGTGCAGAGTTCTCCAGGCTACAGAGACATGGTCACTCCTTTTCAGTCCCACGAATGGTCTAACCACATTATTTTGCGTGTCTGGAGATGCATCATATCTCCTTTACCTATCCCATGTAGCAGGCTAGAGCCATAGTCTAGTTTAGCTCCAATGATTGCCCTTGCTGCTCGATTGTCATGCGACAGGAACAGCCTCAATTGTACCAACAATTTCAGATAGTAAGATGTAGAGGACACTAGAAGGCTTGTATGAGCCTTCATGCTAAGCTCTTGGTCGAGCACCTTGCCCAGGGTGTTCACCTTCCGCAGGGTGGGGATAACACACTCCGGCTCAAGTTTTTTCAGGCAAGTCACTGTGCCCACAATCATGATTTCGATCTTTCCATCATTCAAAGCCAACCCATTTTCCGTCATCCAAGTCTGAATTATGGCAAGATACCTGGCAGGGGCGTATACAAGGGTGTTACAATGGATTTCTGATGTCTGACCTGGAGGTTCAGAAGGCCAACCTAGTTTCTTGGAACAGGGTAAACTCTGGACAAGCCAGACCAATCAGGGTAGCTATGGCAGGCGGTCAAGACTAAGTCTCAAGAGGGGTGAGGGTGACTTAAAGACCTCAATGAGCATACAAAGCAAGGACACTTACAAATTACTCCAGACAGGTGTTATATTAAAAATATAGACACATTTATTACAAGGTCTTTATAATATAGACCATAGCAAAGAATCACAATAATACTGAAGTAAACCAACACATCACAATCAACACAATATATATGCAAGACCAGAGGGGTCTAACGGATTAAGAAGCACGAAATATGTAGACCACCGAGATGGGGAGGAAAACAGGCAGTGCAAGTAATCGTTAGACCCAGTTCCTCATCAAGAATACACCTAACTAGGAGGCAGTCCAAGCCCTACGAAGAGAGGAGCCTTATGCTCAATAGAACATGCACACACTTGTGCCACTGGACAAAATAGGGTCTCTTCAAGGGTCATTAGCAGCTCAGGAAGGTGGATGCGGCCGATGAAGAACAAGTCCCCACTATTCAAGCAGGAACTCCACTTGCGGGCAGAGGCAGGTTGAGAGTGCGGGATAGAGTTGCTATTTCGCAACAGCGGTAGAAAAGAAATGGGCTCCTGCGCTAGGGGCCACCGGTTGGGGTATGGATTACTCACCAGTCCCCGACGCAGGCAGACCCAGACTTTGCCAGTTCAGTCCACTTCGCTGGCAGGTTCGAATGCAACAATCAGGATGTCTCGACACCGTGTAGTTCCGCGGTAGCAGACTTCAGGGTCAAGCGGGTCACAAGTCCAGCGAACTTGCACAGGTCGTTGCCACAGCAGGGAAACACGATAACCGTGTTTACTCCGGTCCTGGCCCGGGCGCACTCGTCTCACTTCAGACCTGGGAATGCCAAGTGTACGAAATTCGGTGTGAGGGTGCGGTGGACACAGAGCAAGCAGTATACCAAGTTTCGAGGGCTTCCTCGAAACCGCAGCGATGACAGAGCAAACGTCCTGTGTAAGCTGGTCAGCCCAATGGTTGGCCCAGGGACACTTCCGAAGAGTCTTACTTGCAGGGTTTGATGAAGGTGCCGAGAATAGTTGGTCCCACTATTCCAATGGGTCGAAGCACCTTCGCACACCTTCTAGGACGATCAGATGCAGAGGGGTCTCGCAGGACGACAGCGGCTCAGGGTGCCAAACCTTCCAGCGGGTCACCAGCGGTTCCTCGACTCGGCTTCTTGTTGCAGGATTCTTGGCTCCTTATCCTTTGTTCGTGTGAACTCGAGATCGACATGGTAGTGGTGTTTTCAGCCTCCTCTTATCCAAAATTCCCTTTGCGCCAAAACGGAGAGGACCCAATGGGAGATCTGCTCACAAACACTCACTCCATACGTGGACCAATCACGGACCACAGTGATCCCAGGCATTCAGGACACTCCAGACTCTCTGGCACCCAGGATGTGTATTGGGAACAGACACCCCAGCCCACATCCTGGAGGCACACACACAAGGCATGCAGAAGCCCGCAAAAGCTTTGGGTTTCGCGGGAAAGTGCATGACCAAATAAGGACTGACCCTGGTCGGCTCGACCTGGGGAAGGTGAAGGGGCAAGATGGCCAAAGGACAGTACAAATAACCTTGTGGCATGGCCATTTTGGAGCCAGGCCACCTATTTGTGCCAAACCCGGTAAGCGTGGATACAATTGCAAAAAAGGGTTCAAAACATAAGATAAACGATAGCTGCCACTAGTCCTGTCAGTGACACACCTGCACAGTTCGTAATAAGTCCAGCAAGAGTTTCTAGGGCCTTTGCAATGACTAGAGACCCATGGGTGCGGTAAAGTAAGTTACATTGCACTCTTGTTACATGTTGCACAAAAGCTGAAACATGAGGAAAGGACTAAGGGAAACAAAGTCTCCCAGTACTGACTGTCTTAAGGGCATGTCAGTTTCCCCATAATAAGTGAGCGAAAGCCCAGAGGAGTGCGGCTGAGGGCTGCGCTTCTCTGGCAAAGGTTAGATCAGGGTGTAAAACAGCAGCAAAAAGTTTGGGGGTTGACACATGTAGGGAAAATTACATTCAAATATGAAATCTTTCCTAACAAAAGGGATCCAAGAAATCCATAAAGGAAGTACTGGCAACAAAGTATACCAGGCATTTGAAACCATATAAAAACTCCAGGGGGATATACCAAGGAATCTGAAGAGCCCCATGACATTTTGAATTATATAAAGAACTTTAACATTCAAGGAAGATACCTAGGAGAGGAATATGCCAGGGACTCCGAAGAGCCCCATGAAAGGATTCCTGACAAAGGAGTATATCAGGAATCCACCAAAGAAGAAGTTTATAAAAAGAAGTCCTGGCAGCTAATACTACTTTGCATTTTTGAAAATGGTGGGAAGATACCTGGCAGGGAAATATACCAGGGGATCTGAAGGACCCAGATATGATCCTACCTAACTATCCAGAGGAAGGGAACCATTCTTTGGATTCAAGGGTTTCTCCTTGGAGAACACTTTTTGATGGTATCCTTATGTTTTGATTATGAACACTTTACACTGAACAGAAGTCAGAGACATTTTGTTGCACCCTTAATTTTTTGGTTCTAGTGTGAGGGTCAGTTTAGAATATTTTGGACACAAGGACGATTTCTAAGTTACTAACTACTCGACACAGACCGATTGTTAGTTTTAGTTTCCTAGGCAGGGAACCTCTTTCTTTATAATAGGACTAGAGAGGTGTTATTCCAACCCATTTTGTGTTTAATAACTGTGAGTATATTACAATCTTCCGTACGCCTTTGATTTCTGACCCCTCACACTACTCCTATCTCCTCTATTGCCTTCCGAGCTATGCATTTTCACATCTGGACAAAGTGCTCAACTTCGATGTGTGCACACTTGCAAACATTTCTCGCTTTACCTCAACCTCCTCTGCCTGTGGCCAGATTGGTTGGCTCTCTATGAAAAAGAGAGCCAAGTATAATAATAATAATTTTGTTTTTATATAGCACTCTAATCTAAATTGCTTTACATAGGACATATTTATATACATTACTATTATTATCCAAACAAATGTCTACTCATTAATCGAACTTGGAAGGATGAAAGGCTGAGTTGGCCTTTCCGGGATTCAAACCTGTGATCTGCAGATCAAACACAGATCACAGCAAAAAGCATTTCATCTGCTGAGCCATCTTATTGGCTTCTTCAAAACTTTCCATGGGCTGGTCCCACCCTCCCTGCCTGCTCATCTCACTCCCTACTCTCCCCTCACTCATTATTATATCTCCCACTCTGTAGTACACTAACTCTACCACCATTTAAATCCAACCTCAAAGCGCTCTTCCTTTATGAAGAACCTGTTTCCTAGCACTCTACGCTACTCCATTACCATGCTTCCCTCTATCCCTGCCCTGACGGACAACCCTACAGCACTTTCCCACCATCCCTCCATCCTTAATTTAGCACTTCTGCCACCATCCCATTGCTGTGGTATTCTGTCCTGTCTTTGTCCCTGATTTATATTTCGACTGTCCCCTGCAACATCTGATCGCTGAGTCACATTCTCTCACCCATTGTCAAGGACCCATGTCCTCTGTTCTGTTATCATTGTTAAATTGTGTAAGCATTTTTGTGCCAAAAATGAATTTTCTGTGATTTCTATAAATAAATAAATAAATAAATAAATAAATAAATAAATTGGTTAAACAGAGTCAAACCAGGCTTTGTGGTGCTGGTCAGGAAGTTTGTATCAGGCTGATCTGTGTCAGTCGCATTGTTCCAGATGGGGAGCATGTGTTGAGTCGGGGTCAAGCTGAAGTTCTTCTCATTTCAAAGATCTTGAGTTCCACCAGGGTCAGTCCGATGGTCGGTTCGACATTGAAGATGGTGGTGACTGGATGTGCAGTTTAAGTCGGGCGGCTAAGGTGTGGTTTTCCAAGATCGCATATCGAAGGGTGCCCCAGGGTCTGGTTGACTGTCGATGAAGATCAGCAATGAAGATTCTGGTGTTTCAAAGAGGCAGTTCGAAAGTGGCAATTCAACACCGAGCTTGAGATCCGAGCTTGGGCAGCAAAACCCTCAACTGGCATGGTGGGATGATGTACTGGATTGAACAAACAGTTTCAGGCACAGCAGTCTTGTTATTTTAGATATCAAGTAATGTCGAGCAGGGTTTGAACAGGAGCTTGCTGTGATTACAAGACAATGCTTGAGAACGGCAAATAGTGAGGGCCTCTAGAGTCGGTTCAATAGTTGGTTCTCTGGTGAGGATGCTGGCAACTAGATAGGCAGTTCTGCTGGATCGGTTTGGTCAAATGCTTCAGGAGCTGTAGGTCGTAAGGGGCACCAGGACCAGTTCGACAGTGGGTTTGATGGCAAAGAAGCTGTAGACTGGATGCAGAGTTCGGTTTGAGCAGTTTGATGAAGCATTCAATGGTCTACCAGGGTCTGTTCAACAGGTGATGGAGATCGGCAGGAAAGAAGCTGGAGGAATGAGAAAAGGTCTGAAGGTGGCAGATGCAATAAAGAGCGTCTGGTACAAGCCAAGGCAACAATGTGCTTGGCTATCATGGTGCAGCAGCGAACAGGTTCAAACAAGCAGTGCAATGGTTTGAGGTGGCAGAGTGCCAAACGCAGCTCCGGAGAGTCCTGTTTCTTCAAAGGCATTGAATGGGCTCTTAACGGTTCATAGTTTTTGGACTGGAGAAACACAGGATTTCTTGCTGTCTCTGTCCTCTGCTTCCAGGGGTTTAAGGATAGGTTTCAGTCTAGGCGTCCCTCAACATGGGGAGGTCCTGGGTACCATTGTGGCTGGCAGAGAGGCATGTCTTGTCCCAACAGTAGGTCAATCCCAACAGTCCCGGGGTATGGTTAGGGGACAGATCATGACTCTGCCTTGGGCACTTAGCCTTAAATTCCCTGCTGAATGACTTTGGAGAGATCAAATCTCCCAAAAGAGGTCCAATGAATTCTTCCTTAATTATTTGTCCAAAAGGGGATCAAGGAAGGAGTGGGAGACCCATTTTTAAAGGCAAAAGCCCACAGGTGATTGGACTAAAGATAGCCTGCTTTAGGGGTCAAATCCCTGTGCTTAGAGCAAGACTTTCTCTACCGCCATAACACCCAAAGTGCTTTGTGCTACGAGAGGACAGGCAGAAAAGTTGGGAGCAGAGAGAAACAAGGTGGTGGAAACTTCATCCAGATGTAAATATCTCCTTCTGTCTTGGCTAACCCTGCCCCGTTCTCTTTGCAATAGAATCAAAGGCCTTTATATATGTGGGAACCTGGTGTAAGTCTACTCCTGTTGTGAATATGTGTGACCTTTGATTCCTGTTCCCAGGACAGCTATCTGCTGAGTAGCAGTCTCTCTGGGCGGTTGTTACCTGCCCTCACAAAGGAATAAAGAGAGGCAATCCCCAAGGCTACAAGCCTGTCAGCAGTGGCATGGCCAGCCTGTTTGGGGAGAATGCACATACTCCTTTCACAGCTGAGCTGGGCTCACAGGGCTGACACATATGTGATATCAAATTGCTGTGGTTCTATTAATCATGAAAAATACCATCCACCATACTTTAACTTAGGTGTGGCGTATATGCAAAGATGTATCTGCCACCAGGACAGTAAACTCAGAATTATATGATATTTATGAGTTGGTGCATGTCTTAAAGGCAGCCCCTGTGCTGCATAGACTTGGCTGTCACTGCAGCTGTCAAATGGGCACTTGTGCCCCCTCAACCTGCTTTTGCCGCCTGTAGAGCAGGCGCTGCAGATCAGAATACTGATGGAGCAGGTCACAGGAGTACACTATGCTTTTGGCCTGGAGCTTATGAAAGAGGAATCTGATCAGCAGATTTCCCTTTCAGAGATGGAAGTACTAGCATCATGTTATCAATTTAATTAAAACAATTTAAAAAGCCAAAGCTTTTACAACCTAGCCAAACAGCAATCTTTCACAACAGGACACCCTTGATTTGCCCTTCCTTTCCCACATGCCTCATCCCCTTCATTCATGTGATGTTTCTTGCTAGAACGCCTCCTCAAATCCCTTCAGGGTCACACTTCCAGTGTGAGTTCAACCTGCACTGCAGGTTCAGAAGGTGACAGATTAGCTCAGATTAGCTCAATGTGCGATCTGGCTGTTGGATAGAGGTGAAAGAAAAATGTATATTTAATGTAATCAACCAGAGGTGTTCGCTGAATATAACATAACATTAGGGAGAGTGCCATGGCCTTTCAAACTTTTCATTTAAAATGGGCCCCATCCCCAGTGTTGTCCGTCCTACGACACAGCAGCATAAACCTTTATTTTAGGACCTTGAATGTACGCTTTACAGCGCACACATCACAGGCTTCCTTTTGCAGGCCGTCACCTCCCTGGTGTTTTAAGTATCCAGCAGTGTTTGTCGTTCCTCGTTGCCCCTTTATTCCAGTCTCGCCTATATTAGCCCCTTGCTGACAAAGAGATTCAGTGTACATTTAGTGTTTCAGCTCCCCACTAGCTGCACCCTGGCAGCATTCTTTTGACTTCATTGTAATTTACGCACCCCAGGGGTACCTCAGGTTGTTTTTCCAAGCTATAGCGTAGGTGTGTGGGGTGGGAGGGAGGATATCATGTTGAAATGGGCCCCATCCAACCCTGACATATCTTCAGCTGGCCCTGATTTATAATGCGTATTTTCACACAGGGGGGGGGGGGGGTGTTAGCCCTGGTAAAAGATGTGCTTTACTAAATGTACTTTCAATGTACCTTGCAGACATGTTTCAAGTAGATCACGGAATTTTAATTTGGGCGCAGAGTGGAATACAGACGTGTATGCTTGTTCAAATCTCTGGACCGGACCCTCAAACGTTTCACAGAAAAGTGCCTTCAATTTGGTATTTCTTTAGCAGCACCTTATCAGGACTCAGAGCTGTGCAAAACTGATGCCCAGACAACGGGCCCCAGTCCGTCAAGAGATGTGTCTTTACTTTCCACCACTTGTGTAATTATCACCGCAAAAGTGAACCCCTTAAATGCCAGGCTATTATGCAAGTCTATGCAAAAAGGCCTTGGCACATAACACAATGTATAACCAGGCCACAGCAGCTCTTAGTCCGATGAAGTAATATTTTGGTGTGACGCGTTTTATAATTCATAGAGTACTTAACTTAATACAAATACAAGTGAGGTAATGCATGCTTCAAAAACGATTCTGCAAGCGCTTCTATACAGCAAATGCTTCTTCTGCAGGAAAAACAAAGTAACATCATGCAGGAATGATCATTGTGTGTTTCTATTACAACGCCGCCACCTAGTGTTCATGCTTATTTATTCAGTTCCAATCTGCCAGCATTCGCATAAAAGACCCTGCACAAACACATCACATCTTTATTAGTCGAATTGAGTAAATACATTGTGCATCGTTGACTAATGTATGACACTGAAATGTGTTTAAATTGAATTGGCAAGCAAGGTGTTTAATGTATGTACTTAAGAATAGAATTGATCTATTAAAACGCCATATAATCATTTACACATAGGCTCTTCAATAGTTACACACAAATATAAATATTACTATTTCACTGAACTGTTGGATGAATCAACTCTCGATCATTGGTATATACAGGATGGTGTGCTTACACCGGGTTATCTTCATTACACAGCCACGGTTAAGTTGCTAATCCCATAGGAAGAGCACTTTTTGGGTGGCTTAAAACTTTGCTCTCCCTAGACGAATCCTCACCAAATTTTGCAAAATAAGTATATGGCCCTCTCTGAATTTCTTTGCAGAGTTTGGTGAGGTTTTGTCCAGGGGGGGCAAAGTTATAGGGGGGGTCCCAAAATGTCTTTTTTTTCCCATAGACTGAATGGGGAAAAAACATTGCGCACGCCTACAGGCCAAACCGCTGGACGGATTTTCACCAAATTTGCAGCAGGAGCAGCAGCTTGGTCCTGAAAGTGTGCTTTTGTAAATTTGGTGAAAATGCGTCCAGTAGTTTTTTTTTAAAACGATCAAAAAGTAGGTCTAAAAAAAATAGTGATATCTATGTCCGCTCCACAGACACACTTCCCTGTTCGCTGCGCAGGCAGTACACCGATTGGCTAATCAGCTTGCGTCATGTCCGCGGACATGTGACGCGTTTGCTGATTGGATGGTGAAGAGCGTGAAGTGCGTCAGATTGTTCCGATGTGCCCATCATCTTGAATCCGACGACATCGCGGCAGCGAACAGATGCGAAATGTCGTTTTGGGGAGTGTTTTGGTGTGCAAGTGTACTTGGGGAGGTTTGGGGAGTAAGAGATGTGTCAAATACTGTATTTGTTTAGGTGGCAGGTGCTACTGATGTATTCGCCATGCCTGCGCTGTCCGGGATGTCCATAATTAGTGAAAATGAGGGGTGTTCTAAGGACAGTATTCCCGTCCGTGCTGTCTGCAGGCAAGTTGAAACTGTTCTAAGAACACGCGCGGTGTACGTGGACATAAAAATTACCCATATGCCACAGTTAAAATGTTTGATTCTATGGGTGTGATATGTTGCAGTGGTTGTGGCCAGGGCCTAGAGTTTTGGGTGCATGGCCAAACCCAAGACCGAAGTTATATGCACCGAAGTTATAAGCCACCATAGTAGCCAGTTCAATCTAATATTGCAATGCAGAGGAGAACCATATGTTACATACATCCTCAATAGGACTAGTGTACTCAACCTCTTTGGTTGATATTCCAGTGCTGGAAGATCTTCAATCCTCTGACATACCCTGGGTTGAACCGAAGTTATAAACCACCATGGGTGGCTTATAACTTTGCTCTCCCTGGATGAATCCTCACTAAACTTTGCAAAAAGTGTGATATGGGTGGGCCCATATAGGTAGTTAAAATGTTTGATTCTATGGGTGTGATCTATGGGTGTGATATGCTGTGGTGGCTGTGGCCAGGGCCTAGAGTCTTGGATACATTGGTTAGAGGTGCATGCAGAACGTTGTGGAATAGCTGCAGATCTTGGATTCCCTCATGTGGAAGTGGACAGGCATGGAGTGCATGGTATGAAGTGGCTGGACCTGGTACCTCTCTGTGCTACTCTACAGACAGAGCATCATCCAGACATAATTATATAATTCATGGTGGAGGGAACAGTTTAGGACATGTGTCTGGAATTTCTCTGCAATTTGCAATGAAAGAAGGACTTGGGAAGGTCATGGACATGTTTCCAAATTCCCAAGTAATTTTTTCTCGTATTGCGAAAAGACAAATGTGGCTGCGTTCTTCTTCATTTGGTCCACAAATGGAGAAAGCAAGGTGCAATGTCAATAAGGCTGTTTGTGCCTTTCTAAGAGATGTTGGCATGTCCTCTTTTCACAATGAAAATATTATGTTTCGTAGCACATACATTTTTTTTCGCAGAGATGGAGTCCATCTTACCTATGCTGGCAATCAGATTTTTCTGAGAAATGTACAAAATGGATTGCAACCTTTTTTGGAATTACAGTCATCTATTTTGCAGTAGATGTTGACGATTTCAAGTTTTTCAAACACAAAAAAACACCACCAAAAGGCTCTTTTCAGAGCCACCACTTCCTCCCAGGGAAAAGTGCATTGGTTTTGCTAGGGCAGCACCCTAAAACGTTATATGTCCTAAGACTGTCCGTGAACCTCCAAAAAATGCACAGGGCCCTGCACTGTTTATTTGCCACTTTTATTTTAAAACGGTGAAAGGAAGCTCTGAAAAGAGATCTTTTTTTTTTTTTGTTTTATATTTTGTTTGTTTTTTTACACACGACACACTAGGAGAGGAGGGTAAATGAGGGTAAGGAAGGGACACCAACCACGGGGATAAGAAAGGGCAGGTGGAGAGAGGAAGATGTAGGATGGGCCTTACTTAGGTAGGTAGCAGGTCTTCTGGTGCTCCGTGACCGTAGTCCTGAAAGCACTTCGAAGACTCTCCCTCCTGCAGAGTTTTGCGTCGCAGTACATACACAATATTGTGACCCTCGAAAGGTAAGGGTCAACAGCATTGCAAATGGCCTGTGAAGCAGCTGGAGGGATGCGCTCTCCCACAGGAGCGGAAACGGAGGATGCTGTAGAGGAACTCAACCTACTACGTTTATCACAAGGAACAACTTTGCGAATGTCCCCACTGTGGAACGACATTAGGTGTCGCTTCATGGATGTCGTACCAAAGTTGTACAAACCACGTCTCCCACGACTCAGCACCATTTTGCACTGTTTGCAGGTGACCTTGTTCGCACATGCTTTTGGTACGTTACCATGAATGGTAAACAACCGCCACACCCAAGACTCCCGGCGAGTGCTGGTAGTAGGGATTTCCTTGACCTCATTCTCTTCATTCACATGCCTGTTCCCCTCTGCAGGCCCTTGGGGAGGTGGTGGTGGTGGAGGGTTTGGGGGTGGTGCTGAGGCAGATGTAGGAACAGCAGCCATGGATGCTATCAGGGTTGATGAGATAATCTCAGCAAGAGCAGCAAAGGCACTAAAAGTCAATTTGCAATAGCCAGAAGTACAATGAAGATCATCTCTGGGGTGTGGCCTTTTATAGGGGTCGAGGGGTGCACTTCGCGAACAGATCAAACACCTGAAAAGGTTCAAAAAGTTCCAAAAAGTATGGGGAAAGCCAGGGTCATTGTCTGGGACATGTGCAATGGTGAATTGTTACTGTAAAATCATTTGGATTGTCTGAAAAAGTTATTTTAAAATGTTGGGAAACCGGACAGTGTATGCAAATTAGGAAACATGCTCAGCGTGGGTGCTGTCACATGATGATGTCGGGAACACGTCCGCGAAGGGAACGGGTGTCCGCAGGACACTAAATGCAGGGCAACGGTCGTGCGCGGGTGTTCTACGGACAGTGTTCAGGTCCTCAAACAAATGAAAAGTGCGACACAAGTGAGGCGGACAGTTACGGATAGGCTCAATGTTCGCAGGATTTACGGGTGTGGTGCGCATGTGCGTAGATGTTCTGAAGACTGTACGGACAAGTATAGTGTCCTTAGAATTCCTCCATTTTGTTCAGTTACGGACATCCCAGACACCGGGTGTGTTCTGAGAACAGTTCCATCGTGGTTGCAAACGGTACGGACAGGTATAGTGTCCTTAGGACACCCCCATTTTGTTCATTTACGGACATTCCGGACACCGGGTGTGTTCTAAGAACAGTTCCATCTTGGTGCGAACGGTACAGGTACAGACAGGTATAGTGTCTTTAGGACACCCCCATTTTGTTCATTTACGGACATCCCGGCACCAGGTGTGTTCTAAGAACAGTTCCATCTTTGCTTGCAAATGGTACGGACTGTTATAGTGTCCTTAGGACATCACCATTTTGTTAATTACGGACATTCCGGACAGGTGCGCTGTCTGTGTACATTTTAACTGCTTTTTAAAAAAAAATAAGACACAAAGGGCCTCATTACGAGGCTGTAGGTAACCATGGCACTATTGGCGCCGTGGCTGCCTCCAAATCCTTACCGACTCCGCCCTGGTGAATGGAGCTATTACCCAGGGCCCATCATTTGTGATGTCATCTTTGATGTCCTGGGTGTTAGTCTTAGCAGTGCACGGTGGTGGTGCAAGTTATGGTTGCTTAGCTTACCATAACTGGCGACTTTCAGGGGTTTTTCGGTTTTACTTCGAACCATAATGTCCCTTTAACAAAGTTTTTTTGCTGAATTTCATAGGTTTTTAGTAGCGCAACTTAACCATAACGTCCCTTTAACAAAGTTTTTTTACTGAATCTAAAGTATACGTAAAAGGTGCAGGGATACAGTTTAGAGTGATAACATGCAAATTATGTAAACATATGTAAACATTATGTAAAGTGTTGAGTGTCTCCGGTTCCCCCCTGGAGTGCAGTGAGCCCTCTCCAGCCTACAGACACACGCGTGCACACATCTGGTCTTGGTTCGGGCTTTCCTGCGTGCGTGTGCCCTTGAAGGGGCAGCACCACACTCCTCCTTTTTCATAACAAACAACAAGGAAAGATTGCTACCTACAACTTTAAACCACACAGCACACAAATGGCAGACCCCTTTAATCACATCCATCCAGTCCCTGCAGGTCACCTCCAGTCCATGGGGTGTTACCACCCATTCAGGGGTGGGTCCAAAACATAGTCACTCAGGTGGGCAGGCTGCCCCCTCCCGACCTTCTGGAGATACTTCCTGCCCATCTCCTGGATCGGGCCCTCCTCACCTGAACTCCCTTGAGCTGGGGAGCTTGGTGGGTGGACCAGGCCACTGCCCTCGTCCGGTACCTCAGTCATGTCCCTTCTTTGCACTGCCTCCGGCCGGGCATCTCCCAGTCTTTTAAAGTATCTGGCCTTGCGTGTTACTGAGGCAGGCCCATCAGACACTGTAACCATCGATCCTTGCACGGCCACCACGTCCAAGGGACTCAGTTCGTAGGTCAGCGACAGCTTCCCGTGTGGATGGTGGTTTCTGACCAACACCTCATCACCTGGGACAAACTGTTGGGGTGAAGTCCTCTTCGGATGTTCTCTTGCTCAGTCCTTGCTTTCCTCTCCTTTTCCACCTGCTCGTTGTCGATGACAGTGGGCTCAGGCTCACCCACTTCCAGTAGCAGGCCTCTCAGGCAATGCCTGAACATAGCCTCAGCCGGCGCCAACCCCGTCGATGAATGCGGGGTAGCCCATAACTCCCTCAGGAACTTGTAGAGGGCCCTCTGTAGACTCTGACCCTGGCCCTGAGCAATTCAAAATACCTTGTTCAAAGTCTTCATCAGCTGTTCCGCCTCACCATTTGCCCTGGGCCACTACGGTGTGATCTTCCGATGATGAATCCCATACCCCTCCATCATGTTGGCAAAACTCTCACCGTGGAACGGCACCCCATTGTCTGAGCACAACACCTGAGGCAGTCCATGGGTCGAAAAGATCTTCTGAACTATGACAGCAACGTTCTCAAATGCCACGGATTCCACAAACTCCACTTACGGTTACTGGGACCACTCATCCACAAACACCAAGAAGTGAGTGCCCCGATCTGTGGACCCAAAATCTGCATGGACCACTTCCCAGGGCTTGGTGCCCCGCTGCATAGTCTCAATGATTGGTTCACTCTGCGCCGGTGACGCCGCCTGGTACCACACACATGTCGCTACAAACTCTTCCACCCGCTTCTCCAAATCTGGGAACCACACCTTTTGGCGCAGCCGTGCCTCTGTTTTGGCAGTGCCCTGATGACCTTGGTGTGCCAGTTCAATTACCTGCGCATTCTTCACCTGAGGGACCACAATTCGATCCCTCAGAGCAATAAACCAGCCTCAGAGAATGCCAGCTCATCCCAAACTCTCCACAGTTGTTCCAGCGTTGCTTTGGCCTCCAGGGTCCTTAGGGCCAGCGTATCCAGCACAGACCTCCACGAGCCATGTTGGAGAGCTGCCCTGAGGATGCCAAAGGGCTCATCCTCTGCAGCCACTTGTTCCAGTTCTGCAATTGGCACCAAGTTCAGTGTGGCCGCCTCTACCACCAGCCGGACTTACTCATTCGCCTCCTCCACTCTGATGTCCTTCACAGTTTCGGGCCCCCCTCTCGGATGCCTTGAGAGGTAGTCGGCTGCATTATTATTGCCAGGCCGGTACACCAGGGACACCCCATACTCTAGCAGGGCCAACATCCACCGCTCGATCCTTGCTGGTGGCTTGGAGGAGGACCCAGCCAGTATGGGCAACAGTGGCTTGTGATGAGTGACCACCGTTACCGGCCTCCCCAAAACATACAGCTGGAAATGGCGACATCCCCACAGGACAGCCAATTCCTCGCGCTTGATCTGGGAGTATCGCTGTTCCGTCTCAGACAGGGCTTTGCTGGCGTACGCGACAGGACGGATCAAAGAAGGCCATTGTGTCCTCCGCTGTCAGAGCCCTTTTTATGTCATCAAACGCTGCTTGCTCCTGCAGCCCCCACTGCCAGGTGATTGTGGAAATGTCGATTTTATCTGTTAATCAGTTCATAACAATATGGCTTAAAGGAGAGCCTGCTACAAAACATAATCTGCTAGGGGCCAATTACAAACACCATTCAAAACATTAGGCCTCACGTTAGAGGTCCCTGCTTAAAACTGCACAATGCATAAAACTTGCTTACGCTCGCTGGATATCAAGATAAACAGCATGACCTCTCACCGAGATATGCGTGTTGAAAGTACATCAGCTCATCCCAGATGTGAGAAAATTCTTCTGACATTAATGAGAAATTTACAGTAAACCATTTTTATTAATACAACGAGACCGGCAGAAACACTTCCCTTTTTCTGCTGCTTTTAACCTTTGTACACAGTAAATGTTTGTGCTGCTCGCTTTCCTTCCTTATTTTACAAATAGCATTTGCTTTCAGTAACATGAGATGTGATGTATTATGATAAACGCCTGCCTTTTTACTCTCTGCATATACCGTTCTGACCCAATCTGGGAAATTACCACAGAAGTGACGGAGGGGTGATTGATCTGCCACGAGATGTCTAGGCACGTATAGTGTGGGATTGATGTCTGGTATCTAGCTATATAAACATGGTCATTCTGTTTTGAAAATTGTCAGCAACTGAGGAGTTGTATTGCTCTCCCCAAAGTGCATGGAACAAACAGAAATCATCAATGCAATCATAGAGCAAATACTTTGAACGTAGACAGACACAATAACTCACAGCCACGCACTCTTAGAAGATAATCAGCTCTTATACGGCTATTTATTCAAAGCTTAGAAGGACATAGAAATAACTCACAAAAATAATATGGACATAGATCACAGAAGAAGTAAAGAATTCAAAAGGAAATACATCACCGTGAGCGTAACAGGATTCCTCATCTTGTCCAGAAGCGGCTGGAGGACCCCGGGAACAGCCAGGCCGAGAGCACCACAGCTCACAGGAGGGCCGGACGTAAGCATCCTTCTCCGGCTGAAGTCTCACCTGACCACCTCCGGGCTTCCGCATATATACACATTCCACAAAGGGCAGTCAATTCTCGAACCTTCTGGAAATTGCAATTGCGCAGTTGAGGAACAGCCGTGGTTGCCAGCTGGGTCAATCGAGAGCTCCCCCCAAGAAGCGCAGTGCCTCCCTTCTCTAAAAACACGCTCCACGGAGAACAGTAGCAAACCATAACAAAGTTAGCTTTCCCAGCAGAAATGTCCTTGACCGCATACCAGGTTTGGAAAACATGTTTTTCTCAGCACCGTGAATCTAACACTCAGCAAAATGTGTGCAGCTTTTCACTGCGGCATGAAATAAATATCCATCATGGCTCCGAGCACTCCCAGAATGCATTGCGCACCAGTGCCATTTTAGATCAAGCATAACAGGAGTGCAATGACTTATGTTTTTCTCCGTCATTGTAATCTTTCTTTGCTCTCCCACTATAATGTTACTCATAATAAATGCTTGCAATTGTGAAAACCTCTGTGTCGGAATCTGTATGTATCTGATGTAAAAGTGTTTTTACCCCATTTATATTTCAGACTGGGTGAACCACAAATATATCCATTGTAAATTCCCTTTTTTACATGATGTCCTTCTTTCTCAGGGCTCGCAGCGGCTTGGATCGGGACGCCAGGTTTCTGATGAAGCGGCCACAATACGTGACCATCCCAAGAAAACTGCAAACTTCTGAAACGTTCTCTGGAGGTTGAGCCTCAACAATGTCCTTTACCTTTGTGGGGTCAGGTGACACACCCCCTTCTTTAAAGACAAAGCCAAATAACTCAATCTCAGTCCTCAGAAAATCACATTTGTCCCGGTGAAATGTTAGACCCTGAGACTGAAGCCGCTCAAAAGTCTTGGCAAGCTGGCGAAGATGTTCTGCCTCTGACCAGGCAAACACAAGGATATCATTGCTGATGTTCAATACTCCGGCCAGATCAGCCAGGGTACCACGGATGATATTCTGGAAGACTTCCGCTGCCGACCACACCTCGAAGCTCAGGTGTTTGTAATGGTAGAGTCCACGATGAGTGGTGAAAGTGGTGATGAACCGTGACTCCGGATGAAACACCACCTGATGGTAAACAGCCCTCAAGTCCAGTTTTGAAAAGAATCGAGCCCCTTGCAACTCAACAATAATGTCATCTATGGTGGGTGTCAAATGGCGCTCCCTTTTGATGGCTTTGTTCAGAAGCCGCATGTCCACACATATTCTCACAGACTCTGGCTTCTTAGGTTTCCTGTCGATGACAATCGGAGAAACCCACGGGGTCGGACCCTCCACCTTCTCGATAATGTCCAGGTTGACAAGGTTGTCCAGCTCTTTATCATCCAAGTCCCTGAGGTTGAACGGGACCCAGCGATACTTAAGTGCAATTGGCTGAATGGATTCATCTTTGTGGAGCTTTACTGGGTCACCTGCCATGCTCACGATGCCCTCGAACAGCCGACAGTACTTTGCCAGTAATTCCTGCATGTCTTCCACATACACAGAGTAGGCAAAGCTGACAATGCCTAACGCCTTTGGCGCCGCACAGCTTAGCAGGGTGTTGCTGCTGACCATTCTCACATAGAATCGTGCTCCGATTGACGCTTCACTGTGTCCCACATTGGCCACAAATGCACCATCCAATGGGAGTGGCTGCGCTCCCCGAACGAGAAGATGCGAGGCTCGTAGTGTTCTCGGGCCATGATGTTCACTGAAGCTCCAGTGTCAACCAGCACTGGAACCCGACGACTCATTCACCTTCACCAGGCACCTCAGATGTCTCCTGTTTTTGGAGTGCAGAATGCCCACACTGGATACAAAGAATACATTCTCTTTCTCAACTTCTTCTTCCTCCTCAGGAGGAGCACTGTCTTCCGCTTCGTCCAATTGGGCCACATTGGGGGGGTGTTGTTGCCGAAAGAATCCTGATCTGACAGGACCCCTTGGGACCATGACCGGCAGCAGGGCCCTGCACACCCAGGCATAGTGGTCTGACGCACCACAGCAGCCACATGACTTTCCCAACGCAGGGCATTTAGCAGGGTGCGGAAGATCGTATCCACACTTCATACAAGAGTCCATTGTCCTGGTGCCCGATCACGCTGGTACCCCCCTGGGCAGCTTGCTCCTCTTCCTCACGGCCACGGCCAACTGCACACACCTCCTCCAACTTCCCTGGGCACACTCCTGCCTCCATTCTGGATGCTCTCCCCTCCCACACTTCTTGACACCGTCCCAGTTCCAAGATGCGAGGCAGAGAGATTGCGGGTTCACGCAGCACCTGCCTGCGTAGCTTGCCTGAAGCACATCCCTGGATTAGCTAGTTGTGGATCATTGCCTCCGGATTATCCCATGGGCACGGCAAGGTTAGCCGACGTAGCCTGCCATAGAAAGTGTACAGAGTCTCATCGTCTTTCTGGCGAGCAGCGCCCATGACAAAGCGTTCATAGTCCATGTTAGCAAGTGGCAGGAAATATTCCTGCAACACAGCCTTCGCAGCATCATAGGAGGCATTCAAGGGTTGCAAGGACTGGAAGACCTCATGCACCGCAGGGCCAGCATAATACAGATCTGTTGCCACCTTACTGTCATCATTGGTCTCCATCGTGGCCCTGAAATACATGTCGAGGCGATCAATCCACATCTTTCAACGAGGTCCCAGACTGGGGTGGCCGACTGAGATATCAAACTTGTGCATTGGTTGAGGAGCCCCTGGTGGCTTCATATCCATAGGTGGCTGGTACACTGGGGGCTGAGGCGCTGGTTGTTGTGGCACAGCCTGAAAGGCTGGAGGTGCTACCTGGATCTGATCCATGGTGGCAAGCGCACAGGCACCCCACTATGCATGAATGGGGCTGCAACTCACCACCCTGTCCACAGCCGATGAGCAAAACAATGTCCTTGCAGCAGTGATGTTGTGGCAGATAACGTAGGAGCATACACCAATCCTCATCCACTGGTGAACCACAGATAATTCAGAACTTCAGCAGAATTCAGACACCACCACACCTTGTGAGCCCTCAGAAAATGTCAAAATGATGAAAAATGGGCACTAGGCAGGCACCACCACCAGCAACGTGCAAAAGAAGGCAGATGTCACTGCCAGGGGACTTCTGGCCACACCAGTGGCTCCAGAAATCCAGCTGGGTAGGGCCCAGGGAAAGACAGACAAAAGAAATGCAGGCCTACCCACGCTCCTCACCTCTTACTCGACGTCAAAATATCACAAATTGACTTCGAAATGCACCTCATGTGCAACATCAGCTCTCAGCTCATGGAATTTCCAAAAATTAAGCCCGGATGCCACACAGGCACTCTTTTACAGAGCCGTGACCATCCCGAGCATTGTATCCAAAATGGTGGCCAAACCGCGTGGTCCTCGCCCTCCACGTGGTTTAAGAATAGTGAATTACATGATTAAAAAAATGGAACGTCCATTCACTCTTCTCACCTCTGTGCCCTGGTGGACTATCCCATGCTTTCGTCGCCACTGTTGAGTGCCTCCGGTTCCCCCAGAGTGCTGTGAGCCCCATCCCGCCTTCAGGCACACACGCACACCAAGCTAGTCTTGGTTCAGGCTCCCCTGTCGCTCAGTGGCGGCCGGGAATGCACCGTTTATTTATAATGCACGCGTCACTCCACTGCGTGCGTGTGCCCTTAAAGGGGCAGCACCACAACAAGCATCTCTTATCGGACCCTTTTCCAACCGGAATGAACAGAACCGAAACCCATAGTCGTGGATGAGCTGGAGCAAAGGAGGGGGTACAAATTAAAATAGGGTAAACGACCGAAAGAGTCAACCACCAGGGGACACCAAAAAGCAGAGAAAGAGAGAGAAAGCCAAAAGAGACCAAGCTCACTGGCAGGTTACATTTTGTTAGAAAGGATAAACCAGAATAGTGTAGTGTTGCACGTTCCTGCAATGCTCCTTCAGCCCCCATGAGCCCCCCAGCCACAAAGCACACTGCACGTGGTGCTTGCTCTCCGGGATCCACGGACACACTAACGCAGCCGTGGCAACGCCCCGTTTATTACAAAAACATGCAGCATAGTTGCGTCACTTCGCCGTGTGTGTGCCCTTAAGGGCATTCATAACAAACAAAGAAAGGAGATACTTCAAAACATTACACCGCACACAAAATAACACCCCTTTATTTGCTTCCCTCCCAGTCCCACAAGTCACTATTCAGCCCGTGGGCTGGGCCCACCAGTTCAGGGGTCCAACACATAGGGCCTCATCACGAGTCAGTCGGTAAAGCAGGTGCTATTAGCGCCGGCGCTATTAGCCCTACCGCCAAAACCCTGGTGCTATTAGCGCCGGATCACGGGTTTGGCGGAACGGTTAGTGCCCATTCCCCATTGGGCTGATTGGGGAATTCCTCATTCCCCATTGGGCCCAATGGGGAAAATTTGCGCTATTAATGCCGACAGATTTTCCGCCAGCAGTAATGGCGCCGAATATCAGCAAATTTGCTGGGGATTTCCCCCCAGCTAAGAGCTGGGGGGAAATCCGCCAAGGACATGATCTGGCAGACCCTTAAATGCGGCGGTAATAGCACTACCGCCGCATTTAAGGGTTACCAGACTCGTGATGAGGCCCATAGTCATTGAGATGGGCAGGCTTTGCTCTCCCAACCCTTTGGGGATATCTCATGCCTGCCTCCCAGATTGGGCCCTCCTCACCTGCGTCACCTCGGCATATCGGAATCGGCAGATGGGCCAGGCCACCACCCTCGTCCGGTACCTCGCCACTGTCTCTTCTCAGGATCGTCTCTGGAGTGGTCTCACCCACCTTCTTCAAGAAACTGTCATTACGGGTAACAGTGGCATTCCCATCCGATGCAGTCAGCATCGAGCCATGCACCACCACCATGGCCATTGGACCAGGCTCATAAGTCAGTGAGAGCTTGCCTTGTGGATGCTGGTTCTTCACGAGCACTTCATCCCCGGGTATCAGCTGCTGAGGCCAGAACCCTCTCCTGATGTTCTCTCCCTCCGTCCTGAGCCTCCTTTCATGCTCCACCTGAGCATCGTCAATAACGGATGGTTCTCGGTCCCGCACTTCAGGAATTAGAACCCTAGGACACCGCCTTAACATTGTCTCCGCTGGTGCCACTCCAGTTGACACATGAGGGGTGGCCCTATATTCCATTGCAGACAGTGGCCTTGGCCATGAGTGATGCGAAACACCTTGTTCAGAGTCCTCATGAACCTCTCAGCTTTGCCATTGGCACGGGGCCAGACTGGTGTAATTTTCCAGAGTTGTATGCCGTACTCTCCCATCAACTGGGCGAAGCTGCACCTTTGATCGGTGGTCCATTGTCTGAACCCAGGGTCTGAGGCAGGCCGTGAGTGGCAAAGATCTTCTCTAGGGCAACGGCCACCTTGTCAAAAGAGACTGATTATATTAACTCGACCTCAGTGTACCGTGATCACTCATCCACCACTAGCAGGAAATGAGTGTCCCGGCCCATAGACCCAAAATCAGCATGGACATTTTCCCAGGGCCTCATTCCTCAGGGCATCGTCTCAATAAGGGTCTCTCTCTGTGCTGGGGCAGCTACTTGGCACCACACACAGTAATGACACAAATTCCTCCACCGTCTCTCGAGGTCAGACTGAGATGCTTTTCTCTTCTCTCTTGGCTCCGGGTGTTAAAGCCATCATGAATGCGAAATAGCTACAGGTCACCCACTGCAAACCATTGTTGTATGTGAATTCCTCACAATCGGGCACTGAGACGCATCACCTTGCAGAAAAGGTACATTCTCAACCTCCAAACAGCTATGAAGGGGGAGCCTGCCAGAAAAAAAACAGGAGCATGTGCTGTACATTTGTGCCTCCTAATGATTCAAAAAATGGAACTCTAACTCAGACAATTTATTTATTTATGTTGAAGCTTGTATAGCACGCCAAACCCAAAGGCATGTGTGCGCTTTCTTAAGAACAGAAATGTTACAGTTACATTTGTTGCACAGAGAATATATACAAGACAGACATAATGCATGGTATTAACATTGATGACAGGACATAGGGAGAACAATATATACAGTAATTACAGTTATTTTTGCTGTGTAGTGTAAGGGTGTGTGTTAGTTACCCAAGCTAAGAGTGAAGAGGTGTGTTTTGAGTAGTCTGCGTAAAATCCAGAATGACTCCTGGGCTCTAAGTGGGAGCGGCAGGGAGTTCCATAGTTTTCTGGCAATCGTGGCAAAGATGCTACCACCCGCATTTTGGAGCTTGAACCTGGGAATAGTGAGGCGGTGCTGGTAGGCTGTTCTGGTTGGTCTTGTGCATTGTGTCATGGTGATTATGTTGGAGAGGTATGTGGGGGCCATCTGGTGAAGTCATTTGTGAGTTAAGGTAAGTGTTTTGAACATTATGTGTTCATGTATCGGTAGCCAGTGTTGTTGATGTCTTATAGCTGATATGTGTGATGGGAATGTTCAGTGCGGCTCTGAGGGCATTGTTTTTAAGGACCTGTAGCTTCCGGATGTTCTGGAGTTTAGTGCCTGCATATAAGACGGTGCAGTAGTCGAGGCGGGTTAGGACTAAAGCTCTGGCCAACGTCAAGCAGCTGTCAGGTGTGAGGAACTATCTGCAGGAACAGATGAGTTTGCATGTGTATGAAGTGGCTGATGTTGTGGCGTTGATTTGTTTGTTGAGGGTGACAGAGGAGTCTAGGTAGAAACCTAGTGTGTTTACCTCATTAGTGACTTTAATGGTGTTACCATCAATATTGAAGGAATTGAAGGAGTCATTAAGTTTAGTGATCCTGTGTTGAGAGCCTATGCGGAGCAGCTCAGTTTTGTTATCATTTAGATATAGACCATGCTGAGCCATCCAGGTTTGTATGTTGAGATAAATGGCATTGAGGGTGGCTGTGTCGCATCGTGGCCACAGGATATTGCGATGAGGACCTGGGTGTCATCTGCCTAATTCATGTAGGTGACTCCCAGGTTGTCCAGAGGATCAAAAAGAGGGTTTGTAAAAATATTATACAAAGTGGGGGACACATATGAGCCTTGTGGTACTCCACACGCGACTGTGGTAGGTGGTGCTTCAGCTTTAGTGGAGAAAACTTTCATGGTTCCGTCACTAAGGAAAGATTTGATCCACTGTGTGGCATTAGGGGAGAAGAGCTCTGCCAAGGCCAGGTGTTTGCAGAGGATATTGTGGTTCACAATATCAAACACCGCTGAGAGGTCCAAGAGAAGGAACAAGGCTAGTTTCCCTTTGTCCCTCAGTTTGTCCATTTGGACTTTCAAATCTAGGAGTGATGTGTCCGTCCAATGTCTTTGCCGTAGCCCCAGGATGTTATTGGCTTCAAGGTAACTCTGAATTTGCAGGTATGCTACTCTATCTAGTATTTTCGGGAGAAACGGAACAGTTGTTATTGGGCGATGGTTCGTGGGAACGTTGGGGTCGAGGGTGTTTTTTTTTAGTAGGGGTAGTACCCACACGTTATTTAGGTTGGTGCGGATGCTATTGTTTGTCAATGATATGATATGATATGGCATTTATAATGCACCTATACACAATTGTTTCAAGGCGCGACGAGGCAAGGGAGGGGGAACAGAGGGAAGACAGAGGCAGCAATCCTACTAGGCCAGGTGTCATTCTGATCGCGCAAGTGCATGGGAAGGGGAGGGAGGAGAAGTGCGGGGGCAGGGGGAGAGGACAGTGCAGTACATGGGATAAGAATAAATAACAATAGGTAAAGGTACGGCCAGCAGGTGGCAGGTGCAAGGGTAAGTGCAGACAACAGGTGTCAAGTGCTGGTAGTGGGACTGTAGGATACAGAAACAGTTCCCAAGTGCGAGGGTTGCCAGGAAGGCAGTGCAGGAGTGCGACTGGCGGGGGACGGGACCTGGGCCCGAGATCAGAGGGTGGCCAGGTAACCAGTGCAGTATCAGGTGTCAGCCAGGAAGTCAGCAGGGGTGAGGAGGAGAAAAAGCAGAATCAAAGAGAAAGGTTTTGAGGTGCTTCCGGAACCGATGATGATTCTCCTCAAGTTTCAGGGAGGCAGGGAGGCTGTTCCAGAGGGAGGCCCCGGCTGAGGAAAGAGATCTACCCCCAACTCGTTGCTTGGAGAAGCGACTGACCCTGAGGGAGTTGGAGGCAGATGAGCGAAGAGCTCAAGAAGGAAGGTATTTAGGAAGAGAGAGTTGAAGGTATTGAGGCCCCAGGCCCCAGAAGGCCTTGTGGACGATGCAGAGGGTTTTGAACTTAATCCACACAGCCACTGGGAACCAGTGCATAGATTTCAGTCCTGGAGAGATACGATCCCTGGGCTTGAGGCCAAGGACAAGTCTTGCAGTCCTGTTCTGGATAGGTTGCAGAGGGTGGAGAGTAGAAGCAGGCAGATTTAGAAAGAGGCTGTTGCAATAGTCCAGCCTAGAGAGAACCAGAGTTCTGGAGACAGTGAGCTTCAGGGGGAAGGAGAGGAAAGGAAGGATACCTCTGAGGAGGTGCAGCTGGTAGTGCGACTTCTTAGAGACGTCGGAGAAGTGAGGCGAGAAGGAGAGTGTGGAGTCGAAGATGACCCCTAGGTTTTTAGCCTTGCAGGTGGGAGCAGGAAGAGGGGCAAGAGAGGCCGGCCAGAGAGCTACAGGAAAGGAGGGAGCAGGTGTTCCGATGAAGAGAATCCCAGTCTTACTGGCATTAAGGCAGAGGTCATTGCCGGCACACCACTCCTGGATATCAGACAGACAGTCAGAGATGAGGGAAGTAGAGTGTCAAGTTAGTCCAACTCTTGATCAGGAGGCCCGGTAGAAGAACTCGAAGAGTAGTCGTTGAGTTCTTCCTACCAATGTGTCCCTTTGTATTTTCAAAATAAACTACAAAGGAACCAATTAGCCGAAAGATGGATCTACTGCAGCAGCTGGAGATGGACACGGACGCCATGGAGCGTAGAAAAGGCAGCCGGTTTGAGAATGCAGCAGTGGCTGTCGATGGACACGGACAGCATGGACTGTAGAAAGTAAAGCAGTATATCAGAGGAGTTCAAGACACAGAAGGTGAGAGAAAAATCAGGAAGCGACAAATAAGAACGTTTGGAAGATGAACAAATAACAAGCATATATTAACTTACCAATGGACAGGCACCTGGAAAACAACACTGAGAGAACTCTGCAAACCCAACCTATTCCTAACTCATGACGAAACGAGGATGCCTAGGTGGAATTCAGCAGTCTCTAGTCCACAGACTACCCCGACGAAACAAGGACGCCTACTGACCTGAGCGCAAGGTGGCAGAATCTTCAGACTCCAATGACAGAGGAGATCCTCCAGGAATATTCTTCCTTTGAGCTGGTGGGACCAACCAGTTTGCCCAAACTGTAAGCCAGGACTCCCTCCTCTGGTCAAATTTGCTGTACAGTACTACAGTGAACCGGATAGCCAGGTAGGTCGGACCCTGCTTGGGTTTTAAGGAGCACACCTTTTATTTGTTGCTTTGCTCTGCTGCTGGTTTCTTCCCTGGGCAGTGCAGGACCCTCCAGTCTTCCTACTTCGGGTCAGTCCGACAGTTGCTTCAGGAACCGTGAGCCTGCAGGACCTGCCAGGAAGGTCCGCCTCAGCTACAGCCTTCTTCTCCATTTAAGGTACTGTTCAAACCTGGTTGTTAGTTTCGTCCAGCCGCAGTGAAATTGTGTGAAACCTTTTGCCTATCCCAGGGCTTGTCCTTCTCCATTCTTTAAGCTAACGTTTCTGCCGACCAACTTCGTCCTGACCTCTTGGCAAAGACTTAACCGCAAACTACCCTGAACTGTGTGATCTTGAGCAAAAGACTTTGGGGGTCATTACGAGGTTGGAGGTAATGGAAAAACGATGCTGGTAAAGGATTACAGGCATCGCATACCGCTCCAGGCTATTCCGACCTAAGAACCTGGTATTAGAGGCACTGCTAATAACGGTGCCTCTAACGGCAGCTTGGGTGTGGGCACGCGGGTCTTCAGGCCGGCAATACTGGGATGTCACTAACAGGAGGACATCACAAGTCGGGCGGACATGCAAATACCGGCATCATGAAGGCGCTAATAGGGGATACCGGCATGCCGGCAATACCGGCATTGCGAAGCACCTGTAAACTGCTATGTGCAGTGTTCCCAACTGCCACAGGTGCATACAATCAGCACAGGGGGAAGCAATGGAGTCTGGGCCAGCACAAAAGGAGCACACCCACACACCACACCCTTTCCCACACCAAAATGATTCCACTAGTAGTAGCAAAACTGGGGATGGAGGACATGCTTGCATTGGTACACCAGCAACAACAACAACAGCAGGCACCACAGAGGAGACGCAGGAGGAGAAGGAGGGTGAAACAGGCCCAGCATGCCCCACCAGTGCAGCCAGTGGTACCCCGCAGGCAGCCCCCAATCCCTCGCATCAGACCAGTCCATTCAACCTAACCCCTGAGCAGATCCCCACCCTATACCATCTGGACCGGGACACCATCACCACCATCGTGGACATGATACACACGACATTGTCAGCCTCATAGATATACGCACCGCCATCCTCCCTCTACTGAAGATAGTGTTGGTGCTCCACTTCCTTGCCACATGCGCCTACCAGCACACAGTGGGACACAGCGTGGACAACCCTTATTTTCTCGCATGCTGAACCAAGTGCTGGATGCCCTCCTGAAGCACACAAGGGCCCACATGTCCCTACCACAGACTCCCCAGGAGATTTATGACACAAAAGTTGGCTTAAATGCACTGGCAGGCATGCCAAATTGTATAGGCGCCCTCGACTGCACCCACGTGGAGTTGGTGGTCCCGCATGCCATGGAGTTCGTGTAGGGCAACCGCAAGCAATACCACTCCATCAATGTGCAGATGGTATGTGACGCCAGCAAGATCATCACACATTGTTGTGCCCGATATCCTGGATCAACACATGACTCAATGGTCCTGCGGAACTCTACACTACCAGGCTACATGGAAATACATGAAGTCGACGTGCCTGGCTGCTTGGTAAGTTGCATGACAGGCACATGGCAGTAAAATGGGGGGATAGATGCACACACCACAATGGGGTCATTGTTGATGTGACAGCACAATGTGCACATCACAAAACACTGTGCCCCAAAGCATCCCAAACAGAACATGACAACCAAATCCCATAGCAATGAAGTAAGCTGGATACCTATCACAACATGACAAACTTGAAAACACCCCACATCCTCTGTAACACAATCCTGGAACATGCTGTGAACATTCACTATGTAAATGACTGCAGCAAATCACTACACAGGACAAGCATCCATGGGAGTGCACTGAACAAAATCACCAAGGGAATCCACTGCTGGTTACACGGCCGCCACCACCACAGAAGTGCAGCATGTCACCATCGTAATAATCAGCACTGAATGCCTAATATTGCAGAGCCTACTGCCAACGCTGCCAGTTAGAAAATCAGACAGAACACTTCACATCACAAATTTGACACAAACACAACGGTATGCGTCCACAATGCATGAGCAACATCAAGGCAGTGTACACCGTGTATCAACTTGGAGATGCAACCCACACCAGAAGTCCATGGCACAGAAAACATTGAGGGCATGAAAATTGTGTGCATACAACCAGGGACATGTGCATGTCACCAACAATAATCTGCAGGCATGTGTGACTAGTACAGCTGTCCATCATGAATCGACTGACATATACCTTGTATTGCCTCTCATGCAGGTGATAGTGGCTATCCCTTGAAGCTGTGGCTCCTCACCCCTGTCTGAAACCCACACAACAGGCACGAGGAGGACTACAATCGTTCCCATACAGTACCCGTGTGGTCATCGAGCAGACCTTTGGCCTGTTGAAGGCACGGTTTTGCTGCCTTGGCCGGTCGGGTGGGCCACTCCTCTACAGGCATGAGAAAGTGGCCAAGATCTTCATGCTATGTGTCATGCTGCACAACATGTTTATCTGACGGAACATGCCCCTGCCCCCTGACATTGAACTGCAACCAGCTGGTGATGATGAAGGGGATGAAGAGGATGTGGCTGCACATCATTGCGGTGCCGATGCACAGGAGGGATGTGCTGTGCGTCAGTCAGTGATTGCACAATATTTCTAACACACATGGGTGCAGAGGCTGACATGAAAGTTGGACAGAGGGCCCTTTGGTGTGGGAGTACATGTACACTATGCACTGTATATGAATAAATGACACATATGCAATAAGGAATGTCCAGTCAAGATATCTTTTCACACAACTGGTGTATTTAACTGTCCAATGAAGATTACAGTGCTCAAACCCTCCACCACACACACCCTCTCCCCCTCCTCCCACAAATCTGCCACACACCCTCATCCCCTCACACTCCCCCCACAACTCCCCCACACACCCTCACCCCCTCCCTCCACTACTCCCCCACCCCACCTCACCCACCTCTCCCCCCACAACTCCCCCACACATGCTGTCCAAGCAATTGTCTATTGCCTTCATCAGGCTGCCCCGTCTACATCCTGCCACTCCCTGCACCTGGTGGCGGCATGTCCGAGCGGCGCAGGGTGTGCGCCGACCTGCATAGGGGGCTGGTTTGCGTGGAGCTTGAGGAAGATGGGGTGGCCGCCTGCTCCATTCTGGGGGCTTGACGCTCAGCCTCCATTGAATCTGCAATGTGGGTGAGGACCTGCCTCAGGGCATACAACTCCTCACACAATCTATTGGTGCTTTCCACGATGATCTGCCTCAGGGAGGCGGTATTGTCGAACCCCTCCTGCCTTGTTTGGGCACTGTCTGTGATGAACTGTCTCACCAGGGCAGTGAGTGGCTCCTGCTGCTGCGCAGCGTGTCCTGCATGCTGTACCCCCGCCGGTACACCAGTGGAGGTGGAGGGTGCATGTGTGACATGGGCAAATGCATTTGGGTCCTCTATGGGACTCATGCTCCCTTGTATGGACTCCCCCCCAGACTGCTCCGGGATGGTGTTGTGGTATGTGTCGACGGTGTGAGCTGGGGGGATGGGGCCGGACTTGGTGTAGCAGGTACGTCGGAGGAGTCATCTGTGAGGGGTGAAGTAGCGCCACCTCCCCAACAGAGCTGTTCTCTGCAGATGGTGGCCCTTCGACTGTCTCCTGTGCAGTTGTCACAGGTGTTGTGGGTGCTGTGGTGATGGGCCTTGGCGGCACCAGTGCCATGGCATCCAGGGCTGGTTTGGTCTTCGGTGCCTGTTGTGGCTTGTGTGGGGCTTTGGAAGTGGAAGGCCTGTTGCCTCATCCCTGGCCCTCTTATGGGGTGTATTCATGCATACATTTGTATTATTGCTCATCTACACATTAGAGGGGAATAGGCAGTGGAGTTTTGATGATCACGTTGCTTGCTATATGGGTGGATCATGCAGGCATCCGTCAGGGTCACTCATGTTGGGGCGGGCGTATGCTATGCGACATGCATTTCTGTTGTGGCCTGCATGCAGTGGGACTTATGCCATTTTCATATTTGTGTGGTGTGTGTCAGGTATGGCATTGCCATACTGCAGGCATGTGCATGTGTCTGTGCTGATGACGACAAATAGGCTGGGAATGTGTATGTATTGGGCTATGCCTTTCCTCTTTAGACAGACATATTGGTGGACTATCATCAGACTTTGCATTGCAGTGTTTTCTTAGGACACTCACCTCTTTCCGCCGATGAGGTGGCGCCACGCTCCTTATCGCACACGCTTTCGATGGCCTCTATGCCAATCGTGCCGGCACATATCTCCTCCCAGCAGCTCAGGTTTATTGGTGAGCGTGCTCCTCCACCAGTAGCCATGGCCTGGCTCCTGTTTGCGGACAGGATGTTCCTGACTAGCAGGCGCAGGTCATCCCATCTCTTCCGGACATCCTTTGTGGTGCGGGGGGTGTTGCCTACCGCGCTGACTCTTTGGGCAACAAGTTCCCAGATTTCCTTTTTTCTTGATGACTGCCTCCCTCTTGAGGCTGTTTGCGAATACGACCTTGGCATTGTCAGCCTGGGTCTCAGCCAGCATGGTGAGCTCATCCTCATTAAAGCTTTCCTTGCGCTGGCGGGAGGCACCTTTTTTAACTGCTTTGGGCATGATATAGTTGTTGGAGGTTGATCTTATGTACTCAGCAATAAACTCCAGGTCCTGGGTGCTGAGGATGGCAATGGATTGTGTTTTTAAAGATGGCCGCCGTGCTCTTTCCTGTTCCTGTGCAATGATGCTACTTCCACTTCTGCTGCGCCGCTAATGCTGTTTCAATTGATGCCGGTAGTGCTGTCTGCACTTTCCATGATGCCGCTAAGGGCCATTTTTTGTACTTTAATGACATGCCAGTAATGTCGTTACCGGCATGGCGCAATGCTTGTGCACGCGTACTCGTAATGGCCTTCTATTAGCGGGCTCTTTACTGCATGGTCACAGTATTTGCTCCATGCCGATAAGGACAGTTACTTACCTCCAAACTCGTAATGAGGCGTCTGACCCATTGACTTTGAACCAGGCCCTTTTTAATCTGATTTCCTCACTGTAGTTCATTTTTCTAGATTGCCATGCTTACTTACTTTTTGGTGTTACTCAATTTCTGCCTAACTTTGTCTTTCCCTCCCTTTTGAATTGCTGGAGTGCCATTTTGCTCACACTTCATATTGGGCCTAGCTTGTCCAGAATCTATTGGGTGTGGTGTAGTGTATTAAGAGTGTGATTTTTTTCAACTGCTTTACTTGAGTGAAATGTTTTACAACTGATGTGTAAATAAACGTATATTTTCTTACTCAGAAACCTTGAGTCAGTGTTTGTTTGAATCATAGTAATTGCAGTCCTTTGTGTAACTATTGCTACTGCTCACTTACTCATGAGATAAATCTGGCTGCTCAGCAATCGATACCACTTTACTGTGCAGTACAGGCTATACCAAAGGTGAATTTGTACTGTCACTTGTAGTCTTAATTGCGTGTGGTGTTCCCAAAGGGTACTGCATATATATTCTGCCTAACACTGGTCCATACAAGAAATGTGGACACAGGCAAATAAACAGTCTTGGGATGATAAAATACCTTTGTTTTAACACATCTTAGTGAGGGGGCTCCCCGCAGATGTGCAAACATCCCTAGAGAAGATAGTTGGAATTAAGGCAAAAGAGTGGCCAGAGATACAGGCAACAATCATACATTCATGCAATAGAAAGCAGCAGAAAGAATAAGGAGACAGCTGACAATGCAATACAAGCTGAAAACAAATTGGTTCAGAAAAAAACTGGCTAAAATAAACATGGAAGGAGCTGTGCTCACAGGGCTAGTTGTCATTTCACAGGCACAGCAAGAGGGGCTCCCAGTGGAAACGGTAATGCAACCAGGAGGGTACTCTCAAGTACTGCCCAATTAGCAGTGGTGAATGGTGCAGATGCAGCAACAACCTGCATTTATAAACGTGCAGCAACAGCCAGGGTTTGTGCAGAAAGGTGGAGTAAACGGTTACATGGGACCGTATCAGACAGGGAGAGGATATTAGACACAAGGAAGGGGAATGGGGTACTAGGGCATGAGGCCACGGTTTGGGGGACAGTGCTTTGCATGTGGAAATTTTGGTCACTTCACAAGGACATGCCCACTAATAGCAACCAGGGCAACAACAGCAACCTTATACACTGGCACCTCAACAAATACAGGTGATACCGCAGCAGCAATTACAGATACAGCCCACACAACCACAGGGTATAACCACCAAGGGACTAGTGCAAGTGCAGGGTGAGGCGATGGCAGGAACCCCAGGTACAGTAAGCATACTGCAGGCACCAGGACAGACACAAGGACAAGAAGGGGTAATATTACTGGGACAGAACACTGTGGCCCAACATACCGGAGTGACAGTGGTGGGCGGTAATCCATTTATGTCATCCATCATCCGCCAATACATTTGCCCCATAGGGGTGCCCATGGGGAGTGCAAGTGTGTCCTGTTCTATCAGTAACTGTGGACCCCAAGCAGCAACCAGAGGTAGCAGTTCAGATAGGACAGAGGGGATTCTCCTTTCTTATAGATACTGGAACATCCAGATCATGCATGTTAGGAAAGATTTCCATTAGCTGCAATGCCCCCTCTATTTATGGGCCCCCCCAAACATTTTGCTTTTGTTTGGCTACCCTATTCGGAATTTTTCCAGTGGGCACAGCCTTCAGCTGCACTCCTCTGGGCTTTTACTCATCTGTTATGGGGAAACTGGCACATCCTTCAGACTGTCAGTACTGAAAAACTATGTTTCCATTAGTCTTTGACTATGTTGCCATTTCTTGGTAACTTTTTATCTATGTGGCAAGTACCTTACCATACTGCACATAGGAGTCCTTTTTGTTTTATGGCCCTAGACACCCTCTAAGGATTCTTTGGTGATTGTACAAGTGTGCCTAGGATGAACTGGTGGCAGCAGTTTACTTTTATATTTTCTTACTTCTTTTTAATTAACCATATCGCGTTTACCGTGCTTGGCTCAGGACTGTTGCCAGTACCGAAAATAGCTGTGCCCCGAAGTATTTTTGTTCTGTCTTTTGGCCATTTTGTCCCTGGTCGAGCAGATCTAGGCTTTCCTTATTTAGGCATACAGCCTCCCACACAATACATAGCTTTCACAGGCTTCTGCATGCCGTGTGTGTTTGTGCCCAGGAAGAGGGTTGGGACTGTCTGGTCCCAATCCAGACTACTGGTGCCATGATGTCTGGTATGTCTGAATGTCTGGGACCACCATTGACCGTGATTGGTTCACACCTGGCATGCATGCGAGAGAGCAGAGCTTTCATTGGTTTCCCAGAGTTTGGCGAAAAACTAATCTTGGATAAGTTAAGGGGCTCTGCATCCATTCCAGGTTGATCAACTGAAGTTCTTGCCAAACTACCGAAAGGAGCCAAGTATCCTGAAATGTTAAAGCAGACCCGTGGAACCGCCAGAGATGTGCTGGAAGGTTTGGCACCCTGAGCCCGATGTTGTCCCGTCCGACATCTGCTTTTCCACCGATGACAGAAGGTCTGCAAGGGCGCTTCGAACTTCAGGGAGTAGCGGGAATAACTACCCTCGGCACCTCCTGATTATCCTCCAAAAGAGTCTCATTGGAAGTGCTCCTGGGCCATCCAGCGAACTGACCAGCTCAAACCGAGGGTATCGAATAGGAGTGCTGCTGTCCAGAGTTGACATTCAAGACTTGGGAATTGTTACCTTGTAGTCCTGGGCCCTCTACCGCCAATGTTCGCAATCCTAGCTCCTCTGGGTCGCAATTCAGGAGAGTGCACCACGCTGCAAGCATTTGCGCTTTCTGCGTCACGCTGCTGTGGTGACAGTCATTGTAGGAGCCTTGTCTGCCTGCCCCCCTGTGCCCTGAGACATGCTGCACTGGAACTGTCCCCTTTTCTTCATCACGAGATGTGAAAAGTCTATTGTCCAGCAATGGATATCGTCCCGTCCCGCAGCTGCTGAGAGCCAGAGCAATGTGCAACTGCAGGGGTTGAACCAACAAGCGACCAGGACTAGACTGGCAATGTTTGGTCCGACACTGTCGAGGGTCAGTGAGTATTTGTATCACTTACCTGTGGCCCCCTGGCACAGTCATTGTTCTTTATGCACGAGAATCCCTAAAAAGATACTCACCTTAGCTGGGCTAGCCTGTGCTCCCTAGATATTCCCAGAAATCTAAAGTAGCTCTGCCTGCAAGGTTAAAATCCTCCTGGAATAGTGGGAGACTGTTCTTCATCACCTCAAGCCCCTTCCTGAACTGCTACAACTCCATGAGAGGACCCGCTTTCGCTCTTTGCGCACAACTGTTAGAGAGGTGAGGTTGTTCCATTTGGGACTTTTATTATAAAGCCCCTCGCACTGCGTATTAAACTGCTGTTTTTATATAATAGTAACTGGTATTCCTTCTGACAGTGCTCCATGTTTTAATGCTGTAATTTTACCTTTTTACTTATTTGTGTCAGTTAACTCAGTGCAATAAGTGTATTCTTTTGAAGAATCCACCTTTATCGGCAGGAGTCCTCCCGACGTGACACACAGGCCTCCTGATCTTTCTCCCCAGAATAAATGTTCCGGAGAGAACGCCTGTGCAGCGGACGTGCGCAGTGAGTGCCCCATCAGCGCTGCAAATGTGCTCTTAGGGCAAGCCTGTCGGTGCCTGTCAGGGACTGGTCCGGGCCATGGAATACCTTTGCCGAATAACGAGAGGTGCGCACAAATTCTTCCACTCAGCACTGTTATTAGGCTGGCCCCTTCAATAATATCTGGCCTGCTGGTTTTAATGCTCATCTGCATCCCAAAGCACTACTGAATGAGGGTAATCCTTCCTCTAGCCAAAAAGTTCTTCTTGTTAATTCATGCTCAGCTGTTGCTCATCATGGCAACATCTTTGCTGTACTAGATGAACTTACACCTAACGTCTTCTGTATTACAGAGACTTGGTTTACTGACGCTTTGGGACCGGACATGGTTCAGATGCTTACTCCTTTATATGACATCTTGAATCTTTACCGAGCCACACCTAAAATTGGTGTGGGTGTTGCTATCATGTTCAAAAATCATCTAAGCTGTTGAGCTTAATCATGACCTCACCTGTGAGCTCGATCTCGTAAGAGTTCAGGTGTCTTTGGAATGGTCCCTTCACTTCATCATTCTCTATCGTTCTCCCTGCTACATCACTATTGGATTTCTCAAAAACTTCACTCAGCTGATGGCTGATCTCTCCCTGGCCTATCCCAGAATTATAATTTTAGGAGACTTTAATCTCCATCCAAATGACTGCTTGTCCAGCAGCCTGCTAAACTCATTTCTGGCTTCTCTGATTGTGACCTTCACCTTTGCAATCACATTCCCACCCACCAGGCTGGCAATTTGCTTGACCTCATTTTCTCCAACATTCCTGATGTTCGTTCTTTTGCTCCTCTGCCAGTATCCTGGTCTGATCAATGTCTAGTTATGTTTTCTATTCCTCTTGCTCTTCCCAAACCCAGACCATCCCCCTCTGTTTCTCGTTGTGAAAATATCTCCCCCAGTGATATTGCCATGTCTATTGAAAACCTCGCCTGTCAGGGCCTGACAGCTGACTCTAATCTTTGTGACTCCTTGATTGAGGCTCTACAGTTCATGGCAGATGCACTGGCACCCCCTAAGCTCTCTGCCTCTCGTGCAAATAAATCTGCCCCCTGGGACTGCTCTGAACTGCGTTCATTTAAACAGAATGCAGACAAGCAGAATGCAGATGACATCGCTCCTCCTCGGATCCCACTGCTAAACCAGCCTAGTTGAAGCTCGAAACACCTATCAAAAAAATCAAAGCCCAGTATTTTTCTGATCGAATCATGAATGCTTATTGCTCCTTTGGAAAACCATTTTTGGTGGCGAAGGAATTGATCACTCCTGTTCGCCCACCTAATGCCACTCTTCACACTCAAAAACACTGTGACCCAATTGCACTCTTCTTTAAAGAAAAGATTTGCAAAATCCGAGAGCAGATTCATGCTGAAAGACGGATCTCTGGCACTCTCTCTGAGATTTCACCTTTTTTGGTCTCTCCTAATATTTTTCAGTTTAGCACTTTGACTGACGCGATGGTTGCTACTGCCCTTCTCAAACTTAAATCGGCCTCCCACGCTGACCCTATTACCTACGAATTCTGCAATCTCTTTCTCACAGTCTTGTCACAGTCTTGTCCCGCTGCTTACTTCAGCTCTTCACCATTCCCTCTCTACCGGCCATATCCATGACAAACTCAAACATGCAGTCATCTCCCCTCTTCTCAAAAAGTCTCATCTATCGGCTGATTTCACTTCTTCCGGCCATCATGAAGCTGCTTGAAGTTATTGTCATCCCGCAGCTTTCTGCTTATCTTGAGAGCAACCATCTTCTTCACTCCTTCCAGGCTGGTTTTCACCCTAGGATGGGCACTGAGTCGGTTGTGGTCTTGCTTCTTTGCTTCAGGACCGCTGAGAGACTGGGGTTCTTATTCTCCTTGATCTCTCCGTGGTTTTTGATACCGTAGACCCATCAACGACTCCTTCACTGCATTCACAAAGCTGTAATGCTTGGCGTCCCTCTGAAGTGGTTCTCACATGTTCTATCTAACCAACCCCACAGGGTCTCTCTTCCTCCTTTTACATCCTACCCCATTACTCTGAGTTGTGGGGTTCCGCAGGGTTCAGCTCTTTCTCCTCTTCTCTTTAATCTATATATGCTGGATCTTTCCAAACTTATGACCAGTCATGACATTCACTTCTACTCCTATGCCGATGACACTCAAATTCTCTTTCGTCTTAACTCCTCATCTACTGATCCCCCTTCTTAACTAAAGAACTGTCACTATTGTTGCTGACAGGGACAAAATGGAAGTCTTACTGGTTGATTCTATTTGCCCCGAGTCCCTCTAGACCTCTGAATACTGCCCTTCATCTCTTGGGCCATGTCCAGAACCTGCTCTTATGGTTAAGAGCCTAAGCATAAAAATCCTCTCTACAGGTTTCAGGTCATCCCAAGTGTCTGCAAGTTCTCCCATGTCTTCCTAACAAAGCTTGTGCCAAAGGGGTCACAGACTCTATGATAGGGTTGATTGACTACTGCAACGGGATCTATTTAGGCCATCCTGAATTTGTTTTACAATGCCTTCAGATCGTCCAAAACTCGGCAGCCCGCTTGGCTCTAAATGATCACATATTGGCAAATTCCCGGAACTTCTTCTTCAGCTTCACTGGCTCCTGGTAAAAAAGCATATAGCTTTTAGGCCCTTTGCCTTGTCCACCATGCTTTTCATGGTACTGGAGTGGAATTTCTGCAACCCAAATTTGCTCGGTACAAACCCTGCGGAGACCTCCGCTCAGCAAATCTCTAACTTATGTGCATCCCTCGATGTCTATGCTCTTGGGCCGGAGGAAGATCATTCTCGGTCCTAGGTCCCACTTTCTGGAATGATCTCCCAGTTGTATTGCGGAATACTGCCCAATTTCTGCCTTTCTGTAAACACCTAAAAACCTTCTTGTTTTAATTTTTTTCCCTCAGACAACTCACTTTCTCTCTAACCTAGCGCCTTGATGCCTTCACTGGTCTTTGTTTGTGCTCTACCAAGTAACTGTAAGATACAATACAATACTGTGCTTTTTTGATGCACTACTGTACTTTTGAGCACATAGGACTGACTGCTCAAGTTAGGGATCGATTCTGAAGAACTGCCTAATGCTATATTTGTGTTAACCCACCCTTGTGTTACATGTTGTGGCTGTGTTTGCCCTTTACTGTGTTAGGCAAAAACCTAACCTAACTGTATATATATATATATATATATATATATATATATATATATATATATATATATATATATATATATATATATATATATATATATATAACTGTATATATGCTAAATAGCGAAAGGCGTGTGTGGGAACTGTTTTATATTACTTTAGGGTTATTTGTGTTTAATTATAAGGCCTATAATAAATGTATATATATATATATATATATAAATATATATATATATATATATATATTCAGTAAAACAGCTTTGTTAAAGGGACGTTATGGTTAAGTTGCGCTACTAAAAACCTATGAAATTCAGTTAAAAAGCTTTGTTAAAGGGACGTTATGGTTCCAAGTAAAACCGAAAAACCCTTGAAATTCACCATTTATGGTAAGCTAAGCAACCATAACCCGTGCCACCACTGTACATTGCTAAAACTAACACCCAGGACATCAAAGATGACATAACAAATGTCATTGATGACATCACTGATGACATCCCATGCCTGATTCGCTGTTTTTTCCTTTAGTTATATATCTTAGACAGTAATAGTTAGGAACAAAGAAATCAAAAAGTACTATATTTGTAGACTTACACTTCAAATATGTTCTTACAATAATTCACTGAGGGTCACTCACAGCATATGAAACATATACATAGGAAAAATACACACTTAAAAGATAGCAATGCTTTCTGTGTATGAAGACAATCAGTAAGGTTATCAAAACTTTCTTATTGTTCTGCAGTTTTTTTATTACTGTACTTTCTCTGGATGCGCTCATATTTGTATTCACGTTACTTTCTTTAGGGTGCAGTCACATCATGTGATAGTTGTACATAGGGAAGTAGTAGGTTTGAAGCAGAGCAATCCTTTCTTTGCATAAAGATAATCAGTTAGGTTGTGAACACTTTCTGCTTCTACTGCTGCTGCGTACTTCACTTTCTCTATATATACTCATATTTGTATTTGTTGTTGTGTCTTTGTGTTTAGTATGTAATAATGAAATGATGTAGTAAGTGGGTTTTATTAGCTACTTATTACATGTTGTACAGTACACAAAACTCTAAAAAGAAAGCATTTATCATTTCACTATTCAACATGGGAAGATTATGAATATTGCCCTTGCCTATATTTATACATGAGTAGCTTAGTATACTGCAGAAACCTCATAATAAAATGCTATTTATATCAATGCATTGCCTAATGCACTACATAGCTCAAGGTATCTATTCCAATGATCCTTGACACTTTTTATCAACATTATAATAAGAATCCCTTGTACAGACTTTTCATGAAATGTAAATGCATGTGATATCATCATTGATGTCATCAATGACATTTGTGATGTCATCTTTGATGTCCTGGAGCAATGCACGGTGGTGGCGCGAGTTATGGTTGCTTAGCTTACCATAACTGGCGAATTTCAGGGGTTTTTCGGTTTTACTTGGAACCATAACGTCCCTTTAACAAAGTTTATTTTACTGAATTTCATAGGTTTTTAGTAATGCAACTTAACCATAACCTCCCTTTATCAAAGTTTTTTTTTACTGTATATACATATACATAATGTGAATTTGATGTTTACTAGGATTCCCTTACTTTATATACATGTAACATAGAACATGCTGAAACCCCTGCTAGTGATTTTGATGTCCGCGGACTGTGCGTATGGCCGCGGACGGACGCGCACAACAGCAACACTACCCAAAAACTTAGGGGGTAACTTAGATTGTTCTATCATGCCATATAAACACTGAAAAAATTCAAAAAGCAGCACATAAACACATTATATGTAATATTAAATAATAAGTGCAACCTATATATGTAACACATCAACCATCCACTTAAATACCATATGTACTAAAATGGAATATACAAAAACAAAAAAGATATGCTTCCAGCATAATTACCTCACAGAAACTGCACAGCTAGGAGCAACAGCAGACCTACACAACAGTAAGAAAACAATTTACCAGAAACTAGTAAGTAAACTTCATTTTTCTTATATATTTCTAAACTTTCTGTATTTGGTACACTAAAAGTAATATATTTTACTTTACACAGAAATGTCCAGTACTTTGGAATGGCTTGAGGAAAATTTCCCACATGAGGAAATGTCTGAAGACAGTGATACTAATGGTAGACACTTCTCTATATAAGCAAATTAATAATCATTACTTAATGTGTACTTAACATATATATTTTTTTTTTAACATACCATACAAACATTGAAAATAATACAGCAAAAGAGACATTAGAACATACTCTGCAGCGCATGGAACAAACAATGGACATACTTATGGAAAATTTCAATCTTTTAAAACATTTTGTGGAGGACCACATAAAAGAAAAAATTAAATATCATTGTCCCACATGCACCATGTCCCAGTCAACTATCCCCAAATCCTCAACACCAAGAAACACGTTTTGATGAGACTTCCATCCCTTCATCCCCTCCCATCCATCCTCTCCAAACCCCTAATTCCCCTGCATTTGTGTCCGTTTCTGCTTCCCCGTCTCTTTCATACATTTTATATCTGTATATAATAAAAAAAAATATGATGTGTAATTTAATTCAGTCCTTTGTGTCTTATTTTTTCTTAAAAGGCAGTTAAGGTGTCCGCGGACAGCGCACCTGTCTGGGATGTCCGTAATTAGCAAAATGGGGGTGTCCTAAGGACACTATACATGTCCGTACTGTCCGCAAGCAAGATGGAACTGTTCTTAGAACATGTGCGGTGTCCCGGATGTCCATAATTAACCAAAATGGGGTTGTCCTAAGGACACTGTACCTGTCCGTACTGTCCACAAGCAAGATTGAACTGTTCTTAGAACATGCGCGGTGTCCGGGATGTCCATAATGTACCAAAATGGGGATGTCCTAAGGACACAATACCTGTCGGCACTGTCTGCAAGCAAGATGGAACTGTTCTTAGAACACACGCGGTGTCTGGGATGTCCGTAATTAACCAAAATGGGGTTGTCCTAAGGACACTATACCTGTCCGTACTGTCCGCAAGCAAGATGGAACTGTTCTTAGAACACACTCGGTGTCATGAATGTCCGCAATTAACCAAAATGTAGGTGTTCTAATGACACTATACCTGTCCGTAATGTCTGTAGAACATCTACGCACATGCCCACCACACCCATAAATCCTACAAACATTGTGCCTGTCTGTAACTGGCCTTCTCACTTGTGTTGCACTTTTAATTAGTTTGAGGACCCGTATACTGTCCGTACAGCACCCGTGCACATGCACACGACCGTTCCTGTGCATTTGGTGTCCTGCGGATAGTCGTTCCCTTCGTTGACGTGTTTACGACGTCATCATGTGACCGCACCCACGCTGAGCGTGTGTCCTGATTTGCGGACACTGTCTGGGTCCCCGAACATTTTAAAAGTACTTCTTTAGACAATCCAAAGTATTTCACAGTACAAATTCACCATTGCACATGTCCCAGACAATGATCCTGGCTTTCTACATACTTTTGGGAATTTTTTGAGCCTTTTTGGGGTGTTCGCCTGTCCAAGGACAGTGCGGCTTTCCGCGGAGCGTGCACCAGCCCCCTATAAAAGGCCACACCCCAGAGCTGATCTTCATTGTGCTTCGGCTATTGCAGATTGACTTTTGCTGCCTTTGCTGCTCTTGCTGAGATTATCTCATTAACCCTGATGGCATCTATGGCTGCTGCTGCTCCAGCTGGTGCTACGTCTGCCTCAGCACCACTCCCAACCCCTTCACCAACACCACCTGCCAAAGGGCCTGCAGAGGGGAACAAGCATGAGGATGTAGAGGAGGAGGATGAAGAGGATGAGCTAGTGGAAGTCCCTACTACCAGCCCTCGCCGTGAGTCTTGGGTGTGGCGGTTGTTTACCATTCATGGTGACGTACCAAAAGCATGTGCGAACAAGGTGACTTGCAACCAGTGCTAAATGGTGCCGAGTTGTGGGAGGCCTGGTTCGTACAGCTTTGGCATGACATCTATGAAGCGACACCTAAGGTCGTTCCACGGTGTGACCATTTGCAAGGTTGTACCTTGTGATCAACGTAGGAGGTTGAGTTCCTCTACCACATCTTCCGTTTCCACTCCTCCCACCACAAGAGACAATCCAGTGGGAGAGCGCATCCCTCCAGCTGCCTCACAGGCCATTCACGATGCTGTTGACCCTTACCTTTCAAGGGTCACAATATTGTGTATGTACTGCGATGCAGTACTCTGCAGGGGGGAGAATCTTCAAAGTGCTTTCGAGACTGCGGTCAAGGAGCACCAGAAGGACTGCTACCTACCTAAATAAGGCCCACCTTACATCTTCATCTCTCCACCTGCCCTTTCTTATCCCCGTGGTTGGTGTCCCTTCCTTACCCTCCTTTCCCCTCCTCTCCTAGTGTGTTGTGTGTAAAAAGCCAAAAAAAATATAAAACAACAAAAATCCCCCCAAAAAAAGGCCTTTTCAGAGCCGCCTTTCACAGTTTATAAATAGAAGTGGCAAATAAATGGAGCAGGGCCCTGTGCATTTTTTAGATGTCCGCGGACAGTTCGTGGACATCTCAAATTTTGAGGTGCTCCCCTATCATAACCATTGCACTTTTCTTGGGAGAAAGTGGTGGCTCTGAAAAGAACCTTTTGGTGTTGTGTAGAGGAGGTCCCAGACATGGCCTGTACCCCAGCCCCCCATTTCGAGATACCAGGAACATACTCACCAAGATATGTGACGTATGAGGAACAAATTAACCAACAGAGAGCACTTCTAGGCCTCTGCCCAGTGCCCATCAGAAATGCAATACCTGTGGAAGTGCCTATAACCAGCCAGCCATGGGCAGCTCGGTACCCACTGGGACAACCGTACCAGCAGCTGACACAAAATGGAGACTACTTACAAACTGTCCCCAAAGAGACCAAAAGAGTCTTAATGGAGGGCAAATGCTGACGACATAAGAGCCCAGACAGACGTACAATGAACATAAACAACGAACGGAAGGTGACACACAAGGGCGAAATGTAAGGAAAAATGATGTAATGGACGTATAAGAAGAAACGATGTTAATATAAAGTAACGTAACCATGATCGAATTATGCAACTGGCAAAATGCCTGTAAATAGGCTTGAAACGCAAGAAGCTAAGAAAACGGTACTGCTTGCAATGCTTAGTAGAAGAATAGAGCGGCAAGCGCCCACTATATATCTACCTCAACAAAGCACATTATATAAGTGTGACTCCATTTTGTGAAAGCAGAATTAAGCCAAGGAGCAGAACAGGCCAAGATTCATATTCCAGCTAAAAGCTAGAGGGATGAAAGGAAACGAAACTCAGTGAGAAGTAGCTCATGCTTGGGAATTCGAGGTCAACTCCAAATAGGGAGAGCGGCAGCTTCGAAGAAACAAAACTTTAGAGCATAGCACCCAGCCAGTGAAGGTTGAGATAAGGAGGCCTCATGCAGGTGGCGAGGCTAAGGAAGAATCAAAGACATGAAAAGAAGGAAAATTAAGCAGATTCACGGTGAACAGACACGTGACCAGCCACGGGCGCAGAGGTACCAACGTCTGATGTCACCCAGAGCCCGAGGATGCCATAACTTTTCCTGATAAGAAGCTACAGTTTGGAAGCCATCCTCAGCCAACTAACTGACAGCCCTGAAGTACTGATTGATGGAAGGGAGGCAGGGTGAATCTTGGGGCACAAGGCACCTGGGTGTCCATTCTGCATGCTGCTAATTAGAGTGGAGATTTATGGATAGGGGTGTAACCCACCCAATCACAATGGACCAAATAATCTAGGGTCCTATAGCTTGTAGAACCAATTAGACATTGTGCTTGTAGTGACGTCTGTCACGAGTGATGTAGAGGGATGGGTGTAGACGCCCACCTGATAAGAGTTATCCAATCCTCACAGTCTGTTTCCATATACAGATATAGTGCCTATACTTAAGTTACCTTTTCCGACCAATTGAATTGCATGACAAACTTATGAGTGTTACACGTCAATGATGAGGAGAATTCGGTATAACTATTGCTGTCTGAATGAAGAAGTTGGGAGTTGAAGCACGACAGGGGATCGCATCACTGTTGATTACCATTTCTTTCCCCGTGTTTTGTACTTGTCATTAAACAGACTTCCCTTTGCCAAACCGTTAACGTGTCCTTATTGATTGGTGTTGGAGTAAGTGAATCCCGCACCCCATCCTCCTCAAGGTGCGGCTATCTTGTTTTTCAGGTGCCGGAGGGCGAGCTGTGAATCTCAATGGGCCTGTACAGAGGTCGCTCCGCCCTCCAGTACAGGTGTTTTTTGTGTTTCAAAAACTTGAAATGGTCAACACCTACTGCAAAATGGATGGCTGTAATTCCAAAAAAGGTTGCAATGCATTTTGTGCATTTCTCAGAAACATTTGATTGCCAGCATAAGTAAGATGGACTCCATCTCTGCGTAAAAATGTATGTGCTACGAAACATAATATTTTCATTGTGAAAAGAGGACATGCCAACATCTCTTAGAAAGGCACAAACAGCCTTATTGACATTGTGCCTCACTTTCTCCATGTGTGGACCAAATGAAGAAGGCAGCCACATTTGTCTCTGCGCAATACAAGAAATTACTTGGGAATTTGGAAACATGTCCATAACCTTCTCAAATCCTTCTTTCATTGCAAATTGCAATGAAATTCCAAACACATGTCCTAAACTGTTTCCTCCACAATGAATTATAATTATGTCTGGATGATGCTCTGTCTCCAAACTAGCACAGAGAGGTAGCAAGTCCAGCCACTTCATTACACGCACTCCATGCCAGTGCACTTCCACATGAGGGAAGCCAAGATCTGCAGCTACTCCACAGCGTTCTGCATGCACCTCCAACCAATGTATCCATGAGTCTTCCAAAATCCAGATAATCTGTTTTCTGAAACACACAGCCGTAGCTATCTGTTCTTCTCTCAGGAAAAAGACTTTCTGACAAACTCTCTCCTTACACACCACACCCAGTAACTTTTACTGACCAATCCCTTGCTCTGCTCATTCTCATGTGCATGCCTTTCCACCCCAAAATCCCTGTATGTAATACACGCTGTTCGCCATGTTCGCAGACATATCAAAAATCTGAGCGTGGTGAATGTAAATTAAAATAGTGTGCCCCATTTCCCCTTTGAGGTTGGCTCTGAAAAGAGACGTTTTTTGGGGGGGGGTTTTGCAGATGCTTGACAGACACCTGTTATTTTGTATTTTTTTTACTTTTTCTTTTTTCTTACTTTACTCCTAAAATCTTCACATAACCTTTGTCAAAGCAACCCTTACATTCCAAAACAGAATGGCATTTCCCATAAAAGATAAGGAAATGCCATATGCTCGGTTGATTGCACACTTAGCAATGTTTTGGTGAGGACAAAAAACAGAACTATTGCCCCATATTGCCCTAGGTACTAATCCAGAAAAAATACTTTGGCATTTGGAAGGATGTTCATTACTGCTTGAACCAAGTGTTCCAAATAAGCCAACAAAGTAGGGGCACTGATATAACCCAAATGGAAAGCACCATAGTGCAAAACTACCACATGGGGACTGTTCATCCTGCCCATATCTTCACAAACGTGTACAATTCCCTGTACATTGCAATCAGGCAGAGTGCTCCACACCACCTCCACTCCTTTAACATCAAAATTGTTTGCCACATGCCTGCATTGAGCATACTGCTGTAAACCATAAACAAACATATCTCCAAGCACCAACACCCTGACTTTCTCCACCTCCGCCATCTTCGCTACACACAGTCTCTTTCAACACAAATCAACAACCTCAACATCTGATTGGCTGATCCCTACAGTCCCCTTTCCATGCTGGATTTGCTGGAAAACCCTAGATGTGGCACGCCCTGTCTGCGGACAGCCGCGATGTCAGCAGACAACGTAACTTTTAAACAGCCCTTTTACCCTTTCCACTTCACTCTATGTGCCATTTCCTTATTGGATACAGCTAAGCAGTCACACAACCATCCACCAATCACATCCAAAACCTCTACATCTAACTCCATCATCATAGTTCAGCACTTCAAATGTTCTGTTGATCACAGTACAAATCTCATATCATTGAAAAGTACATACTACAAAAACTATTGTACAAGTGTCCAAGATGTCTACTTGCAGCTGCATGCATATCCACATGCACGAATACAAACTACAGGTATGCATATTGTCTACACAGTACATGTACAACTCTTATGAATGCATATAAACAGAGTAACTGCCACTTAACCTGTATAACCTATAAAATGAATGTACTGTAATTGTTCCCATCTGCTATAATCAACTGTCACTTCCAAACCTGTCTGCTATCTAAAAAAAATGTTTACACACACAGCTATCTAAAAAATTATAATATTAGAAGATGGGAGAAATAACAGTATAATTGTAGAAAAACACTTAGTAGTGTATTATAAAATTACACACAGCCAGGATAAGGTCATGCATCTTCATACACTCACACAGATAGACACTATCATTGAAAAGTTCCTAGCTGAAATAACAGCACTGCCTGTATATCACATCCTTCAGCGTTATCACCACACATTCACAAATGCATACATTCCATGCTTTTCTATACAGTTTCTTCCATTTACCTTATAGAAATTGCAAAATAAGTATATCATTATTTCTTCTATCTCCTAACATTCAATAACACAGCCTTGAGAAACCAAGTGAGTTTCATACACTTAGTATTCTACTCATTTTCAAAGCATGTTGAACTAACATAGTAAAATATAAAGGCTGCACATAGTGAAAGTAAACTGCATGCACACACTATGTTCAGATATCAAACAAGAATACTACTACAAAAACATAAAAATCAACGTCTAAATTACATCAGTACTATAAACTCACAAAATTACTAACTTCTTTTTTTACAATTGCAGTGAAGACCACTCTCCTGAAAAGCAGCAGCATCTGAAGTACAAACAACAACTCAGAAGAAACCTGCTCATTCCACACAAAAAAGTAAGTACAATACTACCATAATATTCTTACTGTTACTCAAACACACTGTGGGGTTGATTCATGGAATATGCATGCCGAAAATCAGAGATTTGTGCACCATTCTGCCCACAAATCCCCATTTGTTAAACAGGGATTAGCAGGCAGAATTGCGCACAAATCCCTGTTTTTCGGCGCACAAATGACATAACTCAGCCCCTAGAATGTTAGTATTACAGAAAAAAGAATTGTTTTAATTCTATACCATTAGATTCAGTATTAGTGCTTCTCCTCACCAGTAGCTTACTTTCTACAGACATCTGAACCCCAGTACAGTAACAAACAAATAGAAGAATAGCCTTTCCAACTAGTTGTAGCTGCCCAATGCACAATCACACACCACCACATACATCCTTACCATCATACTTAGACACTCATGCACACATCACACATACATTGCAAAACAAAACAGAAGGTAATTAACAGGAATTCAGCTACTACTACTGCTAACACTGCTCCTATAAATCTTGATGTAGCGGCAAGTAACCATACCAAAAAAAGTATTTTAGAAAAAATGTTCCGCCACATAGACTTTCAGAATCTTATAAACACAGGAGAGAAATCATGCACAACCCTTAAAACCTACCGTAGAAAAATAAACTTAGAAGCTTTGATAGACAGTGCAATCCTTTCCAGCAGGAAGTTATTCATTTTACTGTTAAACAGAATGAAACCACTAACAAAACTAACTACTAAATTACAAAAACGACTTCTCAATAAACGGAATGTCAACAAAAATAACTTCTTAAATATCTGTGGAGGTGAATGGAGTCACACCACGAGCACAGAACCATATTTCAATGAAGAGCATACAAACAAAAGCAAACAAACACAATTGCCATACATAGCAGTGGACGAAGGGTATGAAAAACTAAATAATACCATAATGCAACAAGAAATATTGCTTATAAAAATATCCCCAGAAAACTCAGTATCACCTCTCCATTTGACTCAACCAGAACTTCCGGCATACAAATAGCCGTGCACGTCAATGTGTAACATTGCCAAAAAATCTTTCAAATCTTTACGCCAATTCCTCAATCAGTATGTGCAAGGCAAAGACAAAATCAAAATGAAACTACTACAAAATATGGATACCTGTGCAGTGTGCAAATACACAGGACTCATGGACATTCATTGGCCTGCATTTCAGGACCTATTTGCAAAAGCACCTTCCATCATATCAAAATGATATCAACACATCATTCAACTATAAGAAATCTAGTCTATAAACTGTACTATGCTAAAAGTTCTGCTTTAGCACAAACCAATATAAATTACAATCTTCTACATGGTACAGCCAAAGACCTACTCGAAGAAATCAAGCATATCCAGAGAAAATATTTTGGAAGTGAAAGCCACTTACAAAATGCAATAGCTTTACAGCAGACTAGCAACTATTGTACAGATGGCAACCTTCTACTACACACATACAAAAAAGAAATACTAACATTTAAAAGTACATCCGCTGAAGTACCAAACCATGTGTGTGTGTTGCCGCAGAACGTTTTATAAAAGTAACACATAAACTGTAGATGTAACATACAAAATAGAAGACAATGAAGATTACAAATGGTTTGAATTAGCTCTCTACCTTATAGCAGAAAACAAATATGAAATAACTGACCCCTTAATACTTTGCACTTACTGCACTACAAAACTTGACAACAACCAAACTCCTTCACGTGTTATCAAAAATAACTTGGAATTATTCCCACTACCAAAACCCCTGCAACAGCTCAATTTATATGAGAGCATCATAATTCAATCAGTGCACCCATTTCAAGCAATAATACGCCTTCAACCAAAAACAGCAAAATTACCTCCCTCTGAATTAGTGAAAGACATTTGTGGCAAAGTAGTTTATTTACCATTAGATCTAAAAGAAAATGTGCACACTCTGGGAGCGCAACATCCAATAGAGCAATCTTTAATTGTCTTAGTAAATGGTGTATCTACAAAAGACAAAAAAATGTGGCAACAACTCGTAGGGCCTCATTACAAGAATGGAGGTAATGACAAAAGAAGGAAGGTGGAATGGTAATGCTGGCATCGTTAACGGGTCCGGGGCATTACGACCCGACAATACCGCCACTGTATCGTGCCCCTTCACGGAGTAAATACCGGGATGCCGGTAGTAGGAGGACATCACAACTCACGCGGGCATGCAATTACCGGCATCCCGACGGCGGTAATTAGGGCATGCATGATGGCAGCCATAAAGGCATTGCGGACCACCCGTAAAGAGCAATCTGCAGTCAAGTCAACTGCCACATGTGCACACAAACACCACAGGTGAAGTCAATGGAGTCTGTCCCATTATAAAAGGAGTACACCCACACACCACACCCCTTCCTACACCAAAATGATACCACTAGCTGTTGCAATCATGGTGCTGGAGGACATGCCTATACTGCTACAACTACAGCAACAACAGAAACTACAACAACAACTACAGCCACATCAACAGGCAGCACAGAGGAGATGGAGGAGGAGAAGGAGGTTGAGACAGGGCCAGCAATTACCACCAGTGCAGCCAGTAGTACCTCGCGGGCAGCCACCAATCTCTCGCATCAGACCCAGTCCCTTCCATCTAACCTTTGAGCAGATCAACAGCCTGTACCGGTTGGACTGGGACACCATCACCACCATAGTGGACATGATACACAACAACATTGTCAGCCTCATAGAAATACGCACTGCCATCCCCTGCTACTAAAGGTGGTGTATGTGCTCCACTTCCTGCCCACAGGCACTGACCAGCACACAATGGGCTAGCTGCATGGCATTTCACAACCACGATTTTCACGCATGCTGACCCAAGTGCTGGATGCCCTCCTGAAGCACGCTAGCACCCACATATCCCTATCACGACTTCTGAGGAGATAGCCGACACCAAAGTAGGCTTCCATGCACTGGCAGGCATACCCAATTGTGTTGGTGCCCTCGACTGCACCCATGTAGAATTGGTAGTCCCCCATGCCGTAGAGTGGTGTACTGCAATCGCAAGCAATACCACTCCATCAATGTGCAGATGGTATGTGACTCCAGCAAGATGATTACACATTGTTGTGCCCGTTATCCTGGATCGACACATGATGCCATGGTGCTGTATAGCTCCACGCTACCCCTTCACATGGAGCGACATGCTGGACGACGTGACTGGATGCAACCACAGTACATCCGCATCAGCATGCAAGAATTCACCCTGCATCATCTGTACAGCGCAATCCAGACTACCACACCATATTGCAGTATACAATGCATCTTGTTAGGCAGAAACCTGTGCAGTTCCCTCTGGGACCACTGCAAAAGATTTAAGACTACAGGTGTTGGCAGTAAACCCACTTGGTAGCAGTCTGCACGGCACAGATTCACTGTGGTAGCTGTGGCTGAGCAGCCAGACTTCCCTCAAGAAGAGTTAGGCAGTATACAGAGGATACAGAATAGGTACAGAGGCACAGTAGCACAAGCAAACACTAACCAGAGCTAGGAGTAAAAGTATAGACTTATTTATTAAAGGTACACTCATAAATTACACTAGCACACTAGAAAAGATAAGAAAGTCAAACACAGTTACTATTACTCATATGTACATCCCTAATCATTTGTTGGACAATTCTAAGTTAACACCACTTATTTCCAAACAGAGGTGAGCGCTTAACGTTAGATGACACTCCAACAAGTATTACCAAAAGGGAGGGAAAAGGCAGAAATAAAGAGAGCAGTAAGGTAAAACACTTTTCACATAAGGTTAGCAAAGGCAGTTAATGGTGGAACCAGGAGAATTAGTTCGGGGCCCGCTTTAGAGGGAGCCAGGCGAAAAATGTGCCCAAGATCACACAATATCCTCAGTCTTTGCAGGTGAGAGAAAAGGTTTTACTACGGTTCTGAAAAGTTTAGTTAGGGTGACCCAGGCCTACCCAGGTTCGAGAGCCGAGGGCTAAATCTACCCTGTACAATCGGTGGCAAGGGAGGCCGGGCGGATCACAGTACCTTTAAACGTGGAAAGATTCCTCCAGTGGTGGTAGTCGTTCCTGGTAGTGGGTGCAAGTCGCGGCGTCGTCCCGAGGAAGAGGTGATCTCGACGGGGAGGAAGGCTGCAGGTCGTTGCACTACCAGGGATGAGGCCAGCCGTGGAGTTCTCCGGTCACAAAGGATTTTTACCCCTCTTTCGCGGTTGAGGGAAAAAGTGGTATCCCGGTTGCCGGGGTGCTTGGCACAGGCAAGGCGGCCACGAGATGCTTCGGGACGGCGAAAAGAAGGCAGCAACTGGTTGTCCCCACCAGTTAAGGGAAGAAGACTCTCCGGCGGGAGATCTCCTCTGTCGTCGGGAAAAGTGGTGAGACGGTTCTGCAGGGCTTCACCGGTGGTGTCGTCTTGGCAGGTCGGCTCGGCTTCTCCCTCTTCGGCTTCTTAGGTCCTGTGGCGACTTCTGAAGTTCCAGTCGCCAAAGCCCTGCTTTTATGCAGCAAACCCCCATTCACCCAGCCTAGCTGTCACTCAAACATGCTAAGTGGTGAGCCGGCCGGCTCACCACTTGGGCCAATCAGGACGGAGTGCGACTTGAGTTACCAAGGTAACTCAGTCCAGGGTGCCTAAATCCCCCTCCACCCCTCCTAAGTACCCCAGACAGAGTGGCACCACTTTGGAGGGCTTCTGTGGAGAAGCCCGCCAAAAGTGGAACAAAGGGCTCCACTTTGGGTCAGAGTTACAGAGGTGAACACCAACGCCATTTTAGAATCAAGTTTTGGCAAAAAATACCAACCGGAGTTATAATAATAAAGAAATAACCCGGCGGTATGTTCAAGGCTACCGTAAATAAATAAATAAAGGTATTAGCCTAAAACAATGGGAAATCCCATAGGAAAATATTCGCGGTCGAATATAAAAAGTAGTTTCCACTGCCACCAGCCAAAACTCGATGAGGGGGGACGGAGACGTGCCCCCTCGACTAACAGACCCCGGGGCAATGGAATTGCCCCGGCCAGTACGTCCACAATATGATGTTTTGTACTGGTTCTGTTCAGGATTTGAGACTAGTAAAGTCAATGGTGACTTTACAGACCCTGGGAGACAGTAGTCAGTCCCAGGGTATGGAGTCTATGTTGGGGGGTCCCTAGGACACCCCTGGGTTACGGCACTGAGGGTGCTGTGTAACCCATTTCACAAAAACACATGAGGCCCTATGGAGTACAAGACCCCATAGCCCATTCAACACAAGGCAAACCAAAGAAACACACTTCAAACATGTCCAAGAGTGAGGGTAAAAGAGTCTCACTCTTGGCAGGAGAGAAAAAATAAACCCAGAAAATCCAGCAAAGCTGCTGGGGGACTCAATAGGTTAGGAAATTCGGCCTAAACAGAGAATTCTCCCTAACACTCGCCCCCCCCCAGACTAAGGGACAGGAGGATTTAATCCACTCCTGGATGAACCTCATACCTCTAGTCGATGACATACATCCTAGAGAGTCCATAAGCATTTTGATGGTGACACCCTGACCTGTGCTCAATGGTGAAATCAAACCCTTGGAGGCAGATTGACCATCTCAATAGTTTTGGATTTTCCCCTTTCATTTGCATTAACCATCTCAAGGGTTGGTGGTCAGTCTGAATGACAAAAGTAGAACCATACAAGTATGGCCTAAACTTCTTCAGTGCCCACACAATAGCAAAGCATTCTCTTTCGATTGTTGCCCACCTTGTTTCAGGTTCCTTCAGTTTTCTACTGATGAAGCAAATGGGGTGTTCCCTACCCTTCTCATCCAGTTGGCTAAGAACTGCACCTATACCTACATTGGAAGCATCAGTTTGTACAATGAAAGGTTGGTGGTAGTCAGGAGCTCTGAGTACTGGGGCTTGGCAGAGAGCTTTCTTCAGGTTTTCAAAGGCCTGATTGCATTCCTCCGTCCATTTGACCTTCTTAGGGAATTTTGGAGAGGAGATCACATTCAGAGGAGAAGCTATGGTCCCATAGTTCTCAATGAAATTCCTGTAGTACCCAGTGAGGCCTAAGAAGGCTCTCACCTGGGTCTGAGTAGTAGGTGTTGTACAATTTTGCACAGCTTCAATCTTGCTGAGCAAAGGCCTTATTTCTCCACCTCCTACCTCATGTCCAAGGTAGACCACTTTACTCTGACCAATTTGGCACTTGCTTGCCTTTATGGTCAGATTGGCCTGCTCAAGAGCCTGCAAAACATGTCCTAAGTGGGTCACATGTTCGGCCCAGGAGTGGCTGAAGACTGCAATGTCATCCAAGCATGCCATGCAGAAGTCCTCCATCCCCGCAAGAACTTGGTTCACCATCCTTTGGAATGTTGCAGGTGCATTTTTCAGTCCAAAAGGCATAACCTTGAATTGGTATAGGCCAACTGGGGTAGAAAATGCAGTTTTCTCCTTGGCATGGTCTGTCAGGGCTATTTGCCAGTAGCCTGACGCAAGGTCCAGTGTGCTGAGGTACTTGGCTGCACCAAGTTTATCCACCAACTCATCTGTCCTTGGCAAAGGGTGGGCATCAGTCTTGGTGACTGCATTAAGAGCTCTATAGTCCACACAGAATCTCAACTCTTTGGATCCTGCCTTTGGTACTAACACTACTGGGCTAGACCATGGACTAGTAGAGGGCTCTATTACCCCGAGATCAAGCATCTTCTTGACCTCCCCTTTGATGTGGTTTCTGACATGTTCTGACATTCTATATCCCCTGCTTTTGACAGGCAGGCAGTCACCAGTGAGTATCTCATGCTGTCCCCAAGGGGTCAAGCCTGGTGAAAGTGAGAACAGGGAGGCAAACTGGTTTAACATAGCTTTGCACTCTTCCTGTTGCTCAGGGTCAGATCTGAAGAGAGATTAACTCCTTCAACCTTTTCGTCCAAAGGTAAGCCTTTCAGGAGGTCAGGTAGAGCTTCACTCTCCTCCTCCTCTTCTGATGACGCTAGGAGCAATGCTCCTACTTCTGGTCTAGAGACATAGGCTTTGAGGCGGTTGGTGTGGAAGACTCTGGGAGCTTCCCTGGGTTTGCCCAGATCCACCAGATAGTTGACCTCTCCAAGTTTTCCCACAACCTTGAAGGGTCCCATCCATTTGTCTTGCAAGGCCCTCTGCCTTGTTGGAAGCATAACTAGAACTAGCTGGTCTTGAGTAAACTCAACCATGTTAGCCTTCTGATTATGCCAATGTTTGATCAGAGCTTGGCCAGCTTTCAAGTTGTCACTTGCTTCTGCCATCATGTGTGACATTCTCCTTCGGAGACCTATCACATAGTCAGTCACTCTGACTGGCTTGGGGGAAGGAGCACTCTCAAACCCCTCCTTAATCAGGGCCAAGGGGCCTCTGACGGGATGGCCATAGAGAAGTTCAAAGGGAGAATAACCCACTCCCTCCTGAGGGACTTCCCTATAAGCAAATAGAAGGCATGGCAGTAGAAGGTCCCACTTTTTCTTAAGGGGTTCTTCTAAGGCACCTATCATGCTCTTCATGGTTCTGTTAAATCTTTCTACCAACCCGTTGGTCTGAGGGTGGTAGGCGGTTGAGAACTTGTAGGTAACTCCGCAGGTTTTCCACATGGCTTTCATGTAGTTGGACATAAAATTGGTCCCCCTGTCAGAGATCACCTCCTTAGGAAACCCAACCCTGGTAAAGATACCAAGGAGGGCCTTAGCCACAGCCTGAGCTGTAACAGTCCTCATAGGAATTGCATCAGGGTACCTAGTAGCATGGTCTACTACAACAAGGATAAACCTGTTGCCTGAGGAGGTTGGGGGATCAAGGGGACCAACAATGTCAATCCCTACCCTCTCAAATGGGACTCCCACAACTGGGAGAGGCACTAAAGGTGCCACATTCTTGGAACCAACCTTACCAGAAGTCTGGCAGGTATGGCAGCTCCTGCAATACCTATCTACTTCAGCCCCCATTTTTGGCCAATAAAAGTAGAGAGAGAGCCTTTCCTTGGTCTTCTTGAAACTCAAGTGACCAGCCAAAGGAATCTCGTGGGCTAGTTGCAAGAACTGTTGTCTGTTCTCTTGGGGCACTACCAGGCGTTGGTAGGCTCCAGGTTCAGATTCAGTTGGTTCACTGTAGAAGAGGCCATCTTCCCAGTGTAACCTATCCTTCCCAGGCTCTTGCCCATTAGCCTGAGAAGCTGCCTGTTGGCGAAGGCCCTCCAGAGTTGGACATTCTCTTTGTCCCTTACGAAAAGCTGTCCTGCTGGGTCCACCTTCTGCCAGTAAAGACTGCAGCTCAGGATGGTCAGCCGGGTCCAGGTCTCCAATAAGTTCTGGGCCTCCTACTAGCTCTTCTTCAGAGTCTAGTTCAACCACACAGGGTTGTACCTCCCTCTCAGCCTCAGCTGGAGGTGGAGTTACAGGTGTAACTTTGGACAACCTCGGGGAAGTCTTTGTTGGAAGCACTGGAGTGCTTGCTGTAGGCTTTTTCCTAGGAGTCTTGGGTGGCCCCTTCGCTCCGGACCTGGTAGTTACTGCAGTAAGTTGTTCCAGTGGGAGAGGAGTGATTTCTGTCATCATCTCCTGAGATAAACCTCGCAGGGTTTTCTCTCTTGCAGATTTGGTGAGCTCCCGTACCTTTTTACTAGGAGGTCTGGGGGTATGGGACACAACTCCCAGAGCTTTCAGGTCATTTCCTAGCAGAACTCTTCCTGGCACTTCACATTGTATACTGACAGGTATCTTCACAGCCATATCATTACACTGGATGAGAACTGGTAACTGGGGACACATCTGCACAGGCCCTCCAGCTAACTTGGTGAGGCATTTGGGTGCCTTAGCAACATCCTCTGCCTTGAAAAATGATTCGTCCACCACATTTATGCTGGCCCCAGTGTCCCTGATGGCAGGGGTCTCCTGACCATTCACGTGGACACTGTCCTTATAATACTCTTTAGTATTATCTGGGATAGAATTATACACATCTAAATTTTGTTGTTCCCACAACCCCAGAGAGACTAAAGAAACACTGGCTGAGACTCCAGTGGGTTCATCAGCCAGTAGTAGAAAGTTTCCACTTGCCATAGTGACTTCCTCCTCTGGAGCGAAGGCTAAGGAGACAAGTTGGACCCCGGAAGGTTTACCCTTACATCTGGGATCTCCTTTCAAATGGTCAGTAGCCTTACAAACATAACAGGCCCCAAAGGTCCTTTGGAATGGAGGCTTGTTCTGACCTCCTTCTGGTTTAGCACCAGAAGGTATACTACTCTGCTGTGGCTTCCCAGGTGGCTTACCCTTATGGTTTTGTTTGGGGCCCTCTTTGGAATTAGGATTATTAGAATTCTCTTTGGAGTCTTTCTTAGGCTGTCTTCCCTCATCCTTTTTCTGAGTTACCCCAGAATCCTTGTGAGTAGCCCGGTTGGCAACCCACAAGTCAGCAGCCTTAGCTAGCTTCCTAGGATCTAACTCCTGTGAATCAGCCAAGTGCTGTCTGAGCTCAGGAGAGCAGGCATCATAAATTGACTCCATCATTACAAGATTTCTCATTCCTTCATAAGTGTTCACCTTGTAACCCTTAATCCATCCCTCTAAGTTGTTCAGCCCTTCACACACCCAGGTAGCCCAAGGGGTACCATCATGCTTTTTGAGGCTCCTAAACCTCTTAAGATACTGGGAAGGGGTTTTCCCAAACCTAGCTATCAAAGCTAGTTTCACACATTCATACTCTTTCCTATCCTCCTCCCCCAACTCCATTACCACATCAGTTGCAACAGGGGGAAGCCTAGAGAACAACCAGGTGAGTAACTCATTGCCTGTGATGTTCTGGAGCCCATGATTATACTCAAACATAGACAACCAATCCAACACATCCAACTTAGGCTCATACATACCAATCAATTCCTTAGGCATCCGGGGTCTTTTAGGACTGGAACTTCTAGAGGAGCCAGAGAGAGAAGCATTCTCAACAGACAGTTTCTTCATTTCTAGCTCATACTTGAGCTCCATTTCCCTTAGCCTTAGTTCTTTGTCAGTTTGAGCATTAAGTTTCTTGTACTCTAATTCAAGTTTCATTCTCTCTAGTTCAAAGTATTGAGGGCTAAATGTGGGACCTGGCAAAGGTCCAGTAGGTACAGCTGGTAGAGCAGACAGAGGCCTAGAGGGACTATCTACAACAGTTTCATCCTCTTCTTCTGGTTCGGACCCAAGATCATCAATACTTTGTGCCATATCAAGATCATTGCTGCTTTCTACATTTGCTGGAGTGATAGGTCCCTCTGGACCATCCTCCAGACTTTGGTTTTCTAACAACCTTTCTATTAGCTCTATTTTCTTTCCTTTAGTCATGAGATTCTTATGCTTACAGAGAAGTCTTAAACAATCAGCAGTTTTTGTAGCAAGGGACTCTTGACTATAACTTTCCATAGTAGACAGGTTAAAAACGACTTTTTCTTTCTTGTGCTTAAGCTTTGTGGTTAGTTGCACTAAGGTATCTCAAAAGTACTCTAAAGTGTATACTCAATACAGATCCCACCGCTGTACACCAGTGTTAGGCAGAAACCTGTGCAGTTCCCTCTGGGACCACTCCAAAAGATTTAAGACTACAGGTGTTGGCAGTAAACCCACTTGGTAGCAGTCTGCACCGCACAGATTCACTGTGGTAGCTGTGGCTGAGCAGCCAGACTTCCCTCAAGAAGAGTTAGGCAGTATACAGAGGATACAGAATAGGTACAGAGGCACAGTAGCACAAGCAAACACTAACCAGAGCTAGGAGTAAAAGTATAGACTTATTTATTAAAGGTACACTCATAAATTACACTAGCACACTAGAAAAGATAAGAAAGTCAAACACAGTTACTATTACTCATATGTACATCCCTAATCATTTGTTGGACAATTCTAAGTTAACACCACTTATTTCCAAACAGAGGTGAGCGCTTAACGTTAGATGACACTCCAACAAGTATTACCAAAAGGGAGGGAAAAGGCAGAAATAAAGAGAGCAGTAAGGTAAAACACTTTTCACATAAGGTTAGCAAAGGCAGTCAATGGTGGAACCAGGAGAATTAGTTCGGGGCCCGCTTTAGAGGGAGCCAGGCGAAAAATGTGCCCAAGATCACACAATGTCCTCAGTCTTTGCAGGTGAGAGAAAAGGTTTTACTATGGTTCTGAAAAGTTTAGTTAGGGTGACCCAGGCCTACCCAGGTTCGAGAGCCGAGGGCTAAATCTACCCCGTACAATCGGTGGCAAGGGAGGCCGGGCGGATCATAGTACCTTTAAACGTGGAAAGATTCCTCCAGCGGTGGTAGTCGTTCCTGGTAGTGGGTGCAAGTTGCGGCGTCGTCCCGAGGAAGAGGTGATCTCGACGGGGAGGAAGGCTGCAGGTCGTTGCACTACCAGGGATGAGGCCAGCCGTGGAGTTCTCCGGTCACAAAGGATTTTTACCCCTCTTTCGCGGTTGAGGTAAAAAGTGGTATCCCGGTTGCCGGGGTGCTTGGCACAGGCAAGGCGGCCACGAGATGCTTCGGGACGGCGAAAAGAAGGCAGCAACTGGTTGTCCCCACCAGTTAAGGGAAGAAGACTCTCCGGCGGGAGATCTCCTCTGTCGTCGGGAAAAGTGGTGAGACGGTTCTGCAGGGCTTCACCGGTGGTGTCGTCTTGGCAGGTCGGCTCGGCTTCTCCCTCTTCGGCTTCTTAGGTCCTGTGGTGACTTCTGAAGTTCCAGTCCCCAAAGCCCTGCTTTTATGCAGCAAACCCCCATTCACCCAGCCTAGCTGTAACTCAAACATGCTAAGTGGTGAGCCGGCCGGCTCACCACTTGGGCCAATCAGGACGGAGTGCGACTTGAGTTATCAAGGTAACTCAGTCCAGGGTGCCTAAATCCTCCTCCACCCCTCCTAAGTACCCCAGACAGAGTGGCACCACTTTGGAGGGCTTCTGTGGAGAAGCCCGCCAGAAGTGGAACAAAGGGCTCCACTTTGGGTCAGAGTTACAGAGGTGAACACCAACGCCATTTTAGAATCAAGTTTTGGCAAAAAATACCAACCGGAGTTATAATAATAAAGAAATAACCCGGCGGTATGTTCAAGGCTACCGTAAATAAATAAATAAAGGTATTAGCCTAAAACAATGGGAAATCCCATAGGAAAATATTCGCGGTCGAATATAAAAAGTAGTTTCCACTGCCACCAGCCAAAACTCGATGAGGGGGGACGGAGACGTGCCCCCTCGACTAACAGACCCCGGGGCAATGGAATTGCCCCGGCCAGTACGTCCACAATATGATGGTTTGTACTGGTTCTGTTCAGGATTTGAGACTAGTAAAGTCAATGGTGACTTTACAGACCCTGGGAGACAGTAGTCAGTCCCAGGGTATGGAGTCTATGTTGGGGGGTCCCTAGGACACCCCTGGGTTACGGCACTGAGGGTGCTGTGTAACCCATTTCACAAAAACACATGAGGCCCTATGGAGTACAAGACCCCATAGCCCATTCAACACAAGGCAAACCAAAGAAACACACTTCAAACATGTCCAAGAGTGAGGGTAAAAGAGTCTCACTCTTGGCAGGAGAGAAAAAATAAACCCAGAAAATCCAGCAAAGCTGCTGGGGGACTCAATAGGTTAGGAAATTCGGCCTAAACAGAGAATTCTCCCTAACACATCTAAATAATATTAGTGCATACTTTTTTTAAATGTTTTATTTATTGTTGTTTTGATCAGAAATTAAATCTGACCTTTCAACAATATTTGTGCATACGTACAGGGACATGTGCATGTCAACAGCAAATAGCTGTGGCCATGGTTGTGAATCCTGAAGGTGGCAGCTCAGAGTCACTCACACATAACTATTTGTATTCGCTTGCAGGTGATGGAGGATATCCATTGAAGCCGTGGCTACTTACCCCTGTGCGGAACCCGCGGACAAGTCATGAAGAGGAGTACAATCGGGTCCATACCCATACCCGTGTTGTTATTGAGCAGACCTTTGGCCTGTTGAAGGCGCGGTTCCGCTGCCTAAGCAGGTCTGGTGGAGCACTCCTTTATAGGCTTGAGAAGGTGGCAAAGATCACCATGGCCTGTGTCATGCTGCACAACATGTGCGTCCGGAGAAATGTACCACTGCCATCTGACATTGACATGCATGCACCGGGTGAGGATGATAAGGATGAAGATGGAGGAGAAGCAGCACCCCTGCCAGTACGTGATGCACAAGATGGCTGTGCAGTACACCAATCACTGATTGACAAATACTTCTGACCCACAGGGACGTCGATAGATGTGTCAGTAACACACTGGGTCCATGTTGACATGTACACAGGGAATGTGGGGAGTTGGGCACTGTGCACTGTCATGAATTAAATGTCGCACACGAAATGAACAATGTCCAGGCATTGAATGATTTTTCACACAACGGGTGAATTAATATCAACTACATAAATGTGCACCCCCCCACAACACCAAAACTACCCATACCCCCAATGAACTCACAAAACCCCCAATGAAATCCCAAAACTCCCCAATGAAATCCCAAAACCACCAATGAAATCCCAAAACCCCCAATGAACTCCCCATACCCCACAATGAAATCCCCCTAATACACCCATTCACCACCAACCCCATCTGACCCACTCCCATTGTTCTCCCACACTATTTTCTTGATTTCTTGTTGTCCGGGGGCAGCATTTCTGAGTGCCTCACACTCCGTCTTGTTGGACGCACAGGGCTGTAGGGTGCAGAGGAAGCAGGTGTGGAGGAAGGGAGTGTGGTGGATCCGGTGGAAGCCGTGGTGAATTGCACGCCTGGTGCGGGTTGTGGCTGCTGCATGTGCTGCAGGATAGAGGTGAGGACCTGCGTGATGGCCCCCAGACTGTCTAGCATCATCAGTGCTGAGGCATTGATGGCAGCTGTATTCGCCGCTGTGCCCTGTGCTATTTCACGCCTCGTGTCCTCCCCCTCCACAACATATTGTCGGACGAGGTCCAACATTGAGTCCTGTCTAGCCTCCGCCCTTGTCAGCCATGCCTCAAGGTTGGTGGTGGGTGCAGCAGTGGTTGAGGGTGTTGCGACCGGGACTGCATTGGCAGTGCTGTTCTGGGGGGGGAGCTGTGGTCCGAATCGTGCAGCAAAGGATCCACAATGCTGCTGATGGGTGTGTCCTGAGTTTAGGGTTTGGGTGTGGACACGGGGCTTGGGGAGTGTGGACATGCCACATGGGTTAGTCCATCTTCGTCCACATACTCCTCCACTGCAGTCTCAATGTCGCTCAGTGGGGCAGTGGCTGCTGCCTCGCCCACCGAACTTGTTGCTGCTGACATTGTGCCACTGGCCTCGCCTTCCACTTGTATAGCCAGCTCCGTGGTCCCGGTGTCAGGTGTTGATGTGGGGCCCTCATATGTGGCTATGGGCTAGGCACTTGCCCTGGGTCTTGGTGTGGCCTGCGAGGCTGCCCCGGAGGTGGTCTTGCCTGTGGGAGTAGTCTTGTGCCGGGACGTGGATTCCCTTGTGGCTGTTTCCTTACCGGCATCTTCTCCATTGGTGCCTGGGGGGGTAGAAGAGATGCAGGGCATCAGTGATGGTGTTACATACAAGATGCATTATATGGTGCTATGGAGAATTTCATTTATAATGCATTCATATCTTACAGGTGTGTCACACAGGGTATTATGAAGGGGGCATTTTGGCATGTGCCGTGACGTCTCAGTGCAGGGATGCTGCATGGCAGGTGGCATGCTGTTGTATTGAGGTTTGTGTGATGTATTACATGGGCACAGTCCGTGTGTGTTGGCTGTGTGTTGGTAATGGGATTGGCACTCAGCATGCATTTCAGTGTGGCAGGGTTTTGGCCTCCATATGGACAAGGATATGTTGATGTGTGTGTTGGGCCATGCATTGCCTTGCCTAGGCTCTCTTCCACATCACTTGTGCTACATCATGGTTTCACCTACTGGGATCTGCAGGGTCACTCACCTCCATCTGCTGATGTTGCGGCACCCGTCTCCATCTCCCCAAAGCCCTTGATGGACTCCATCTGTATGAAGGTACTGCACGTTTCCTCCCAGCGTGAAAGTTTTGTGGTTGAGTGGGAACCTCCGCCCCCTCCTATTGCTGGCCAGGATGTTCCGTACCCTGAGGCGGAGGTCATCCCACCTTTTTTTTACAGTCCTTGACTGTCCGTGGGGTGGTGCCGACTGCCGAGACCTTGCGGGCTACCTTCTCCCAGATCTCCTTTTTACATTGCTGCACCTCCCTTTTCAGGTTGTCTGCCAGCATGTTCAGTTCTTCATCTGAAAAACGCTTTTTGCGCAAGCAGGGGTTCGATTTTCTCATAGCCTTGGACATTTTCAATAGATAGGCCCTGGCCTCTCCTCTGTAGCAGTAGTGGTTTGGGAGAATTGCAATGGATTGTGTTTTTAAAGATGGCCGCCGGCGCATTTCCCGTTCCGATGCGATGACATTACTTCCGGGTCCGGTATTACGAGCCCGGTATTAGCATGATGTTATTACCGGGTTGGTATTAAGGGGTGCCTCCTAGGCGGAGGCGGTATTGGCGGGTCCCGTGATGGCGCTATCGGGGGGTTGGAGGGCCTTTAACGCCATGGCGGTATGACCATTACCGGCATGGGGGTTTGCGCGTGCTTGCACACTCGTAATCACCCGCTATTAGTGGCGTCATACGAGCACGGACCCGCTAGTTCCTCCATGCCGGTAATGACCCCGTTTTTACTGCGCTTCTCGTAATGAGGCCCGTAAACTTACATAAAAGTTAGACAAGCCTTACAATATCTAAAAGACAATAATGAATACTGCAAAGAAATGAATATTGAAGAAAATGTGAGGGAAACCACTGAAATAATTCAAGAGTCACCAGAAACTGATCAATTTGAACTTCTAGATCTTGCTACAGTATCCAATATTTTAGACCATTATACAATTCATCCATTACACTCTAAAGACACCATAGATGATGCACTAGCAACATACCAAATGTGACAAACCAAAGGATCACCAATCAGCATATGGGCAAAAAGTATAGAAGCACATGCTTTTCCTCTACTCTTTCCTACTGGGAAAGGAAGAAGGGACTATGATAGACCCATTCAGATAACAGCCTCAGAATACCGCTCGTTATGAATGTATTCTGAAGATCCCAGATTTAGACAAAATGTGGAATACATATTCAACCTACTCTTTGAAAGTGAACTAGAAACTCAATGCTACGGTGTTGCACACACATTAAAATCAGGTACCCACTTTCAAAATATGTCAGCTATGCAATTACTACAAAAAGTGCAAGAAAAAGACGAGGTTTTACAATCAAGCATTACAAATCTGTTAGCAAACATGTGTGGTACTAAAGAGTATTGGTTCCGACGTCACACAGATGTACGTTGTATGATAAGAAAACTTGGCCCGCCCATGGTTCCATTATGTAGTTTGTTCATGCTGCACCCTGGAGAGAAAATACCATGCAAAACAAGGTTATCAGAAATGTGATTTAAATTGTACCCAACAACAATAAGAGGGGCCATCACCCCTACCTGTGCAAAATAATCTACATAGAAAAGAAATTCCAAATGTATTGAATAGTTTGTATTATGAATTGTAAATACACTGACAGCCTGCCTGTTGAATGCCTTTGGCCATGCATCCAATACTCTAGGCCCTGGCCACAACCACCGCAGCATATCACACACATAGATCACACCCATAGAATAAAAAAACTTTAACTGGCTATATGGGCTAACACATTGTATTTTTCATGTCTACGGACATGATGAACACATCAGGGGTGCCTGACACCTAAACAAATACAGCATTTGACCCATCTCTTACTCCCCCACCCGCCCCAAGCACTCTTACACACAACACACTTGCCAAAGTTATATTTCTCCCCCGTTCGTCGCCACGCTGTCCGCGGATCCAAGATGGCGGGCGCATCGAAACAATACAACACACCTCACTCTTCATTCCAGCCAATCAGCGAACACGTCGCATTTAAGCGGACATGGCGCAAGCCGATTAGCCAATCGTTGTCCTGTCCGCAGAGTGAACAGGGAAGTGTGTCTGTGGAGCGGATATAGATATCACTCATTTTTTGTGACCTACTTTTTGGTCTTTTAAAAAAAACTACTGGACAGATTTTCACCAAATTTACAAAAGCACGCTTTCAGGACCAAGCCGCCGCTCCTGACGCAAATTTGGTGAAAATCTGTCCAGCGGTTTGGGCTGTAGACGTGAGCATTCAATCTATGGGATAAAAAGACATTTTGGGACCTCCCCTATAACTTTGCCCCCCCTGGACCAAACCTCACCAAACTTTGCAAAAAGATTCAGAGGGGGCCATATACTTTTTTGCAAAGTTTGGTGATGATTCATCCAGGGAGAGCGAAGTTATAAGCCACTCAAAAAGTGCTCTTCCTATGGGATTAGTAACTTAACCATAACTACATAGCCACTAGCGTCGCTGTGTAATATGTTTGATATATACTTGTCTAAGAGTATTCTGTGGGCTTCTGATCACTCTCACCTCTCCTGATACTTAGTCTTGACTGACTGCCAAGCTACCATGATTGGTCTGGCTTGTCCCAAAGGTTCCCCTGTTCCACCAAACTAGGGTGGGCTCCTAAACTTCTGCCTACCAGATCAAAGTTTAGAAATCCATCTTAATAATACATGAAGGAAGAAGGATTTCCATTATCTAACAATAGTTAGGACATACACGGCTTTTGGGGGATAATTTTGAAAGTTCCTCTGAGAAAGAATATACCCTTGATAATAGGGACAGAGAAGATTGTAGAACCATTATTGTATTAAAAAAAATATTTGATAAACATTCTGGGAATGTACTGTAAGGAACCCATGGTAGCAACAGTAAAGAGAGACACAAGTGATCACAGTTCAAAGGTGTGTATTAAACTGTATAGGTAAGTTGGAAAGCGCCAAATCTAAACCTAAATCTAAGATGGGAGCAAGCTACAACGATCAAATAATAATAAGGCAGTCCTATTATTTTATATACTAAAAAAAAACTATTGCCACTCCTTACATCTAAATACTAAAAGAGTGTGGGATAGTGTTCACAAGAAAGAAAGAAGTGTTCACAAATGATAAGTCAGGATGTTATAGCCAGGGGTCTTCACTCCCAAAACCACGTTGAATGTGGTACATGTTTTCAATCTTGCGTTCAAAAACACAATTGGTCCAAATCGTGTTTGCTTGTATGTATAAGTCTTGATTTATTCTTCAAACAAATATTTAGAGATAAGTAACCAAGTAATGCAGATGCATCGGAACTGAGGCCTATGCATTTCGGACGTTATCGTCCTTCATCAGGGCCAGTGTTTCCTATTACTGTTGTACCAATATTGTTATTGTCCACATGCCAAGTGTTTACATTATGAGGCCGATTCATGGAATAATTAGCGCGGCGCAAGTGGGCAAAAACGTGCGATTCGCAGTGGAATATCGAAAATCGCAGTGCAATTGCGAAAATCGCACGAAAAGCAGCGCACGTCGATTCATGGAAGGCCGTGCGCGAGAAAACCAGCGGATGTGCGATAAAAAAGTGCGCGGCGCACGTTGGCGCACAGGCCATCTAACAGCGTGCGCCAGGTCACAGCGAAAATCGCACAGGCCACAGCGAAATTCGCACATAGTGCGGCGCACGCAACAAAAGTAGGCGGAACACGGGCGTAACACTCGGAATGGGGAACAACTTGCCAAAACGTGGGCGTCACGGGGGAAGTACAGGGCACAAGTGCGCGGAACGCCCACACGCTCGCCTACAACACGTATTCATGGAATAGAATAGGGGAAAAAAGCGCACGCTCAAACCAGCGCACAGGCACAAACACGATCGCCACAAGAAAGCAGGCGGTAGCGTCTCTGCGGCTGTAAGAAATGTGCGCCAAAAGGTGCGCCAACAAATAGCACCTATATACTGCCATGATGAATGTCCCATACTGTGGCCCTCCAGGAAAAATGATGTGCAAAGGGGTACCCACAAACACGGACACCCGCTGACAAAAAATACGTGTGCGTGTATACCGGGGTGCGCGGGAAGTCTAACACGCGATTTCAGCAGGGTACGTGCATCACAGGGGTTCGCGTGAAGTTTCACACGCGATCGGGCCTGGGGGAGCGGGCTACGTGTATATCAGGGGTTCGCGTGAAGTTTCACACGCGATCGGGCCTGGGGGAGCGGGCTACGTGTATTACAGGGGTTCGCGTGAAGTTCCTCACGCGATCGGGCCTGGGGGAGCGTGCTACGTGTACATCAGAGGTTCGCGTGAAGTTTCACACGCGATCGGGCCTGGGGGAGCGGGCTACGTGTATTACAGGGGTTCGCGTGAAGTTCCTCACGCGATCGGGCCTGGGGGAGCGGGCTACGTGTATTACAGGGGTTCGCGTGAAGTTCCTCACGCGAATAGCCTGGGGGCGCGTGTATTCCAGGGGTGCGCGTGAAGTTCCACACGCGAATAGCCTGGGCGCGTGTATTTCAGGGGTGCGCGGGAAGTTCCACATGCGAATAGCCTGGGGGCGCGTGTATTCCAGGGGTGCGCGTGAAGTTCCACACGCGAATAGCCTGGGCGCGTGTATTTCAGGGGTGCGCGGGAAGTTCCACACGCGAATAGCCTGGGGGCGCGTGTATTCCAGGGGTGCGCGGGAAGTTCCACACGCGAATAGCCTGGGCGCGTGTATTTCAGGGGTGCGCGGGAAGATCCACACGCGAATAGCCTGGGCGCGTGTATTTCAGGGGTGCGCGGGAAGTTCCACACGCGAATAGCCTGGGGACCCGTGTATTTCAGGGGTGCGCGGGAAGTTCCACACGCGAATAGCCTGGGCGCGTGTATTTCAGGGGTGCGCGGGAAGTTCCACACGCGAATAGCCTGGGCGCGTGTATTTCAGGGGTGCGCGGGAAGCTCCACACGCGAATAGCCTGGGCGCGTGTATTTCAGGGGTGCGCGGGAAGTTCCACACGCGAATAGCCTGGGCGCGTGTATTTCAGGGGTGCGCGGGAAGTTCCACACGCGAATAGCCTGGGCGCGTGTATTTCAGGGGTGCGCGGGAAGTTCCACACGGGAATAGCCTGGGCGCGTGTATTTCAGGGGTGCGCGGGAAGTTCCACACGCGAATAGCCTGGGCGCGTGTATATCAGGGGTGCGCGGGAAGTTCCACATGTGATTTGACAGTGTGGGTCCTCCCAGGTGTACCCTGTACACCCTCCACGGCCCCTGCAGGCAGCCCACACCACAGGGGACTACCCTGCATCACTGGTCATGTCCCGCAGGCAGCCCACCCACCATGGGCATGCCCCCCAGCAAAGGCACATGTCTCCTTGAACTAATGAACACCAACTCATGTCCCCTTGCACCCCAACCCCCCAGCACTGTGGGGCACCTGCCAGCAGGCCCCCACCCATGTCCAACTCATGTCCCCCACCACCCCCACCCCCCAGCACTGTGGGGCACCTGCCAGCAGGCCCCCACCCATGTCCAACTCATGTCTCCCACCACCCTCACCCCCCAGCCACCAGGGGCACCCTCCACCAGGCCCCCACTCATGTCTCCCACCACCCCCACCCCCCAGCCACCAGGGGCACCCTCCACCAGGCCCCCACTCATGTCACCCACCACCCCCACACCCCAGCAGTGCAGGGTCACCCTCCACCAGGCCCCCACTCATGTCTCCCACCACCCCCACCCCCCAGCCACCAGGGGCACCCTCCACCAGGCCCCAACTCATGTCCCCCACCACCCCCACCCCCCAGCACTGTGGGGCACCTGCCAGCAGGCCCCCACCCATGTCCAACTCATGTCTCCCACCACCCCCACCCCCCAGCCACCAGGGGCACCCTCCACCAGGCCCCCACTCATGTCTCCCACCACCCCCACCCCCCAGCCACCAGGGGCACCCTCCACCAGGCCCCCACTCATGTCACCCACCACTCCCACACCCCAGCAGTGCAGGGTCACCCTCCACCAGGCCCCCACTCATGTCTCCCACCACCCCCACCCCCCAGCCACCAGGGGCACCCTCCACCAGGCCCCCACTCATGTCTACCACCACCCCCACCCCCCAGCCACCAGGGGCACCCTCCACCAGGCCCCCACTCATGTCTCCCACCACCCCCAAACCCCAGCAGTGCAGGGTCACCCTCCACCAGGCCCCCACTCATGTCACCCATCACCCCCACACCCCAGCAGTGCAGGGTCACCCTCCACCAGGCCCCCACTCATGTCACCCACCACCCCCACACCCCAGCAGTGCAGGGTCACCCTCCACCAGGCCCCCACTCATGTCTCCCACCACCCCCACCCCCCAGCCACCAGGGGCACCCTCCACCATGCCCCCACTCATGTCTACCACCACCCTCACCCCCCAGCCACCAGGGGCACCCTCCACCAGGCCCCCACTCATGTCTCCCACCACCCCCAAACCCCAGCAGTGCAGGGTCACCCTCCACCAGGCCCCCACTCATGTCACCCACCACCCCCACGCCCCAGCAGTGCAGGGTCACCCTCCACCAGGCCCCCACTCATGTCACCCACCACCCCCACCCCCCAGCAGTGCAGGGTCACCCTCCACCAGGCCCCCACTCATGTCTCCCACCACCCCCACCCCCCAGCCACCAGGGGCACCCTCCACCAGGCCCCCACTCATGTCTACCACCACCCCCACCCCCCAGCCACCAGGGGCACCCTCCACCAGGCCCCCACTCATGTCTCCCACCACCCCCACCCCCCAGCAGTTCAGGGTCAGCATCCACCAGGCCCCCACTCATGTCTCCCACCACCCCCAAACCCCAGCAGTGCAGGGTCACCCTCCACCAGGCCCCCACTCATGTCTCCCACCACCCCACCCCCCCAGCACTGTGGGGCACCTGCCAGCAGGCCCCCACCCATGTCCAATCCATGCCCCCCTGCACCTGGGTCCCAACATTCCCCAATCATGTCCGTAATGCCCATCCTCCCCTGCCAAAAGGCCCAACCAACTATCACACCCACCCACATATCAAAGGCAATTACATGTTACACCCCCAATTTAAATAATGCAATTGAACACGTCTGTCACACACAATGGCTGCAAGTGAATGACAAAACACCCAACATGACATGCCTGAAAGCAATGAGATGATACGACACATTGAAGATTAAAAAAATAATATGTATTGAACAGCAAGTAGAATGGAAATGAAATAAGAAAAAACACAAAGCAAATCAAACAAAACAAGATGAATGTCCAAGAAAATAATCTGAAAAATTAAAATAAGCCAATGAAGAAGATCATCCTGGGTCCATGAGCCCAACCAAATTAAACCTAACTATGACTACTAACTAAAAACTGAACTATATACAAAAAGGTGGTGCACTGTCCAATCGCAACCAAAAAAATAATCAAAAAAACAAAGGAAACCTAACCCTAACTATACAACTATATACAAAGGCAGCGGGCTATTCGGACGGCTCACTGGTTGTTGTCATGGGCCAGGGCATCATCGAACTCCTGGTCAATGGCTTGGAGGCGGGCATGTTCCCTGGCCCCGAGGTCCCGCAGGGATAACGCAGTGTCAAGCTCAAACTCCCTGCGAAGACCCTCGAGGCACTCAGCCCGCCTCAGCGCCCTCCGCATGGAGTCCTCCGCCCTGACCATCGTGAGCCGTTCCTCCTCTGCCCGCTGCCGCTCAGCACCTATCCGCTGGCACAACCGCTCCCACACGGAAGCCACTCCCATTCCAGGGTTCTCCTACCCTCCGGCCGATGCCTGCACCCCTGATGTTGATGGCCCCGAGCCATGATGCCTCCCACGTTGAGCCTGCTGCTGCCTCCGACGCAACTGCCTGTGCCAGCACGACGGCATCCAGGCTGATGGAAACCACCGACGCCGTCGTGCACGTGCCCTGCCCGATGATGCCGTCACATCCTCCATCTGCTGGGGTCCAGTTGCTCTGGTGTCCACCCCTGCTGGATCTCTGACTCCCGACTGTGGCAGGGATGGGATCCCCACCGAGCTGGCTGCATTGGTCGGGGCAGGTCCACAGGGGGCCCTGGTGGCATCTGGGCTGGAAGACGGCAAGGAGAACGACTGGTGGATAGCCTGCACAGAGGAGGAGAGGGCCGCCACATTGGCCAACACATGCAGGAAACCCCCGAACATGGCCGATCCCAATTGGGCCACGTCGGCACGGTGCACTTCGTGATGACGTGCGTGCTCCTCCCGGGAAGCACGCACGGCATCACGAATCACAGCCGTGCGCATCGCGACCCCAATCAGGACCTTCTCCGCACGGCCAGGGGTTCCCACGTCCGCAGGTGGAGGGGAGTCAGGTGACATGGACATCCCCTCTACCTGCGGACAGGCCTGGGACGGGGCATCCTTGCTGGTGCATGGTGGTGCACTCACAGGGTCAGGGACAGCGACATGCACAGGCCCCTCCACAGTGACCTGTGCTGCCTCCTGCCCCTGGCCCTGGACTGCACCACTTGCACCAGCAGGGATGCCCCCACCAGGCACCATGTGTGCCCCAGTGGCGGCCTCCTCCTCCTCTGTGCAAACCACCAACCTGGATGGCTCCTCACCGTCTCCCACCGTAGCAGGCCCCTGTGGGGGCTCACCCACCCCTTCCGCTGCAGCCGTGGGGGCATCCCCGCCGCCTTGCTCCACAGCGCCGTCTCCGCCCTCTTCTTCACTAGCCGCTGCGTAGAGGGAGACAAAGAACACAAGCATCAGGGCACTGTACAATGGTCCCCTAGACAGGAAGCAATAGCAGATGAGCACCACTGTCAAAGTACACTTCCATCATGTCCCTCCACAACACATGGGTCAGTCCAGGAAAAACACACACAGTAACAGGCATGGTGCATGCCATGGACATTTCCATGCATGTCCAATGGACTCTTGAAACATTCAATGATATGTAACTCACATGCATCATGGCTCATGCCCATCACATGCACACACTTCACCTCAGTCACATCCATCTGGCCCCAAACACACCAAACACAGCGGATACAAGGGTAATTTGGCTGCTTTACTGAATCTCTGCATTGTCACACACATGTGTCATGCATCCATGGCATGCACAAGTCACAGACACGCAGGTCAGGCACACAGACATGGCTACCATATATGTACCTGGCATCAGCACCCATCCCTCACCCCCACCCATGTCCAGGTACAGAGACTGGCATGCTCTCATGTTCAAAATCTGCATAGGGCTCCCCATGCGGCATTTCAACACATGCAACAACCATGTGCATCACACATCACTGGTCGCACATGCATTACCATGATGTCCCTGCACACATACATGCATACATGGCCTATGGCACACATACAGGCAAGTATCATAGAACCAGCACACCGCAACATGCCCTGTCTCACACAGTAATGCATGGACACTTACCGCTCAACTCCAGACGGGCCTCCCTCTCAAGGATCTGGGCGTGGAGCGCTGGGCGTACGCGTTCCAGGACCCTCATCTGGATGGAACTCATGCGGCCCCGGCCCCCCTCCACGAGGCGCCGGGCCTTCACAAGGGTCCTGGACCTCAAGTCCTCCCAGCGCTTCTTGATCTTCAGGACGTCGCGGGTTGCCACCCCCTCCGCGTTGATGGCAACCACACAGTCGGCCCAGATCCTCTGCCGTCCTTCCTTGCTGGCGCGGGACGATCCAATGAGGGCATCATACTGCCCCAGGACATGCTCCACCAGGACACCAACTTCGGTGACAGTGAAGCTGGTGCCCCTCTGCCCCTCTGGCTTGGGGTTGCCACTGGTGCCAGATGTGGAAGTGCCCGACATGGCAACCCCAGAGGCAGGTGTGGGTGGGCAACTGGGTCCTGGGGCTGGGCTGTGGAGCGATGTAATCCCAGTCGGGAGTCTTCAGTTCCAGCAGGGGTGGACACAGCAACTGGACCCCTGCAGATGGCTGATGTGCAGGCACCAAATGGCAGGGCACGGTGGCAGCAGGCAGGCAGGCAGGCAGGCAGCAGCAGATGGCACGTGGGAGGCTGCTCGGGGCACTGGGGGGCAGTAACTCGGTCTTCTGGGCAGGAGCGTGGTCTTCCGTGTGTTTTCGCGTGGCCAGCTTGATACGGAGTGATTTGGCACGTGAAAATCCTGCACGTCAGCGTGAAATACGAGGAAAGGCCCTTAGCGCGTAAGCGCGTCAGCACGCATACGCGATTCTATTGGACCAGAGTCCCTCAGCGCGTAAGCGCGTCTGTGACGTGACCGGCACGGGTGTTCCCCACTCAGCACGTGATGACGGGGCACACGTGGAGATACTGCACGTCAGAGTGTCATCGCGTGTAATTGGACAAAAGTGCGCGTACACGCGATTGGCCTATGTACGTGTATTTAATGGGTGCGCGGGCACTTACACACGCAAGTACGTCAGCGAACCTGTATCCCGTGGTGCGTGTGAATTTCCACACGCTATTGGACTGGGAACTAGATTCCAGGGGTGCGCGGGTCACACGCTGTATCCCGTGGTGCGTGTGAATTTCCACACGCTATTGGACTGGGAACTGGATTCCAGGGGTGCGCGGGTCACACGCTGTATCCCGTGGTGCGTGTGAATTTCCACACGCTATTGGACTGGGAACTGGATTCCAGGGGTGCGTGGGTCACACGCTCGCCTAGAACACGCGCAAAGCATAAATTTGCGGACTTTAACAATAACAAGCTCAGACGCCAGGATGAACATACCGTTCCTAGCAGCAGTGGCAGTGGGCTACCAAAGGAGGAGGAGGAGGATAGTCAGGGCCAGAATATTCACACCCAGAACCAGCCTTTTCGGGATGCCTGATGACCAGGTGTATGGGAGGTACAGGTTTCCACCACACATCATACTGGACCTGGTGAGTGAGTGGGAGGATGACCTCACATCACCCACCCTGTGCTCCCAAGCACTCAGCCCCCTGGAGAAGGTCCTCAATGTACTGCACTTCTTAGCCACTGGATCATTTCAGCGGACAAGTGCCATCATGGGTGGGGTGTCACAGGCCACCCAGTCACGCTGCCTACACCAGGTCTTGAACATCATGACTGCACGCCCATCAGTCCGCAGGCACATATACCTGCCCAGAACACCTGCAGAAAGGCATGCTGCCGCCCTGGATTTTTACGCTGTGGCACGATTCCCCAAAGTGCTAGGTGCCATCGACTGCACCCATGTGGCTCTACGTCCCCCCAGGGCATCTGAGCACATCTATAGGAACCGCAAGCACTGGCATTCCATCAACGTGCAGGTAGCATGTAATGCCAAGGGAATCATCACCTCAGTATATGCCAACTATCCCGGCTCCACCCACGACAGCTTCATTTACCGAATGTCCACCCTAAGCCGGGACCTAGAAGCTGGGCGGCATGGCGATACATGGCTGCTTGGTGAGTATGTATGCCACTGCACATGCATGCATGTTGGATACTGAGCAAGGTCACAACCCCACCAATGATACCAATCACCACCTCCACAGGGGACAGTGCCTACCCTCTCAGCCCCCACATGATGACGCCAATTCGGAACCCCACCACGCCACCCCAGGTAAGATATAACACAGCCCACATTACAACCAGGGGCATAGTGGAGCGCACATTCGGAGTGCTAAAGTCACGCTTTCGCTCCCTTGACTGTTCTGGCGGGCAGCTGTTATACGCTCCCCCAGTAGTGTGCAGGATCATAGTGGCAGCATGTGTCCTGCACAACGTTGCAACACGCCGGGGCCTGGCCGTGGACATGGTGGTGGCCCCACATCCCCAACCACATGCACAGCCGCTGCGCATGGGAGGGGAAAGGGCACGGGGGGAGGCAGCCCGTACACAGCTAGTGGCTAATTACTTCACATAGAAATCACACCCCTGTGGAGTGCACACTGCCCTGGCACATTCCATCTGACAATCAATGATGACTCAACCTGACACTGATCCTGAATGTCTGGAGAATGAACCGGGAATACCATGTCAGCCTGAGATTGTTCACCTGGAAGTGTCACAATGTGTGCATCCCTACCCACACAGACACCACCAATGCAGTTTTGTGAAGTTACACATTGAAGCAGCTAAAATGAATACCCACTTGCAAAATGCAACAAGAGGACAGTGCCATGTCAGCCAACCCAACCCCAGCACCGCCACACGACACACCGTGCCATGTCATGCTAATTGCAGGTAAACAAAGTAATCCCCACATTACATCAGTCTCACTATGTACAGTGGCACTATTAGAAACCTGCAACACCTGAAATGCTCACAGCAATGCCGGACCAACAACATACTTGAGCACGTAGTACCATTGACATGACATCACAAATGTTACATATTAGTAGTCTCACCACCTGGAAATGCCTGCACTCCCACCACTACCAACTGTGCAGTGTTGTCGCCATGTAGAGTTGTAGGTGCACTGCTGCCAACATGGACCCCATCTCCAGACTAGAGGTCCTTGTGTGGATATGAGGAAGTGACCTGCAAATTGGGAGGTAGACACAGAAGAAGAGTTACACATCAATGCAACATGCAGTGTACAACACAACAGCAATATGCACTAGGAATGTATACACAGTATTGACTACAGACTGCCCACACAGCTCATGGGAGTCCAACGTCACTGTGTAATTCACTGTCACTTGGGCACACCCGTTGCAAGCCCATGGAAACGGGAAGCAGGAGGGGTGTGTGTGACTCAAACCCAAGCATCTGAACCAAATACATTACAAGCCTGCATGTGCCCAGCCACAATGCAGCGTATGCCCACAGGAACCACGGAAGCCAACAGATCGTCCCAAAAAATTGGGAATAAAAGAAATCAAAATAAAAATAAAAATAAGAAACAATCAAAAATGGCCATTGATGGGCCCGGGGGGGTTGGGGAGGCCACCCAGGAGGTCCGAGGACAGGATGCACACCAGAACCCACCTGCGTGGATCCTGGGAAGATAAAACACCTCCATGGGCTCATGGCCCACACGGCTACCCTATTGTGGGAGTATCACTGCTGTCGCTATTATCACCCTGTGCAGCTGCATCCGGAGGTGGTTGCACTATGGGAGGCAGCCCACGCAAGGCCCTAGTCTGCTCCTCCATGGCTGCAAGCATGCGGGTGTGGTAGGTCTGGTTCTGGAGGATGAGGGTGCAGAGGTCCCCATGCAACAACTCACGGGATGCCCGGACCTCCGCCCTCATTGCCTGCATCTCAGCTGAGAGCGTACGGGTGAGACGCTCCAGCTGCTGTTCTGTCCTTTGGTGTGTTGAAGCCTCAAGCTCAACAAGAGTCGTCCTGAGGTGAAGGAGCTCCTGCCTCAGGGCTTCCCTGTGGCCCTGGGACTCAATGGAGATGGCCTCCTGCAGAGTCGCCAGTGCCGCCCGCCTGTCCCTGTTGGACCCCAACATGTCCTCCCTGTGTGACTGGCAGATGGAGTCGGTTGCCTGCTCTAGTCGCTCCATCAGCCTTTCTGGGGGGACAATGGAAGTGGCCACCCTATCCATGGCCTGAGCCATCATCTCGGATGATGCAGCCTGTTGGGTAGCCATACCGTAAATGGATTGCTACCATGCGGTATTGCCGGGTGGCGTACGGCCACCACGTCGGCGGGCACCACACCTGTCTGGGGCAAGGCGAACTGCGCCTTGCTGTGCCGGCACTGCCTGAGGCTGCAGGACTGCATTCCCCCTCTGATCTGCTGGCCCAGGAACAGGATCAGATGTCGCGGAGTGTGACCCTGCATCCGTAACCACCGAAGGCGTAGCTGCCAACACTGAAATCCCCATGGAGGGTACTGACCTTGGTGCAGGTGGGTGAGACAGAACAGAATCCCTCCCTGGAACACTCACCTGCGACGGCACGTAGGTCTCATCCGAATCAACACCTGAGTACAGCTCGGGGGAGGTGCAGCCAGAGACACCCCTTGAGAGCACGACCTGCAGCACTTGTGGGTTCTCCCCCACCACCACACCACGTCCCTCACTGATGGTTGGTCGGCCCTCTGACCCCTCCTGGGTCTGCACCATCTCCACAACCCCAGCAGTATCAGGTGCGTCTTCCCCTGCAAAGACATGAAAACAAAGAAATGGAAACAGGCATTAGCACCATGGCACACATTGAGGGCTGAGAAGCAAGAGAACCAGTACTTGATTGACACATGTCCCACATGACTAAAACCCTCCCATGCATGCACCCTCACTGCGTATGAAGTGCAGGCAAATGGCACACACTGATGACACCAAGATGGAAGATGAACACATTTTCTGCATGCTGCCTGGCAGTGGCATCACACATTGGCCTGTGATTGGCAGGTGAAACACACATGCCATCACACAGATGGCATGTACCATTGCTATTGAGTGAAGATGGAGAGGAGGGCAGCACCTATTCATTCAGTCCAGTTCCCGCATGTAATTGCTTTTCTAATTCTAACAGGTCAGATTTTTGACCTGGAGCTGCCAGTCTGAAATGGTCAAATTGCACAGGGACATGTGTGTACAAATGATATCCAGGTAACAAAGTCACTCCACTTTACCATACCCATGTCAGACATGTGACTAGTGGACAGCGACATGCCTAGTGAAAGTGGTGGAATGCAAACAAACTGACTGAATGAACAGTGAAAAAGAAGCAAATATGTTGTGGCAAGGTGACACTTCAAGGGCAACTGGCGTGCAGTTGTGCTAGATGTCTACTGTTGGCAGAAGGGATACTGCTATGGCCAAATGCAGCTGCGCAGGAAGGATTGCATGAAGCATATGGCTGACCCATACGACTCAGGCGCACACACTCTCACCTGGCACCCGAACAGAAGCCCTCACACACACACCATGCACATGGATGACACACACATGCATGTGCACTCACCGGACAATGCCTCGTAATCAGCCAGATCTCCCACGCCTTGGATCTGTTCCTCCGTGACGTAGGTCCCAGCGACTGACTCATGTGGAGTGAGTTCCATGTCTACTACTGGAGACCCACCTCCAGTCACTAGAGTTGCGGCATGACTTGAGGCCAGCTTACTCTTTGCCCTGCGCTTTAGGTCATTCCAGCGCTTATAGCAATCATTGGCTGTGCGCCTCACGATTCCAAGGGCACTTACGATGTCCGCAACGGTCTGCCAGTGTGCCTGGCGTTGTGCAGGTGTGGTCTTGGATCCTGCAACAATGACCATCTCGTTGTCATGTCCGGACACATACTCGACACGTGCATTCAGTTCGTCATCCGTGAAGCTGGGCTTCCTGGACGGGCCGGACTGTGTAGCCGTGTCTGGGGCATCAGCCTGTGCCGGACGAGCACTCTTCCTCTTCCGCTTGGAAGGTGGTGGTGATCCTGAGTGTCCTGCGCCGCTCTGGACACTAGGGGCAGGAGCCCTGGTGGACTCTGTATCAGGAGTGTGGGATTGCACACTCAGCATGGGAGTTGGTGCAGGCATTGGCTCTAGTGTGATGGTGTCAGGGGGAATGTCAGCAGCATGGACTAGGACCGGCACTGTCCTGGCTGGGTGTGTGAGGGCTGGGGTGGATGGAGCCGCAGCTGCCCCTGCAGCCTCTCCACCCTGCCTCCTTGGTGCAGCAGATGACCTTGCTGCCCCAGATCCACGTGGCATGATGGCATCAACGTGCACCAGCGCACGTGTCGTAGCCCTGCTGACCTGGAAGTCAGCCATGGAGTCAGCCAGGTCTGGTGCCACAATGGGCTGGTCCAACAAGGGCTGAGCATGGATGGTGTCAGCCACATCAGCCTCAAAGGGAGCGGGGGAAAGGAGGGGATTATGGGTGCCCGTGACTGGTCCTCCACACATGGGGGGACAGGCTCACCCTGCAAGTTACGACCACGTCCCCTACCGGATCCACTACGGCCACCACTTGTGGCTCTTCCACCTTTGCCACCCTTACGGAATCCTCGCCTCCCAGCCATGGCACTGATGTTAATGTGTGTATGGGAGTGGATGTAGACTATTGTCCTGGGCAATTGGGGGTCAAAGGGGTTGGGTACCAGATGGTAATTGTACCCTAGTGCTCTAGCAAGGCTGAATGTAACCCCTGGGGAAAGATGACGGGTCACGCAACGCACAGGAGGCCCAAAAAAGGGAGATGACGTGCACGCAACCCCTCCTAGACCACGTGTGCAGAAAGAAAAACCTGCACTACGCTGTGGCACCCAGAAACACAAGAATGAACCTATGCGTGTCACACGCAGCCTAGAATGACCTCTGAAGGGGTAGGCTACACACGGGGCAAGCACAGATGTTAGATACGTGCGTGACTCACCGTCTGCCTGGTAAACGAGCGTGTAAAAGGAGCACGTTTGGTTGGCAACACCCCCGCCAAAAGAAGATTTGTTCGCTGTCTGAGGAGACAGGACAACAGAAGAAGGGAACACTGTTTGAGGGAACAGGCCCAGGTAAACCAGTAAAAGAGAAAAAAGAGAAAAAGCTGTCAGAGGTAACAGGGAATACGAACTTGAAACGCCGTGAAGTAAATCGCGTGTGAAACGACAAGAAGTACAGAATTCACCCACTCGCTCTCCACGAAAAGCACGTACAAGGGAAACGTGTTCTACACGTACCTTTTATACAGGCCCACACGTCCAGCGTCACTTACGCAGCGTGTACGCGCTAGGGCCATTTCCACCTATTACATGCTTTGTCACTTCTGCGTGTAGGGCCATTTCCACCAATTATACGCTTTGTCACTTCTGCGTGTAGGGCCATTTCCACCAATCACACGCTTTGTCACTTCTGCGTGTAGGGCCATTTCCACCAATCACACGCTTTGTCACTTCTGCGTGTAGGGCCATTTCCACCAATCACACGCGATTACACTCTGACGTGCAGTCTTTCCACGTGTGCTCTGTCATCACGTGCTGTGTGGGAAACACCTGTGCGGGTCACGTCACAGACGCGCTTACGCGCTGAGGGCCTTTCCTCAGTTTTCACGCTGACGTGCAGGATTTTCACGTGCAAAATCACTCCATACCAAGCTGGCCACGCGTACGCAAAGGCCGAACTACTGCCCCCCAGAGCCCGAGCACGCTCCCACCTGCTGCTGCCTGACTGCCTGCTGCCCCTGCACTTCTGGGGGGTGGGGGTGATAGGGGACATGAGTGGGGGCCTGGTGGGGGCTGCCCCTGGTGACTGGGGGGGTGGGGGTGATAGGGGACATGAGTGGGGGCCTGGTGGAGGGTGACCCTGCACTGCTGGGGTTTGGGGGTGGTGGGAGACATGAGTGGGGGCCTGGTGGAGGGTGCCCCTGGTGGCTGGGGGGTGGGGGTGGTGGGTGACATGAGTGGGGGCCTGGTGGAGGGTGCCCCTGGTGGCTGGGGGGTGGGTGACATGAGTGGAGGCCTGGTGGAGGGTGACCCTGCACTGCTGGGGTTTGGGGGTGGTGGGAGACATGAGTGGGGGCCTGGTGGAGGGTGACCCTGCACTGCTGGGGTGTGGGGGTGGTGGGAGACATGAGTGGGGGCCTGGTGGAGTGTGCCCCTGGTGGCTGGGGGGTGGGGGTGGTGGGAGACATGAGTGGGGGCCTGGTGGAGGGTGCCCCTGGTGGCTGGGGGGTGGGGGTGGTGGGAGACATGAGTGGGGGCCTGGTGGAGGGTGCCCCTGGTGGCTGGGGGGTGGGGGTGGTGGGTGACATGAGTGGGGGCCTGGTGGAGGGTGACCCTGCACTGCTGGGGTGTGGGGGTGGTGGGTGACATGAGTGGGGGCCTGGTGGGGGGTGACCCTGCACTGCTGGGGTGTGGGGGTGGTGGGTGACATGAGTGGGGGCCTGGTGGAGGGTGACCCTGCACTGCTGGGGTGTGGGGGTGGTGGGAGACATGAGTGGGGGCCTGGTGGAGGGTGACCCTGGTGGCTGGGGGTGGTGGGTGACATGAGTGGGGGCCTGGTGGAGGGTGACCCTGCACTGCTGGGGTTTGGGGGTGGTGGGAGACATGAGTGGGGGCCTGGTGGAGGGTGCCCCAGGTGGCTGGGGGGGTGGGGGTGGTGGGTGACATGAGTGGGGGCCTGGTGGAGGGTGACCCTGCACTGCTGGGGTGTGGGGATGGTGGGTGACATGGGTGGGGGCCTGGTGGGGGATGACCCTGCACTGCTGGGGTGTGGGGGTGGTGGGTGACATGAGTGGGGGCCTGGTGGGGGGTGACCCTGCACTGCTGGGGTGTGGGGGTGGTGGGTGACATGAGTGGGGGCCTGGTGGAGGATGACCCTGGTGGGTGGGGGTGGTGGGAGACATGAGTGGGGGCCTGGTGGAGGGTGACCCTGGTGGCTGGGGGGTGGGGGTGGTGGGAGACATGAGTGGGGGCCTGGTGGAGGGTGACCCTGGTGGCTGGGGGGGGGTGGTGGAGGGACACATGAGTGGGGGCCTGGTGGAGGGTGCCCCTGGTGGCTGGGGGGTGGGGGTGGTGGGAGACATGAGTGGGGGCCTGGTGGAGGGTGCCCCTGGTGGCTGGAGGGTGGGGGTGGTGGGTGACATGAGTGGGGGCCTGGTGGAGGGTGACCCTGCACTGCTGGGGTGTGGGGGTGGTGGGTGACATGAGTGGGGGCCTGGTGGGGGGTGACCCTGCACTGCTGGGGTGTGGGGGTGGTGGGTGACATGAGTGGGGGCCTGGTGGGGGGTGACCCTGCACTGCTGGGGTGTGGGGGTGGTGGGTGACATGAGTGGGGGCCTGGTGGAGGGTGACCCTGCACTGCTGGGGTTTGGGGGTGGTGGGAGACATGAGTGGGGGCCTGGTGGAGGGTGCCCCTGGTGGCTGGGGGGTGGGGAGCGTGGGAGACATGAGTGGGGGCCTGGTGGAGGGTGACCCTGCACTGCTGGGGTTTGGGGTGGTGGGAGACATGAGTGGGGGCCTGGTGGAGGGTGCCCCTGGTGGCTGGGGGGTGGGGGGTGACATGAGTGGGGGCCTGGTGGAGGGTGACCCTGCACTGCTGGGGTTTGGGGGTGGTGGGAGACATGAGTGGGGGCCTGGTGGAGGGTGACCCTGCACTGCTGGGGTGTGGGGGTGGTGGGAGACATGAGTGGGGGCCTGGTGGAGGGTGACCCTGGTGGCTGGGGGGTGGGGGTGGTGGGAGACATGAGTGGGGGCCTGGTGGAGGGTGACCCTGGTGGCTGGGGGGTGGGGGTGGTGGGAGACATGAGTGGAGGCCTGTTGGAGGGTGCCCCTGGTGGCTGGGGGGTGGGGGTGGTGGGAGACATGAGTGGGGGCCTGGTGGAGGGTGCCCCTGGTGGCTGGGGGGTGGGGGTGGTGGGTGACATGAGTGGGGGCCTGGTGGAGGGTGACCCTGCACTGCTGGGGTGTGGGGGTGGTGGGTGACATGAGTGGGGGCCTGGTGGGGGGTGACCCTGCACTGCTGGGGTGTGGGGGTGGTGGGTGACATGAGTGGGGGCCTGGTGGAGGGTGACCCTGCACTGCTGGGGTGTGGGGGTGGTGAGAGACATGAGTGGGGGCCTGGTGGAGGGTGACCCTGGTGGCTGGGGGGTGGGGGTGGTGGGTGACATGAGTGGGGGCCTGGTGGAGGGTGACCCTGCACTGCTGGGGTTTGGGGGTGGTGGGAGACATGAGTGGGGGCCTGGTGGAGGGTGACCCTGGTGGCTGGGGTGTGGGGGTGGTGGGAGACATGAGTGGGGGCCTGGTGGAGGGTGACCCCGGTGGCTGGGGGGTGGGGGTGGTGGGAGACATGAGTGGGGGCCTGGTGGAGGGTGACCCTGGTGGCTGGGGGGTGGGGGTGGTGGGAGACATGAGTGGAGGCCTGTTGGAGGGTGCCCCTGGGGGGTGGGGGTGGTGGGAGACATGAATGGGGGCCTGGTGGAGGGTGCCCCTGGTGGCTGGGGGGTGGTGGGTGACATGAGTGGGGGCCTGGTGGAGGGTGACCCTGCACTGCTGGGGTGTGGGGGTGGTGGGTGACATGAGTGGGGGCCTGGTGGGGGGTGACCCTGCACTGCTGGGGTGTGGGGGTGGTTGGTGACATGAGTGGGGGCCTGGTGGAGGGTGACCCTGCACTGCTGGGGTGTGGGGGTGGTGGGAGACATGAGTGGGGGCCTGGTGGAGGGTGACCCTGGTGGCTGGGGGGTGGGGGTGGTGGGTGACATGAGTGGGGGCCTGGTGGAGGGTGACCCTGCACTGCTGGGGTTTGGGGGTGGTGGGAGACATGAGTGGGGGCCTGGTGGAGGGTGCCCCTGGTGGCTGGGGGGTGGGGGTGGTGGGTGACATGAGTGGGGGCCTGGTGGAGGGTGACCCTGCACTGCTGGGGTGTGGGGGTGGTGGGTGACATGAGTGGGGGCCTGGTGGGGGGTGACCCTGCACTGCTGGGGTGTGGGGGTGGCGGGTGACATGAGTGGGGGCCTGGTGGGGGGTGACCCTGCACTGCTGGGGTGTGGGGGTGGTGGGTGACATGAGTGGGGGCCTGGTGGAGGGTGACCCTGCACTGCTGGGGTGTGGGGGTGGTGGGAGACATGAGTGGGGGCCTGGTGGAGGGTGACCCTGGTGGCTGGGGGGTGGGGGTGGTGGGAGACATGAGTGGGGGCCTGGTGGAGGGTGACCCTGGTGGCTGGGGGGTGGGGGTGGTGGGAGACATGAGTGGAGGCCTGTTGGAGGGTGCCCCTGGTGGCTGGGGGGTGGGGGTGGTGGGAGACATGAGTGGGGGCCTGGTGGAGGGTGCCCCTGGTGGCTGGGGGGTGGGGGTGGTGGGTGACATGAGTGGGGGCCTGGTGGAGGGTGACCCTGCACTGCTGGGGTGTGGGGGTGGTGGATGACATGAGTGGGGGCCTGGTGCGGGGTGACCCTGCACTGCTGGGGTGTGGGGGTGGTGGGTGACATGAGTGGGGGCCTGGTGGAGGGTGACCCTGCACTGCTGGGGTGTGGGGGTGGTGGGAGACATGAGTGGGGGCCTGGTGGAGGGTGACCCTGGTGGCTGGGGGGTGGGGGTGGTGGGTGACATGAGTGGGGGCCTGGTGGAGGGTGACCCTGCACTGCTGGGGTTTGGGGGTGGTGGGAGACATGAGTGGGGGCCTGGTGGAGGGTGACCCTGCACTGCTGGGGTGTGGGGGTGGTGGGAGACATGAGTGGGGGCCTGGTGGAGGGTGACCCTGGTGGCTGGGGGGTGGGGGTGGTGGGAGACATGAGTGGGGGCCTGGTGGAGGGTGACCCTGGTGGCTGGGGGGTGGGGGTGGTGGGAGACATGAGTGGAGGCCTGTTGGAGGGTGCCCCTGGTGGCTGGGGGGTGGGGGTGGTGGGAGACATGAGTGGGGGCCTGGTGGAGGGTGCCCCTGGTGGCTGGGGGGTGGGGGTGGTGGGTGACATGAGTGGGGGCCTGGTGGAGGGTGACCCTGCACTGCTGGAGTGTGGGGGTGGTGGGTGACATGAGTGGGGGCCTGGTGGGGGGTGACCCTGCACTGCTGGGGTGTGGGGGTGGTGGGTGACATGAGTGGGGGCCTGGTGGAGGGTGACCCTGCACTGCTGGGGTGTGGGGGTGGTGGGAGACATGAGTGGGGGCCTGGTGGAGGGTGACCCTGGTGGCTGGGGGGTGGGGGTGGTGGGTGACATGAGTGGGGGCCTGGTGGAGGGTGACCCTGCACTGCTGGGGTTTGGGGGTGGTGGGAGACATGAGTGGGGGCCTGGTGGAGTGTGCCCCTGGTGGCTGGGGGGTGGGGGTGGTGGGTGACATGAGTGGGGGCCTGGTGGAGGGTGACCCTGCACTGCTGGGGTGTGGGGGTGGTGGGTGACATGAGTGGGGGCCTGGTGGGGGGTGACCCTGCACTGCTGGGGTGTGGGGGCGGCGGGTGACATGAGTGGGGGCCTGGTGGGGGGTGACCCTGCACTGCTGGGGTGTGGGGGTGGTGGGTGACATGAGTGGGGGCCTGGTGGAGGGTGACCCTGCACTGCTGGGGTGTGGGGGTGGTGGGAGACATGAGTGGGGGCCTGGTGGAGGGTGACCCTGGTGGCTGGGGGGTGGGGTGGTGGGAGACATGGTTGGGGGCCTGGTGGAGGGTGCCCCTGGTGGCTGGGGGGTGGGGGTGGTGGGTGACATGAGTGGGGGCCTGGTGGAGGGTGACCCTGCACTGCTGGGGTTTGGGGGTGGTGGGAGACATGAGTGGGGGCCTGGTGGAGGGTGACCCTGCACTGCTGGGGTGTGGGGGTGGTGGGAGACATGAGTGGGGGCCTGGTGGAGGGTGACCCTGGTGGCTGGGGGTGGTGGGAGACATGAGTGGGGGCCTGGTGGAGGGTGACCCTGGTGGCTGGGGGGTGGGGGTGGTGGGAGACATGAGTGGGGGCCTGGTGGAGGGTGCCCCTGGTGGCTGGGGGGTGGGGGTGGTGGGAGACATGAGTGGGGGCCTGGTGGAGGGTGTCCCTGGTGGCTGGGGGTTGGGGTGGTGGGTGACATGAGTGGGGGCCTGGTGGAGGGTGACCCTGCACTGCTGGGGTGTGGGGGTGGTGGGTGACATGAGTGGGGGCCTGGTGGGGTGTGACCCTGCACTGCTGGGGTGTGGGGGTGGTGGGTGACATGAGTGGGGGCCTGGTGGAGGGTGACCCTGCACTGCTGGGGTGTGGGGGTGGTGGGAGACATGAGTGGGGGCCTGGTGGAGGGTGACCCTGGTGGCTGGGGGGTGGGTGACATGAGTGGGGGCCTGGTGGAGGGTGACCCTGCACTGCTGGGGTTTGGGGGTGGTGGGAGACATGAGTGGGGGCCTGGTGGAGGGTGCCCCTGGTGGCTGGGGGGTGGGGGTGGTGGGTGACATGAGTGGGGGCCTGGTGGAGGGTGACCCTGCACTGCTGGGGTGTGGGGGTGGTGGGTGACATGAGTGGGGGCCTGGTGGGGGGTGACCCTGCACTGCTGGGGTGTGGGGGTGGTGGGTGACATGAGTGGGGGCCTGGTGGGGGGTGACCCTGCACTGCTGGGGTGTGGGGGTGGTGGGTGACATGTGTGGGGGCCTGGTGGAGGGTGACCCTGCACTGCTGGGGTGTGGGGGTGGTGGGAGACATGAGTGGGGGCCTGGTGGAGGGTGACCCTGGTGGCTGGGGGGTGGGGGTGGTGGGAGACATGAGTGGGGGCCTGGTGGAGGGTGCCCCTGGTGGCTGGGGGGTAGGGGTGGTGGGTGACATGAGTGGGGGCCTGGTGGAGGGTGACCCTGCACTGCTGGGGTTTGGGGGTGGTGGGAGACATGAGTGGGGGCCTGGTGGAGGGTGCCCCTGGTGGCTGGGGGGTGGGGGTGGTGGGAGACATGAGTGGGGGCCTGGTGGAGGGTGACCCTGCACTGCTGGGGTTTGGTGGTGGTGGGAGACATGAATGGGGGCCTGGTGGAGGGTGCCCCTGGTGGCTGGGGGGTGGGGGTGGTGGGAGACATGAGTGGGGGCCTGGTGGAGGGTGCCCCTGGTGGCTGGGGGGTGGGGGTGGTGGGTGACATGAGTGGGGGCCTGGTGGAGGGTGACCCTGCACTGCTGGGGTGTGGGGGTGGTGGGAGACATGAGTGGGGGCCTGGTGGAGGGTGACCCTGCACTGCTGGGGTATGGGGGTGGTGGGAGACATGAGTGGGGGCCTGGTGGAGGGTGCCCCTGGTGGCTGGGGGGTGGTGGGTGACATGAGTGGGGGCCTGGTGGAGGGTGACCCTGCACTGCTGGGGTTTGGGGGTGGTGGGAGACATGAGTGGGGGCCTGGTGGAGGGTGACCCTGCACTGCTGGGGTGTGGGGGTGCAGGGCGACATGAGCAGGTGTGCAGGGTAGTCCCCTGTTTTGTGGGCTGCCTGCAGGGGCCGTGGAGGGTGTACAGGGAACACCTGTGAGGACCCACCCAGCCTAATCGCGTGTGTAACTTCCCACGCACCCCTGTAATACACGTACCCAGCCAAATCGCGTGTGATAATTCCCGCGCACCCCTGTAATACACGTACCTGGCCAAATCGTGTGTGATAATTCCAGCGCACCCCTGTAATACACGTACCCAGCCAAATCACGTGTAAAACTTCCCGTGTACCCCTGTAATACACCTACCCAGCCAAATCGCGTGTGATAATTCCCGCGTACCCCTGTAATACACGTGCCCTGGCTAATCGCGTGTAAAACTTCACGCGTACCCCTCTAATACACGTACCCTGGCCAATCGCGTGTTAAACTTCCCGCGTACCCCTATAATACACGTACCCAGCCAAATCGCGTGTAAAACTTCCCGTGTACCCCTGTAATACACCTACCCAGCCAAATCGCGTGTGATAATTCCCGCGTACCCCTGTAATACACGTGCCCTGGCTAATCGCGTGTAAAACTTCACGCGTACCCCTCTAATACACGTACCCTGGCCAATCGCGTGTTTAACTTCCCGCGCACCCCTGAAATACACGTACCCTGGCACCCTGGCTAATCGCGTGTATAACTTCACGCGTACCCCTGATATGCACGTTACCCGCTTTGCGTTCCTTGTTTGGCAGCCCTGTAAACTGGTCCAGGGTTAGCGCAGCCCTTTGCGATGATTTAGCGATTTTGATGGCTTTTCCTTGCGCGAGGGCGTTCTTGGGGGCGTTACTGGCGCTGCTGAAGGGTCGCTGCGATACTCTGCGCCACGGCTGGTTTGGGAGCCTAAAATCCATGAATACGCTGTGCGCGGAAATCGGTTTTAGCGCACGTGCCTGGCGCAGACAATCGCACGCGGACACTCTGCGCCAGCCGCTTGCGACACTTTTCTGCGAAATTCTATGAATTACCCTGTAAATATATTAAACATACATTGACAGTCAATTGGATGAATTGTGCAAAATGTGGTGGAAAAATTCAAGTATATGTCCCAATTAGAAAAGGTCAACATTTGCATTATTACGATACCATTATGTACATCAAGATTAAAGTCAGATGACATTATAAGAAATTACCAACAATGGCGTTACGTGATGTATCACAAATATTTCCATTGGATGCATACAGAGGCCATCAGGATTCAGGGTTGTTTAAACATTTTGAAATGTTAGCATCAACATAATCATTACATTAGCATTGTTCAACACATATACGTATGTGATGGTGTGGGGAAGGCGAAAATAGAAAGTCAAAAACACTAATATAAGTCAATAGTTGAATATAATGCGACAAATGTAAATTGCATGTAGATCTACTGTAAATTACTGACCTGCTGATGGTTACTTGTTACGGGGATTTGGGAAGTGTGATAATTCAAAAGTCAAATTATAAAAGAGCTTATCTGACGTGTCCGAAAGAATAATAAGTACCGAAATGCATAAAGAATGGGTCTTTCTTACCTATCCTGTACGCGTTGGAAAAGTTGCATAGGCTTTGTTTGCGCCTGTTAGTGCGCTGGTGTGCGCCCCAGACTTTGCATATCATTGCGGAGATCTACACTGCAGGCCCGGAGGAAAAAGGCCCCTCGCCTGTCTGCGACTGCGTGTCCGACTATGCCATGAAACTCTGTCCAGATCCTGCAAGTCCACATGTGAGTAGCTCCATGCACAGAGGACTTGTGCCCAGCTGAGCCACCACCCTGAACTCTCTCATTCTTGGCGCGGATTGCACATGCACTGTCTAACCTAGCCTATCCTATACCACACAGCTAGTATACAATCAGCACAACCGCCTCACATCATTACTGCATGTTAATGTAATGTTACCATTATCCTAGCCAAGGTATCCTAGCCTAATTAGTCCACTCCGAGGCCTACAAGCTAACTATACATGCACTGTGTCTGATTTTGCCTATTTGCACTAGCCAATTTGATGCCATAATGCCTGAGTTTGCTCATTTTTTCGAACTAGCCTACTCCTACTGTGTCTGATTTTGCCTATTTGCACTAGCCATTTTGATATTACATTGCATGAGATAGCTCATTTTCAAACTAGCCTACTCCCACTGTGTCTGATTTTGCCTATTTGCACTAGCCAATTTGATGTTACATTGCTTGCGATAGCCCATTTCGAACCAGCCTACTCTCTTTGTATCTGAACTAGCCTATGAATCTGCCTTATCATGTTTCACCTACCACTATTCCATCTTTGTACCTTTGCATAGCCACCACTCATTGGTCCACTCGGTCATGGTGCCACAACTGCTACCACTCAGGCACCCCTTCGGCTGTCTAGGCTAACAGCCTAGACCGTGTCGACTATGTATCTGCCAACCATCTATACTGTCCTGCTGAGGACTATACTAAACCTAATCTGCATTCTAAATACTACCATGACACCCACTCCGCCTTTAGCAGCGACAACCCCTCATTTTACGATCCTTCGTAACAACCCTCCTAGTCAGTTCAATCTGGACACCAGACCATGTAGTCTCCATCAGAGAAACCTCAAACTTCACGCTAGACTCCCTAAAATATTCGAACCTTCAGCCAAAACCTCCTGCCTTCTCACAACTAGTACTACCAGAACCCTGGGAGGCCCGCAGCCCAATACTAAAAACTCCCTCCACAAAGCCACCAACACCCAGCCCTCATATCTGTTTAACATTCAGCTCACTCAGGACATTATCACCCCTCTGAAGTACCACCATAACACCCAGGTACCACCAACGGAAACTACCCAGACTAGCATAAGAGGTACCTTAATAAACGTCCGTTCCATGGTGGCCCATGCCGTGGAAATAGCTGACCTACTCCAGGCAGAAAATAATGACTTCCTCGCTATTACCGAATCCTGGCTTCACTCAGCAGCAGGCCCGGCGATCATGCTAGCTATTCCAGAGGACTACACACCCCTCAGAATAGATCAAACTAAATCCCGAGGAGGAGGCCTCGCCATAATTGCCAAAACTAGCCTAGCTTGGAGACTCGCACGCCACGAAATTTCGATTCTTGCGAATCCCTTACAGCCAAGTTACCCATCACCGAAACCCAAACCCAAACCATCCACCTCATATACAGACCCTCTGACACCTTAGGATCCTTCGAAAAGGACTTAACCAATATCTTATCTGAAAACCTCAAAAACTCCTCACAATGCTTTCCCCTAGGTGATCTTAACCTAGGGTTCACCGACCCTTTAGACCACAATGCCACGCATATCAACGACTCCCTCGCTGAATTGGGGTTTACCCAAAAAGTGACTTGTGCGACCCACATTAAATGAAGGACCCTTGATTGCATAGCAGAACACAACTGCCAGACTTCCATAACTTCTATAACACCCCAGCTCTGGTCCGATCACCACCTGATTACTTTTACATTGGAGGCTGCGCCTCCCTTACCTCCCGTTAATAGAATAGCTCCTGCCATTCCCACCAGAAACAAAAGAAATATTACAGCCGAGAAACGTACTCCCCTGATCCTTCCCACTCTGAACTCGCTTCCCGACCATACAGATCCTACATTTTGGCAGGGAAGTACAACAAAATAACAATCTCATCTTTTGACATCATAGCACCACTGAAACTTAGAAACAGTAAACCTAAAAAACATGTGAATACCTGGTTCTCTCCCCACTTGAAAATAATTAGACTAGAAAAACGGAAAAGTGAACACATTTGGAGACAAGATCCTTCTGTCACTAACAAATATAACCTCAGTAAACTAGCTACCCTTTACAAAAAAGAAATGATCCTCGCCAAACAATCCTCCTACAACTTGCGTATTACTCAAGCTAATTCAAGTACTAAAGAATTTTTCACAATCCTTAAAGAGATAGAAACGCCTATCCAAGCCCCTGACACCTGTCTGAAGGACGAAATATGGTGTAGCAGCATTCAGAATGCTCTATCTAATAAGGTAGAGACCCTCCAAGCCAAGATTGACAACAAACAACAAAAAAGAAACTCTCCACCATGCCCCTAAGCCCAACAAACCTTCTTTGCCACCGCCCTGCGCACTCTGCCACACCCAATCAACTCCCACCCTGCTTCAACTTCAATAAAGTATCCATTTTAGAGGTTGAAAAAGTCTTCCTCTCCCTCAAACCTTCAATTGCCATGGCGACCCTTGCCTAACTCACATCATAAACGACGCTGCACGCAACCTCTCCCCATTCATCTCCAAACTCATTAACGCCTCCTTTTCTACCGGCACCACACCCAATAACCTGAAACAGTCTTGGGTTCTCCTACTACTTAAAAAACAAACACTTAACCCATCCATATCCACCAACTACTGTCCCATCACCACAGTCCCATTCCTGCTCAAAATTCTAGACAAGGTAGCTTACCTTCAATCCAATAATATCTGGAATGTAACCACCTTTTAGGAGTACGCCAGTCAGGCTTCAGACTCCCACACGCGACTGAAACCGTGCTAATTGACCTCAAGGCACAAATTGACACGCTTAGAGACAGTGGAAAGGCAGCACTACTGCTTCTACTTGATCTCTTGGCAGTGTTCGACCTTGTGGACCACAAAATCTTCTGTAACCACCTAGATTCTGCTGCCCACTTCTCACAAGAAGTGATAGGGTGGATCCAATCCTTCCTCGACAATACGACAATGCGCGTCTTTTCACCTACAGCAGCCGCTGACCCCATACCCATCACCTGCGGTGTGCCCCAGGGCTCTTGTTTATCCCCTACCTTGTACAACATTTTCACAAAGGACCTTTTTGATGATCTAGACGGCCTGGGTATCACCTACACTAACTATGCCGATGATAACCAGATCATCATCCCGTTGACAGGCGACTACAACAAGGATTTGTCCTTTGTGAATAGAGTGTAACTCATCATCCAGGCATGGATGGCCTCTCATGGTCTATGCCTGAATGATGACAAAACGGAACTCCTCATCCTCGGTACCCATGCGAACCTTAACAAACTGGGCCACAACTATTCCAATTTCAGAATAGATGACAACAACATTACAGTAGCGAAAGAAGTCAAAACCCTTGGATTCTACCTAGACTCTACGCTAACCTTTAAAAAACAAGTCAACTCCATGGCCTCATCAACTGCTTACACCTTTGAGCTATTCAGAGCAGCCAAGCCCTTCCTCTCCTCCAACAACTGCATCACTTTATCAAGAGCCCTTGTTTTGACTAAACTGGACTATTGTAATGCCCTATATATAGGGAGTAACAAATATATTACCAACAAGATCCATATTTTACAAAACAATGCTCTGAGAGCAGCCCTAAGCATTCCTAAGAAAGCCCACATTTCTGGCATTAGAAGATCCAGTATCTGGCTTTCCACGAAAGATAAAATCCTTGTCAAAACAGCCTCCTTGACCCAAAAATGTCTCCACAATGCCGCCCCACAATACCTAATAGCCAGATTTATGAGACAATCCTCTAACCGTCCCACAAGAACTGCTAATGCCAACCTCCTAACGGTGCCTAGATTTAAACGCACTAAGACTGGTGGAAACAGCTTCCCGGTTAAAGCTGCCCAATATTGAAATTCCCTCCCACTGCCCCTGAGGGAAGATCTACCCTACCTTCGCTTTAGGTCCAACCTCATCCACTGGATCAAGGAAAATGACCTCTGAACTCCCCTTACACATATCATGTAATTCCTGTTTTATCTGTACATACTGCGTATATTGTATACTGTGTAATTGTGCAATCTGCTTGCCTTTTTAGTCTTATTTTGTACAAATTGCCTTATTTACAACTTATTGCATAAAATGTATGTACCTGCACAGCAATATAACCAAAACTGAACAACCTTCTTGATGCCTATTGCGCCCTGATACCTTCGGGTCTGCCGCGCGTTGCAAATATTAAAACAAACAATCAAACAAACAAACAAACAAACAAACAGATGGCGCAGTGTTCTGAAAGACACTGTTCACCTTGATTCAAATGCTGTAGGAAAATGTTGATCCGCAATTAGGATCACACTAGTAATGCAAATACTGACAGCTTAAAAGATGAACTTGGAGAGTCTTACCCTGATCGCACTATGTCCGTGTAAAGCAGATGCCGCATGGACGCGTGTACTATTCGGTTGCCTATATTGTTTAAGACGGTTGTCATGGAGACTGTCTATGCTGTGGCATTAGAAGCGTAATGTTAGGATGGTGGCCATCTTAAAATGGTTTATGTTAATGACTGAACTGGCTCGTAGTGAAAGGAATATTATCTATGAACGCATGTATGTTTCTATAACCAGAGAACATTGGAGGCATATAATAGCATAAATATATGCATAATGATTGTAAGCAACTTGGTGCAAACAGGTCACATGTCAGATGACGGTGTGGAAATTTAAAATTAAAAGGTGTAAAAATAAATCAAATATTACCGTTATAAACTTGATAGGATTTGCAGTCATTTATGAGATAGCAAGTTGATAAATGTCAGAATATACCTGGAATAATTGTATGATTGAAATACGAATAGTTGCAATATTAATATTGCGCGTCCAGTAAATGGATAGGTGATTACATGTAAGTGTGAACTTACTAACTATCTAAAGGCGAACATATATCCTTATGCTGATTATGGTTATGCTGATTATGCAAGTCAGGCTGCGAGTAATACAACTATTAATAGTTCTAATTGGGCACTTGTTAAGAGTTAAAATTAATTATTTTACTATTCGGTGTTCGCTACACACTGGTAAGTAACCAAATAGGACATGTTCTTAAACTACACTGATTACCCTAGAAATCATGAGAAAAAACGGGAAAGAGAGAGTTGACAGAGTAAGGTCTCAAAACCTAGTGTTAGCTATACATCATATAAACTTCCAGCACTTAGTGGGCATCAATTAGCAGTCTATACGTGAAGGAGCTGAAGCGGACTCTACAGAGTACAAAGTCTAAAGTAATATGTCTAGTTTTTGATGACGGTAGATGGTTTGCTGGGCCGTGGACCTTGATATTGATATTTATCTGCCAAGTGTGTACCTCGTTGTTTAGGTAATCATAGGACCCAAAATCACCACAACCCTATTCACAAAAAAACTGACCGTAATAAGCTACTTCACCGGATGAGCTTCCACCCTCCCAACATTCTACGGAACCTGCCCTGTGGGCAAATGTTGAGAATCACACGAATCGTCAGTGATTCTGAAGAATGCGAGATACGACTGCATAAATTACATGATAAACTACAATTGAGAAGTCATCTTGAGCAGGATTTGGCAACGGCATTAACTAAAACCAACACACAACAACGTGACAAACTTGGGGGGCATGGCCAAGCAGCCATGGAGTAGGCTGCGATTCCTTGGAGCTCTGTGACCCGACTTATTGATTTGAAGCAAAACGCATGTGTTGACGGCCGATTCCAGCGGAAAAAAGATACGGTATCTGGGTGAATACTTCAGGCAGCAGATGAGCGTATCGGCGAGAGAAAGTGGACACAGCAGATTAAATTAGGCCACTTTGTGTCCTGATCCAGAAGCAGCGCAATCGATACTAAAATGGCGGCTTGCCAACACAAAGGCACCCCGGGCGGCACTTGAAATCGGGTGCCAGGCGGGCAGTGAATGGACTGCTGGCGTGCAGCGGCGGATGGAACAGTGAGTGGCCGACTACTGGAGAGAAGCCCACAAATAGCCCGAGAGGATGTACACAGCATTGGGCCACTGGGCCATGAGATAGGCGGCACGTCCTTGGGGCTCCTACTAGACCAGGACGATGTATACACAAAACAGACAAGAAGACTGACAGCGTTCCCACAATAAGTTGAAAGCGTTGAGTATGCAGGGATTACATCCCGAAGCCGCACTGAGGAGTGGATGAGCACATACAGACACAATAAGTGGCGCCGAGACCTGTACGCCCAAAACAAAATGGCGACTGATCATGAACAAAGGATTACACTGGTGGACCGTGAAGAGGCCTCGTAAGGCCTCATAAGGTCTGGGATGCAGCAAATGAGTATATGCATCTTGTATGTACCATCGCCCTTTAATAGGTGCAAAGACCATGAAGAAGCATCAGAGATGCTGATGACAGCACCTTACTGATAACAGGCACGGACGCTGAGAGGTAATTGTGACATGGAAAAGTTACAATCCACCTGAATAACAATTCCGTGTGTACCAATTGGTGTAGGTTGATATACAGAGGCTCCAACGACTCGAACAACAAATAAGCGGCAGCGGGCCGGAGCCAGACTCGCGGACAAGGTCGCACCATGTCGGTGAAAAGTCTGAGAACCAAGACCAGACAACCTACAATGGAGGTCTTCGCGAAAGCACAGAAGACCCCCAAAACATCGGAGCGGAGCGCGTCCACGGCTACTGCTGAAGAATCCCCAGAAGGAGATAAGCACCAAATCCTAGAGGCTATATCGGAGCTGAGCACCAAGTGGGGCGTGGCAATGGCGGACTTGCGGACAGCCCTGGAGGGCAAAATCGATGCGGTCTGGACTGAACTTACCCTGTTACGGCAAGATGTCAGGCGGCTAGCGGAGAGAACAAGTGGGTTGGAGAGTGCCGTAAAGACAAATACTGATGTCAGCACAACTAATGCAAAGGAAGTTCATGTGCTCAAACAGCAGGTTACTAACCTCGTAAATCGGGTGGAACAAGCTGAGGGAAGAGCGAGGAGAAATAACATACGGGTGGTCGGCCTGCCAGAGGGGGAGGAGGGTCAAGACCCTACAAACTACGTGGAAAACATGATCCTACAACAAATAGGAGCAGATAAGCTTTTGCAGGGATTCACGGTGGAGCAGGCGCACCAAGCCTTGATGAGGAAACCGCGACCTGGGGCTCCGCCGCAACCTATCATCGCGAGGATCTTGAACTATAGAGATAGGGAGAAGATCCTAGAATTTTTTCGTAAAGGTGGGACAATACAGAGAGCATCCGCCAACATTACAGCATACCCGGATTGTACGATGCTGGTGCAGAGACTGAGATACAGCTACGTGGCCGTCAAGTACATGCTCCTGTACCCGGCAAAGCTGAAGGTGCTACATAAGGGCAGAGCGCTCTTTTTTGACACACCCGAGGAGGTGGTAACGTGGCTGGATCCTCAAGGTTGCCCGGAACAAGAAGAGGACCGTGACCGGCAGGAACAGGAGGGCTGAAAAACTGGTGCCACAGACTTTGGGGGTACCGGATTATACCGGGAAGTGTGACTAGTTGAACACTGGATAGCATTCGGGCCTTGTGCCCGTCATGGACTGGATTATAGTAGGTAAATTGTAATTGGAAGCTGCATAAGGTTAACACAATGCGTAATACATTTGGTAATAGGAGCAATAGGATGGAGGCAACTCACCCCCGAAATACTAATAGTTAAGGGCCATTAGGGCGACTTTACCCTACTGAGCCATGAGCATAAGTTTGTGCTGGACGGGGCTAGATGTGGGGGTGCCTGAGATCCAGGGATGGAGCTAGGCAACAGTTGGGGGGGGGCGCGTTGTTGGGGAAGGGTTGGGTGGGGGCAGGGAAGGGAGGTGGGAAGTTTGGGGTGTACATAGTTTTGGGGAGTTTAGGTTTAAACATGAGCCTACATGGAAGAGCTGAAGGGTTGTATCTGCATAGCATGACCGGGAGGGTTCGGTTGAGAATGAGGGAGGAAGACATCAGAGCGCTATGGGAGATCTCAGGATAGTGACGTGGAATGTCAGGGGGCTTAACAGTTATATGAAAAGGAATAAAGTCATGCTGTATTTGAAAAGGCAAAAGATAGATGTTGCATTGTTACAGGAGACGCATTTGACACGGGAGAAGCTGGAGCTAGTTGGGAAAAAATGGAAAGGGATTGTGGTACGTTCGTCGTACTCTGCTTACACTAGGGGAGTGCTTGTCTGGGTGGCACCTCATGTTGCGTTTCAGCTACTGCAGGAAATGGCAGAAACTGACGGGAGGATGGTTATATTGAGAGGGCTTTTGGAGAATAAGGTATGCATCGTGAATACGTATGCCCCTAACCATAAGACTGCGGCATACTTCAGGACTCTGTACACCAACCTTAGCATGTGGTCGGAAGCATGGTCATTTTGGACGGGGATTTCAATTGTGTAATGAACCCCAAGGTGGATAGATCTGACAACAGGATTGATAGGCCCACCCCAGCGGCCAAAGCATTGCAGGTGTACTAGATGATTTCGGCTTGGTAGACGTATGAGAACAAAACATCCCAATGATAGGCAATATTCGCATTATTCTGCCCTGCAGCAGCTACACACGAGACTGGACTATGTCTTTGCCACGCTGGATGTGGTGGCAGAGAACACTCAAATAGAATACAAGACGAGGGTCCTCTCGGATGACTCTCCCCTGATCCTTGGGTGGCAACACTGCCCCAGAGAGCGCGGATTCCGATGTGGCGCCTCCGAGCAGAGGCACTCAAAGACCCGGTTTTTCATGAGGACATAAGAGATGAGATCATTAACTATTTTGAAATGAATACTGGTAGTGTTGACTCGGCGGGTACACTATGGGAAGCTTTTAAGGTGGTGATGTGGGGGGCAGCCATAGATAAATCAAAGGGCCTGAAAGGTGGGGTTCTGGCTGACCTACAAAGAGTTGAAGATGAACTAGAAAGGACATTAGAAAGTGACAGTGTGGACACTGAGCTAGTACTTAAACTACAACAGCAATGTGCGGAACATTGGGAAAGGCTCTGTAACCTCAATTATAAAAGGTATGTAGAAAGACAGCACGCGGGAGGAGATAAAACGGGTAGGCTTTTAGCATGGCTGTACAAGAGTGAGACCCCTAGACCCCCGATTAGGACAATAACTAGAGACGATGGCGATGTAGTAGACACTCAAGAAGGAGTTAACAAGGAATTTGCGGATTATTATAGGGTGCTATATGGGGACAGGGAGGGGAGTAGTCAAGAGGAAATAACCGAAACACTAGAAGATATAGGATTACCTAAGATAAGTGATGAGGAGAGAGACAAGCTTGATGCACCAATTACCCTGGAGGAGTTGAAGGAGGTTGTGAAGCAGTTGCCCACCAGTAAGACCCCAGGAGCAGACGGGTTCCCTAGTGAATTTTACAAAGTATATAGAGAAGAAGTGCTACCCCCAATGCTAGACATGCTTAATGAAGCGTTTGAGATGGGAAGGTTGCCGGAGTCACTCAGAGAGGCGATCATAATACCGCTTCCTAAACCCAACAAACCGGGGTATAGCTCCTACAGGCCTTTGTCGATTCTGAACCAGGACAGCAAGATACTGACGGCTGTCCTGGCAAACAGATTGCGGAGAGTAATTAGTAAATTAATCCACCCGGATCAAACGGGCTATGTCCCTAACAGGAATATAACCCATAATCATAGGAGACTCCACCGTGTGATCGAATGGGCGGATAGAAATGAAGGCGAAATGGCGATTGTATCCCTAGACACAGTTAAAGCTTTTGACTCCGTTAAGTGGCCATGGCTGCTGGCGGCCCTGGGAAGTTACGGAGTAGGGCCGGGTTATATCAGGTGAGCGAAAATGCTATACAGTGAGCCGTTAGCCAGAGTTTGAAAGGGATCGGTGATATCCGAGAGATGGCAGCTTAGTAGAGGTACCAGGCAGGGGTGCCCCCGGTCCCTGATGCTTTACATCCTAGCCCTGGAGCCCCTAGCAATATACCTGAGGCAACAATACGATATGATAGGTATTGAGGTTGGGGAGGAGCGGCATCGAATATTCTTATATGCGGATGATTTATTACTATACTTGAAAGACCCGGAAGAGAATCTTCAATATATCCTTGAAGTGATGGAGAAATACGCGGGGTTGTCCGGCATAGCAGTAAATCCTCAAAAATCCAGTATATTCCTCCTAGGTAGCTATAAGGGGACCCCGGAGGAAAGGTTGCCGGTGTTACAGATACCATGGGTGATTGGTTCTTTCCGTTACCTTGGCATAGATGTGTATCATACCGCAGAAGAGGAACATAAGCACAACACCATGGTAGCTGTTGAGAAAATCCGGAAATGCATGAAGGTTTGGGAGAAGTTGCCCCTAGCTATGATGCGACGGGGGGCAATGCTTAAAATGGTGGTCCTACCTAGGCTTTTACATTATTTTAATAATATCCCACATATGATACCCAAGGAGTTCTTCGCTATACTGAATAGTATGTGCAGGGACTTCCTATGGCATGGTACCCGGAATAGAGTAGCGCTATGGAAGTTGCAGAACTTCTACGAAAAGGGAGGTATCAGGCTGCCCAATTTTGAGGTCTACTTTATAGCAAGTCAATTACAATATGTGGCCAATTGGCTCTCCGACGAAGTGACCCCTGAACATAGGTTGTTTGGGCGAGTTTGTACCCCATTTTACTCAAGGGAAATGATATGGTTGCCTGAAACAGATATGAAGGAGCACCCTAAGATGATGATGTTGGGGTGGAAAATGTGGCGTCGAGCGTGTCGGATGATGGAGGACCCATTCCCGTTCTCCCCGCAAGTACCGCTGGTCGCATTAGCAGGAGGGGACAAGCAGCTGAGGGTGATTATCAGAACCTACTGGGAGTCAGTGGGACTGGTAACGTTAGGGGACATCTGGCAAGAGGGGACCATTAGAGATTTCGAAGAACTTGGGGAGGAGGTGGGATTACACACTGGCCAATATGTTACATACCAAAGGATGGTTCAGAAAATTCGGAAAACGTGGCCTGAAACAGTGTTGGCAGAGGAACCAGATGCTAGTGTGGGGGTAATATATGACATATCGGAAGGGGGCATGAGATTTTTAGATTGTATGAGATGGTGATGACCAAGGTGGAGAAGGAATTGACACATTTGAGACTTGATTGGGAGGAGGAGGTGAGGGCCCCAATGGGAGATGGCATGTGGGAGCGCGCCCTGGGATATCACAAAAAAGTGTCAAGAAATGCCAGACTTAAACAAATACAGCTGTACATAACGCATAGAGCATACATGACCCCTCTGAAGATATCCAAGTTCCGGAACGCAGGGCGACAGGCGTGCCCTAAGTGCAACATGGAAAATGCTGACATGACACACATGTTTTGGTCATGCCCAGAAATCAAAGGTTTCTGGGGTGAAGTGGCACAAACATTTGCGACAAAAGGGGTTACGCTTGTCATAGATACGGCCTGGGCCTGCTTGCTGGGAGGGTCCCCCAGACCACGGAAACTTAAACATGTTGAGAAACTGAGAAACTTGGCATATGTGTTAGCAAAACAGAGGAACGCCATGGGATGGAAGAAGTGCCACAAGCCACGGGTGGAGGTATGGTCGAAGGATTTACAGAAATGGGCAGAGGTTGAAACGGGAGTATGGCAGGAGGAGAGTACCATGAGTGGGGAGGAAGAGGTGGGTAACTTGATGGCATGGAAACTATTAATAGCGGAACTGTTCAGATCTATATCGGAACCGACGGAATCCAAAGATAGTGAGACCCGGCCACATGTAGCAGATGCTGAACGCGAAGTATAAATAGGCTCATAATGGAGGGTGGGACTTGGGGAGCAGTGGCAAAATGGAAATACAAATGGTGTTCACTGGAATTGTTGTAAATTACACTGCGTGTTGGGTTTGTTTGTATTGTTGTTTGGTTTGAATAAAATTAATAAAATATATATTTTTTTAAAAAACAACGTGACAAACTTCGACAGAATAAACCACAAAGAAAAAGCACTGACTAATCAAAGAAAGCATCCTAAATCGATGGAGTATACTTACCAGTGACAACAGAATTAAAGATTTATTTCCACATCCACCTGTATTTGAGTATCAAAAAAGTAGCAACCTCTGGAATATGCTAGTTGACACATGAGACAGATCATTACACAAGAAACCTGACAAACATCCCGGCATGTACCCATGCTTGAGTTGTGGTAACGGCAACAATGTCATCAAGGGAACCACGGTGTCACATCCCAGAACAGGAGAAAAAATACAATTGAAATATCATGCATTTCTCAAAACAGTATCTACGCAATCAAATGACCCTGCGAGAAATACTATGTTGGGGAAACCTCAGGAAAACTGAGGTTGCAGATTAATGAACACAAATCATGTATCAGAAATAATAATCAAACATCAGCGGTGGCTAGACACTTCAAAGAGAATGGACACTCAATAACACAAGTACGCTTTTGGTATTAGAGGCTGTACAGACCAGGGGCTACAGCACCCACATCAACAAAATGAGAGCACAGAGAGAAGCCTTCTGGATCGAGAGGCTTGATGCTCTCTCACAAGGTGGAATCAACGAAGAGTTGGATTTGAATTGCTTTCTATAAATGTCTTTCATCCTTATCAGATGTTCACTGAGAAACCCCATCAATAATTAGACATATTTCTTTAGACTTTGTACTGTGTACTGTCCACTTTGGCTCCTTCACATCTAGACTACTAATTAATGCCCACTAAGTGATGGAAGGTTATATGATGTATGGCTAAAAATAGGTTTAGAGACCTTACTCTGTTAACTCTCTCTTTCCAGCTTTCTCTCATGATTTTTAGGATAATCAGTGTAGTATAAGAATGTGTCCTATTCGGTTACTTACCAGTATGTAGCGAACACCGAACAGTAAAATAATGAATTGTAACACTTACAGTCCCACTTCCAAGCTCTAGTAGTGGAATACATTTGCCTATTGATTGTTTACCAGTGCCCAATTATAACTATTAAATAACAAATTGTAATACTCGCAGCCTGACTTGCATAATCAGCATAACCAGCTGATTATAAGGATATATGTTGGACATTTAAATAGTTAGCAAAATCACACTCACGTGGACATGCAATATTCGTATTGCAACTATTCGTATTTCAATCATAGGTTTATTCCAGGTATAGCCTGACATTTACCAACTTGCTATCTCTTACATGACTGCAACTTCTATCATGTTTATGACAGCAATATTTAATTTATTTTTACACCTTTTAATTTTTAATTTCTACACCATCACCTGACACGTAACCTGTTTGCACTGAGTTGCTTACAATCATTATGCATATATTATATGTCTCCAGTTTTCCCTGGTTCAACAGACTTACATGTGTCCATAGATAGTATTCCCTTCAATATGAGACAGTTCAGTCATTAACATAAAATATTTTAATATGGCCGCCATCCTAATGTTACGTTTCTAATGCCACAGTATTGATGGTCTCCATGACAACCGTCTTAAACAATATAGGCAATCGAACAGTAAGCGCATCCACGCAGTGTCTGCTGTACATGGACATGGTGCGATCGGGTAAGACTGCAAGTTCATCTTTCAATCTGTCCGTATTTACATTACTAGTGTGATCCTAATAGCGGATCAACATTTTCCTACAGCATTCAAAACAAGGAGAACAGTGTGTTTCAGAACGCTGCGCCATCTGCGCCTCTTTTCTTTCGTAGTAGTAACCAATCACTGGTCTCTGCGTCATACTGACCACAGCCAATGACTGCCCTCTACCTAAGCACCGCCTCTGGCAGCCATCTTCAGATTTGGAAGCACGTGAAGTGGCAGTATGACCAAGTGAAGAGCCGCAGAGGGGTAGGCGGGAGGGTTCGCATGTGAATCCATGCCAGACCCATGCTGGAGAACAACAGTTACAGGTAAGTAACTTGTTCCTTCTCCAGCATGGGGTCTGGCATGGATTCACATGCTCATGAATAAAGAATACATAGCAGTACACACATGCACAACCACGGGAGGTGGCAAAGGCTCAACATTAAGCAGTACATCAAACTCAACATTAAGCATCTTACCTCCTCACCAGGCTCACCTCAGGCGAACAGGTTGTGCAGCACTGCTTGGCCGACCCTGGACTCCTCCCTGGAATCCCGATCGACGCAGTAGAATTTCGTGAAGGTGTGCGTCGACCTCCACGTAGCAGCCCTGCATATGTCCAGCAGGGGCACACCAGAAAGGAACGCCGTGGTAGCTGCGATCGCTCTGGTGGAATGGGCTCTCGGACGGCCAGGCAGCGGTCGGTTTGCCAACCGATGACAGTACATGATACAGCCGGAGAGCCATCTGGAAATGGAAGCCTTCGAGAGAGCCTTCCCCTGATTGACAGGTCCAAAGTTCACAAAGAGTTGTGACGTCTTCCGAAAACACTTTGTGCGGTCCACGTAGAACTTCAGCGCGCTAGCCACATCCAGCGAGTGCAAAGTCCTCTCAGCCGGCGACGAAGGCGACGGGAAGAACACAGGCAACACCAAGGGTTCGTTGAGATGGAAGTCCGACGGTACCTTGGGCATGAAGGAGGGGTGCGTCCTGAGCACCACCCTCGTGTCGTGAAAAGTCAAGTACGGGGCCTTGCAGGAAAGGGCCTGGATCTCTCCCACCCGTCGTGCGGAGGTGATGGCCACAAGAAACGCTGTTTTCCACGACAGAAACTTCAACGGGGCCGAGTGCAGAGACTCGAACGGAGGTCCCATGAGCTTGGTCAGCACCATGTTGAGCTCCCTCGCCGGGGCCGGAGCCTTCACCCTCGGGAACGATCTGAACAGTCCCTTCATGAACTCTTTCACCAGACGATGAGACCACAAGGACGTCCGGCCCGTGGTTCTGGTGTATCGGGAGATCGCAGCAAGATGAATCTTGATGGAAGCGTGTGCCAGTCCAGCTTTGGCCAGGACAGCAGGTACGGCAGTACCTGGGGAGCCGTAATCCGTAGAGGGTTAATCTTCTGTGCGTGGCACCAGACAGAGAACCTCTTCCATTTGTGTCCGTAGCATTTAAGAGTCGAGGACGCCCTGGCCTTTTCAAGAACCTCTCTGCAGTCGGCCGGTATGTCGTATCCTCCAAACTCTAGCGCTGCAGGAGCCAGGCCTGCAAGTTCAGCGATTTCGGGTCGTGGTGGAGGATGGCGCCTCCTTCCCTGGAGAGTAGATCCGCGTCCACCGGCAGCTTGATTGGCGGGGACGCTGACAAGACCAGAAGGTCCGGGAACCATATCTGCCTCGGCCACGCAGGTGCGACAAGGATCATCCTGCACCGTGACCTCTTGAGCTGGTTGACGAGCCGGATTAGCATTGGCAAAGGAGGGAACGCGTAGAGGAACAGGCCCTCCCAGGGGAACGAGAAAGCATCGCCCATGCTCCTCGCCTGGGGAAACCTGCTGGCGAACCTCCGGCACTTGGAGTTCATCGCCGTCGCAAACAGGTCGATCTGGGGTGTGCCCCACCGTCGGAAGAGGCGATCCACTAGATCCTGCCGTAGTTCCCACTCGTGGCACGAGCGCAGCTCCCTGCTGAGTGAGTCGGCGATGGTGTTTTTTATCCCTGCCAGATGAAACGGCACCAGAAACATCCTTTGGGCGACGGCCCAATGCCACAGGTCCTGCCCCTCCTTGGACAGTGCTGGGGACCTGGTTCCGCCCTGTTTTCTGATGTAAAACATGGTGGTGGTGTTGTCGGTGAAGATCCTCACCACCTTGCCCTTGAGGGACGGAAGGAAGGACCTGAGGGCCCAGAACACTGCACGGAGCTCCAGAACGTTGATATGGAGGGACTTCTCCGTCGGGAGCCAAAGGCCTCTCGTGTGCAGATTTTCGGTGTGCGCTCCCCACCCTTCCAGGGAGGCATCCGTGGTCACTGTCTCCTGGTGGTCTGGGGTATGGAAGTCCATGCCCGCTGTCAGATGCGCGCGGTTGCCCCACCACCGGACCGTTCGGCGGAAACTCTCGTCGAGTGTGATTCTCTCCTCGAAGCCGCCCTTCGTTTGGATCCAGCGCGCGTCCAGGAACTCCTGCAACGGGCGCATCCGGAGCCTGCACATGGGAATGAGGTAGATGCAAGAAGACATCATTCCGAGGAGGGACTTGATGGACCTCAACTTGGCCGCGTCGGAAACCAACATCCGCTGTACCTTGCCCAGGATGGACCTGGTCCTTTCCTCCGACGGGGAGGCCAGAATGGACACTGTGTCGAGCTTCGCTCCCAGAAACAGTGCGTTTTGAGCGGGTACCAGGTGGGACTTGGCGTAGTTCACGGAGAATCCCAGGTCCGTGAGAAGTTGGACGGTCCTTGCCGTGTGCTCCACGCGTGCTCCCTCGTCTTGGCTCGGATGAGCCAGTCGTCCAGGTAGGGGTAGACGTGGATCCCCTCGCGGCGCAGCTGCGCCGCCACCTGTGCAAGGCACTTGGTGAATACCCTGGGTGCCAACCGTAGTCCGAAGGGGAGGGCTTTGAACTGGTAGTGACGCCCTTGGACCACAAAGCTGAGGAATTTTCAGTGCCCCTTTAGGATGGGAATATGGAAGTAGGCATCCTGCAAATCCAACGACGACAGGAAGTCTCCTTCCTCCAGCTGACCCAGGACGTGCTGGAGGGTGACCATCCAGAACTTCTGCGCCTTGATGAACTTGTTCAGACGTCGCAGGTCTAGGATGGCGCGCCATCTTCCCGTCTTCTTCTTCACGAGGAAGTATCTCGAGTAAACTCCGGAGCCCCGAAGCCTCTTTGGGACCAGTTCGATGGCGCCCTTCCTGAGCATCGCCTTTAGCTCCAGGAGAAGCTGAGGGACGTGAAGCTCTTTCCTGGCCACGGGGGGGACACGTGGGCACCTTCTTTGAAACTCGAGCGCGTGGCCCCGGGCTAAGGCGTCCAGCACCCAACGGTCGGTGGAGATGGACCCCCACACGCTGACGAAGCTCGCCAGCCGGCCTCCCACCGGGGTGCTTCGGAGGGGGCCCGACCTCACGGCCGGTTCAATCCTGTTTCGACGAGGCTTTGCCGCCTTGACCTCCTTGGCGACGACGGCGGGGTCCGCCAGACTTGCCTCGTCCTCTCTAAGCCTCCTGAGACGACGAGCGGGCCGCTTGACGGTAGGTGGAGAAACCGCCGCCGGAACCTTTGGAGGCGCCCTTGCCTCCGCTGCTCCGAAAGGGCGTCCGTTGTTGCTGCAGAACCCCAAGGGCCCGGGCCGTCTCAGTGTCCGCTTAAATGGCCTGAAGGGAATTGTCCACTGTTTTCCCAAACAGGTTGTTCCCATCGAAGGACATGTCCAGGACTCTGGTCTGTACGTCTTGACAGAAGTCCGTAGCCTTGAGCCATCCACGCCGCCTAAGGCACACGCCGTTGCCCAACTGGCGAAACCCAGTGTCGGCGATGTCCGTCGCAATAGTGATGGCGTGGTCCGACGCCACCTCACCTTCCTGTAGGATCTCCAGGGCATCCGCCCTCTTGTCGTCCGGTAGGAAGTCCAGCAGGGGAGCCAGTTTGTACCATAGCTCCCTGTCGTAGCGGGCCACGATAGCCAAGGCGTTGGCCGCTTTAATCGTCGTCGCTGCAGACGAGATGACCCTGCGTCCCATAGCGTCCAATTTCTTTCCCTCGCCGTCCGGTAGGGAAGTCGATGTGGGGGCCGCACCCCCCCCCGCTTTCTTCCTGGCCGCCGCGGAGACGACGGAGTCCGGGGTAGGCTGCGCCCGGAGGCAGAGGGGGGCCGCGTCCGGGACCCGGTACTTCTTCTCGTACCGGTCTCTTCTAGCTGGCGTCGTGGAAGGGTTCTTGAGGAGGGCGAGGCCCTCATCCCAAATGTCGTCCAGTAGAGGCACCGCGAGGACAGTCTTCCTCTTGGCCTCGCGCCGTTGATAAAGGAATCCTTCCTTTTTCTTCTCCTCAGGGCAGAGTTGGAAAAGCTTGGATGCCCTGGCGATCATGGAGTGGAACGATCCAATCTCGTCGGGCGGAGAAGCCCTGGTGGGAGGAGACGACGGTAGATCCTCGTCGTATACCTCGTCGTCCGTACCCGTCGCTGCCGTGTCAGTCCCCGTATCATCCCCTCGGGTGGACAGGGAGGAGGGCTGGACGGGGCGTGACGGCTGAAAAGGAGGTGGAGGGTGAATCCTTCTTTTCTTGGGCGGGGGAACACCAGAAGGTCCCGGTTCAGGATCCCCCGACGGGAGAGGTTCCTCCGTCGGCAACAGTAGTCTCGTCCTTATCTCTGAACATAAGGACTGTATAGCCAACAAAATGGCCGCCGAGTTGTCTTGCGGCGCTGGCAGAGGGGAATCCGACGGGCGATCAGGGGCCCCGTCGGCACCCTCGACGATGTCGTCGTCACCCGCGTCGGGATCCATCCTGACGGGCCGGTCTTCTTCCACGCCAAGGCCGTGGCTTAAGACCTCAATCAGCTCTTCCTCCGAGGCTGAGGCCGAATCTACGACGATGCCCTGCCCCCCCTTTTTCTTCCCCGCCAGGGATTTCACGGGGGTCCTATCGATGGGCACAAAAGAGGACTCCCTCCGAGGTGGCAGGGAGACTCTGAGCCCCGAGGTCGCCACCACTGGTGTAGCCTCCACAGGCTGAGCCAGGGCCGCCGCGACAGTATCCATAGAGGGCTTGGCCGGATGGATTAAGGCCTTCACCACCTTAGGTGCGCTCACCGCCTTATCCTTGAGGGGGGGACACTGCCTCGCTCTCCCTCCGATGGGGCCTTCGAGCTCGACCGGGGCCTCTCCAGGAGCTTCGCCGGGTGCTCGCCCTTCCTCTTACCCGACCCAGAGCGTTGGCTCGTGGCTGAAGGTGCCGGGGAGGGTGCGCCCTGCCTGGCGCCCGTAGAGCGCGACCGTTCGGCGCTCCCGGTGCCAGCGGACTCGCGGTGCTTGGCCTTGTGTTGGACCCCCGTCGCCGGGGCGTCCTCAAAGGTCTTAGAAGACCGCTCGGATTTCTTCCTCTTCTTCTCGCCTGACGGGCTCTTCCCTTCCAGCCAGTTGGCGAGACGTTGATGGCGGTCCTTCATGGTCCGCTCCGACATATTGCCGCAAAACGCGCAGTCCTTCTCCACGTGCGTCTTGTCCTCATGTAAGCAGTAGAGACAAAAGGAGTGTTCGTCCTCCTTAAAGACGTTCTGCAGCTGGCATCCAGGGCAGATCCTGAACAGCTTTCCGGGCGTCGAGCTTCCCTTCTCCTGGGCCATGTCCGGGCCTGAGAAGCTTCTGGAGTCCTCCAAAAGCGTAGCTCGACGAAATCTTCACCCTTGAGGGGCGCAGACGAATCCGACACGGGTCCCCGTTGATTGGATGGAGAGTCGGTGGAGCTTGAGGCTCTTTTGACCGAAAAAACGAAGTTTTTGAGAAAAAACGTGAAAAAATAGCACTAACGCTCGAGAGCAATAGCACGAGGATCCCAACACATGAACGTGCGGTAAAAATCTGAAGATGGCTGCCAGAGGCGGTGCTTAGGTAGAGGGCAGTCATTGGCTGTGGTCAGTATGACGCAGAGACCAGTGATTGGTTACTACTACGAAAGACAGATCAGAAACGAAACTGATACTGGTTTTTTCTTTACCGAGGATTCCCAGCCTGACGACGGGGAATATTCATGAGCATGTGAATCCATGCCAGACCCCATGCTGGTGAAAGACCAATTCTTTAAGCATTCTTTTCCGGTACTTATTATTCTTTCAGACACGCCAGATAGGCTCTTTTATAATTGCACTTTTGAATAATCACACTTCCCAGATCCCCGTAACAAGTAACCATCAGCAGGTCAGTGATTTACAGTAGCTCTACATGCAATTTACATTTGTTGCATTATATTCAACTATTGACTTATATTTGTGTTTTTGACTTTCTATTTGTGCCTTCTCCACACCATCACGTACGTATATGTGTTGCAACAATGTTAATGTAATGATACATAATTATATTGATGCTAACATTTCAAAATGTTTAAACAACCCTGAATCCTGACAGCCCTTGTATCCATCCAGTGGAAATATTTGTGATACATCATGTAACGCCGTTGTTGGTTATGATTTGTTATAATTTCTTATAATGTCATCTGACTTTTAATCTCGATGGATATAAAGGTATTGCAATAATGCAAATGTCGGCCTTTTCTAATTGGGACATATACTTGAATTTTTCAACCTCATTAGGCACAATTCATCCAACTGACTGTGAATGTATGGTTAATATAATTAATGTAACACACGGCATGTGGATGACAATATTCTTATGACAGTAATAGGAAACACAGGCCCTGATGAAGGACGATAACGTCCGAAATGCATAGGCCTCAGTTCCGATGCATCTGCATTATTTGGTTACTTATCTCTACATATTTGTTTAAAGAATAAATCAAGACTTATACACACAAGCAAAAACCATTTGGACCAATTGTTTTATTGAACGCAAGATTGAAAACATATACCACATTCAACATTGTTTTTTGGAGTGCAGCCCACACCGCAGGCTTCACGGCCAAGCCTGTGTTTTTGTTCACATTTGTAGTGCTACTTCACAGAGGCACCTTCCCATTGGGTTTCCACCCCATACAAATAAATTAAACAATTATAATTTGAAGAATTACTAATCAGAAGTTTAGATTGTGCACACTCCCCGATCCTCAATAGCCAGGGGCCTCCCTTCCCCGCGTTTTGAGCACAAGACAAGGCAGGCGTCCTGAGCGTAGCACACTCTTGAGCTTTCCCAGCACGAGACTACAGTTCCGTTCTCAGGTATCAGGATCTTCGGTGGTTAAGTCTCTTTTCTACAAACAAGTTTCTTGCCTCAGAGCATCTGATATTTTCAAATTAATAAAACAAATAGTTCCTTTCTGTCTGTATGTTGGGTGATGGCTTTTCACCCCTGGATCTCCCTCTTCCCTGCTCACACCCCTCTCGAATAGCTGCTTTGCTCTGTCAGACTCACTACGGCTTTTATTCACAAGATTTCATTTATTTTGATATGTTGGTCGATGGTTTTCACCTCTGGGTCCCCCTCTTCTGGGCTCAGACCCCTCTCGAATGTCAGCCCTGGGTCCTCCTCTTCCGGGCTCCAACCCCTCTCAAATGTCAGCCTCCATCCATCCTGTTCACTATGGCTTTTATTCGCAAGATTTTACCTGCTGCATTCACAAATCTTAATGTCTTTTTAAACAATCCACTGTAGATATCCCTCCGTCGGGTTCACTCTTGTCAACACAATGTTCATTGGGGAATCATGCTTCGCCCGATTCTGTCAGCATCCCAGCATCAGGTTCACTCTTGCCAAACACACAGACCCTCCTCCTTTCTTCCTATGTGGGATTCATCTCCGACTTTTGACTGTGCAGGTGGATTTGCTAGACTCCTGTATGACCACTTTGACCTTTTCCTTGCGGCTCTCCTAAGGCCTTCTGGTATTAGTAGTTTCAACAATAGGGGAATCAATATGAGTCTATCAAGTGAGCACCCACGTGGTGCCCGACCTCTCTTCAGCTGGTGTTCCCCTTACTTGGCTATTCCGCAACTTTCTTTCAACAGAGTTCAGTTTCTTATCGGTTCTCCCTTCGACTCACTGGCTGTGATGAACCGCTTGGCTTTTCTTATTTCTGGAGTCAAGGATGGCACCACGGCAGCAAGCTTCTCTCCCTTCCTTGATTATCTGTGTAGGAGGGCTCTGTGTGCTGTTTACATCTGCTCCAACACACGCTGGCTATTGTTTGTGGTCTTAGAATTCCTTTCATGGAGGCTTTGTTGATCCTGTCATTGAAAGTATCTTTTTTGGTTTCGAGTATCTCCTTCTTACATTTTTGGGATATTAGAGCCAGTTTTTCCTTATTATCATTTGGTGGGTTGGTCTTCCAAAGGGTTTCTGCTCGTCTTTTCTCATGGCGTAAGGCTTTGAGGTTGGGGGTGAACCAGGAGTTGAGGTGTGTTTGAGGCTTCTCTTTGGACATTTTTTAGGGTGCAATTTTATCAATGGCTATTTTGATATTAATATTGTATAGTTCAACAAGCGTGGTAGGGTTTGAACTAGAGAGTGTGAGGTTGGAAAAGGGTTGGAGTAGTGGTAGTAGACTAACCACGGTTATATTATGTTTGTTTCTGGTCAGAGTGCGGGGGGCTACGGGGTTCATTGTGGCTTGGGACTTGACAGGTAAGGTGAATGGGATTATGTGATGGTCAGTCTAAGCAAAGTGCTCATTAGTGATAATTTTAGTATCACAATTAAGGTCAGCAAGCCAGTCTAGTATCCTTCCTTTATTGTGGTTAGGGAGGTTAATACGGTGTGTGAAACCTAGTTCTGTGATGGTATTAGCCAAGGTAAGGGCATTGTTGTCATTGATGTCATTGAGACCTAGATTGAAATCTCCTAGTATTATGATCTGCAAATTAAGTCTGGTGTTAGAAGACAGTAGGGAGGTAATATCTTCCTCAAATGACGAGATGGGACCAGGAGGCAGATATGTGAGGTGTAATGTAATGGTATGTGATGGTGAAAGTGGCAGTTTGATTGTGAGGAGTTCTCCAGAGGGGAAGGATAGATGTGGGCATGCTCTTAGTCCCACTGTAGTTCTGGCAATAAAGGCCAGGCCTCCACCTCTGGAGGTTTCTCTGTCTAGCCTTATTATGGTGTAGTTGTTGGCAGGTAGTGCTAATGACAAGGAAGGGCCTGATGCAGCATGTAACCTAGTTTCCATAATGGCAAGGGCATCTAATTGGTTAGCGACAATAAGATTTGCAATGACAAGAGTGTGGGCTGTACCACTGCAATTGTGTCTTGCATGCCAAGACACGTTGGTGAGCCATACCTGATGACATTTCCTATGTCCGCTACGGGCACCCACTCATCGCCAAAGGCCTCGGAGGAGGAGGTTGCAGGCCGATCAAGGTGTGGCTCTACAAGGCCCTCAAGGTCTGCCACCACAACCCCACAAAGGTGCACACAATCGTTGCTAACGCGCATGGACTGCTGTGCAACGCCTGCAGCCAGCAAGGTCAAGCCAATGCCAATGGCAGCTTCCACCAGGAGCAGGGCAGACCAAGCTGTACCCACACCTGCAGCTGTATGATATGATAGTTTGATATGATAGTTTATTTATATAGCGCCTATAAACAATGTGCTTCAAAGCGCTTCAAGGCAAGGGAGAGAACAATTACATTCTTACTGGACATGAACAGTAAGGATGTGAAATTAACTATCATACTCGGCCCGATGACATTTCAGATAGTGCAAGAGCTAAGACATAGATAAGGAAGGGAGGGGGTGTTGTGATCCAGTGGAGGAACTCCCACTGCAATACTGTTCGTTCTCAGAAACTGGAGTTATGAACAGTAGACCGAAGATAGAATAACCCTTTCCTCCAAGATCGCAGCTTGCAGGACTAAAAACACCTGACAGGCCACGTGTTTGGGTGAAAAGTCAGGGGCAGCAACAGAGCTAAGGAGAAAACACAAAGATTACACATACCATAAGTAAAGGTTTCAATCAAGGTCTCCCAGCTGCACCACCCTAAGCAACCCCACTCTTATCTGCAGTGGTTGTGAAAAGAACGGGGAACCTACTGAATTCCAGACGTGAAGAAAGCAACAGATGGGTAAGTGTCCAACAGTTCCCAGAAGAGCAAATGTCAAAAAATAGCTAACGAGGCACGAGGGCGCAACTATCTAACCAGTTCTAATCCCAGGTGTCACAGCAGAGCGTCCCAGAAAGAACCCACAATCCTCAAAGAAGTGTCATCAGGAGAATCCCAGAATCCACAGCAAAGCGTCCATGTAGTGTCCCAAATATTAAGGATGAGTTGAAAACCAGGAAACAATAGAAAGCAGTGATCAAGTGTTCATTCAGCAGAGCGTCCAGCGGTCACTTTGTGGGGAGATAAACAGTGCAAGTAAAGAACAAAAGTTTGTGAAGTGTTTTCTATTTGAAAAGCACAAGCAGTACTGGAAAATGGAAATCTTTTAGTCAAAACCACGGCCGCAACAATTTGCATACGGCGGCGAGCAGGACCGGAGATTCAAATGCTGCGGCTTCATTCACACGCAATAGAGGTGAGCCAGGGTGCAGGGCAGTGCTCGGCTGACAGGAGAGGTACGAGAGGACAAAATCCGATTCAGGAACAAGTGGAAGAAAATTCGGGTGAAATTTCCGGAGTTCAAGTAACCAGGAAGGCAACTGGGGGAGGGAGACCGGGGGTCGGGAAACAATGAAGGGCAATCCTAGGAGACGTAAACAATGTGGAAAACAGTATTCAAGTACCAGGAAATCAGAGTACAGAAGTGTGACTTAACAACAGGAAAGAGCATTTGTTAAGGAGCACTCGAGCAGTGTCCTAGAGACGCATATAATGATGCAGAGGGAAGCAGACGTTGCCTGCGCATCATATGACCGCTCATTTTCCAGGAATGCAGGGAAACATAGTTTTTTCTGTATTGGTGCTGTACAAGGCGCCAGGGCAATTTCCATGTCTTCATATGGGCTAAGCGTAAGGTAGGCAAGATGGCACGGGGCATGACAGGGGGAGAATGGGAAGGAAATGGAAACAGACAGGTGACTATCGTACTAGGCCTGACAACATTTCTGGTAGAGACGGAGAAAACAAAAGGTGAGGGAGTGGGGTGCAGAAAGGGAGGGGTGGAACAAAACAAGTGATTATCGTACTAGGCCTGACAACATTTCAGATAGTGCTGGAGGGGGGGAAACAACTAAAGGGAGGGGGAAGGAGACAGACGAGGTTGCTATCATACTAGGTTCAGGGACAATTCTGATAGAGTAAGTGCATAGAAGAAAGTAAGGGGAGGAGATAGGAAAACAGAGAAAGGGAGAGGAGGAGAGAACAGAGAGTAAGCAGTCACAAAGAGTGGAGAAGCAAGAGGGGAGAGCAAATACAATATCCGTGGACACAGAGCCAACACCTGCTGCTAAATCCACTGAGGAGCCACAGGGGGGCCCGAGCCCAGAGTCTACACCTGGCCAAGTCCTACACTCCCCAGGAAGCCCTCCACTCCACCAGCACAAAGCAACACAAGAGCCAGATGCAGAAACTCCATCCTATGGCTCACACACATACAGCCTTGGTCCAGTGCAGAGCTCCCCCTCCCCCACCATCTAGTCTGTCTCGCAGTGTGGTGCTTCAAAGGCTGGACGACATGGAGCGCAGAATGCGTGAGATGGAGGCCATTGGGCACTCTCACTCCGCCCACCTGCAGGCCTTCAGGGAGAGTATCCGGGGCCAAATGGTGCAGAACAGGGCCGAGATGAGTGCCAAAACCTCTGCCCTAACACTCAATGCACAACGTGTCAGGGAGATGACAGAGGGTGTCTCTAGCAGAAACCATCCGAAGGGCAATGAGTTGCAGCGGCAGCAGAGCCTGGTGACTGGCTGCTTCCCGTCCACCTCCAAAACACAAACAGAGGGGTCACAGCAGGGTATGCCGGAATGACAATCCCAGTGCCTTCTTTGCGCAAAATTACCAAGGGCAGGCAGGGCGGAGAGGCCCTGATTTTGAATGACTCCAGGAAACTGGCCACCATGAGTGGCCATGCTGGGGAGCTGGTGGTGGGAGGGGGGGATTGTGTGCTGTGGAGTTGGTGGTGGGAAGGGGGATAGTGTGCTGGAGAGTTGGTGGTGGGAGAGGCGATAGTGTGCTGGAGAGTTGGTGGTGGGAGGGGGGGTCGTTGGGGCACCATAAAAACTGTAAATATTCTACAATGCAAGGACATTCATGATTGTGTCTTAGTCGTGTTTACTGATTGGGTAAAGTCACACAGTGGTGCATGGCTTGTGCCATGTGAAAGTGTCAAAAGACATGTTCTATCAGTCCCTGGTGTGCCAGTCTCCCATCCCTCATGTTATCTCTGACAATTCACGCAATGCGTGCATTTGCCTCAGTCACAGGCACTGCATCCTCATTCTCTGGGGGGGGGCATGTCCACACCAGGGACATGTTGTAGCCATTCTTTTCAGGTGTTTATGGATCACGCACAGGGGTCATTAGCCAGGGCAGCCGTGGGCATCCGGATTCACCTGCATGAGTGGAGGAACAGGCATTAGTCATGGAGTGGGGGTGGACTTACACCACATCAGGTCAATGGACTACTTGTGCATGCAGATGGTCCTTCATTTCAAGGCATGTGTCTATACAATGTCGGTGCATGCAGTGTCACTGGTGCCATGCATTGTTTGTACTTCACATGCACACTCTTCCCTTGTAGCATCTGTTACATACGGTGTCTGTCGGTGACATGTGCTACGGACATGGTGGCTGTCATGTGGCTTTGTCTTTACACTGTGCATGTGGCATGATGGGTTCCCCATGGACCGTCTCTGGGCGTCTGAAGGCTATGGGTGAGAATTGTGGGCTGGCTGCACATGGCTCCATGGCACTGGCCGAGATGTGGTTCTGTGTGGCAATGTGGGCATTTCTCTGCATTGCTTTGGTGGGTGCATGTTGCATTGTGGAACCTGTAGTCATGTTGGTGTAATTGATTGATGTTGTATGTGTACTATTGCTTCTCTGTGCAGGTAGGTCCGGGATGTGCATACTCCCTGGTCTGTACTGTAAAGTTTCTGTGGGGGGTGGTAATGTACAGATTTCACTTTGCTTGTCATGCCATCCTTTCTGTGGTCATTCGCACCACCCCCCTTTGGGAATGGATCCCGCAGCACATGTGTGCAAGCTTTTTTACTAACCCACTATCCAGTTCTGTTGTCATATGTGCCTCTCTATGTATCCTGGCAGTGTGCTGTTCCGTATGACCATGGCATCATGGGTTGAACCGGGGTAGCGGGAACAGCAGTGGGCGATGATGAGGTTGGGGTCACCTCCACATTCAGGGAGTGGTAGTGCATGTGGTTTCAGTACACTGCTTTGTGGGCCACCAGAAAAACAAGGGTACAGTCCAGTGCAGCTATCATATTTGGCATTTGGGCAACGTCATGGAACTGTGCCTTCATGGCATTGACTTGTGATGGGGTGGTTGGCAGTAACATGTGGCATTGCACTTGCTGCAGGAGGGCTTCAAGCACCTGAGCAAGCACACCACAAAATGTGGGCTTTGCCATGACATGCATCATGGCCACAGAGTGCTGGAAGATATCAGTTCCAAGGAATTGTAGGACAGACACTAGTTTCAGCAGTGGGGGCACAGTTGTCCTGGTGTTGATACTGCTCCCTATGTCAGCCTGTTTTGTGTTAAGCATCTCTGTTATTTTCACTCTGTTGAGGCGGTACACAGTGACCACTGATGGTCGGTGAGGGTCCGAGGTGAGAGCCTGGGGATTGGGGCACACATTACTTGGGCTCTCCTCCTCCTCCTGCACCCCTGTGCCCTGTACTGGTTTCCAGCCTCTCTACCTCCAAGCATAGCATGTGCAGCTGCCTGCTCCAGCTCACAGTGGCTAGTGGCAGCATGGTATTGAAAATGTGTTTGGGGTAGGGGTGTTGTAAAGACTGGAGGGGGGTTATCTGTACTCCTTCTCTCTATATGGCAGAGTCAAAAGACAGAGCACCCGAGCCAAGATTCTCTAATTGGTAAAACGTGGTACGCAATCAAGACTTAGCTCTCATGAGATGATGGGGGCTGATTCTTAAGTACAGTGTGGTCCCCAAGCACCCACAAAGGAATGTCCACAAACTATGTTAGTGAAAACACAGTCTTTATATAAATATGTTTCATGTTATATACACAATCCCAATAACACACTTTGTACTCTGGCAATACTATAAAGGCAAATATATACAGGTCTATGTGGTACTACTCTTAACTATCGATTCCTTTGAAATGCACCCGCGGCTAACGGCCCAAATAACATACAAAACTGATTTTAAGATGAATCAACGATAGACCACAGAAAGAAAGCAAGTTAAATCAAGCAATGGCAGAATACTGGGTCGCTACTACCCGAAACAGTTCTGTGTGGGGATCCCCCCACCTGGACAACCTGTACATAAAGCGTATTGACAAGCCCAGTCCAGATATGCTTAATATAGTCTTGGTTCCTTCTAAAGGTTCTAAAAACCCAATGTGCCTGGTTTCGTAGAGTTCTTCAATGAGTCATCAACTGGCCCTTCTTGAGTGAACTCCCTTTAAGGCAGGAGCCACGGGTCGTCAAGATTCCTGTGAAGAAAAGGTGTACATGGTCATTGAGGCAGCAGCTTCGGTTCTTGTGGTGCTCACTGACGATCGGTCGAAAACGTCCTGTAAGATAGGCATGCGGTGCAGCTCAACGACAATAGTTTGTTGCTGCAAAGAGTCAATCAAGAACTTCGGTCCAGCAAGGGTGTCGGGTCGTCAGTGTCTGGCTGTCTGATCTTTGTCGGCGTCTCTGAGGTCTTTGGGTGGCGGGAAACCCACTGGCAGATTCTCCTCGGTCCTCGACGACCTTGACTTTCTCCTTGACTTTCTCCGGCAGGACAAAAGTGATCGACGGTGATGAGCAAGGGAGTCCTTGGAAGAAATGTCTTAGGCAAAGGAGCACTGCAGCTCCGATCGGCGACGGCGGTCGTCGGCGGTGATGGACTTCAATGTCTGGGTGCTTCACTTTGGATTCCGTTGCGGTCCCCTTCTCCGGTCAGCAGCCTATTGAGGGTCTGACTTCCAGGGAGCTTTGGCAAAGATCAGCTGGTGCAGGATGGACCCTCGTAGCTTGGGAAGAGGTCTCCTAGCCAGGTCCTCTCTTGGATCAGTTCTTGAAGACACAGAAGCTTTCAGTTGGTGAAGGAATTCAGCGACAAATCTTCTCATCTGGCTGGGCTTCAAGGCTAAGCATCAGTTTCGACTTCAGCTTCTGAACGATTTCCATCAGTGAGAGGTACCCAGATATACTGTTGGTCTCCCATTCACGCTGCTGGGTCACACTCAGGCAACCAATCATTCAGAAGGGCTTTCAGGCAGGCAGGCAGCCAATGAGGCTCACAATGCATTCAGGCCATTCTTCTCCATCCAGACACTAACAACACGGAATGTGGATTAGGACAAGCACCCAGCCATTCAGCACTCCATACTGCATGCATACCAGTTTCAGGAAGGGCTGTCTCAGTCATTGTGCCACTCACCAGATACTAGATGATATTAACATGAAATGCATATTCGTCATACACTCCATTCAGCGAGTCCACACACCATGGGCGTACCCACAACAGACAGTCATTGGGAAGGCTTCAGCCAGTCTGGCCTGGACTTCCCCACAATACCATATATGGAACTTCCACCCAACAGCCAGTCAGGGGGAAGGGGCAGAGTCAGGGCTTCCCGGGACTTCGGGGAAACAAGGTAAAAGGTGATAGAAAGATGTTTCCCATCAGGAATCAACTGATTACAATAGCAGGGCTTGGGTATCCCAAAATGGAGGATACTCAGAGCACCTGTCAAATTCAGCATGAAGCTGCCACCAGCCCATACCCTGCTCTGTGGGCCACACATAGGTGCCCCAAAAAACATACACGAGGGGTACAGGGTTGTACCCCCATCCATGGGTGTCATAAGGGTATCCTAAGGGTCTGTTCACCACGACCAAAAAGAGGATGAGCCGCACCGCCAGGAGTCCCACATGAACTCCTGCACAGAAAACAAGACAGAACATACATGATAAAGCAATAAAGGGCAAGGATACGGAGGCCCTGTCCCTCCGATGTATTTCAGCATCACAGTCAACCCCCTCCAGACTGAGGTTAGGTGGTGACAATCTCGTGGTCTAATCTACCACGAGATTGACAGCCTCATCCAGACGGTCAACGTACCATCTATGCTCAATGGTGAGGTCTAGCCCTTGCAGGCTAGTGGACCACCTGAGCAGTTTCGTTTTCACCCTTCATCTGCATAAGCAATTTTAAGGGCTTATGGTGTGTTTGGACCTTCAAGGTAGACCCTGTAAAGTAGGGCCTAAAACACCTAAGGCTCCAAACTATACTGAAATATTCCTTTTCAACAGTAGCCCACCTAAGTCCTCTGCACTTGAGTTGTCTACTGATGAATATGATAGGATGTTCCCTCCCTTTGTCATCTAACTTGGACAAGACGGCTCCAATTCCGGTGTTGCAGGCATCGGTCTGAACGATAAAGGGTTTACTGTAGTCAGGCAAAAACAACACAGGTGCACTACACAGACTTTCCTTCGAACCAGTAAAGGCCCTAAAGGTCAGAGGGGCAGATATTCTTCCATAATCCACCATGAAGTTGCGGTAATACCCAGTGAGGCCCAAAAAGGTTCTCACCTGGGGTTGAGTAGTTGGAGTCTCCCAGTCATGTACAGAGGTGGTATCGGGTGACATAACGTGATGATGCGAGAATGGACAGTATTGGAGCATGGGGGATAACAGAAGTATCAAGTCCACAGGCGATTGACTGCAAAATTGGTGTAGTGGCTTCTACTGACACACCCTGCATTCAATCCGAGGAACAAAACATGAGAAATCTTTCAAGCCAACATGACTCAGAAACTTTGGTCACTGCCGAAGTAGAACACATAAGGAGGATAACAGTGGACCTTGCAAGAGCCTCCCACGGTGTTGACATTTTTAATGGCCACCAGGTAGGCCAAGTTGAGACCGTCGTGACAAGTGCGAGAACAGAGGAGACAAACCAACTTTTTACTGGGTTAAGATCTTCGGATAACAAGGGGGACGAGGAGCCACAAATCTTCTTCCCCCTGAGTTTGACACTTAAGAATCAACCAGCTGCAAGTTAATTGCCTAATGAACGAGGAAAGAAGAGTGGATGGTCCCTGGAGTCTCACAAGTAGGTGAAAGATGGAGATCTATACTCTTGTGTGTTGACCAATTTTGGGCCACCCTTTAAAAATCTAATGACCCGGGCGCAAATTCACCAAAGAGACGTTTCCTCTACAACAGTTCTAGGCTATTTAGCCCACACACTGGGATAAGTGCTGGGAACCAGACTGAGAAGTAATCCTGACTAGTGCCCAAGAAAGATGTATTTAAAATCTCAGACTTCGAACTTTTATACATTCCGTCTACTTTGAAACTAATCGTCCCTTTAAAGTCCCTTCGAGCTGGAGGACATTACTGACTCGCGAATCGTGAGTTGTAAAACGTGGGGACTGTGGCAGTTGTACCTCAGGAGCCTTTGGGTGAAGGAGGCCAGGGAAACAAGGAGGTTATAAGGCCCTCCAAGAGCGTGGAAAAGAAGACAACAAAGGAGGAAGGAACAAACAGGCCAAGCAAACTTGGGAATCTATAAGTGGAATGCAGAGCCGGCTACTAATGTTCTGCTGCAGCAATTAAAATCCATTTCGAAGGAACAAACATGGCTCCTGGAAGGTTCAACGACTCTTCAGATTCCCCTCCTGGTTGAGGACAGGCCCTTATCGAAAACGGGCTGCGATCTTCCATGGTCATGCCCTAAAGGGAATGTACATAACCTGACAGATGCATCCATGGGTTCCTTGAAAGCACTAATTAACCATAATGTAAATAGTGAGAAAGGCTCCCAAACGATTGCCGAACAGAATGAGGCAGATAAACCTGGAAATGCTGATAGAAATGGAGGAATAAATTCAAACAATGTGGCGGCATTATCCATAGTTCTGGATCCCTTCACTAAATTGTATGAGACACTAAAATACCAGGCAACTCCCTTGGCAATGATGCACACAAAATTGATATTAATTGAGGGATTCATCATGGCTGTCCCGGATGATCTGGACAGGAACCAAGATTACCAAGATTAACAGGTAAAAACAATCCAATTCATCCTAGAAAATGTGGTCAAAGACCGTAAGGAGAGGAAAGCGTCCGCTCAGCACCAAGGGATGTCAGTACCTACGAGGTCTAAAGCTAGTTCTGGTAAAATGGGGAACACAAGAGAAGAGCACCATGAATTTAGCACCTCTGTTTTGGTCGACGCCTTGGTACAAACCAAACCGGAGACAAGACTCACAGAGGTGGTAGTCGTAGAGGACCATGAAGAGGAGGAAGCCCTGCTCTGTCTCCGGGAAATGCCTTTTAGTGAGGCGACAACAGACGAATACGTGGGGGAGCAGGACTTGAGGGTTGAAAGTAATACACCAATCCCTAAAGAGCAGGCTTTGGCCTATGCAATCTTTACAAAGAGTCAGGGAAAATGAGGTAAGACGAAGAATTACCCCCAGCAGGTACCAAAAACGAAAAACATGTTGGATGGGAAAACAGTCATATCTAACGCATCAAAGAAAACCATAAGGCAACTTTCCATCTCAGCCCGTTGCCCACTGCTGCGGATACAAAAACAAATACATCAACACAAAAAAAGAAGGAAGGTCAGGAGTAACGTGGTCTCAAATCTTAATGACATTGCGATTAAATTTAGCCATTGGGGATCAAGGAGACTTTTTTCAACAACCTGTGTGAGCTCATGAATTTGTCATCATGCCCAAGTGAGTTGGAGATATCATTGATTGAGTACAGCTCACCCCAGGTCCACCATGTCATGCTTCTGTTAACAACAAGCCTTGACAAAGGGGTTTTGAGTGACAGTGTTACCAGGGATCAGTGGGAAAGAGTGCAAAGAATCAAGATGGGTTTTTGACCTTGGAATAGTGTCAGAAAAACATTCTAGAATCTTGGTTGGGTTTGGCGCATTTGAACTTGAAAGGCATGGACGTGGGGGAGATGGAGGAGCAAAGACCAGGAATGAGAGCCCCCCGAACACCGGGCAGTGATGGGCGATGTGTCCACCTTGCAAGTATTTTGGATATAAAAGACAGACTGGTGTTGAACCGGGTAAATGTGCTAAGATTGTTTCACCATTTACATAGATTACACTGATTACGCTGAAAAGATATTGGGCCTCATTCTGACCCTGCCGATCCGGAACAAAGGGTGCCGGTAAGTTTACCCGCACCGTTGTTTCCGGACCGGCATATTACAAGTCTGCATGCCAGTGACGCCATGCCCGACAAGTCTGACCATGGCAGACACACCGGCCACGGTAGGCAGACCCATCACGGAAGCACCGGCAGCTACGGTGGCGGTGCTTCTGTGTACCTATTCCCATGGAGTCCTATGGGACTCCACAGGAATGAGGAACAGCATTTTACCGGCACCTAACACCTAGCTCCCGGTTGTAATGTCCTGGTGATACCGGGAAGCTAGGTGCCGGTAACTTTTACAAGTCCAGCGTCAACCCGACGGTAGCACCGGCAGGGTTACCACTGGACTCGTAATGAGGCTCCTTGAGTCAGTAGAGTTTATGAGTGATACGCGATTTGATCATCTAAAAATGTGTTTTGCCTCCAAGTTGGTCAAAGATGGGTTGATGGAGGATGCAGCCCTTCTCTTGCCCTTAGGATATGACTTGACCGATGAGCTACCAGAGAAGGTGGGGTGGGGCCTCGAGATAAGCAAAATGGGACATTGCAGGGGTAGGGGCAATAAGAGGTCCCGAACAATTGGTGGAGTATCACCGTTGCAGTGACAAAAAGAAGGGAGATGGAGGGAAGCAGCATTTGCCGAAAGTCTCCTTTAAGTGGGAGGATAAACCTGCCTTTAAAGTAACCATTAACGATAAAGAGTATGGATTAGGACAGTTGAATCCATCACCAGTAGGTCAGCGAAGGGGGTGGGTGGGGAATGCTGGGACTGGTTACCTAGGGCCCTGTCCACAGACTGTAAGAAATGATAACTAGATTTGGCTACGTTACAGAGAGGTCAGACCTTGTGTTCATGGAATACGAGTGGTTTCGCACATTTGTTTGGGAAGGCGATTGTGATTTTGCTTTATAAAATGTTTTGTGTTTCCAGGAAACGTGGATAGCAAAAATCTTTTGGAGATGGCTACTCTGTTTTTTAAATCCAGCAAAAAAAAAAGGTTGAAGGGAAGGCCGGTTTCTGGATTGCTAAAAGACATCAGATCACGCCTGGGATGGACAGTAATGACCATGTTCAATCCTATCCTATTTACCCATGCTTTACGGATTAGATTCCCCGGTTTTTCTAGCCTTCGGGGAACTGACTTACTCTTACGTAATGTTTACTGGCAACCTGAAGCCATTTCTGTCCAAACATTCTTAAACGATTTCCAAAGCATGCTCGAGTTGGTCTCAGAGTACGCTATAATCCAATGTGTGGATTTTAACATGCCCTGTCTTGGAGTAAAGATAGGACAATGATTAGGGGGAAGGGGAGCAATAGAGAGCACCTATGGGAAGAGGAGCTACCTCGAAGAGCAGCGATTCCAGCTCTACCATCCATCATATTTATGTTTCAAGCAATTTCCTCCCTTGTGTAGACACTCTAGAGGTCCTCGAGATGGACAATAGTGATCACAACATTCTGAGAATGGTTTGGCAAACTGGAATGCAAGAAAAATCAGTGTGGGGTCCAAACAACCTTGAGGTTACTCAAGGACATAACAGACTCAGATTGAATCAAGCAAAGATCGCTCATGTTACTGAGAATTTTAAGGTGGTGGTGGAAACCGGAAAAGGCATCTATGTGTTTCCCTTTGTCAACTATCCAGCGCTCCTATCAGAATTCAAGGAAATGATGGGAGCGTATAGCCTAAGGGTTTTCCCAAGAAAGCATGCTTACGATAGGGAAATAGTATCGACAAAACGCTTGTTAAGAAGTGCCATCAAGAAAATCAAGTCATCACTATAAACTTCAGGTGAGGAAATGGTGAGAATCCTGAAGGATCGACGGCAAGTATATAGGAATTGGGGTAGGTCCAAAGGAGTCAAACAATTGAATAGGGATGCAGAGCAAATGCTAAAGTAAATGTCTAGTAAAAATACTGGAGAAATTTGGAAATTGATCAACTCAATAGGGTCCCCACCACAGGCTACTCAACTGAATGCAGAAGCAGAGGATGAGTGGGTTGGCCATTTCACACAGTGTTTTAATACATCTAGTGGCCCATTAACAACTAAAAACTGTGAGAAAAGAGGGGGTTGGTCTATCGAGTTTGCCAAAATAGACATATTGTCCAAAAAAGCAAGTAATTCAAGGGGGCCTGTGCCGGACGGGATCACAAACGTGATGCTAAACAAATATCCCGAACTATGGTCTGAATTCATAATGGACCAGTTAAAACAAATTTTGGCAGTTGCTGGGGTCCCAATTTCCTGGAAACAATCTATTACAGTCGAAATTTTCAAAGAAGGAACCAAGAAGATCCTAAAAATGATTAACCGATTTCTCTTTTGGATGTAATTGGAAAACTCTTTGCAGGGATACTCCAGAAGAGATTAGACGAATGGGCCCTAGAAAAGGGGCCATTTGGTGCACTCCAGTCAGGTTTTGTACGAGTTATGGGGACCAGTTGCAATATCCTGCTGCTCAATATTTGGAAGGCCCAAGCTCTGACAAAAGCAGAACAATCTACTTAGCCTTGGTAGACCTGGCCCAGGCCTTTGGTTAACCGATTGGCCCTATAGGGACAAGTGGCCCTGCGAAACTGCCCGAGAGACTTGGTCTCAGTAATCCGTGCCATACACAAGGGAACCTATTTAAGGGAATGGTTGAATGGCGCTGGCCTATCGTCAAGATCCATAAATACATCTAGTGGCATGAAGCAGGGGTGTCTGCTCACCCTGGCCTTGGTCAATCTCTTTATTTCTGACATTGGTGATGTATTGAACAAGGTAAGGGGATTTCCACCAAGAACAATCGGCCACCCAATTGGTCATCTTGTTTATGCTGATGATCTGGTCCTCTGGGAACAAACCCCCTTGGTCTTACAAAGACAATTAGATGTGCTCAACACGTATGTGGCAGATAATGGGCTGAGCATAAACCATCTAAGTCCAGGATCTTGACACTAAAGAGACTACAGGGAAAGAGGGGGAAGCAGGGAAAGTGGTACCTTGCCGGGGAACGGCTTCTAAAAGTGGAGGTGTTCAAATACTTAGGAATGTTCCTAAACTGTAGCGTGAATGACGCACCAAGAGTTGACTCACTTCGGGGAAAAATGCAACATTTGTCGGGTCAGCGTTTGGCACTCTTAAAGAGGTTTTGTAAATTCACCTTGACCCCATTGATGACTTTTTATTGACAAAAGGTTGTCCCAACAGTGACCTAAGGCATGGAATGTTCCCGGTTTACCCCAAACAAGATGTCAGCTAAACTGGAAGGCCTTTTTTGGAGGAAATGCATTCTCATCGAAATAGTAAGATGCTTTAAAATCTTGAGGGATGCACTTAAAAATGGTAAGAAACAAACGCTTGAAACGTGAACGGTCAATCCATCGAACACATAGCATCGAACACCATAACATCCAATTATAAGCAACGAAATGCCATTCCATTGAATGACCATTTCATTGCATATAATTCGATGGTAGTATCAAAAGGGTTAGGGTTTGTGTTAGGATTAGGGCTAGGGTTTGGGTTAGGGCTAGGGTTTGGGCTAGAGTTAGATTAAGGGTTACAGTAGGGTTAGGGTTGGGGTTGTGGCTAGGGTTAGATTAAGGGTTAGATTAGGGTTAGGGTTGGGGCTAGGGTTAGATTAAGGGTTATATTAGGGTTAGGGTTGGGGGTTGGGCGTGGGAACCTCTCCTACCCCCCAATATACAAAAACATTTTTTAAACATTACAAGGAGCTGGCCAGTGCCGAAATCTCAGCACTGGACAGATCCATGTAACATTTTAAAGTTACAGAAAATAGCACTGAGATGCTATCTTTTACATGTAAAAGTGCATTTTCATTGAAACCAGTCCATTTATATTTTCGATTGACTGGTTTAGATGGAAAGGCACTTTTACATGTAAAAGATAGCCTGTCGATGCTTTGGCATTAGGTGCTTTTTTTTCAATGGTTTGGTTTGTTAATCCTTTTTTTTCGATGTAATCACTATAAACCGTTTTCTGCCTATCCGTCCTAAGTGAACTGGACGTGAATGAGGAGATCTTGGTTAGTCAAGAAAGGGCAATGGAAAAGGGACTGGGTCATTACTTGCGAACAAAGAACGGACTTTGCACTTTTCCCAGTAACCGCATGGGATTCCCGAGATAGGGGCGTCTTGCCAAAATACTTGGAGAGATTCCCTTGTAGCCAGTATTGTGCACAATGTTTGAGATTTCTTTTACATCTGTACACCACTAAGTAAATATTACTGTAAGGGAAACAATGGAGTGGCAGCAAACCAGATTGTAGATTTTGCAAAAAAGCTAATGTAGCGGAAACATTGGGCCTCATTACACGGTAGTCGGTAAACCCTTACCGCCTTAATACGAGGTCCCTTTGCGGGTTGGAGAATTTAACGCCTGCTTTTTGCAGGCTTTAAAAACCAACCCGCAAAGGGACCAGGGAGCTAATTACGGTACCGCAATTTGCGGTGCCGTAATTAGCACCTTCCCCATTCCCATTATGCCCTATGGGGCAAAAATGGAAATGGGGAAGGGCAATGGGGGAAGGGGGAATTACCGCCCCACCAACCTTGGAATAGGGCGGTAATTCCCCTTTCCATCAAGGTGGTGCCGGTATTTTATTTTTATTCTATTAGCACCTTGGTCCACTGCCATCCGTGTAATGTGGCCCTATGATTTCTTGGAGAAGTTTGATCCGTCTCAGCCTTGAGGTGATGATAATGATTTCAATTCTTTCATTAATTATTTTTTGCATGTTTAGTGTGTTGTGCATAGTGACTATAATAATATAAATGATTCTGTATTACATGTTTCTCATAATTAAAAGATTTATTTTTTACATGCGAGTGTAAGACACATTCATTGAGTGTTAATTACTGAATCTTATCAGATGCGTTTGAATGTGTTTTGCAGCCTGGAGTTTGGGTTGGAGCATTGGAGCAGTGCCTTTAAGAAACTATAACTGCCCACTGGCGGCACAGAGCCCCAGTCCGGGAGTCCGGCAGGCAAGTCCAGTCACTCGCACAAAAGTAGATGCGAGCACTGGGACTAGCATGTTTTGCAGCCTGCAGATTGTGTTGGAGCAGTGCCTTTAATAAACTATAACTGCTCATTGAAGGTGTGGAACGCTGGCGTGGGAGTCTGACAGGTGAGTCCAGTCACACGCACAAAAATGGAGGCAAGCACTGAGACCATGTTTTGCAGCCTGGAGATTGTGTTGGAGCATTGAAACAGTGCCTTTAAGAAACTATAACTGCCCAATGGGTGCCACCGTCTGTGTAATGAGGCCCATTGTATCATGTGGTCCTGGGTTGTCATGGGGTGAATGAAATGGGAGAAATGCAAAATTATAGGGGTGTAGAGTCAAAGGCTTCCTTGGCCAAAGGCGTGACAGGGGTCAATAAGGCCTTGCAGAAGAGCTATGTGGCTAATAGCTCAGAAAAACGAGAACACTGTGGGATGCACAAGCAATGTAAATTTATTTTACCAGCAAGGCATAATTCAACAAAATGTTTAATGTGCCGTAGCACAGCACATATACATACACAAGTGCGTTTTTAGTTTGCGCAGTGATGAATTAGTACATGGTAGTGACAGTTTTTTTAAAACTTTTTTTGTATTGTTAGAGGTCACAATACATTTAACATTGTCATAGTAGTGACAGTCTTTTTTCTGTACTGTTCAAAATCACAATACATTTAACATTGTCGACACTTGGGTAGGTGTTTCTGGTACGGTGGTTGGTTGACACAAAAGGGCAGTGGCTGATGGCAGTGGAGCAGCGCTGCAGGGTACCGAACTGTCTTCAGGACGTGAAAGTCATTGTCGAGCAGGGTTAATTGAGGAGGGCGTAATCCTATGGTGAGAGAGGAGACTGGGTTTAAAAACGGTGAACTCGGGGATCTCCCTAATTAGTATTTAGGGGGAAAAAGGGATGCAAGGACCAGGACCTACCATGTAGACATTAGTGGACGCCATGGCTGAAGTCTTGGTGGTCTCAGCTGCTGGATATGCGGCTGAGGGGGCAGTCTGCGAAAGTCAGAGGCCCAAATCTAAATTTAAATTGAAAAATCAAACAATGACTAAAGGATTATAAAAAACAATTTCAAGGGCTATAGGCCGTGACATGTGCCCGGGCTCGTTGTGTGATTTAGGAGCGTAGGGGTAGGGGTGGTGCTCATGTGAATGGAGCTGCCTGTAGGTGGCTGCGCATGGTCTGTAAAAGGCACGTTGTGGGTATAGTGCTGATGAGCGGGAACCAGAAAAAATATATATATCTGGTGCCTAGTCAGCCCGTGATGTAGTTGTGAATCCTAGTGAAGTCAGGATTAACATGAGTGGCACTGGCTGTGTTGAGGCGATAGAGTCCCACGGGGTGATCAGGCCCGCCTATGGACGTGCTTGGAGGCTCGGAGGCCGTCCGTGCAGACATTACCAAGAGGTCATGGCGTGAATGGGCCAGAGGCTTATTGTGGAGAATATGGCGAGGAGCTGTATCTAAACAGCAGTCTTGCCTGTGCCGACGAGGAGCTGTATCTCTGTGGTCCGGTGCGTCTGTGTGACTGCAGTTAGGAGTAGAAGTGAAAACGAGGCCGTCGTTCATGATGCAGACTACGCATGCGTCTTGGAATAGTGTTGGACTCCTGAAAGGATCCCTTTTTCTTCCTAAATACTAAGAGTTCACCGTTTGTAAACCCAGTCTCCTCTCTCACCATAGGATTATGCCATCCTCAATTAACCCTGCTCGACAATGACTTTCATGTCCTGAAGACAGTTTGGTACCCTGCAGCGCTGCTCCACTGCCCTTTTGTGTCAACCAACCACCGAACCAGAAACACCTACCCAAGTATCGACAATGTTAAATGTATTGTGATTTTCAACAATACAGAAAAAAGACTGTCACTACTATGACAATGTTAAATGTATTGTGACCTCTAACAATACAAAAAAAGTTAAACAACTGTCACTACCATGTACTAATTCAGCACTGCGCAAACTAAAAGCGCACTTGTGTATGTAAATGTGCTGTGCTACGGCACATTAAAAAATGTTGGAATTATGCCTTGCTAAATTTACATTGCTTGTGCATCCCACGATGTTCTCCTTTTTCTGAGCTATTAGCCACATAGCTCTTCTGCAAGGCCTTGTTGACCCCCTATCATGCCTTTGGCCAAGAAGCCTTTGACTCTACACCCCTATACTTTTGCATTTCCTAACCCTCGAGAGTCAGGACCCTAAAAAGAGGGTTCCGCCCATATGTTTCCCTTGAAATGAGAGAAAGACACGTGAGTAAACTCCTGGGGGACGTTTCTACACTCAGACCGGATGAGTTATGGGCTTGGGTTAGGTTGGGAGAGCAGATTTCCTTGATCATTGGAGTGGTTAGCTTCTTGGAAGAAGTGTTCGATATCTCTCAGTAATTGAACCAACTTCTAGCCTGTGCTTGTTTCTCACGTTATCTTGTTGGATTGAAGGTCTGCTTTCCTGTCAGATAATGTTGAGTGATGTATTTCTACGGAAGTTCAATGGATTGTACTTTGGATGATGATCTGGGTTTCTTTTGTGATTGCTGTTGGGATTTGGTTTTTTCTTTCTTTTCCTTCTCTTTTTTTTTCCTTTTTCCGTGAATTGTTGAATTGTGCAGTTTACAATTATTGCTAACTTTTTATTGATTTTAAGGTGTCTGTTGGTGAAATGTTTGCATGTACAGGCCACACACCCATTAAATAAATACAAAATAAAAAATAGTGGGTGAATTTGGAGGGTGCAGGTCCTACCAAGAAGGTTTGTGTGTGGGGAGCAGATATATGTGCACAGAGGTACTGTGGTAATACCAGTGGTGATAAGAGAGGGTACCAAGGCCGAAGTCAGCACAGAGTGCGTTCAAAGGTTAATGGGGTTGGATAGAGTGCCAGATGTGAATGCTGGTTGCCAGATGTGAATGCTAGTTATGTTAACCTAATAGGATTTTAGGCTGTGAAAGATCACCATTGTATTATTTTCAATAGCATTGCCTTGCCAGTGGAGTGCCGTCTGATGGTATGGAGGGGAAAACACAAACAAGGGGGGTCCTGGGAGTGTCTCTCTACCAGCCTATATACTAGGTTAGAGTTTCAACCAGAGTCTTTAGCTCACCATCCTTTCACAGAAGAAAAATGTCCATAACATATCAGTCTTTGTCCTGCCCAAATGCAATCCAGCACCGAAATGCCAGGCAATTCTCTTCTGAACAAGAGTACCAACAGCAACCCTAGACACCTGTTTTGGCATGGTTGGGCCTCGTCAGTTAGACAGAGCTGTGCCTCACTAAGAACACTGACTAACAGTCCCATGTGTGGATTACCGTAGTAATTTGGGGTGAAAACCCAAAGCTACTTAATATGCACAAACAAGGGGGGGTCCTGGGAGGGCCTCTCTACCGGCCTATATCCTGGGTTAGAGGCTCAACCAGAGTATTTAGCTCACCATCCTTTCACAGAAGAGAAATATCCAGAGCATATTAGTCTTTGTCCTGCCCAAGGGCAGCCCAGCACCAAAATGCCAGGCAATTCTCTTCTGAACAAGAGTACCAAAAGCAACCCCAGGCACATGGTTTGGCCTGGTTGGACCTAGTCAGTGATGTGGAGCAGTGCCCCTCTAAGAACACTGACTAAAGGTTCCACGTCTGGATTACCGTAGTAACTTAGGGTGAAAACCCAGAGCTACTTAATATGCACAAACAAGGGGGGTCCTAGGAGTGTCTCTCTACCGGCCTATATCCCGGGTTAAAGTCTCAACCAGAGTCTTTAGCTCACCATCCTTTCACAGAAGAAAAATGTCCACAATATAACAGTCTTTGTCATGTCCAAGGGCAGTGCAGCACTGAAATGCCAGGCACTTCTCTTCTGAACAAGAGAACCCCAGACACATGTTTCGGGCTAGTTGGGCCTTGTCAGTGAGGTAGAGCTGTGCCTCTCTAAGAACAGTGAGCAAGTGTTCCGCATCTGGATTGCCCTAATAACTTAGGGTTAAATCCAGAAGCTACTTAATATGCACAAACAAGGGGGGTCCTGGGAGTGTCTCTGTACTGGCCTATATCCCGGGTTAGAGTCTCAACCCGAGTCTTTAGCTCACCATCTTTTCACAGAACAGAAATGTCCACAACATATTTGTCTTTGTCCTGCCCAAGGGCAGTCCAGCACCGAAATGCCAGGCAATTCTCTTCTGAAAAAGAGTACCAACAGCAACCCCAGGCACATGTTTTGGCATGGTTGGACCTAGTCAGTGAGGTGGAGAAGTGCCTCTCTAAGAACACTGACTAAAGGTTCGAAATCTGGATTACCCTAGTAACTTAGAGTTAAATCCAGAAGCTACTTAATATGCAAAAACAAGGGGGTCCTGGGAGTGTCTCTCTACCGGCCTATATTCCGGGTTAGAGTCTCAACCTGAGTCCTTAGCTCACCATCAATTCTCAGAAGAGAAATTTCCACAACATATCAGTCTTTGTCATGCCCAAGGGCAGTGCAGCACTGAAATGTCAGGCACTTCTCTTCTGAACAAGAGAACCCCAGGCACATGTTTTGGCATGGTTGGACCTAGTCAGTGAGGTGGAGAAGTGCCTCTCTAAGAACACTGACTAAAGGTTCCAAATCTGGATTACCCTAGTAACTTAGAGTTAAATCCAGAAGCTACTTAATATGCACAAACAAGCGGGGTCCTGAGAGTGTCTCTGTACCAGCCTATATCTCGGGTTAGAGTCTCAACCCGAGTCTTTAGCTCACCATCTTTTCACAGAACAGAAATGTCCACAACATATCAGCCTTTGTCCTGCCCAAGGGCAGTCCAGCACCGAAATTCCAGGCACTTCTCTTCTGAAAAAGAGTACCAACAGCAACCCCAGACACGTGCAAGAACCGTGAGCAACAGTTCCACGTCTGGATTACCCTAGTAACTTAGGGAGAAAACCCAAAGCTACTTAATATGCACAAACAAGGGAGGTCCTGGAGGGGAAAGCACCTAGAGGAATGAGGAGTGTGCTTGTGGAGTTAAAGGGACCTGAAAGGGGGCTGGTACCTAGACAGAGAGAGATTGCATGGGGGAGAGCAAGAACACCCAGGCTATAGAGAAAATAGCACCTAATGTGTGAGTATATGAAGGGGTGTAAAGCGTGAGGGTATAGCCTTTTCCATTAAATGTATGTGTGTGTAAGAGAGACCTGACACAGTAGCAGTTTGGAGTGTTATAAAAAGGGATAATTTCTCCTAAATTTACAAAACTATATGGCAGAAACTGCTTAAGCTTCTTTTCAATAAAGTGTCACACATAACAAATGCAATTGGAAATGTCCCACATAGAACTGGGCAAGCCCAGTATGATATGATATGATATGGCTTTTATAACGCGCCTGTACACAAGTGTTTCAAGGCGCGACGCGGCAAGGGAGGGGGAACAGAGGGAAGACAGACAATGATCCTACTAGGCCAGGTGTCATTCAGATTGCGCAAGTGCATGGGAAGGGGGAGGGGGAAAGTGCAGTACATGGGATAAAGAATAATAACAATAAGTAACGTAACTGCCAGCTGGTGGCAAGTGCAAGTGCAGACATCGGGAGTCAAGTGCTGGTAGTGGAGCTGTAGGGACACAGAAACAGTCCCTAAGTATGGGGGTTGTCAGGAAGGCAGTGCAGGTGCGCGACTGGCGGGGGGACCTGGGCCCGAGATCTGGGGGTGGCCAGGTAACCAGTGCAGTTTCAGTAACAGCCAGGAAGTCAGCAGGGGAGAGGAGGAGAAAAATCAGAAGCAAAGAGAAAGGTTTTGAGGTGCTTCCGGAACCGGAGATGGTTCTCCTCAAGTTTCAGGGAGGCAGGGAGGCAGGGAGGCTATTCCAGAGGGAGGCCCCAGCCGAGGAAAGAGATCTACTGCCAACTCGTTGCTTGGAGAAGCGACTGACCCTGAGGGAGTTGGAGGCGGATGAGTGAAGATCTCAGGAAGGAAGATATTTAGGAAGAGAGAGCTGAAGGTAATGAGGCACCAGGACCCTGATGGTTTTGTGGACAATGCAGAGGGTTTTGAACTTAAGCCTCGCAGCCACTGGGAGCCAGTGCAGAGATTTCAGTCCTGGAGAGATATGATCCTTGGGATTGAGGCCAAGGACAGTTCTCACAGTCCTGTTCTGGATGAGTTGCAGAGGACAGAGAGTAGAACAGGCAGGTTTAGAAAGAGGCTGTTGCAATAGTCCAGCCTAGAGAGAACCAGAGCTCTGGAGACACATGCTTCCCTGGCGTGACTGCACATACAAAAGCGCTGTTGCACGACTTTCTGTCCCACTCTCCACCATTCATTGATTGGGTGGGACAGGGAGTCTAAGCATTTTCTGTTATGGCATCAGGGAAGTGTGGCAAAGTGGCGACATTGACGGCACAATTTTCCACCCCCCAACCAGCGCCAATATCCACCATTCTCTCCCCCGAGCTTGTCCTTCCCTAAACCATCATCCACTATCCCCCCACCTCACCCTGAGTAATACCAGGCACATATTTCCCCATTCCACAGGCCACAACCAGCAAATAATAGTGCTAATCCTACAACCCCAAGTGCCATCACCCCTTTCCTTCCCCAGCCGCTTTTCTATCCACTACCCCCTTATTTCTTCCCCCTTCCTAGCACCACCACTGACAAAATACTGAGGGTAACTCCCCCCACCCGCCAAGTGTGAACCCCCTGTTCTCTCTCCCCCAGCCTCTTTGCCTTCTCTCCTAGACCCATTCCTCACCTCACCACCCTGAAAGAATCCTGACACAAACTCGCTGTGGCCACAGCCATTTCCCTGACTTTGCTAGTGTTGGTCCCTAAGAGCCAGGCCAGACACCCTGGCTCGGTCAAAGCCATGACAGCCCTGTCTGTCCCATCTTTAGTCACACAAGCAAACAGAAAACAAACATTGGAAAAGCCAACAGTTTTGGCTTTTGTATAAGCATTCGGCATATGCCAGGCACAGCTATTAAATGGCCAGGCACAATTTAGCATGCACTACCATCAATGGCCAGTTAATAACACTATCACTGCCTGACAAGTGCCTTTCCTATGACTACACAAAATTCCCACATTTTGGAATTCCCATTGCTTATTTTAACTGTTACTCCAGAGTGTTAGCGTGTGGCCTCTCGGCACCACCTGATGTTTTCCATTTCCCAAGGCATGAGAGGATTTTTGGCAGCATCGCACATTGTGACATAAAGCTGCCGAGCAGAAAAGACTATACATGAACTTTGTGTCCGAGTGGAGCAAAGCCTTCAGGAAGAGATGCTGACAAACGTCATTGCATACCACAAATCAAATGTGCACCCACTGTGCACAAATGAACAGAAAAGGATTAAAATGTTAGAGTTACCCAAATACTTGGTTACACACACTGATATTTCATTCACCAAAATTTAAACAGACGTCTGAGGTTATTGACTGGCAGAAAAGCATAGCTGCTGTACAAATTTGTTGGATGGGTCTCCCAGGTATGCCAGAGCGAGGCTGGCGGTCCGCAGACTAGGAGGGCCCAACTCCCTCCACAGAATAAATGGAGGACTCAGTCAACGGCAAGTACAAACTGTGGTTTATTGCAAATAAATCCAACAGGGATCAATACAAAAACACAGGAGGACTCTCCTAAATCTCATCGTTCCATGGCGTGCAGGCCAGTTTTGTATGACTTTGGCGTAATCACGTGGGCCCTTCTCCAAAAAACCTATAAGCATGAGGGATTGTGTATTGAGAGTTTAATAACCTGTACGGTTACCTATAGATGTTATTCCACTGGTTCTTGCATGTCAGGCGGCTTGCCTGTCCCATCTCCAAGGAACTATCTATTACATTCTTGTAGAGTATTACCATTGGTTCGTGCCTCTTGCCATCTACCCCTGGAATTCTAAGCTGTGATTGGTTAGAGCTAATGCCCCCAAGCCTGGGACTCGATCGAGTTCTCAGCTCGCTGTGCACCTGTTCAATGTGATGTGAACAAGTATGTGTCTGTATTGTGACTTGTGTGTACCATCTTTGCCTATGAGAATATGCTCCTTACGTTGCAACACTTGCTGCGGTCTGGGTCTTGCTTGCTGGGATCGGCTCCTTTTTTCCATCACGGATGACTGCCCATTGTCTCGTTCGGCTGTACCACTTGCTTAGAGCCCACACGTTTGAGCTCCTCAGCTCACATTTATGAGGATTTATTCTGCTTTTCTGCAGCTCATCCCCTTGTTGTCTGGAGATTGGTATGTTTCCTTGTATCTCTGACCTTGGCCTTGAGCCTGGCTTTTGCATGTCTTGCTCTCCGTGAAGCCTGAATCAGCTTCTCCTTATCCCATGCTCTGTGGCTTGCGGCCTGCTGTAATTTTCCTAAAACCTTATTATGCAGTTTCTACATTGCTCATGTCAAACTACATTCCCTATAGGTTAGCTATACGTGGTTTGATCAGGCTACATATGCACTCCTGTATGTGGACGCGGCTATTGGCTTTAAGCATCATCAAACTTGCTCAGGATCTCTTGTTCTTTGCAGTTCTGCGTTACTGCATTTGGCTAGTGCAAAAATAATAAAAGCATTGACAGTATGTATATGTATCTGTCCTCTAGCTATAGAACTGTTCACTTATGTTCTTCATGTATACGAGTGTGTGTTTATGTGATGCAGTGCAAGACTGCGAGTGAGCTTGATGTTTAATGCTGCTATGTCGTGGTGTCACTAATGACGTCAATACCATGCCTTCTTGGTGCTTCGTCGAGACCGTCCATTTAGGCGTTTATGTCCACGATCACGATTTCTTCTCCCACACATGGAAAGATTTGCACTGTATTCGGTCTATATGGCTGGATGTGAGGATAACCAATCATTGGTGCGCTAGGGATCTGTCCAAAATAAGATGGGTGGTTGCGAGCATTTCTATCCTTTCGTCTTGTCGTGAATTTGGGAGGGCAGAGGAGTGGTCTCGGGACCTCTTCTTCAACTAGAATGATGGTTTTAGATATAATTTTCATGTGCAGGCTCAGTGTATTAAAAGAGCAAGACTAAAGAGGGGGAGTGGTTCTAGTGCAGGATGGCTACAATGGTAACTTTGCGGCCAAAATGCCATCTGCTAGTATTCAGTAACCCTACAGTGAGTCCACCATCATTACACCATAGAGGTATCCTTGCCTTCTCCACCGAGCACAAAAAAGTAGCTTGGAGTAGAACTTCTAAACAAAGGAAATATGTTATGCTGCATCCCTGACTGATCTGCTCTGGGTTAAAGAAGCTCCCTCTGCTTTTTGAACTTGCGTACCATTATCCCATCCTGCTAACCTGTTCAACACTATCTGTAGAGATTAGCCCGCCCTGGAGCATGAGGAGCCGAGCCCCTGGTGTGCACAGACCACCAGGTACACACCCTTGCAGACAAAGGCGGTACATGCGCCCAGTGATTTTTATTGTTTTTGATGCCACTTTCAGCAGCTCTTTCACCCGGGGGATGAGCGAGCTGTCAAACACAGGAAGCATACACACAGGCAACCGGTGCAACAGCAGTGTACATGCGGCCAGCCCCCAGTGCGCGAACCTAGTTTATGAGGAGATGTACACAACCTCCAGCACTACTAGTAATGCTGCCACAAATGCAAATGCTACTGATACCAGTACAACTGTTAATACCCATGCTATCTCAGTAATAATGCCTCACTACCACTAGCAGGCGAAGTGTAATTATAATAACGCGTGGCTGCTACCAGTAGGAATTATACCAGGGAATTAAGTGTTTCTGTCACCAGCGGCTTTGCAAGCGCACCGGTCCTAGCAGTGACTCACCAGTGCATCAGAATTCTAACGCTTGGCTCCGGGGAGCTTCACTTTAAAATTAAAATTGCCCTTGCTTTACCTTAAGCCCTTTAAATGGGATTGGTTGATTATGGTTTGTCCTAAAAAGACATACAATACAAATAACCTAATTATTGTCGGATGGTGAAAGGAAATGGCTGCCATGAAAAGCCGGTCAAATAGCACAATGAGCTGAGTGCCCGTTTCTGACACCCGTGTGCAGCCTGTTGATGCAGGTTTGAATCTTGGCAGGGCCAACTCAACCTTTCATCCATCCGAGGTCGATAAATTGAGTACCATGCAATATCACGCTGTGGGGTAATAATATCAACTGTTAGCTCAGCGCTCAGATGCCTGCGGGCTTGTAGCGCTATATAAAACTAGATATTATTATTATTATACTGACATCACTCACTGTACAGCCAATCAGGTGCTGCTTACAGCAAAAACACTGACCAACACCCCAAAAATCACTATTTGAAAATTTTGAAAGACGATTTAGACCAAAATGTAACTATTAATTTAACTTGTTTATTTTAAATATAAAATACATTAAAATGTGTAACATAACTTCAAAGCTGTAGTAAATATTTATAAAAGCAGCAATAAAGTCACAAAACTTGTTCTTAACATCAAAATATAGCAGCCACCATTTTGGACGTAAAAATGGCTGACAAATTCACCACACCGTAGAAAATGAGCCAAAGAGTGCAAAGGGAGGTGTGGCTGAACGGAAAAAAGGTGGCAAATCCTATAGATTTCACTTAGCAATGGGCGTTAAATGGGTGGCACACATAGCCAAACTACCACGAATCCATCCTCATATGCCAACCTGAATTGAAAAGCATTTCAACCCTGCAACCAAAGCCCCTATTTCAAGCTTTCATGTTAAAGATCTTATTTTAAATGACAATAGTTTTGGCTCTATACGTAGCGATTTCAGCGCCACCCAATAGCCAAAATTAAATATGGCAGCCAGGTTCTATGGTGTTGGTGAAAAATACGTACTCTTCAAGCCGTGTCCAGAAACAACTCTATCTTACCCTTTTTCAAGGATCCAGATCATATCATCAGTCTTCCAAAACCAAATCTAGATAATCTGAATTTTCTCTATGCAGAACCATGACTACAAAGCCCAGACCATTGTTTACAACTCCCATTCAGGCGACCCCATCTTTACAAAGACAACACAGTCATACATGCATAACCTCCGCGTTTAGCCCAGAGACTCTGGGTTTTTACACTCTTCTCCCAGTCTCTGAGGAAGTGCGTGGAGTCTCCGGGTTTTCCAGTGTCCCCTCATGTCTCCTCGCACCATCCCTCCTCCTCTCCACCTGTTGCTCTGCTGCCCGTGCACAACATTGCTCATACCGCCAAGGCCTTTCCGAGTGCAGGAAGTCCTCTTGACCCTATTGGGTGAACCGTTTGGAGAACTTTATTTGTGTTTCATTCCTAGGACGCAACGCTTCATCTTACTCAAGCGGTGTTGTCCCACTGCTCCCTTCTATTGCTGTGGACTGTGGAGGGGGTGGCCCTGTGTTGCAGGAGTAATGCGGGAGCTGGCTATTAAACAAAGCAGTGATACACACTCTGTCTAGTGCAGAGTGACAGGGAGTGTGTGGTTTAAGAAATGCAGTCCAGACATTATTATTATTAAAGGATTTCAAGCTTTTTGTAACATTTCACTGTCCCCAGATCAGGCCCATAAACTCCTGCAGCCACAGAGCATCACTGATTCACATGGAACTTCATCACACGTGAATGTGTGGGGGTAGCGGTGTGCAGATAATGATCTCATACCTGCCTACATTCCAAAATGAAAAACCCAGAGATCTACGTCACTAGAATGCCCTGCGCACATGTTCGCAAGGTCACGCCCACATGCTGCAATACATTTAAGTTTGTTGCATGTGTTTAATAAACTAACAGGATTTAATGAGCACCAAATGTGCAAAACATATTAAAAGATCCATCAAAAATATATATAGTCAAATGTGAACGTGTATGTAAACTGAGTGCATTATCAACGTGATAAAGAAATCTTGCAAACACCCAATAGCTTTTTTTATCCACATTTGACATAGCACACGTTTGCCATAGCAAAGGCCGTAATGTCTGCCCTTCATTAGTTAAATCGCTTTGAAGGCAAACATGAGCACATTGGGGTGGGGGGGGGGCAGCAATGAAACATGAACTCCCATCTCAGGTGTGCTGTTAGGAATAACCGGTGGACACAGCGTTACTTGCCAGTATTGCATGCATGGCAGGAAAGGGATAAAAGCACACAAATCTAGTGGAGACGCAGGGACAGCCGAGAAACCCAGGGACTCCACGCTCTTCCCCGGAGAGCCGGAGAAGAGCGTAAAAACTTGGGCGTCTCCGGATAAAACCCAGAGGTTAGGTAGGTATGGATGATCTCTGGGTTTTTCATTTTGGAATGTAAGCAGGTATGCACACAGTCTGTGTTCAAAGCATACCTGCCTAACCTCTGGGTTTTCCTCAGAGACTCCAGGTTTTTAGCCTCGTCTATGGGGAAGATCCTGAAGTCTCTGGGTTTGTGTGGGAGGGACCAAAAAGAATGCAGACTGGAGCAAAATAAACATTAAATTCTGCTTTCAATCCAGTGTTGAAGGCAGTATTACCGCGTTTGTTTTGCTTAAGTTTTCATTCTTTTTGGCCAGTTTGCAAGGGCTCAAACGAGGTTTTTTCAGAGAGTGGACTCTGTCATCCCCAGCTAAGGTGCAAAACATTGAAGGTCCTCTTTGAATTCATGCCGACCTCAGGGATTGAACCACAGCCATCAGGTTTGCATGCTGCACACCTCACCACTACCCTAATGTAAAACAACAAACAACTAAAGAGAAATGTCAAATTTCAGTACTTTAACGTTTTCAAAAACACTATTTGAAGAAAATATCCTCTTTGTTATGTGTGTGAATTGATTTTATGGAAGGTCTATGCCATTCGTCCTATGCAATTTGGGTGGTTATAAATAGCCAATTTAATAACACGTATTGCATTCCACTGTAAAGTGCAAACTGAACATGTTGACATGTGGGCCGAGCGTGTGAAAAGGGGCTGAGTCATGTGTGTCTGTGGGCGGGTCATACATCTCAGGGTTTTTGATTTTCAAATATAGACAGGTATGTTTCAAAGTCCTAGCGAGACGTTTGCACGGGTGCCGAAATACAATGTAATTCACTTATCATAGGCTTCAAAAGTTCTACGGGAAACGTCATTACATCGGTCGATTACAGCACAGTTTTATCCGAGAGCGTCAGTCAAGCTGAACTGCAGAGGAGAGAACATAACACGACGTGGTAAGCGCAGGAGATTTCGTAGTTCTTACGCGCGTGGTACGTTACGCCCGAGTCACGTGATTAAGTCGTACTACAAGGTCCCTTGCTCTACTTGAACTAAATACTACAATTTCAGCATGGAAGAGCTGGGGAATCCGGGTAGTGAGGTTCTGGTGAACGATAAAGGTGGACATGACGCGAGCAAGCTAAAGGAGCCCGTGACTTTGTCCGCGACAGTGCTACCTTCCTTCCCTGAAGCCTGTTCCCTGATGAGTAGACGCTACTCCTGCCTGGTTTTGGATTCGCGCCGCAGACACATGGCGCTGTCACCGAAGTACCTGAGTCGCAAGAGAACAGGTATCCATGACCAGCTCAACGTTGAGATGCTGCGCTACAGTGAGGGGTAACTACAAGGGTTATGTTTTTCAAAACTTGCTGTTTACACTTTTGACTTAGAACCACCGAGGAAGAAGGCTTTTCTGCGCCAAATATGGCATTCGTAGTTTCTTATTTGCTTGCTTTAGATTAAGGGTTAGCGTTTCCACTAAATAAGGTTATTTTAAATGCATGATATTTGGCAGACAGAAGTATTTGGTTACCCATTTCCAGGTTTGGTATCTGTTTGTGCCCCATGAAAGACCCGTCTGGTCATGGTAAATGAATCCTTACGTAGCTAAAAAGAGCACCTTTCCCACTTGGCTTCAGAGTTTGTTTTGCCTGGAGACGCTTGGCTCTGGTTTAAACATGTGCCAACACGCATAAAGCAAGTGCCGCACAGCCTGTCTGTTCCTTAGTGATGTGAATGATGAACACACCAATGATGACTTGCAAAAAAAATGTAACTAATCGTTGCAGTCCTACATTTGGGTGCCATGCATTTAAAGTCCAGCCCGGTGTGAACTGTGCACCACTATTTATTTAAATTTACAGGGAAAATCAATGCATTGTTGGCACAACACTTCTCACATATCTTTCTAACATTGATATACAGAGCGGATGACAAGTGTCCTTAACAGTGGGTGAGAGGTTGTGGATTTAAGACCAGATGAGGGGCAGTAGAAACATTAACTGGGAACGAGGACCGTAGAGCATGATATAGGAACGGGATAGTGGAGGAAGTGTCCGTTTTAGGATGAAGGGGTGAGTGAAGAGTACTGTGGGGTTGTCGTAGAGAGCTAGGGGGAGGGGATAAAGGGGAGATGCGCAGAATGCTATTCAAGGGGTTCTTCAGATTGGAGGAAAGCTAGGAGGATGGATTTAAATAGAGCGTGGTAGTAGTGTAGAGAGGAAGAGCATTCCGGAGTAAGGAGAGTAAGAGCAGAAGCAAGGAGTGTAGGTGGCAATGAGATGAGCTGATAGTGGTTGGAGGGAGGAGGAGTAGGGAGTGAGATGGGCTGATAGCTATGGTGGGGCACGTCCGTGTGTAGTTTTGAAGATGATGAGAATACGTTTATACTTTGCCCTTTTGTCTCGTAAATAACCAGCCTAACTGACGACGGGCTGGGGTGGTGGAGGTAAAGTGGAGAAGGTTGAAGAGTGTATGGACAGCAAAGTTGAGGATTTTGTCAAAAGTGCAAAAAGCATAGTTGGGTAGGCCATATAGTAGACTGGCATGGTAGTCAGGTCAAGAGTACTAAAGAGGAGGCCAACTGCTTGGCAGTATTGGAGGGCAGAAGATGTCTTTTATTTAAAAAAAAAAACAGTTCTTATATTGAGGCGATTAAGTCTGGCCTCCGCCTCAGATTGGAGATGAGCGAGAAGTTGTGAGATGGTTGAAGATTACATCAAGGTTGCGAGCAGAAGCAAAGTAAGGAAGGCAGCCAGGAGAGAATTGTAGAGTGGAAACGGTAGCCTGTTTGGATGGGAAGTAGAGAACTTCATTCTTAGTGGAGTTGAGGGAGTGAGGAGCCCTCCATTATTTGATGCTAGAGAGACAGACATTTTTGACTGTCGCACAACAGATACGGAGGGAAAGGAGAATGTTTGAGTGTCCTCAGTGAGGAATTGGTACGAGATGCCATTGGAGGAGATCAATGTGCCAAGAACAGAGGGTGAAGAGAAGTGGACCTAGGAATGATCCTTGGGGAACACCAACAATAAGGAGGGGTCAATGGGGAAGTAAGGCTGTTCCCTGGACACCTGGAAGTGTCTGGGGCATGATATGAAACAAACCATGTGAGGGTTCTGTCACCAATGCCTAGGAGATATATAGTGTTGAGAGAAGGTCCGAATGGTTGACGGAATCGAAGGCCACAGAGGTTGATCACAATAGATGGAACGGTTAGACAAGAGGAAGAGATGTAATTGCTGATATTTAGAAGCGCTGACTCAATAGAGTTCAGAGGTTGGAAACCAGATTGAAGATGATCCCTGAGGGTCTGTTTGTCAGAAAGTTGGGAGATGTGACAGGGATCAATAAAATTTGATAAGCAGGCGCTAAAAGCAGCTCCTGGGTATTCAGCATTAACCAATGACCAGGAGCTACCACTGGGTAGCACATACAGTTCAAACAATCTAATTTCCACATAAGATGCACTTTGTCCCTTATTTATGACCCCTTCTGCTTTAAATGGTGTGCAGATGTGTGCTAATGCTTATTTATAGATTGTCATAAACACACAGAGTTGAATCCACATGGATGTGTTTGTACGTTATCGGTTTGCCTGTGGAGCCAAAGGTAGCTCCTGGTAGCTGTTGGTGCCAAGCTAGCCAGGCTCTTCTAGGCCACACGCGGGAACTAAATAGCTTCCAGCTCCCCTCAATTTCAAACCCTGCGCATCCTACACCACAACCACTACCAGTTGTGCAGAGAAGAAGAATGAAAGAGATAGCAAATCAAGTTACTCAACCTGCAGATGTGGGAGGAATGTGACTATTTTTCTAGATATGAATTTGCTCATGCTACTGATACTCTCCACCAAAGAACCAGAGGCTGCACACTGCCAAAGATGTCAGCCCACACCAGGCTGCTTTAAGACGTTGTGAGGAATTGCCATCTGACAAATGTAAAAGCCTTGGTTTTTAAAAAAGTTTTAATGCATGATGCTGTTAATTCCATCTCAGAAAGAGTAGTCTGCTAACCAGATCCCCACCCTGTTTCAATAAGCTTCATGCCAAAAGCATAGTGACACAAGTGCACTGTTGCATCAGTCTCCTGATCTGCAGCGCCTGCTCGCTATTGGTACAACACATGTTCAAAGGACATGGGTGCCGCCAAGCCACTCCAGCACTGAGACTGCGTTTTAAAGACTGCAGCTTTCCTCAAAACCCTTATTTATTGGACATTCCTATACTGGTGGAAGTTGAATCTTTAAACATAAGCCATACCTAAGCCTAGGGTATGGTGGATGTTAATCTACATAATTATGGACAACCACATCTGATTTCTATTATACCTGTGTCAACACTGAGAGCCCAAGACCGCTGTGAAGGATTATGTGTATTCAGGGAATCGAAAATCTTTACAGCAGACCCTACAAAAAAGGACTAGCCTTATCGGCATGTTGCATACGAAAGGGCCTTTGATGCTATGGGCCTAGTAAGGGGTGAAGCTTTTGTAGCCAGAGGGAGCACCTTAAATATGGTGAACATCCTATTTCTCTCTGTATTTCTCCTTCACTTTGTTTAGCACAAAGCCCTTTAGCTAGGATGCAAGAAGGCAAAGACCACTTGTCAGAAGAATACAGATTGAACCTCTTTAAGCAGGCTTACTTTTATCCAATCACATATGGACATTTGCCTATAAAAGAGGGGGTCTCTCACCCTTTATTTGATTCATCTTTAGACTTCAAGTGGAATTTGTTTCCAAACGGCTTCAAGCTGTCTTTGACCATTGTTTGAGCCAACAAGATTCTCCTGTGATGCATTTGGCACATTCTGGATCTTGGAGCCTCTTTTTTGCGTATTCAAACTATTTTCCCACTGAACTGCACCAGCAGAGCCTGTCCTTGTCTTGACTTGAACTTGGAGCTCATTGCTGCAACTGCTGCCTTTCGAACTAACCAGCATCTACTTTGCTGACAATCAAACTGACCGGGGTAGCTTCGAACAATCTTGTCTCAAACTGCATATCTAGTCGCCAGCATGTTCACTGCTGAACCAACCCTGGTGGCAGAATCGAACTTCAGCTCACCACGACCAACATTGCACATCTACAACCAATGTTCAGAACAAAGAATGCTTGCCAGGCCAAGCATTGTAGCACCACTGGACACAAGGTTTAACTCTCGGCAAAAAAATGCCTCTACGCTCTTGACATGTGTACTTCCAGTCTGAGTGCTTCAAAGCAACATCAAAAAATACCCAGCATCAATCCCACTCCCCAACCCCCTTCCACTGCCGTAGGGTGATTTAAGAGGAAACTAGGCATGGTAAGAACTTTCCCTCCTAAAAATGTTTCAAAAAGGGGTATCCATGAAGGCTGCTAATGAACCTACATGGAACCTATTCATTTGCTTATACATCTGTAGTTTGGGGCTTGAGGCAGATTGCTGTCATGTGTCCTTATTACCGGCTTACAATTTTCAGCCAATCATTGTGGGGTTGTTTCTTCAAGATGTTCCGACAATTACAATCTCTCTCTCTCTTTCTCTCAACAAAAATGAAGGCTTTCTTTTAACATGCAGTAAGAAATCCTTCATATTGGTGTGCTAATTTCCTGTATATATTGCCCATGTTGTATCCTCCACAAAAACGAATTGGAGAAATTAAGACTTATTTTAAGCATGGAGCAAAATGTGCACTCTCAGCTTAATTGTTGGTGGGCAAGAAATGGTATGCTGTGTTTATGTATAGATTTGATGTGGCGAGTGACTTTTTGTTATGGCTGGCCAGTAGCTTGCAACTTGAATCTATGCTCCCTGTTTTAATGGAACTACCATCACTCATAATGTCCTTCTGCTTTGTAGACGGGTGTACATCAAGCCATAGTGGTAAACTTCACAAATGACATTAAATGTGTTGATTACACCTGTGTTTCATGTAAGGGAATGCTTTCAGAACCACAGTTAAGGGAATTTAAAAGGGTAATGGTGTACGTTTGTTGGTTTTTCAGTGTAAGCAGTGAAGCATTTAACGTTATTTTTTTTTCTCCCTGTTCATCTTAGCCTAAATGGTGTCCCAGTTGCTTATAATGACATCAAAATTGTAGGGGAGTTGGGTGATATTCACGATGATCAAGGGTATATTCATTTAAACATTGAAGCCGAATTTGTCATCTTCCGCCCGAAGACTGGAGAGAAACTTGTGGTACGTACAAAGTTTTCTGGTATGCTTTCATGCAGGTGTTTTGAAAGTAGATGAACATGCTGTTCGACGTAAATGTAGTATGCACAAACGAAGTTTAAAACAAATTGGATTTTCATCCAAATAATTTTAAACCATTCAAAATGGGCACCAGTACCTACCTCCTTCTTTGTACAATAGTGCCAGTATCCCAGGCAGGCTCTTAACGAGTCCATTTGCAGCACACTGCTCCATCTGTAGCTACCAGACATTTCAATATTTTAAATTTCAAAGAACACAAAACCACTTGCAAAGGAGCCCTGTTTGAAAAAAAGTCATGTATTCTTGTTAAGGTGTCAGTGGGGGCTCGCATAAGGAGGGGGAAATAGCTGAAGGTTTCTGCAACAAGGTCCCATAAAGGTCAAACCTTGTACTTTCTAACTTGGTGTAATTAATAATACTGCTTTTTTTTAAATACTAACTTTCTTGATAGTCAAAAAAGTAGTGAAGGTCGAGGATTATGCGTTACACTTCTCTTTCCTTCTCGAGCAGCATTTAAAATATTCCCAATATTACAATCTTGAGAAAAAAGACAATATCCCCAAAATTCCAGTGTTTTGTAGTTTATTTATATAGCGCGCAAAACTCAGAGGTATCTAGGTGCTTGAATTTAAGAGATTAGTTTCAGTGCTTCAGAATTATTACAATAATCAAATCACCTCGGTAGACAATGCTACACGCAAACTTTTCAAAATTCTAAAATCCATCGAAAAACCCTCCCCATCCTTCGACCCTCACTGAACAGGAGTGCAACAACACTCAAAACGCTTTCTTTATGAAAATCACTAAGGCCAGAGATTTAATCTTGGAATCTCAAACTAACAAGCTACGATTCACAGCCCCCATCTCAGAAGAGGCCATTGAAAATATAAAGGTTTTCCAATTTGCAGATATTACCACTGAGGCCATGATAAAAACCCTGGCCACTATGAAACCAACTACCTGTGCCGAAAATATTATACCCCCCTAAAATGACATTGGAGCATTCGGACATGTTTGCCCCATACATCTTTTAGGGACAAGATAGTCCCTTGAGACATTAAAAGGGGCACAGTGGCCCCCCGTCCCCCGGTTAAAAAAAAAACGAGCCTGGATCCAAGAGGCCCAGCAACCTCAAGCCAATCACAAACTGCAACTTCATCCTGAAAATCATGGACAAGTTATATGATCTGGCATTTGTAACGCGCCTATACACAAGTGTTTCAAGGCGCGAAAGCCATAGCGCAACTTCAAGGGCACGTAGAAGCATCAGGGTACCTCCATCCCCAACCGTCTGTATTCAGACCACCACATAGTACGGAGACAGCCATGATAGACCTCCAAACTAAAATGCTGAGTATCATGGATCAAGGGAAATCTGGACTTATTCGGCTGCTGGATCACAATCTGCTCAAAACGGCGCTGGAAAAAAAAAAGCCAACTGCTCAGCAGAGGCAGCAGGCTGGATAATGTCGTCTTTAAAAAAAACAGAATATCACGGGTACATTGGGGAGACAAATTCTCCATAGAAAAGGAAATTCTCTGTGGTGTCCCACAAGGGGCCAGTATGTCCCCATTATTATTCAATCTTTACCCGAGCTTTCTCTGTCATGTATTAGACCACCTTAATATCTTTTTTACCAATTACGCTGATGACACTCAGCAACTAATTGGGGTCCATAGAAAAGATAACAAGAATCTCTCTATAGTTTATTCCATCATAGAACAGTGGATGGACATGAACTGGATGTGCATGAACGGCAAGAAGACCGAGCTAATGGTATTCGGCTCCCATCAAGCCAGAGCCATCCTCTTCCCCCCCCCCCCCCCCACCCCCCCTCCGAATACCACACCTTCTGGATAGAAAATACACAAACTTCGGTACTGGAAGACCCTAGGCATGATGCTTGAGGCATCCATGGGGGCTGAGGCACAGGCCCAATACAGAAGGAAAACCTGTACATACTATCTAAGACTTCGTAAAGCCAATAGGACCTGTCTATCAGAGGTCAACTGTGCCACGATGGCCAGAGCAGCCATACTCACGCCTAGATTATGGCAATGCTTTAATGTTAGGATCCAACAAAAAATGCCAACATATCAGATCATACAAAACAATGCTGTAAGGATCATCGAAAAAAAACTAAATTTGAACACATTAATGACTCAAGGAAAGATCTTCATTGGCTTAAAATAGAAAACAGAACACAGTTTAAGGCACTGACCCTGGTGCAAAGATGCATCCACGGAAAGGCACCCAAGTATCTAAAAGCCAAAATATATATTCCCATACATACCTAACCGCAGGCTGAGATCAACCGACCAAGGTATATCCTCAGCTGCTGTGTTTAAATGCAAACTGGGCTTAGGAAAATCGTTCCCCACCGTGACAGCAGGATTGTGGAACACTCCCCGCAAACGTCAGAAAGGAGACAAATTACTTGTGTTTCTGCAAACTGGTGAAGACCCACATCTTCAACTAATCTTCGATCCTAATGAACCTTAGTCTTCACAGCCTCTGTCCCGTCTTCTACATGTTGTACTTGTGTGTACCTGTATCTGCGCCCCGAAACTTCTGAGTTACCGGCGCAATAGAAATAAACAAATAAATAAAGAGATTAGTTTCAGTGCTTCAGGTTACAGAAAAGGAAGCGCAAGAGGAAAATTACAGACATCGTGAGACGTGCAAATGTAATGCATCATGCGCAGTGTGCAAAAAAGAAGTATATGATGATCACATCCATTGAGCCTGACCCCAATTACAAGTTGGCAGTAGCACACAGATGCGAAGGTCAAATCAGTGGGCAAATACATGATGCTTACCCCATGTTGCAGGGCGGCGGCAGCATGCAAATGCAAAAATTAATTGAATGGGGGGCACTATCAGGCTTGGAAGGATGGGTTGGTGGGAGGGCACACTCGGCATCACAGGCGAACAGGGGAAGAGTGGGGGGCACACTCGGCATCACACGCAACTAGAGGGAGAGTTAATAGGGGGGGTGGAGGGGTTCACATTCGCCATGACAGGTGACCTGGGGGGTGGACAGGGAAACGTACCTGAAGAGGACAGGGAGCAGACGGGTGCCTTTGTTGTGGGCCTTCGGTAGTGGTGGCCGCCTCCCAGTTGCTTAGATTGGCTTAAGGGCCAAATGCAACCAATGGGAGGGCGAGCAGGGCAAGGCCACAGTCAGCCGATCCAACAGAGAGAAATTAGGCCATTTTGTAATGGCTAAATAACCATGAGGCAGGGCTACATGCCCATAACAGGACACACAGCAGTGAAAGTGCGAGAAATGCTTTTGAAACGCATTTCTCGGAGCCCAGCGTGAAAGGAGCATTTTTTAAATGCGTCTTTTTGCGCCAGTGAGCGCTCCAACACAAACCAGGCTTACCCCAGTCATCTTGATGGCAGGGCAGCACGAGGAGGGAGATGAAGGATCCTCCATGATGTCGGATCAGGCAGCAGAGGGGTGAGAAGATGAATTAGTGGGAACTTTATTATTGATTGTTTGACACTCTTTACGCCTGGCCAATTCTGTCCCTCATAGTGCAGTAACCCTGTCTGTTTGATTCACTTCCTCCACTTTCTTTAGATGCCCTGAGAGACTTACAACTTGTGGGCCCCAACCAGTCGACTCTGTAACTTGAAACACACTCCTTGATCCCTTCATGATCCTGCTGTTTTGGCTTCTGCGCCTGCTGGAACTTGTAAACAAAGCCAACGCTGACACTTGCCAATGATAGGGCAATTGCATGTTTCCCAATTTTCAACCTTGCATACCCTTCAATAACATCACCCTGATCACACATTCACAGTAGATTTACATGGGTGGGGATAATCCTTCGCCATGTCTTTAATAGAACCTTTACTTTTTGTAACGTTCGTATGGAAAATCAGTATTTTATGTCGCGACCGAAGGCTCAGATTATGGTTGTTTAAAGCTTACTCGGCACCAACAACGAAACCTGGTTTATTGGTCGAACATACAAATCTTTAAAAGTTTACTCTTTTGACCAATCTGCTGCTTTTAGACTAGCCCCCAGTCGTGTCATACACTATATATGCTTTTGACGCCACTCTACATCTGACGGAATGAGCCCTGTAAGCTCTGATATCGATGCCTGCCTGCTACATGCTCCATCTTAACCACCTGGGTAGGGTTGCTGATGCTACCACTGCAAAAGGTTTTTGCAGCACAATAAATAATTTAGATACCCCAGCTAGTCTAATCCTGTTTGTCATAATTTTGTATGCCATCAGACATGTCGCTGAGCAAATCCGGGTGATCTGGGAACAACATGCACGTGATTGACTTGAACCCTGCCTTTGTTCTCTTGTTGATATAAAAAGTGAACCCAGGCCAACTTTGATATAATCTCAGAACCTCATTCGTGTCCCACATACGATTATACTTGGGCGTTGGAGGTTGCAAAATTAGTACTCCCCTGAAAACCAATGTTTGTCCCCTACTTGGTGGCCTTCCACCTTAGGATGACCTGTGGATATCACTGATCTATATGTGTGTTACTTGTTCTGAGCCTTGTCCCTTGAGCTGCAGGCGCCGCTATGAAATTCGCCATTTGAATTGCATCTGCTCCAGTGTGATGCACTTGCCTCGCCATAAACTCTCTATGCCATATTGACCTAGCAGACTTTTTTGCTTTCCTAGTGCATGGGGCCCATGCCTCTTCAGTGATTCATTCAGCTTCTCCTGGTCCTGGCAAATGCCAGACTCTATGGAATCGCCCATGCCATTAGCCTCCGGTTCCCTTCCTGTACCAAGGTGTGGAACTCCCCCGTTGGACCTCCATATTATCACTTCAAATTGAGGGACTATTAACGGTTTGTTTCATGACATCTCTAGTAAGTCTGGGAACCAGAATTGGCTCTTCCAGTCTGGTGTCCCAAACATCAGCGTTGCCTTCTGCCTCACTACCTGCGCTAGAGTTCTCTGAATTCAGAATTGTGAGAATGCGTATTCCCCTCTCCTGATCCCCTCTTATCTCTAGCTAAAGAAGCGCGTCAGCTATTTGTTCAGTCTCAAAGCAAACCAGTCTGTCTTGCATGGAGTCTGAAATACTAATCTGTCTACCTTCCAGTTGTTGGCGTCCCTCGGATACCTTGAGTTCCAGTCTGCTACTTGATTATGCAGTCCTGGGAGGTTTTCCGCTGTTAAACTGACATAGTTCTGAAGGCACATATGCCAAAGTCTTTCGCTAGCATCTTGGATCTCGTTCTGCCTAACCGGTTGATGTATTTTACAGCAAAAACATTGTCCATTTTCACAGTACACAGCAATGCGCTCTGTCTATGGAGTCCAGTATTTCACTGCAAAGGACCCAGCCAACAGTGTTCTAACTCTCTCTGACCATCTGTCTCCCGTTTTCATCTCTCTGCAACAGGCTCCTCAGCTGCATTGGTTCTGACTCTATTATGAGGTCCGGGGAGGAGCCAAATATTGCTCTCTCATTCCATGCCTCCATGGATGGAGCCACTGCCACAGCTCCGTTCTCGCATCTGAGATACTGGCACTTTGTTTGTATGTCAGTCCCTGTTTTGAGATATATTTTCAAGCGTTGGAGGGCTCTGTAGCGGAGAAGCCCTGGAAAAATCACTTGAATGGAGGAGGCTAGTCCTACTAATCTGTGTAACTCCCTTGGCCATATGACTTGTCTCGCTAGCATTGTTTTGATCTTTCTTATTCAAATTTACTATCGGTAGACGGAGTACCTTCCCTCGTGCATACTACAAATCCTCTAAATTCTATTGACTAAAATGGCGTTAAATCCGACTTCTCTCAATTGATCAGGAATCCCAGATTCTACAACATGTTGGTAGTGATTTTCACCTGTTCCAATAATTCTTGGTCCTGACCCATTCGACAAATAGTCCAGGTATACTATCAACCTGATGCCCTGTTCCCTCAGGTGACTGACCGCTGGTTCCATCCGCTTCGTCAAGCACCATGTGGCCTATGCCAGCCTGAATGCAAGGCTTGTGAACTCCCATGTCTGCCCTTGTGTGGGGATCTTTGCCAGCAACTGAGGACAAATGTTTATTTCCAACAATTAATTTTATTGTTGTGGTTTTCTTATAAAGCACCTGAACTTCTTTAACAGATTTTTAAAGACAAGTTGAAACAATTTAACTGGTGAACGCTCTTGCTTGTGTTCTTCTTGTGTTTATAATTGTCACAGGATACCGGGGCTTTGTTTTCTTGCTTCCAGCCCATTGCACGGTATTTCTAATGTCCCGGGAGACCGGGGCTTCAACAAGACTCATGTAATTAACTGTCCTTAACATTCTGAACCTACATATAATTCTGTAAATGCTATATTTTGCCTGCACTGCTTATTTTCCTGTTGTGCTATGCTTATACCTTCTTGTAACCTAAGTGATGCGCCCGGATGTCCTTGGGCCTGGTGCGCTATATAAATAAATAAAATACAAATGCAAGACTTGCAGCCGTCGTTCACACACAGCTGACTTATTGTTTGTGCTGCTTTCATCCCGCTTCGGCTTTCACAGCCTTCATCAATTTTAAACAGCTTGTTCAGTACGCCCACGTCAAAGGCTCCTGTTCCGCAAATCCTGAGCGACGAATCAGAAAACGCCACACTAACCGGCATTCTTCTTTTGCTTTCCTTCCTTGAGAAAAGCACCCGCTCCGCCTCAGCCTCCTGGGGCCCGGGACCCATCAGTCATTCTGTTAACCCTTCTGCTGCCAGTACCTCGGTCCCTGTGTTGCTTGTGCTCCTGGGCTCACATAAGCTTGTGCAATGGACTTTTTCCGTTCCAATTCTAAAATCTTTGTCTAGCCAGCCTAAATTTGTTGAAAAATGCAGGTCTTGACCATTCTGTCTGAACTGGTTCCTTGAAGAACTCTAGTTGGAAATCCAGGAATGTCCCGATAATTCTTTCCATTTCTCTATACACTGTGCCGTCCTTACCTCAGGGATTACAGACCCTGTTTGCAGAACTAGAACTCGAGACCTGTTTGCCTGCTCACCTCTGTTGCTTTTTCGCCAACCTCTTGCTCTGCCTCTTCTGTGGAATTGGAAGAAGGGGTTCAGTTTACGCTCTTTCTGATTTCTCCAGCTGTTATATTGCTGTAACAGGACTTGTAGGTTGGTAAACGGCTGGCTGAGTGTCCCCTACCTCTGCCAGCCCTAACCTTGCCATGAGCACTCTTTTACATGATGCCTTGGCCATGTCCAGCGCTGCATGTTCGTTTGCAAATTCAATAAAGGAGCCTCCAAGAGCTTCCCTTTTGCAGCCGCTGCTGCATCTGATGATGCCAATTGTCACAAATCAACCTTTGGGGCACCTGTGGCCCACGGACGATTGTCGTTTCTAATCCATCAATCGTCCCCACACCTCTAGTACACCAGAAGGGATCCGAACAGATTGGAAACGCAAGCAAATTATAAACCTCCTTGTCCAATTTTGGTAACGTGAATGGCACGGCAGGCTTATCTTCGAAAGGTCGTGGATCGTTCGTTAGTTGCAACACAGAGAAAATGCAATTATTACCCAACGATGAAAGGGACTGTCCAGTCAAGGTTGTATAAAAACATCTACTTTATTATTATCACGACAGACAGTTTGGGCATGCTACAAAATACAACTCGCCCTGTAAAAGCATGCAGAGGACAGACCGTTTCATAGAATTAAATGGGTGCACTCTGGATACTGACAGGAGGGTAGTTTGTATAGTAATTTATCGCAATAGTTCAAGGATACTTGGTTTCAACACAAATGGAGCAATGGGTCATAATCTGTCACTAGGGGCCTTCGGGGAAGGACCATGGGGACAGAACCACAATGCATCTATTGCTGTAGATCTTCTTGGTGTCCAACTGGGTTGAGGCTGTTTCAGACTGCTTTGCAACTTCTGCAACAGACTGGCGACCGCTTCGGGTATCGGGAGGCAGGCAGTTCGGTGTGCGAGGCTGGATGGACGGCTGCAGGCTGGCCTACACAGCGGCTGAGGGTCAGGAATTGTCTTGGTGCTGGTCAGTGGTTCTGAAGCACTGGTCGAGGTGTCTCGGACTGCGTTGGCGACGGCGGCCTAACAGTCAGCGGTGCAGTCGGTCATCCTTTGTTTTGAGTTTTTCCCATAATATTGAGTGATCAATGCTGTCAAAAGCTTGACTTGGATTAATGCTGGCCATGTCGTTCATTTCCTTCTTATACTGGGAACGTTGTTTAGATTCAGGATCCATACATTTTAGATAGCATCTAACTTCTTTTACAAACTCAGTCTTTTTTTTTTTTTTTTTTCAATCCATTCCTTTAACCTCTTTAGGACGACCGTTGCAAATATGTTCCTCACCGCATCTAATCGAGCAATTGGTCTGTAGTTCACAGGGGATTTTCTGTCCCCTTGCTCGAAAATGGGGATCACAATGGCTACCTTCCAAGATTCCGGTATTTTGTAAATATTCTGTTAATACAATTTCACAGAATTCTGCCCACTGTTCTGGAGCCTCGTTTATCAACACGTTTGATATCCCGTCAGGGCTGGGGCCTCTTGACCTACTACAGTTCTTTATCAGTCGCAGGATCTCTTCTTGCTCACAAGTCAGCTTCCAGATTCTTGTATTTGATTTCTCTTCCTCTTGGATGGCAAAGACAGCTTATCAAATAATTGTCTGAAGTGCGTCAACCATACCTCCTCCGCTATTGGGTTTAGTAAATGAGATTCTATTGACTCCTTTATTCTTTCATTAGTTGCCAGAATCTCCTGCCATTTGTTTTGGCTAGTGCTTCAAGCATGCTTTCTGCGTCCTTTGATCCATGGCTGTTCTGTGTTTTTATCCAGTTTCTATACTTTTGTTTGTTTCTTTAGGAGAACATTCTTGTTTAAAGGCATCTTATTCTTTATTTCTCTAATATCGTCCTTGAAAGTTTTTTTTTGAAATATTATAAATAATATGTAAATGTCTGAATTTAGGTTTTGTCGTTACTTTCGTTGTCTCACGGAATGCCATTAGTGTATGGTCCTATTTGACCGAGTCCTGTTGCTTTTTAGTAGATAAGCTAGATCTTTTGTTATTTTCAATACATCTTGCGGTTTTATTCTTAAGTGGTTCAATCCTCCCTCGACTTCTATTCTGTGGTTCCATTTCTTTTGCGTGCTACTGGGCTCTTTTATTTTTTTTTTGTTTATTTATTTATTATTTTTTTTGTGATCCCCAATCAAAGGATCATGATCACTGTAAGGTGTCTTCTCAACCTCCATGCTTATTACTTCTGACAGAGGATTACCTGAAACAAAACAATAGGCTAGAGTAGCTTGACTATTTCCATTTCTCCACGTCGCAGCCTTTGGGGTGTCGCCTGAAATGTTTCCATTCAGAAGATGTAGATCTCTCTCATTTCCTCCATCCATTCTTAACCTCTTTGATTTTTTCTTATTTGTATTAGCGCATTTTTTTGGGGGCATGTTGTTTTTTTTCTTTCAGACAGTTTGACTTCAAATCGCTGCATATTAGTATTTTGAGGTTTGGGTGGTCTTCAAGATTTTGGTCGATCAAAGTCTGTTGCAGTTTCAATAAAGGAACACCCTTTCTTTCACTTCTGGGTTCCAGTATAGATTCATAATTAAAATGACTGTAAAGACTGGAAGGGGGATTTCTGTATTCCTGCCCTCTATATAGCCAGTAGAAGCACAGAGCACCCCAGCCAAGATTCTCTATTATGCGCTATGGGCGAGCAGTCTAGGCTTAAGCTCTCAGGAGGTGATGCAGGCTAGTGAAGTACAGTGTAGTCCCCAAGCACCCACAAAGGAATGTTCACACACTGCTAGTGAAAACACAGTTCTTTATTTAAATAAGTTTCAAGGTATACACACATAAAATAACACACGTTGTGCTCAGGCAATACTATAATGAAACATATATACAGTCTCTGTGGTACCACAGTTACTACTTGGATTCCATTAAAATGCATCAACTGTAGACCGTTTCAAAATGGCATTCAAATCAATTAATAAAGTGACCCAACAATAGACCTGAAGAGGGAAACAAGTTGGTTAGACAATTGGCAGAATACTGGCCCAGTTTACCTAGACACAGATCAGTGTGAGGATTATCACCACCCTCATCCCCCTCTAACCCCCCCCCAAAACTAGGCAACCTGTAAATAAGATATATATTGACCAGGCCAGACCATATATTGTTTAGCAGAGTCTTATTTCCTTCTATAAATGTTGTACTACCCCAATGTACCTGGTTCTGCAGAGTTCGATGGTTGACGACGGGTCCTTCTTCAGTGAACCCACTTTAAGGCAGGAGCCACGGATCATCGATCCGTCAAAGAAAAGGGTGAACAATGGCATTGAGGCTGCAGCTTCGGTCCTGACGGTCGGTCGTGGACGTCCTGCAAAGATGAGGCGTGCAGTGCACCTCGACGATGATAGTTCATTGTAACAAAAAGTCAATGAAGATCTTTGGCCCTGCAAGGGCGTCGGGTCGTCTGTGTCTTTGCGGTTTTCGGGTGGCGGGAAACCCACCGCTGGATTCTCCTTGGTCCGTCGGCGATCTTGACTTTCTCTGGCGGGACAAAGCGGTCGACGGTGATGAGCAAGGGAGTCCTTGATTCAAAGTGTTCTAGGGCAATGGAGCATTGCGTCTCCGGTCGTCGGCAGCACAGTGTCGGTGGTCCCCGCTTCTGGGCAACACAGCTTCGAAGGGCCTACAGTGGTTATGGCGATCCTCCGAACCTTGGTCAACGGAAATGAACTTGGATGGCCATTTCCTCTGCGGTCCCAGTCTACGTTCGACAGCTGTTAGATGACTGACTTTCAGGGAGCCTAGGTAAAGGTTAGCTGGTGCACGATCGTAACTCGGGGAAGGGGGTCTCCTAGCCAGGTCCTCCCTGAACGGCACAACTGCTTTTAGATTGCGGTGAAGGAAAGCAGCAGCAATTCTTCTTCTGGCTCGACTTCGATAGTAAGCATCAAGTTTCACCTTCAGCTTCTGAACAATTTCAATCAGTGAGAGGTCCCCAGATATACTGTTTGGTCTCTCATTCACTCTGCTGGGTCACACCCAGGTAGCCATTCATTCAGAAGGGTATTCACCAATCCGGCTTACATTGCATTCAGGCCATTCTTCTCCATCCAAGCACTCGCAAGAAAGAATGTGGATTGGGTCAAGCACCCAGCCATTCAGCACTCCATACTGCATTCATACCAGTTTCGTGCAGGGCTGTCTCAGTCATTGTGTTGCACACTAAAAAAACTAGACACCCATAACCTGAAATGCATATTGGTCACACACTCCATTCACCCAGGTCCCACCCCATGGGCGTACCCACAACATACATTCATTGGAAAGGCTCCAGCCAGTCTGGCCTGAACTTCCCCCACAATGCCATTATATAGAACTTCCACCCAACAGCCAATCGGGGGGAAGGGACCTAGTCGGGGCTTCCCAGTACTTTGGGAAAACAAGGTAACGCGCAATAGAAAGCAAGAGGCCGCAGGGGCCATCTTGTCTCCTATCAGGAATCCAATGATTCCAATGATTCCAATTGCAGGGCCTGGGTATCCGAAAATGGGGTATACTCTGAGCACCTGTCAAATTCAGCATGGAGCTGCCACCAGCCCATACCCTGCTCTGTGGACTACACACAGGTGCCCAAAACACGTATACTAGGGCTACAGGGTTGTACCCCCCCCCCCACGGGTGCCATAAGGGTATCCCAAGAGTCTGTTCACCACAACCAAAAAGAGGAAGAGCTACACTGCCAGGAGTCCCACATGGACTCCTGTGCAGAAAATAACACAGAACATACATGATAAAAGGACTACAGGACAAGGATATGGAGGCCCTGTCCCTCCAATGCATTTCCAACATCACATTGACCTCATCTCAATTTGTTTTTCTTATGCTTCGAATCTTGACCACTTGTGTATAGGAATTATGGTTCATTGTTTGGACTACATTCAGATTTTTTTTAAAACTAAAATTAGGAGACCAGAGGAATGTCTATGCTTTAGCTCTCCTTTTGCCGGGTTAAGATGAGCACCATGTCCATCTAGAAGGGGAGTGTCCTTTAGCCACGTTTCATGAGGGCAAATTATGTCCAATTCGAAGAGTTTAGGGAGCATATCATTGAACAGATGCCCAGACCCCCGTGTATTCCAGCTCCCGACTTTCCAATATTCATATTGTTTTCTCTTCTGGCTTTAATCATGTGAATTCGATGCAAGAGATCTGGCCAACCAATCCCAAGATGGATGGGCATCAATTGTATTTTTATCATTGGCTAAGAAAACGCCCATTTCCGGTTGATCAACAGTAGATTTGTTTGCATGGGATAGTTACTTTAATCCTCTGAAGAGAGCTTTTCTCTTTATTCTGTTGGTCTGCAGAGTCGCTTGTTTCTCTATTTTTGTGGTTTATTATTGACGAGGGCTGCACTTTTTTTTTTGGTGTCACCCTGGGATACAAAATCTTCCGTTGACGAAAAATGTTCTTTCTCTTCTAAGCTCCAAGTGTCCCACCATACAACATCCTTTACATCGAAGCCCAAGGAGCGAAAGTTGTCTCTTGCTTCCAGTACAGTAGATGCAATTGCAGAGCTCATGGTGAGAATAACTTTATTGTTTATATTCTCGTCTTGAATACTGACGACTTTTATATCCTTTAGAGGTAATGACTCTTGATTTCAACCTGGGTATATGGTGTAAGAGAATCCTCAGGTTCGAGCGGTTTAAAATCAAACAAATCTTCTGATTTCCTTTCAAGGATTATGCCATCCCTTTCCTTTTTATTCTTGTTCCACCTTGAATTCTCCCTTTGTTCCCACTGTCTGTCGCTCCTTTGTCTGGGAGGGGGGTGATTGCCAGTCTTTCATTGTTTTACTGTTTATTAGATGGCTTGCCTTTTTTGATTTTTCTGCAAGTGACTTCATCAATGCCTTAGGCGACTCTAAGGCTGCTTTTCTCGAAGCTATGACTCCCTGTTTCTCTTTCGCTCAACGTGCGAAAAATTGGAGATCTTGGCTTTTCGCTGGCCAACTTTGAGACTTCCACTTTTCTGTCTTTCATTGGGCTAATCAATACAAATTCTGCCCTGTAATTTAAAGGATGGCACTCAGTCGTCCTCATATGTTGATAATTCGAACAGATCTGTGACACTCACATCGCGGTCATTTTGAATAATGATAATAATTTATATAGCGCTACGAACTCTCGGATATCTGAGCGCTGCTTATTATTAACAACAGTGTGGGGTGTTAATTTATCGACCTCGGAAGGATGAACGGCTGCGTTTGTCCCTGCCGGGATCCTGCCAGGATTCGAACCTGTGTCGGCAGTCTTTGCACGGATGTCAAAGCGAGCGCTCTACTCTATATGCTATCTGACCGGCATATGTTTTTCTTTCAATCCTTCCTCGAGTAAGTAAGATCTTTACTTGGGTTGCATACCGCCGGGGGAGGAGAGCTCTCAAGTTCTCCTTCCGAAGAGAGAACTTCTTGAACTCTGTTGTTCTCCTCTACAGCTTTCCGTCTAGAACCGTTTTAGTTTTCGGCCATTTTCTGATGTTTTTTTTGCCTTTTTTGGGACTTTTTTTAATTTATTTTTTTAATTATTTTTTGCCTTTGTTCAAACATGCTCCCTGCTTAAAGATTGAGAATGGGTTAGGGTTTGAACACCCTTTGTTTGACTTGGTTCTACACACCATTCCGGTAGAATTTTCCTCAAATGTAGAGCTTTCTTCTCTGCTGTGAATGGCATTTGGAGGAGCTATTAGAGAGGATTGAACGTGGTTGGATATTAGGCTGGGTTCACCCTCCAAAGGAGGGTGATTTGTAGGTAAAAGAGCATCCATTCTCTTATTTAAACTAGAAAATCTCTTCTGCATTTGTTGCTATCAGTGGCATCCATGTGTTTTACTGGAGGATTGGTTACTCTCTTGTTCCCGCTCGTCTGCTTTACTCCTTCTAGAAAGATTCTTTTGTCAGCTTTAGCATGTAAAGAGTCGATCAGTGATTTCAGGATTACTCCGTCCAAGTCCTTTTTCTTGTCCTTTTTTTATCTCTCATTGACTCAATGAAAATTTCTATAGTGACCAGTTTAGAATTCATCAGTGCAATTAATGTGGATTGGATTGTCGCACACATTCTCATAGTTTTAAATAGGGAGCAAGTCTTCTGGTCACAGCAGAAATCACAGAAGTATGTAGGTTTTTATTTTCCCATTCTTGATTAACGTTTGTGATAGATGTTATTCTGCCTTGGGTTACCTCCTGACTGAATAACTGAATATTTCACCCGCATAGCTTACACCAGTTTGCCGATTACCCAGAATTGCAATTACCTAGCATGCTAGAGTTCGCCTAGAATCTAGGACCGCACCTGCCCAATGAGTCACCACTACCGAGACAGCCTTACACAGCCACCTACAAAAGCACACCAAATATTCTACAATACGCCACCTAGCCTACAACACTATGCCAACTATACTGCTAATGTACTACCTACAACACTTAGCCCATCTCACCAGTACCATTGTTCCAACTTACTTTACACATAACGTGACCATGGCTCTCCACCAAGATGCAAATCGTTGGGTCTGTTCTAAGCGTACCTTTATCCACCTAGGCGCAGGCCTTGCCTGCCTTGCCTGCCTCCAATGCCCTAGACACTACCCCTTACCATGTCCCACCCCCATTTCTGCCCAATACCACACCATTTCGACCCATGCCACACAATAACATGTATTAGCCATACTCCACCATCTTAGTGGCACATATTACACACTGTACACCCCGATCTACCAGAACACCTAAAATCACTTCACGAGTTACAAAACAAATAAGAGGACAAAAGAAAAACAAGACTTTCCTCCCGCACCTTTTTACAACACAAGGCCGCTAGACCCCCCTACCAATTTGGTACCCATTCACATGAGACAGTTTACCAATGTTCGGAAAATGCCAACCACTAATGCCACACCCAATCCCCACCCCCCTTAAACGCCATCACAAAATGCAAAGGGAGCTCACCAGCGGACTCCGCCAGTCAAAACCTCCACAACACTACCTTCTGGATAACCACTAAAAGGTGCATTGCTAAACATAAGATTGTTAGGTGCTCATGCCATAGACGTTCACAACCTTATAGTTGAAGACCAGCTTAACTTCCAACAACCGAAACGTGACTCCAGCCTCTGGAACCCTACTCTCACTAGCCATCCCTCCTGACTAGTCCATCCTTAGGGCTGACCGGCAAGAAGCCATGGGAGGTGGTGTAGGCATGATCTCCAAAACTGCGGTTTTGGAGAATGCAAATCTGAGGCACTAAAAGGATACAAACTCCTTTCACTCAAATTAGCCACTGACCCTAACGCCAACATCAACTTCTTAAGTCTATAGTGCCCCCAGCTCAGCAAACCACCCAGACATTGAACTGCCTCTTCTAATCAACCCACTCCTCAAGCCTAAAGTAAAGTATATCATACTAGGAGATTCAATTTAGGCTTTAATGATGCAATAGATCACAAAGCCACTGCATTTCATAATGCACTAACAGAAATGCAATTCACCCATATAGTCGACACCCCAACCATCTCCAAAGGTAGAATACTAGATTGGATTTGAACCCTAAATACTACCATAATTCTTGAAGACATTGTAGAATTATCCTGAACAGACCACTCCTTAATCCGCTTTAATTTAATTATGACAGAGTCCCCCCACTTACCACTCCAGTGCACCTTTGAGTAGAAATTCTCGCAAAATCGCCCCAGAAACCCTGACCCCCCATTTTAGAAAAATTGCTCTGCACAACCCTCAATCAACCCTCACTGAAAGTATCTCTTCACATTACCAAAGTGTTTGAGCACAGCCATAGATGAAGTAGCTCCTCGCAGACCCAAACTACCAAGACTCGAACGCAGCAATTCATGGTACAATGAGAAACTTATTAAACTAAGAGGGAAAAAAAGAGCCTTAGAAACACCTCAATAGAAAAAAGCCATCCAGTGAAACTAAAAAAAACTCAACATCTCTAAAGCCTCCCAACAGCAAAGAACTGTTCTCCATTATAAAAGAACTAGAAGCACCCTGCCCCCTCCTAACCCATCCACAGCAAGTAAAGTTTGGTGCACCACCATTCAAGATGCACTAGCCTCTAAAATAAACTTCTAAACAAAATCTCTAGATCTTGCCACTGAATTCACCCCAACACCTCTGTCAGATGCCGCAAACACCATAGCCAGATTCCAGTTCAACCAAGTAACAACCACCCAGGTTCTCAACACCATAGCATCACTCAAGCCTTCTAACTGCAAAGGCGTTAGCTTCCCAGCTAAATTAATTAAAGCCTGCGCCCCATACTAGTGCCCCCCATTACCAATTTCATTAACGCTTCGTTCAACACTAATTCCATCCCAACCCCCTTACTCAAAAACCCTCACTAGACCACACCATCCCCACTAACTACAGGCCCATCACAACAGTCCTTTTTCTGCCGAAAAAATAACAAGATTGCATATACACAACTTCAAGACCACTTAGAAAACAACAATCTAGATAGGCAATTGGGCTTCCAACCCAGGCACAGTACTGAGACAGCCCTACTAGACTTGAAAAAAACTGATGGATGCCATCAGAGAATCTGGAAACCTTTGCATTCTATTGCTGCTTGACCTCTCGGTGGCATTTGATTTAGTGGATCATTACAAACTATGTCACACACTAGCAAAAAACATCCACTTCTCCAAGGATGTCACATTATGGATCAAATCATTTCTCTGACCGAACCTCCAGAGGAGCCATCGGTGATGAAACATCCGATCCCATAGCTGTCCCATTAGGTGTTCCACAATGCTCGTGCCTCTCCCCGACCCTCTATAAAGCTTACACCCAACTTCTCCTCTCGGCCTTAGGTGCCATGGAAGTCATTTATACCAACTTCGCAGACACACAAATACTTATCCCCATCACAGGTAACCTAGAACAGTCGGCATCAATAAAATCTAGGCCCTCATCCAGAATTGGATGGCATCCAACAGCCTCTGTCTCAATGGAGAAAAAACAGAGATCCTGATAGTAGGCCCTCGCACTTGCTTAAAGAACTTACACCCAGAGCACACTTCCATAGTACTCCTATCAACATATCCAACCAAGTCAAAACACCAGGTGTATATCTCGACTCCAGCCTCACTATGTGCAAATGAATTTACTCACTCCCATCCTCCACATCATACACCGCCAAACTTATTACATTTAGCCGACCCTTCCTCACCCCAAAACTGCATAACTTTGGCCAGAGCACTTACCCTCACCAAGATCGAGTACTGTAACATACTCCTACTAGGGACCTCCAAGAAATAAACAAACTGCGTCTGTTAGAAAATAAGGCACTGAGAGCAGCATTAGGCTTAAGTAAAAGAGAGCACATTACACAAACTAGGAGAGAAGCACATTGGCTACCCCTACAAGCAAGAATAATTCACAAAACTCTCACTATCACTCATAAATGTGTCGCCTCCAAGGCCCTGATCTACCTTAATCAATGCCTCACACTTCACTCAACAGCAAGATCACTCTGATCCAGTGCCAATACCCACCTACGTATCCCCAGATTCAAGAACACAAGATCGGGAAACTCCTGCATTCCTAGAGCTGCCCCCAGAATTTGGAACTCATTACCTGCCAATATCTGCAATGAGCTCTCCCACCCGCAGTTCAAGACACTACTAAAAACCTGGCTTTTCAATAAATACTAACCCTCTGACGAATACAACTGCTTTGTAAACATGTTTCTGTCAGATCATTGTAAAGTCATAAAGTGACAACGGTAACAATCAAGTCTGAAATACTTCTATGTACTCTACATGTGACCGACATATGAAATGTAAGTCTGTAAGTAATCTTGAAAAACTACGCTGTGATACCCCCGGGTTTGGGCGTACAATCCGCAATAAATTCAAATAAATGTTTCATTTCTCTTTTTGGAGCCATTTAGATGTTTTAAAGGACTTCTTCTATTTTGAAATCATTTGGACGATTGCGAGCTCAGAGTAACTACTCGATGAACGCTTCCTTGGACTGCTCCTTGTTCTTGGAGATGCTTGAGGCAAGTTCTGTCACGTACGAGTGTGTCTCTATAATTACACGATCTACAACTTTCTACGGAGGCTCAACATCAATTCTCTGTGATACTTCTTTATTCATTCTTGGGAAGTCTGAGAAGCTCAACCCATATTCAGTCCTGTCTTAACGTGCCTTTTTTGTGGCGTTATTGGGGGTCCGACTTAATGACTTGTTACTCGGGGTTCTGTTTTTCTGGGTGACATTGTTGGACCTGCTTGTCATATTATCGTGACTTTCCATCTGTGGTACTCTGGTCTGTTACTACATAAGGATTGCGAGCAATCTGTCGCCCTGTGCTAACATCTTGCATCTCCACTTGGGTCGACTCCATCACCGGTGCTATTTGTGGATCTGTTTGTAGGTCTGTGTTATAGACAGCACTATCCTCGCAGATTGCTGTAACAGTGATCTTAGTAGGTTCCATGGATGGGGAACATCGCAGCGGGGGAGAGGCAATGATAGTATATAATGAGTTTAACAGGCTCTACAGGTTACTATTGTACGACGTGTAAATACAATTCATTCTGCTATCTTTCATAGCCTTTACTCGTGCCCCCCCCACTCCAACCTCACTTAAACAGTCGCAGCTTTAGATATTCTAAGCTGACTTACCCTACTCCTCGTTCTTTGGAGTCGGCCATGCTCTGTTTCCTCTTCCATTCAGAGGCAGATCGCGTAACATTGCTAAACTCTCAGGAGGTTGCAGGGGCGGGTGTGACCGCCTCACACACTTGCGAACGCTACTCTGCGATGCTCTGCGTCCGGAGTGGGGGGTTATGAGTATTTTTTTATTGCTGGAAAAGGTTTTTATCAAGACTTCATTGGAAGATCTAAAGTGCTCACATGCTCTGAGAACCTGTTTGACCTTTTTTCCTTCCTTTAACCTTTCCTTTCTACAAAACTCTGAATCTACAAGGTGTACTAGTGATATATAAATGCGACAGTTGGTGAAGTCACCTCATGGTGTAGGAAGTGCGTAAGAAGCATCTCTAAGGAGTATCTACTAGCTTTGTGTTGATTCTGGAAAACTATTTTAAAGTATATTGATTTCTGCATATTGCACTTTTTTTTTTTTTTTTTTTTTTAAAAGAATGCGTATTTAAAAACTATTGTTAAAAAATTATTTATGAACAAAAACCTTGAGTAGAAGTATTACTTGGCTACTTGTATTTTTGGATTTCATTGCTACAGCTCTACAGATCACATCTACCCCTCATGAGATGAGCCTAGCTGCTCAGTCACACTATCAACTTGTGAAGTACAGGCCTATACCAATAGGTGGGTTACCTAATACCAAGAGGACAAGTGTTGTGTAGTCTCCAACAGAGTAACTACATAAATTATTGCCTAAAAGCCCCAGGTGGAGAAAAGATGTTTTTCAATTGTATGGTGCCTTAGGAAGGTGAGGTCCTACCTCCATGGGACTTGCTGTGTATGCTCACCCCCCCCCAACCCTTTTATTTGCATATCTGGTGTTAACCTAAGAATTCCCCAGCCCTTTTCTGGAATCTGGGACCTTTTTTAATTTGACCTCATGCGTGAGTGGGCCTTTTTCCTCTAAGATGTTGTGTTCCTTGAGTCTGGTAAACTCCATAGGCATCTGCGTTTTACATATTGACACACACTACCCTTTGTGCAGTGCCAGTAAGGAGTCCCTTGCACTCCTAAATGTTTAAATACATTTTCTTGTGTGTACCACCATTCCCAAGATTAGTAGGACAACTTTTTTCTTACTTTCCTTTGTGGGTCCAGCACACACCACGTTATGTGGAGTGCTTACACCACGTTATGTGGTGTGCTGGGTGGGGGGGTTGCAAAGTACCACTTCTTATGCAACATTTGTTAAACTAACTTAACTTGAATGGAGCTCACATGAAGGCCCACTACCAGCTGCACCTCCAGTGGTATTCATCCTTTCCTCACTTTCCACCCTGAAGCTCACCATCTCCAGAGCCCTGGTTCTCTCTAGGCTGGACTGCTGCAACAGCCTCTTTCTCAATCTGCCTTCCTCTACTCTCTGCAACTAAATCAAAACAGGACTGCAAACCTTGTCCTTGGTCTCAGACCCAGGGATCGTACCTCTCCAGCCCTAAATCTCTCAACTGGCTCCTGGTGTCTACAAGGATCAAGTTCAAGACACACTGCATCGCACACAACACTTTCTGGGGCAGGGGCCCACACTACATCCAACTCTCTCTTCCTAAACGCCTTCCTTCTCGAGCCCTTCGATCAGCCCCCTCCAACTCTCTGAGGGTCAGATGCTCCTTCATGCAGACAGCGGGGGTAGATCTTCTCCTCTGCAGGTGCTTCCCTCTGGAATGGCCTCCCGGTTCCTCACAAACTTGAGCCAGACCAGCTGCTTCGGGAACTTCAATTGAAGACCTTTCCCCCTTCTCTCTACCACCCCTTCCCCCCCCCCCCACCCCATCTCTCCCAACCAACCTGTATGCTGCGCTGACTGGTTGCCTGGCTACCCTATAGTCTCGCTGGTACCAGGCTCCCCCTTGACCAGTAGCCCCTGCACTGCCTCCAGGCCTACTGCGCACTTAGGGGGTGGGGGATGTGGCATGTGGGAGGTTTGGGGGGGGTGTGTGTATCTGGAACCCTGGTCGCCTGCCTCCTTGTCTTAGCAGTGCACAGTGGTGGCGCGAGTTATGGTTGCTTAGCTTACCATAACGGATGAGTTTCTAGGTTTTTTCTGTTTTACTTGTAGTAATAACGTCCCTTTTTAACATTGTTTTTTAAAATTGAAATATATATATTTTCTTTCCTTGTGGATCTGCTTTATGCCTAGGCCTGACATCTAGTGGTAGCCGCGCAGTATTACATGATTTGTTTTCAAAACTCAAAGGGACGTCCACTGGGCGTGTTGGTAATAACTATCCCTAGTGTGACGTCTACTGTGTCCATAGTCCCTGAGATTGTTTTTTTTCTGCCATCGTGGTCGGTCGTTAGTTGCAGAGTTTAATTTTAGACTTTCTATCTTTCTAACAACCGCTCGTTGCCTGCTGCACTACCAACTGCTTCAGTGGCTTTCGACCGGCGGCTCCATCGGCCAGTCCGCTCATGGTCTTGGCGTACGATGTCTGTGGCCTCACCAGGGCTCTGCCCTTTACAGTACAACTGGACTAGCTCTTGGACTTGTAGATGATGGCTCTACAACTCCTAGATAAAGCTTTTGACAGGGAGACTGTCACTAGTGAGAATATCATGCTGGCCCCAAAGGGTCAAGCCTGTTGTCAATGAAAACTGGGAGGCAAACTGATTTAACAGAGCCTTGCACTCCTTATTGTTGCAGAGTCAGATCTGATGATAGCTTTACTCCTTCAATTCTCAACTGAAGGCTGTCCCCTTGTGTGTGGGGGTAGGGGGTGGGTCAGGGAGAGACTCGCTCTTTGTCCTCTTGATCAGAGGCTAGAAGCAAATCTGGTTCTGTTCTAGAAACATAAGCCTTCAGACGGTAAGTGTAATAGACCCTAGGGGCCTCCTTGGGATTGCCAAAGTCCACTAAATAATTGACCTCCATGTTAACCAAAAACCTTGAAGGGTCCAATCCATTTGTCCTGTACTGCCCTCTGCCTTGTAGGTACCAAAACTAGCTGGTCAGGAGTGAACTCCACCATGTTGGCCTTCTGGTCATGCCAATGCTTGACCAGAGCCTGACCTGCTTTTAGTTATCAGAAGCTTCTATCATCATGAGTGCCATTCTCCTCGAGTCCTAGCACATAATCAGTGACTCTCATTGGCTTGAGGGAAGGAGCACTCTCCAACCCTTTCTTTGCCAGAGCCAAAGGGCCTCTGCCGTATGACCATAGAGCAGTTGAAAGAGGCTGAACCCAACCCCTGCTTGAGGGACTTCTCTATAAGCAGAGAGAAGACATGGCAGTAGAAGGTCCCACTTTCTTCTAAGGAGTTTCTTAATCCTCTCCACCAACCCATTGGTTTGGGGATGGTAGGCTGTTGAGAACTTGTAGTTCACTCCACAGTTTTTCCACATGTAGTGGGACGTAAGAGTTGACCCCCCCCCCCCCGCTACCCCCTGTCAGAGATGATCTCCTTAGGAAAACCTATCCTGGTAAAGATACCAAGGAGGGCCTTAGCCGCTGCCTAAGCAGTAACGCTTCTCATAGGTATTGCTTCAGGGTACCTGGTAGCATGGTCTACCGCAACCAATATAAATTGGTTGCCTGACGAAGTTGGAGGGTATAGGGGACCAACAATGTCAATCCCCACCCTCTCAAAAGGGACTCCACCACTGGGAGGGGCAGTAAATGTGCCACATTCTTGGCCCCACTTTTGCCAGAACACTGACAAGTGTGGCAGCTCTTACTGAACATTTTTGCATCGGCCCCCATCTGGAGCCAGTGGAAATAGAGGTACCCTCTTTTTGTTCCTCTTGAAACTCAAGGGGCCATCCAGAGGGCTCTCTAAGAACTTTTCTTTTGTCCCACCTCCTGGGGTACTAAATGTCTCCTGTAGTCTTCTGGGGTAGACTCGGTAGGTTAACTGTAGAGGAGGCCACCCTCACAGTAAAGCCTATGCCTATGAGAAATTATCTATGGCCCCGGGGGAAGAGGAATCGCATTTGGAAGTAGTACAGGGTGCCGGACTCTGCCCCCAAGTGCTTGCAGGCCCAACCGTCACCGGACCAGCGATTCTTCCTCGGCAGCGTCCACCCCTACGGACAGCAAGGGGAAGAAATTAAATGCCATGGGACGACGGGTTATCTACTCTGCGGCCACTACCATCAAGGCCTCCAAAGCTGCGGGAGAAATATCAGCCGCCACTTGCACCCCCTATTCCAAATCAAAAGGGCCCGGCTCCCCGACCCACACCTCCCTAGCACTCACCGACTCCCTCGGCCTCCTTACCTCTACAAAGTTGAAGCCAGAGTGAGAGGGGGCGGAGATCCTCCTCACGTCGGGATGATGCCGCATCTGGGCTGAGCTCATTGAGCCCAGCCCGGGTGCTTTCTACCTCACCTGCAGTGCACGCTGCGCACAGAGGCAGGCAGAACTTTAAAGGCACAATCGCAGTAACTGTGACCTGATTGTTAAAATATACAGCAAACCAGCCTTATATCGCAAATCGCGATGCCATACCGCTTATTTTATGCCTTTGGGATGTTCAGACAAGGGTTTTGGACATGCCCTTTGACAGAGACAACCTCTTCGGGAAGGCTGTAGATAAGTCTCTACAGGCCATCAAGACGGACACAGAGATGGCGTGTGCCTTGGGCAATCTTCAACAGCGACAGCCTTCCTTTTGGCCCTCAAGAAGGATCTTCCAAAGGTTTTGGCGGGAGCTCTTCTTTCAGCCAGCCCTCCTGCTCCTCGACCCAGGAAACCAAAAGGGGCTCCAAGGCTTTCGGAGGACGACGTCACCAGGGACCCCAAGGGGATTCTTCGACGTCCAAGCGGGAATGAACCGGCCGTGGTGTCGGGCCCCCACCCATGCACCCTGGTGGGAGGCCAGCTGGCTAACTTCGTCAGCGTGTGGAAGACCATCTCCACTGACCATTGGGGGATGTATGCTCTCGCCCACACACACCCTGGAATTTCAACGGATGTGTCCCCGAATACCACCGGTGGACCGGCAGCAAAACCACATCCCTCAGCTGCTGCTGGAGGTGCAGGCCATGTTTTAAGAAAGACGCAATGGAGCTCGTCCAAAAGCGGCTCTGGTGCTCCCATGTACTCTAGGTACTTCCTCGCGAAAAAGAAGACTGGGGGCTGGAGGCCCATCCTCGACTTCCGATGACTAAACAAGTACATCAAGTCCAAAAGTTCTGAATGGTCCCTCTTCAGCATATGCTTGGACTGCTCGAAGAGGGAGACTTTCTGGTGTTGCTGGACATGGAGGATACGTATTTACACATCCCAATTCACAAGGGACACTGCAAGTTTCTGCGCTTCGTCGTTCAGGGGAACCATTACCAATTGAAGGGCCTTCTCGTTGGACTGAAGTCGGCGCCAAGGGTTTTCACCAAGTGCCTGGTGCTGGTGGCGGCGCATCTGCGACTACGTGGGATCCACGTCTACCATTACATGGATGACTGGCTCATCCGGGCCAGTTCAGAGAACATCGCCGTGGACCACACGGCGAGGACCGTCCACCATCTGACGGATCTTGTGTTCTCGGTGAACTATGCAAAGTCCTGTTTGACTCCACTGCAGGATGCGCTGTTTCCGGGATCCCGACTCGACATGGTGTCCTGCCTGGTGTCACCATCAGAGGAAAGGATAGCGGATATCTTGGGCATGGTGCAACGGCTGTTGGCACTGAAGATTGCCACGGTGAGGACCCTCAAGTCTCTGCTCGGCATGATGTCATCCTGCATCTATCTCATCGGGCTCTGCAGGCTACGGATGTGTCCATTACAGGAGTTCCTCGACGACCGTTGGCTACAAGGGTCAGCTTCAGGACAAGATCACGCTCGACAATGGCTTCTGTCGAGCAATAAGGTGGTGGGGAGTGCACTCTCATCTATCTGAAGACGTGGATTTCCAGAACCCACCACACCAGGGGACTGTCACGACGGATGCCTCCCGGGAAGGATGGAGAGCTCGCACTGGAAGTCTTCATGCCAGAGGCCTGTGGTTGCCAGAGGAGAAGACGTTGCACATCATTGTGCTGGAGCTTCGGGTAGTGTTTTGGGTCCTCAAGGCCTTCATTCTTGAGGTGACGTCACAGGAGCGTGAGGCCAGCAGAGTTCCGGTGCGTGTGTCGGAGGAACTTGGAGCTCGGCCAGCGATGACCCGCCTTGTGGTGTTTGGACGTTGAGAAGGGTGGAGGATGGGCATGGAGGGAGGAGTGGAGAACTAAGGCTGACTCCTGTCTTCAGCCGTCCACCATCCACCCGGAGGAGCAGGAGCTCCCCCAACACTGCAGGAGCAGTGCCCACCCACACCAGTGGGTCCGGATCATCTTACGCCTTATTTAGGTAAGCCCCTGGGCTTGCTGCACCCCTGGCAGCATCATATTGCGTTTGTGCCTCGATCGCCCTACCTTGAGCATAAATCTGCACTTCACGTAATACTGCATCGTGAAGGCCCTCACCGGAGCTGAATCAGCTGTTTATGCTGATGTTTTCTACTTACCATTCCAAACCACGAGGTTTGCACAATCCAATTATGGCCGACGCACAGAAGCTCTCCCTGCCTAACCTCTCACTGCCGCACCACGATGGAGCATCCTTCTTTGCACCAATCGGGAGCCGGCAAGCGTTTAGTCGACCAAGAAGCACAAAGGCCCTGAGAACTAAGGCTGACTCCTGTTTTCAGCCTGTCCGCAGCCTTCCTCGCCGTTCGCCCAGACTCCATGTCCAGCATCGATCCCATGAACAGATAGCCTTTTACTGGCAGACCTTTACGAAAATCGCTGTCGCCGTGGACGTTTCATCTTACTCTAGCAAAAGTAAGACTCTATAGTACTATGAACTTTTAAATTTCCACCCTGTACTACTGTATGTGTGCTCCACCATAAACCCGCTCACACAAACCTTTGCTCTTTTCAATCCGCCTTGTGCATGCCTCCAGCACCCTGAAACCGCTCCCCGCTCTCTGGCTTAGTCATCCCTCACCTGCCTTGATCTCGATCCTATCACTACCTGCCCTTCTATCCTAATCGCCCGTTGCTCCGACTTTGTTGATGACCATATATACTCCTGATAATCGCCTGCCTTGGCCATCTTGCCTGTACACCTTATTCTCTCTCTGCCTTGCCTCCATGGCCCCACCTGCCCATTGTGACGCCATTGCACGCATGCACCTAGCGATTTCAATGCCAATGTATTTGTGATGCCTTGCATCTGTGATACCATTGAACGCTTAAACAGTTACTGGCCTACATTGTCGCAACGCTAGTGCCGCACACCGGCTCACTGCCACAGTGATGCCCCCGCGCTTGTAACTATTTGATGCACATACATTTCATCCAACCTTCACGGTGCCACTGCACTTGTGAGCATACTGTGCACCCTTCAGGCGCGCTGGTTCTCCCGCTGCTCCGTGCTATCTACCGCCTTGCGTACTTGCACACTGTTACTATGGTCAACCAGCAGACGCATTTCGTCTGCATCTGCTGTGCTCTGTGCTGCACCCTCTTCCTAGCTGCACTGTTAGGCCCCACCCTCCTCAGTAGTAACACTTGACTTGCAGCCCTACCACTGACCCACCCACACACGCACCCTCCTTTCTGCGCGCCACAACGCCCAACCACCATGTCCACTACCCTTCCTACTCCATGCCTCAGTGGCACCTTGCGCCACATTCAGCAGCCAAACCCTGCCCCAGCTAATACCACTGCCACCTGCCCTAGCAACCCTTATCTTAACTCGCCCTCCCTTTGGCTTGAACACTTTGCATCTAAACCCACCCCCAACCAACCATGCATTGGCCCCACGAGGAATCTTCGACTTGGTTCTAGACTACATCATGCCTCCTACCACCGCACCAACATTAACTTACGGACTAACTCATCCCACCCAGAGCCAAGAGTACCCACCTCCCCTCACCCACAGTGGATGACAATCATATTGCCAGTAACCAACCTCAAACTCCTAAAGCACCGCCTAAAACCTGCTTTAATCAACACCAGGTCACTTGCAGCACAGGCACTCGATATAGCTGAACTTATCACTACACACGACCTCGATTTCTTAGCTGTCGCCGAAACCCGGCTCCATGCAGCCTCAGGCCCTCTCCTATCCCTACTGATCCCTGATGGCTACACCATTATAAGAGGTGACCGCAACTCCGGCCAATCCAAAGGAGGCGGTATTGCCTTCATTCACAAAAATACCATTCGTCTTCGCCCTACCACCACTCTCCAAATCAACTCTGCCGAACTGCTCACAGTAAAGCTAGCCATCACCCACAATCAGACTATCACACTCCACCTCATCTACAGACCACCTGGTCCTCTATCGACATTTGCTGTAGATCTCTCATGTATCCTTGCCGATAACACTAAGTCTAAGAGCCAAATCATTATACTTGGAGACTTCAACCTAGGTTACCAAGACCCTCATGATGCCCCCGCGCACAACATCAATAACCTGCTACTGACCCTCGGCCTCACAGATCATATCAATACACCAACACACGTTAAGGGTAGGATCCTCGACTGGATTGCTACATAAAACTGTGACACCGCCATTGCCTCCAACCAACCATGTACATGGACCGACCACCACCACCACCTCATCACTTTCAGCATCCCTACCAAAATGATCCACACCACCAGTGATATCGCACCTGCCACCGCCACAAGGAACAAGCGAAACATAACCTGCGCCAAATTACTTCCACTTATCCTCCCTGCTCTCAACAATCTCTCCCGCTCATGGTCTGACCCTATAGCCCTTGTAGACACCTACAATCAGACCATGCTAAAAGACCTTGACCTCATTGCCCCGTCCAAACTTTGTAAACCTAGCCCCAAGCCCACCTCAACTCCTGGTACACGCCGCAGCTAAGAACCCTGCGCAAAGAAAAAAGGAACCTTGACTCGCGTTGGAAAAGTAACCCTACACAAAGCTAGCGTTATCCTTGCCACTCTAAATTACAAAGAGGCCATACTCCAGGCCAAAAGAGATGAGTATAACAAACGCATCGAACAAGCCCAGTCAAACGCAAAGGAGTTATTTAAAATCTTAAAGGAACTCGAGACACCGGCAACACCTCCTGACACCTGTTCCAAAGGCAGTACCTTGTGTACTAACATTGAAAAGCCCTCCTTGGCAAAATGACCACTCTCCAAAACAAAATCAATGACAAAAAAAACAGCCTGCAGACTAGCGCGCAGCACAAAATCCATCAGACCAGTGCTTGCACCAACCGTGATACCCTAAAACCATTCTCCTTCTCTCCCTTATCCACTACTGATATTGAGCACATCATTAACCTCAAACCGTCCAATTGTCAGGGCGACTTGTGTCCTCCCACCATTATTAAAGAAGCATTGCACAGTCTAGCACGTTTCATTACCAGACTCAAAAATTCTTCTTTCAGCACTGGGATTGTCCCCGATAACCTCAAGGATGCCTGGGTCATTCGCCTCCTCAAAAAACCCACCCTGGATGCTAATATACCCACTAACTTCAAACCCATTACAACAGTCCCCTGGTGGTCAGTCAAAAGGCCGAAAAAAATAATACCGAAAGACAAAAATCTCGAAAAAAAAATATAAAATTATTTATTTCTTTATTTGTGTTTTTGGGGTCAGGTAAGTAAAAAAAAAAGGGTTAAAATAAAAAAAATAGAAAAAAGGGGGGATGGGGGGACCCCCATTTCGAAAAAAAAACGTCATAAAAAAAATTCGATATTTTTTTTTTCAGCCTTTTTTTTGAGATTTTTTTTTTTTTCGAGATTTTGGAATTCGGTATTATCACTATAAACCCAGTCCCCTTCCTCTTTTGATCGCGCTGCATACTTGCAGATCCAGGACTACCTGGAAACCAATAATCTCATGGGACGGAGACAGGCTTCTGCCCTCGGGATGGTACGAAAACTGCTCTTCTAGATCTAAAAACTCAGATCGAAGACCTAAAAGACGAGGGCAAGCTTGCCCTACTACTCCTTTTTAGATCTCTCTGCAGCCTTCGATTTAGTAAATCACCAAATCCTCTGCCGTCGACTTAAAACTGCCGCCAACTTCTCGGACAAAGCCACGGCCTGGATCACTTCCTTTCTGGAAAACAGATCCATATGATTTTTTTTCCCCCCCACCGCCATGGCGGATCCTGCGCCTGTCACCTGCGGGGTCCCTCGAGGTTCGTGTGTTTCCCCGACACTCTACAATGTGTTCACAAAACCACTCTTTGATATTTTGGACTATCTGGGTGTCGCGTATACCAATTACGCCGACGGCACCCAGATGCTCATCCCCATCACAGGTGACCACAAAACTGACACACTAGCCATCAACTCAATCTATCAAGTCATCCAGGCCTGGATGGCGCAGCATGAATTGTGCCTGAACGATGAAAAGACAGAGATTCTCATCCTAGGATCTCACCAAAGACTTAGCAAGCTAGACCCATCCTTCAAATCATTCATAATTGTTGGCAATACCATCAAAGTGGCCAAAGATACTAAAACACTTGGTATCTATCTTGACGCCACCTTATCACTCTCGAGACAGGTTAACGCCGTCTCCTCTGCATCATCATACACATGCAAGCTCATCTCTGCATGTCGCCCATTCCTGTCACCAGCCAACTGTACTACCTTAGCCAGGACCCTGGTCCTGTCGAAGATCGACTATTGCAATGCCCTCTGCCTGGGCACTAACCAATGCAACATCAGCAAACTACAGATCATTCAAAATAATGCCATCAGAGCGGCACTTAACATCCCCAGGAACCTCCACATCTCAGACACCAGACGGAATCTCCATTGGCTATCAGTCTCCCAAAGAGTTTCACTCAAAGCACTATCACTAACACACACAAGCCTCTCGCTTCAAGCACCTAGTTACCTGGCCAGCAGATTCTCTCTACACACCTCCTCAAGACCACTCGGAAGCGCCCAAACCAACTGCCTCTCCATCCCCCGCTTCAACCTCCAGAGATCTGGCGGGAGCAGTTTCCCAGTCATGGCTGTGAAAATTTGGAACTCCCTTCCCAATCCACTTAGAGAAGAACCATCCTTCCTGCCCTTCAAGAGCAAAGCCAAAGCATGGCTGGCAGCCCAAGAGCAGTCTGATTACTAGCATCCACTGGCACTCCGCTACACCTGAGCAAATCTAGCTGCCTGATCGTTATTATGTATAGTAATTGTATAATTGTATATTTTTCAAAAATTGCATTCTTTATCACTATAATTGCCTTTATTCCCTCCCCTTGTCATATTGCTGTATATACCCTGTAACATACCTGTAACCTAAATCGTGCGCATGGATGCCCTTGGGCCTGGTGCACTTTACAAATAAAATACAAATTCTGTCCCTCAATGGCAAGGTGGTGTGGGTCGTCACGGAAAATGCCACCACAGGGGGGCACCAGAACCCCAGCACTCTCCAGAGAGGCGCAGGACCTATGGCATTGGGCTGTCGCCTAGGGGATTTTCCTCATTCTGTTTCATCTGGCAGGAGTGAAGATAACGGTCGTCAACTCTCACCAGGGAGCTACGCTCTTGTCACGAGTGGGAGCTTCGGCAGGACCAAGTGAACCACCTGTTCCACAGATGGGTCAATCCCCCAAATCGATCTGTTTGCGACGTTGACGAATACCAAGTGCTGAAGGTTCGCCAGCAGGTTTCCCCAGCCGGGGAGCATTGGGGATGCATTCTCATTCCCCTAGGACGGCCGGTTTCTGTATGCGTTCCCTCCGTTGCCATCACTTCTTCGACTCTATCAATCAACTCACAGTCCCGGTGCAGGATGATCCTCATCGCACCAGCGTGGCCGAGGCAGATCTGATACCCGGACCTTCTCAACATGACGGCATCCCCTCCAGTCAAGCTTCCAGTGGTCGCAGATCTTGTCACCAGGGAAGGAGGCGCAATTCTGCACCTCAACCCAGGATTGCTGAACCTGAAGGCCTGGCTCCTGCAGCATTATGGGGGTTACGATCTCCCAGTGGACTGTAATTAGGTGCTTGCCAAGGCCAGGGCTTTGTCTACTCTAAAATGCTACAGACATAAATGGAAGAGGTTCTCCGTTTGGTGTCGTACACAGATTAACCCTCTACGAGTCACAGCTCTGCAGGTGCTACCATATTTGCTGTCATTGGCCAAAGCGGGACTTAGCCGCCAGATGAACCTTGATGGAGGCATGCAATCTCCCGCTACATCAGATCTCCGGGACGGTCGTCGGTATGGTCACACCGTATGGTTAAGGAGTTCGTCAAAGGACTATTCCGTTTGTTCCCGCCGGTGAAGGCTCCAGCCCCGGCATGGGAACTCTGTGGTACTGACTAGGATCGTGGGCCCTCCATTCAAGCCAATGCAGACTGTTCCACTGAAGGTCTTGTCATGGAAGACCGCGTTCTCCGTGGCCATCCCCTCTGCATGACTGGTGGATGGGATCCAGGCCCTGTCCTGTAAGCCACCTTACTTAACCTTTCACGACACAAGGGTGGTGCTGCTGCGGACGCACCTCTCCTTAATGCCCAAGGTGACATCAGACTTTCATCTAAACGAGCCCTTGGTGGTGGTTTTTTTTTTTTTTTTTCCAACGCTTTCGTCGCTGGCAGAGAGGACTTTGCACTTGCTGGATGTGGCTACAGTGCTGAAGTTCTGTGTGTACCACACAGTTTCCGGAAGACATCGCAACTTTTTGTGAACTTTGGCCCTGCCCAAGGCTTCCATTTTCGGGTGGCTCTCCGGCTGCATCACTCATTGTCACCGGTTGGCAAACGGACCATTGCCTGGCCGTCCGAGATCCCATTCGACCAGAGTGACCACTGCCACTACGGCGTTCCTGTCTGGTGTGCCCCATGTCACATGGAGGTTGAATGCAAATTCTACTGCGTCAAAAGGGATTCCATGGAGGAGTCCAGAACCGGCTAAGCAGTGCTGCGCAACCTGTTGGCTTGAAGGTGAGCCTGGTGAGGAGGTATGAGATGCTTATGTTGAGCCTTGCCACCTCTCGTGGTTGTGCATGTGTCTACTGCTATGTATTCTTTATTCATGAGCATGTGAATCCATGCCAGACCCCATCTTTACATGTAACTGTTGTTCTTTGGCATGGATTAATATGCGGACCCTCCCGCCTACCTCTCTGCGGCTCTTCTTTTGGTCCTACTGCCACTTTGTGCTACCAATTCTGAAGATGGCTGCCAGAGGAGGGGCTTAAGTGGAGGGCAGTCATTGGCTGGGGGGCAGTATGACCCAGAGCTCTGTGATTGGTTGTTAGGAGAAGGACAGTCTGAAACTGATTTTTCTTTACCAAGGATTCCCAGCCTGACGGGGAATATTCATGAGCATGTGAATCCATGGCAGACCCATGGTGGAGAACAGTTACAGGTAAGTAACTTGTTCCTTCGGCTTTCTGTATTGATGCTACACTTCATGCAACCTCATGTCGGAAACAAAACCATCTAAGGGACCTCCACGCGTGGAGGACCTTGGGCACAGTATACATCACACTAGAGATGGTATTACTAACCTGCCCAGCTGACCTCCCTTTTCGAGTTTGGAAAACAAAACCTGTAATACTGCGCAACTACCACTAGATGACGGCCTATGCATGTCGTGTGAATTTAAGCAGATATCATCAGAAATAAGATTACGGCGAGTGTGTGCCGTATTATTGGAATAGTATTGCCAAAGTAGTGTTATTATTTATATGCATATATTTATTTGAACCTCATTTTATATAACCAAGCTGTGGTACCACCTAACGTGGTGTGTGGACATTCCTTTGTGGGGCTTGGGGATTCACTGTACTTGAGAACAACCCTGCATAGCCTCCTGAGAGCTTAAGCCTTGGTTACTCATCTATTGCTACTATATAGAGAACCTTGGCTGGGGTGCTCTGTCTCTCCACCCCAACTAAATAAGAGGGCAGAAGTACAGATAACCCACTTCAAATCTTTACATGCACTATTCGAGAAAGTCACATTGTTGGTATAACTGAATTATTCCTGAAACAGAATAGGTGTAATTGTTTACTACCAATAGTTTTACAAGTTATACTATGGTTTACTTACCAGTAGTATTGTTTTTTTATATTGTTTGATTATAATGGTACTTTTCTAAAGAATATTCTTTTTGTGTGTGTGTGTGTGTGTATATATATTTTTTACAATATATCAGTGTATATGTGTTTCTTTGGACCATATGTGTTCTATAACTTCTGTGTGCCTTTCTACAGCCCTCTCTCCCTCCTAAAATTAGCCTGGCAGCTCTGTCATTCTACCATTACCTTGAGCGGTACAGACTTATACTAAGAGTGGAGTTTCTGTATTGCCCAAGGTTAGTCTTAAGAAGTCCTTTGGGTGAACTTTAGGAAAACTGTCCTGACTGGGTATGCAAATTAGTTCAAATGCAAACCGTTTACTCCATAAAATTGACCTGCTTACATGGCAGTGCAACCTTATACATAGCTTAATCGACCCAAGACAAGCATTTCTCAAGACTGCAGACCACTAAATACCTGGTTTTACCCTTATTGGGGATCATCAGTGTAGTCTAGAGTCTTGTAATTGGAACATTAGGGCATGTTTAGTAAACACCAACAAAAGTTATTGCGGTTCTGAACTGGAGTTGACTTCTCAGCAATGGTTACTAGGTGGCGTTTTGGCATGTTGGACTTGGCTCTAATGGATTATTCTCTTTCAATGCCATATCACTGTCTTATGAACAGCACCTGTCACTGCAAACTACTTTTTTATATAATGTAGAGTTCTATTCAGTGGTAGCATCTCCAGCAGACTTGTGAATACTAAAAACTAATTTGTCACTTGGAGCCGTGTCTTATTAGATTGCGATTGCAAACTGTAGAATACGCTTTTATGACTTCGAAAGGTAAAAAGAAAGCTGGGATCAATGAGAATCAATATCTTTTTAGCATCACAGATCTAAATGCACTTTTTTTTTGGTCTTTTTAGGGTGTGGTGAACAAAGTTGCCCCTAGTCACATCGGTTGCCTGGTCCATGGATGTTTCAATGCCTCCATCCCAAAGCCTCCTAAAATGCATGCAGAGGAATGGCAGAATCTTGGCGTGAAAATTGGCGATCAGTTCGAGTTTGAGGTCTTTCGGCTGGATTCTGATGCTGTTGGTGTATTCTGTATTCGTGGAAGGCTAAATGTTGAAAGGTGTGTGGCTAAAATTTCTCACTTGTGGCTTTTTTCACATTCTGACTTTCATCGTATTTTGATTCAGAAATAAGTCAATACTTTACTTTTGGAAAGGTAAATGGGCCACACAGTGTTTCAGAACTACGGACAGTGCATCAATTTATATTTTTATGATGATTAAGTTGTCTTTGGAATTATGAACTTTACAAAAATTCCACTTGTATAATCTCAAACCTAATTGTGGCTCCAGCTTTGAGAGCTCTGTTTTGTTTGGCGAGGGGGTCTGAGGGTGCTAGTTAGCCAGAGGTCAAAGAGTTTGAGGGTTGGGGGGTGGGAGGTGGCTCTTCCTTTAGGTATAGTGCTGGGAAAGTGGTGAGGAGAGAGTTGGCTAGATCTAGGTTGATAAAACTTTATTCCATAGCGTGGGGTTTGGTGGTGGTCGTGTGTGGCCTTGGGCCGCGTTGGTCCGTGGTGCAGAGAATATTGCTGAATGACCTCTCCATGATGGGGGGGGGTTGTGGGGGCAGTGTGGCTATGTATGTGGTGCTGAAGTTTGCATGGGTGTGTGTGGAGTTTTGTTGTCAGTTTGAATGCTTCTAGGTTGTCTGTGCGAGATAGGGTCATGGGATTTGAGTGTGAGTGAAACAGATGTTGAAATCCCCTAGAATGGGGAAGTGTTCGATGGAGGTTGAGGTGGATTGTCGGGGCATCAGAGTGTGCCTGCAAAGTTTTTGTTGTAGCCAGGGGAGTCTGTGGATGAGGACTAGGAAGCTGGGCGAGGACGAGGGTCAGAGTTTTTATCAGAAGGGATTCATAGTCTGTGGTGTTGGCTGAGGTATCCTTGCGTACTACACAAAACAATTTCCACTAATCAAGTCCTCCACCACTTTGTGATCTGTTCCGAACTGTAAGGTTGCCGGAAGGCCTTGTGTGCAATGGGTTCATAAACGTCAGCAAACCAGGTTTCTGTGATGAAAAGGATGTCTTAATTTTGTTCTGTGATTAGGTCAAAAATGTGGAATCTGTTTTTGGAGACTGACCTGGTGTTGGTGAGGGCACAAGATTTGGTGAGGGCACAAGATTTGGTGAGGGCACAAGATTTGGTGAGGGCACAAGAGAGTTGGTGGGATATGCTTGCAAGTGCTGGAGGAGGAGGAGGAGGAGGAGGAGGAGGAGGAGTTTGTGGTGGGGTGGCAGGGTTTGGCATCTGGCAAAACGAACAAATGGCTCATCTGGCTTGGGACGCAGAGTAAAACCCAAGAAAGACCTCACAAACAGAAAATGGTGAAAAAAGGAGGCCATTTTGACAAAATGGTCACCCGTGTGTGCTATACTGCAGTTGAGTGTTCAGCCTGCGGTAGAAAAGCACAATGGTAGTAAAATTAAACCACTGCCTCCAGCCATTTAAAGTAGTGAGGGTAACATACAAAAATGTTCGAATAGGTAGGATAAGGGGCTACTAGGTCGACCCCCAGCATTCCACATAAGATGGTGTGTGCTGGACCTACAAAGAGAAAAGGTAAGTGAAGTCAATTTCACTTTACTATTCTTGGGAACAGTAGTTCACACAAGAAAAGGTATTTAAACCTTCTGAGAAATCAAAGGTTTTTCTCTGCGACACTGCACCGGAGGTGCTGGGTGTCACCATAGACAACGTAGATGCCTATGCAGTTTGTCAGACTTCAAAAACAAAGGGAACACATAATCCAAATCGGGTCAAAAATACATGAGAGGGTGAGAAAAAGGTCCCACTCGGTTAGGGTTAAAATTAAGTCCTGAAGTCAGCAAAAGGGTCTCTTAAGGTTGAGGAATTAGCACAGAAATGAGACTGCTCCCTAACAGTAGACAGAAAAATACAATAACACCTAGATCTGGGACTCCTGGATAGCAGGAGAAAAGCCTAAATGGGGTTTGCAACAGTAGACCGTAAAATATAGTAGCTCTTATTGAGACACCTGGATAGAGGGAGTAATGCCTAAATGGGGATATAACCATGCAGGCAGTAACTAAGGTTTGGGGTACCATGGTGGAGAGGTAAATGCCTTTGCTGTGAGTACAACAGTGGACAATTTGCGTAGATGTAAGATGTTACTACCATCTGTGTGAAATGTGAGATATGGCTAACAGTCTACATAGAAGCGAGATATGGCTAAGTGTAAAGACTGGAGGGGGGTGTCTGTACTTCCTCTCTCAATATGGTAGAGGAGAGGCACAGAGGACCCCATCCAAGATTCTCTATTATTGGTAGCGTAGTCAAGCAATCAAGGCCTAGCTTCTCAGGAGGTGATGCAGGCTGGTACTTAAGTACAGTGTAGTCCCCGAACCCACACAAAGGAATGTCCACACACTGTATTACTGAAAACAGTCTTTATATAATTAATATTCAAAGGTATGTACACAATCTCAATAACGCACTTTGTACTCGGAAATCAACAATGATAAATATATACAATTCTAAAGTGGTACCACCAATGTTATCAAATCTCATAAAAGTGCATCAACTGTACGGTTAAAATGTCACACAGATCAATAACGAGGAAACCAGCAATAGAGATAGGAAGGATAGCAAGATGGTTGAAACAATAGGCAGAGTACTGGCCTGTACCCTTAAGCACAGTTCTGTGTGGAAATCCCCCCCCCCCCCAACCTGGGCAACCTGTAAAATAAAGATATATAGCACAAGCCCAGTCCATATATTGTTCAATAGCCTTATTTCCTCCTATAAATGTTTTACCCCCCCCCCAATATACCTGGTGGAGTAGAATTCTTCGAAGGCGCGTCGACGGATCCCTCTTGAGTGACTCCCTTTAAAGCAGGAGCCACGGATCGTCGAGAGGCGTCGAATATGGTGAAATTGTCGTTGACGGCGGCAATCAGAAGTTCAAGGGTGCCGAGACCCCGATGTCTATCCAGGCGGTGCTCGTCAGCTAGGTCCTACGAGGATGAGGTGTGCGGGGCACCTCGGTGATGGATTGTTCATGACTGCAAAGAGTTTCAGAAGAACTGTGGCCCAACACGGGCGTCGAGTCGTCGAAGTCTTTGTGGCCTTCAGGTGGCGAGAAACCCACCGGTGTTTTCTCCTCGGCGCGTTCGTCGTCCTCGACTTTCTCCGTCGGGACAAATCGGTCAACGTTGCGGACAAGGGAGCCCTTGGATTCAAATGTTCTTAGGCAAAGGAGCGGGCGGCTCCGGTCGCCGCGGCACGGCGTCAAGTGGTCCCCACGGCTGGACAACACAACTTCGACAGGCCTCCAGCGGTTACACAAACCTGCGAACCCTGGTTGACGGCAGTATACTTCGACAGCGGCGAAGTCCGGGTGCTTTGCTTCGTTCTCCTCATCGGTCCCGTCTTGGGTCGGCAGCCTTTCGAGGGTCTGACTTCCAGGGAGCTTCGGCGAAGGTTAGCGGTGCTCAATGGTCCCTCGGAGCACGGGAAGAGGATGCCTTACCAGGTCCTCTCTCGGATCAGTCTTCGACGAATTCAGCAGCTTTCAGATCAGGTCGAAGCAAATGCAACAGCAAGTCGTCTTCTTCTTCCAGCTGGGCGTCGAGGGTCAGCAGTTCCAGTTACTCTTCAAGTGTAGACACGGCTTCTGAACAATTTCCAGTGGTGAGAGGTCCCCAGATATACTATCTTGTCTCTCATCCACACTGCTGGGTCACTCTCAGCAGCCAATCATACAGGCGGCATTCATACAGTCAGTCAGCCAATCGGGCACACAGTGAATACAGGCCATCCTCCTCCCTCTCAGACACTCACAACAAGGAATGTGGATTGGGACAAGTACCCAGCCATTCAACACTACACACTGCATTCAGGCCAGTTTCGGGCAGGGCGTTCTCAGTCTTTGTCTCTCATACCAGAAACCGGACAGCCACAACAAGAAGTGCATATTGGTCGCACACTCCATTCACCCAGGTCCCACCCACAGGGCGTACCCACAACATACAATCACTGGGAAGGCTCCAGTCAGTCTGGACTGACTTCACAACAACTTCCACCCAACAGCCAGTCAGGGGGAAGGGACCGAGTCAGGGCTTCCCAGGACTTTGGGAAAACAAGGTAACGGGTAATAGAAAGCAAAAGGCCACAGGGGTCATCTTGTTTTCCATCAGGAATCAACTGACTCCAATGGCAGAGCCGGGGTATCCCAAAAAGGAGGATACTCGGTGCACCTGTCAAATTCAGCATGGAGCTGCCACCAGCCCATACCCTGCTCTGCGGGTCACCCACAGGTGCCCAAAAACGTACACTAGGGGCACAGGGTTGTACCCCCACCCATGGGTGCCGTAAGGGTATCCCACGGGTCTGTTCACCACACCAAAAGAGAGGGCTGCACTGCCAGGAGTCCCACATGCACTCCTGCGCGGAGAATATGACAGAACACTCGATAAAAAGGCAGTAAGGACAAGGATACGGAGGCCCTGTCCCTCTGATGCATTTCCAGCATCACACTAAGCTACACAGTTGGCTTAGAAGTTGGATATGGCTAACATGCAAATGTGCAAAAAATGACAGGCTTTTAGATAATTTGATAACCGGATCATAAGATGACTTGGACAGTCTAATGGGGAACAGTATTTACTGGTCCCCCCGCCCCCCAATCCAGACTTTGCCTATCTTGTCAGCCGCTGCAGGCTCCATGCCAACACGATCTGGAGCTGCATCTTCAGGAGCTGTGGGCCCCCCAGCACAATGTGTGATAAAGGTTTCTGGGCAAATCGGAGGGGTTGGGAAGGTCAGGAGGTGAGAGCAAGGGAGGTAAACCAGGAAGAGGGACCGTGAAAGTAGCCTACAGCGCTCGATGCACAGGGGGCTTTAAACATTTTCAAAAAATAAATGTAACCCCAAAATTCAACTTGGTGAGCCCAAGGGCTCTGCCTCACCTCCAGCCACAGATAAAAGTAAATATTATTTAAATTAAGATGGCTAATCTGTCCCTTTCTGATCTTTATTGGTAGCATGTATTTCCTGGAATAGTAATTTCTTCTTAATTTGAACTTCAGCAGTAATTGAACTGACCTAAATTGTTTTTAATCCTTAATAGGGTTTCCTCTGATTCTGAACCAGACTTTGTTAATAAGATCTATATCCGTTTTGAATCGCTCTAGTATGTCATTTCCGATGTAAAAAAAAATCAGATGACATTGTTAGGTTAGATTTGTATGCTAAATGTCCCTTACCTGTGATACACTCTGCACTTTTTGCTGGACTTGAGGATTATTTTTCAATGTTCCTGAGTGAGTGGGAATCATTTTCCCCACTCGCCATTTCTTTTACTCTTTCTATTGGTGTCCTTTTTATGACTCTTCATCCTTTATTTTTGGAATAATACTATAACCTTTTCGGTATCTACATTTTCTTATTGCAGCACATAGCACTTTCTGTGCAGTGTTGCTGTGGTAGCCCTTGGGCTCCCCTTTTATTTTTCCTTGGGATCCTTGTGTGAACTACTGTTTCCAAGGGTAGAAGGATACTTTTTTATCCTTTCTACAATCCTCATTGTGAGATCAGCAAATCTAGTGTGGAGTGCTGAGGAGATGCATAGTATCCCCTTTCTCACGGTTACTGTATCTTTTCTGTTAGTTTTTTACCTTGCAAAACACATGTTCTAAAGGGTAGATTGGGCTATTTTTATATTGAGTACAGCACACCCCACCTTATATGGAGTGCTGAGGGGTTACTTTGTATTCCTTTTCTTACTGCTCAAGTGACAAGCTTACAATTATGGCTGGTGGCAGTGGACATATTTACTAATGTTTATTCGCAGGCTGGCAAACCAGCCATGGTAATGTAAAGAAGGGACCACTATTATTTTTTTCTGTCATTTTTATTGTGCTTGTCCTTTCTTGGTCCTTGTTTGATTATCTTCTGCAGGAGCCCTTTGTGTAGCAAACCGAGGCTCCACGGTGTCTGTGGGCTAGCAGATTTTGCTAGCCCTCCTCTTACGGTACATGGCGTCTCACCACTTCGCTAGAGGGCAGTGAGTAGATCTCCCTAACCTCCTTGTGGCCTAGTTTTTGATTGCAACTTCAAATAATAGTGATTTAAATGCCCCCACTTAATTTCTGCTTCTCAAGGGATCCGTGCAGATAGTTTAAAGGCAATAGCAAGGACCGCAGTATTGCATGCCCTTAATCTACAGAGTGTCTATTTCGACCATGCCACATGCTTTCTATAAGCATTACTCTCTGGTTTCTGGACACTGGTTTCAGACACAATGTTAGTTTTGCTTTGGCAAGCTTTGGCTTCAATGCATTTTGTGTAAAAGATATGGTAGATGCTGCTTTCCTCACAAAAATACTGCTTGGTGTTCAGAATCTATTTAGTAAAAGATCAGCATTCTGAGTCTAGTTGTCCATAATCCATTTATATAGATACAAACGTGGGGAGACTTGGAGAAAGTGAGCTTTTTATGATTTACAAGAAAGGTGCTGCACTTTGTAAGGAGTACACTGATCCCAGGAGTGTGAAGGAGGAAGGTCATAGACAAACGACACAAGCACCTTTGGGTTGTAACATTTGCTTATTTGTCACTTTATTTTAATTAATTGCCACTAAACATTGCTGGACAGTTCAATACTTTGAAGCTCCAATAGTAATTGGATTTATTACTGATTTTTTTTTTTTTTTTTTTATATTGATTTAAATGTAGTAAAATTTGCTGCTTCTGGTTTTTACAGTAAGGCGGTCCAGCCTCCTGAAACACCTCTGGATAGATCATCTTTGGCCATTGAAAACATGGATCAAAATGAGTTGGCTCCTCCAACAAAGAGGAAATCTCTAAATGGCGAAAACGTGGACAGTGGAACTGAAGATGCTGGGGATATTTTAATTGAAAGTTTGGTTGGGGATACAGGTGGCACCATGGACAATGCCCCCACTCAAGAAAAGAGGAAGAAAAAGAGAAAGAAACATAAGCAGCAAGACCTTACTGTTGGGGGTAGTGACTCTTGTGATAACTTGGAGTTAAAAAAGGACAAGAAAAAGAAAAGACAACATTCAGAAGATGGTGAAATATCGCAGGAATTTGAACCCAAAGCAAAAAAGAAAAGAATTTATTAAAGCAACTTTTTTTTAACAACACTATTTGCCCCGCTCAGGATTCAAATTAAGGGCTTTCGTAAAGAACATTGCTTTGGGAGGGAATTAATGATTACTTTATGCAAGTATTGTTTTGTAAGATGTCTGCTGCCTTTGATACTTAAATTGTCAATTGTGTTCTTGTAAAAAAAAAAGACACCCGTTTCGTATTTGTTCATAATACATATTTATGTACCTCGCGTTGTGTACGTTTTTGCTTTCTATTAGTCATTAAGTAAAGTCTTTTATACATCTATGGTTTCACAACAAAAAACGGGTTGGAACACGATATCCTTTAGTGTTATTTTTTTTTTTTCTTCTTTTACGTTTTGCACCAACAAGGTGCTTGTTCACATAAAAATGTGTGCGTCACCCGACGAGAAATGTATAAATAGTCATGGAAACGGACGTGTGTGTACTTTTTTTTTTTTTCTTCTCCTCCCTCTCAGGAATCTTTATTTGCAGGGGCATTAAGATGAGAACATAACACAATAAAACCCCTGAAATTCTGCTGAAGCCACCTTAACTTTGCACCTCCTGTTGCGCAGCCTATGACCACAATGATATGACCGATCACACCACTAACTACATTACAACAGTAACTGGCATTAAGCATGGCCAAATATATTTAACACATGAATGGGTACTAGTCATGGCCTTCAGTTATGGGCAGTGGTCTCAACCTTCACCCATTTGCACTGAATATTTTAAAACACTAACAGGCACTCAACCGTAGATTGTGGCCTTGATCAGTGGATACAGCTTTCACTGTGTCCACTGTATGTTATATATACTGGTCAGCGCTAGCCATGGACTTTAGCACAATATGGGCCAGTGGCCTCAATCTTTGGCTGTGCCCGCTAAATGTTCCAACATCTAAATAGGCCAATAGCCATGATCTTTGGCCATGTCCACTGTATATTTTTAAATAATAAAATGTAATAAGCAATGGCCTTCGGTCGTGCCTACTGTATTATATACACTAGCCATGGTCTACATCACAATATTAGCCAGTGGCCATGGTCTTAGCTGTGCCGACTGCATATTGGAACCTATTAATGGGCACTAGCTATGGCCTTTAGCCATGGCCGCTGACAACAGCTTTCAACGTTGCCCACTGTATATTCGGTGATGGGCTACGTTTAGGTAAGGTTTAGTGCAGTCCAACCAGTGAGGACTACACAATACTTATATAGAAAGGTGGGTTACAATACCAAGAAGATAAGTTGTGCTTCTTGCCTTGGGAAGTGCTTTTTGGAGTTGACACTGGCCTAACAACTTCTGCTCTCTACAAACTAGCTCACTAGAGGTACAGTTATTTGTTCTTAACTTACAAACTTTGTCAGCACGTGCATGAGAACTATTGACGTTGTCCATTGACTTTACCTGTCCTGGCTCCCTATAGGAGCTCTTCTGAACCTATTGGCTTTGGCAGTGCCTGTAGGTTTTAATTGTTGACAGGAATGCTGGGGTATGTCTACCTGCCACCCTTTGGGAGATGTAATTGTTTTACAAACGGAAAGTATGTTCTAAATCTTATTCTAACCTTTGCTTCCTTAAACAACTCAATAACTGAATTGGTAATTGAAAGAAGTGCAATACTGACCTTTACTGAAGTCACTCCGTGTGCTGGAACATGTGTTGGCATAAGAAAAGTCTTTACCAACTGTTATTGTCTTTTAAAAACTGATTATTAACTTTGAATGTTACTAGTAGATACTCTAAAAAGAATGCTATTTAAACCTTGTGTCTATTATAAATCTGTATGTATAACTTTGTGTGAGTGTGACTTGGTTACTTGTACTTGCTGATTTTTTTTTTTTTTTAATTGTACAGCTCACATTATCTCTTAAAATAAACCTGGTTGCTCAGTCACGCTACCAACTTGTGTAGTACAGGCCTATATTAAAAGGTGGATTACCTAATACCAATAAGGCTTGTGCAGTCCTCACCAGTTGGACTGCACTAGTTCTTACCTAGCACTGTTGGCAGGCGTGAAATTGGTGTGGAGTGGTTGCATTGACTATTGGTTCTACTTGTGCCAAATAAACCAACCACAAGGCTAGCTCCACCAAAAAGTAAATTAACTTGTAACAATACGTAGTATGGATAACAGTTAATGAAGCATCCCTTACTACACTTACCATTGATCAATTGAAAGATTTGTGTAGAAACAGGGGGCTGAGTTTAAAAGGAAGAACAAGTGAATTGATTGATTACTAAGCTGTTAAATCATCAACAATTGGGATGTAGGCCTTTATCGCCCACTCCCCAGAATGATTTGGAAGGAAATGTTAGAGCATAGCTCCAGCCTGAGTCAGAAACTGAGGAGGATTCTCAAAGGGTGAACAACCCTCCTCCCCAGTTGCCTGCTGTACCTCAATCACTTGCTATGGTGACTCCACAAGGTAGGTCATGAATATCTCTCTTGAAAGAATGAGATTAGAACTAGAATTAAAAAAAAACGTGCAGTGCTCTCTAAAGACAAGAGATGAGACTCGGAGAAAAATAAATGCAGCATAAATATGAGATTTAAAAAGATGTCACTTTATTCTGCTCCTTTTTCGGGGTATTCTTTGTCTACTAGTCCCAAGAGAACTCTCCTACCAAAGAGGCTGTATGTATGATCCCAAACTTTGTGTTGAATTGGCTTTGTACATTTCAATTCACCTATGGTTTGCTATAGGTGAGGATTTAGTTGCATGGTCGATGTCTATGTTCACCCAGATTGGTTGTGATGCTATTCAGGAGTTAAATGCCAGTGCCAGGAAAGGCTATGAGCTAGTGAAGCTGGCATTAATGGCCAAATTTGGGAATAATCATTCTCAATACCTTACAAGGTTTAGAAGCCTTACAAAGACTGGTACACCTTGGGCTACCTGGGTGTGAGTTTTTGAAAAACCTAGATGGCTGGGTTAAGGGTTACAGAGTGAACGCCTTTTGAAGGAATGAGAAACATGTTTTTACTTTAATATTTTTTTTGCCTGCTTTTCTGAGCTGAGACTGCATTTGGCTGACCAAAGAAACTTGATCCTAAGAAGCTAGTTGCTGATTTATGGGTAGCCAACAGGGCCACTTATAAGGATTCTGGGGCCACTCATAAAAAGGAGGAGGGTGAAGACGTTTCAAATTTCAACCGTCCCAAAGAGGGCCGCAAATGCCATAAGGGGAAATCTCATGGGAAACCATACAGGGCTAGTGAACCCTCTTCGGCCCATCCAGAAGGAGGTAATCCGAAACCCCCATTCCAGAAAGCATGTGGTAAATATTTTGATTGTGGTTCTACTGACCCTGTGAAAGGTGGTCCTAGATGCAAGGGCAAACCTGCAGGGGCCCACACCGCCTCCTTAGCCTTCACCCCAGTGTTTGAAGCACCTATGGCAAGTGCACACCTTCACTTACTGGCTAAAGAACCCATTGGAGTTCAAGCCAATGTTTCTGTAGTGTCCTTGGGTCTGTGCGAACAACAGAATATAGATGTCTATAATACCATACCTGACAACACAAAAGAATACTATAAGGACAGTGTACTTGTAGATGGTCAGGAGACTCCTGACATTAGAGAGACTGGGGCCAGCATTACAGTGGTTGATGAAAGTTTCTTCAAACGTGAGGATGTGGCTAAGGACTCATTAAACTTGCTGGAGGCCCTATCCAAATGGTTCCTATTTTGCTAGTCCTCATCCAGTGCAGTAATATGTCTGAGAATTCCTGTGAGTGTACAAAGTACCTGGGAGAGTTCTGTTGGGTAATGACTTAAAAGATCTAGGAGTAGTGTCAGGTACCACCAGGCCTCCCAGCAAAAAGAAACTGGAGCGGACAAGATAGGCAACCTTAAGAGACTCACTTTGAGATCCGGGAGAAATCGTTGAGATGCCAACTTTCAACTTCTTAGAACAAAGGCTCAACAGAGAAATCCAGAGTCCCTGGAAAGAAAAAGGGTCCCAAACCTGCACTGACAACCAGGACTTCCCAGAGAGGACAGTCCCAGGTCCCACCTGTGTCCCCCTCCCCAGCTGAGGCAAAGTGGAAGGATCAACCAACTCCTGAAATCCCAATGACTGGTGAAACAAAAGCTGGAGGAAAGCCTTGCCTGCATAGGAGATTTGGATCCTAGAGACCATCCTGAGATGCAGACTTTACTTGCAGAAGGTGGACACTCTAGGTCAGACTTCAGCAGAGGACAAAGAGAGAGGAGGCCCTATCCAAATGGTTCCTATTTTGCCAGCTCTCATCCAGTGCAATAATATGATGGTTAGAATTTGTGTTAGTGTACAGAATGAAGTGCCAGGGGGAGTCCTGTTGAGAAATGATTTAAAAACTCTTGGAGTTGTATCCAGTACCCCCAGGCCTCCCAGCAAACGAGATTGGCCAGAGGCAACTTTGAGAGACTGTTTGAGGTTGAGATTTCCCATACCTCCAGTTCACAGGAAGGCCGCACTTCAGTGCCCAAGAAAAATAACTCGAAATCTAAAGTCTCCGTGGAAAAAGGAAAGCCTTGAATCCTTCTCATAGGACAAAGACATCCGCAAGAGGCCTGTCCCAGGTTACCCCTGGGACCCCTTCCCCCAGTTTAGGCTGAGTGGGAGGACCAACCAAACTCTGTGGAGACAGCTACTGGTGACACAGACCTGGAAGAAAACCTTCCCTGCATTGGAGATCTGTATCCTAGAGATCATCCTGTGCTGCAGACTTTACTTGCAGAAGGTGGACCCTCTAGGGCAGACTTCAGCAGAGGACAAAGAGAGTATGCCTCTTTAGGTCAGAGACAACAGACCGCTTCCATGCTGGAAGGGCAAGAGCCAGGGAAGAATAGACTCTACTGGGACAATGGACTCCTCTACATTGAGCCTACAGAGTCTACCCCAGGGGACTTCAGGCAACTAATAGTACCTCAGGAGGTTAGGCTTAAGTTCCTACAACTAGCACATTAGATTCCTCTGGCCGGTCACTTGAGCTCCAAGAAGACCAACGATAGGCTTGCTCTTTACTTTTGCTGGCCCAAGATGGGTGCAGATGTAGAAAACCTTGTACGAGCTGCCACACCCTTGGGGAAAACAGTGGATCCAAAAATGTGGCACCTTTTAGTGCCCCTCCCAGTGGTGGGAGTCCCTTTTGAGAGAATGGGGATTGTTAGGGAGAGTGTTCATGTTAGTGCTTAATTCGCCCCCCCCCATCTTGGAGACCCCCTGCTCTTTTGCTGGACTTTAGGACTTTTTAATTTTAACCTTGGGGTGAGTGAGCAAGCTTATTTTTATTTATTTTTTCCTCTCATGTGGTTTGACCTAATTTGGATTTGGTGTTTCCTTTGTTTTTGGAGTCTGACAAACCCCATAGGCATCTACTTTTTTGCATGGTGACACACAACACCTTCAGTGCAGTGTCACAGTGAAATCCTTTAGATGTCTCATACGGTTTAATACCTTTTCTTGTGTGAACTACTGTTCCCAAGAATATTAAAGTGAAATTGACTTTACTCACCTTTTCTTTGTGGGTCCAGCACACACCATTTTATGTGGAGTGCTGGGGGGGTTACCTAGTAGCCCCTTATCCTAGATTCTCATGTAACATTTTGTATGTCACCCTCACTACATTAAATGGCTGGTGGCAGTGGTTTTATTTTCCTACCATTGTGTGTTTTTATCGAAAGCTGAGTCCTCAGCTACATTATAGCACCCATGAGTGATCATTTTGTCAAAATGGCCCCTTTTTTCACCATTTTCTGTTTGAGGTCTTTTTTGAGTTTTACTCTACGCACCAAGCCAGGTCTGAGCCCTTTGTTCATTTTGCCTTTGGCAGCCTTCAGTCCTAAAACCCGCCTCTGGCTCCGGTGTGTATGGAAGGGCAGGAAGCGAGGGAGGTTCCTGAAACTCCTGTGTCCTTTGTCTCTAGGAGTGCATGAATGCAACCAGTCCTAAGGACAGCCACTCTGAGTAACAGCCTAGGCAGTGCTGTAAGTGACTTCAATCAAGCACTCCAACTAAGTCAATGCCTAGTCTGGATGCCCAATGGAAGCCCTTATTCATATATTTTTGTGTCAAGTTCTTAAATCTGGATGATAAACCCTTACAGAACGCCCCTCCTTTTGAATCCCCCTGACCTCACTGAGCCAAGAAGTAGGTTTGTTTTGCAAATTAAAAGGTTTATTGTAAAAATGTATATTTCACACGTATATGAATAAATTAATATTTGATAGCACACTTATGAATATGAACAGTGATCAGTATTGGGTAAGATTACAATAGCGACAACTCATCAGAAAGGAGTAGGAATAGGAAGGATAAAGTAGCAGAGAATACTTTTACGGTTCATGGAAATGCAAGATGGAAAGAATGCAGGCACAGAAATAAAACTCAATATGGATTCAACAAGAGATAATATGATCCCTTTTTTCCCTTGTGGTAACTCACTTCCCCCTCCCCCCCTTATGCAATATGAAGAGATGGAAATGAGAACACACAGTTTTCAAGAATACAATCAAATGCAGTTCAAATTCCAGTTCCCCCAGAAAACCAGTATGCTTTTAAACATGCAAAAATGCTTTTAATTGTGATTTGCAATGAAGTGAAAAATAAGCTAAAAATGATTTTAATTCCTTATCAGAGATTCAGGGTAGGTGACAGCTACTTTGAATTAGTTCAGGTCAGCACTAGCAATGATTCATGAATGTTTTATCAGAGTGAAAACGAATTTCAGCAGTGGAAAGCAAGAAGCAGCTATTTTTACAAGTGGTGAAATTGAGCCAACATGCAATTCGCGGCATTTTTTCTGAGTGCGGGAACCGCGATTACGGAAAAACTATAAGGAAGTAGTTATAGATTTGTTGGAAAGCTGAGGATCTTAGCTTTAAAATGACAGTTAAATCTCGCGTCTAGGACATACGGTTCAAAAGATACAGATGTTTTTGTGGAGGTAGATTTTCAGAAATGAAGTCAAGATTTCAGAATGACAGATGACACTTTTGCTGCATTGAAATCAAGAATGGACACACGAACTATGCAGTTCTGGACAGGTTGAAATGGTTTGAATAAGACTACTTTAAACTAAGAGATGGGTTCTGGACAGTTCTAGATACTCACTCCTAGTTTTGGAAGGGAATGGACCTTGTCACAGATCTGGTCAGGTTTGGGCTGCGGTTCTCTCGCCACGGGACGGTCTCTGGCACTGGTTCTGCTCACAGCGGGGCCTCTGGTCTGCTATCGGCACTACACAGCAGTCTAGTCTGGACACAGCTCTGCTTTCTGGGTCTGAATATGGTTCTAGCCAGAATCAAACAGCTTGCCCGGCTGTTGAATAGTTTGGTTAGGTTGCTGGATTCTGAGGCCTGCTGAGAAGAGTTCAGCTTTTGGGTTAGGCCCCTGCTTAAGTTTCTAGAGCTGGGTTCTAGAGTCTGGTCTCTGGATCTATCTGGGTTTGAAGTAGTCCGCCAAAGTGCTGCGCAGAAATTGATTGAAGAGTGGAAAAATGAATGTCCCTATCTGGGTCTCTGTGCTTCTTTTTATGTCTTTTGAAAGTGGGTGGGAAGGCTGACTTTCTATGCCCAACCCACTGAGGATTTGATAGGTTGAAGGATTTACTGTGCCCTGACTGGGGAACAGAGGAGTGAGTCAGAATGAGTCATCCGGTGTCATCTTTATGGCTCAAGGAAAGGACACTCCCCCTTAGCATTTACTTAGAAAACAATTTTTCATAACCAAACCTGCTTCCCCTGGGCCTCCTAAAAAATCATCGGCAGGTGAGTGCTTGCAGCCCCCGACCTCCATTTTGGCCTGCAGACCCCCCCTTCCCACCGCATCCCTCCCCGAGCGTGTCCCTGCTCCCTCCCGCCTCCCAACCCGCCCACCGCCCGTGATTGGTTACTGGGCTTCCGGGACCAGGGTCTAGCAACCTGCGCTGCAGGCGCCCACTGCCTCCTAAAAGATCATTGGCAGGTGAGTGCTTGCGGCCCCGACCTCCATTTTGGCCTGCAGACTCCCACCGCATCCCGCATCCCTCCCCGAGCGTGTCCCTGCTCCCTCCTGCCTCCCAACCCGCCCACCGCCCGTGATTGGTTACTGGGCTTCCGGGCCCTGGGTCCAGCGACCCGCGCTGCAGGCGCCCACTGCCTCCTAAAAAATCATCGGCAGGTGAGTGCTTGCGGCTCCCGACCTCCATTTTGGCCTGCAGACCCCCTTTCCCACCGCATCCCTCCCCGAGCGTGTCCCTGTTCCCTCCTGCCTCCCAACCTGCCCACCGCCCGTGATTGGTAACTGGGCTTCCGGGCCCAGGGTCTAGCGACCCGTTCTGCAGGCGCCCACTGCCTTTCACCAACCAAATTCCGCCTCTCCTCCTCTCCCAGCACCGTTCTCATTGGTCCCTCCAGCCTTTATCACCGGTCCCCCCAGGGCAGCCCTCTGCCCAGCAGCCCCCAGCGGCTAAGGGCCCCGAGGCCAAGGGCGACTCCAACAGAGGCGACTCCAGGAAGTGTCAGCAGGTGTCTGCAGGGGAAGCCACCCCAGTGGCCAGCCGTCAACCAGCGACTACAAGGACCAGTAAGGTAGGAGGGCCGGGGTTGGGAGAGGTACAGCTTTACACCAGATACCTAACCTTGTTGCCCCAAACTGCATTTGATATAAGGGCCGCCGTGCCCATATTGCATTGTCTGTTCTCCAAACTGCACTGATAGAAGGGCTGCCGTGCCCAAATTGTATTGTCTGTTCTCCAAACTGCACTGATAGGCCACTCCCACACTATACAGGTGTCTCAAACCTAGCAGGGCCACCGCGCCCAAACTGCATTGTCTGTTCTCCAAACTGCACTGATAGGCTTTTCTCCCACTATACAGGTGTCTCAAACTTAGCAGGGCCGCCGTGCCCAAATTGCATTGTCTGTTCCCCAAACTGCATTGATAGGCCACTCCCACACTGTACAGGTGTCTCAAACCTAGCAGGGCCACCGTGCCCAAATTAGATTGTCTGTTCCCCAAACTGCATTGATAGGCCTCTCTCCCACTGTACAGGTGTCTCTCAAACGTAGCAGATAGAAGGGCCGCCGTGCCCAAATTGCATTGTCTGTTCTCCAAACTGCATTGATAGGCCTCTCTCCCTCTATACAGTTGTCTCAAATTTAGCTGGGCTGCCGTGCCCAAAGTTTGTCTGTTCTCCAAACTGCACTGATAGGCCACCCCCACACTGTACAGGTGTCTCAAACCTAGCAGGGCCGCCGTGCCCAAATTGCATTGTCTGTTGTCCAAACTGCACTGATAGGCTTTTCTCCCACTATACAGATGTCTCAAATTTAGCAGGGCCACCATGCCCAAATTACATTGTCTGTCCCCCAAACTGCATTGATAGGCCTCTCTCCCTCTATACAGTTGTCTCAAATTTAGCTGGGCCGCCGTGCCCAAATTTGCATTGTCGCCAAGGGAGATGGAGACTAAAGAGAGCCACTGTTAGAACCCAACTATATAACTATACAACCCTTAACTCCACCCTTACACCCCGACCAAGACAACGACTAGACTAAAACAACTCGGAATCGTACAATGCCGCGCAAACGACCCACCCAGAGGGAAGGAAAGAAGAGAAGAAAGAACAAACACCCCGAAACTTCAACTAAGAACCGCAACAACAGAACACACCCCCACAGACAGGTTCAAAGATCGGACCAACACTGAAAGAAGAGACAAATCCCTTTACCTAACTCCATACCTCGCTGAGACCTACTCACCAGATCGAACCAACGCGACGCCAAAACCAACTACACTGAACAACCTACCAACATCACGAAGAAGGACAAACCCCACCAGATACAACAAGCACACAACTGAAGCAATAACACCATACATCACCAAATCAAGAAGAACCCACAACCATGTCCCCTGGAAGACGAACCAGATGAAAACAAAAACCCTAGGCTAAACCTAGAAGTACTACTCGAGAACGCCGACAACCTGAAACCTGCTCCTGAACAAGATCAGAAAACGACCCTAACAAAAAAAGGCAAACCAAGCTACACCTCTAAACTCCACTGCAATCTAATAAATGCAAGATCCATGTCAAAACACTCTACAGAGATCTTCGACCTACTCGATGACAACGGCATCGACATCCTCTTCATCACAGAAACTTGGCTGGACGACAACTACAAAATCGCACTCCAAAGCTGCCTTCCAGCAAACTTTAAATGCCTTCAAATGAACAAGAAAAACAAAAAAGGAGGAGGCATCGCAATAGCATTTAAAGAGCAGCTGAAAATAAGAACAGACGAACCACTCAACATCCCCAACTGCGAGTCCATAGTCATACACCTAACAACTAGCCCAAAAACCAACATCACATTCATCCTGGTGTACAGACCCCCAACTTATGATGCATCCTTCGTCGACAACTTCATAGAAGCCATAACCAACATAGCCATCAACCACGAACACCTAATGATACTGGGGGATTTCAACATCTGGTTCGAAGACAGTCATGCCAACTCCCAAAACTCACTGATTGAACAACTCGCCACCATGAAACTACAACTAGTAAAAGGGGCAACTCACTCGGCAGGACACAACTTGGATGCAATATTCGCAGAGGAAAAACTCATCACCATGGCACCGCCGATACAAATACTGTGGAGTGACCATCTCATCATCCCATTCGTAATCACTCTGCCTACTCAAGTCTACATCCAACCTCCCAAACTCACAGCCACCACAAAAAGAAACTGGAAAGACGTCAAAAAAGGCAACCTATTCGAACAACTGGAGTTAACCAAGCCCTCAACAACAGAACTAGACCTAGCTGACCTAGACGGGAAAGCAGAGATACTACCCAAATGGATTGCAGATACAATCGACAAGATGGCCCCAGAAAAACCATTCACACCATCAAAAAAAAAAGAGCAATGGCAAAATGGTTTTCCCCACTACTTGGCACCATGAAAAAAGAAAACAAAAAGATTACAATCCAGACAAAAAAACAATGTTCCAGAAGCACATTTGCTCATACAAGAAGGGAAAGAGAAGGCATTATGATGACAGAATCACAAATGCCACCAACACACAAAAACAAATGTTCCGTATCATTAAAGAAATGAGAAACCCACCAGGCTGTGACAACACCCCAACCCCCTCGGAGAAACTATGCAACAACCTTGCAGACCACTTCAAAAAGAAAATCAATGACATCCGACAAACCATCCAACAGAGACCAACCAGCAGCGACTTACAACCAAACGAACCTAAATCAGAACCGCAGCACAAACTCAATAACTACCCTCAAATATCAGCAGAGGCATTCGCAATGCTGATAAAACACAGCAAGAAAGCGGGCTCACCGATGAATCCCTGCCCCCCGGACATCTACAAATCAATCCTCAGACAAGGAACACCAGCAGAATACTTCAGAAACCTTCTAAATCTATTACTGGCAACAGGAACAGCACCAAGGATCTTCAAATCGGCTTACATCAAACCACTTCTGAAAAACACAAGCGGGGACGTAGATGACCTCTCCAACTACAGACCAATCTCCAACATCCCCTACCCAGCCAAACTCCTCGAAACCTACATATACAAACTAACCCAAGAATACGTTGAAGAACACCACCTGCTGGACCAAGCTCAAGTCGGCTTCAGACCCACAAGAGGTACAGAAACCGCACTACTATCCCTCTGGCATGACCTAAAAACAAACGCAGACTCCAACACAACATCTGCCCTTATCCTGCTCGACCTCTCTGCAGCCTTCGACACAGTTAGCCATGCCACCCTAACCAAAAGACTAGAAGACATAGGCATAACAGACACAGCGCTACGCTGGACTAAATCATTCCTAGCAGACAGAACTGAAAACTTCTGGATCAAACCCTTCAAGTCCACCCCACGAGTCAACGACTGTGGAGTACCACAAGGATCCTCACTATCTCCACTGTACTTCAACATCTACCAAACCCCAGTAATCAGAATCTTCAAGAAACACAACATCAAATGCTACAACTATGCAGACGACACTCAAATCATCTACAAGATCGAAGACACCCAAGCCGATCATTCAAACTTAACCGACTGTCTAAAAGAAGTCTTCAACTGGATGAATGCCAACAACCTGAAAATCAACCCAGGAAAAACCGAAATCATGATCATATCCAAAGACCAAGAGAAGGAAACCGCCATCCCGTGGCCAACGGAAATGGGATCTACACCATCACCATCTAAGGTAGTAAAAAATCTGGGAGTCCTGATGGACAACACCCTAACCTTAGAACCGCAAATAAACGCAACAGTCAAGAAATGCTTCTTCCTCCTCCACACTGCAAGAAAAATACTACCTTTCCTCTCCTTCACACACAAAACACTCACCATCGTCGGCCTCATCATGTCAAGTATCGACTATGCAAACCGCTTCTACCTCGGTATACCGGAATACCTACTGAAGACGCTACAACGGATCCAAAACACTGCAGCCAGACTACAAACTATCCAGAAGAGACTACATCACCCCGGCCCTAAAAACACAGCACTGGCTCCCAGTAAAACAGCGTATCATCTTCAAAACAATGTGCATAACGCACAGGGCAATCAGCGGACAAGGAGCAGAATTCCTACAAAAAAAAATAACAATCTACAAGCCAACGAGACCGCTCAGGTCAACCAACGAAATCCGACTGGAACAAAAACCTTACATCAAGAAGAAACTCTGAGGCACCGCTTTCTACCACTTAGCAGCGAAAATCTGGAACAACATCCCAAAAGTAATAAGGAACACCAAAGACCACCTTAAATTCAGAAAATTACTAAAAACCTGTCATGATGCCTACCTCTAAGGAGCCAGGCCGGGCCCAGCAACCCCAGAGGCAGACATCATTTTCCCCAGGGAAGTCTCAGCGGGCCCAAGTCGGGGCCCTTTGGACTCAGTCCTGGCGCCTTAGGCGCCAGGCTCATAGCGGACCCCAGTCAAGGCGCCTTAGGCGCAAGGCTCATAGAAGAGGATATGTGTTTAAGTGCTTGGGTGCACACTTACCTGATGCAGACCTTGCTGCTTCATCCAGGCCCTCTTGAGGCCTGAATGGGACTACTTAACCTGTAGGACTACTTCACCACCCGGGTGTGGTCGGGGAAGGATACATACCTGATTGGTGGAAGGATACATACCAGGTACTTCTTCCAAGGCTATTTAAACCCCACCCGAACAGCCACACATGCTTCGCGTTGTTCTGCACCTAGCAGCTGGACGCTCACCGTGTCAGCTGCTGCATCCTGACTTCAGCCACGCCTGCCAGCACCCTGGAACACCTGCAAGGGGAGAAAGGAAGAGAATAGGAGAAGAAAAGCCCTTACCTGCTAAAGCTGCATCCCGGAGTCATTTCTCCAACGGCCCTGAAAAGGAAGACATCATTTTAAAGGCATTTTGTTTCGATCGCTGCAGCGCTGCATTTTACTCACCTTTGCAAGGCGCTTCCATCTTCAGCAGCGATCTTCCGGATTCAGCTACGCCCCGGTGCCTAGAGGAAAAAAGACAAGAAAAAAGGTGAGAGGGAGAAAAGGAATAAGGAAAGCTCAGTTTCCTTTTAAGTCTTACCTGTTGGATTATTCCCACTGCATTTCGGGTCCTGCCGCTTCCTGGCATCTCCGGACCCTGGCCCCCATGGGGAAAAAAGACAAAGACATTGAATGAGCGAATGCAAAGACATTACCTGAGCGCTCATCCAGAACTGTTTCACTTCGGGTCGGCGCCATATCTCCGGCACTCCGAACCCCGGCCCCTAAGGGGAAAAAGACATAAGCATTAGCGCTTGCTGCAATTGGACAACGAACATTATTAAGCTTGAACTTTTGAACAGAACTTTTACAGCGCCTTACCTGAACAGGCAAGCTTACCTGAACTCCCATCAATCCTAAATCCAGTGAAGTAACTGGGTTTCAACGCGCCCCTGCATCAGAAGCAGGATGGAGAGCTCATCCTTCCAAACCCTAAGGAGGGTATCCAACGAGCCAGGGAAGCCAGAATAGAGGGGCCCTTGCTGTCCATCTTCAGAGTTCTGCGCCTTCGACGCCGCGCCTCCGTGGGAACCAGGTGAGCGTTCCAGAACGCAAAGCCTTACCACAATTTCCCACCTGGGCGCTATGGAGACTTCCGAGACAGATCAGCTGGCCCATCTTTTAGGGGAATTACGGGCAGAAGTGCACTCAGCCAGCCAGGAGACTAATGCTCTCAGAAGGGAACTAATCCTATCCAAGGAAAGCACTGATGATCTGGCCAAAAGGTTATTGCAGGGCCAGGCAGAGCACACTCCTTTACCTGTTTCCGGAGATATTTCTACAACAATGGGTTCGAATAACCTGGTACAAATCAATCTACCTGGACACATGCCTTTGGCCCCGCCGGAACATTTTGCGGGGGATCCCAAGAAATATGCCGTTTTTATGAACCAATGCCGTTTACACTTTTTATGCAGGCCCGGGGCCTTCCCCAACGACCAGACCGAAGTAGCCTTTGTACTATATTACCTCAGTGGCTGTGCTTCCGATTGGTCTATTCCATTGGTAAATCAGAATGATCCCATTCTCCGGGATTTCCAGGGCTTCCAGGCCAGCATGGAAAGATTCTTCGCTCGACACTCGCAGGGACGTGCCCTTGACAACGAACTGCTATCCTTACGACAAGGTAATCAGGATCTTTTGTCCTATATCGCCACCTTTAATAGACTAGTTGTGGAAACCGGATGGCCTGAAAATAAAAGGATCACATTGTTTCATCGGGGCCTGCGCGGAGAGCTTAAAGATGTTATAGCTCAGATAGTAGATCCACCCCCAGGCCTGCGCAGACTACATAGACTTAGTGGTTCAACTTGATCACAGACTTCAAAATAGAAAAACAGCCTCAGCAGTTGCATGCTATAAAAGCATACATAGACAGTGGAGCTATTGGAAATTACATAGACCGTGAATTGGCTTCCAGGATTAAGCTTCCGCTCCGCCCAAAAGTAACCCAAGATGTAATTACTACAGTTGATGGAACCGAAATAGCCTCAGGGCCTGTAACGCATTCCACAGTTGAAATCACTCTGGTGGGTCAGGACGGACATCGGGAAGCAATCGTGTTTGATGTGATCAAGGCCCCACAATTTCAAGTACTTCTTGGAATCCCTTGGTTAGAAACACATAATCCGAGAATAGACTGGCGAGCAAAGAAGATAACTTTTCCTGATTGTGAACCAACCTGTTACCCAAGGAATCCAGCTATGGGTCTAGCCTCTGTAACTTCCACCCCTGTACAGCTACCATCTGAATACCAAGAATTCCAAGACGTTTTTCAGAAAGAGCAGGCTAACACCTTACCTCCCCATCGATCTTACGATTGCCAAATCGACTTGGTACCCAATGCACAACTACCTTGTAGTAGGATTTATGCTCTTACTGAACCTGAGAACCTGCATTTGCGCCAGTATTTGGATCAATACCTGGCCAATGGTTTCATTCGCTCATCAAAGTCACCAGTCTCTTCCGCTTTGTTCTTCGTACCTAAAAAGGAAGGAGACCTTAGGGCCTGTATTGACTACCGCGCCCTAAATCAGATAACGATTAAGAATCGTTACCCTTTGCCCCTGATACCTGAGCTTATCGACCAAGTAAAAGATGCTCGTGTGTACACCAAGCTAGATCTCCGAGGAGCTTACCACCTGGTACGTATAAAAGAGGGCGACGAGTGGAAGACTGCATTCCGCACCAAATTTGGGCTCTTCGAATATCAAGTAATGCCCTTCGGTTTGTGCAACGCACCTGCCGCCTTTCAGTACTTCATGAATGATGTTCTTCGGGAACTTATCGATGTTTGTGTCATCGTTTATATTGACGACATCCTGGTGTATTCCTCCTCCGAACCTGATCACAGAAACCATGTTAGGGCAGTTCTTGAGAAATTGCGCCAGCACAAATTATTTGCCAAGCTCGAAAAATGTGTTTTTCATACCACAGAAGTGGAGTTTCTCGGATTCATCCTGACACCTCAAGGAATCCGAATGGACTCGCGGAAAGTGGACGCCATTCTCAAATGGCCATCTCCTAGCTCTGTGAAGGGAGTGCAAAGCATGCTTGGCTTTGCCAATTTCTATCGAAGGTTCATCCCGGAATTTTCTCGAACTGTTCAACCCATCACAGCTCTCCTAAAGAAAAATAAACGCTTTGAATGGACTCTTGAGGCTGAACAAGCCTTTCAGGACCTGAAAACCAAATTCACCTCTGCACCTGTATTGAAGCACCCGCGCCCTGATCTCCCTTACATCGTGGAAACCGATGCATCCAGTTCGGCCATGGGAGCTGTTCTGTCGCAAAGAGACCCAGAAACTAATCAACTACACCCTGTAGCCTTTTGGTCCAGAAAATTCTCTCCACCTGAACTCAATTACGCAATTACTGACAAAGAACTACTGGCTATTAAATCAGCTTTCAAGGCTTGGCGTCACTATCTTCTCGGTGCAAGACACACCATCACCGTAATTACGGACCACAGAAATTTGCAGTATTTAAAGACGGCCAAAGCTCAATCTTCGCGACAACTCCGATGGGCTTTATTCTTTGCGGAATTTGATTTTGTAATTACCTATCGCCCTGGCTGCAAGAATGGTAAGGCAGATGCCTTATCCCGGATAGGCATGGAAGAACCCAATTCGAGTTTAGAACCTGTGCCAATCATACCGGAACAAAGAATTCTGGGCTTGACTTCATTGCAAACCATTGAGGACATCCAAGCTCAAGTAAAACAGCTTTTTGACTCTTATGCCTTACTGGAATGGAGTCAAAAGGGTCCTCACTACACCGTTAAGGATGATTTACCCTTCTTCCAAGAGCGGTTATTTCTGCCAAGTAAAGAATTGCAGGAACTTGTCATTACCCGTCATCATGAATCATTAATGGAAGGACACCCCGGTATCGCGAAAACAGAAGAAAAGATCAAACGCCACTTCTGGTGGCCTTCTTGGAGAAAAGACATAGTCATTTGTGTTGTCTTGCGGAATCTGTGCCCAAAATAAGAGTCAAAAGAAAAGGCCAGCCGGCCTACTTCAACCTTTGGACATTCCACCAGCACCTTGGCACACCTTGTCAATGGACTTTATAACTGACCTGCCTCCTTGTGGTGGTTACAACACGATTCTCGTAATAGTGGATCTATTCTCCAAAATGGCCCATTTTATCCCTTTAAAAGGATTGCCGTCAGCTTCCACCTTGGCCAAGGAATTTATGGAAAATATGGTGCGGTTACATGGTTTCCCTTCCATATTAGTCTCAGACCGTGGAAGTCAATTTATCTCCCACTTTTGGAAGAAATGTTGCCAACTAGCACAAATAGACGTGCGGTTATCCACCAGCCACCACCCCCAGACCGACGGACAAACCGAGAGAACCAATCAGACTCTCGAGCAATATCTGCGGTGCATGTTACACCAATCCGAGTTGAATTGGAAGGACATCCTTTGGATTGCAGAATATGCATACAACAATTCAGTGCATTCTGGAACCGGACAGACTCCTTTTTATACCCTGTATGGTCACCATCCTCGGACCTCTGACCTAGATCCACCTCTGACCCTGGAGATGCCTGCAGTAAATCACCTACATTCCACAATAACCCAAGCCTTCAAAGAAGCTACAACCCACTTACAGCAAGCCAAGAAAAGGTATAAAGAAAACGCTGATTTGCACCGAAGTAAAACTCCTCCTTACCAAGTAGGAGATCAGGTATGGCTAGCAACTAAACATCTACCCCTCAAGGGTCAGCAAACTTTTAATCCCAGATTCATTGGGCCTTACCCCATCAAAGCTATTATCAACCCAGTGGCCTTTAAACTCGATTTACCATCCAACATGCGGATTCATCCCGTTTTTCACGCATCTCTTCTAAAACCAGTACAACCTGGAACCAGACTGTCTGAGCCCCCAGGCCCTGTCCAAATTGATGGAGAATTAGAATTCGAAGTGAAAGACATTTTAGATTCCAAGATAGTTAAGTCGAAACTCTTCTATCTTGTTGATTGGAAAGGATATGGACCTCAGGAAAGATCTTGGGAACCCAGTAACTATGTTCACGCACCACGATTAATTCAAAGATTCCATCGAAGATTCCCGCACAAACCAAAACCCCCGGAGGAAAAGACCTTGGGAGGGGCCTTGAGTGGGGGTACTGTCATGATGCCTACCTCTAAGGAGCCAGGCCGGGCCCAGCAACCCCAGAGGCAGACATCATTTTCCCCAGGGAAGTCTCAGCGGGCCCAAGTCGGGGCCCTTTGGACTCAGTCCTGGCGCCTTAGGCGCCAGGCTCATAGCGGACCCCAGTCCTGGCGCCTTAGGTGCCAGGCTCATAGAAGAGGATATGTGTTTAAGTGCTTGGGTACACACTTACCTGATGCAGACCTTGCTGCTTCATCCAGGCACTCTTGAGGCCTGAATGGGACTACTTAATCTGTAGGACTACTTCACCACCCGGGTGTGGTCGGGGAAGGATACATACCTTATTGGTGGAAGGATACATACCAGGAACTTCTTCCAAGGCTATTTAAACCCCACCCGAACAGCCACACATGCTTCGCGTTGTTCTGCACCTAGCAGCTGGACGCTCACCGTGTCAGCTCCTGCATCCTGACTTCAGCCACGCCTGCCAGCACCCTGGAACACCTGCAAGGGGAGAAAGGAAGAGAATAGGAGAAGAAAAGCCCTTACCTGCTAAATCTGCATCCCGGAGTCATTTCTCCAACGGCCCTGAAAAGGAAGACATCATTTTAAAGGCATTTTGTTTCGATCGCTGCAGGGCTGCATTTTACTCACCTTTGCAAGGCGCTTCCATCTTCAGCAGCGATCTTCCGGATTCAGCTACGCCCCGGCGCCTAGAGGAAAAAAGACCAGAACAAAGGTGAGAGGGAGAAAAGGAATAAGGAAAGCTCAGTTTCCTTTTAAGTCTTACCTGTTGGATTATTCCCACTGCATTTCGGGTCCTGCCGCTTCCTGGCATCTCCGGACCCTGGCCCCTATGGGGAAAAAAGACAAAGACATTGAATGAGCGAATGCAAAGACATTACCTGAGCGCTCATCCAGAACTGTTTCACTTCGGGTCGGCGCCATATCTCCGGCACTCCGAACCCCGGCCCCTAAGGGGAAAAAGACATAAGCATTAGCGCTTGCTGCAATTAGACAACGAACATTATTATTAAGCTTGAACTTTTGAACAGAACTTTTACAGCGCCTTACCTGAACAGTCAAGCTTACCTGAACTCCCATCAATCCTAAATCCAGTGAAGTAACTGGGTTTCAACGCGCCCCTGCATCAGAAGCAGGATGGAGAGCTCATCCTTCCAAACCCTAAGGCGGGTATCCAACGAGCCAGGGAAGCCAGAATAGAGGGGCCCTTGCTGTCCATCTTCAGAGTTCTGCGCCTTTGACGCCGCGCCTCCGTGGGAACCAGGTGAGCGTTACAAAACCTGCCTCTTCAACACCGGAGACTAAAACCGAAACAACAATAAGACAAACGACTCATCAAAAAAGGACATTGACAAACCCCTAGAACCGACAGAAGTACCCTGGGCACCAGTAGGGCTGACGCTGGACACAGGGGTCCACCCGCGAGACCCAGAGAAACGGATACAACTACTCCAGCCAACCCTTACCATTCCCCACCGCCCGTAAAGCCACAACTAGGTTCCACGGGGTTGTGGAACGGACAAGATACCACCAATCACCACACAACCGGGTGTATGGACACTAGCAGCGGCGCTAGTCATGTGGAAGGGGGTGAGGAGCATGCAAGGTTATTAAGGGAGCGGATGGAGGGGACAGCTAGATCCTCAAACGGCCTTGAATGGAAAAACGGGCACGTACCTCCTGAGGCTCAGGGTGTACAAGCATCCCGTCGGGTAAGATTACACGAGCCCAATCGGTTCAGTCCAGGATAGAGATGACTAACGAATACCATTAACAATTTCCTTCTCTGCATACACCTCTCAAACTTCAAACCAAACACAACCACAAACCTCTAGCGCAGCAAACTGCACGAACTTCACTACACTGCAACAACAAAACAAAAAAACAGACTCGCACATCAGCACATGATGACTACCGGCCGCATACACCCCAGGCCCAGCCGACGGAACCACCGGGCTGAGGCTGCCAACAGCACATCAGTGCAATCTTGCACTTTTCCAGCCTCCACCCACTAACCCACTCTCCCCCCCTCTTTCAGAGCCGCCAGAGCGCCAGGGGACCACTCCGGTGGTGATTGTGCGCGGTACAAATGACCTTTAACATTAACATTCCCAGATACACGTTGTTGAAATTACATGTACACATCACAGATGAATTAAGACAGGTCTCTGTTCAACCCTGATCTTTCTAAGAGCTTGGGTTCAGAAATGACAACATTTTGCGCTTTTAGTGGGTTTCGCCATATTGGTTTTGCCACAAATCTTACACGGAGGTACACCCCCTCTCTGCGCATATTACTGGAAGTTCTTAGGTTTCTAGCATAAACACTGTAGTGACAATATTAATAGTTATGGGGCTTGGCCTCAGAACATCCCACAACGTCCAGCGTAGTCTCAAATTGTGGGTGCATTTTTCATATTAAGAATCCCCAAATTGTACATTTGTCAGCTTGATACATTATTTTATAAGCAATTTAATAAAACATACATTTGCTCTCAATTCAGTGCACCCATTGGTTTGTCCTCGCCCCTGGCTCATAGATCAGATGTCTTGCCTTCCCCCAGAGCAGTGTTGACAGTTATGATATGATAAGATAAGGCATTTGTAACGCGCCTATACACAAGTGTTTCAAGGCGTGACGAGGCAGGGAGGGGGGAACAAGGGGAAGACAGACAACAATCCTACTAGGCCAGGTGTCTTTCAGATCGCGAAAGTGCAGGGGAAGGGAGAGGTGCATGGGTTTTTTTCACACCCAAAATCAGCATACCCTATTCAGCTGAAGGAATCCTTTGTCCTGTTTTTCCTGCTAGCAGGGCATCAGTCCAGGGTGCCACTCCATCTGATTAACAGAACCATGTGATTTCCTGCCTTCTTGCTGAGAAGACTAGGCGTGAAGACTTCCCGGGGACAGCCAGCCTTTGAGGTCTCCGCTAACTCTGGGTACAGTTTAGCTTCAGAAATACAGGTCTCCTGTCAGAATTTAGATCGCTAGCGCCGGTCAGTGTCAAGCACCGGTATTGCACCCATTTTTGACAACTGCCTTACCAGTGGGCAATCCTCAAAATATACTTTGCTCAAATATAAATGAACTTCTGTGGACCTCAAATGGCGTGGCGGCGGTCGACGACAGTGGCAGACAACAGTCCGGGCGCTTCTCTTTGGAGTTCCGCAGCAGTCCCTGTATCGGCAGCCTGTCGAAGGTCCGTCTACCAAGGAGCTTTGGCAAAGGTCTGCTGGTGCACAATGGTCACTCGTAGCTCGGGAAGAGGGCGCCTTACCAGGTCCTCTCTGGGTCAGTCCTTGGAGGCACAGCAGCTTTCAGATTGTGAAGGAGAGCAACAGCAATTCTTCTCGTCCAGAAGGGCTTCAAGGTCAAGCTTCAGTTACTTGTCGTAGTGGACTTCAGCTTCTGAACACCATTCCTAGCAGTGAGAGGTCCCCAGATATACTGTTGATCTCCCATTCATTCCGCTGGGTCACACTCGAGCATCCAATCACGACTAAGGGCATTCATGCAGGGAGCCAGCCAATCAGGCACACGAGGTATTGAGGCCATTCACTTCTCTCCAGACACTCACAACAAGTTATGTGTATTGGGACAAGTACCAAGCTATTCAACACTCCAAGCTGCATTCATACCGGTTTCGGGCAGGGCTGTCTCAGTCATTGTGTCAGCCACCAGATACTAGACATCCACAACACAGAATGCATATTCGTCACACACTCTATTCACCCTGGTCTCATCCACAGGAGGTACCCACAACATACATCACCGGGAAGGTTCCAATGGCACATCCACCCAACAGCCAGTCAGGGGGAAGGGACAGAGTCAGGGCTTCCCAGCACTTTGGGAAAACACAGTAATGGGTAATAGAAAGCAAGAGGCCACAGGGGCCATCTTGTTTTCCATCAGGAATCAACCCATCTCAATGGCAGGGCCGGGGTATCCCAAAATGGAGGATACTCCGCGCACCTGTCAAATTCAGCATGGAGCTGCCACCAGCCCATACCCTGCTCTGCGGGCCACCCACAGGTGCCCAAAAACATACACTAGGGGCACAGGGTTGCACCCCCACCCATGGGTGCCATAATGGTATCCCATGGTTCCGTTCACCAAAACAAGAGGGAGCTGCACAGCCCGGAGTCTCACATGGACTCCTGTGCGGAAAACACGACAGAACACACGATAAAAAGCAGTAAAGGACAAGGATACGGGGGCCCTGTCCCTCCGATGCATTTCCAGCTTCACAAAAGGCAAGTGACAAATTGGTCAGAGCAAAGGGGTCTACCTTGCTCATGAGGTAGGAGGTGGTGAGATAAGGCCCTTGCCTACCAAAGTACTGGCTGTACAGGACTGGCCTACTCAAACCCAGGTAAAAGCCTTTCTAGGACTCGCTGGGCACCACAGAGACTTTGAGAAATATGGGACCCTAGCTTCTCCCCCAAATGTAATCTCCTCTCCAAAGAAGGTCAAACGACATGAGGAGTGTGCAAAGGTATTTGAAACCAGCCCTCTGCAAAGCTCTAGTCGCGAGAGCTCCCAATTATAACCAATCCTTCATAGTACAGACCGATGCTTCCAATGCAGAGATAGGTGCAGTCTTGAGTCAACTGGATGAGCAAGGCAGAGAACACCCAATCTGTTTCATCAGCAGAAAGCTGAAGGACCGACAAACGAGGTGGGCAACCTTAGAGCGCGAGTGTTACTTGTATGATTCTACTTTCCTTATTCAAACTGACCGCCAACCCTTGAGATGGTTAATGCAAATGAAGGGTTAAAATCCTAAATTGTTAAGATGGTCTATCAACCTCCAAGGGTTTGATTTCACCATAGAGCATAGGTCAGGATGCAATCACCAATATGCTGATGGCCTCTCCAGAAAGTATGACCGACTGGAATAGGAGATTTATCCAGGAGTGTATTAAATCCTCCTGTCCCTTAGTCTGGAGGGTGGTGGGGAGTGTTGGGGAGAATTTTCTTTCATTTCTGTGATATCCTTCAACCTTCGAGACCCGAGCCCTTTTTCTGGACTTGGGGCATGTGATTCTTTCCTTCTGAGTGGGACCTTTTTCTCACTCCCTCATGTATTTTTCCTGACTAGGATTTGTGTGTGCAACTGTTTTATGGAATCTGACAAACTCCATAGGCATCTGCTTTTTGCATAGTGACACACAGCACCTTAGATGCAGTACCACTCGGAGGTCCCTTGGACTGCTCTTAATGTTTAATTACACTTTTGTGGGTGAACTACAGTTCCCAAGAATAGAAAGGTGATCCCTGTCTTACATTTTCTTTGTGGGACCAGCACACACCACTCTATGTGGAGTGCTGGGGGGGGGGGGTTATTTAGTAATTCCCTATCGCACTTCTAACGTGAGATATTTTTGTTACACTGACCTACTTTAAATGGCTGGTAGCAGTGGTTTACGTTTACTAGCAGTCTGCATTTCTACCGCAGGCTGAACCCTCGGCTGCAGTACAGCACCAAAATGTCCCCGGTCTTCTTTTTTTGCCATTTTTTTGTTTTAGTTCTTTCCTGGCTTTTACTCAGTTAGTTAAAACAGGTTTGAGGCCTTAGTGTGTTTTTGCCTTTGGCGGGCTCCAGTGTGTCTGGAAAGGCAGGAAGTGAGGGAGGGCCTAAGCTGTGAATTAATGGGAAATCGCATAAAAAGCGAGGACTAGAGGCAGTCGACCAAGGAGAGGAACATCGGAAGAAGACGTGAAGAGACGCCTGCAGCACTCTCCTGGACCATGAAGTGCCTAGTGAAGCCCTGAAGCTCTGCTGACCCAGTTTTCAAATCGATTGGGAAGACCTGCACGGGATGATTTCCTCCCTTAGGCTTTTGGGACAAACTAGCCTCAAGACATGCTTCCATTTGACGCAACACCCGACTTGCTGTGCCTCAACAGAGCTGCAGAAGCCCAATGTCATGGGTCCTGTGACAATTGACGAGTACTTCGTCTTGCGTAAGTGCGAAACCGGATGAATCTTCGTGGGCATCCAGAGGACCCTGTAGAAGCAGGAAATCTGTTGCCAGAGTCCAGGACCGCAGGAGCAAGACACTTCCAAGCAGAGCTTTTTGTTCTTCATTGGTGCTGAGGAAAAGCAGCCAAAATACTGAAGTGCTGCTGAAACAAAGGAAATCATTTGCTGGGGGACCCTCTCCCAAGTAGTGCTGCAGGAGCCCGCCAGGCGGCCTCCCTTTAGTCACCACGACCAAGGTCCAGGAACAAGGGTCTGACGAGCAGGAGCAAGGGGGAAACGAGCTGGAACATTTTTCTTCAACTCACAGGTGCTGTGGGGATTGGGGTGTTCACCTTTTAGCCATAGGTTTTGTTTCCTGTCTTGAAGTGCTTTTTGGAGTTGATCTCGACTCTCCTGCAGTGGCCTAACACTTGTGCTCTCTGCAAAGTTAGCTCACTGGAGTTAGTGATTTCTTCTGAAATCAACTAACTTTATCAAGACTTATCAAGACTTTATCTAAGAAGTGCATCCGAACTATTGACTTTGTCCATTGACTGTGGATGTCCTGGTTCTCTAAAGGCACTCTTCTGAACCAATTGGCAGTACTTGTTCCCTCATAGGTTTTAATTGTTGACACTTATTGCTGGGATAAGTCTACCTGCCTCCCTTTAGGAGATTGTAATTGTTTTAGAAACTGTTGAAAGTATGTGCTAAATCTTATTCTAACATTTGCTTCCTTAAACAACTCATATGTGCAATACTAGCCTTTATCGAAGTCACTCCATGTGCAGGAACATGTGTTGGTATAAGAAACATCTTTACCAACTAACTGAATCTTAACTTTGATTGAATCTTACTAGTAGATAGTATTCTTTAAAAGGAGTTATTTAAACCTTGTGTACATTGTGAATAAATATGTATATATAACTTTAGGTGTAAGTGTTACTTGGCGGCTTGTACTTACTGATTTCAATTGTACAGCTCTACAGCTCACAATACCCCTCTAAGATAAGCCTGGCTGCTCAGGCACACTACCAATGTGTGTACTACAGGCCTATATTAAAAGGTGGGTTATTTAATTAATACCAAGAAGTCTTGTTTAGTCCTGAACAGTTGAACTGCAGTAATTCTTACCTAACCGCTGTTAGACAGAATTATATGCAATACCCTTTCAAAACACCACACACAATTAGGACTACAAGTGACAGTACAAATTCACCTTTGGTACAAGCCCGTACTACACAGTAAAGTGGTAGCGATGGCTGAGCAGCCAGACTTATCTCCAGAGTAAAGTGAGCAGTATCAATAGTTACATAAAGGACAGCAATTACTATGATTCAGACAAACACTGACTCAAGGTTTTTGAGTAAAAGAATAGACATTTATTTACACATCAGTTATTAAACATTTCACTATTATCAAGCAGTTGAAAAATCACGATCTTAATACACTGCACCGCACCCAATACATTCTGGACAAGTTGGGCTCAAAAAGACGTGTGAGCAAAATGGCACTCCAGCAATGTAATAGAGAGGGAAAGACAAAGTTAGACAGAAATTGAGCAGCACCAACAAGTAAGCAAGCAGGGCGATCTAGAAAAAGGAACTACAGTGAGGAAGTCAAATTCAAGGGGCCTCGCCCAAAGTCAATGGACCAAAGTCTTTGCAGAGGATCACACAGTTCAAGGTAGTTTGCGGTTAAGTCTTTGCCAACAGTTCAGAACGAAGTTGGTCGGACGAAAGAATGGAGAAGGACAAACCCTCGGATTGGCAAAAGATACACACTTTCACCGCGGCTGGACGGAACAAATAACCGGGTTACCGCAGTACCTTTAGAGCCAAAGAATGCTGTTGCTGCGGTAGACATTCCTGGCAGGTCCTGCAGGCTCACGGTTCCTGAAGCGACCGTCGGATTGACAAGAAGGAGGCAGACTGGAGGTTCCTGCACTGCCCAGGGAACAAAACAGCAGCGGAGCAAAGTGACGAATAAAAGGTGTGCTCCTTAAAACCCAAGCAGGGTCCGATCCTCCTGGCTATACAGGTCACAGTAGCTCTGTACAGAAAATTCGACCAGAGGAGGGAGGCCTGGCTTGCAGCTTTGGCGAACTGGTTGTTCCCACCAGCTCAAGGGGAGAAGATTCCTTGCAGATCTTCGCTGTCGTTGATGTTTGAAGATTCGGACCCGCAGCAGATCTTCACCGGGAGGTTCAGTCGTGGTAAAGGTCCTCTTCTGTCAGATTCTCTTCGGTTCTCTCGATCCAGTGGCGACTGCCTTTCCAGCCACCTGCTTTTTATGCAATTTTCCCCCATTCACACAGCCTGGCTGTCAATCACACAGCAGGGTGGCTGTCTCTCTAGGACAGTCGCCACAGCCAATCATACCAGAGTCCGACATTGGTCTCCAAGGAGACCCTGTGCAGGTAGTCTCAAACCCCTCCCTCACATCCTGCCGCCTCAGACATTCAGGGGCATAAGGAGGGCTTCTGTGCAGAAGGCCGGCAAACAAAGGAATCGAACCTGGTTTGAAGCACAGAGAAAAACACGAGAAAGACTTTTGCAAAAAGAAATGGTGAATAAACCCAGCCGCAACCGTATAAAAACATATATGTCCCAGCAGGTTTAAGTTCGAGGCTACCAGGATAGCCTAAAAAAATACCAAGGGTATTTAAAATAACAGCGGTAGGAAAACTAGCGTAGTTACCACTGCCACCCGCCAAATCTTAATGAAAAGGGAATTAAACAGTGTTACATGAGAAACAGACAAAAAGGGATACAGATTAACCCTTTCCTGAACTCTTATGTAAGGTAGTTTGTACTGGGTCTGTGAGTTTAAAAAGACTAATAGTCAATGGCAACTCTACATGTTCTGGGAGACAGTAGTCAGTCCCAGAAAATGTTGTCGGAGTTGGGAAGTCTTAAAAAGACAACCCTGTGTCACTGCACTGAAGGTGCTGTGACACACAGTAAAAAGTTGATGCCTATGGAGTAGGTGAAGCTCCAGTCTATGAGCACAAACAGAGCAAAACACATGCAAGAGTGGGAAAAAAGGCTTGCACTCTTACCAGGTGAAAAGAAAAATGAAATCCTAGAAATCCAGCAAAACTGCCGAGGGACTCAGTAGGTAAGGGAAATTAGCCATTCTGGAGAATTCTCCCTGACAACCGCTACTAGGCATGACTTTTAACCATGCACATAGGTATTTTGTTTAACACTAATCGACCACTAGCTATGGCCTTTGGTGCTGGCCAGTGACCCTAGCCTTTGCCATTGCCAAGTCAACAGCCTAAATTGTTATTACGGTAATCACAATTTTCATTAGCTAACTTATAAATGTTATGTCTAATTCAATTATTGATTTAATCAGTTATATACAATGTTATTAGTGTTGTCACCAGTGATGGCATTTGTATGTCATCCGTGTTCTCATACAACATGTAATTAGGGATGCCATCATTGTATTTATAGGCTGTGCAACAGGAGGCGTGAAGTTCACATGGCTTGAGCTGAATTTCAGGGATTTTGTTGCGTTAAGTTCTTGCCTTAACGTCCCTGCAACAAGTTTTTTTTTTCTTCTTGAATTTCAAGGATTTTGTTAGTCCATAGATTTTTAGAATGCTTCCAGGCCACTATTGTGGTCTTCCGCCATGGCTGGTGGGCATGGCCACTACATATTTTAAAACACTCTGACCCATTGCTCAAAGATGTTCATCAGTCACAAACTGATTGTCCTATTTTGACATTGGTATTGTTATTGTTATGTATAAAAGATTGCAGGCTTTGAGAACAAATAATAATGTTTTTAGGCAATGCGCAGTGAGATAACATTATTTGCCATCGGCCACAGCATGCTCGAAGCCCCTTGTTTTCTGTCCGATCTCTTGGTGACTGTTGTGATACATTACACAACCCCAACTTGCCACATTTAAGCATCACAGAAATGGGGAAAAAATGACTGGCAGCAAGAAAAACATAGCCCAGGTACTTTCTGCATCCATAGAGAAAATCAAAAGCTGGCACCCATGAATATACGCACAGTAAGCAAACATATGTCTTTAGTGAAATATACAAATGTAATTTTTTTGACCTTCCCCTTAGAAAAAAGTGTGCAAGACAAAATAGCATTGGACTTTAAAAAAAAAAAAGTAATGAACACCAGAAAAATAACCTGAGAGAAAATGTTCAATAAATATGCTAGCAAAGTATAAAAGGTGCTCACCTTTTAAACCCAGCAATCGGTCATGAAACGAGATGAGTTCTTGTGGGCAAGTGTCTGCACTCAGAATATACAACCCGAGTAAATTCCTGGTAGCCAAATACTTGATCAAGCTTGCCAACCCCGAAACCCCCGTGTTGCATCTACCCTGTGAAGAAAAGTTACTCTTCACCCACATGTGGCCTTTACTTTTGCCCTGAAAAGCAGCCACCATCAGTGGAGAATAATTGTGCCAATGTCCAGGATTACAAACGCTCTTGCCACATTGTGGGCAAATATTCATGACTGATTTGCCCTCATTTCCCCTCAAGTCTGGCTTTCAACAATATTCTGCTTTATAAAGATAATTCAGAGTACACATTCTATAATTTCACTCATTATATAAATCCTTATTGAACTATGTTTGACAAAAAGCTTACAATTTTTTTTCCTTATCTTCCCCCCACCACCCGCTCCTTGACTGGGAGATTGCAAATACCAGAATGCAATTCATCAAAAGGGAAAGAAATTTGGAGTGCAACACTTTCAAGGACTGACAGCAGCATGATTTTAAAAAAAATACTGTGGCTGGTGTGTATTATGAGATATTTAAAACTAAGAAAACAAAGCAAACTTGCTGTCCGACGTATATCTTTACAGAATTTCAATCTTATTCTTGATTCCACTTCGGAACTGAAGCCCGACGAACAGACGAGGAGCTGCCGCAAAATGGCTGCCCGTGATTTGTGTATGTGCTGCTAAGCAACCGATCCTGCTGCGGATTGGCTGCTGCCCTGCTGATAGCGGAAGCGCCGCTACCATCCCCAAGTGCCACTTCATAAGGGTGTCTGCGCCTGTCCGCGCCGTAACGGGCGAACAGCGTCCTGCTCTCCGGGTAAACGACTTTACTGAAATCTAGCTGTCCACTGGCCCACCCACCGCTGCCTGATCTGCTGTATTGCTGTACTTTGCCATGACTAGACTGCGTCACCTTTTGTTGTATCACCTGATATGCATAAGTGCTTAAGCGTGCTGGCTACACCACGCCGTTACTTCCACTCTTTATCTGCATAGCTACTAGCATATGTTATGCTCATGACCTTGTCGCCTTATTACCCTGCATTATCGACATTGTTGTGCCTGAGCCTCATCTGACCGACTGGCGCCTTGAAGCATTTAGCCTCATGCTCGATGACCTCAATCACTCATCAGTCATCCAGTAACAGTCATAGGGCTGAAGCTACCCCTTTGCAGTGTAACACTCAGTTCCCCATGTCTGATATATGCCCTACCTGCTCTGCCCTAATCTTAATGCTCTTACAGATATACTGTACTCCGACATCCGTGTAATGGCACGAAAACCTAATGTATACTCTATAATGTTTAGAATTGCCTAGTTAGGTTGCCTCTTCGCTACCCATTTCAATTACTGTGTCTAGTATTGTGTCTCGTATTCAGCCTATCATTTGCCTATATATGCTCAGAATTCTGCCCGATTGTATACTGTCTTACTACAAGTCACACAGTACCGTCTACACTTTTATGGCTCGAATGGGGTCATTATGTCGGTTATGCCTACGACAAAACCTCCTTCATTTTGAACTGCCTAATAGATTCTACTTTCACTGCTCTTTATCCTGCCTACTAAAATGAGCTCCGCTACCCTACCAAATGCCGCACCTTACCTTGGTCGAGACTGCTCTTAGCAACTTGGATCTCAAGCTCCTTAGCCATTATGTCATTGTTCACACAACTCGTGCCTAGACCACCAGTACACCTTTCTTGCGACACTACCACCATGCCCACCCTTTACCATCCAGACAACATAATCAAACCAACATTATTTCTCACCAACAGGTATTCTACAATATCAAACACACACCCTTTCTGCTTCCTCTAAAAATGCAAAATACCAACAGCATAATGCACTTGGCATTACCTGCATCACCCTATATGGACCACAACATGAAAAGGGCAACTACCATAGACACCCACCCTAAATGTTCTAACTTAACACCCCGCACATTGACCTTGAATATCCCATGCACAACCCAAAAAAGAAACTACAGACTCGGCTCTAGATTAGGGAAATCATACAACCTACCCACTACCGTGACCCCCACAAACAATCCTAGGACTAACGGCTCCAAACTATCATCTAAAAACAACAAATATGACACTAAACCATTACACAAACCCTCTTTACCTTTAACCCCCCACCTCTAACCTTAATACTAACTTGAGAGGAGCATTAATCAATGCTAGACCAGTAGTCGCCCATGCAGCCGAAATCGCTGATCTGATGCTCGATAGGAAATGGGATTTCCTGGCAATAACTAAGACCTGGCTACATTCAGCTGCAGGCCCCTCTGTCCTTATTGCTACACCAGAAAACTACACTGTCCTCGGATTTTATAGAGAATCTACCAGAGGAGGAGGCATTGCCATCATTGCCAAAACCTTGCTGAACATAGAGCTATCCAGCTTGTCACCACCACATCTTGTGAACTATTATCTGTAAAATGACCACTCTCTACGGCACAAACCCTCACTATGCACCTAATCTACCGGGCACCAGGCCCCCTAGGCTCTTTTGAAGATGATATGAATAACATCATCTCAACCAATACTAAACCCTCTTCCCAAACCCTCCTACTGGATGACTTCAACTTAGGATTTGATGATCCAGCCGACCACTTGGCTCTACTCATAGCCAACTCTCTAACAGAGCTAGGCTTCACCCAGAGAGTTCTCTTACCCACCCATGACAAAGGATGAATCTTGGATTGGCTAGCAGATCTCAACTGCCCAACCACTATAACAGCCATTGGACCTCTATCCTGGACAGACCATTGCTTACTGTCATTTACCCTCCAAAATTGCACCCCTCTGACAATGACAAAGGTCATTGCTTCAGCTATTCTAACCAGGAACAAGAAAAATATCACGGTCGAAAACCTCAGACCTTTTCTCAAACCTCTGCAGGTACCCTCATCGTTACCATCTAACCCTGAGGACCTAGTAGAACTGTACAATAAAACGCTCAACAATGCCATAGATTCCATCGCTACTTTAAAAATGCACAAAAGCAAACCAAGTGCACACCTAAACACTTGGTTCACCCCGAAACTTAAAGACCTCAGCAAAGAAAAAAGAAAACCTGAAGCCATATGGAAAGATAACCCATCCACCACCAATAAAGAAACCCTTCTAAAAATGACTGCCACATACAAAAATGAAATACTTGCAGCAAAAAGCAACTCCTTTAATGAAAGGATTGATAAAGCCAGCTCTAGCACCCGAGAACTCTTCACCATCCTCAGAGAACTTGAATCACCCACTCTGCCCACAGATATCTGTGTCAAGGACCAAACTTGGTGTACCAAAATACAGGATGCTTTGGCCAACAAAATCACACTGCTCAAAAGAAAATGACCAATAAAAAACTATCCTTGCCACTGCAAGACAATCTCCAAAAACAATGCCCCAAAATTCCCATCTCGACTCAACGATTTCAATTCACCCCAGTGATAGACCAGGAGGTACTTAAAATCATAGCATACCTTAAACCGCCTAATTGCAAGGGAGACTTCCGTCCAGCCACTGTCATTAAGGACGCAGCAAACTTCCTCGCTCCCTTTATCACATCTCTCATTAATGCCTCCTTCCACACCTGCACTGTACCTACCAACCTGAAGAACTCATGGGTGTTACCGCTCCTAAAGAATCCCTCTTTCGACCATAACATACTCGCCAACTTCAGACCCATTACTACTGTCCCTTTCCTGTTGAAGATCTTAGACAAAGCTGCCTACAACCAAATACAAAAGTTCTTAGACTCCAACAAGCTGTTAGGCCTCAGTCAATCAGGCTTCAGGCCACAACATGGCACTGAAACCACCTTGATTGGCCTAAAAACTCAAATTGATGTACTTATCGACAAAGGAAACTCAGCCCTCGGCTGCTGTTGGATCTATCAGCGGCCTTTGACTTGGTTGACCATGAGATCCTTTGTAACCACCTCTCCTCTACTTCACACTTCTCATCAGAAGCCACTGCTTGGTTCAAATCCTTTCTAAGTAACAGGTCAATTAGAGTGTTCTTGACATCAGCGGCTGCAATACCCATCCCCATCACATGTGGAGTCCCACAAGGCTCGTGTGCATCACCGACCATGTACAACGCATTTACCAAACCATTGTTTGATGACCTGGATCACTTGGGTGTCACATACACTAACTATGCGGATGACACCCAAATCCTCATCCCATTGACAGGTGACTACACCAACGACCTAGCCCTGATCAACAAAATGTACCCCATCATTCAGGCATGGATGGCCACACACGGTCTTTGCCTGAATGATGAAAAAACTGAACTCCTCCTCCTCGCCACGCCCAGTAACATCTCCAAACTTGGCGATCAATACCAATCTTTTAACATTGATGGCAACACCATTAAAGTTGCAAATGATGTAAAAATAATCCTCCCTCAATCTGAAGAAACAGGTCAGCGCCACTGCCTCTCCAAATGCTTAGACTTGCAAGCTCATTCGAGCATGCAAACCCTTCCTCTCGACAAAAAGCTGTATTACCTTGGCTAGAGCCCTAGCCCTCTCAAAAATTATTGCAATGGAGTATATCTTGTAGCTAACAATACATCATTAAAAAACTGCAGATCTTCCAGAATAACATCCTCGGGACAGCTTTGAGTATCCCTCGCTGACAACATATCTCTGCCACAAGAAGAGACCACAACTGGCTCTCTATCAAAGAAAGAATTCAACTTAAAACTGCATCCCTAACCTAAAAAAAGGCCTTAACAACACAGCCCCACAATACCTCTCTGATAAATTCACCTTGAAACAATACACTCGCGTAACTAGATCTGCCAACTCAGGCCATCTACAATTTCCCAGATACAAACTCAAAAAAGTTGGAGGCAATAGCTTCGCGGTCCTTGCCGCCCAACTCTGGAACTCACTCCTTCCCAATTTCAGAACTAAGCAATCCGTCCATTGCTTTAGAAACAATATGAAAAATGGGCTCATCACCAACGATGCCCCTCAGTAATACACCTGCCTCTTCTATGTATATATCTAAATACTATTGTTGTACATGTTAGACTTTTATCTGCCTGTAACTGTGAACTAATGTGTTACCTATTTTATTTATTTTTGACTTTGTGTGCCTTATAAGCCTACAACTATGCATAACTTTCTAGCCTGTATATGTATACATGTCAAATTGTGTATGCCTTTATTTTTCCTGTACCCTGTATAACAAACAAACTGCATTTCCTGTACTGCGCCCAGATGCCTTTGGGTGAGGCGCCCAATATAAATAAATAAACTAAACAGGTTATTTATTCTCAAAAGCCTTCTACAGCAGAGGGCATTGATCAATAGGCTGAAGTTCTACAACAGCCGCAACTGTCCTTGGGGACACAACCTATATTTGGTCCTTCGTCTGAAGTTGGGGTGATCACTTCTTCCCTTACAAGGTTGTCTTATGTAACTCACAGCACTAAAAAGGTGGAGGGCAACAGATAATGGATACACCTGTCTGATGTCTGGAAATATACCAGCACCAAGGGAGATTAGTTGATACATATTGAAGGTAAGTATACCATAGAAGTTGTAGCTCATTCCAATTAGGGATTCAGTGAGAACAGAAAGTGACTCTTTTGTGAATATTGCAGAGATGATGGGAAAACATGCTAGGATGTATGTGTTGCTCTTCTTTGTCTTTTCTCCTTGTTTAGCTGTGACAAGTAATATACATAGTGATAATGTGTCTAGTGATGTAGGGCTTCAAGAAATGTTAATGTCCAGACCAAAAAGGGATATTGGCCATGATTTAATTGAAGATCAAGTGATGGTTCTGGAAACTACTGTGGATGTGCATGTATGTGCTGCAGACATCTGGTATAGTCATGTGAGAATGATGGGGAGAGAAAGGTATGCAGATTCTTGTTATATCTGCTCTCTCTTATCCCCTGTGCTTCTGGCGTTCCCAGAATGTTTATTCCTTTACTATTCTGTGATTAGGACTCAGGATCTAATGGCCCACCTTTGTGCCTAGTCAGAACTGCGCATTGCAGCACCCCTCCCAACCCTCCGATCTCTTTGCCTTCTGCATCCTCCTCTCGCTTTGTAATGGTACTCTCCATCCCTGCTATCTACTCCAACTGCTACACTATAACCTATCCTCCCACTCTCACAAAACCTTGGTGGAAAAAGGCATAAAAAGGACAGGCTTGCTGCAAACACTGACCTCCCAATTGCAGATACTTGTGTCAGTGCTTCCTCCAGAGGAATCTTCACTGACATCCTTTTTTCTATCCCATTTCCAGAACTGTGGTCTTCTCATCTTTACTCTCTCCCCTTACTCTTCCACTACCATTAATGGTGGCATCAAATGGGAAGTCCCCCTGGCAGGCTTCTTCTCATCCTGTTGCTGCATTAATGTCTACTGCATTGGCATAATCCTGCTTCAAGGCCCTCAGCCCAACCTTCTGCTCTTTGACTGGATCCTGCCATCTCTCATCAACTTTCTTCCTTCTCCTGTCTCTTCCCCACCCCTTCCCTCCCTGCTCCACCACCTCTACTTTAGGTTCCACAACCCTCTTCTCCAACTTGAAAAACTTTCAAAGGAAGCAATCGTCTCCACCTGGCGACTCTCAATGCATGCTCAGCCAGCAAACATGCCACTGACAGCTCCTGTCTCCTTGAAGACACTGACCTGGACGTACTTGAACTCACTGAGACTTGATTCAATACCAACTCAGTCACTTCCTTTGACTCACTGCTTCCTGAAGGTTTTAAAATCACCTCCAAGACATGATCTCGCTCTGCTGGTGGTGGGGTTGCCTTAATCTTCCCTGTTTGGCTTCCTCCTTCTGTCCTACCCACTCAGCTCTATTCTTCCTTTGAGAGCCTAGTATGCAAATTGGTTATCTCTCCTACCACTTCCCTGTCCATTGCTACCATCTTCCTTCCTGTTTCTCTCTGAGTTGGCTGACTTCTGTTCCTCCCTACTCTCTACCACCTCCAAACTACCACTCCTGGGAGACTTCAACTTCCACATAGACTCCCTATCCACAACAACCACCCTCTTCATTGACCTCTGCAGCTCCCTATCCCTCTCCATTCTTATGTCTGGTCCAACCCACTCTGGTGGACACGCACTGGACGCCATCATCCACGCCAATCTCCCTTCCTGGTCACCCCTCTTTCTTGGTCCGGCCACTCTCTTCTCACCTCCCACCTGTGTCCCTATTGCCCTTTTACTACTCCTCCCAAAGCTCTTCCTACCTCATTCACGAACATTTGTCTGATGAAACGAGTATCGGCTGCTGCCTTCACTTCCACCTTCATTCACCCTTGCCCACCCAACTCTGACTCTACCGCTGATTCAGCCCTCAGCAACCTCTAGCTCTCCATTTCCAACACCCTCGACATCCTTGCCTCAGTCATGAGGATTGGCATGAAACCTGCCTCCAAGCGGAACACCTGGTATGACTCTGAACTTGCAGACCAAAAGCGTAAGTGCAGGGCTGCAGAATGGAAGTGGCAAACTCCAGGCTCACCCTCTGACAAACTGGTCTGCTAGCTGCTCCAGAGACATTACAGATTCTCTATCCATGCCAAAAGAGTCCACATTCAAGCACAAGTATCTAGCACCTCCAACAACATGGCTGAACTCTTCGAAATCTGCAGGGAACTTGCCAAGCCATCTGCAGTATCCTCTGCCCCTATGCCTTCCCAGGCCCTTTGCAATGCACTCGCCTCTCACTTCACCTCCAAAACACAGGACATACTAAACAGCCTTAACTCACACTCATCCAACCCATTGCCTCCCCACCCTCCCCTGATCACTCACCCTCCTCCTTTGCCCCCGTCTCCCCGGAAGAAGTCAGCAGAGTTGTCAACTCCATGAAGGTCTCTTCCAAACAAGTTGCCCCTTACTCATCCCGAACCACCAAGGACAACATTTCCTCTCTTGCCCCTGCTCTTGCTGATATCTGTAATCACTCCTTTGCTACTAGTTCCTTTCCATCCTCCCTTAAGCACTCCCTTATACGATGCAACTCAAGAGCACAATTGAAAATCGAAGTTTCTGTTTTATCACATAATTGGTGGGTGCAGAGGGTAATGTGTTGCAGAGTGGGAGGAAAAAGGGGAATCGCAGAAGGAGCAGTGGCACAGATTAATGACAATTGCACTGAGACATGGTATCTGTACATGAAATGTCTTGGATGGCTCGAGCCACAGAAAGCTGTTAAGATCCAGTTACTTACACATTATTTCGCTGAGTTTTAAGGGTGATGGCACTGTACCCTTTGGCACGTGCATGAACTTAGTCTTCATATCACTGATCTTAATTCATTGTTGTCATTTGTATTGCGCCTTTCACCATAATTATACTCCCAATGTGCTGTTGGCTGAAAGCCCTTGGAGGGCCCGGAGTCCAAATTTGGGAGAATTGGGAGGTGCTATGTTTTCGTGCATATCAGCCATTACAGTTATATGAGGGTGGCCAAGACCCTGCTTGTCACCCATGTCTGAATGGTGTGTATGGGCGGAGCAGAGGTGAACTATGAACTAAACTGCAGTGAATTGTGTTTAAGGAGATAGAGAATTATGTGGGAAGCTACAGTTCGAGTTTTTGTCATTAAAGGTAGCTTTATTCTTATGTAAGAGGTGTTGTGCGATAGTGTTTGTGTTACATGTGTGTGCAGGGGGTGTGGAATGAACCCACGACTTCCACTAAAGTTACGAATGTGCAGTGGGAGAAAATGGCTCAGCTGTATAATAAACATGGCCTAGGAAAATCATTCACTGTTAAGGCGGCTAAATTATGGAACCTTCTGCCTACCTCACTGAAAGCAAGCTGAAAACTTTCCAGAAGTACTGAATACACACCCATTTAGAGAATTCCATCCTTTGCACAAACTACAACCTACCTTCCTTCTGAGATTTCTGATTCTTCTCCTTGTATCTTGTTTTATGGACTGTCTTCTGTGTTTTTGTTACAGCGCCCCGAATCCCGTGGGCTTTCGGCGCTTTAGAAATACATAAATAAACCATTACAAGTATGGCGGTAAGGCAACAATGGTGCCGGTAGTGCTACAAGCACCGTTGCTTCCTTACCGCCATACTATGAGTTCTGCTCATAGGTGCATTTTCAGCCACCAGGTCTGACCTGATGGCCGTACCGGCACCAGCGAGCAGAGCAGAACAGGACTGTAGCACCATTACTGTTATTAACAGTGCTACCACCTTCCCCATTCCGCCCTATGCGGGCGAATGGGGATGGGGAGTCCCTTATTGTCAGCACCCATGAATGGGCAATTACCGGGTCCGCCGACCTGGGCATGACCCGGTAATTGCCCATTCGCGGGTGCCGTAAAATCACGGGTCTGGCAGCAGCTGTGCCTTTGTTACAGACACAGCTACCGCCAGACCCGTAATGAGGCCCAATGGTTACATCCTGGGTTCCGTCTGTGCACAAAGGGCCGTGCTGCATAGCACCTAGATTCAAAAAGATGAGCAGGGCCTAACATGCATAGACAGACATTGATTGAGTTTAGAAACACCTTATGCAATATATAGCTACCTTACAAAGTTATGCTAAATACAAAATATAGCTACCTTCCACAATTAGGCTAAATGGAGATTATGGTTACCTTACACAATTAGGTTAATGCAGAATAAGGCTACCTTACAAAACTAGGTGAAACGCAGAGTAGTAAGGCTACCGTATGCAATTTGGCTAAATGCAGAATATGGCTTGCGTACACAATTTGGCTAATTGCAGAATATGGCTATCTTACACAACTAGACTAAAGGCATGTAGCTATTTGATTTAGGTAATGGTACTGGATGGGCTTTACTGGAGTACAGTAATGGCTGTACTCCCTGCCCACACCATGCTTACCTTATCTGTCGCTGTATGTTGTCTGCGTCATGCATCCCAGGTGAACACAGGCAAACGCATAGTGGAGCTTTTCAGGGGGAGCTGCCTTTTGCCTTTGGCCATTAGCTGAGGGCTGCCTGGGCAAGGCTGCCCTGGGGCGCTCGGTTGAAAGGACAGTGATAAATGTGGGCCAGCCAATCGGAAGCAGGCGGATGGTGGGATGAACTCGGGGGAGGGTCGGTGGGAGAAACCCACATCTGGACCGTGTCAGTGAAAGCAGTGCACAGAAAAGGTGCTGGGGGAAGAAAAATAGATTGAGGGGATAGAAGGAAGAAATAAGACTACAGGAGTGGTCAAGAAGGGGAGTACTTAGCTGTATCAGGGCCCGGAATGGTGGGAGCAGGACCTGCTTGCATGGGCCTTCTGCAGCAGGTAAAAGACTGCCCTGGATGCTGCAAACAGTAGACTAGGCCAAACAATATTGGCCAGCCAATCACAGGCAGGGGAGGCAGGCAGGATGAACACAAGGGAGGGTTGTCCGTGAAACACACAGCAGAAGTGGTTCTGGGGAAGCAGGGTATGGAAAAGTTGCAGGGGAAAAAAAAATTGATTCCGCAGAAAGGAGGAAGAATTACTATTCTAGGATGATGGACGTGGCAAGGAGAGGAGCACTTACCTGGAGCTCCCAATCACAGAAAACACCCCAAAACTACACAGGAATCACAAGAGATTTAAGGTTAAGTAATTACCCAAGCCAGCACAGTACCTCAGCACAGAAGAAGATTATGCAGCAGGAGTACTTCAGGATCTGCAGCCAAAACCCAGGCACTGCATTTCTTGTCAGGAGGATAGACGACAGGACCCTGGTCGGGCTTTTTCAGCAGGGATCGACATAGAAGGCTTCAGGCAAGGGTTTCTTTGCAGCTGGACACAGCTCTGTGGATTTGGCATCTTTTCAGCTGCACAGAAGAAGAAATGTTGACTTTTTCAGACTCTATTCACGTCTCTGAAGGTCCAGCAGGATGTACACAAAGTTTGAGCAAGATTCGGAAGACTGTGCACCGCACAATGGCTCGAGGTCCCAGAGTATTGGGGTATTGTAGCCCTGCAAGGTCGCAGCACGACGTGGCATGGCTCAAAATGCAGGTCCTCATGAGTGTATAGCGGGTCTCACAAGGGTCTGGGTCTGAGTCTTCATTTTCAAAGTGCCCAGGTCAATTGGAAGTAAGGGCTACAGCAGGCTTCTGTTACACAGCAGTCTCTCCGGTTGCAGGAAATCATCTCGGCCACGTTTTCTTCATCATCCAGTCCGCTTTGTTGTTTTTGTTTGCCTTTTGCAAATTTTGTTTGCCCTTAGTGGTGCACTTCTTTCACTGCTCGACTAGCGAGGCTGGTGGGTGACTGGACACCACTTTTAATTTTTACTGCCATGAATTTTCTATTTCTATTATTGTTTTAATTATTCTGCTATTCTCCTTGTACCTGGCTAGCCAGAAGGAATGTGCCTCGCTTCCCCTCCCACACCTTCCAGGGCTTGTGCCTGGTAGCTGGTGGTCTTTTCTTTCTCTCCACTACCCATAGAGTGAACGGGAGTCTCTCTTCACTGTCTATCACTATAGCGAAACATGTTTATTTCCAGGCACAAGCTGGAAGTGGGAGCGCACCTTCTGCACCATAATCACGCCTGGCTCTACCCGTCCGGCCCACAGACGGCAGCGACGCAGAAATAATGTGAAATACTATATGCGTCAGTCTCTCGTGGACTTAGCCACTTCTGATACAGTATTTCCTGTTCAGTTTGACACAACACAAATATCGATTCCTGGCCCTGAGGTGATCCTTGGTGTGTAATTTGCTTTAAATTCTTACCTACTCAATACGTGTTGCTTGGTGGTTCACGCCACGGCTATCTTTGAGTTACTGAAAGATGATGCCCAGACTTGCTTTGTCTGAACAAAACTTGGCTTACTGATAGCTTGGTGCCTATGTTTTCGGAGGCACTACCTGCCGCCTACAAGATTCTTCATTTGGATAGAATTGCACCCCATCCTGGTAGTGGCATTGGTATCATTTTTAAATCTAAATTTAGATTTTCTGTGGTACCTGTACCCCACAACTTGGATATGGAAGCGTTCCTTTAACGTCTGGCATTAGATGCCTCCTATTCCATACATTTTTTATCATATATCGCCCTCCTATCCCCTATGCTGCATTCCTGGCTCCTTTCCTCGACTTAGTGGCCTCTCTTAGGGTAAGGTTTCCCAAAATTGTTGTGTTGGGAGATTTTAACATCACATAGAAGGTCTCTCTTATTCCTACACTAGCCCCATTCTTTGAGGCTTTTACTGATCTTGGCCTTTACCAATATGTATCTCAAGTTACCCACGATCTGGGTGGGATTCTTGACCTTATTTTCACAGCTGAGTCGGCCATTATTGTGGCTCCACTGAAAAGGGTACTATGGTCTGATCACTTTCTGATACCTCTCAAAATATTCTGTCCCTCTCCTCCTGCTGCCACTCAATTGGCTAGTGTTATGAAACACAGCATACTGCTGAACTTTCTCGAATGGTATATTTTATTAATTTGGAATGCCCTTAGTGGATTTATCATTTCTAAGATGTTGGAGGCAGCTGCCAATTTGGTGGCTCCCCTAAAAGTCACTCAGCAGAAACTACATCCTTCTGCACCCTGGTACATGGATGAGCTTAAATCAGCCCATTTGAAAGTGAGGCAGGCGGAGCGTAGTTGGTGCATGTCCTATGACCACCTATCTTCTCTATCGCCAGCTCAATCGTATCTACCATGCTCTTATCCGTGCCACAAAACAGGCCTATGTTAGATCCAAAGTAGAATCTGCATTTGACTAATCTAAAGATCTTGACCGATGTAAAAATCTTTTCTCGGTGGTTAAATCATTCTTTTCCCCCACCCGTTTTACCCCCACAGCTCAACCTACTCTGCAATTATGTGACTCACTTTCTGAGTTTTTTGTCTCTTAGATCAAAGATATCCGTGACCTCATTGACGCCTCTGATCCTACTCCGACTAATGATGTTGTAGTCACTGACCCTGCACCATCTCCCCCAGTCTGGAACCACTTTCCTGACTTCTCATTGGAGGAGGTTTCTAGAGCAGCTAACTCACTTAAATTGGCATCTTGCTCTGACCTGGTGCCTTTGAAGGTGCTTAGGGTTATTATGCATTCTATCATTCCTGGGTGACAATGGCAGTTTACCTTTCTTGTCAATCTGGCTTCATCCCTCACAATCTTAAGCAAGTGATCAAACAGCCAGCCAACAGTCAAACTTTGTCGGGTTGGCAGTCCTTTCAGGATAGCGAGCCGCCCAGTTTGAGCTGGATTCTCACAGGCAGGCTGCAAGAAGGGATGCAGAATTTCAGACTCCTCCCTCGCTTTCTGCCTTTACAGACACTCTGGAGCCTGGGTGGGGAGTCGACAGGACTGCTGCCGGAGATATAAATCACACAAAGGAATTTCCCACCCTGGAGGTCCGGGGAAGGAACAAGAAAGGACAAGAAACACTAAAATGCGAATAAAGTCGACTAAGGCAATTTTGGTAAAATGAGCACCCATGGGTGCCTGTACCGGGGCTATGCATAACAGCCCACGGTAAAAGTGAACCATATTAATAAAAAGGTTCACTTCCACCAGCCATTAAAGGTAGACTTGTCCTTGTAACATAAATGTAAAATTTAAAATGAGAAAGTGGATACTCAGTATCTGCCCAGCACTCCACATAAGGTGGGAGCTGCTGGTCTCACCTAATAAAATGTAAAAGGGATCCAAAGAACCTTTCTACCCTTGGGAACTGTAATTCTCTCAAGCTTGGCCAGACAACGTTAAAAGGGGAGTAGCATGGGCAACCCCGCAACAATAGGCAGTATGTGGCAAAAGTTGCTCAAGCGGATAACTTTTAAAAGACACTATGGAGGGTCTTAAAAATGACACCCAAAAAAAGAGTAAACAAGTCTGAGTGTGGAAAAAGGTTCCCACTCACAGAGGTATAAGGAAAAATAATCCACCAGTAAATGCAAGTTCTCGGGTTGACGCAGGTCAGGAAGATGTATCATTGCTATGAAAAGTTTACCTAACAATGGGATTTGTAGTTCTAAATTTCCCCATTCTAAATCCAGAACTATAAGTCCCAGAAGGCAAAGTTAAAACCAGGACGGGACGAACACCCCCCAAATGGAATATGCCTCGGGAAATGTGAAGTGATTAAGTAACATCTTGGATTTTTCTGAAAAGTTGCAATGTTAGTGCAAAGCTCAAACTGTACAGTGCTACTGTACGCTCACCTGGTATCCACAGGGACGCCAACCAGCCGGGTTACTCGCTGGTATGCTTCTCAGCTTTGCCCTGATGTGGTCTGCGGGGAAGGTTCTGCCTGAAAATACAGGAGGACTGTGTTCAAGACTGACCGACTGGGGTAAGTATCCTCCCTCCACCCCCGTATGATTTCAGTCCCTCTGGCGCCCTCTCCTCACCTTGTGGTAGAATTAGGCATGCTCTCCGTCCTGCCTTCTTTGAAGGGGCATGTTTTCTTTCATGGGCGAGAGCGGTCCAGTTACTTCACTGACACCGGCCCGTTTAATGTTGTTTAGGTAGGTCTTATTGCTGTTCTTTAGTTTTGTTGCTATCCTGCATGTTTAAAATGTCTCTTTTTTCAACCTTAGGTATGCGGAGCTTCAGCGCGGCGAACTGGCTTGGTTGAACCACGCTGGTAAATTATGGCGCATTAAGAGCGCTATGATGCGGTAAGCGCTATGCGCAGCGCTGCAAAGTCTTGCCTTTGCTAACCTGTGTTTTCCTTCCTTGTAGGTCACGGTGTTCTTCAGTGCAATTGGAATGTAAGCCTTTTGAGCAGTTTGTAATTTGTAAATGTCTCTACTGCTTTCTTTAATGTTTGCCTCTATCTTCCTCTTTCAGGTCATTCTGTTCGGGAGGCGTGCAGATTCGAGGAAGCTGTTCTCAGTAGCTGCGAGTGTTTAAAGATGAAGACTGCAGGTAAGATGCTGCTGCTAATGATGTTCCTTTTGTCTCCTTGCAGGTTCTGCTTCTCCGAGGTTCGAGGGAATAGCTGGACACAGAGAGCGTCACGTTGCAAGCTGCAAAATAGTCCAGGTAAAGTATTCTCTAGGCTACCACACCCAAAACGCTAGACCACATAGCTTGGTTCTTAGGAACCAAGCTATGTGGATGCCTCCATGTTGGCAGACAATACAATAAAGTAGTTCCCAAGCACATTGTTTTTCATGGTGTATGAGCCTGGAGCCATAGGTGCCAGGACTGGCCCCATGAGGGCTTTTGAAGAGGATGCAAGGCTCTAGAGGACCGAGTCCTGACTCCACCTGGCCAATGGGTTTGCCAGTGAAGTTTTTGGGCAAGGGTTGTGACGGCTACAGCATCAATAATAGGTATGCTATATAAATGTTATATTAAATGCTCTAATACTCAACTAAGCAGTATGATTTATGGTATCTACCTACAGACGCAGTGGCATATACTCTTCATAAACATCTTCCCACAGTTCATGTAGGTCTGCAAGCTCAGGGATAAAATTGTGAGCCATTTTGGGAGGAGGATGACTGATCGGTTCTTGAATCCAAACCCAGCAGTTATTAAGTTGAACTGAATGCTTACATATGATGTTAAGCTGATAGACGTTGCACCTGGAGGACTTGATTTTACTGGAATGCGACTTCCCTTGTGGCTCTGAATGAGCCTGTAGTCAAAAGCCTTTACCAGGGTAAGGGCCTTATCTAAGGTGCTGCTCTGTAGCGAGCAGCTCTGTACCAGACTGCTATCAGTGCAGAAGTCACTTTTGGAATCATGTCTGGTACCATTAGCTGGTTCCTCATCCTTATGTAATGGAGAGGTCCAGTGTGGAAGGGTTCAACCGAGGAACCAGAGGAAATGCTTTCCAAATGTTCTTGTTCAATGAGTATCTTGTCAGGTTGTACATCAGACAGAAAATGTTCTTGTAGCTCCTAGTTTAACATGCTGGCAGATTACCTGGTGGATGGGCCATAGGAAATACTTCTTGCGACTTTACATGGCACCATGCAAATCACTTCATATTCAGCATCTGGCACTCTCAAGAACGGCGTAGCAATTGCATCACTTGGGTGGTTCACTGAGACATTGGAAGACTGGCAGTGGTTGGATTCTGCAATCTGATCTTCATGTACAGTCCAAGCTTCAAACCCAGAATATGTGAAGTCTTCCTGTAGAAGGGCTGCATATCAGGAATCTGGGGGATCAGAAATGTCCACAGTCCCCTCCCCACCTTCACTGTCAACAGACTGGTCTTTGTTGTTTTTTCTATTTTTCTATGTAAGCTTGCCACACAAAGCTGGAGTTGGCCTTTCTCCAAGAGCAGTTTCTTTTCCTAAGACATGGGCCAACAAAATCTGCAAATTTAATTTTTAAGCTGAATGGAAGATTCTCTCGTTCCCACACAGCTTTCTGGCACAGATCTTGCAGATGTCCTTCTTTTTTGCACACAACATCAAATAAGTAATAGGCTTATTTCATTTGAAGCAATTCTGCTTAACGAGGGGCGCGTCATCTCAAACAAAGCGTAACAAGTTGTTTTTCTCAGTTGTGAGAAGATTACCATTGCAACACCTGTTATAGATTTGTAATAAGTAAGGCCGGCGGTTTCACCTGCACTAGCTGGCACCACACGCACCCTGAACACTCCTCTCATGCCGCCTCTGAACCTGGCTGCAAGCTCTGGTACCCAAGCTTCATAGCCCAAGATGGAGCTCTGGAAGTGTAGTCTTTAATCTCTGCATTGGGAACCACAAGCAAACGTTTCCTGTACTGCAGCCCTACAAGTAAATAGTTGCAACTAAACAGTCACCCTTTAAAATCACTCGGTGCTGCTGGCGTGTTGTTAGTGAATGGCTTACTTGGTGTTGCTTCCAAGTTTAAGTAAAGCCCATTTATATCGGTGCACAACACTAGAGCAACACCCACAATTCAGTACATGCATGTTTTGAGGGACATTTTAGATCAAAACATAACTTTAACAGTAACTTGGTTATTTTTAATACAAAATAGATTAAAATAGTAACCTAACTTAAAATCTGTAGTAACTATTTTTTAAAGGATCAATCAAGTCCTAATACTTTTATTAACAATAACATATGATGGCTGCATTTTAGAAGTAAAAATGGCTGCAAAAATGGCAATAAAAAGGGCCACCAAATTCAGCACACTATACAAATGCAGGTAAGGAGTGCAAAAGGTGTGTGGTTTTCGATGGAGATGGGTGGGAAGGGGCAGGAAATCATATAGATTTGGCTTAGAGATGGGCGATAAAACGGGTGGGACACATAGCCAAGCAATACGAATCCCTCCTCATATGTCATCTTTATTGAACAGCATAACAGACTCTCTTTCCAAGCCTCTATTTGAAGCTATTATGTTAAAGCACTAACGGTAGCACTTTCAGTGCCACCTAAAAGCCAGTACTGAAAAGGGGACCTAGAAAGGATCTCACCACCATATCTGAATCACAGACTACCCCAATTGACTGCAATAGATCACATGGAACAATTTGTGGAAAAACCCTTTAGAGATTATGGAAAAACTTCCAGTTACACCACATTGTATGAATGCACGTGCACACCAGGCCGTTGGCCCAAGACCTCCACCGGAGCCCCAGCAAATAACTTAGGGATTTGCAATTAGATATAGGGACACTACTCAAAGACAGAGACAAAGGCAAGCTAAAATATGGCTCATCTATTCTTAAAGTGTTCCCCGATTTTAGTCCACTCCTCCAGGAATTGAAAAAAGACCTCCAAGAAACCAAAAACTGAATACACAAACAAAATTATTATTATCTTTTATAACACGCTTCGTACCAGTGAGTCCTTTCTAAGCGTGGGACCAGGATTCAAATCTGTGTTGGCTTGTGTTGTCTTGCTTCCAAGACAAACGCATTGCCCCAGAGCTATCCTTACTCCCCAATGGAATACAACATTTGATTTTCTACCCAGCAACATTAAAAAGGAGTAATGGCAAATGTTCATGCTTTACGGATCCAGAGACTACTTTGAAATTTGCTAGAGACATACTTAAAAAGCACAATACTGACACGACTTATGCTTCATTTTAGAGGTTTACATAAAAATGAAGACAGTTCTCCATAGCAGAGGCTATGTTTTTAAGCAATTATAGTTATTGATACAAGTATTAATCTGTCTGGAGATGTAACATCACATCTTAAAACAGCTGCTTGTATACATGTGCTCACATATCATACTGAAACATTACAAATCTATAAAAAGGGATACATGATGAACTAGACACATTGGTCTGTATGCATGGGAAAATAAAAGACAGAAAGGGCAGACTCGTAATGTAAGCTGGTGAGATATCAGAAATTAAGCACATATACATCTTAAACACAGACCCTCCAGAGTTTAAGGAATGTTCCACTACTTACTTAAATTTGCTGGATATAAAATTATATGGGCAATCGATTAATTGTGCCCTAAACGTTAAGATGGATAGACTACTCTCAACACTCTTGGCTCATCTTAGACCCCTGATCTCTCAAACTAATGCAGAGACGATAGCAAGGGCGATAGTTGGAGCCAAGATTGATTGTTGCTTGAGTCTCTTCATTGGAATTATTAAATCGATACGTAAGAAACTTCAGGTAATCCAAAATGGAGCGGTAAGGCTGGTATTAGGACTCTCTCACAGAGATCATGTAACTGTGGCAAGGCACTAGCTTCACTGGCTTCCAGTGGAATCCAGAATTCAGTTTTGAGTCCTAGTTATTAACCAAAAGTGTAGACAGTGTAAGATGCCTGCATATCTGCAAACACTGCTCACCAAAAAAAGTCACGGTAGAATGTTGAGGTCTAATAATCAGGATTCACTACTGATTCCCAGATGCAGAAATGAGAAGGCTCTAAAAAAGAGCCCTTCATGCGATTGCTCCCAGGATTTGGAATGACCTGCCTCGGGATGTAAGATGTATCAAATCCGCGGATATGTTCAAAAAGAGGCTGAAGACTCTACTGTTTGCATAGATTTCCTCTTGGTTTTTGATCATTGCTCCGGTTTCCTCTATACTTCTGACTGAGCCATCACCCCTTTTATGTTTTTTGTCGTAAGTCGGTCTGCGACCTAAAGCCTCTGGGTCTATGTGTGAGCATTGCAAGTTTAATAAAGTAAAGTAAACGCAAAGTAAACTGCTGAAAACGGCTCACAAATTGAATTAACTATCCCAATACTATAAGGTAAGGGACGATCAAGGAATACACACTTTCAATGAATACCACACAGGTTTCAATTAAAAGCAACACATCACACAACATTTTCTAGTAGCACTAGGTTGGCTAGACGGAGATAAAGTGGAACCTCTCAATGCCCCAATTTCCATTAAAGAGATCAAAGTGGTCATTAAATCACTACCCAATAATAATTCTCCATGAACAGATGGCTTAACAGCTGAGTTTTATAAGTAATGCTCTGATATATTGATATACCTGTTAGAAATATATTCAAATGTGTTACAAAAGGGTCAACTTCCTGTAAGGGTGCAGAAGTAGCCAATTGACACACGAATGGGCATGTTGTTGGTTATAAACTTTTATTTAAAATCAAAAGAAAAAGAAAATCCTAACTATCCCTATTTCTAAGAGGGGTTTCCCTGCCTCAACCAATACTAAGGATACTGTCAGAATGCCAGTCGAAAACAAATACTGCACTGTTGTGTGTCGAAAACCTATTTCCATCCCTTACGCTGGAAGTGAAACTAACTGAAGTGGGGATCTCCTGGGTACAGAAGAATGATTGTCTTTACTGTGGGTGGTACCGCCTCCTTCACTCATAGGGCAAAATGAAATGTTCTTCGTATAGGGCAGAACAGCAGAACAAAGTCTCAAAGGTTCCTTGGACTGACTCACCAAAGCACAAAAAAATAGTCTCTTATCTTCACAATGTTCAAAACTCCTGGGGGGATTGTTCCCTTCCCCATGTCTTTCTAAGCTTTCTTAGGATGCTAAGAGAATTTCACTTGATGCTCAAACATCAATGGGGTAGGTGCCCCTGGGCCGTAATTTACAATTTGGGAACATGCTTTGGAATTCTTCCATCTGCGCACCTCAGTGCCTTTTTTCTGCTAAGCCCATTCCAGGGCTGCTTTCTGTTCCTGTTTCTCCATGGCCACCCCTTCTCTCCTCCCTGCTTCACTTCGATTGGCCCTGAGGCGCGTTTTGTGTTGGTCTAGTCCTTGTGGTTCCACCCCACAGCCACTTGCTGCTCAAACATCAATGGGGTAAGTTCTCCTGGGCCGTAATTTACAATTTCAGGAATTTCTTTGGAATTTATTCCATCTCTTCATCACCCCGAGAGGCTTCCCATTCTTCATCTCAGTCCAGCCACTTAGCGAATCTGATGATGACCCCTCTGTGTGACATTTGAAAACTGCTGCTTTCCAAGGTTGCAGGAGGAGGCTTACCATGATTGGCTGCCCTCCAGTTGTTCTTTCCGGCCTGCCTCGGAGCTGGCGGGCAAACTCCAATCCCTCAAAAAGGCCCTGAGAGAGGGTCTCTTCCTCCCCTGTCTGACCCTGTCGGGGCCTGGAGGACCACAAGGTCCAGTCCGCTGCAACCTAGCCATCCTGCCTATCACACGGCAGCGGTTGCCGACCCATAGGTAAGTCTCCCATGCTTCATTACTGTCTGCATATTTCTCCTTCTCTTCCTACTGCTGCTTATTTTTGCCTACCTTTTCTCCTGCCACTCTGATCATTGTTACTGCCTTCATGTTCTCCTGTCCCCATGAGCCTATTCCCAATTACTAGCACCTCCTCATGTGCAGCCCTCTTTCTACATCCCCCTCTACCCTCTTGTAATGACTTAGCCCTCTGTTCCAGGGCATTATATCTGTGCTTCTCCATTTTGTACTGTATTGTGCTCTTTGGTATAAGATCACATTTAGTTTCTGTGCTTCCTGCGCTGCACTGCTTTGGGGATGTGCCCCCCCTCCTCTATCTCTCTCCCTTCAATGTTCTGCCTCACACCCTCTACGATGCTCTTGATTTTCCCCTTCTTCTATAACTGCTCCTCTATCTCCTATACTATTTCTCTCACTAAGTCTGGAAGGAAGACGTTCAAGAGGTACATCCTGGTTGTCAACTTTGGCCTCCCTATCACCGATACCTAGATCAGTGCTTCCTCCAGACAGACTCTCACCGACATCCACTTTGTCGTTCCCTCACTGGACCAATGGACCCCTCGTATGGTCTAGGCTCTCTCTCCTATTTCCTCCTCCCCCATTAATGGTGGCACTTGGTGGGAGGTCCTCTTGCCCTTCTTCCACTCCTCCAAGACCATCATTAATGTCTACCTGAATGGCACCGTCTTGGTACAATCTCCTCCTTTTTGATTGGCGTTGCCTGCATCTTATCAACTTCCTTTCTTCTCCTTCTACTCCTACTACCACCTCTGGTGCCTCTGCCACCTCCTCCTCCTTCTTCTTCCTCCTCTCTGGCTACCTTGCCACCACATGCCACCACCTCTGCCCATTCTAGGGCCCCTATACCACTTCCGCAAGGTGTACCTCTAGCCTGTACCCCTCCCCGGAAGTGTTTCAAAAGTGCCACTCTCAACTCTCACTCTGCTGTCAAACACTCCTCTGACATCTGCCACCTCCTAGAAGAGCTTGACCTGGATATCCTGGCTCTCACTAAGACATGGTGCAGGGCCAGCTCAGTCACAAGTTTTGACACTCCACCCTAATGGTTACAAGATCCTCTCTGTGCACATAACCAACCGCCCCGGAGGGGGAATAGCTCTCATCTTTCCAGATTGGGTCCCTGCCTCCGTCATTCCCACGCAGCCCTTCCCCTCCTCCTTTGAATGCCTGGTCTGCAGGCTCTCTATCTCTCCTGGCCTCTCTCTGACAGTGGTCACCATCTATAGACCACTTTGCCAGGCTGCCATCTTCCTCTCAGAGGGGCCTTACCTCTCCGCAATTTGTCCTTGCCTTTAGCTCTCAACTTCTCCTCAGAGACCTCAACATCCACCTGGATGCTTCTGATCCCTCCTCTGGGCTCTTAGCAACCCTCTGCGAATCTCTCTTTCCATTCTACCCTCAGGTCCATCATACACTGCCGGACACACCCTAGATGTTCTCATCTCCTCAGACATCCTTCTCTCTAACCCTCTCACTACTGTTCTCTCTTGGACTGACCAATTTCTTCTTTCCTCTCACCTGACACATACTCTCTCCCCCAGGCAAAGCCCACCCAACCCCAGCACTGCCACCTACCTTCTCGGTCCTTAGGCCTATTAAATGTGTGTCAGTGGATGCTTTTGCCTCTACTTTCTCTGCTGTTGCGGCTGATTCACACCCTGACACAGCCCTCTCTAACCTGCATCTTGCCTTTTCCAATACTCTCGACATCCTTACCCTGCCATGAGAACCCATCTGAAGCCTACCTCCAAGTGCAACTCATGGTATGACTCCGACCTCACTGCCCTGAAACGCAAGTGCAGGGTGGTTGAGAGGATGTGGAGGGCTTCGGGTGCATCCTCTAACAAACTGCCCTGCCGCCTGCTCCAAAGGCAACACAGACTCGCTGCCCTGTCCAAGAAGAGATTGCACATCTAAGCCCGCATCTCTGCAGTCTCTAACAACACAGCTAAACTCTTTAAAATCTGCAAGAAGCTGGCCAATTCTTCTGCAATCTCCACCTCTCCTGTTCCCTTCCAGGCCCTCTGTATGGCCGTGGCCTCTCACTTAACTGCTAAAACTAAGGCCATCTTGTCCTCACTGTCCTCACTGTCCTCTTACTCTCCTTCTACCGCTGTCAGCACCCCTTCTGGCCACCTCTCCTCTTTCTCTCTGAATAGACCAAATAATGTTTCGAGACAAGTCCAATCTATGAAAGTGCCATCCAAACAGGTGCGCCCCTGCTCCTCCGGAATAATCAAGGATCACATTGACACTGTCACTCCAGCCTTGGCCAATTTCCTGACCTTTCCTCTGCTTTTGACATGGTCAATCATACCATCCTGATCAATCAACTCGGTGAGAACCTGAGAATCACAGATCAGGCTCTGGAGAGGCTGACCTTTTTCCTCTTCGACTGATTTTCCCAGGTCCAACTTCGGTCCTTTCTCTGCCTCGCTCCCCGCATGTGGTGTTCCCCAGGGCTCTAACCTCCCACCCTGGATCTTCAATCACCTTGTGGCTCCTTTGGCCCACCTAATCTCTACCTTCTGCTCCAAATTTCAGTGTTATGTGGATGACACACAGCTCTCTTTCAGGCCCCCTACAGCCTCCTCCACTCTCTCGCTCATTCCTGACTGTCTATCCATGATTCAGGATTGGTGCACCTCCAACAATCTCTACCTAAATGCCATTTAGACGGAGATTCTTCTCATGGGGACCCCTGCTCCTGCTTTCCCTCTCTCACTCTGTCCGCCTACCTCGGGCACTCTTCCTTCGCTTTCCTGTGAGGCAAAAACCCTTGGTGCCATCTTTGACTCCACTCTCTCCTCACATCACAGACCGTTCCAAGAAGATCCATTACCAGCCCCACTTCCTGCAAGGTACTCTTCATTTTCTACCTTTTCCCCATAAGCGCATTGTCTACAGAGCTCTGGTTCTCTCTAGTTTGGACTACTGTAACAGCCTCTTTCTCAATCTGCCTGCCTATGCTCTCCGCAACTAATCTGAGCAGGACAGCAAGACTTATCCTTGGCCTCAAGCCCAGGGACCATATCTATCGAGCCCTGAAATATCTCCACTGGCTCCTGCTGGCTGCAAGGATCACGTTCAAGACCCTCTGCATTGTCCACAAGGCTTCCTGGGGCCAGGGCCTTCACTACATTCAACATTCTCTTCCTAAATGCCTTCCTTCTCGAGCCCTTCGGTCTGCAGCTTCCAACTCTGAGGGTCAGGCGCTTCTCCAGGCAGATATTAGGCAGGTAGATCACTTTCCTCTGCAGGAGCCTCCCTTTGGAATGGCCTCCCTGCCCCCCTAAAACTTGAGCCGGACCACCTGAAGTTCTGTAGGCAGCTCAAGACCCTCCTTTTCTCCTCTGCTTTCTCTCCCTCCCTCCCCTGCTGAACGACCTATCTGCTGCACCGACTGACTGCTTGGTTACTCTCAGAGGCTCACCGGGTACCATGTTCCTCTTTGACCAGTCTCCTGCACTGCCTCCAAGCCTGTTGCGTATTAGGATCTGTGGCTGAACCCCCTAAAGTCCACCGCCTCCTTGCACTTTCCCAGAGCCGAGCTGCCCTGGCTGCCCTTATTGAGATCAATGCTACCCTGACCGCGCTTCCTCTTTCCCTCCCCCTGCTCTTTGCATTCTAAACTTGCACGATCTGAATGACACAAGGCCTAGTCAGAGAGTATGTCTTGTCCTCTCTCTGTACCCATAAAAATTGTGACGGCCTCCTGGTTGGGACCCTATCCTGCCCAGGAGGGCTCTACAATCAAAAATACAAGTGAACAGGGTCAATTCGACCCATTCGGACACCCAAATGGTCTGCTATCTAGAATAAAAGACACACTTTTGAATTTGGCTGAAGAATTTTTATAATCAAAGGACAAGACCTAATGGTCTAATTTATTTATTTATTTAATATTTATTGTGTTCTAGTTTAAATTATAAACTTTACACAAGATTTAAGACAACATATAAAGTTAATACATAATCCAAATTCAAATTTAAATATAAAAAAAAAATCATATCATACAAAATAAGAAAAGCAAGAAAAAACAAAACTAACATATAAAATCTATATACATACATTTCATACAATCAACTTAATAGCTGTCTATACAAAATTGGAATAATCACCTAGAGAGTTATACCCAATCTAGCTTCAACTCCCAACCAGATGGCATATAATGCTGTCAGCAAACGTATGCTGTTAGAATTCAGACATTGGTGCCAGAACAAGGCGTCCCCAATATGCATAATTTCATGAACATAGCTGCCTAGGAGGGATCCTGAATAAAATTAAAGAGACAAAATCCTCACGAGCACATGGACCCAATGGACTGGCCAATATTATCTTGAAATCGCACCCTGAGTTCTGGGCGAGTTTGTAGGGCATATTATTTGAGAAAGATCTAAAATCAGGTAAAATATCCTGCTCTTGGCAAACGGCAATATTAATTCCCATTTTCAAAAAGGGTAACAGACTTGATCCAAGCAACTATAGATTGCTCTCAATGCTAGACGTTACAGGAAAGATATTTGCCTCATTTCTGCTCAAAGAGCTACAAACATAGGCTGAGGGCTTAGTGGTATTGTCTAAATTTCAAAGTGGGTTTAGACAGGGTTAGTCTACCTCGCACAATATCATGGCATTAAGAGGAGGGGCGGCCCACCTTTACGCACTGTATATGGATTTCTCTGCGGCATTTGATTCCATACCCAGAAGCCGTTTGTGGAAAAAATTACAACTAATGGGATGTCCAGTAGGTTTAATATATTACCTAAGACTTTTACATCTAAATAACTCAGTTAAATTGAAGTTAGATCAGGAAGGTCACACTACTGACAATGTATCCCAAAATATGGGAGTTAAACAAGGCTGCGTAACAGCACCTCTAATATATAATCTTTATGTTTATGACATTCCCCATGAAATAACTGCTGCCAGAACTGCCCTCCTAAAATCGGTAAAGCCAGTTGTCCAGTATTAGCGTATGTGGACGACCTGGTGATATTTGATTATACTATCAGTGGGATGCGCAGATCGGCGGTGGAATTGTGGGAGTATGTGGAGGAGAACGGTCTTAGTATAAATCTAGGAAAAACAAAGATCATGAGATACACTTAAAAGAAGGTATCACACGTACAATTTACAGCAGGTTCAGTGAACATCTCCTATGTCCCTCAATACCGCTATTTGGGCATAGACTTTGAAGTCTCTGGAAATTATGTGGCCTGTAAACCATCACGCTGCATTAGAGCAGCACAATTGACTGCCTTGTTTATAGATTTACTGTTAAACAGGGCGGTTTCACTCTGTGTGGCACTCATCAACTTTATGCCCAAGCTTTTGCCCCAGCTGTAATCTAAGGATTGGAAGCCCTCCTTGAGTCGGATCTAAAGTGGCTACAGGTGATAGCGGCGTCATATTCTGGGTTTGCCTCCTTGTGTCCCTTTGGCTATCATCAGATTAGAACTTGGCCTGACTTCTGTAAAGGCATTAGTAATGAAGAAGCGGGCTTCGTTATATCTTAGAATGACCCGCGACGCAAGTAATGGATTACTAACAGCGGTCCATCAGGAAATGGAAAAGGAGCATTCGGTATGCTCTACTACTGATCAGATGACTAATTTGTTCCGTGAAATAGGTTGGCATCCTAGAGACGGCTGCTACTCAGAGGAAGTAAACAGAGCGCTGAGCAAACGTATAGACCTCTGGGACTGTTTAGAGAATTTTGAACATCTTAAAAGCCTGAGAAGTTATCAATTTGTGCAATACAGATTGAGTTCAGGAAACCTCAGAGATATCTGAATATTTGTCCATCAGCCAGACTCAGACGGTTTATCTTATTGCTCACATTGGAGCAACTACCCAGAATCATGATCACAGGGAGAAAAGACAAGATTGCTGTTGAGCTGCGAATATGTCGACTATGTAAAATTCATGATCAGCTGGAGACGGTAAAGCATTTGTTGACCGAATGCTCTGAGATGGCTAGTACTTTTCCCCCCTCCTAGGCAGCTATGTTCATGAAATTATGCATATTGGGGACGCCTTGTTCTGGCACCATTGTCTGAATTCTAACAGCATACGTTTCCTGACAGCATTATATACCATCTGGTTGGGAGTTGAAGCTAGATTTGGTATAACTCTCTAGATGATTATTCCAATTTTGTATAGACAGCTATTAAGTTGATTGTATGAAATGTATGTATATAGATTTTATGTTAGTTTTGTTTTTTCTTGCTTTTCTTATTTTGTATTTATGATTTTTTTTTCTTTTTATATTTGTATTTGGATTATGTATTAACTTTATATGTTATCTTAAAACTTGTGTGAAGTTTATAATTTAAACTATAACACAATAAATATTAAATTAAATAAACTAATGGTCTAATTACACACACAGCATAGAACGTTCCTAGTGAATAACAGACATGCGATAAATGTGTGATACCGAAGCACATAAATCTTCGAGATACATGAGACTCGAACATCAATACAATACATTGCCTACTGCTATGTTAAAACACAACAGGGGTCAAAATCATGCAATATATACACAAAGCACAATGTTGCAAAAATACAGATGTGGGTAGTGCTAAAGATAAGCACTGTTGTTGAAAAAGGTATACACAGAAGTGTTTTGGCCCTAGTAGGTTGCAGTTTAAGCCTTTCTTGAGCGGGCCTTCATCAGGATGGATGAACTCGAAAGGTAGAATGTTCTATGTATGTGTTGCCTACAAGAGAAAAGTAATGCAGCAGTGTCATTACTTGGGTCACGTGGAATGGGTGAGGACAAAAACATAACTAGTTCTTTAATTAAAATCCAAATAAATGCAACCTACTGTAGACCTTTTTCAACCACAGTGCTTATCTTTAGCACTACCCACATCTGTATTTTTGCAACATTATGCTGGGGCCATTCGAGTGAAGTAATCAGTTCTGGAATGTTAAAAGCAGGGGCATGATATTATCTTCAGTCATTTTATGTGAACTCTGCGAGAGTAGATAATAACTGCTCTGGGAAGGTGAAGTTCACGATATGGTGTTCAGACCAAGAACAGTGTGAGTTGGCTGTAACCGAGATCTGAGGTCCGAAATCAAATCTAGTATGCAGCCTTTAATGTGGGTAGGGGTTGTCACGTTTTGACTTAAGCCAAGGGCAGAGAGGGTGTTTGCCAGGGAAGTGGCATTGTGGTCTGCGGTCATTAAGGCCAAGGTTTACGTCTCCCAGTAGGATGGTTCTGGTGGTTGGCTTGATATTGTGTAGGAGCTCTTCCTTGGAAGGAAGCTAACTGGCCTGGAGGGAGGTAGATTACATGGATGTTGGTTGGGTCACAAAGGGAGGTAGATAGTTTACCGAGAGCATATTGCAGTTGCGCTGTATTGGAGAATTTATTTGTCTGATTTGGAAGTGGTCTTTAAAGTTAAGGGTGACCCATGCTCCTCTGGAATGCAGTCTCTCGGTTCTTAGGATGGAGTAGCCCTCTGGTATGGCAAGGGTCAAGCTCTTGAGTGGATATCAGTTCATTTATGTCCAGTGCCTGTGCTGGGATGGATCTGGCTTTTATAAGTGCACCCCTAAGGAGAGGTATGGGTGAGCTGGAGCCAGCTACCTTGATGGAGTTGGGGGTATGTGGGTTAGGGAGTGATTGGTGATCAAGCTGGTTGATGGTTTCTTAGCTGTAGTGTCCTGAAAATGCAGTCAGTTGGTGAGGTTTGGGGTTAATTTCTGGGATAGGGCTGCTTTAGGATGTTGTTTAGGGTGGTTACCACTCCCCTGAGCTCTAGTTGTATGTTATGCTGCAGGGAGAAGGTTGACGTCATTGTGCTGCCGAAGTTTGGAATTTCTTAGACTGGTACAGATGGGACTGGATAATTGGGGTATCCAAGCTGTCCTGAGATGAAGTCTCAAATTTCTGTCTTGGGCAGAGGCTGGGCACCAGGGGGCGTGATCTTTCGTGGTGGTCCCAGGAGGAGTGCGGTGCAAGCACCTCTTTGAGCAGGGGGGGGTTGTTATTAAGTGCAGGAGTAATACGCTTACTGGCTGTACATGCAAGGTGTATTGTGCAAACAGTGCTCTGGTGAAGATTACTGAGCATTGCATACAGTGGGTCGCGATGATGTGCCTTGGCTTGGGAGAGAACTGGTGCTCGTCGTGCATGCATGAGTGGAATACCTACTTGGGTTGCTGCAGAGAGCTCCACTGATCTGCTCAGGAGCTGGCCTCTGAGGACACAGCATCGCAATGTTGGCAATGCAGGGCTGAGAGAAAGTGTAGGGTGTAGGTAAGCACTACAGGCGGCATTGGTGAACACAAGTGATCTATAATCACAATAAGCTGCATCGGTAGGTGTTGCATGCCTGTCAGCAGGCTTATCCTTATCATTTGCAGGAGAGGCTGGTTGTCTAGCGGCTCACAGGCTGGGTGGAGACCAGCAGCGACCTGACAGGGCCTTTTATCCTGGCCTTCGATCTGGGCTCCCACCCGGGGGCCATCCTTTCTTTTCCTACAGGTTTCACCCAATCATGAACTAGGCTCATTGGAGCCTTTAGGTTGCAATCCAAAATGCCGAGCACAGCATCGGCTCTCTTAATGCTCGTAGGCATCTCGTTGTGCTGGTGGGGGAGCGCTGCTTGTTTGGGGATGCAGCTCCCTGGGGGTGCTTCTCATTACTTGTATAGGCAGAGACCTGACAAGGCCTTTTATCCTTGTTTCTGGTTCGGCATGGCTGTGCCTCCCGGCTGGCGGTCATATTTTCTTTTCCTGCAGGTTTCACGTTGCGCACGTGATATTAGATCAGTGTGGCTAGTTTAGATACGATGTTTACGCAATGTTGCAATTTTACTTGTTCAGTGTAGGTAAATGGATTGGGATACATGTTACTATAAATGCTACTTTGTGTTTAGTTTGGATATATTTTATATTTGCATCATGTAGCAACATAATAGAAGTCGTGGAGACACAATGTAATTGTGCAATGTTTGTTTGTTTATTTATATAGCACCCAGAGGTATCTAGTTGCTTAGCTTTTCCAGAGATTTTCATTTATTCGTATTTACCTCTGATTGATCTTTCAACCAGGCCCTTTCAGCCCTTCTCTTTTCCTTTTTGCGGTCAAACAGGGCAGAGGTCTACCATTTCTGATCCCTATACTTCTCCCTGACTGATTTCAGCGTGAAAGGTGAAACTCGGTTTAAAAACATAGTAAAATGCTTATCAAATTCTAAAACCAAATGGTCAGGGGAGTCTGTGTCTCGAGTAGATGTCATAAGGAGGCTAAGACATGACGCCATTTTATTAAAATTACGACTTGAGATGCGATGGTAAGGATTACTTTCCTGGACTTTAGGAGATGGCATTACAAAGCCAAAAGACACAAAGAAATGGTCCGACCATATACACGGTTGAATATCCATCAACCCTAATGGGAGGTTTTTACTAACTACCCAATCCAGCACGTTCCCAGCCTATGAGTAGGGTCGCTCCCATTTCCAACAATAAACTGATTTAGTCTAAACAACTGAACCAGCCTTGTTGCTTTTAAGTCCTATGAATTCCCCAACCATCTTCTAAACTCCCCCAATATTATAGTAGAAGTTATTAGGTTTATGTGCTGATGCTATAATATCCACTAGATCATCATAAAAAGTACCTATTTCTTGAGGTGGCTTATATAACAAGACAATGTGCAGAGAATTATTCGGTGTCAGAGTGATTTTAATAGATACACAATTGCACATCCTTTACAAGTAATTGAAGTTTGAAATTAATTGAGGTGAGCATGAACAATAACTGCTACCCCTCACCCCACCACCCTATCATTTGGTCCAAAGAAGATGTATCCAGGGGGAGTGGCCAGGTCAATATTCTGATCACTTGACTCCATGAGCCAAGTCTCCGTAATAGCCGTATCAATGGCTAGACCCACAATGTAGTCCTTGACATCTAAGGAATGTTTGTCAAGTGATCTATTGTTCGTGAGACACATTTTATGAATGGAGTTCTCTCCAGGACGGTTATTCGCCATATCCGTAACTGTCCCATCATAGTTAAAGCCCTTAAACAAGGCTCGTCCAGCATTGGAAGGATCCATACTAAACAGAGGGATGCCACCTAGCATGCCATTGCCATAACGGCGATAGCGCCTCCCACAGGAAATAAGATCATCCCTGGCCCGTCAGCACTGACTTGCGCAGTCTTGCTAGTCCCTGATGTTAACGTGCCTGAACAGAAATAAAAAGGGTGCAAGAATTACAAATCCACTGGGGATTGTAGTTCACTAACAACGGTCCTGGCTGGAGCCCAGAGAAATAGCTACTTTGCGCAAGCACTCTTTGCAAAATACATGTCACAGCCCAGTAGACTCAAATCATAGCCAACAGAGTGAGTAGTGCAAAATAAATGCAACTAGATTTCGGTAATTAAATACATTTGAATCTAAACAATGACAAGTTACAAGAACCAATTTGATTTAAAAGCCTTCCATTGAACACACAATATAAAAATATTGGACTAAAAACAATGCTAAAACAAGACAACAATATGAGTTACAACAGCGTTTGATTTTAAAGATAAAGATCTGACGCTGGCGTGAAAGGCAGGGATTTAAATACTAGCAGACTTGCTAGTCCATGATGCGGCAGCAGTGAATTGACATGGTTGGCGATCCATCCTCATTTCTAATGGAGCATCGTACTTTTGGCACAGTGAAGAACAGGGGAGCCCGCGTCGGGAATATCTCCATGAAACACTAAAAGACATGGATGATAGGGTAAAGCTCTCCGCACCATTGATATCAGGCCTAATTGTAGTACTGAGCTCTTTCGTTAATTTGTATGAGAATATAAAAAACACACTCTCGACAACAGTTTTGCAATCAACAGAAATAAAGCTGGCGATTGAAATGGTAGCGACCCTGATTGGAAAACAGTGTAGTAGGAACGCTTTGTACAAAACAAAGGCATCTGCCTCCTTAGAGGTATTAAATCAAAAAAGGGGAAAGCCTCTCAAATATGTTGGAAGTGTATGTATCACTCTGTATTTTCCAATCGATTGACACTGCAGTAAAAAAAAAAAAGTGTCGATTTAATGACACAGTAAAATAATCCATTGAGGAAACTCTTGGAAATGCGATGAGAAACAAATTGGAGAAAGATAAGATGACAACAAAAGATGGGGCTATCCAAATTACCCAAACAGAGCAAATGTGTAAGGATGGGGTCGAGGCTGTAATAGTTGGGGAGGACATTGGTTTGATTGAATGTCCTCACAAGTTGTAAGTGGTGGGCTGTAAAATCCATAAGGATATCCCAATACAAAATGGAAAAAAAAAGAAAGATAAGAAAATAAATAATAAACGTGGGAAACATAGTAAGGGATCGATAAAGTATCTGAGATTTGCAGATTTCTTAGAAGAAGTGAGACTGGAAGAGGAACAACCTCTTAATGAAGAGGATGAAAGGGCGATTTAAAAGCACCATGGAAGAGTGATAAGTAATTGCAGTGTTTTAAGGGAGAGTCTAGAGACAATTGACTGTTTGGAGTTTGAAAATGGGGATGCTCCCCTGCAAAATCAAGTACGTGAACGCGAGGAACCCTCAAGTAGATCAGATGAGAAGGGTCGTCGAACGAACAATGGGAAAGGAATTTTAAAAAAGCCAATTATGACCACAAAAAAAGAAGCTCCATGCCATTACAGCAGCTGTCAAAAGGGGACCAATGACCTCTGAGCCTATCACACTGAAGAGCAGGCACTGCAGATCAGGACTCTGGCCAAGCAGGCAAATGTGACTATGCTTTTAGCATTCTTCCTATGAAAGGGAGCTCTGGTTAGCAGATAACCCTTTCTGAGATGTAAATATCTGCATCATTTTATTAATAAGAATGAATTTAAAAAAACAGTGACAAACACCTGTGCCAGTGGGCAATTCCTAACATGGATGTTATGTTACACCAGCGTCTAGAGGAGGTTCCCAGTACCCTTACTCCAACTGCACCGCCCCTATTATTTGTCTGTTAGAAACCAGAGTATAACACATCACGTAGCAGTTGAACAGACAAATAGCAGAGTATGGACTCTGTTCAGTACCATTGAAAGTAGCAATACCTAAGAAGATCTGGGAGTTAAGGTACCCATTGAGAAAACCGTACCTGCATACAAGAACATATGATGGCCATTTGAATGAGATTCCTGAAGAAGCAGAGCAAATGAAGGGCAAAGATGAATAGTGACATCGCACAGAATCGTGCTGACGTCTGTAGAAGAGATACAGAGACCAGAGAATGCAGATATTCTATAAGGCTTCAGTCAAGGATAAGGGACATCCTAGGGATCAAGGTGAAAAAGCTTATGCCATAGAAACAGTTGAAGATATTAAGCTAGTTTACATGTGTACAGATGAAAAAGAAACTTGAGAAGACAAAGTCATCTTGAGGCTAGCTTTGTAATTAATGGATGGCGGCAAGCGCCAATTTATATATATATATATATATATATATATATATATATATATATATATGCATATGGATGAGTAAAGGATGGATGTTTCCATTACGCTTTATAAGCAGTGCTGGACATTAGCAAGAAGTGAATCTCAGCAGAAGGAGGTGAATGAGCCAAAGAAGCCGAGGTCTTATCAAACTGGAGTGAACTGACACTGGATACAATTTGTGTGAAAGAACAGAAACTCCTGTCCAGAAGGCTTGATCAAAACAAAAGACATCAGAGGACTATTAGAAAATAGTATTTTAATACACTAAAAGGCTCAATTCCTTGGTCTCCAGTCACGTGGAAGAATGAAGTTGGAAGAACGAGGTGGTCACACCTACGCACGAGGGCAGAGTGTGCCCACACTCCTTAACATTTCTCAGAGCACAGTACAAACTCAAGGCCAGGCTTCAAAGCCCTAATTGACACTGGACCATTGAGGTGATGATGGATTGATTTGCTAATTGCTGGGAAACTAGTGTTAAGACGTGCTCACCCGAACCTGGATGTTCAGCCTTCCTGCTGCTAGACATAGGTGGAAAAGTACTGACGGGGGTTAGAAGCCAACGAATTGTAGAGGATCATGTAATTAAGGGTGCTATAGTTTGTGCAGCCAATGGGACAATGTGCATTTAGTGACGTTTATAGTGCCCATTTTAAGGGGAGGCTTGGTTGCCCCAACTCATGTTAAGTACCCTCTCACTTGCCTTCACTGTTGTATACTGATATGGAACTTATACTTAGATACTCACTTAGAGCCTAACACTTCCATCAATAGGTTTTTGTAGTTTGCCACGGAGGATGACATTGGTAATGACGCCGGTCAACACGCCACTGATAACGATTTTGCTTGATATAACCTCAGTTTTTTTGAAAGATTCGTTGAGTAAGAGGATCGAGCGAGTGCTGATGTTCGTTGTACTCCCTGTTTTAGATAATTGATATTAAAACAGATTTCCTTTTGCCAAAATACCGGAGTTGTTTCGATTATTGATGTATGAATAAAATCTGCATCCCCATCTCTCTCAAGGGTAATTGCTACTCATCAAAGGGGCTGGGATATCCAGTCCAAGAGTAATATGACTTTCATATTTCACTAGCACTACATCATAGTAGAAGCATACAGCATTTTGAAATTTTAGCCACAAATGGTGTCCTATGCATGCAATGCACAAAGATGTGGATATCAATTAAACGGCACAGTTCCCCAATCTTCTTTTGTGCTTTTTTAAATATTTGACATGGCTGTGACCTAGCTAGAACAACAGGGGAATGCTTACAGAGCTCATCTATTGTTGCAGGGGCATCACAAGGAAGTATAGCTCAGGGGCAAAGTGTTTGTCTTGGAAACCAGACAATGCAGCAACACAGGTTTGAATGCCGATCCTGTGCTTAGAAACCACTAGCTGGTATTAAGCATATTATAAAAGAACAATTATAATAAACAAGCTTGAGGTGTTTGTTATATCCGCCTTGCGTCCCGCGGTGACGCAAGGTTTCCAAATAAAGGCCCTACCCCCGTGCCGCAGAGGCAGTGCCGGGGCAGGACAGCAAAACGAAAGATGTCCGTGTCTTTACTGCTCCTGCCGGAGCCGCACAGTGAGGCCGACCCACGCGGGCCTACTCCTTCCTGCTTCCCGCCAACGCATCGGCCGGAATCAGGGACACAACACTGGTGACGAGAAGCGAATGTAACGGCACGCGTGCCGCCGCTGCCCAGCTTCGTTTGAAGACGCCATCAACGGTGACATTTTTGGAAACACGGTGGGGACACACAAACCCCCACCCAAAAATATATATATATATATATATATTTTTGGTTAAAACTTTGTCATTCCTCTTATATCTTCCATGATCCACGTGCAACGTTGGATTGGCTCTACCACACGGCCACATGGAGCCAGAGTTCACCTACACCACACAGTGGATGTTTGAGAGGGGAGAAGGCGCTCCACCACACCCAGCACATGGAAACACGCAAGGAAAGTCGAGGACTCCCACAGGGGCACACAAAGGTAGGCATCGATCCCCACACGTGCGCCGTTGCTTTTCAAACATGGTGACAGGCATGTCCATCCCCAGGCCTGGTAAGCCATCCAGAATGGCAAGGGGGCTCATCAGTGGCACTCCATCCGTTTGACCCCTACACTGACCCATCATCAGTTGGCCCAAGATGGCAATTGTGGCTACAGAAGTTTGAGATGGCTATGGAATGTAAAGACATCCTCACTGCGTGGAAAATGAGGTTGCACCTATTGCTAAACGTGGGGGATGAGGTATTACGCATCTTCAATTCACTGACTATCGATGACGCCCTTGATGCCTATCCAAACGAAGAACGCCGTAACGGCCCATTTTCTGCCCCAGCTCAATCCAGATTACGAGACATTCATATTCTGCACAACCATCCAGCTAGAAGAGGAGACATTGGACGTCTACCATACCAGGCTCCGGAAGCTCGCAATCTTGTGCAAATTCACAAACATAGAGAAGGAGATCAGACGACAACTCTTAAACGGAATCCAATCAGAAAAGCTGAGGAGAATGGTGCTGAGCGAGAAGGGCATTTCCCTGACCTGAATCCTTGAACTGGGCCGACAGAGGGAACTAGCACACGCCAGGGCAGCACACAGACACAACCCTCCAGAAACTGCAGCCGGCCCTCACATCAGCCACCGTGGCCCAGATCACGAACCGCCAGCCTACAAGGGATGAGACCGGTGGAAACTACACGCACCCCAGTTGGCAGCCCCGTACCCCGGGACCCACGGAATGTGGGTGGTGCAGAGGGCCTCACCATGGAAGGTGCAACTGCCCGGCTAAGGGCACCACATGCGGCGCATGTGGCAGGAAAGACCACTATGCCAAGGTATGCAGGTCGTCAGGCATGCAACAGCAGACACCGCAAGCATCCCAGGACAGGAGTGGGGGAAAGAAAAAGAAACAGGCCAGCGCCCAGCGGATCGAAACCAGGAACTCCTCCTCAGAGGAAGAAGGTGATGACGCAACACATGCCCAACAGGAACCGCAAATGTACCGTTGAAGAAAGGAAGGAAAGTTTACCTGGTGTCAGCCCTCAATTACAGAAACACCACACCAAAGGAAAGCTGAGAAGACGAAAATGTCAGGTAGCGATCCGGGACCAAAACGTACTAATGACCATAGACACCGGGGCCTCTGTGAATGTGATGCCACTGAACATATTCAAGACATTACAGCCCCAACCTGACATGAAAACAACAGACACGATACTATTTGCATACGGATGTAAGACCCCACTGCCCATAGTAGGCAGGTTCCGAACCACCATCAGCCACGGAGAAAAGTCACTGCAATCGAAAATCTATGTGGTAAATGCGGGCATCGAATGCCTCCTGAGTGGGGATGCAGCAGAGGACCTAGGGCTGGTAAGCTTAATTTGCGAAGTGACTGACTCACAAGAAGTCGAGAATGTGCTGGAGAGATACCCAAACCTACTCAAGGGAATAGGATGCCTAAAGGCAACACATCGATGAGTCAGTTCAACCGAGAGCAGTGCGACACAGAAGGACGCCGTTCCACATCCGCAACCAAGTGGAAAAGGAACTAAGGGCACTGGAGAAAGTGGGCATCATCGAGGAAGTGATGGGGCCCACACCATGGGTCTCACCCATGGTTGATATAAAGAAGCCAAAACAACCCGGGAAGGTCAGGATATGCATAGACATGAGGCTACCCAACGCAGCAATCAAGCGGGAGCGCCACATCACCCCGACCCTGGATGGGATAGTGGCAGAACTCACCGGGTCCAAGTTTTTCTCAAAGGCCGACCTGAACGCCGGTTATCACCAGCTGAAGCTACACCAGGACTCCCGGTACATAACGACATTTTCAACTCACATTGGCCTACGCAGGTACAAGTGCCTGAGCTTTGGAATCTCCTCAGCTGCCGAGGTCTTCCAGCAAACAATACAGGCGGTGATCCGAGACATACCGGGTGTCCTAAATGTCAGCAGCGACATTCTGATTCATGCCAGCAACAAAGAGGAACAAATGAGAAGGCTACACATGCTGCTCAGCAGGTTGGAGAGCGCAGGCCTGACAATACATAAAGATAAATGTGAATTCCTGAAGGACGAAATATCATTCTTTGGGTACACGTTCAATGGCACAGGCATCTCAGCAGACCCCTAAAAAGTGGCGGACATCCAAGCTGCTACACCCCCCACCACGCCAACGGAAGTGTGCAGTTTTTTAGGAATGGCCACCTACTGTGAGAGGTTCATCCCAAATTTGGCCACGCTCTCGGAACCCCTTCGAGAACTCACAAAAGCCAGCATGAAGTGGGAATGGGGACCCGCCTGCCAAGAGGCGTTTGAGCACATTAAAGCATCACTATCAGCTGACACTACAATGGCCTATTACGACCCAGCACTTCCAACTGAACAGCACGTGGATGCCAGCCCCGTGGGCCTAGGGGCCATTCTCATACAGGTGACAAAAACGGGCGAGCAAATGCCGATTGTCTATGTCTCCAGGGCATTGACACCAACAGAGCAGTGATACTCCCACATCAAAAAAGAGGCTATAGCCGTATTGTGGGGTTGCCGCCACTTCCACCTGTACCTATATGGCTGGAAATTCAAAACCTACACAGATCACAAACCACTGGTACACAGATCCCCATCTTCACAGGTACCTCTTCTCACACCCCTGCCCAGATCGCCAAGTAGTTGTTGCACCTCCAACAATATGACATCGAACTGACATACCAGCCAGGCAGTGGCAATCCGGCAGACTTCCTGTCAAGACACCCGAGAGCGGCAACTCCAAAGGAAGTCCACGTAGCAGAAGAGACAGAAGAGCACATCTGCCAGGTGATACACGCCATGATGCCTCAAGCGATCAGTCTAGAGGACATAGAGGCCACACAAAGGGACCCAGGCTGCAATCTGATAAAGGACACGATTATCTCAGGGGAATGGAGGTTGATCCTACGGAACATCCACAATAAAACATCAGAAGCCAAAGAATTCCTCACGGGGATCTTCGCGAACCAGCAGGACCTATCCATCACAGAAGAAGGTGATGGATAGGTCTCCTCCTTCTCAACTGACCCCCACCTACAACTCTCTTCCTGCCTTACTGCCATCAAGAACTGGATGTCTTCCCGATCTCTCTCTCTCAACACCGACAAGACAGAAGTCGTATTCTTTCCCTCTAACTCTCTTCCACCTCCCTCTCCTCCCCCTTTCATTCACTTTCCTCTCTCCAACCTCCCTATCTTTCTTCAGGCTTGTAACCTAGGCGTTCTCTTTGACTCCTCTCTCTCCTTCTCCCAACACATCTCCCTCACTTATCGCTCCTGTCGCTTCCACCTCTTCAACATTCACAAAATCCGTCCCTCTCTCACTTTCCACGCTACTAAACTCTTAATCTCCTCCCTCATCTTCTCCCTCCTCTTCTACTGCTCTTCCTTACTCTTTGGACTTCCTTCTTCTCACCTTGCCCCTCTTAAATCCATCTACCACTCTGCCGTGCGCACCCTCTGTCTCCTTACCTCCTGTGATTCCATCTCTTCCTCTCTCCTACCTTGGCTGGCTTCCTTTTCACTCCCAACTTAAATTTCAATTTCTCTGCCTTGTCTTCAAATCTCTCCATGGTCTTGCCCCCCCTTATCTCTCCTCCCTTCTCTCCTTCTACTCCCCCTCCTGTTCCCTTCGGTCCGCTGACCATTTCCTTCTCACTTCACCCCCACCCCTCTTTGCCTCCTCCCGTTTTCGCTCCTTCCAACTCTTAGCACCTCTACACTGGAACTCCCTTCCTCTTGCTATCTGTTCTTCCCCCACCTTCACTTCATTCTGCACTTCCTTTATATCTCTCCTTCTCCATTCTCCTCCTTGAAACCCCTACCCACTTCTACTTACCTCCTTCCTCAGTCTTTTCCCCCACTTTCTTACCTCCCTTCTCCTACCTCCCCTCTCCGACCCTCCCTTTCCTCCTCCTGCCCTCCTCATCCACTCCCCCCTAACCTGTCCCATCTCCCTTTCCCCTTCAGTTAATTGCTCTTCTCACTGTTTTATTGTGTGATTGATTCATATTGTTTTTTTGTATTTTGTTTATTTCATTTAGTTTTTACAAACTTTTCGAAATTTGAAAGAAATTCCAAAAAAAACTCATCACTTTTCTTCCACATCTTAAAAAACTAAATGAGCGTTACACATTTCTATTCTATACAAACTTGATCAATGGGCCTCATTACAGGTCGGGCGGTTCGGAATTAACAGTGGCGGTAAACCCGCCGCCACTGTTAATTCCGGACCGCCCGATCCCGAGTCCTGCAGGCGGGAGGTGATCTTCTCGCCAGGTCTGACCTGGCGGGTTGAACACCTCCCGCCTGCAGGCGGACGTGGAAACACCAGCACCATCACGAGATGGTGCCGGTGTTTCCACTTCCCCAGTCCTATGGGACTCAATGGGAATGGGGATTTACCGAATTCCGCCTCCGGAATTGCCGGGACACCAGGGCTGTAATGCCCTGATAATTCCGGGAGTCACGGTGGTGGAATGGTAATACGAGTCCGGCGGTAACCAGGCGGTTTTACCACCGCGGTTACCGCCGAACTCGTAACGAGGGCCATTGTCTTTTATGACCTTTATGACATCATTATCAGCCCTCAGTTCCATCTTGCAGGTCGTCCTCATCTTCAGAGTATGCTGATATCGCCCCTAATCGAATTTGTAGTTGCTCTAGGAATCTCATTAATGCGATCCTCAATGATTTGCTTTCACCAATATGAAGGTGCTTCCACCATTCCTCAGAATTATACGTCAGGAATCTATTCCTCTCCTTCCCTAGACATTTTTCATGTTGGGCTTTTAGTTCGGCGCAAAACAAGATCAAATGCTTTAGATTTTCATCTTCTTTTGCACACATCCTGCATTTGGAATTTCTTGTAGAAATCATCCTTCGCTGTTTTAAGATTTCTTTTGTTTCGAAAATGTTCAGACGAAATTTTAAATACAATCTTCTTAGCCGTTTGCAAGGTGATAGGATTAGATAATTCGAGAGGGTGTTACGTCTTTTGGCTTCTGGCGGAGTATTTTGCATGCATTTTTGCGTTGATCTTTTCTCGCTATTTTGTATCCAATCCAAGTCCAGTAGTTTTCTTTTCACCAGTTCTGGATTGTACCATAGGGTTTGCTCGTCTGAACCCAGTTGTGCTAGGATCTCTTTACAATGTCGCTTCCAATCACTTAACTGTCATGATGTATACCCCCGGGCATCCAGACCACGTCCATCAGCCCCGGGAGCAGGCATCATGTATCCTTGAGAAAACCCAGCAACCCCTGCTAGGGGCTGTCTGGGTTCAGTACTGGCGCTATGGCGCCAGGCTCATATGGGACATCAGTCCTGGCGCCATAGGCGCCAGGCTCATAGGTGCACACTTACCTGATGCAGACCATGCTGCAAGAAGATCCAAGCCCATGTGAGGCCTGGAAGAGACTACTTTACCTTAGGGACTATTTTTTTACTCAGTGTGGTCGGGGAGGAATACCTACCTGGGACTACTTTGGAGGCTATTTAAACCACGCCCGAAGAGCAGCACACGCTTCACGTTATTCTGCATCCAGCAGCGTAACGTTCACCATGCCAGCAGCAGCATCATCCAGCCTTCTGCCATGCCCGCCTCGAACCTGGAGCACCTAGAAAGAAGGAAAGAAGCAAAGATTAGAACAAGAGTATTACCTGATTTCTTACTTGATGCCGGATTCATCGCATCTTCAAACCAGAGGAAAGACTTTATTTCAAAAGTGTTGCATCACCACCAGCAGCAGCGCCGCGCCATACTCACCGTTCCACGCAGCATCTCTTCGATCCGGCGCTATCTTCATCTTTACATCGCCGAATCCCTGCACCTAAGGGGGACAAGAAACAACAAGGTGAGCAGAGAGAACAGACAGAGACCAATCTCTTTAGCTGCCATATGCTTACCTGATTTTACCGCCAGAGGTATTATTCATCAGCATGCCACATCTTCTTATGCCACACCCGTAAGAAAAGGAGAAAGCAGCAAGTTAAACCCTTGGCATTATTTACCGGACAGTGTTGGGTAACACAGACTTTACCGGAGCACTTTCAGCTGTCAATCTTATTGGGTCAAAGCTGCAAGATGAAAAGAGGAATTGGACAGGAGTGAATTCCAGACATTTTGAACTCTTACGAACTATATACTTACGGCTCTTCGCCAGGACCTTTTGGAATCAGGATTTGACTACAACTCTTCCAATATCTTCAGGCCAGTGAAGTAACTGGTCATCAACGCGCCCCTGCGTACTTCGCAGGATGGAGAGCTCATCCTTCAAGAATATATGGTGAGATTGCTGAGAGGGCACTTCAGAGGTGATTAGTGGGGAGGACAGTGGGGGTGCTATGCTAAATCCATCTCTCCACTTGTAGGAGAATATTTCTACGAGTCAAGCAGACAAGATTAGGAGGGCAGATCCAGTCAGTCATCCCTGCACTACGCATCACGTGGGTGGAGGCCGCAGCAGTCCGGGTCCGACCGACGCCCCTGTGGGAGCCAAGTGAGCGTAACATCAACGCTGATTGCCTTTGTAACTTCTTTTCAATTAAGATTTTAACAGAGGGCAAATTAGCTTCTTCGTTCGTCTTCCTGAACAATGCTAGTTTGTTCCAGGTGATTCTTGCGTTGAGTGAGGGGATCCCCACTTCATATAAAACACATGCTGTTGGTGTACCTTGTGGAATTTGCTGAATTCTCTTCCAAAAACGGCCTTCGCACCGTGACCATATTTTATGGTCACAACCAAACATATTCTCTGCGCCTTTTTTGAGAATTGGAGTGACTTTGCTTTGATAACATTTTCTTACAGGTTTGCAAGATTATTTCCCGTATTTTTTCTTTATAATGGTGCCTTACGCTGTTAATAATTTGCAGCTGTTTAGGAGTTTTCTCGTCATTGGATCGTCATTTATACTGGAGTTAATGATTGTTCCTAAATATCTGGTGTGTGGCACCTTGTTTCTTTCCCTATAGACCATGTAGATTTTTGTTTATTGGACTTCTTTCCTCTTTGATTTTCTAGTATTAGAATTTCTGATTTCGCCACATTGATCTCTAGACCCAGATCTTCAATAAAGGCTCTTAAAGCTGTCAATCTGCATACAAGATATGGTTTATCTGAACTCCATTTATAAGCGGTGGAAATGACACCACAGATGCCAGTGCCATTCCTACTTCTGATATATATAAGTTGAATAGAGTATCTACTAGTGGGCATCCTTGTTTCACTCCTCTCTCCGTCGGTATGGGATTTGTTAAATTTCCTTCACAGTCTAGCCGCACTTGTATGTAGGTATCAGAGTATAGGTCTTTAATAGCTTGGATGAGACTCGCATTGCATCCTCTTTCCTTTAGTTTCTTCCATAGTATTTCTCTATCCACTCCGTCAAAAGCGTTCGCCATATCAATGAATGCCAGATATATTTTTTAGCCCGATCTAATGGTGTCAATTTTTAGCAGATTCAATATGAGTAAATTTACGCTGCACCCTACTCCTTTGACAAACCCCGACTGGCGTTCGTCAAAGATTTTTTGTTGGCGGATCCACGCAGTCAGTGTGTCAATAGCATCGATGCGAACACTTTCCCTACTACATCGAGTAGGGCTATTGGCCGATAATTCGCAGGGTCAGATCGAATGCCCTTCTTGAAAATCGGTACAATGATCCCAGATTTCCATGTCGCTGGAATTCATCCTTCCCTTATTATTGCGCTAAACAGGGTGTAACAAAAGTCTGACCACTCTTCAATGTTTTCTTTTAAATCAGCATTTGACAGGCCGTCTGGCCCTGCTGCACGGGAGGCATTACTTTTTTGGATGATTTTTCGAATTTCATCTCTCTCTATTTCAATTTCCCACGGTAGTCTTGAACCCACCTTTGTTGGACTTAGGATTTTTCTTTTTTTAAATAGGTTTATGCAATGGTTTTCCCACTCCTTTTCTTGCACCGTACTTGAGAGTAGCACCTTTTCAGTGTTCAGTGTATCATTTATTATTGCCCAAAATCCTCTGGAGTTCTTTTGATTTAGGGCCTTCAACATTGCCTCGGCGTCCCTTTGTTCCATCGCTGCTCTATGTTGTTTGCACCAGTTGTTGTATTGATTTTTCACTTTTTTTTAGTTGATTTTTCACATCTATAGATTTTGAGGCGAGAATTTTTCTTAGAGACTTCCTTAAATCTCTCTTTCTTCTAGCCACCTCCGGGTCATACTGATGCTTTTGGAACCCAGGCCTAGTCAGGGAGGACCATTTTTTGGTTTTATAGATCTCGAGGAACTGCTGATATTCTGTTGACATAGACTGTTCTTGGGTTTGTTGCAGCAGTTCTGTTACTGACATAATATCGCTCTTTTTCATACGCAATCTATTCCGGCCAGGCACCACCGAGATTTCTTGTCTCCATTGTCCCTGTTCCGCCAAAATGATCTTATTCCATTTGGATGACACAATGTGATGGTCACTTTGATTGATCGTATTCACTTTAAATGAAACAATTTCATGCAGTAGGCTGTCTGAAACAAAAATGTAATCTAATATCCATTTTTGACAGCCTTTGGCTTAGCTGGTGTATCACCTCTTGTTGCTCCATTCAACATTACCAGATTTCTCAGGGACATTTCTTCTAACCAGTGATCACAGTTTGTTCTCTCTCTGTGGTTTACTGCAGCCATGGATTGCGTAATATCAATCAATTTCATATTAAAATCTCTGCACATTAGCAGTAGCACCTTTGGCTCTTCTGATAGTATATTATCAATTACATCTAAGAGGTCATCCTCGAATTTTAAGTGAGTTTTCAGTGTTGTGTTCCAATACACATTTAGGAGATAGATGGTTTGATTATTCGGTGGTGATTGGAACACTGGTTCAATGAAGATCTTTTGCAGGTAGGGTGATAGATTCAGAGCTGACTTAATTCTCAAACCACATTTCCTTTTGATGAGGGTTAGTTGGCCCGACATTGGGCAGCCTTTTTTTTTGCTAATAGCTGGATTAAATGCCACTTCAAATCCCTCAACACATGGTATGTATGTTAACCACGTTTCTTGCAAACAAATAAGGTCAGCTTTTGCTAGAATTTCTGGTGCTGAGTTCAGTAGGTGGGAGAAACCTCTCTTATTCCAGGAGGTTATCACCAACTTTGACCTTTGGTCTAGACATTAGCTCTTCATCGATCCATTTAAGGATTTTGCTAGCCATCTCCAAGTTGGGCACTCTTCTCTATGGGGCATCGTCTCCACATTCAGTGAACCATTTAGATCTTGGGAGTTCTCTACTGTTATTTTGATTTTCTTGTGCCGTATCTCATCAATTGAACATTGTATTCTCACTTCATCTTCTTCCAGATGTCTTTTGACAATGTCCCCTACTACTCTTTTTGCACTCATTTATGGAGAGTTATACAACTGGGGTTCCTTCTCGTTTCAAGTTTGCATTTTTTTGCCGTTTGATTTATCACTTTCGGTTCCCACCAGCGCATTATCTACCTCGTATACTTGTAGCCTGCATCCAACAGTTGTCTCTCGCACATCATGACCAATTCCACCACCTTTTTCTCTATGATGTGTAGCAACACAAATTTCTGCTTTGAGTCTGCTATAATTTCAACACGATCAATTTGGGGACTCTTTATTGTTCTTAACACGGGGATCTTTTGAAATAACTGTTGTATCGTGTATCTGTTTAAGGGGTGTCACTTTTCTTGTTTTCAATTTTCTCCGCCAGCACCCTGTAAGGTTGTGGACTGAGCATTATCACAATTATCAGTGGAGGTAGGGGAATTTGATACATTTTCTGATTTTTTTAAGGGGCTTGGTTTTACTTTCTGTGCTCCAACAATTGGGTTACACTTCGATGAATCAAAGCTGGGTTTATTCAGTAATCCAACCGCTCTATGATCATCCTTTTATGTTTGTTGCAAGCTCCTCGCACATTTCATCTCTAAGGTATAGAAGATTTGAACAGTTTCATAGTTTGCACGTTTATTCTTTTATGGAGATTCCTCTTTTATTGGAGTCTGAGGCCACAAAAAATACTCTTTTTCCTGATGGTATCACCACTTTCTCTTTCTCCGACTCAATTGGGGGCTGACACAGTATCATTGCGTCACCTTCCTTCTTACCTTGGTGACCTTTTTCTTCGCTTTCTTGATTGATCTCACCCACTTTAACCTCCTCCTGGACCTCATCCTCGGGAGAACTATAAGTTGACATATTTAATAATTCCTCCTCATCAGCAACGTCATCATCGATCACCAATGGAGCATTTGCATTCTTTTCAATTTTACTTGTCTCCACGAGAGGGACCCTGTTCTTGGGTTGAGTTTCCAAAATCACTTTTTCTGCCTCCGCGCTGGGCTCCACGCTACATTTTTTGCTTTTTGTAGCCGTGGGCTCAGTGTTATTTACAGTAATGTTTAGCGCTTTAATATTTCAGTAGAAGTTTGTTGAACTTCATGGATTTTTGTTCCTTTGGCCTTGCTGGTTGTTAGATTTTTTTTTTGCATTTACTCTGTTTCAAATCAGCAGTCTTACCATGAGGAGCTTTCCCAGTACACCCTTTCAATTTTGGGTTCATGAAGATATCAAACCACTCCGCTTCGTTCTTTTTTCCTTCTGCGAAGATGGTTTTGACTTCCGCTATCGTGAGAGTAACATCTTTATCTTTCTCTATAGAAGGCAGTTCGAGTGGAGCCTCCTTGTCACTTCCACCTTCCTCATTTTCAGTTTGAGCAATCTCTGCAGGTTCCACTTCTGCATTCGTCATCTTTTTTATTGGTGATATGACGGTGGTTTTGTTCTTTGCCTTATCTATGTCGTTGAGTGCATTCGAGGTGTCTTTTTTCCTAAGGTCTTTCTCCAGACTGTCACTATTCACGGTGGAAATTCCAAGCTCTACTTCAGAGCACCAATTCTGGTTCCTCTTTGTTTTCCGATTCGATGGTAATGTCTTCAGAGTTTTATTAATTCTTGGAGCACCTTCTATGTTTCCAGGTGAACTTCTATTGGTTGTTATTTCCAAACTAGGTTGAATTTTTGGAGGAGCGCTGTTTACTGCCAAATCAACTCTATCATCACGCTCTTTTTGTAGGAGCGACAGAGCTTGTCTCGTCACCTCTGCTAGGAGTCTCTTGTCTTCGGCTGTGTTTTTTAACGACTCTCTTAGCGCTATTAATGAGGCGTCATTGCCTCTTCTCGTCGTCACAACTTGGATGTCATTTCCATCAGGTCTAGCTCAAGTTTTGTCATTTTTGAGTTCAAAAGGGCGACCAGGGTAGTTTGGTCACGGAATCTCTCATTTAGATTCTCGTAGAGTTTCATTAGAGGGGCCACAGCTATCGTTGTCGTTGACATCAATATGGGGCTTAATTTTGCAATTATCGTCTTAAAGAGTGTGGCGACTTCCTGAGGATTCCCTTGCACCGTTGGATCTAAAGGTTGTTCCGACTGCTGCTTCTCTGTTGGAGTAGTTAGGGACTTTTCCTCGTCATCAGATTCAGATGATACCGGTCTCGCCGAGTACTCTCTCAATCTCTTGGGTGTAGGGGCCTCCACCCATCTTTTTCTTCCTTTGAATCGTTTGTTCACTCCTTCAAGTTCTCTGTCAGAGCTTAGTTTTCTCCTGCTCCTTTTTTGTGAGATCACAATCTCTTTGTTTCTTGACTCAAAGGACGGAGTATTCCCTTCCAGGTTCATCACTTCTTGTAAGCTTCTTTCCTTGATCACTTGCCATTCGGCTTGTGGGATTGTTATTCCACAGGTATTTGTTACCGGGGGTCTTCGTGATTGTGATAGTTTGGAATTCATTTCAACCAAGTCTTTCATTACTTGGTCTGCAATCTCCAAAGAGTCCCTTCTACATACTGGCTCAAGAGTTCTGTCAGATGTAATTCTTTCTTTCCACCTCGCGGCACGGGACCACTCATCAGTTGAATCTTCTTCCATGTCATCAGGACTCGCGTTCTCTTACATGGATGAGGGGGAAAATGTCAATATCCACTACCCGTACAATGTTAGCTGTATGGGCATCATCCTTTCCCTTTTGAGTCAATGATTTCATTATTTTAGGTTCAGGCTTGTGCATTGCTGCAACTCTTGTACATGCCAGTATCTTTAAAGAGGCGCCAGATCTTTGTGGTTGCCCTGTAGTTTCTGCTTCTAAAATCGCTGCGGACTCGCTTGCGTCTCGCTCCCTCCTCGGGGTTGTCTCTTTCGTCTTTTGCATCACTCTTGATGCTTCCTCCTCTGTAGTAGAACATTCCGTGCTGTTCGTCCTTTTCAGCTGCTGATTACACTTTGTTGTGTCACTAGTTAGGTCTACTACCACCGTCGCTTGGTCCCCTTTACTCAATCTTGGCGAGCTTTCCGCTTGAGTGATGTCAGAATGATTTCTGGGTCCATCCATAGCGTTAGCGTTGCCAGACTCTAGTTTGTCACTCTTGTCACTCTCAGGCACCCACATAGTAGACGGGGGGGATTTCTTCTTGACATTGTGCCGTACTGGTAACTTAACAGCACTGGGTGTGTTTGCTACCGGGGCGCAGTGTATCATTGCTGCACAAACTTTCAACTTCAACTCATCAGCCACCCGCACATCCATTTTTGATGACAAGTCTTCTGTTTCATTCCCAACTGAGTCTACACATTTTTGTGTTTGTAATTGTGTTTGCATTGATCTTTTTCTTTGAGCATGGCTCACCCTTTCATGTTACTCTCTATCTCCTTCTCCCTCTCCATGCTCTCCGCCACCCACTCAGCCTGGGCCTCGGAACCCCCTTCTGGGTCCTCATCCTCCTCATCAACATCGAGCTCATACTCACGCTCCCTCTCGCTCTCACTCTCATATTCACTCGCAGCGTCCCGGTCTTCGCTTTCAGCTCAACCGTCTTTTCTCACCGCGCATTCATTTCTCAAGTTCCTCGTTCCGTGAGAGTGAGAATCATAGCGGGAGTCTAAGCACAGGGTGCGGGGTTGTGGCGAGACGGGGGACGTCGTGCATTGCAGCTCAACTCTCACATCTGCAGGTACGTTTTTTCCCAACGTTTCAGTTGGTGTAGGGGGATTGGAGATAAGTGACTGGGCGTTACTGACCGTCCTCCCACGCTTCACGTGAGCTCAGGTATTAGCTGGAGCAAAGGCTTCTGTCCTCATGCTCGTGACTCGCACAGAGTTCCGCTTGACAGCGGACAGCGGGGCAGGTTATCTGCAACTGCTCTTACCGGTTCTTTTCTCCTGGAATGACTCTCACTCTGGATAAGATCCTCCTCTCCGCGGACCACCACGGAACAAAGGAAACACTTGTCACACTCCGCTACGCTCCGCGTAGCAGGGTGTTTTGTATGATGGCTCCTCCTCTTCCTTGTTACCGCCAAACAACAGAGTCTCAGGGTCTCCCAACACAGGAAACACTCGTCACACTCCGCTATGATTCATATTGTAAATGCTTCAACAGTTTTATCGTTCATATTTTATGTATTATGTTGTTCCATGTACAGCGCTTTGGCGTAAGGCGCTTTATAAATCAATAAATACAAATACAAGAAGGACTCATCCTATGAGGAACCCGAATCATCATCACTCTGAGCCTACAGGACAAAGTCGTAGCATTGGCACACGAAGGTCACCAGGGAATAGTATGGACCAAAGCCCGTATAAGGCACCGGGTGTGGTTCCCCCAGATTGACGGAAACGTCGAGCGGCTGGTCAGCACCTGCCTCCCATATCAAATAACAGGGCCTCTGCCCAATCTGGAGCCAATCCAATCGGCGGAGCGAGGGTCCGCCAGATGGGACGCCATAAGCATAGACTTCTACAAAATGCAGGAAGGCGTCCACCTACTGGTGGTGATTGACGACCACTGCAGGTACCGGGAGGTCAAGATGGTGAACTCCACGGCAGCAGAGGTCATCATATCCACGATCGAGAAGATGTTCGCGACACATGGATTACCAAGAACAATCAAGAGCGACAATGGCCCTCCCTTCACAGGGGAAGAATTCAAAAAATACCTCAAAGAACTCAACATCCGATATCACCACATAATGCCTCGATGGCCACAGGCAACCGGTGATGTGGAACGCTTCATGCGGACAATTAATAAGGTACTACACCTGTTGCGCGTGAACGCCAGCCCATGGCAGGTGGACACATACCGATTCCTATGGAATTACAGGGTCACACCCCACACCACGACAGGAATACCGCCATCAGACCTAATGTACGGCACAATCATCAACTCCTCCATACCACATCATCTGAGCATGCCCAGACACGTTCAACCATAAGGGCACCGAAACAAGGAGGACAGGAGCCAACGCCCACATGAGCAACAAGAAGCGTGCCAGGCAGTCCGACCACTGAGTCGGTGATCAAGTGGTCATGGTGAGCAATCCGTCCAAATCCAAACTGGACACCCGCTATGACGCAGCCCCTTGCACAATAAGTGGACCCCATGGCACCATGATAACTGCGATAAGAGGGCAAAGACAAGTGACGAGAAATGCGTCATGGTTCAAAGCAGTGCCCAGGAATTTGTGGACAGATGGCGAATGTCCACCGAAGGAAGATGAGAATCCGCCGAGGAACAAGGGACAGGAAATCCCACGTGATGGAGAAAGCATGGACGAAGGAGCCGAGGAACCGTGGAGCAAACCAGAACCAGGTGAGCAGGACAATGAAGGTGAGCAACCCGAGGTGACTCAAGGGGCCATACCAAGGGGAGGACGATATGGGTTAAGAGCCAACACCCGGCCCCCAGCCAGACTCAGCGACTATGTGTGGTAGAAAAACCTCCACGATTGACTTAATGAAAAAGGGGCCAGCCCGTTACTCTTCAACTAAAACAGCATGATTTTAACACGTTTGCATTTAGCATAGTTATGACATCCAAAATCAATTTGCCCAAAATCCATAGATGTTTTGGCCTATGCGCCAACGGCAAGTATTTAACCCAGTTTTCCAAGTTACCATGTTTGCACATTTAAAGTTATAGTGCACACCCTCCAAATCCGAAAGTACTACTACATACTGATGTATTCGGTTTATAGTGATGGCATCAAATGACAAAGAATTGAATGCCGAAGCATCTAAGACAAAGCAAAGAAAAAAAAGCATTGAATGTATTTTTTTTTCTATTTTTTGTAAATGCCCCCCCAAATCCCTGTTGTTTTACCCCTTAAAACCCATTAAAATATTAAACCTTTGCCTTTGAAAAAACTGCATTTGATGCTTTTTTTCGATGCATTTGTTTTCGAAGATTTTGTCATTCAATGCTTTGTATTCGAGGCATTGATTGGATACCATGTATTATTGTCCTCTTTACCAAGAACTGTGGACTTTCAAATCCTAAAAGCAGCAACAAATGATTGTTTATTTTAGCCAAATGGAACACCGCACAATGGCTCCAATTAAGCACTGCCACTCGTTCTAGTGAGAAGAGTGTTGAGCAAGCTTGCTTTGGGCACTTTTGGAGGTCATGCCTTAAGATGACTGCACTGTATATGTTAAAGGCAAGTTGGCCTGCAACAGATTGATGAAAACTGGAGTTTCAAAAGAGGGTGATGTAAGGGTCTTAATGAAACATGCTGTCAGGGAAAGCAGTGAAGATAAATGAGAAGGTTAATTAGTGAGACAGCGTATAAATGTGAGTCCATGATGCAATCCATTATTTGAACACATACTTGGGAACAAAGTAACCCAAGTGGGACGCCTTCAAGCACCAGACCAACACCACAGGCATTTGGTAATGAGCGAATTATAAAGAACAGTTAGCTGAATAAAAAAGGAGATTGTCACACCAAATATCATGGTGCATTGGTTATGTTGCGGAGAACATTTGGCAAACAAAGCGACAGGACAGCCCAAGCATATTTTGCTTAACTTTTCACAGCATATAATAACAATCAGCAGTAGATGCCACGTTTTTGCATTGATCTTTTTAAATATATGAACAGTTTATTATTGAATCGACTAGAGCAACAAAAAAGAAAATATTGCATTTCGGCATTTGCAGAAAATAATATGTTTGCAGATTTACAAAACAGCAATGCTATATGCTGACATTGTAAAAATACAACTAATTTAGTGAGACAGTGACTATGAACTGTTATTTCTAACCTGTCATGTCCCGCGCAACCGACCCAGGACAGCATCTGAGCTACCTTTTAAGGAAATTCTGCGGCTGCAGGGTTGCCTGCACAATTTGGCACAGTCTTCGAAAATGTATTTTTCTAACCCTTCTCCTCTGCTATACTCAGCCTGCGGGTTTTCAACTCTGTTTCACAAATCAGTAATGAATTAAGATGCACAAGTTGAACGTGATGTCATCGGTATCTGTTTTATGTATCATAATATATGGCACCCTAGCGCACATACCTACATAACACAGGAGATTTAAATGATGACATCTACTCCCACGGGTCTTAAACTCCACCTCAACCTCCCAGTTAACGTATCTCACCTCTCGGTGACCTTTACAAACATTAACTGAATGCATTTCTTAATGCTAGAATGAAACAAGGTTAGAATCCATGGCATTGTATCATCTACTGTGATAGTGACTGAGGAAAATGAATACGTATCTATGTATTATAGAAGGCTCCAAGTTCTTAAAAGAATGCGCATCTCTATGTGAAGTGCAATCATGCAAACATGGGCTTCCCAATTGTGCATTTCGTTGCAAGGTGCACATTCACAAATGTGTAGTTCGTGGTTGTATCAAGCGCAATGGCTCATTAGCACGTGTGCATATAACATGCTCAGATGATGTCATTGTAGAAATATTATGGAACAAACATGTCCATTGTCACAAGATGCAACAATGTACAGTGCATCGACATTGCATGAGCAAATACGGCGTGTACGTGCAAAGGATGGTCATAAAAACTGTCAATTTCAGGAAGAGTTGCATAAAAGAGACAGTGAACGCGGATATGGTCCCTGAAAGGTTCCATGTGATAATTTTGCTGCAAAAATATCACCATACAAAAATATCGCCATCATTTTGCGGCGAAATTCACAATGGACCCTGCGGGGGACACCCCCCGCACAACCTCCGCATCACTTTTTAATGAGCGAGGGACACCCCCGCAAACCCTACTCCCACATAATATCCCCAATAAAAATATCGCCTATGGCGAACCAAACGGCCATATTTACGGCCATATTTTTGTTGGGGATATTATTACCTGATAACCCCTGAACATCCAACGTTGCTCCAGTACCACAAACAATGGCAGAGAAAGGCATGATTGAGACCAGGAGAAGCACAGAAACAGAGAAAGAGAGGGATTCCCGCTGGCATGAGGTCATACACAGCATAAATGCTCAGTGTCTTCACCTAATGTATTCTATTTAGTTACACTTGCTTATGATCTTTTTAATTGAAGTGTATATATTTTTATAGAACCTTGATTGGACGTTCCTTTATTTTTGACTTTTGTACTTCACGGATTGCGCTGCTACCATTTCATTCACATGCCTCCTGTGGGTATAGCCTGCCCTCAGTCCCCATTACCACAAAAGCAGGTATAGCTCTTAACTGTGCAAGTTTCACCTTTATGATTGGGATCACTCTTGTTTTGCAGAAGTGTGAGGGTTAAGTAGGTTGTTTAGCCACTACCCATCTTTATACTCCTGCAGGGCAGAAGTCATTTTTTTTCAATTCTTTTTTTTTGTACTCCCTCCCCCCTCCTCTCCATCAACACCGAGCTCCTCCTCTCCCCTCCCATCTCCAACTGCCTGGTTCTAATTCGTCAGGTCTCCCACCCATCCCTTACCTCAACTACCCTCCTCCTATTCCCCCATCCACCTCAACCATCCCCAACTGTTGCCCAGCTTCATCCCTGGATCTCAGGCTACCCCACATCTAGCCCCTTTCCCGGTAATACCAATACTCAGGGCACAGCAGGGGGATACCGTCTTATCAATACCACCACAAAGCTGCCTATCAGGGGTGATAGTGTGTCCCTTGGTGCTGCTGATCTTAAGCAGCCCTTGTGTCTCATGCATTTAACCAACAATATTTTACCCAATTTACATATCCATGCATCCTCGTGCAGACCTTTCCAGCTACTCGTGATGCTATCTGTATTATAATCTAGTCCCAAGATCAGTGTCTCTGCGATACTCATTACCCCTTAGTACCCACTTGTCCAACCTATGGCTCAAGAAGAAATGCAGGTAAACCTATCCATTCTGCTCTCCGTCTAGTCATCTGCTCCCGCCGGACAGTTCCTTGCATCCAACCATGCTGTCACATCCTCTGGTGTATCAAAAAAGAATGCTTTGTTCTTGTGCAACACTTTCATTTTCGCTGGGTACAGTAGCATGGATTCATAGCCCGCCTCACATAGTCTCCATTTGATTGACATGTAGTTCATCCACTGCCTCTGCACCAGGAAAGTGTAATCCAAGTACGCAGTTATCATTGCAGATGCTCTGCTGATCGTTCCCCCTTTGCGAATATGCTCCAAGATCTTCTCTCTGTCTTTATAGTTTAGTATCTTGGCAATGATCAGCTGTGGGTGGGCACCAGGTGGCAGCCTTCTGGTTAAGGCTCGGTGCGCTCTCTCCACAGCGAATCCCTGGGTGCTCTGCCTCGTATCTCCTGTAGCAACATGTTCTCGATATAGTTTGTAAGGTCCGACCCTTCCGGGAGCCCCACAATGCGCACATTGATTCTGCGCGCCCGCCCTTCCGCCTCCTCCGCCCTGTTCTCCAGATTGCACACTTGTAGTTTCAAGACGAGCACTTCTTTGGCAGTGGCTGTGCTCTTGGTCGTTTTGGCCTTCACATCCTTTTCCAGTTCTCCTGTGCGCTCGGCCAGCGCTCTGACATCCTGTCGCAGTCGGTTCATCTCTACTCTCACCGCGTCGATCTTATATTCCAGTGAGGTCTCCAGGTCAGCGATGGTGATATCAATCTTGCTCGCCCATGATGCCTTTAATTCTGCAATGGCAGCCAGGATCATTGCGTGTTGGGGCTGCCTCTTCATGCATGTTTTGACCTTTGGTGTAATACCCTCCATCACTTGCGTTGATTTGGCAAAATCTTCCATTGTCGGCTGCTTCCCTTTATCTTTCGTCTGCTTAGATGTCATGGAGAAGGGATCTCTTGGTTGGGTGTTCCATTGCGACAGTTACTTTCCTTATTGTGTCTCTACACTTCACCGCGCTCTTGCAGAGTATACCACAGTTTTCCACCTGTTTTGGTGGGAGGGTTCATGCACTACTGTGTGCTGTGTCTACCTCCTTAATTTAACACCAGTGTGCCCTCCTTGTCCCAATCTTACTGCAGTGGTGATGTGTTATCCTGATCATAACCCTGCTGGCTGCAGTGGCGGGGCTATTCTTCTGCTTGCCCTGCCTCCACACTCTGTGGTGCCGTTTTTCGTTCCGTACCCCTGTAGTGACCACAATGTTCTGCTACGGCTTCCATCTCATGCTCCTCTGCGGGTTGCAGGTCCTGGCACCTTGCTGAATAGTGTTTGCGCTGCCTGTCCACCAGATGCGTGTGCTTGCTGCTCCCAACTTCTGCCTTAGCCTGTGGCCAACTGCCTCAGCAAAGCATCACTGGGACTTCCCAGCTCATGTGCATTAATACCAGTTAGGACTCCACCACGAAGGGGTGCCAGCACTGCCCCTGCTGTCAGACGGATCTAGCTCTAATGGCTCCTCCGTGCCTCCGTTAGATCTATGTTTGATGCTGCTTTATGCTGCGCAGCACGCAGTGTAAGATTTCTAGTTCCCTGGCTATTTCAGGCTGCACCAGTCTCAGGCCCTCCGTTCGCCCCAGGGTAGTGCGTGTCTCGTGTCATCTCAGAGCCAGTTCATGTGTTGGCCCCATTCTCACGTGGGCGTGAGCCGTGCACCCCCGGTATATCCACTGCTACAATGTCGCAGCTTGCACAGTCTTTCAAGCACCAATCGCCCTACGGCCCATAGTGCTTTCACTCGGTTCCGTGCAAGCCTTACAGCGCCACCCCCACTTCTCTACTGGGCTTCCCTGGTAGTTCCTTCTCATCCGCTGTACCGTGATCGTGGGCATCATGGGTGGTTCCTTCTGGTCCGCTTCACAGTGGCGTGCCTCCTACTCCTCCGGCAATATGCCACGCACCGCCAAAAATCTGTAATGTGTTTTTGATAATTTCAGGGGTGTGGCCATCACACACGGTCTTGTCCTTCGCCTCTGATTCTCCCCAGGAGACTCGCAATGATTACCTTTTGGTCCCCAAACTGTACGCTGTTCAGGAAATGGGCGTATTTTACTCCAGCAGTGTGTCCGGTCCCACAGCCAGGCTCCTTATGTGCTGCCTCCTCTTACTGTCCAGCTTTGTCAGCATTCTGAAGCCTCACAAGTCTTTTTGGTCCCACGCGATTACAGCTGCACAAGCTTACTGTGACATAAAGTTGGCCTCCCAGCTTGTGCGACAACGTAGCCCCGTCGACCGCTCTGCCTGTGGCTCATTCCTTAGTTTGGAGGCAGGCGTCATTTTCCTTTTCTCTGCGCTGGGATCCGTGCACACTATTATCCATGTAGCTGCTTCTCTTCCTTTCCGATCTTCCTGGAAACCCAATCCCCTTCTGCACTCTACTTTCCCACAGCAGTATTTTTGTTTTTAGTTTGAGTGCTCGGGTTTCAGTATTCGTATGGTTCAGGATCTTGCAGGATCAGCATGAGCTCCGGGCAGACACGTCCTATCTCATGGCTGTTCGACCACGCCCCCCTGCAGGGCACAAGTCATTTGTTAACCGGTGGCAGCGGTTGGGATTTGACACAGACTGTGCTTCAGCTTAGGCATTCAAAGAAATGTGCAGTTAATGTTAAAGTCCCTGTCAAGCATTATCTTACTGCTACAATGGAATTTGACACAAGCTCTGCACCCACCTTGCCAATAGCTGCGGTAAGGTTAAGAATGTGGAACTGTTGAAAAGCCTACAGGCTTTTGAGGAAGTTAGCAGCTTCCTGGGGATCAGTTCTGATTTTGTGCCCATAGGTTAGGTAGCCATTTCCATTGGTGCGAAGAGGTGGCGGGGACTGTGAGAGTGATGGTGGCCCTCACCACTCTGCCCAGACAGCAGGTAGTACAGTCTTTCAGAGGTCCTAGAGATTCCTCTAGTCTCAGACCTCAGTCGGGTCTCACAATTCTGTGAATTCCAATCCTTGTCCCACACAGGGGACATGCTAGCTGATAGAAAGTGAGTTTTTTCATTGAAAGGGAATTGGTCTTTGAGGAGCAGCAGCAGCAGTGGGATGCTGTTGCTCTGGAAGGGAAAAAACAGAGAGACTTTGTGTTACTGTGCAAAGTGAAACTTAAGAGCCTGTCGAAGATTGGAAGAACATAGGGAGGGAATTATCTCTAGCAGTGGCACCAAAGGTATACCTAGGCACTGTAAAATGTTTTATTCAGCGACATCTAATTCAAGGCAATTTTTCAACCACCCCAAACCAGGCATGCACAATTTTCCTGTATTTAATAAAGTTTGTATATGAATCTGGAACTCCCAATTTCAATCAAATTGATTCCTTACATCTTCCCTCCCCTTTTGGGACAAGAAACACACAAGGTTACACAGAAGGTCTATTTATTAACAAAATAGAAATTAATGAATCAATTTAAAGATAAACACATTGTTTTCTCATGAAAAGCCAATGATAAGAAATAATCAACACAGTATTCACAATCAGTTTCCAATGCTACCATTAAGAAATAGAGACTTTCTTTTGTGTTTAATTGCATTTACAATTTTTACAAAGTGGTTTCATTGCTTTAAGGGTTTGTGTTGTCATGTATTTTGATTTATTTGATGATTTGTGATTTACTCTTCCATGTTTGTTTCTTCATGTAGAGTTGTCAAATGTAACTTTCCTTCTAAATCCAAGGTCTCAAGGAATTTAGCTGTTGCTAAGGTCAGAGTTGTAGAGTCCCCACTCATGATCCTGTTCCACCAGTCTTCTTCACTCGAAGTCAGGTGTTTAAGTCTATGTGGTCGTAGTTAGATGATTCTAGGTTTTTCTGTTCCTGGGCAATGCAGGAGGAGATGTCGCACTTTCTCAATATCGTATGAGCTAGTACAGTAGCGACATTTGTCTTCTTTGGATTGTTTCTGGAGAAATAAGATTTCATTCGTCTTCCAAACGTTCAGGCGTGCTCTTTAAAAGGTTATTCACAGTTGTTTGTCCGGAAACTTCTTTAAGTATCTTCTGACCTCATCGATCTTTTGCATGTTGTCTGATGAGCCGAAGATGTAAACTCTTCAATCCAATCCTAGATTTTCAGCTTGTCCTTAATTTTCCCAGGAATGCGTTCAATGTCCCATTGAAAGCATCATTTTTTTCTGCCTGATCCAGTAGGGTTTTAAACCATACCGTCAACTTTCGGTTTTTCTTGCTCATCATTTCTTTAAAGATGACATCAAGAATTTTAGGACGTGTATTTCTTAGAATTGTTCCCAGGAATAACAAGCTTTTCCTTTCGACCACCGACTTCATTGATTGTAAGCTCAGTTTATATCTGATTACTGCTATGGGAGTAGAGGTGTGGAGTCTTAATACCTTGCGCCAAAATAGGCCCTCTAATTTTGACCATAGTGTAGATGGAAGTTGTGGCATTGCCTCTGCACCATAAGTTATTGCTGGTGTAGCTTTTGCTTTGAAGAATTTTATTACTGGAAGAATTGAAAATTTGCTAAACTTTCTTTCCAACGATAAGGCTTGTGCTACAAGTATTTTCGTCTTCACAAAGAGATGCTCCTGCATGGTGATTTCTATTTTGCTGCGAGAGATTTTAACCCCCAGGTATGTGAAACTTTTCACTGTCTCTAGTTTCTCTGAATTTACAAACCAATGTGATCTTCTTGTTGGTTTCTTAGATTTCTCGATGATCATTATCTTGGTTTTGTTTGTATTGAGATCCAAATCATTTTTCTTTAAGTAGGCTGAGAGACTGTCTAGTTGACACTGTAGGCCTATAGCCATTTGGTCCAAGAGAAGGATGTCATCGGCGTAGAGGAGTCTCGTAACCTTTGAATCCCCCTATTGTGGGTGGGAAAGAGCAGGTGTCATTTTCTGCGTCCACAATGTCAGCCACATAGGCCTTGTATAGTGCGGGGCCAGGGGGCAACCCTGTTTAACCTCTCTTGCTGTTTTTATTGGATTTGACAGCGGCCCAGCTGTGTTTAACCGCACTCGTATTGAAGTGTTGCTATATAAGGCTTTAACTGGGTCTAAAATGGAGGGTGGACATTTTAGTTTTTCTAATTTTTCCCACAATTTCTTCCTGTTTACGCGGTCAAATGCTTGGACCAAATCTATTGAAGCTATGAATATTGTTGGATGGCCATCAGTGACTCTCGCCTTCAGAATACTGATCATTATAATGTTGACAGTGGTGCCTAGATTCTTTTCAAAATCAGATTGAAACGGGTCTGATGTTTTTGCTTCTTCCTGCCAATCCCGGAGTTCGTTCATAATCACTGATCCAAAAGGCTTGCCCATCACATCCAATAAAGCTATGGGTCTGTAGTTCTTTGGATCGTCCCTTGGGCCCTTCTTATAAATTGGGACAATGTTGGCCATTTTTTCCAAGTGGCAGGGCTACTTCTTGTGACCCGACATCTTTTAAAAATTTCTGTTATTAGTGTTGCCCAGGCTTAGGCATCCTGTTTAAGGTGGATGTTCGAAATTCCATCAGGACCCAGAGCTCTGGAATTGTTCAGCTTATTTATCTTCTCCAAAATGGTGTGTTTATTGCATACAGTCCATTCATTTACACCGCGCATTGCTGTTTCTGGTTCATTTGACGTTAAGTGTTTAAATAAGTTTGTATAGTATTCCAGCCACTTCTCTTCACTGACGCTGTTAGAGATGATCATGTCCGTAGATGTTGACTTGTTTATAATTATAGACCAAAAGTCTTTAGAGTTTCTATTGCAAACTGCTCGTAACATGGTCTCTGCATCTTGTTGGTACAATTTCATTCGGAAAGATTTTAGCCAGGATTTGTAGCTTTTTTTTTGTTCAGTTGCAAAAACTACATTTTCTTGTGATGGATTAATTTGGGCCCGTCTTGAGGCTTTTCGTGAATTAGCTTTCCTTAGCCATAATTCCTCATTATATTTGTGGAGGTGTTGGTTTTCCTGTCCAGTTCTTATTGATCTTTGATGTAAATAAGGGGTGAGGAGCGGGCGGTAATCCAAGTTTTCAGGCATTTGATCATCAATGTTTTGCCTACTTTTTTGTTTATAGGGAGCCGTAATGGAAATTATTGCTTGTGTTGTCAGTTTTAGTCGATTCCCTTGTGAGTTGGTTTCTACCTGTTGCGGCATTTCCGTAGGCAAGCGTTTGAATGAAGACCATGTCGCTGTTGGTAATGTTGGCATGGTCACTCCGGATGGTTTTGAGTACCTCAAATCTTTTAATCAGTGAGAACAATTCCTTGGAAGCAAAGATTTAGTCGATGGTGCTTTTGTTGCCTTCACTTTCCCAGGTCGGGACCCGATGTAAAACCATATCTAACGAGTTGAGGTTGTGCAGGTCATGAGAGTCCATCAGTTCGGACCATGCTGAAACCCTCTTTATTGCTTGAGAACTGTGATTTGTTTTGTTTAAAGGCGTGTTGTCCCCTCTTTCTGAGGCTGGACAAATGGCATTCAGATCACCACATATGAAGATATGATCCACACTGTGGGTTGTTGTGGCTTCAGTTAGTATTTTCTCCACATCGTTTATAAACTCTTTCGTTGTAGTTGCCACTACCATTATAGAAATAGAGCCCTTTTTGACAGAAACATCACCATAGGGATCTATGTATTTACTTCGCCCGGCACGCCATTGCACCATGATTTCAGGAGGAATCTTTCATTTATGAAAAACAAGAAATTAGTTGAACATATCTCTGCCTATCCAATCTACTTCCCCTTTATTCAAAATAGATATCACCCCCATATTCAATAGACATGTCAGAATTTCAGCAGAATTCCAAATACTCAATTGCAACAAACTACTAGAACTTCAATGTTCTTGGTCAATGTAGGGCAGAGGCCATCGGGAAGTATGGACCCGTTTGTTGAGCTCCCTAAGGTCAGCACAGAGTCTCCACTGGCCGTTTGGCTTCAATATTCCCAGCACCGGATTATTGAAGGTGCTGTGGACTGGACTGGACGGATTATTCCCCGGGACTCAAGGTTCTTAATTATTTCAGTAAGGGACTCCATTGATGCGAGAGGCAAGCGATATTGCTTCACAAACACAGGAGTCATGCCGGGGTCCGTGGGGATTGTTGTTGTGTGGATGTCAGTGCAACCACAGTCATATGAGTCTTGGAAATCCAAGAAAACTTGTTTCAACTTTTGCTTTTGTTCCAGAGTCACACAGCCATCAGCTAGGTTGACTCTCTCTTCCACCATCTGCCTGAAGCCTGGAAAGACTTCTGGTTTGGCTATCTCAGCAGCCTCCTCCAGCTGGGTGGAGAAGTCCCTGGTCAGAGTGCTGATTTGGACTGGAGACCTCAGGTGGGAAAGGCAACCCTCATGGACCTGGAAAATCACCTCATCCCTCCTGAAGTCACAAGTCACATCTTCCTTACCATAGGGGCAGGAAGTGTACACCAGGAAGTTCCCCCCAGGCCGGGTAAAAATCCTGTCTGGTGTTGTATTGTCATCACTGTCACTGTCAAAACAGTCCATGGGGATTGGTCCTAACAGTTCATTTCCTAAATCGATGGAAAAATGTCGGTCATCAACCGCCATTCCGATAATGGTGCCTGTGGCTAGAGTAATACTCTTTAAGTCGCTGTTATCCACCTCTATCAGAATGGTGTCATGTTATATGTTGACTAATGGAGTTGGGTTTACCCCCAACCCTTGCTGTTGGAGAGAATCATTTAGATGTATGTAAGCATCAGGGTTTTTCAAATGTTGTCCTCTTTTAGCTTTCACTTCCAGGGAGAATTGTCGGGTCCTTTCTGGGATGGTGACTTCCTCTTTGTTCTGAATTTCAACTGCATAAGGTAGCAATTGAGCTGACCTAAATGCTTTTTCTGGATCATCAAAGCCCATAGGATTATCCGCTAATCGGGACCAAGCTTTGAAGTTTATTAGGTCCAAACTAATGGCAAAGCGATTGAGAATGTCACTGCCTAAGTAAAAAGCGGCAGTGACGTCTCGCACGACCCAACAATTGTGGACTATGCTCTTGTTGCCAATGGAGGTTTTGAGCATACACCTGCTTGGCAGGAGATGTTTGGAATTAGGTGCTTCCAGGTCCATTTCCCATTTGTCTATCAGTTTGAATGTGGGAATGGCTGGATCTTTTGGGAGTTGGCGGAACATGGCTTCGCTGATGAAGCTCTTACCGTTGTTCACGCACACTCGTGCGAGAACAGAGTCCTTCCCATCATTTAACTGAACAGGGATGAACAACTGCTCTCCAATTTGCTGAATATCAGCCAGGCTCTGAGCTGATTTCACATCTTTCTGGACAATAGGAGTGGGAGTTTCTGATTGTGGATTAGTAAAGAATTTCAGGGTGTTTCCTTCCAGTGTGGAATACCACTTTAAACTGGAAGGAAGGTTGATTTTCAGAAATAGAGAGGACCCCCCATCACCAGTCTGTTGTCCTACTGCTATTACTGTCACGTCTGGAATTTTGTTGTTCTGGAAGTGAAATTCTACTTGGTCAGATTTTTGTTCAACCATGTGGCAGGTGCCGTTTAAACTAACATGGTTGACACTCTGTTTTAATTTTATTGGTCGGCTAGTCTGGGTCCAGAGGACCTTGTTTACACAATCTATTAGGGGTGACAACCTTCTCAGGAGGTCATTCCCTAGTAAACAAGGGGTGCCCTCTGGAGTCACTACTATGACCGGGTGTTTCACCTTGTGTCGCCCAATTTTAATGTCCAAGTCTGCAGTCCCCTCAACGTGAATTTCCTTCCCATCAAAGTTCTGCAGTTATCCAGGAAGAGAGGTGAGAGGAATACGGTAATTCTCTCCCCTTCCTGCATTTAGTTCATCAAAGGCCCTTTTGGACAGAAGGGTAGCTTGGGATCCAGTGTCCACCAGTGCCAAAATTGTACCCTGCCCCTGTACTTGTACTGGGGCATAGTATCTTCCCTCCTTCTCCTCAAGGAGGCACAGATAATGCACATTTTTGGACAACTGGTGGGCTAACTTTCTGGTTTTGGACATGGCGAGAGAAGAGATTTGGGCAGAATTCTGTGGAGAGCCTTGGGAATCTGAAAGAAAAAGTTGGCAACTGGAGATCAGAGCCATTGTGGGTTCCCCTGGTTCCGGTTCTGGGCCGCCCCGCCCTTTTTGGAGGCAGTCATCCGGATGGGTTTGAACCAGGGGATTTTGGTATTGTGGGTTCTGGGATGAGATGATGGGCGGCGGTAGCTCAGTCTCCATATCTCCCCAGTCTGGATTGGAATCCCTTGGGACCCATTTTTCCTTGGGAGGAGTTCCCCCATCTCTGAAGGAGAATGTCCTTTCCCCAGGATCCTCTGAGGATCCCTCTCCCTCAAATTGGAAGACCTGTATCTCCTCCACAAAGTGGGTCTGTTTGGGTCCTTTGTTTCTCCTACCCCCCCTCTGCTCCTTGGGAGGCAGGCTTTCAGGGGTAGGAGATTTTGTTTCCGGTTCTTGGTTTTCCAGAGGCTGTTTACAAGTTGGGAAGGAAGCTTCCTCCAAGGTTTTACACCCCCCTTCCCCTTGTGCCTCCTCCCTGGGAGCCGGTGTGTTATCGGGGTGCTGCCCCCGTCATTGTTCTGGAGCACCAGATCCAGAGTTTGGGGCATTCTGCGGTGGCACGCTCATATGAGGGTTCTGTTGAGCCCTCAGTATGTGACCCAGATCCCGTGCCATATTTTGGACCTGGCGCTCTAACTGGGAAACCCGCTCAAGCTGATACGGGGCTCTATTTTCTCCCCTGGGCTGATCCCGGGAAGGGTAGCTATCTCTTCTCTGGTAGTACCCCTGGTTGGGAAGATTTTGGTACCCCTCCACCCTTGGCCTCCCCTCTCCCGGATTAGGTTGTCTGGGCTCAGGGAATTGGGGAAAGAAGGATGGATGATTTTGGGGCTGGAAATTGGGTGGATACCTGGGGAAAAAGTTCTGCCCAGGATTTGGAGAATTTCTGCCCTCCTGGGGGAAGTTGGGAGGGAAGTTCCCTGGGTTAGGTGCTTGGCCGGATCCCCCCCCTTGGGCTGGAGGAGTCCACACATAACCCAGGTTTGGTCGGTTTCCCTTATAACGGGGACTTACATAGTCAGGGGAGCGGGGGACCCCATTTGTGGGACTACCTCCTTGACTCCCTGTCTGTGACTGGCCCGAGGGCCTTCTGGGCTGTGAATTATTAGGTGCAGGTAGGTTTTTAGGCCCCCCATCTCCAAATCCAAAACGGGGGTGACCTTTACCTCTGCCACCTTGGCAGCAGCAGGGGTGCTGTTGATTTTGAAATTTTTCTGGGTATTGCTTTTGTTTTCTATGGGTTTCTGCACCTCATAGATCCGGGTAGCCTGTTCAATGACCCAGTCTAAAGATCTTTTCTCATGGAAATCTTTCACGAGCTGGGTCATTATATATTTGGGCAAGGCATGGAAGAATGTATTGACAAATTCTCTGCTGTCTGTGCGCACCCTTCTGGTGGTCTGCGCAAAGGCACGTTTCAGTTCTTGCACGAATTCTTGTGGGGCCTGATCCTCCCCACATTGCAAATTGTAGGCTGCCTTGCGACCCTCTTGAGGATTTCTGTGAACAGAAAAATGTTTCAAGATGGCCGTCTTATAGGTGGACCATCTTAAATGATTTTGGTCCTCCAGCCCCGCAAAGAAACTGGAGTATTCTGGTGAGAAGGTCCACTTTACATATTGAATACAGCTTTGGCTGTCCTTCAAATGGAAAGTCTCCATCATTTGCTCGTAAAGCTTCCAAACAGAATAGTTGGCGTTCTTGTGATAAGGCGTGATGACGCTCCTTATTGCCTTTATTTGCTTCAATGGGTCCTTAAACAAGGCCCTTTTTGCCTTATTGGCCTTTTTGGTTTGGGTAACCCTGGTCCATTCATCCTCTGACTCAGAGGCACTGCTCCCAGAGGTTACTGTCTGATCTTCCAGGTTTTCCCGGATTCTGCAAGCCTGGGATTGGCTGGCAGAATGTGGGGACCTGGTCTCCTGTGTCCTGCGCCGTTCAGAGGAGTCTTCAGATTCCTCCTTGCTGCCAGGATTTGATGGGTACCCCCCCCACTGACCTAACTGGGCAGAAGTTTTCAGGATGCCCTTAATGGGCCTATTCTCCTGGGGTTCCCCACTAAATTGCACTGTGCTTGGGTGCCCATACCCGGATGCCCGCCCATTCATTCCTGGGAGGTACTGGCGTATGAGCCCCATGCTTCTGGCTGGATAGTAATCTGCCATCCCTGTGGCCCGGTGCTCATGTGCGCCAGGGGACATGGGGGTGGCAGAGTCCAGGGACTGAGAGAGATAAAGGCCTCTGGTACTAGGGCTCCTGAGGTTATGCTCAGGAGTTTCCCTTTCCCAGCGAACCTGGTCTCTATCTGCCCCTGCTCCCTGTTGCAATGCAAGAGCCTGCGCTTTCAGTTCCTCAGTTAAGGCCTTACTAGACTCTATCAGTCGTGCCTGCATCGCTACCTGTTGTTGGATCCTATCATTGTGCTGACAGAGAGCCTCATTTTCTCTCTGTGCCTCCTGATTGGTCCTGGAGTACTGGGCCACTCTCTGCTGCAGGAGGGTTACCTCCTGAGCTGTGTCCCTATTGGCCTGCTCCTTTCTTGACAGAGCATCCTCCACCCTCCTAGTGTGCTCTAACAAATTCTGGTGCTCTTTTTGGAGGTCACCCAGTCCCTGGTGGGCCAGGTGATTTTCTTCCATTTTTCTTCTTAAGTGGCAGACTTCCTGGCATAAGGTGTCCCTTTCCTGACCAAGAGCTTGAATTTGTGACGCCAGGTCGTCCTTTTGCCTTTGGAAGGCACCAGATTTCTGGCGCTCCTGGTCAAACTCTGCCTGGGTATCCAGGTCTTTCAAAATCAGTTTATTGCTCTCTGCCTTCTCCCTATCTAGGTGGCTTTGCAGGGTGACTACCTGCTCAGCACATGCCCTATTGAAGTCTAACTGTTGCTCCAGCTTTTTCTGGCTCTGCAGTAGGGAGTCCAAACCTTCTTGGTACTCCTTCTGCAAGGCCAGAAATCTGGTATCCTGGTCCGCCTTTTCCTGTTGCAGCACATCCATGTCCTCTTTTATTTTAATGATATACTGCCTACTATCATTTTCTGACTCCTGGCTCCCCTGCAGCCTCTGCTCAGAAGAGACCAGGTCAGATTGGACCTCCTCTAACGCCATCTGTCGCTTATTCGCCAGATCTTGGCTTTCAGTACATTTATCCTGCATGTCTCCCATATATAGGTACAGGTATGCCGCTATCCTAACCATCTTGTCTTGTTAATCCTTAGCTTTAGGAGCCATGTATAGTTCACTCATGGCCACATGTAAGGGACCCTGATCTCTCCATATATCTGACCCTGTTTCAGTGACCTGTTGCGTGATGGCCTGCAACCAGACCATGCGGTCCTGGTGAGTCCACTCACCTCTCACAAATAACTTATGTAAGAAGTGCTCTCTGGCTATTTTCATGTCTACTAAGGTTGTCGTTCTAGAGATTGGTCTCTGTCCTGACTTACAGAAGTTTGTATTTTATTTTTGGAAAACAGACCTTTTCCTTAGAGCGTTCCTTTGAGGAGTGCTTTACAGCGTAACACCGCGTGGTGATCCTACCGGATATGTGTATCTGGTCAGCTGGCAAACTGTATTAATCTGCACAAGTGATAGATCTAACCCAGATATCCCGGACGAGCCCCCAATTTGTAAGAAAATTCAATTCAACACTACAGCTAAGAAAATGCCTAAGCTGGGATACTGAATGGAAACCCTTATTGATATATCTTTATGTCCAGTTCATGAGTTCTGGATGTCTACCCCTATATAACACCCCTCTCTTGGAATCCCCCTGACCCCACTGAGCCAAGAAGTAGTTCTGTTTTGCAAGTTAAAAGGTTTATTTGAGAATTTAAACAATATATATATATGTCATACTTATAATAAATTAATAATTGAATATCAAACTTAATCTGAGCGGTAATCAATAATGGATAGTCTGGCACTAGCACACTTCTTTATAATCAAGGATGAGTGGTTATAGGATGGATAAGATAGCAACAATACTTTTATGGTTTCAAATGGATGCAAGGTGGAATGAAAATGCAGTACAGAAAAAAAAAACTTGATAGGATTTCAGCAAAAGACAATGTAATCACTTTTCTCTGGCAATTCACTCCCCCCTTTATGCAATGCAAGGAAATGGAAGGGAAAGCACACAGTTCTCAGAAATGCAATCAAATGTAATTCAGTTCACCCCAGCAAGCTTAGACTACAGAAGTTTGAAACACAGGCCCAAAATTCTTTTATATGTGCTGGCAATGAAGTGAGGAATATGCTGAAAATGGTTTTAATTCCCTTTAGGAGGTTCAGGGTGAGTGAAATATACTTGGGATGAGTTCAGGCTCACTTTTGCAAGGATCTAGGAGTAACTAGCAGGTTAAACACATTTTTGGCAAAGGAAAGCAAGGAAGCTGCTGTTTTGACACGTGGCTGGATTTTTAACCAAATCGCAAATCGCGGCAAAATTCGCGAATGCGTGAATCACGATTACGGCGAAAGTATGAGGAGTAGCAAGTCTAAGCTTGTAGAAAAGCTGAGATTCTAAGCTTTCCGAGGAAAGTTAAACCAAGTTCCTAGCCCAAACGGTTCCAGAGATACGGACGATTAAATAAAGGTAGTTTTTCGGATTTGAAATTTTAAAAGTTGAAAGCGACAGGTTACAGCTTGCAGCTAGAAAATGACAGGTGACAGCTTTGCAAATGACAGGTGACAGTTAGGAGGCAGTTCTGGTTAGATTTAAAATAGATTGAATTATATTATTTTAACTAATAGATTGAATTATATTATTTTAACTAAGAGATTGGTTCTGCACAGTTCTGCTAGGTACTCACAATATATTTTTGAATTAGGCCTCCCCACGGATCTGGTCAGGTTTTGGACTGGACTCCGATTCTGGTCTCGGCACTTCACAGTGATCTGGGTCAGCTTTCTGGTTCTGCTAACAGCGGTCTGGGTCACTCTGGATCTCTGGCCTCTGGTTCTGGATACTGCTCTGCTTTCTCTGGGTACAGCACTGCTTCTGGATCTTTCTGCACAGCTTTCTCTGGACCCAGCGCTGATATGCACGGCTCCTGGATGCTGCTACCGCTGTTAGGTTTGCTGGATGCTGAGGCCTACTGAGAAGAGTTCTCAGTTTGTGGGTTTAGGCCCTTGCTTTGAGTTCTGAATCAAGTTCTTTGGAGTTTTAAAGTCTAAGTGTTGGATCTAGTATCTTCTGGATATTGTGTGGTCCGGCAGAGCGCGTTGCAGCAAATGGATTTGAATCTCCCTATCTGTCCTGACTGTCTGCTTTTATGTGTTTTGAAAGTGGGTGGAGAGGCTAGCTTTCTAGGCCCTACCCCTCTCCACTTGTCATTGGCCACTTCCTCCTCTTGCCCTTGATTGGGGGAATGAAATGAAGTGTCATCATGATGAGTTCTGTTTATGATACAGAGAACCCACCCCTGTCAACTTTACACACAATCTATATCTGATCCAAATACATACTTCCCCGATAGACAGTTGTTTGGCATTGCATACACACATCATGCATTTACTGATGGTAGCCCCTGTTCCAATTCTGTCGTTTCTAGGAGCTTGGGTTCAAAAATGGCAACATATTTCACTTTTTGGTCGGGTTACCAATATTGGATTTGTCCCCGCATTTACACAAATGTTCGCAAAGCATGTGGGCATTAGGTGGTGGAGTGTCAGATTTTTGACATGCATACATTTAGAGTAATATCCTCTTTTCCGCTAAAAACCCCCCTGAACATACCACCGGGGCCTAACACGTCTTCAAATGTGCACAGAAAAATCACAAGAATAATGATATCACTTATAAAATTTTCACAAGTCCGCTCCATGAATGATCCATCTTTTTAGATTTATGTTCTGGCCCCAAAGGGGTGTGGTTTCCCCCCAGCACAAGGTTGAATTTCTGGTTTTTCCAGTTCTGCCAAGCCAGCTTGCTCTCACAGGCAGTGCTCCTCCCCTTTCCTTCCAGGAGAAAGCCACTTTTACGACCCCCCCCAATAAAATATTTGCCTGAGTCAGGACAGGGCTTTGTTCAATTTCCTGCAGAGCCCAGGCAATTCAATCAGAGAAGTGTCATATCCCTTTTGGTGGGAACAGCAAAAGGCAGCTAGGCCTGGGAACACACCTGTTGTGCAAGTCTCAACTCCTGTCGGGGGTAGCTGGTGGGCAAAATTCCCTCTCTTTTTAAGCCAGGCCTCAGCTAAATGTCTCTTTGGCTGCCAGTTTTCCTGTCCAAATCAAACTTCCAATTTTTACGCATGCTGATTCTAAGTTTAAAACTATGACATTTAAACAATTGCAACCTATGTGACACTCAAAAGTAGGTCACTCATTTCTTTTAAACATTTAGATTTTTAGTGTCTTTCAGTCCAAATTTACTTAAACTGCTGAAATCCACAGCTCAGCCAGTTTTGTTATAAACCTTCAAGTCACTTCAGAATATAACTTTACATTGTATCCACCTCTCAGTAAGTCTTTCTTTGGCCTGCTTTGGGTTCATTTATTCAGTTTTACACAAATGTCTGGTGTTGTTTTAAAACGCCGGCTTTCTGATAGTGGTGAGTACTGGTAATTCACCCATTTTTGGGATTTAAGAAAATGAATTCCCCACAGTTCTAGGTTGCTTTTGGAAATCAGCATTGCCATTCCCAATGGTTTCAGGCTGCTGTGTGGGTTGTCCAATGGTGGTTTTAGGCAGTGCCCTTCTGTGCCCATAACATCGGCAAAAATGGGTGGCAGCCTATTCTTCATGCATTTCCCTGGGCATTTTCTGGGAAGCTCTGGCCATCATGATGTTTTCAATGCCAGTACTGCACAGTTTTTGTGGTAGGGCTCGGATGCATGGGTAAAAACATCCCACAATTTACAGCCCCACAAAGAGACTTTTCTGATGATAGAAGGGATGGGAGGCTCAAGTCAATATGCTGAACTGCAAGCAGTGGCCTCAGTGATTAAACAGGTGAAGGAAACAGGGACTACATACATATATACTGACAGTTGTGCCACATACCATTGTCTGACTCATTGGGCAACATCATGGCAAAGAGAAGAATGGAAGATCAAGAACACTCCAATCTGGGGAGTGGCAGACATCTGGGAAGAGATGTGGCATAAAGGGTAAAAGAGCAAGGCATTTAGATGCACACATGCCCTCTGACACCTCTCTGGCTGTGTTGTTCAACAATGAAGTGGATTGGATGGCAAAGATATGCCCAGTGAATGCACCGGAAGAAAATCAAGTGCTGTAGGCTATGTCAGACTGGGTGCATGAAGCATTAGGTCATTTGGGGTGATCAGCAACATAATGAGTGGGCAAAGAGAAGACAACTGTCCATCACAGTGGATAATGAAAAGCAATCTGCAGCCCAATACCCTGTGCTACCCCCTGGAGAGGAATCCTCAAGATGCCTTGAAGAAAGCAGGAAAAGCAGCTAGAATTTGTTAAGTTGACTACATCTTCCCACTGCCACCTGAGAATGGAAAGCATTAAGTGTTAACAATGGTAGACACATATTCAGGACTGTTGCTAGCACATCCAACAACACATGCAGAACAATGTGCCACCCTGCAAGGAATGGAGTATCTGATAAGACATTACGGTATTCCAGATGGAAGCCAATCTGACCAAGGCAGCCACTTTGCAGGGAAAGCTATGCATAACTGGGCCCTTGAACAAAGAATAAAGTGGACACTTCATATTAGCCATTAAACATGCCTCTGGGCTTCGTGAATGCATAAATGGCTTATTGAAGCAAGATATAGAGAAACAGACTCAAATGCACACACTCAAATGGTGGTCTAAGCATTTAGTAGAAGCCTTGTTTGAACTGAATAATTGCTCTTCAGGGAACACGCAAACACTCTATGTGAGACTGACAAGTGATAAGCAGGAAACTTCACAGACACTTGTTGTATAGAAGACTGAGCAACATTTCCTGTACAGGCAATACTAGGCATTATTGGACTAGACCTCTTTGTAATCTTGGCTGGACAGGCCAGATCTATATCACTAGGCATTTGGATCAATTTGCCGGCTGTCATCTCTGGAAGAATTGCTGTGCAATCTAGTCTAGCAAAGAAAGGCCTAGATGTACTGGGTGGAGTGATTGGTCCAGATTATCGGGGAACAATTTACGTGTAACTTCTCAACATGGGTACATCCGAGGTACCATTAAGCAAATATGACACATTGCACAGTCGATTTTTTGAGCAGACAATTACTTCCCAAGTTATTGAAAACAAGATGGCCTCTGATACCACACAGAGAGGAGAGGGCGGATTTGGGAGCACTGGCAAGAAAGTGTGAATCCACCATCCCAATAAAAAGCTAGATGATGGGAAGGTGTTGAGGAAATGGGTTGGGAGTATGTGGGGAGTATGTACGTTGTGCTTTGGTAAAATTCTGACATTCCTGTTTATATTCAGGTTGACGCCGCAATCCTAAGATCCAAAATGAGGGTGGTTGCGGATTTCCTGGGGAACTTCCTTGCCAGTTAAGCAGGGGACTTATCGATGAGTTGTGGCTTGTTTCAGAACACCACAAGGACCCAAAGAATCTCTTGTCCAATGCACCATGTGAAAAGAGAACCAAGGAGGCGTTATATCCACAAGGAACAACAAGGGTGTTGACCTGGAATATTGTTGGACACCTGTTGTCTTCAACACGCATTCCAGGGGTTTACAAAATTCTAGGTCCTGATGTGTTTGAAAGGATTCTGACATCGTTTTTGACATTTCAGGTCTTTTCTGCCCAAAAGACTGCAGGAACTGTGACCGACAAGCTTGTGTAGCCTATGATACATTAAAATGTATCTGTTACAAGTGCACAGACAGAAAGCCGCTGCCAGATGGTAGTACGATTTATGTTCTGAAAACCAACATAGTGTATGGCAAGCATACCACTTGGAAGATGCTGTTCTTCAAAACACTTACAATTGAAACTCTACGCATGTTAGATTTCCTAGTAGTAAAACAGCATTTGAATTGTAGAAATGTTATGCATGCTTCTATTATTAGAGTTCTGTGAGCGGGTGCCTTTCAGCCTGCCAGGTCTGACCTGGCGGGTGGAACGGCACCCGATTGCAGAGCTTGACGGATGTACCTGCACCATTCATTAATGGTGCTGGTGCATCCGTCCTCCCCATTGCGTAAAATGGAACTCAAATGGGAATGGGGAGTGATATTTTCCAGCGCCTGGGAATGGGTAATTACTGGGTCAGCCGGGGCTGTAATACCCTGGTAATTGCCCATTCCCGGGTGCCGGAAAATTCATGACTCTGGCAGCAGCCGTGCCGGTATTTACTGGCACGGCTACCGGCAAAGTCATAATGACCCCCAATATCTCAATTTACCAGCCTAGATGCTCCGAATGGAGTAGCTTTTTATGACCCATCTCTAAGCTTTGCGTGGCCAGATTGCGCAGACTGATCCAGCTATATACCAGAAGGGCTGAGTTAGAAAAATGCTAGATCGGGTTACAGAATTCAGTCCACTCGTCAAAGGGGTGGAATGTTTTGTAATGTAGGCGTGCATCCTTCTTGATGCTAAGGTGACCTCATGGAACAAGTGCAGGAGCAAGGGTCTCACTTAGAGAGGAAATGCAAACCTCCTATTGTCTCCTTCTGTGGACTCTGTAGGCTCACTGGACAGTAACCCCCATTCCCAATAAATCCTATGCTTCCCAGGGGCTTCACCCTCCAACAGGGAGCAGGCTTGTCTCCTTAGTACTTCAATTCATTGCCACTCACATTGGCCCTTACTCATGTCACCCCTTGCGGGACCCCCTTCTGCTAGAAAACTCTGCAGTTCAGGGTGTTCATAGGGATTGAGTGTTTCAGAAAGCCCCTCTTCTACTTCAGCTGCAGGTGCTTGACCAGCTACCTGAAATCTGAGTTGAAAAGTGACTTAGGGGAGATATTTTCATTCTGTCTTCTGAGATCCCGTTGTCCCTTAGCCTCAGGTTTCTCTTTTAGCTTTGGCTGGGCCTTAGGCTTACCAAAGGCAGCCTTGGTTTGAGACCTAGTGTGTGGGCATTCTGCAGTGCCCCCCACACAACCTAAGTCACTGAGGTCATTTTCTGGCAGAAACCTTCTTGGAACGTGCCCCTGTACACTAACAGGTATTCTACCCACTCCACTATTTACAGCTAAAGTGACAGGCATAACTAGGAAGTTGAGAGTGGGACTACCAGGCAACTTACTGGGCATCAGAGGAGCTCAGGTCATAGCTTCTGGGTTTACCAAAGTAGAATCCACTACAGTTCAGCTGGCCCCAGTGTCTCTAATAGCAGAGATGTCTACACCATCTGCCAACACACTATCCTTAAAGTAATGTTTGGTATTGTCAAGGATGGAAACATAGGTTTCAGAAACTCTAGGATCCCAGGGAGACTAAGGGCCTCATTACACGGTAGGCGGTAAGGGTTTACCGGTACCGGTATTTTACCGATACCGGTAAATCCTTACTGCCTTACTACGAGGTCCCTTTGTGGGTTGGGGAATTTAACGCCTGCTTTTTGCAGGCGTTAAAAACCAACCCGCAAAGGGACCCAGGGAGCTAATTACGGTACCGCAATTTGCGGTGCCGTAATTAGCACCTTCCCCATTCCGGCCTATGGGGCAAAAATGGGAATGGGGAAGGGCAATGGTGGAAGGGGGAATTACCGCCCCGCCAACCTTGGAATAGGGCGGTAATTCCCCTTTCCACCAAGGCGGTGCCGGTATTTTACCGGCATGAACCATGGCGCTAATAGCACCATGGTTCTCCGCCTACCGTGTAATGAGGCCCTAAGACTGCTTCAGATCCTGTACCCCTGTGCAACGATTTTGAAGCGGAGGATGACCCTGTGAGTATCTCTTCTTCTTCATAAGGAAGTGCCATATTCACAGAGTGGACCCCCCAGGTCTTACCCTTCCATCTAGGTTCCTACTTCACATCGTCACTTGCTCCACAGGTCACACAAGATCCACTGGACCTTTGTATGTAGGGAGGCTTACAGTGTTTCTTGTTTGAGTGGTGAGTCCCACTACGCTTTTCATGATCTTTTTGTTTACTCGCTTTTTGTGGGCCATATGTTAAGAGGTTTTATCAGGATGGTCACCCTCTTTCTCTTTTTGCTTCCCCCACCCCTTTTCCTCACTTCATGTTTACCAGAAACATATTTGTCCTTATGGGACACTCTACGTGAAACCCAAAAATCATCAGCAATGGCCAGCTTCTTAAGCTAACTCCGTTGAATCTGCCATATGCCGCTTAAGCTTAGGGGAAAATGATGCAGAAATGTGTTCGAACATGACCAAATTGATCATGCCTTCAAAAGTGGTTCCCTTGTGTCCTTCTACCCAGTCCCACAAGTTCTTCAAAGAGTCAGTTACAAATGATACCCACGTATTACTCTCTTTTTTTCTCACATTCTCTAAATCTCTCGAGGTATTGGGCAGGAGAATTTCCAATCTTCAAGAGTAGAGCCTGTTTCAATGTATCAGTCTTTTTGGTCAGCTTTAGACATATACCTAATGGCGCTGCAGCCAGAATGGGCTAGTCTGATGAGCAATCATACAATCGTACCTGCTCTCCTTCTTCTTGCACTTCACAGTCATTTTCAAATTCAGTCAAGCAATCAATGATATAATTTTTCTCACATACATGCTCAACAGATCCTTAGGGAATATTGGATGAGATGAGGACGCATGGCCACTCCCAGCCTCTGTGGTGGCGATTTGAGACCCATTCAGCCTGGCCAACTCCAGCTGAAATTCTCTGTCCTTCTGATTTTCAATTCTGTCAAACCCCTGCTTTGCCTTATTAAATTCAAGTTCTTTCTCTCGTTAGCTCAAACAAAGCTTCAACTTCTGAAGTAGACATTGAAACATGAGAAGACATTTCCTCTTCCTGATCTGTGTTTTTAATAGTAGCACTTACTACAAGTCCATTGCTACTGCTGGGTCCTGCTCCAGAATCAGTGGCATCACTACCCACAGGCAAAGAATAATCATGGATTCCTTCTTAGCCAACAATCTTAGTATAGGATCAGCAGTTACACCGGAGGATAGCAATCCTCTTTCTAGTGTGAGGATTCGCTAGGTTTTGTCACATCTCCACAGGGGGAGCCCTTTGCCATGAGCATAGGGAGGTGCTGCTGCTACCCAATAGTCCCCCTAGAGGTGGTTTAATGTGGGAGAACCACATGGGGAAGGGCTCCAACTCTGCATACATGGACGATCACCTTAGGTACAGCCTGTTGAGCAATGTTACTCCTAACATTTCCTAGCCCCCCTCCACTCTGAGCCATTTCATTGAGAGTAAACCCATGCATTTTTATAGCACATGAGGATATAGCCAGAACAGAACATACTGGGACGAGGAAGAACACAAGAAGAATGAAGTATAACCAACTCTTGAGTACTGCCACAAGGTGGCTCACCGGAGGCATAAGGAATGCCAAAGAGACATTTACTACAGGTGTGGAGGCTGTGCTGGGGCAGAGTCCTGGGGATCAAAACAAAAGAGAAGATGGACTAATGTGTGTCCAATTGTGGGGAAGCCAGGAGCCTGCTGGAGCCTGAGAGTTTCTCACTCCGAGCGAGGTCCAGATGAAAGGCTGCAAGAGTCCAATGTGGATCTGACGTCAGCAGACCCAAATGCAAGGCCGAATTCGAAGAAGCGGTGGCATGATTGCAACAAAGTGGACCCTCAGGTCCAAGAGCGAAGCCAAGACCATGAGGAGTGGAGAACTGCAGAGGTGCACAAGGACTGTCGAAGATGACGAGGAAGAGCAGAGGAAGCCGGTGACAAGGAACATGCCGCATCCCCCGAGCAGATAAAGGGAGGCACGGGAGACCCAGTAGGGATACAGGGGCAGCAGAGAGGGGGGCTCAACGTAATGTTCCTCACCCCAAGTGGCAGCTATAGGGATATTGGGGAACAGAACTGTGTAGAGTGCAACATGGAGGATCTCCCTCATCCCAGTAGTAACTAAAAAACTGCAGGATGGCATAAGACCACTGACCACCAGAGACAGGACGGGACCCTAACAATTGAGGACCAAGCAACAGAGTACAGCTTCCTCGTCACAGTGGCAAAAATAAGCCCACTAACCAACAGCAACAGGTTGGGGACCCTAAGAATTGTGAACCACGTATCTGATGAGAACTTCCTCGTTGCAGTGGCAGCAATAAGCTCACTGACCACCAGATTAGCGCCTGGGACCCCAACATAAGTCCAAGGATGTCGAATTGACTCATCGTAGTAGCAAAGATAAGTCCCTTGATCACAAGAGAAGGGTTTTATCTTTGCTAATACTGAGAGAGAGTGCAAAATGCATCATTTCAATGCATTATTTTAAGAAATTGTGCCAACTTAATTATTCTGGGCTTCCTCACTACACTTGGTTGACCAGACATGACAGCCAATGAAGCATGGCATTCATTGAATATTTTTCCTGTTTCCTAAGAGAAACAATTATTAATTATTTGCTTTCCATCCCATTTTTATTAAACATTGTGCTGCAAAATGCATACATTCAGCACATCATTTTAAAAAATGTTCATGGGGCGAACTATAAACTGCCCATAAATTTGTTGGACCCTCTCACTATGTTCGGTCCTGCATTTCAGGGAAGATGTCAGACCCTCCTCTGAAAACATTCACCACCAGGAGGCTCACCAATGAGTCTTTTGGAATCTTGGGGTCCTCCTGGAGCTATTCGCCCCACGGCACCAAAACGTGCCTTTGCCACTAGAGTTCACCCCACTCCAAAAACGTTCGACCCTAAAGTGAGTTTTGGTGACATGGTCAGCACTGTCCAGATCAGGGTCTCCCAAGTGCTTGCCATATTTTTTTAACACCGTCTTTAGATGCAGTATTTCTCACATTTCCTGCTTTCTGGAATGTGGGGCTGTACTCGATTTTATGCGAATGTATCACCGTTTTAGACATGCGATCCGCTCTATGGCCATAGGAAATCCACAAAGCTGCTGGTGATATGATTATGCCGCTGCGTGAACGCCATGCAACATGGGATTCAGTTTCTAGGAAGAGATTCAGGCAGGCAGAAAGTATTGCAATGAGAAAATAGAAGTCATGCTTACTTCTGCTAAATGTGCACTTGTTAAAATGGTTTCTGACCCTTATCAGAAAGATCCACCCACCCGTTCGCTATCCTCCTTCCACTTAGAGATAAAGACGGCAAATCGCTAATCTTGAATTACCGCAACTCAACACCGAAATCCCCATGACACTTTGCAGATTGTAGCAACTTGGCCTGGAATATACGTTCAGAGGCACGGACCCACATATCGGGCATATCTGGAGTGTGTTACATCCTGAGACTCATTTGTCAAAGCAGACATAAGGGCAGTTTCCAGGTCCTTTGCCAAAGGAGCCCGGGTCTTCAACTGCAGGGAGGCGAATGGCTGAATGTTGTGTTTGGCAACACATCACATTTATGAAAAATAGTTGTATTTTCTGTATGGATTTGGATGTCCAAATTATCCGGACAGGCCAACTACAAATTCAATGAAAAGGACCTTTCGCAGCTATAATGATTTGATTTGTTGGCTGAGGATTCCTGTATATATAAAAAAAGAGTAATTACAAAATATAATCTAGCAGTGCTTGTACTTAAATAAGACACTTTTAAATGTTATTTGAAAAGAGACGGTCTGGAACAAAAATCAAACTGCCACGAAAACAAAATTGTTAACATTCCCACATTTGATGATCTTGGACTTTATTCTACGTACTGTTTGAGTGGCAGCGTGGCTTACATTTTTGGGTCAAATGTTGCATCTGAAAACACACGAACAATGTTCATACCTACATGCTAGATGGTGCAGCACGTCTTTAAACTGGCTGACGAATCTAGCTCCTACGTACCTACCAGGCAGATTCGTTTATAGCCCTACAGGACTGTCAAGTCTGAGCCTGTCTGTGGATCGATTCCAGAAACCCTCAGTTTCCTCTTATGGAAAGCATGATTTGGTAAACCTAAGGCGCAGCATAGCTGCAATCCTTTTTACCCATTCCTCTGAACATTGCAAGGCTCGTTTTCATGCAGGCTAAGAATACAGCAGAATGTTAAGAGAGCTGTACTAAAGGCATGCACCCAGAGACTTACAGTTTGGCTTGAAAAAGTCCTCAAAGCAGCAGAACCTCAAACTCAGAACTCATGTAGGAATTTCAAACTCTAGCTCAAAATGGTCTGATTTGAGTTACTTCTGTGCTAGAGCATCTCTATGTCACGTTCAGCACAAACAAAACATTTAATTTCTGATGTGTTCCGTTTGTCATTAGAACTTATCATTCTATCTAACCAGGATAGCGGAGGAGCTGGATTGGGCAGAGGAGCAGGGGTTGGGGCCGTTACCCTGGTGGGGAGAAATGGTGTCCAGTGGAGTTATCAGTAATTGGTGGGATGTTCATGTGGGATGGAGGAGGGCAGTCTCATGAGCATTGGGACCTTGTTCTAGCAGGGTGCAGTTTGAGCAAGAGTATGGTTACCTCGTTTTTCTGCAGGAGGAGTTTTTCGTCACAGTCTATATACACTTTCAACACTGAAAGAGAATGGGGGTATCGCGTGGAACGTGCTTGCACAGTTCCACAACACGAGTGCAGTTAAAATGGTAAGGTGCCGTCAGGTGCGAAGGAGTGAGTAAGCGTATAGTGTTTATTTATCCTACACATATTGCACCATTGATGCTACAATGTAGACTCTTTGCAGTAAGGCTGGTGCTGGATCTAGCTTTTCGCCCACTCCTAACAAACTTTAAGACCCTGCCTTGATTCGGTCTCTTGTTCAGAAAAAGGCTAGTCAATCACTCAAGATGACCTTATCCCCAGCAGGTAAAAAAAGAACAACTTATTTTAAAAAAAACGATAAGCACTCTATGTGGCATTCCCTTATGGCTCTGGGAACTCTCCCTCTACTAGCCTGACTTCGAAACCACTTAACCAGGCCCTGAAGTTACCTGTTCTTGCTCCTGTAAACCCTTTGAGTCACAACTGGTGTGCAAGGAGCTAATAGGCATAGAAATAGTGAACGAGTCATATTACAACACTGCTGATAAAAGCCAGAGCAGTCACCAACCATTGACTTTTACCTTGACCACCGCTGCAATGAAAGAGCCGTGTGCAAATCCTGAGGTATTCTCCACTTTTACACCATGCTGATGATCAGTTATCTTGGATAATTCTGCAAATTCAGCGCAAATAAATCAATCTCCTCAATCTACGCCGTTACCTTTATCTTCTCCCTTAATGGTTGACTCTTCATTGCATCAGCCGACCTTGCCCCCAACTTCATTGTCTGCCCTCAATTTCATACTGAATTCACTACTGAGCTTACATGCAAAGATGAATTCCAACCAAAATGACGATGTCTCTTTTAAACTCTATCAACTCAAAAGTTACTTTCTTAGAGTGTTATATAATGGGACAAACCACGGTTAAGGTTATCCTGTTGGCAGGTTATCCTGTTGGTGAGTGTGTCATATATTCTTTGATCGGTTACAGTTGTAACAATTAAATAATTCCTTTGTCTCTGCAGTTTGGCAAGGCAGCTTCATGCGGTTGATGAGACTTGGCTTCTCATCAACCACATGAAGCTCACTAGACAAGCAGAACATCATAGGACTTTAAACCGTGCTCTGTCACTGTTTGCTTCCATATTTTGATATGAATAGCATTCTGCTACTTCATATAAACAAAGATCCTCCAACTCTACAGATCGATTTGGATAATAAGTATCACTCAAGTTGGTTTTCAGATTCTCTGTACTATCAGGTATTCTTTCAGCTAACTGCTGAATTTCACTCAAAGGCTTCAGTACCTGATTTCTAGTAGCTGGGCTAAGACATAACCAAAGTACATTAATGCTACATCCATACAGGGGCAAACTAGTTAACCAATTTACAGTTTAGTAGCTTAGTAGTTTCTCTCTGTGAGAGTATCTTCAGAACAAAGCATAGATGTTTCTGACTAAGGGCCTTATCACGAGTTGGGCAGTAGCCTTTAAATGCGGCAGTAATGCTATTACCGGCACATTTAAGAGTCTGCTCAATCTCGAGTTGGGCGGAAAGTTTGAAGTTTTACCTCCAGATTTTCCTGTATGGAAAAACACAGCTTTCTGACCAGTTTGCACAAAAGGACAAGTAAAAAGCTTGAAGTTTTCAGTTAGACACAGGGCCTCATCACGAGTTTGGCGGTAGCCCTTAAATGCGGTGGTAGTGCTGTTACCGCTGCATTTAAGGGTCTGCCAAATCACGGCTTCGGCTGATTCCCCCCCCAGCTGAGAGCTGGGGGGAAATCCACAGAGAATTTGCTGATTTTCGATGCGTTTACCACCGGCGGGAAATCCGCCGCCGGTATCAGTGCGAAATTTACCCATTGAGCCCAATGGGGAATGGAGAATTCCCGAATGAGCTCAATGTGGAATGGGCAATACCCGTTCCGCCAAACCCGTGATCCGGCGCTAATAGCGCCGGTGGGTTTGGCATTAGGGCTAATAACGCCAGCACTTTTAGCACCGGCGTTACCGCCCAACTCGTGATGAGGCCCACAGTGTAAAAGGTAAATCCCCTAAAAACACATACAACATTACATGGCATGAAACATCCAAGTACACCAATGATTATAATGCAATCATTGCCCTCTTGTGGAAGGCAAATAGAGACATACAATACATTGCAGAAAATTCCACTGCAGTGTCAAGATTACGTCACAGCCTATTTCATCAAAGCTGAGAAAACAATGCTAAAAGACCTCTGGGATGACATATCATCTGACAGAACACTGTCACAAAAATTGTACAGCTCTGGTAAAAAAAAAATGCTCTCCCATAGAGAATGCATATGTTATTGATCTGCTCACTGTTTATCAGGTACACCCTTATATGGGAATTCTGAAACATTGTCTGGCTAAATATTTGTCCATCTTCATCATAAAACAGAGTATTAAAATCCTACAAAGAGATAGAAACAATAGCCACCAATGATCCCAACAGCCAAGACATTTTAAAAACACTGTAATTGAAACATACTACCCAGTACTGCTTTGGAAAACATGAGCCTGTACGTACATGACATAGCCCAAAACGACTCCTACCAAAGCAATGTCACACCAGATGAGACAACTGGCAAATATTCAGTCACAACTTGTGAAGAAAGCCTATTAAACTTATTAAGCCCAGTCTAATCTTGTAAAGTTATCAGTTACATCTCCAAAGCATAGAGAACTTCTTTATTACATGACCCTAGTGCTACTTTTTAAACCTTGGAGAAAAGAAGACGACTTATTAGGTGACCATGACTCATTTGAAGCTGCATTAAAAGCAAATTAAAGCAGTGTAACAAATGTCAATTTTCAACAATACAAACAAATGTTCGACAATGAACGCCAAGAAGAGGAAGAAACTGAAGCTCTACTAGACAAAGACACTTCTGAAGGCAGACAACCTTCTCTTACAGAAAACCAAGAACCACTTGGAGAACCACTGATTCTAAATGAAGCAGAAATAGCCATGACAGAGGTAGAAAATAACATGTATCAATCTAAAAGATCTGGAGAAGACTTGTCACTGCTCAAATCACAGCTGAATGATGAACAACTCACCATTTATCCAAAAGCCACTGAAGAAATTGACATGTTTTTAAACATGAAAATAAAACTTGTAGCAATAAACATTATGAACCTCTGCTCTTGTATGTAATTGGTGAATGCGGTTCTTGCAATACATTCTTAATTAAAATAATCATCACATTTCAACAAGATGTAACAAGCAAGAACCTTTCAGCTGTTGCAACAGCCCCCACAGGTTTAGCTGCCTACGACATAGGAGGTGTAACTGTATACTGATGACTGCTCCTCCCAGTAGAAAAACACAAAAAATGAGAACACTCAAAATTATCAGTAGAAGCTGCAACTGAAGCATGCAAAATTATGAAACAAATGAAAGTGCTCCTGATAGATGAAATAAGCATGGTTTCCAACCTCATGTTGGCTTTAATTCATCTCACAATGCAAGAAGTCCTAAAAACCAACTGAGAAGAACTGTTTGGCGGAAGACACATTATTGTTTTTGGAGACCTCCTACCGTTAACACCAGTAAAAGGTCAAGCTATTTTCAAAACGTTAGGATACAAACAATGCCATAACACAATCGGCAGTATTGGAAATGTAAATATCTGGCAACATTTTTGCTACAGAGAACTAATTCAAAACATCCCTCAGTGTGCAAATCTCACCTAAAATAACATTTTAAGAAGTATTAGAACTGGTCTGCTTACTAAGGATGCAACATCCATCTAAAAAAACTAGACTAATCTATGAGCTATATAGGCAAAACACAACTGCCCCTGATGTCATGGAACAATTAACTCAACAAAATATACAATGCATGTCCGTAATGCCAACCCTTGCAAGCTGTAGTCAATTCAGCGATACAATGTTTAAAAAAGAAATGCAACCCATAGTCGATATCAGCTCCACAGACAAACTGGAAGTGCATGGCATGACACTTCCATTGTGTCAACAAGCAACATCATGATTACATAGCTTAGAAAAATGTATCTCCTAACCAGCTGGATTAGAAAAAAGTATTAACTCTATGTCTAAACTGCAGAGTAATCTTAAAACTTAACTTTCATATAGAACAAGGTTTAGTCAATGGAGAATATGGTACAGTTGTTGGCTCCCAAACATATTCAGAGGACAACATTCAGTTTGTCAACATACACTTTGATAAACTTACAGAAGTTAAAATAATAGGCTGCACAATAGCATGTTTCCTTCTTTTCAAAGACATGTATGTATGCAGAGAACAATTCTCTCTTTCTCTTGCATATGCTGTCCTTATTCACAAATCACAAGGTCTAACCCTAGATCACACATTGATTGCCATCGGCAGCACAGAAGTTATGAGTGACATAGCCCTTTCATGCTTCTGTACACTCAATGGTCTATTCTTAGTTAACTTTGATGCAAACAAAGTATACGCTGACATTCCTAGAATACAACAGGCTACACATGCCGTACACCCCATCTAGATTTGTACCCGGTACCTAAAAAAACATTAAAACTAAAACTCATACAAACAGAACCTAGAGCATATCTGCCAGCAATACTGCTGAAAACACAGAGAACAACTGCTACTTCATCAAATAATACAACCACAAAACTCTCTAGTCCAAAAACATCTGCACATCCATCAGAAGACCAAAAGCAAATGTCTCTTCTCAAAAAACAACTGCAGGCCCATCAAAGCATACAGAGGCACAGCTCTCTGGTCCATTTAAATTCAGCAACACAACTGGAGTAAATTGGTATGCAAATGTAGCAATCAATCTTCTCTTCCAGTTCACCAATTGTTCACAACATTTACATAAACGGCTCAGACCATGTGTGTTTGCAATATCTTGTCCTTCATAGAAATTCCACAAATAATCCTGACAGCACTTACAGTGTCTCAGGTACAAGGCAAGAATTGGACTACTGTACAGGAACGGTCAAATTCACCATAAACACACAGGCAGATCCACAAGACTTCTTTATGTACTTACTACAAGTACTAGAAACCAAAATCATCCCTATAATTGAGATATTTCAAATTGCATACACGTTGAAACATACATGCACTGTCTGCAAACATGTTTCACAAGAGCATATCCCTAATGAACGCTTTGTGTATTATCCATACAAAATTGTGAATCCAATCCATTTTACTAGCTTCTGCAGAATGCAAATCATGGCATATTATGCCCTTTTTGCAATTCAGACAATCGTTCAAGCATACAAATAAACTTACATAGTCAATGTATCATACTAATATAATGTGCATATAGTTTTAAAACTTGTTAACACTTTACACAAATAAATTGAATTTCATAAAACATAACACATCAACATGGTACAAAACATTAAATAGACATTTGATATAAAAAAAATATTGATCTTAAAACCATACGGAACAACCACATTATTTCAAATATCAATGATAATATTCACAACATGAAAAATAATATCCAAGTAGAAAAATAGAAAAATAAGATGATTAAAACATAAAAAATGAATAAATCCCCCATCCTCTAGCATGATAGAGTAATATAAAATCAAATCAGTTTTACAACTCCCCATCAGGGAAAACGCATCCTTTTTAAAACACTGGCCATCACTCACAAAAGCAATGCCAACATAGTCCCCCTTACCTCTCCAACAAGGTAACTAAGGCAAACTCATCCAGACCTATCAGTACTCCCTACTCCCATCGTCTCATCCTGCCCAAAGTCAAACGCGCAAAGGCAAATGGGGCTAGCTTCCATTTTATTGCAGTCAGACATTGGAACTCCCTGCCAAGTTCTCTCAGAGCAGAACCCTCTCCCTATACATTTCATTAAGCTGTCAAGACTTGGTTATTCACCTAAAAACATGTATACATCCTCCTCCCCACACCTGTTCCCATGTAACTATGTATAACCCATGTCTGAAATTTTGCAAGCATTCTACTGAATTCTGTAAGCATTCATCTGTACTCAGTAACAGCGCCTCGATGCCCACGGGCTGTGGTTCGTCTCGGGAGGATAGCTCAGGGGCAACATGCTTGCTTTGGAAGCAGGACATCACGGAGCACCACAGGTTTGATCCCCGGGTCCGCACTTAGAAACCTTTCGGTATTAAGCACATTATAAATAACCTATCATATCATAAATGTAAACAATATATGAAATACAATAAATAAATACACACATATTTATAATCCATTGCCTTTAATGTAATCCCTATTAAACTAATTTAATCAGGCTTAGGAACTGGAACAATGGTTTGCTCAAATAGTACGGCAATTTCGATCAGCATAAATTCCATAATTTGGTCCCAGTATGATTGCCGTAAACATGAATACATTTTTAAAGCATCTTAAGCACTATGACTGTAAAGCCTCAGAGTATAAAAATATATGCACCAAAGTCTCACTATTCTCAGCACAGAATCGACATTCTCTTTTCTATTCAGCACTATTTACCCTTGTAGGTAGGATGTAAAGTCTGAATCTTAGTAGCTTATATCCTACTTTCCATGATGGATATTTACAGAGATATTGGGAACACACCGCTAGCTTTTTGTGGTCAGGCTGAGGTTTTGGTATTTATCATAAATTCCCACCACGGGTGTGGTTGGCACCAATCCGTTTGTCATTGCATCCAATACATCTCCTTTTAACTCCCACTCTTCTAACCCCCGCTTGTCTTGCATATTATGTAACTTTGAGTCTCACGCTAATTTACTAGGGTAATCCAGACATGGACCACTTGCTCACTGTTCTTAGAGAGGAACATCTCCACCTCACTGATGAGGCCCCACCAGGCCAAAACATGTGTCTGGGTTTGCTATTGGTACTATTGTTCAGTGGACAATTGTCTCGCGTTTCGGTGCTGGACTGCCATAGGGCAGGACAATGACTGATATGTAATGGAAATGTCTCTTCTGTGAAAGGGATAGTGAGTCTGGTTGAGACTCTCTTGGGATTAATGGCCAGTAGAGGGACTCCCAGAATCCCCCCTTGTCTTGTATATTAAGTAACTTTGGGTCTCACACTAAGTTACTAGGGTAATCCAGACGTGGACCCCCTGTTACTCCTGTTCAGAGGAGAATTACCTAGCATTTCGGTGCTGGACTGCCCTAGGGCAGCACAAAGACTGATATGTAATGGAAATGTATTTTCTGTGAAAGGGATAGTGAGCTAAAACGCTTGGTTGAGACTCTCACAGGATTAATGGCTGGTAGAGGGACTCCCAGAACCCCCCTTGCCTTGCACAGTAACTTTGGGTCTCACCCTAAATTACTAGGGGAATCCAGATGTGGACCCCTTTCCCACTGGTCTTAGAGAGGCGCAGCTGTGCCTCACTGACTAGGCCCAACCAGGTCAAAACATGTGTCAGGGGTTGCTGTTGGTGCTCTCGTTCAGAGGAGAATTGCCTAGCATTTCGGTGCTGGACTGCCCTCGAGCAGGACAGAGAAAGATATGTAATGGAAATTTCTCTTTTGTGAAAGGGATAGTGAGCTAAAAAGTCTTGTTGAGACTCCTCCGGGACTAATGGCCGGTAGAGGAACTCCAAGAACTCTCCTTGTCTTGCATATTATGTAACTTTGGGTCGCTTCCTAAGTTACTAGGGTAATCCAGACTTGCTCACTGTTCTTAGACAGGCACAGCTGCACCTCACTGACATGGCCCAACCAGGGAGAAAAACATCTCTGGGTTTGATGTTGGTACACTTGTACAGTGGAGAATTGCCTAGCATTTTGGTGCTGGACTGCCGTAGGGCAGGACAAAGACTGTTATGTTATGGAAATTTCTTTTCTGCAAAAGGGATAGTGAGCTAAAAGTCTGGTTGAGATTCTACCGGGATTAATGGGCAGTAAAGGGACTCCCAGACCCCTCCTTGTCTTGCTCCCCCAAGTCCACCATATATGCATCAAAAAGAAATGGCGCCAATATGCAGCGTTAGGGTAGAGCACTATTTGTCTCAATTTTTAAGGACCGTGCTTCTTCACAGTTTAGCCTGATTCTAAGGGTTGAGTGTTCGTGAAGTTGAATAAGGAGTGCCAACAATCCTTTGGACAGCCCCTAATCTGAACAAAAATGTCAACAATTTATTTTGTTTAACCGATCAAAAGATAGTGATAAGTCGACAGAGACAATAAACACTTATTTTAAAGTCCCTTACCAAACAAAATGTTGCACATAAGCCAACCTGCCACATTGGTACCCACATTTTATCAAAAACACAGTTGGTTAGGTTTGGGGTTACAGTTTGCCCAATCTACAATTTGAGAGAGAAGTACCGACCCAAAAATCTTCGAATCTGCATCAAGTATTGTGTTTTTTTTCGGCCACTTCTCTCACTTCCTTTTTAAAAATGGAAACAATATGTGCCTCATTCCAAGAAGCTGAGATATGTTTACATTTTTAATCCATTGAAAGTATCCATTTAAAGCTTTTATAAATTTGTTACAAAGTCTGTTTGGGCCAGGGGCTCTAGAGTTGATTCTTTGTCGAATGGTATTTTCTATTTGATCTGGGGTAGGAGACATGGACCAGTTCATGGATCTCACATTGTCCCGACTTACCAAAGGATCAGCTGGTGGATTATAAAGTCTTGAAAAATATATATGTTCTGATATTGGATTAGATTGTGCAACCATTTGAGGGATCTCTCTTTGCTTTATTAGTTTCCAATAACTCACATCTTTCTTCCTTAATGTATAGGAAATCCTGTTTTACCTTTCCCTTTGGTAGACTAGTGACCTTATAGTTATAGATTTTGGAACTCCTAAAGTCACTCAAAGCCTCGGGCGTGATGGATCCTCTTCGGATTAAACTTCTCGCCTCTCTCCTGTAATCTCTTTTGATCTGTTGGCTGGTCAGATCAAAATTAGGCCTACTAAAGATAGTGTTCAATTTACGCAGCCTCAAGGAATTCTCTATGAACAAAGGGGTAACAGATATTAAATTTGAATAATCATTGATTTCTCCTTGCTCATGGAGAAATTCCATTTCTAATTTTACATTAAAATCTCAAATATCTCTTTCAGCCCAAATTAACTTTTGTTTACCTGAAATAACTGTAACTCTACACATTCTTTTCCCTGTCAATCTAAGTTGATTTAGAAAATACCACTGTTAATCGTTCATGGTCAGTGGGACTACCGCTACTCGTTTTTAAACTATATTCCATTTTACATATTCTTCTGAAACAAATATAAAATCAAATATAAAATAAATCATCAATAATTTAGCCCCACTACTCCAGGTGCTCCGGTAGCATTGGCGCTGCCTTTGTTGTTGGCCAATACATCTAAATTCCAACTTTCAAAAAAGGACCACCAGCTTTTCCATTTAAAGTCCTGTCCAGGTAGCATATTAAGGGCAGCTTGAAGCTCAGAGAATCACAACACAACGAATCTAGGCAGTGTGCATTAAAATCTCCAGCAACTATCAATCACTCTGCTTTCCACAGATTCCTCCACTGGGATAAAATCCCATCAATGTGTTCAATCACTGCCATTTGGGGGTTGTTTCCATAAATACAGTATACATTTATTAGTAACCAGCGAATCGTCTCTCCTTCAATATGATTTGAGCCGCAAATGCTCCATATGTTGAGTCGTAAATTAATCTTAATTCATAAATGCTCTGCTTTCTTATCCCAAACAAGATCCCTCCTTTTGGGTGGCCAGCCACTCCTTTAATTGCCAATTGCAGGCATACTACATAGCTATCCATAATGACCTCCTCCAACAAACAGCTTTCCTGCAAAATTATCAAATCGTAAGTGCAAAACAATTTACAGGGTTTCCTGGAATTTAATAAGTGACAAAAGCCCTGCATATAACAGGAACAAATGATAAAGGCAAATTTAAGTCTTTGCCTCCCTCCTCATTTGAGTAGCCATGAGAAGCCATAACCATATGTCATTATTGCCCCTAATCAAAGTCCTTAAAGATTCTGATTCTCCAACCCCAAACCATCATAGAGATTAATCCCCAAACTACAACTAGCTAACAACCTATTTATTCTACCCAGGCGGGGGGCTGATGCAGTTGGGGACTACAAGACCCTCTATCGAATCCCATCAATAGAAGAAAAAACATGTTCTCTAACTAATCGGGAACTGACTGTTATCTTTGCCACATCCCACCTTTCCCAGTCACAAAACTGGATTTGGACAAAATCGCTCAATGCAATCTTATTTAAACAAGAGATATCGTGCAGAACTGCCAAGACCCTAAACCTGTTAAGATACTTTCAATTTGGATCAAAAAGATTGCTTCCATGATAAAACTCTCTGAGAGTACCCCCTGGGTCTCATTTGCATCAATATGGTGCCGATCTCCAGTGTCCAAATATCTTTTTTTTCAAAGTATGGTTTACATTCAAGTTGGAGCTTCGGATCCCAAGTAGGTTGCATATGCACTATAGTGATTAATTCTGTTACCTGCCTGGCCTCTAAATTAGAGGCCACTAAAAGATCTGCCAGACTGAATCCAAAGTCTTTTTATGGCAGACCCCATCGTGCAGGTTTCTATTTTTACCATGCTTGTGAGAAACTCTCTTACCCGTCGTAATATTTGAAGGACACAAGGCGAAGTGTTCTTTATCGATCCACCGATTTGCATGTTGAATCTGCCTGGCATTTTGATTTAGTGACCCCCAATACCTTCTGAGCAAGAAAGGTCCTTGGGACCTTTCCCCAAGGGCGGCCAGCGTTATCAGGTAATAATTGTTGAAAACAACTCCCAGTGATCTGCCGGTTGCAGGCTCCTTACAGAAATTCAAGATATAGATTTCGCCGACCTGGTCTCCTCCAGAGTATTCCTACTTGTAGAAGGGGCTTCCTCAACAAAGCCCATTTGTTTCATTGTCATTTAAAGAATATTGGGAAGCCATTTTATTCAAACTGTTTATCTTTTCGAGGCTCCCTTGTTTTAAAAATATAGGGGAAATCTTACGCCCATCTTTCAAAGGCATATTCATGATGGTAGCATTTATTTTTGGCTGAACGTTCAGTGAATTATTAAAACCACCAGAACCGCTGCTCTTCGCCTTTCTATTTTTCTTTTTTTTAGGCTTCTTTTCTTGGATTATGGCCTTCTTTTTTGTTCTTCTCTCTTTGGATTTGGTGGCCCTTATTTCTTTATTAGTGCCCCATGCTTCTTGATTTATTGCAGGGGTGAATTTATTAAAATTAACGATTGGTCCAGATCGAATCCGATGGTTCCCAAATGCAGACACTTCTCGATTTCATCTAGGGAATGTCAGGAGATGGGGATATACTAGCCCAGAGGAGAACAGTCATACCAAATTACCCTTATTAGGTGACATAGATATGAATTGATCTTGTATTGTTTCACTGTTCACTGCAGTTTCGAGAATTTTCCTGTGAAAGGGTAAATCTGTACATTCCTGGTGGATGTCAACCAGCTTTGTAACTATACCAAGGACCTTGCTTTTGAAAAAAGAACTTCACCTACTCCCTTTTGCGGAGGGATTCCACAATTGTTAAAATAGTCTGCATTTGTTCCGTATTCTTTCTTTCTTTCTTCTAAAATAAACACTTTTACTAAAGATGACAATCCAAAATTCAGTGCAGTAAGAGTAGAACAACCCATTTCTGGTCTTGGAGGAGTTGATTACCCTATAGCATTAGTAAGTTGGGACAAATCATGATCTCTGCATGCCGGGACTTCAAACAGAGTTTCAAAAAAGCTCTGTCGTATTTGTCAAGGAATCCCTAGAACCACTTATTCCAGCCACAAGGGTTGTCTCTGTTGTATATACCATCATTTGCCTGCTCAGAGTTAATTAAAATGCTCTGCACTCCCTCATTTGGTTCTGTAGCCACAGAAAGACAATCTGCCCTGTCTTCTATAACTTCTGAATTACATGGAAAGCATTGCCCAATTTTGCATTGGATGGATGACACATTTAATGTAAAATCCATATTCTGCTGAACGACCCTCAAATTATCAGTCTTGAAAAACTCCCGTTGGTTACTGGATGGTAACCAAACCCAGTCTGTGTTCCTCTAGTAAGTCATATTAATTATATAGTTGTTCCATTTCGACTTGCTGAAGAGACTTCAGAGGATTTATTGCCAAAATGGCTCCTCCTCTTCCATGACTGTGCAGATTTATTTTACCAATGGAAGAGAAGAAAAAAAAATCAGCAAAGAAGCAATCACCGCCACTCTTTCTGGATGAGGTATAATCCAATTTCTCAATGCAGGCTCTGAGAAGGGCATCCTACTCCCTGCAGCCCCGGAACATGGAAGACACAGTGAGCACACCGTGAGCGCTCCGTGCTGAAGAGGGGTGTTTGAGTCTTGTGCTGACTCTGCCACTGCCTGGAAGGAATGACTCCAACAATAGTGCCATCAAATAGGGGAACCTCACAGTGCTCACAGAACAGACAGCAAGCTCACTGCACATACTAATGCTTGCAAGGTAAAATGCAGATGGTACCAACAATAACTGTAAGCTCTCTAGCTTTACACACGGCCAAGTATCTATTGGCAACAAAACCTTCACAGCAGTAGGCATAATATACCACACTGGTGCCACAACCACTTCAGGCCACTATACTGCATATGTCAAGAAAAGAAGTGGTTGTTTGAATGTAACAACACTTCTGTTACTCCAAAACATAGTTTACCAGCAAATCTAACAAATTCCTACTTAATATTTCTTCAACCCAAATGTACTTACGAAACTATAGTAGAATACAAAGTTAAAATACATCAACAGGTATCTACCTACATCCATAGTACTACAATATTCATTTTAAAATCCAAGACAGTTAGAATATGCCAACGGATATCTAACTACATCTGGGCCAGTTCCACCTGCAGTGAAGACACTGCGAGATTACCTGGACACCACTCCCTTATTGTCCTGCCACATGAATGCCTTTGCCTCCTCTGCCGCTTACACAACTAAATTGATCAAGGCCTCTAGAACCTTCCTATCCAAGGACAGTTGCCTGACAATCCCCCAAGCGATTATAGGTGCCAGACTGGACTACTGCAATGCACTCTTTGCTTGCACATCAACAGAAAACATTATAAAAAATGCTGATGATACAAAACAATGCACTTTGTGCTGCTCTCAACATTCCAAAAAGGTAACACATTTCAGCGGCAAGGAAAAAGGCTCCCTGGCTCCCAATCTGTGAATGCATCCTTTTCAAGGTTTTATGAATTACACACAGATGCCTCACCAAAACAGCACCTCCATAACTTTCAGAAAATATCCAAAGAGTCCAATACTCCAGACCAACCAGGTCGGTGCATGTACACAGAATTATTAAGCTGATCTTCAAAAAAGCTAAAGCTGGAGGCTCAAGCTTCCCAGCGATTTCAGCAAAACATTGGAATGCTCTGCTACCAGCTCTGCAAGCTCAACAATTTTACTGGGCCTTTAGAAAAGCATTGAACATGTGTCTCTTTGCATAATACAATCTTGAATGGATACCCTGATGTTTGGCTACATTTGACTCTTTTAAATCGTGTAAGAGGCTTTGTAACAGCACCTTGATGCCCCTGCGTTTAGCACGCTATATAAATGTGAACATAAATAAATATACTACAATAGTAATTTTAAAGTCCAAGACAGTTACAGTACGACTACGGTTCTCTAGCTACATCCATACTAGCATTCATTATAATACACTTCAACTTCAAATATGCCATCACAGTTATTGTAACTACGAAAATTCTGAGTGGCTGCAGAGTGTTTGGTTCGGGATTGGTGATGGACTCCTTATCATGCAGCAGTTTTCTTGCACTGGCTACAAGCAAGGAGGTGTGTCGTTGCATATACACTCTCTCCACCAGCAGAGCGGCAGCAGAGTGGCTGCAGAGTGTTTGGTTGGCGATTGGCAGCAGACCCCTTATCGTGCAGTAGTCTTTTTTCACTGGTTACAAGCAAGGAGGTGTGTCATTGCATATATACTCTCTCCACCAGTGGAGCAGCAGCAGAGTGGCTGCAGAGTGTTTGGTTGGCGATTGCCGGCAGACTCCTTATCGTGCAGCAGTTTTTTTCACTGGTTGCAAGCAAGGAGGTGTGTCATTGCATATACACTCTCTCCACCAGCGGAGCGGAGCGGCAGCAGAGTGGCTGCAGAGTGTTTGGTGTTCGGTGTCTCTGTGTCACGTGCTGAGAGCCTGCCTTCAAAAGTCCCCTGACATAATTTCAAATGAAGCGAGATGGCAGAGGTGAAAACAGCAGTACCTCAAAACCTAGAACAGCCAGTGATAACCTGACTGCCATGCTTCTCTTGAGAAGTGCCTTGCTAGAGCGCTCTGAAATCCTGCCCTTTGTAACTGCTTCAGACGGCCGCAGTGCTGCGATAGCAGGTAAAAAAAAGGGAGCTCAAATGGAGCGGGAGGCTGACTCTAATTCCATTAGTTCCCCTGAGTCAGTCCAGGATGTAATGGGATGCCCAAAGCAATCTGAAGTGATCCCCAATGCCATCGACCACGCAAACATGTCTGAGGAAGTTAAAAGTAATCCGTCTCTATCTCTGACAGATGATGTGCAAAGCCCAAATAAACTGCCTTTAACGGAAGTGGAACGTTTATCGCTAACGCCAATGGAGAACAGAGTGACAGACAGAAGGACCGCCTCTCTCGCACTAGAGGCATCTGGTGTTTTGCGGCCAGTGGCCATGTATACCCTTGTTTTCTTGTCCCCCGAGTCCCCAGAGACTGAGTCCATTTTTTTGGATATCGCAGACCGAAGGAGGGTAAGTCAACACAGTCTGTGGACACCAGACCGTCACAAGCCACTAAATACCAGCATGCCTATCTTGCTGTGCAGCACAGCCCAAGGGGAAATAATCTATGAAGTACTACCAAGGGCCCTAAAAGACCCAGAAGTCCACAACACTGAACCTTTTCTCAAAAAATAGATCCTCCCAATTATGGCCATGGTCATACATGGCCTATTGTTCCTTTGGTTGGAGTTAACATAACTAATCTCTTGAAAGCGCTTGACATTGAACCAAGGTCGATGGAAATGGGCAGATTTGAATTTGGATCAAGACTATCAAGGTCTGATTTGTCTCAGAACTTTCCTCTATTACAGGCACCATCTATAAAATGGAAGTGGTCTGGCTTGAGAAGGAATGAAAACCACATCCAATCTGGTTTACTATCAAATAAGACGACAACATCTTTAGTGAAGCAAGCCTACTCAGTTTGATGTAAGACCTAACTGCTTCGCTGAGTCAGCGCCAATGGAAAACGCTCCCCTCGACCTAACATGCAGAACTACTTGAAGAATCTGGTATTGCTGGAAACTGCTCATCAAAGACAAGACTAACGGGGAGTGGGGTAGCCACAGAGATGGTCACTGAGATTAACTTAACCATCAAGAGACGAATGAATAAACGCCAAGATTTTCCTCTGATCCTGAGTCGGTGGTACACATAACCATTTATGTTCGGTTCCTAAGTTACAAGCTTGCAGATCAAACCTGGAAAACAAGCCTCAAGAAGAAGGGGCCGCTAACCATTACTGGCACTTATGGAGCCTCTCAAAACAGCCATCCACTGAGTGATGTTGATAATCATAAAATGAGAGATTTCACCACTGGTTCTGCTACAGATAGAAAGAGGCTTCTGGCCCAACACCTACTCTGTCCAAAAACCAAAAAGATATGAATCAACCTCATGCAGAGTCCCAAGTGCAAGATGAAGGGACGGGCCGGATCAGTTCTGCGGAGTGGAGCAGGGGAATGAAACGCTCGCCTGCACTAGACCCAGTTATGCAAATATAAATGTGAACAATTGCTGGGCAGCTATGGATAAGAGACAAGACACGGATAAGCATGGGGATACTTCCTATGCAAAACCAGCAAAGCATGATTCATTGGCTCTAAGGTCAATGATTACTATTGCACTAGCCCCCTTCATGAAGCTATATGAAGACATCCACGAAATTGGCAAATCATACCACTTTGCTTGCTATGCTCCATACGAAGATGATTTTTGTGAAGGGCTTCATTACAGCAAGAAAGCAGCAGGGGGATATGGAATGCTATATTGTGGAAGAGTCTCAGAGAATGGAGAGTGGATTTGAGGAAAGGATGAGACTGCACCTGCCACTGGAAACCAATGCTGTTGATTCACTTGAAATCCCCGGGGGGCCAAGGGAAGACCCCACATTGGGTCATGCGATGGCCCTAGTGGACAACAACATCCTGAGAGTCTTGAGATATTCCGCTGAACGATACAGAAGCAGTATCATCAAACCTGCCCCAGGTACAATCACCGGGCCCTCTAACACCGACCTCAATTAATTTGACTATCCCAGAGCAAGACCTGCAGACTCCAAAGAAAGAAACATATGTTAGAGAAAGGAGTAGGCGTAAAAATCTATCCTCCATTTGGTTCGAGGATGAAGAGCTTGACAGCAAGCCCATTGAAGCAGTTAGCTCATTCAAACGGGACCGACTTGCACTCCTTTTTCAAGAAACTTTCTCTCCCAGCAAAAAACAAAAAACCAAGGGAGAAAACCAAAAGTTACATTTCCAAGAAATCACTTCTACCGAATCTGTTAGAACCAAGATAGATTGATCCTGCAGAATCCCTAATGCCGGAGGAGATTAATTCTCTTGTTGACCTTTCAGTCTACTCAATTGAATCAAACGAGAGTTGCATCTTGCAGCACTCAGTTTATAACGCAGATAAGCTCGTCCCAAGAACCAAAGGCCTAATAGAGGCAGAACCAAAGGCATACAAGGATCCTACCAGGCAAACACACAGTCAGAGGATGAGGGGGAACAGCCTTTTGTAACCTTGGCTGAAAAGAGAGATTGGTTGATCGAATGACTCAAAGCGCAAGCAGTAAAAAAATGGCTTCCAAAGTGCTGACATAAAAGAATGCAGACCTTTGCGAAGCCCACGAAGGAAACGGACCGTCCTCTGTCAGGAACCCACCTCAGGCACAGACCGAGAGAAAGCAATAGAGTTACCCTCTGACTCAACTTTAAGACAAGCATTCTTAGCTCCATCTAGGCAAATAAAGAAACTAGGTTCCAACTCAAATCCTAGAAGGAGCTTTTCATCAAACTGTATGGAAAGGGTAAATTCACAATTCTGCGACATATGCAGTGAAGGATTATACCCGTTCGGTTAGACTGGAAAGAATAAGTAAGGATCAAGAGCGGATCACCCTAACCTGACACATTGTGGTAAAGTTATGTCACTTCATTCCAAAATTAACCCAAATTACCAGCAATTACTATTCATTGGTTGAGTATAGAAGAGAGGCAAGAGCCGATCTGGTAGACCTACACCTTACATCTTTCATAGTCAAAGACCTGCTCCTAACTGCCAACCCAAGAGTCTTAGCTATGGGCTTTGAGCTCACAGACTTGGCAGACACGCCGGCTCAGGAAACTGACCCTCAAGGAAGACCAGTTGTAAAAACAAGCCAGGAATCAAGAACAAGGGGCATTATGATGACAACAAATTTCCCCAGTCTCAACAACAGCCTGAAGAGATATTACGACTGATACATCATAAAATATCCCAAGGGCCATTACAACCTATACCAACGAGCCAAGAAGTACGTGTTAAGTTTGCTAATGACAGTCAAGTGCTGAAGTCTAAAAGGACCATGCAACAGGTCCAACTTGCAAAGAGAAACATGGATGAGTCAACGTGGGCATGGCTGCTGGCTTTATTGGCCCCAAATCAAAAGCAGTAACCACGACTACCAGGAACATCCCTCACTAACATGGTATCCCTCATGTCCTGGAACACAAGAGAGTTTTACGATCTACTGGAAGCAGGATCGCTTTGTTGGGATGCTGTGGATTTTATATGTTTCAAGGAAACTTGGTTACTGCTGGAACCATCTTTAGACGGATTTTTGGTTTTTCGAAACCCGGCTATCCAAGGGCTTGCTGGCAGATCTTGTGCGGGCTTGCTAATCCTTGTCAACAATATGTCACAGTATGAGATGGTAAAACATACGAAGATGGGCCCTTTTCTGCGCTACTTAACATTGAGAAGAAAACAGGGGGCAAATAAGACTAATCCCTTGACGACCAACCTCATTCCGATTAACATCTACTGGAGTGTAAGAGGTATTAGCCCCACACAGATGAAGGATACCTTGGCAAACGCCATTGACAAGGCCTATACTTGGCCAAAATCAACCATTATTCGGTGCAGAGATTTTAACATGGCTTATCCATCCATGAAACAACTGCAAGATTGGAATACAGAGGAACTGTGAGTAAGTAGTAATGACAAGACTAGCCTTTGGCTTGAATTGATGTTGAGCCTTTACCTACATGTACTGAACAGAAGCTATGAAAACAACCTAAAAAGGCATCCTACGTGGAAAAGAGGGGCATCAGCATCAATAATTGACTACATTTTTCTTTCTGAAAATCTAACAAATGTGGAGTATCTGGAAGTTGCGACTGAAAGAAAATAATGAATCATGGTGCATCATCCACAGATACATCCTATACCAAAAAGATGCAGAACTTATGTTAAGATCTCTGAATAACAAATCCTAGGCCAGAACCTGGTCCTTGATAAGATCTATGAACCAGAAGCAAACACCATTACAGAGAGACAAGTATAGCGGTAAGGCAACAACGGCACCGGTGCTACCGTACCACCATAATTGGAGTTCTGCTCGCGGGTGCCCTTGCAGCCACCAGCACCCGCAAGCAGAACATGATGGTAGCAGCGGTACCGTTTTTAATGGTACTGGTGCTACCACCCTCCTCATTTCCATTGAGCCCTATTGGGCTCAAATGGGAATGGGGATGTACCGGGCCTAGCACCCGTGAAAGGGCAATTACCACGGTAAAACCGGCAAGGCTACCTCCAACCTCGTAATGAGGGCCTGTGTCTCTGAGGCAGTAGGATCAACCTTTTTTGAAGCCTTATATGCTCCTCCAGGCAGGTCTCATGTATGCATGGTCTTTGCCTTATCACCTGGATGACCCTGTGACATTAATTAAGGGTCTGAATAATTTGAGGGCCCCTGGTCCGGATGGATTGTCTAACATCATCTTAAAAGAAAACCCAGACCAATGGGCCTGGATCTTGAACTGGGTGCTTAAAAACATACTCGCGTCTGAATCCATTCCTCCATCTTGGAAAACAGTGAATATTATTCCAATCTTTAAAAACGGCAGCTATTCGGATCCAGTGAACTATTGACCCATAGTCCTGTTAGATGTTTTGAGGAAACTGTATGCCACCCTGCTACTTAAAAGGCTGTCTAACTGGACCCATGAAAAAGGGCTGAATGACCAGTTTCAAGCAGGCTGTGTAAAAGCCTAGGTACTGCTTCACCAGCCTTATTTCTAAATCTACTAAAACGTAAGGCCATAGAGAATGACACCAAAATATATGTGGCATTTGTAGATTTTACAAAGGCCTTTGACAGTTTGAACTATATGGATTTAAAAAACTGTATATATTTACATTTTTCTTTTTAATTCACTATGGATTTTCTTTCCCAATGACCCAATGATTATTTACTGTCAATACAACAACAGTGCACAAGACACTGATGTTCTACCAAGCATAGTGCATAGCATGTACTACTTATGAGGGTCTAAAAAGTAAATCTATATGTACAATTGTATGAAATTAAAGGTTTTAAATTATCTTGTTTAACAATTTGTACCGTTTTCATATCAGAAAAAGAATCATAGATTCCAGCTTTATCGCTATATGCAACTAAGTAACCATACCCACCATTATCCTATTTTTTTCTTCACAAACAAATACAGATTCCGTAAGCACTATCCACAATTCTGCTATGATCATAAATACCATATATACTTCAATTATAAAAGTCCAATTTATAAATACTATATACTCCCCCAACAGTACCTAAAATTACTATATAAATATAACTATAGGCGTGGCCATTGGTCAGATTCTTACTGGCCACAATCACCGCAATAGAATTAAACCATATAACAATTACTTACAATAAACCCTGAAATAACAAGACTCGCCCGGATTCCCCCCACTCCCAATGATGTCCACAGACAGCAAAAAATGATTGTGAACTTGCCAGCACCTGCATCATATTTTTACACCTATGAAAACAGCTTCCTGTCAACTTTCTCTCACTCCCCCACCGTTTATAAGCCCTCTTTCGCCCACAACATGACCCCAAATGCATTTTCCACACTTTTTTCTCACCCAGCTGTCCTTGGAGAATGGTAATGACTGTGGACTTGGCAGCACCTGTGCTGTTTTTGTCACCTATAAAAACAGCTCCCTATCAACTTTTTTCCACTCCCATACCTTTTCCAGGCGCTCGTTCAGACACAAAATCACCCCAAATGCATTTTTCAGACACTTTTCTCACTGTGCTGTCTGCGGTCAATGGCGATGTCCCCGGATCCAACATGGCAATCATTCCCAAAAATCTGATGCACCTTGCGTTTTTGATCATCCAATCAGTGTGCATTTTTGGTGTCCACGGACACTAAGCCACCTCCTGATTGGTCCACAGGCGTCTGCGGTCTCTGAATCAGGAAAGGAGTCTGCGGACCATACCCACATATTCTAATTTTGTTTACTTACTTTCTGCCAATCTTTTTAAAACTACTGGACAGATTTACACCAAATATACAAAGGCACACTTTTGGGACCAAGTCGCTGCGCCTGGCGCAAGTGTGGTGAAAATACATCTGGTGGTCTAGCATGTAGGTATGAGAAAAAAAAAAACATTTTCCATTGGGTCTACTAGGATTTCAAAAATGTTGGGACTCCCCCTATAACGTTTCCCCCCCCACCCCTGAACTAAACCACACCAAACTTCCTAAAATCATTCCATGGTTGCCATATACTTTTTTACAGTTTGGCGGGGATTCGTTCAATGGCGCTGAAGGTATGAGCCGCCCAAAAAGTGCTCTTTCTATGAGTTGATCAACTTAACCATAACTGTTTTCCACCTGCTCACATCAAGTGACAGTTAATTGTACCATAAAAGTGCTCAGGAAGTGCATTCTTCTCAACTTTACATAATTAGAAAAATGCTAGTGCTGCTCATACACCTATGCATTGTGAATGTTTTACTCAGATGCTATTAAAAATGGCCATCCCTAAAATGCAGCAGGTTTCCCTACATATAAAGCTTCACTATTTTGCAGGCACTGCTACCAGATTACATGTAGTGCCAGCATACTGCACCTGCTCACACCAAGTTCTGCTTAGAAGTATTGTAGAAATGTTTTGCAAGGGCATTTTCCTTATTTGTAAAACAGGAACAAATGGCGGGGCTCCTAATGAACCTATCAATGTTTTTGACTTCCAATAAAATGCTGCTAAAAAAGATACATTTTTAAAACAACAGCATTCATATTCAACGGTTTCCCCTTATCTGTGTAGGATATTTGTCAATAAAAAATTAGAACATTTAAAAAAAAAAATGTACACATGACTTTCGGGAATTCCTGTCTTCCCAGTCTAAGTTTGTACCATATTACAAATCTGTGGAAACCCCCTTCATCACTTTGCCAACTTCTCTGATGTTAAAGGTTTATTTCCCTGCACCTCTCTTAACCTAAAGGACCATACTTACAAAAGAAAAGGAAGACCAGTTGCAACTGTACAGATTCCTCCTTCAGTTCTGCACAATTTACAATTTTCTTTCTTCGACACTGTTACAATTTGCTGTGTGTTTCCACCACAAAGCAACGCCCCTCATCAAAGCTTCTTCACCGATATCCACATTGCTATAATCTGCTTCTACGACAGTGTTGTTCCCATAAATTGCTTGGTGTTAAACAGTTATCTGTTTTTCGTTAATCATAGTGATTACAAATGCTGTACCACTTTGTAACAAGGATACATTGGAAACAGAAAACTGAAGCCACAATAGTCTGTGTTTCTTGGCGAAGCTTGGGCACTGGATCTCATCTGGATGATCAACAATGCTCAATCTCTTTAGTACTACAGAGTTTCCGTGGTCGATATAGTTAAAGTAGCAAACTATATGAACTTTCCAAACGTGTAACTGTTAGAAACTGTAAATGTATGTCATGGATTTTCTCAATCCAACTTGGCAGGTAAATCTTAGAAAGTGTATGGGTTTTTTCAATACACCTTGGATTTTCTTCCCAATGACCCAATGATTACTACGTGTGAAGACAGCAACAGTGCAGTACACACAAATGTTGTATACAAAATATGAGGTTAAAAAAATAATTAAACGTATGTGTAAAATTGGAACTAATTGTATTTCATAAAGTATGTTGTATAACTGATTATTTACAGACAAAGAAGTCCAAAGTATACCCTTCTCACATATCCAACTAAGTGTCCATACCTAATATAATACTTATTGGAATTTGTAAGCCCTATAAACACATAATTCAATTTACAATACTCATATTCATTTCATAATCACTGTGCATATATTACTATGGCCATGGGCAGTGTCCAGATTATTGGTAGCATATGGACGCTGGCCATGGCCACAACTATAGCCATACACCCAAGAATCTGGACACTGGCCATGGCCGCAACTATCCAACCATACAACCAAGAATCTGGCCATGGCCACACCTAAACTCTTTAGCTATGGTATAACCAAACTTCAGTAGCAACTCACAAATGTATTTTTATTCCAAACACATATATCTTACTCACACTCACTACTTTCTTGAAATATGTTTAAACATACCAAGACACAGAATACCTCTAAGTCCAAATGATGTCCGTGGACAGATGTTCATGTTCGCAACTCAGAATATGGTCTTGGACAGTAAAATTAACCACAGACTTGGAAGCAACCCCATGGCCGTTTTCCACCTATAACAACGGCTCCATCCTAACTTTTTTCCACTACCCACCCTTCAGAGACACTCTTTCATCCACAATATAACTCCAAATGTATTTAAATGAGTTATTTTCTATCCACGCTATCCGTGGACAAAGGCAGTGGTAGGCAGATCCAATATGGTGACTGTTTCAGAAAGTTTAATGCAGCTCCCATTTTTCAATAGCCAATCAGCGTTCACGTTTGATGTCTGCCAAAGTTACCCAGCACCCACATGGATTTAGAGGTGTCCGCGGACACCAAACCAGGAAGTGAGTCCGTGGACTGGATGGAGATATCACACATTTTTTTGGACCTACTATTTGGCCATTTTCAAAAGTAAAATACTAGACAGATGTATGACAAATTTGGAAAAACACACTGTCAGGACCAGGCCGCTGCTCCTCACAAAAGTTCAGTGCAAATCCGTCCAGTGGTTTGGGCTGTAGGTGCGAGCAAAGTGTTTTTCAAAGTATGCCTATCTGGATTTCAAATGTTTTGGGACCCCACCTATTACTTTGGTCAGGCTTGACGAAACCATGCCAAACTTCTCAAAATCATTCAGAGGTGACTGTTTATTTGGAAAGGTTCATGAGGATTCGTCAAACAGCATCAAGGTTATAAGCGCCCAAATACTGATCTTTCTAGGGGTTGTGCAACTTAACCTTAACTGAAGAGTCACTACCGCAGGCCCTGTAATGTGATATGCCTATGACAAGATGTGGGTTCACCTTCATGGGGTTGAGAGGATGATTTCATAGTCCTTCCAATGTAGAATCCTGTGTTTATCAGACTTTAACAGCTGTGCCAGGTTGTGTTTAACAGCTGTGCTAGGTTGTGTGTGATGGATGCATCAACTAGGGAGAGGTCTATGATAGGCCTCCGTCAAAGTTTATTGGTCTTTTGGCAGTCAAGGGTCTCCCTGCAGGCAGCAATTAATGGGCAATAATTGAGAGTTAAAGGTCATCTTCAGTGATCAATTTATGTGTCAATCCTAATCTTCTTGGAAGCTGGTAATGACCATTGTGGGTAATCTGCATTTTAAAACAACATTTCTACTGCATCCTGCAGTTGATTCATTTGTGTAACAACAGGTAAAGAAAATAAATGCAACACTTTAAAAAGTGGTATTTTACAAGCAAAACAAAGTTTTCTTTTTGGGGAACTGCACACATAGCATAAAACAACACAGTGTATGCCTTTTTCAAACAAGGATTACAAAACAGACAATTGTACCTTGATAATGCAACAGAGAGGTAAATGCAGACATCTGACTATGCCCAATGTCATGTGTGAATAGCAAGTACAGCCCCTTTTCTTTTACCTGATTTTTCCACCTGATATTGTTATGAAATAGCTGCCAAGTGCCAAGTTGGCAGTCTCTGCCTTTTAACCATTAGCACTTTGCATCTAGTGATTTGTGAGCCCAAACATTTGGGAGAAGCAAAACTACAAGTTCGAGAATTCAAACTTCTGTTGACTGAAAAGCTCGGTCTCGATAGAGTTGTCAAGGGAGGATTAAGCAACAGTATTAGCCTTGTTGGAATGTAGTCCACCTTCTGTAGGTCTTTTAGTATGTTCCTTGTTAGGTGTTATATATTCTGCTAGTCTGCAATTTCAATTCTTAATAAGCATTTATAATGGGTAATTTGAACTTAAATATTAAAGAAGCAAAATAACATGAGGCAAAAAATCAGACCGGCAAAACATGCCATATCGTACATGGGACAACACAGAGGTTCTGTGTCTACGCATTTCTGAGACATGCATTTTATTGAAGAAGTGTTATTACAATAAAAAGTGGGCAACAGTTTCTTAACATTGTTATCTTTATTGAGCTTCAGAAAAGTTCTTAATGAGCAATTTATTTGCGTATAAATTACTACTTTGAGACTAAACAATCCAAGGTATAATATTCACTGCTCCACTATGCTACTTGGGAAATGTCATCATATTTGAATCCCTTGCTAAAATATGCCTGTGGCAGTAGTTTCTCACTCAATATACCAGAATGTGCTTTTGTTTGTTTTTCCATAATTCCGAGGTATTGGCTCTAGAGTAGATGTCAATGTATAGAAAGTGAGACTTTTGCAGATGTAAGCCAAAATGGGTTCTCCTTGTTGTGACAACAGACTACTACCCTGCAAGAGTAAAGGGCTCAGTCGTTTTTTCTAAACTCCTACTCATCCACACACTAATACTAAACCAGCAGCAATGTCAACCACTAAGGTGAAACAGGTACAACATGAATGGTACACCACCTTCATCTCAATGTAGCATGGTCCGAGGACAGGCACAACTCTTGCCCTTTCCAGCCAAGAAGCTTACAAGGGACACTACCTGCAGGGATTGCCACTTCAGCAGACAGAATCCGGGGTACCTATTGCCCAGTTGCAGTCAGGCCTTTTCAACAGCATGTCCTTAAAGTATTCCCCTGAACTCATTAACAAGAAGGTTTGCACCCTCTTTGGAAGTTCTTATCTTCATCCCAATTCCTGGGAAATTTTGGCAGTCTGTACCTCAACATGTTTCCAGGTGAATCGTCTTCATGTTTTCCCACAGATTATTTGCAAGATCATTCAACTAAAGGGGGGGTCTTGCCCCTGATATAGACATTTTGCCAAAGCAGATTGGTCTATTCCAAGCCTTCTGCAAGGGGCCAATCCTTGCTTCTATTCCATGGGTGTTGCCTTCTGATGTCAGCACCTACTGCGACTTGAATGCAGGGAGTTAGAAGGGGTCATAGGAAGGAAGTGTGGCCTAGATATTTTTAAAATGGTGGGCTCCTTCATCCCATGTACAGAATACTTCCTCAGCTACTCTGTACTTCCCCTACTTCTATCTGCCTGAGATTTAAACAATACCAGTAATTATCCCTTTGGTGTGACTTCCCCATTGTGTTGCAGAGATCACCTTGACATTCCCAGATACCACTGAACACCTAAAGGTATATACTGTCCTCCTGGGAAAGTGTCAAGTCTTTCCAGTAAAGAACAAAGGAGCATTCAGGTTGAACCCAGAGGGTCCTTTAAGACGAGTTAATAGTATGGGGATGGGGATACAGATCTAACTCATACATCAATAATAAGACTGACTCAGGAAGTTGGCAAAGTTCATCTGTTTTAATACAAATTCTTTAAAACAGGGAGTACAATGGACATCTACAGACACCGCACAGCTCACTCAACAAGTTCTCTGAAACATTTCATAAAAAATACAACTTTATACAAAAAATTCATCATTGCTAACTTCATACTACATGGTAAAATAAGAAAATCCTATGGGGCTTTGTGATAGGCTTAAAGGGAACATCTAAGTAAACTTTCTGTGCGGTATGGGGTTGTGAATGGGTCTCTAAGGTCAGGTGGACAATTATGCCCACCTCTAGTGCAAGTCATCTTCCGTGTCATACTAAGACACAACATTCAGTTGGCTTCTCAAACTATAGGGCTCCTTGCTACGTGGCCCTCTACAATTGGCTGGAATGCTTGTACCCTTCTGGAATATTTCACTCGCTAGCAGCACACAAGCTGGTACCCCAATTGCAATGGGGTTGGCTTGGTCATGCCTCCCCACCCAATTATCCCAACAACCATCATCACTTCTGCTGTCTGCCAGTCAATTAGTCTTTGAGCTTGGCCATGCAATTGCCTCTCATCTCTGGGAATAAAAGGGAGTGTGAGCATGACCTTATCTTCTGGTCTCGGTTTAGCTCGACCCAAAGCCTATTTTCATCTGACCATGTGACTGGAGACCACATTTTGAGCTCCTTCATTGCATTTAATACTATTAAATGAAGAAAAAGAAAACCTGGCACTTCTAGTGTTTTCCATTGCACCTTGAACAGGAGCACGACTTGCTTCGCATGTTCATTGTATCTCCTCGAGTAGATAACCAGGCTCTTGGCGGCTCTGACTCTTGACACTGGGCCAGACAAGCCTTCTCAAATCTTGCTTCGCCGTCAGCTGTTTTATTCAACCGCGCCCCACTTCCAACTCTTCTATTCACAGGCTCCAACTTTGCTAAAATGCATTGTGAAACATCCAGATTCTATACACACATATACATATTGGCGCATCGCCTGCAGTTTGTTCACTATGTTTAGCCAGCCTTATGGTTACTTGGTCTACTTGCGTTACTGCATCTGTACAATTATGAAACGTCTGCATTTTCTTCAGTGCTTTCCGCACGTGCAACCTTTATTCCGCACATGAAATGTTGCTCAATTCTTTACTTCGCCATCAGATTCTATACCATCTGTTCACCCTCTTCATCAGCATCTCTTCTTGGTGCGTCATTTCTGCTTCATGTGGCATCACCAGTCTTCTCTTTCACTCATCTTTACACTTCTTCTCGAAGTTCCTTCAGAAGGCTGTCATTTCTTCATGGATACATATAGGGTATTTCTCAATGGAAACCTTGTTTCAAGGACTGCTTTTGGTATAGGTACCATTACTGGCTTTGTGCATATCACAATTTCCGGTTGCCAACATATCGGAAGTATGGTGGTGGGACTTCCGGTAGAGATACTTGGCTGCTCCTCTACAAGGTGTACGCCCATCATCTGCTGTGAGTAAAAGTCCCAGCTCCTCACAGCTATAAACAAATGACTCAGAAAGCTGTAGAAGTCACAGAAAACCAACTGATAACAAAATTACATCAGATTGGTTTGGCCATTTATAATGATATTTCTTTATATGTCACTCTATGAAACAGGACATTGTTTATGTTTACACTTAACCAAAGCTCTGTCACCAGGCCATGTGTCTAGACAGTTAAATGTAGTTTGACTTATGGGAGCACGACGTTAAGCACAGCCCATGTCCGTTGGAATGAATGGGATTCTAACAGGCTGTTTTAGGAATGCACATGGCACTCCATAACATCTATGTTTGCAAATCCTATTCCGGCTTCTGGTTCTGATGAAATGATTTCTGCCCCGTAGGTGTACATGAATGAGTAATGGCTAAAACGTCTACTCAGCCCTCACGCTTCTACAAAAGAACACTGATCCTAGTCATAAAGGTGAAACAGTGAAACAGTCAGATGTAAGAGTTATACCTCCGTTGCATTTTGCCGTAACATGGGTCGAGGGCAGACTATGCTCTCTAGAGAGGTGTGAATGTGTTTGATATGGAATAACACTAGGGAGAGGGAGTTTTGGAACAGGATTTATTGTCTTGAATATAATGTAGTTGTTCCGGGACATAAAGAAATTGGATTACTTCATCGCTTCTCCTTCCTTCCGGTTATAGGGACCTTTCCCCTCGCAACCTTCTCTCCTCTCAGTCCTCAGGAATCCATATGCCCACTCCAGAGAGGATGATTCTCATGGCATTTCATTCTCCTAGAATAGACAAAATGAGACAAAACTTTTTTCCGGATTAGCCCTAAATTTATAATTCACCAATTCCTGTGTCTTTCCCTTAATCCAATGAAACCAGACATGTTCAACCGAGCCCAGCCCCTTTCCTTGAAGACTTCCTTGAAGGTCCTGGCTGCCATCCTATCAGGGGCTGCTTTGTTTGGAAGTCATTGTCCTGAGGTACCACCCTCTTTTCAAGTCGCTGATCGCCCTCCATAGCGTTGTCCGTGGATGTCCTCCATTTTCGTTTTCTGCACCGCACACAGGCTCCTTCCTGCTGGGTGTCCCCAGTCCAATGCTGATTCTAACCTGACTCACGGCGGGCCCGCCCGGCATTATTATTGGGCTTGCAGCTGTCATCCATCCTGACATCCTGGATCCAAAAAGCACATCTGCTATGGAATTCTCCTGTTGCATAGTGTGCCTACATGACAATTTGACAGAGGCCTCCAGCTCCCTACAGGGCCCCATCAGTCTCTCCTCGGTCATTATGGTTCTGGGATGTTTGGGCAGGGGTCATGCACCCTCGTTTGTTGATCGTTACAATGTGAAACAGTAGCAACCCAAACAGCAATAGTACAACAGTCCAAGATAAAGGAATGTCCAATCAATTTTCTATTCATAAATACATATTTTGATTAAACACACACTTTTGCAATATGCAATACAACATATGTGCAGTAGAACTTGTAGCATTCCAAGTGCCAGATGGAATTACCACTAAACGATCTCAGTCCCAAATAACCGGACAGTCGCAAAGAATATGGCAAAATACCACTTTATTGTCAGCTGGAATAGAGTAGGGAAAACTGGTGAACAAATATTTTGCAGCTCAGTCTCTCTCGTCTACATTTCGATTATACAAAAGCTTTATACCCCAATGTATGTAGGGATTTGTTAAGGGAACATGTACACCTATACATCGTTTAGGTGTTACTAACATAATTGACTGCCCCTCATCTAGTAGGCACGCCTTAAACTACCTCTACCTATGTATAATACAGATTAATAGCAGAATAATACCTGCGGATTGGCCTCTGCAACAATGTGTGATACACTGCTACATGGGTCCTCACGATTGATTGGCATTCTCTGTCAACCTTGAACATTCGGCTCGTTAGCAGCATGTAAGCAAAACAAGACCCTGGTGCGGGGAACAATATCAAACTACTACCCACTTGGACAATTAGCCTACAACCTCTCATCAGTTAGGCCCTAAACTAAGGTATCTTCTTTGAAGTTGACCTTTCTGACTGTTCTCTTCCTCAGGAGTTTTAAGAGAGTGTAGGTACATGGCTATATTCAGTTGGAGATTAATGAACAGACTTTGTTTTCAGAGTCCTGAATCACGTATTAGGAGACCACAATTTTGTCAATTTTGACCGTTTATTTAGTAATATTTCATTCAATTATACTGGGTGCTTCTACACCTCTTGGACTCTGGGGGCTTGGTTACTCTGTCTTGCATATGCTTTCTGCATCTTTAATTGTTCAATACTTCTAAATAATTTCTCCTTTACTTAATCTAAGAGAAATATGTTGTGCATATGTAGCTCATCCTCTTTGACTCCCCTTGTGCCTTGCAGTTGCTTTTAATGTAGCATCCTTGATCCCAAGCCAAACAGATATTATTTGTTCCTTGCACAAAGCTGTTTTCCAGCCCCTGTCACTCTGTAGCCATGGGGTTTTTCACTTCAAGGCTTCTTGCTTATTATTTATACACAGTCGACGTCCATCTTTTCATTATGGCAGATTTACTTGTGTTATGTTTTCTCCTGCAGCAAGCTTCTATATGTGTCATCTACCTTGCGTTTCTGAGTATATACATTTACTGATTATCTTTTCACTTATCCTCTTAGTGTATATGATGTCTTAGTATTTTTATAAATGTTTCTCTTATTACTTCTTCTAAGTATCTGCACATCATTTCAGTGCCCCTAGTGTCTTCTCTTCATGATGTCAATTTGCTCTTGTATGATTTCTGTTATAGCTCTTCTATGTCCAATGGTGTATGCAAACATCCTTCCACCACATCAGTGTGAGGGTACATTCGCTAAAACACTTACAGGTCCCACCACTGTAAAGGAAGACAGAGAAGATGAGTATGCAAAGATGTCAGCACTCTGGATAATTAGTGGGGAGGAAAAGGCAGTTAAAAACACAATGTTCAAAAGGATATGCTGAATTATAAACAGTGCAGTGCCCTGTCAATGCTCTGCGCCACTTGTACTGGTTTAGATAGGTCAGTATCTCAGCAGCTGGTGATCAAATCAGATGCTGCATAAATGTACCTTGTGTGAGGGAAACTGCCAGTGCCAATAACATTGTTAGCAACATGTTTGGTGTTGTGTATTCATGTGCATCAAACAAATGACATTACTTGTAATGTTGTATTATGTATTTGAGTGATGACTTAAATCTGGTGGTATTACCAACATGTGCATAATATCTTGTATTTCTTCCTCAAAAGTTGCCTGAGGTCAACTCTTTGTAATTTTACAATTATGTATACTCCATTCAGCAATCCTCTTTCCATATTTCAACCTGGGTACGATTTCGTGCAATCATTTAATTCAATTGTCCACAATTAATTGACCACATGCACTTTGCCTATACCAGTATTCTGTATCTATCTGGCCAAGAATCTACATTTCATTTGCAATATTAAATTTGCCACATTCATTTTGCCAACATGTGTTTCAACCTATCTGATCTTTTTACAGGCAATTGGTGGTTGGTGAAGTGTGTGTCAGTTGAGGCTTTCGTTACCACTTTATCTCCCCCTCCTCCTTCTCCTCTAGCTGACTCACATCGTGACATAGCCCTTTCAATGCTCTACTCTTCTACCTCTGATTCTCTTGATGTTCTTGCCACTGTCATGAGGATCTACTTGAAGCCCAAAGCCAAGTGCAACTATTGATATTACTGGGAACTAGCTACCCTTAAACATGGATGTAGGGTGGCTGAGAGGAAATGGCAGGCCTCTTGTTCATCCTCTGATAAACTGGCAATACCGGCTCCTTGTCCGAACTAAGAAGAGAGCCCACATCCAAGTTCGCGTCTCTGCGGCATCTAACAACTCGGCCAAACTCTTTAAAATCTAGACGGAGCTGGGCAACCCTGCTGCAGTTTTTACCTCTCCTGTCGGCTCTGATGCCCTTTGCACGCCCTTGCTTCTCATTTCATTAAAAGAAAACAGGACATGCTGTCCACCCTCTCGTCCTCTCCTCCTCTTCCCCACTTCCCCCTTCTCTCTTCACTACCTCTGGCCCTCCTGCAGACGCCTCCCCTCTTTCTCTTCCTTTCTACTGCTCTCCCCTGATGAGATTTCCAGACAAGTCCTATCTATTAAAGTTGTGTCAAAACAGGTTCTTTCCTGTTCGTCCAAAACCATCAAGGACCACATTGAAACCTTTGGTCCTGCTCTGGATGACATCTGCAAACTCTCCTTCACCTCTGGAGCCTTCCCCTCCCCTATGAAGCGCTCTCTTATGCACCATCTTCTCAAGAAAACCACAGACCACCCCTCATGCCCGGCTAACTATCGCCCGATCTCCATCACTCCTTTCCTGAGCAAACTCCTGGAAAAGCTGGCCATCTCCCAGCTTAATCTTCACACTGACTCTGTTGGTTGTCTCCATGACCATCAGTCTGGCTTCAGAGATGCCAGAAGCATGGAAACTGCTCTCCTAAATATCCGTGAAGACCTGCCCTCCAACCTCAACTCTAACATCCCATCTGTCCTCATCCTACTTGATCTCTCTTCTGCCTTTGACACGGTCAACCAGGCCCGGCTCCAGCAGGCCCCCCCAAGGCCACTTCCTGGCCCCCCCTAGAAAGGAGGCCTTCAATGTGGGGCCCAAGGGAGTGTGGAATTTGGGGTGTGGGGGGAATTTAGAGTGGTGGAAATGGAAAGAAATTGGTGGGGGATCCCACAAGGGCTGGGTGGGGGCAGTGGTTTGGGGGGACGGTGCCCGAGGAGGCAGGGTTTAGGGGAGCGTAGTTAGCAGTTGACCTACGATCAAAGGAAATGTCCAAAATAATAGTTTTAAACAGCGCTATTACTTTCATGCTGCTTCTTTTCTAAACTATATATCAATTCCACTTTAAACCACTTCCATGGCACTGGTGATGAGTTACTTCACTATGTGGAAAAATAGTTTTGACCAGTGTTGCTGAGTAAATATTCTTTAAAATGCACAGTTTGTATCCCATTTTTTTTTTAAAACTTCCCCTTCGGTACTATTCAAACGGGGTGATTTCTGTTGCTATAAGCAAGGTTTTCTTTTACTTGAACCACACCCGGCACTGCTCCTGAAGTTCCCCTCTGAAAGCAGTTGGGTGGCTGCATCATGTGTGATAGTTTCAATGTTAATAGGGGTATTTATTTATTCATGCAATGTTTGTCGCATACCTGCATATTTATTTATTTATGCAATGTTTGTCGGATACAGATATTTTACAAACATTACAGAAATAAATAAATAATCTGGGTCCATGTATCCGACAAACATTGCATAAATAAATAAATGAACCGGGTTGTGGCTGAGGACTGTAACTCCCTCTTGTGACCCCTTGCACAGGGTCACCAGAGGAAGTTATAGTTTGCTCACGGGTGCTTCCTTTTTTTTCCTCCAGCGCTGGCTCTGGCTGGATCCCGAGATCCAGCTACACATCTGGTGCCGGATATCGGTTCTGGCGAGAGCCGGCTCAATCCCAGCAGTGGGCCTTTCACTCGAAGGGCCTGATTTACAGAAGTGTTTTAAAATGGCGCAATCCCATAGAAAAGCTTTCTGTGAATCAGGCCCTAAATGTGCAGCAGGAACCTCTGAGAGATTATCATTCTGAGAGGCTGCACTGCAGGAGGCCCAGCCAGGATTTGTTTGCTTGCCCTGGACAATGATCTATGCCTCACAGACATGAAAGCACAAACAACCAGGGAGATGAAGGGCCATTAAACACCACTAAGTGAAGAAGCACACTTACTCAAGCGTACTCAATCACACTTACTTAAGCAGGCCTACAACTATTTTCTCAAACCTAAAATCACAAAGTTGGTTTCTGTCATTTAAAGCATGTCTAGTTTGTTGTGGGAATATAGCATTTTTTCACATCATGCTTTATTAAATGTTTAACTATATCAAACAATAAATGACACATGGGGGGTCATTATGAGTTGGGCAGTAAGGGATTACCGGCACCGGTAAGGAGACCGGTGCCGGTTATCCCCTACCGCCCAATTCCGAGGTCCCTTAGCGGGAACCGTAAGGGACGTGTGGTCGGACCACACGTCCTTTACGGGTCCCGCTAAGTGACCAGGGCGCTAATAACAGGCTTGCTAGTCGCGAGCCCGTTATTAGCGCCCTCACCATTCCTATTGAGCTCTATGGGAGCTCAAATGGGAATGGGGAATGGTTTGTTCAATAGGGATTTACCGGTCCCTCCGGGGCGGAATGGACTGGACAATGGACTTGACCAAGACCGTACTCGGTCACGGTATGGGAGGCAGCCATGGTGCTAATAGCACTATGGCTACCCCCTATCTCGTAATGACCCCCATGATGTTGCTTTCACACAAATGTCTACAGAAGGTGCATCAACTGGGGTCCTTTACAAATGACATTGAAAATATATAGACTGCTGCAATAACAACTTAAGTATAAGTGAAAAAATAAGGTTGGTAGCAACAAAAATGTAATTCTGGAGCGGAGAGGAATACAATCAAAAAATGAAAAAAACAATGGGGGCCCTGGGAGTCCCTCTGTCGGACATTAGTCCCAGTTACGAGAGACTTACCCGGAGTCTTTAGCTCACTATCTTTAAAAGATGACAAATATCTAAAACATATCAGTCTTTGTCCTGCCCTAGGGCAGTCCAGCACTGAAATAGTAAGCAATTCTCCTATGAACAAGAGTACCAACAGCAACCACAGACACGTGTTTCGGTCTAGTTGGACCTCATCAGTAGGGTGGAGCTGTGTCTCTCTAAGAATAGTGAGCAAGGGATCCACGTCTGGATTCCCCTAGTAACCTAGAGTGGGACCCAAAGTTACTTAATATGCAAAAAACAAGGGGGGACCTGGGAGTACCTCTGCCGGACATTAGTCGCGGTTATGATAGACTTACCCAGAGTCTTTAGCTCACTATCTTTCACAAAGGAGAAATATCTAAACCATATCAGTCTTTGTCCTGCCCTAGGTCAGTCCAGCACCGAAATGCTAATCAATTCTCCTATGAACAAGAGTACCAGCAACAGCCCCAGACGTGGGCCCTTTTCTCACTATTCTTAGAGAGGCACATCTCCACCATACTGATGAGGTCCAACCAGACCGAAACACTTGTCTGGTGTTGATGTTGGTACTCTTATCAGATTTCTTTTAAATTCTCATTACCTTTTATGCTGGAGTTTGTAGGCTATCATTCAGGATGGGGAAAAAAAGCTCCAATCATAGTGGATCATTTTCCAAGTCAAGCGAAGTGGAAAAGGTTGCGCTAAAAGCATTTATCACAACTTTTTGTTCACTGCAGGAATTTGGATGGTGTGGTAGGCGAAGTTGGAGAGCAGATCGAATTTAACAAGTTTGCCTGCTCTTAAAGGTCCCTTTGCCGAATCCGATTGGTTTTCCACCAGAATGTATTTTTATGTTGTTTGCAAAACCAATGGATTCCTATGGAATCCGCCTGACTTTTTTACACTGGTAAAAGCAGGCAGATTCCAAAAGAAAACATTGTGGATGGCTCCCACAATTGTTAATTGTGGGAGGTATTTACACTTTTCCAGACACAGGAAAAGGGAAGATCAAAGGCGATATTTACCAGTGTTTTATGCTTTACTTTACCAGTACTTGGTGGAAACAATTACAATTGCATGGAGGTGTACTTTTGCAAAAAACTGAAAACAGGAGTGGTGCAATTTAGGATTGCAAACAAAATTACTCCCTTACTCTTTTTCATCAACACGTTTCTACAATGATAACCTTGTCAGGTTGGTTTATCATGTGAGTTTTTAAAGCAATTGTATAAGATTTAGTATTATTTTAGATATTCAAAACCAAATTTCAACACATATTTGTACCAACTTGAGCTTGGAGGATGCGTAGTCAACTATCTAAATTTCAAGCAAGTTTCAAATTCTGACTTTCCCGCTTAACCAAAGTGTGTGATCCTGGGCAATAATGTAATCATTCAGTTCACAGTATAAGCTATTTCAAAAAAGCCTCACTCGCGGTTTAAGAGATGAGTAGCGCATGTGTCAGGACCTGCCAAGAACACACACTCACCATTCTTTGAAAATATCAGGCCACATATATTGAACAAAATTGTGAAATTGAATAGCAAATCAAAGTAAACACATCAAACAAAAAGCCATCATGGACAATTGCATATTTTCTAACCAGCATGTAAACAGTATGTACTAGACAATGATGTACAGGGGGATAGCAGGGAGGAAGCACCTCTCCTCCCTGCCAAGCCCAACCGGGAGTGATACCAGGCAGCTGGAAACCCCTTAACCTGCACTGTCTGCCTATTGATCCCACTCCCCCAACCCTAAGTTCTCTCTCCTACATGCTACCACTCCCTCGTGCACTCAACTCAATTAAAGTGTTCTTCAAAAATGTAACAAAAAAATAAAATGTTTTTCTTCGAAATGTCATTTTGTAAGAAACAAGATGTCCTATTCCTTGCTTCAGTATTCTGGAGAGGGGGGACTGTCTTTTACAACTAGATGGCGGGACAAAAAGCACCTTGTTCTGTGCCTGCTGGGAGTAGCCACAGTGTTTAGGATGGCATTGTTGCGCACGCACCAACTGAAATGGAACAAAGACTGGGGGCCTCGCTGCCCAATCCTCGCAGAGGAAGAGGCAGTATCACCCTTGATTCTCTGCAGCCAGGCCAAGAAAGACATGGGGGCTCATTAATAGTCTGGCGATAACCGTGCTGGTACTAACGGCAGGTTGCCGCCAGACCCTTAATGATTTACTGGCGCCAGACTTGCCGGAAAGACTGGGGTATTACAATTCGGGCATTCCGGAAAGTCAGGCACCAGTAAATTGTAAGTCCCCATTCCCATGGAGTCCCGTAAGACTCCATGGGAATGGGGACCAGGGAAGCACCGGCACCGTTGCTAACAGTGCTGGTGCTTCTGTGACGGTCTGCCTACCGTAGCCGATGTGTCCGGCAGGGTCTGCCCTGTCGAACACAGCGGCTCTGGCAGGCAGACTCGTAGTTTGCCAGTCCGGAAACAAAAGTGCTGGTAAGCTTACCGGCACCATTATTTCCAGACCGGCAAACCTGTAATGATGACCATGGTGTGGGTTTTTGGGGTAGTTGGGATTGGAGGTAAATGGGAATGGTGGTCAGGGGGACCTGACCTGATGGAAGGTGATGGGTGTGCAAGGTGAAGGAGAAGTGGATATAATAGAAACGGGAGGAGCAGATGACAAGTGAAGATAGGTAGATTGATGTTGCAACACTATTTTCCTAGTTTCTCTTTTGCTCTGTGCTGTTTTTATAGAGTGGTGCACATTTATTTTTGTCCGGATCTGGGAAGACATTTTCTTCTGGATCACGGATCTGGGAAATCTGCATTAATATCAGCCCTTTCTTTAGAGTACTCAAATGCCCACACAGAATAGAAATTGGGCCCCCCTGATCACAAACCTGGCCCACCCAGATGAACATTCCTTGAGCCGGGCCTGCGGTCAACCATTCCATCCCGCTCAACCGTCTCCATGGTAACCTGGGCATCACTGATCAGGCCCTGGCCTGGCTGACCTCTTTCATCTCTGATCAACCCTCACAGGTACATCTTGGGTCCTTCATTTCCTCTATCTCACTCTCTACCTGTGGTGTTCCCCAGGTGTCGAACCTCTCTCCCTGGCTCTTCAACCAATATGTGGCACCTCTTGCCCACTGCATTGTCTCTCTCTGCTCCAACTTTCAGTGCTATGCGGATGACTCTCAGCTCATTTTCAGGCTTCCCTCTGCCACCTCTTCTCCTTCTCTCATCTCTGACTGTCTGTCTGCTATTCAAGAGTGGTGTGCCACCAATGGTCTCTGCCTTAATACCAATAAAAGATAGATTCTCCTCATCGGCACACCTGCACCCTCCTTTCCTGTCACTCTCTGCCCAGCCTCACTTGTCCCTCGTCCTGTTCCCACCTGTGAGGCTAAGAACCTCAGGGTGATCTTCGACTCCACACTCTTCTTTTCTCCTCATGTCTCTGATGTCTGTAAGAAGTCAAACTTCCAACTGCACCACCTCGGAGGTATTCTTCCTTTCCTCTCCTTCCCCCAGAAGCCCACTGTCTCTAGAGCTCTGTTTCTCTCTACGCTACACTATTGCAATAGCCTCTTTCTAAATCTTCCTGCATTTACTCTCCAACATCTGCAACTCATCCAGAACAGGACTGTGGGATTGTATCTCTGCAGCCCTAAAATTTCTTCATTCGCTCCCAGTGGCTGCAAGGGTTAAATTCAAGACCCCCTGCATTGTCCACAAGGCTTTCTGGGGCTCTGGTCCACAATACCTTCAACTCCCCCTCCTTAAATTCCTTCCTACTCAAGCTCTTCGCCCCTCCACCTCCAACTCCCTCAGGGTCAGTCGCTTCTCCAATCAACAAGTTGGGTGTCGGTCTCCTTCCTCGGTTGGGGCCTCTCTTTGGAACAGTCTCCCTACCTCTCTGAAACTTTGAGGAGAACCATCTTCGGTTCTGGAAGCACCTCAAGACATTCCTCTTTGCTTCTGCCTTTTCTCTTCCTCTCCCCTGCTGATCTGTCTGCTTCGGCACTGGGCACCTGGTTACCCTATGATTTTTGGGCCCAGGTCCCTGCCCACCCAGCCACACACATGCACTGCCTCCTGGCAACCCTTGGACTTGGGTCTGTATCTGCGACCCTACAGTCCCCTTACTTGCACTTACTAGACATCCCTTGTCTGCGCTTTAACCTTGCACGTGCCACCTGCTGGCTGCACTAACTGTTGTTGTTTTTATTCTGTGTTCAGCACTTTCCACTCCTCCCCTCCCCCTTGCAATTTCCCCCTTCCCTCTCTCATGCACTTGCGCATTGTTATTATCACTGGACCTAGTAAGATCGTTGTTTTGTCCTCCGTTGTGCCCCTCCCTTGTCTCGTTGCACTCTGAAACACTTGTGTCTGGGCGCAATACAAATAAAATATCATATCATAGGCCTGGGCATGTCCACCAGAAAGGCAATCCTGTAAGTTTTACGAGAGTGACTGCAGATCTGCCTGAGACAGAGGCTCAAATAGGGGGATCCTGAAGAGCACTTATTACAAATGGAAAGTCCCATGTTGGGTGCAAGTGTTGCAGTGTGGGGCAGAGTAAAGCTTGTCAGTAGGTGAGCTTCCAAGGGCCCAGCAAAATACACCTTCCCAAGCATCTCCAAAGGGCCCAGGGACATCATTGCACCAAAATGTCAGGGGTAGCAGAAGTAGCATTACATGACCCTTGACCTCTAATGACATCACAGGAAGTGAAATCATTTGACCCCCACCCCGAAGTGACATCACAGGAAGCGATGAAACACGACCGTTCACTCCTTGACAAAACAGAAAATGGCATCACATAGCATTGTACACTATGAAAAATATGGTTACAATATTCCTGTAACAAGATATAAATTTCGTACAAGAATGGATCACCATATGGATTGGCAAAAAGACATGCTATAACTGCAACTTGTGAAAATACATAGGGCCTCATTACACGGAAGGCGGTAAGGGTTAACGGTCAGCGGTAATGGTACCGGTGACCATTAACCCTTACCGCCTTACTACGAGGTCCCTTTGCGGGTTGGTACTTTAACCAACCCGCAAAGGGACCAGGGTGCTGATTACGGTACCGCAATTTGCGGTACCGTAATTAGCACCTTCCCCATACCCATTATGCCCTATGGGGCAGAAATGGGAATGGGGAAGGGCAATGGGGGAAGGGGGAATTACCGCCCCGCCAACCTTGGAATAGGGCAGTAATTCGCTAATAGCACCTTGGACCACCGCCTACCGTGTAATGAGGCCCATAGTCTGAAATGGATGCTTATTGTACTTTAAATGTTTTTGGGAAGTTTTTGTCTGCATTGTGAATTTATGGTGTTTAAGAACAAACTAATTCAGTGACCCACCCCCTGAAGTATGCCTGAAATAAACCTTTAATGAGTCTAGCAATTATTGTTTAGAATTCCAGAAAGACAAATCGTCATTCCTATTCTTTCTTATTTAGGGTCACTACTCAAAGTCTTACACTTGTGGAACACCCTGTTTTTTTTTTAAAGAAGCCTGAACAAGAAAGGCAGCCACTCTAGAAACCAAGAGGCAGATGGCATTTGCCACAGCCCAGCAGCTTCAATTTCTAGTGTTAGCAAGGGAGAACACAGGGGCAACAATGAAGAAATGAGGGGTCGCACTTGCAACCCCTGGCAACCATTAAATGACGTCCTTGTAAGGGCCATACCCCCGCACATTGCACCCTTCAGAGAGGATAGGGAAAGGCCTAGGTCAAACTCCTCCTGTAGGAATCATGCCCCCCACTCTAAGGACACAAAGCCCAGTTTCCCGCACCACCTACAGAAAGACTCCCTGAATCACCCATTCCTGCTCATCCCAATTTTGCAAATCTGGCAGAAGCAGGATTAGGGCAAAGGGTTAGACTACAGGAGGAACCATAGGATTGACAGGGCATCCACTCCCCAAGCTCTCAGAGTTGAGAGCTGGGAGCAAAACCTGACATGTCTAGAGTTCAAGGGGGAGACAAACATGTGTTTTGTATTTGTATTTATTTGAGAACAGGAATGGGAATATATAAATAAGAAAGAAGATGACTTACAAAGGTAACATTAACCTTAGGGGTCAAGTGCTTCAAACTAAAGCGGAATAATAGTTAGATATACACAGTTACATTATTAAGCATCCTTGGAGGCAGTGGTGGGGTCAGTCAGGGAGGATGGGCAGAGGGCAGAGTGACTTTACTTACCTGATGCAGACCATGCTGCAAAAGAGTCCAAGCCTACATGAGGCCTGGATGGGACTATTTTGTTACAGGGACTATTTTTTACTCGGGCGTGGCTCTAGGGAACGTCTTACCTGAAACTACTTTGGAGGCTATTTAAACCACACCCGAAAAGCAGCACATGCATTTGCGTTATTCTGCATCCAGCATCGTGACGCTCACTGTGCCTGCAGCCAGCATCCAGTCTTCTGCCATGCCCGCGTGCCTGCAGCCAGCATCCAGTCTTCTGCTACGCCCGCCTCGAATCCGGAGCTCCTAGAATAAAGAAGAAGAAAAGGACAAGGTTAGAAAACAAACTTATTTCAAATTCCTCACCTAATTCCGGAACCATTTCATCTCCGGACCTGGAAAGTACATCAGTCCTGCACGCGTCGCTTCGCCAGCTCCAGCACGGCACCATACTCACAGACGTCAATGAGTTCACGAAGGACATCGTTCATAAAATACTGGAAGGCTGCTGGTGCATTGCACAACCCGAAGGGCATCACCTGATAGTCGAATAATCCGTACTTGGTGCGAAAGGCAGTCTTCCATTCGTCGCCTTTCTTGACACGTACCAGATGATATGCCCCTCGGAGATCTAACTTAGTGTAGATACAAGCATCCTTTACTTGGTCTAGTAATTCGGGGATCAGAGGCAATGTGTATCAGTTTTTTACCGTAATCTGATTTAATTCGCGGTAATCTATGCACATTCAAAGGTCACCTTCCTTTTTTGGCACGAAGAATAAAGCTGAGGATGCAGGAGACTTGGAAGGACGAATAAAGCCATTAGCAAGGTATTGGTCCAAGTATTGCCGTAGGTGATGATTTTCAGGTTCAGTGAGGGCATAGATTCTACTGCATGGGGGTTGTGCACCGGGTAGGAGGTTGATTTGACAATCGTATGATCTGTGAGGAGGTAATGTATTGGCCTGTTCTCTTTGAAAAACATCCTGAAATTCTTGGTATTCCTTAGGTAACTACACGATTGGGTTAACGACTGTAGCCAGGCCTTTGTTCAAAGTTTTCTCCGGGTAACAGGTGTGTGCACAATCCGGGAAGGTTATTCTCTTCTCTCGCCAATCTATACAAGGATTATGTGTTTCCAACCATGGCATCCCCAGTTTTATCTGGAACTGTGGGGCTTTGATTAGATCAAACACAATAGTCTCTCGATGCCCATCTTGACTAAACAGTGTCATCTCTGTAGTGGAATGAGTTACAGGCCCAGGGGCAATCTCAGTTCCACAACTGTGGTGATGACATCCGAAGTGGTCTTTTTGCAAAGAGGTAGATTCATCTCACAGCATCTTTTGATCCAGCACTGTCTCCATCATTTCTTCGCCGTAATCCGGCACCTAGGGGACACAAGAAAAAAGAAGATGAACCAAGGGAATCAACAAATACAACCTCTTACCACCATAGACTTACCACCGGCGGTATTATTCCATAACTCTCCACATTTTCATATGCCGCATCTGTAAAGAGGGAGCAAAACAACACGTTAACGCATGCAATAGTTACCGGACGGCGTTGGGTAACACAGACTCTTACCTAAACGCCAGGAGCAGCTACGAGACCTTCTTCTCACGAACTCAGTTGCAATTTAAGGAAGGAAGGGGACAAGAGTGAAAATCGGGCACATTGAACTCTTTGAACTTGATACTTACCAATCCCGCCAGGGACTTCAGAGTCAATACTTACCGGAACTCTCCCAATGCCTTCAAACCAGTGAAGTAACTGGTATCTACGCGCCCCTGCAAGACACGCAGGATGGAGAGCTCATCTTTTACGAACATAAGGTGAGGTTACTAAGGGGATATCAGAGGTGATTAGTGGGGGAGAGCGAGAACAGTTGGGAGGCCCTCACTAAAACCCACAGGTGGTTAATCCCTGTCTCCACTTGCAGGAAAATACTTCTTCGGGTCCAGTAGACAAGACTAGGCGGGCCAGTCCAGAGAGTCATCTCTGCACTACGTTGAAGGAGACCGCAGCTGTCCGGGTCCGATCGACACCCCTGTGGGGTCCAGGTGAGAGTAACAGAACACGAAGCCTCTCTACAAATACCCACCCGGGTGTTATGGAAACCTCAGAAACCGACCAACTGGCCCAATTATTGGGGGAACTTAGGGTGGAAGTACATGCCGCTCGCCAAGAGACTAATGCCCTCAGGAGAGAACTGATTGTCTCAAAGGAGCGCACGGATGATCTGGCTAGGCAACTACTGCAAAACAAAGCTGGGCAAACGCCCCTACCTGGATATGGGGGAAACCCAACCCCTGTTTCATCAAGCAATCCAGTGCAAGTGGTTTTACCAGGAAATATTCTGTTAGCTCCACCCGAACGCTTTGCTGGGGATCCCAAAACGTTTGCCGTGTTTATGAACCAATGCCGCTTGCACTTTTTATGCAGACCGGGAGCATTTCCAAATGACCAAGCCAAAGTAGCCTTTGCATTGTCATATCTTAGTGGCAGCACAGCGGATTGGTCCATTCCATTAGTCAACCAGGATGATCCTCTTCTCCGGGATTTTCAGGGTTTTCAAAGGAGCATGGAAAAACTATTCGCCAGACACTCACAGGGTCAAGCCCTGGACAACAAACTTTTATCCTTACGACAAGGTAACCAGGATCTGCTAACCTATATTGCAACCTTCAATAGGTTGGTGGTGGAAACTGGGTGGCCGGAGGAAAAACGAATTACATTGTTTCATCGTGGACTTTGGGGAGAACTCAAAGATGTCTTGGCTCAAGTTGTGAACCCACCTCAGGATTGCACAGAATTTATAGACTTAGTGGTCCAGTTAGACCACCGACTTCAGAACCGAAAGACTGATCGAGCTAAGTTCGAGAACCGGGTATTGGTTAAACCCAACGTTGCCCCCAAAGGAACAGATGCATCTGAACCTATGCAGATCGGGGGGGTTAAAGGACCCTTAACTCAAAAGGAAAGAGAAAGGAGACAACAGATGCAGTTGTGTCTGTACTGTGGAACCTCAGGACATTTTCTACGGGATTGCCCTACAAAACCACCCAAGAAGGTGTTAGGAGTTGCTGATGAAAGCCACATAGATCCTGATTCGGGAAACGACCACGCCCGACAAGCATAGAGGTCCGCTTGCCAAGCTTAAAGAAGGACACTCAGACCTCGCATCTGATCATCCCAATGGTCCTACTTGATCCTAGGCAGCCAGCACGTATGCACGCAGTAAGGGCATACATAGATAGCGGGGCCGTAGGAAACTATATGGACCACAAATTGGTGTCAAGGATGAATCTACCTCTTTGCAAAAAGACCACTTTGGATGTCATCACCACAGTTGATGGAACTGAGATTGCCTTCGGGCCTGTAACTCATTCCACTACAGAGATGACACTGTTGAGTCAAGATGGGCATCGAGAGACTATTGTGTTTGATCTAATCAAAGCCCCACAGTTCCAGATAAAACTGGGGATGCCATGGTTGGAAACACATAATCCTTGTATAGATTGGCGAGAGTAGAGAATAACCTTCCCGGATTGTGCACACACCTGTTAACCGGAGAAAACTTTCAACAAAGGCCTGGCTACAGTCGTTAACCCAATCGTGTAGTTACCTAAGGAATACCAAGAATTTCAGGATGTTTTTCAAAAAGAACAGGCCAATACATTACCTCCTCACAGATCATACGATTGTCAAATCAACCTCCTACCCGGTGCACAACCCCCATGCAGTAGAAACTATGCCCTCACTGAACCTGAAAATCATCACCTACGGCAATACTTGGACCAATACCTTGCTAATGGCTTTATTCGTCCTTCCAAGTCTCCTGCATCCTCAGCTTTATTCTTCGTGCCAAAAAAGGCAGGTGACCTTTGAATGTGCATAGATTACCGCGCATTAAATCAGATTACGGTAAAAAACCGATACACATTGCCTCTGATCCCCGAATTACTAGACCAAGTAAAGGATGCTTGAATCTACAATAAGTTAGATCTCCGAGGGGCATATCATCTGGTACGTGTCAAGAAAGGCGACGAATGGAAGACTGCCTTTCGCACCAAGTACGGATTATTCGAATATCAGGTGATGCCCTTCGGGTTGTGCAATGCACCAGCAGCCTTCCAGTATTTTATGAACGATGTCCTTCGTGAACTCATTGACGTCTGTGTCGTCGTATACATAGATGATATTCTAGTGTACTCCTCCTCAGAATCAGACAATGTTAAGCACGTGCGTGCAGTCCTTGAGAAACTACGCAAGCACAAGTTATATGCAAAATTAGGAAAATGTGTTTTTCATGCTACGGAAGTTGAATTTCTTGGATTTATCCTGACTCCAAAAGGAGTCCGAATGGACTCTCGAAAGGTGGACGCAATTCTCAAGTGGCCATCACCCAGTTCAGTCAAAGGGGTACAAAGCATGCTCGGATTTGCTAATTTCTACCGCAGATTCATTCCGGACTTCTCCCATGTTGTACACCCCATCACAGCACTTTTGCGAAAAAACAAACGCTTCTTGTGGACCGAAGAGGCTGAAAAGGCCTTCCAAGAGCTGAAAGCGAAATTCACATCAGCACCTGTCTTAAAGCATCCACGCCCTGAGCTTCCATACATACTAGAATCGGATGCATCCAGTTTAGCCATGGAAGCTGTCCTGTCCCAGAAGGATCCTGAAACCGGTCAACTTCACCCAGTGGCGTTTTGGTCCAGAAAGTTCTCAGCACCTGAGTTAAACTATGCGGTTACCGATAAAGAGCTATTAGCCATCAAATCCACCATTAAGGCTTGGCGGCACTATCTTCTTGGTGCCAGGCATACTATTACCTTAATCACCGATCACCGGAACCTGCAGTATTTAAAAACAGCCAAAGCCCAATCATTGCGACAACTCAATGGGCATTGTTCTTTGCCGAATTCGATTTCGTGATCACTTATCGACCAGGCTGCAAAAATGGCAAAGCAGATGCCTTATCCCGAATAGGGATGGGAGAAGCATATGCAAACCTGGAACCGGTGCCAATAATTCCCGAGCAAAGAATTCTTGGCATAACTACTCTACAGACACTAGAAGATATTCATTCAAAAATCCAACAACTCTTCGATCCAGCAACCCTGCAGGACTGGGTAAAGAAAGGCCCGGATTAGTCAGTCGTCAATGACCTACCTTACTATCAAGGATGACTATTTCTACCACACAAGGAAATACAAGAACTAGTCATCTCCAATTACCTTGACACCCTGATGGAAGGGCACCCAGGTATCGCAAAAACTGAAGCGAAAATTAAGAGACAGTTCTGGTGGCCCACTTGGCGAAAAGATGTAAAGTCATTTGTGATGTCTTGTGGCATTTGCGCCCAAAACAAAAGCCAGAAGAAAAAACCTGCTGGCCTTTTACAACCTTTGGATATTCCACCTACACCATGGCACACCTTGTCTTTAGACTTTATTACAGATCTACCTCCATGTAATGGATTTAACACCATCCTAGTTATTGTGGATCTTTTTTCCAAGATGGCCCACTTTATTCCTTTAAAGGGGTTACCTTCTGCTTCGATCTGGCCAAGGAGTTCCTCGAAAACATTGTTCGATTACACGGATTCCCTTCCGTATTGGTTTCTGACCGAGGTAGTCAATTTATCTCGCATTTTTGGAAGAAATGTTGTCAACTGGCACAAATCGACGTGAGGCTATCAACAAGTCACCATCCCCAGACCGATGGTCAGACGGAAAGGACCAACCAGACCCTTGAACAGTACCTACGCTGCATGCTACACCAGACCGAAAGCAATTGGAAAGATATTTTATGGATTTCTGAGTACGCATACAATAACTCTGTACATTCAGGAACCGGACAAAGCCCTTTTTATACCATATATGGACATCACCCTCGAACCTCAGAACTCGATTCGCCTCAGCACTTAGAAAAGCCTGCAGTTAGTCATTTGCACTCTACTATTACACAATCCTTTAAGGAAGCCACAGAACATTTGAAACAAGCAAAAGAGAAAAACAAGAAAAATGCTGATCAACATATAAGTGAAACTCCACAATACCAGATTGGGGATCACGTTTGGCTGGCTACAAAACATATACCTCTGAAGGGAACTTGGACTTTTAATCCTAGATATTTGGGACCTTACACCATTAAGGCCATTATCAACCCGGTGGCCGTCAAATTGGAATTACCCTCTAAAATGCGAATTCATCCTGTCTTTCATGTTTCACTTCTAAAACCAGTTCAACCAGGGACAAGATTAACCAAACCACCTGACCCCATCTTGATAGATGGAGAACTTGAATTCGAGGTAAAAAATATCCTGGACTCCAAGATGATTAAATCAAAACTTTTTTATTTGATCGATTGGAAGGGCTATGGACCACAAGAAAGATCATTGGAGCCTAGCAACCACGTTCATGCAGCTCGGTTGGTGAAAAGATTCCATCGGAACTTCCCAGACAAACCAGGGCCAGGGGGAAGAACAACTTTAGGAGGGGCCTTGGGGGGGAGTGCTGTCATGATGCCTACCCCCGGGCATCAGGACCAAGGCCCTCAGCTCCGGGAGCTGGCATCCAGACATTTATTTAAACCTCAGCAGCCCCGGCCAGGGGCTGTCTGGGTTCAGTCCTGGCGCCTTAGGCGCCAGGCTCATCATAGAAATCAGTCCTGGCGCCACAGGCGCCAGGCTCATAGACTTTACTTACCTGATGCAGACCATGCTGCAAAAGAGTCCAAGCCTACATGAGGCCTGGATGGAACTATTTTGTTACAGGGACTATTTTTTACTCGGGCGTGGCTCTAGGGAACTTCTTACCTGGAAATACTTTGGAGGCTATTTAAACCACACCCGAACACACCCAGCAGCACATGCTTCGCGTTATCCTGCATCCAGCAGTGTGACGCTCACCGTGCCTGAAGCCAGCATCCAGTCTTCTGCCACGCCCGCGTGCCTGCAGCCAGCATCAAGTCTTCTGCCACACCCGCCTCGAATCCGGAGCTCCTAGAATAAAGAAGAAGAAAAGGACAAGGTTAGAAAATGAACTTATTTCAAATTCCTCACCTAATTCCGGAACCATTTCATCTCCGGGCCTGGAAAGTACATCAGTCCTGCACGCGTCGCTTCGCCAGCTCCAGCACGGCGCCATACTCACCAGTTCTCACAGCATCTTTTGATCCGGCACTGTCTCCATCATTTCTTCGCCATTATCCAGCACCTAGGGGACACAAGAAAAAAGAAGGTGATCCAAGGGAATCAACAAATAAAACCTCTTACCACCATAGACTTACCACCGGCGGTATTATTCCATAACTCTCCACATTTTCATATGCCGCATCTGTAAAGAGGGAATAAAACAACATGTTAACGCATGCAATAGTTACCGGACAGCGCTGGGTAACACAGCCTCTTGCCTGAACGCCAGGAGCAGCTACGAGACCTTCTTCTCACGAACTCAGTTGCAACTTAAGGAAGGAAGGGGACAAGAGTGAACATCGGGCACATTGAACTCTTTGAACTTGATACTTACCAATCCCACCAGGGACTTCGGAGTCAATACTTACCGGAACTCTCCCAACGCCTTCAAACCAGTGAAGTAACTGGTATCTACGCGCCCCACCAAGACACGCAGGATGGAGAGCTCATCTTTTACGAACATAAGGTGAGGTTACTCAGGGGATATCAGAGGTGATTAGTGGGGGAGAGCGAGAACAGTTGTGAGGCCATCACTAAAACCCACACGTGGTTTATCCCTGTCTCCACTTGCAGGAAAATACTTCTTCGGGTTCAGCAGACAAGACTAGGCGGGCCAGTCCAGACAGTCACCTCTGCACTACGTTGAAGGAGACCGCAGCTGTCCGGGTCCGATCAAAACCCCTGTGGGGTCCAGGTGAGCGTAACAGTAGGTTGTAAAGAGTACAGGTAGAACAGTTGAGGACTTTGTTTAGAGGCAGGTTGGAGTAGATTGGATGGTGAAGGAGTTGGCTTGAACAGTAATCGCCACTTTCGTGATCAGCAAATTTGACTAAGGTTTTCATAGAGGTTAATGAGAAAATGACACATTTTCTGAATGTTGAAGATTTTTATATGAATAGCAGAGGCTGGATAGTGATGAATTGTTATGGTTGTAGGTTGCTGTCAAAGAGGACCCCAATCTTGGGAGCTCTGGAGCAAGAACGTCAGGTGGGAAGGAGGTAGGACAGAGGAGGGGAAGGATGCATTGGATGCTCGGAGGAAGATGAATTGGGTTTTTGAAAAGTTCAAAACGAGGTAGCAGCCAGCCATCCAGTGGCAAATTGCAGTGAGACAGTTTATAAACTGTCCAAAATGCAAGGGAAGTGAGAAAAAGATTTGAGTGCCTTCATCAAATAGATGACAATTGAAGCCAAAGGATGAAAACAAGTGTTCCTAGGGCAGAGGTATCAAGGGTGAATATCAGATGTCCAATGACAGATACCTTGGGGATGCCAATAGGGAGAGGGGCAAGGGCATAGGTTTGTGGGTTCCAAGAGATTTTAAAGATTGGGCTACCAGGTAGGAGTTGATCCAGGTAGAGCATATTTGTGAAACCCAAGGTCCTGGAGAGGGAGGAGGAGAGAGGAGTGTTGACAGTATTGAAAGTAGCAGAAAGGTCCCAAAGGAAGAGTATTTAAGAGGTTTGGGAGTGGTGAGCATTAAAGAGAAAGCTGGGATAGGCCTGAGTGCAGTCTCAGTGAATTGTTTGTCACGGAAGTCAGATTGAAATTAATCTCCAAGTCCATTATCCTTAAGTTACTTAGTGATCCGGTCAAACTCCACGTGCTCAAGGACTTTTCAATTATGGGAAAGTAGAGAAACTGGGCGATAGTTTTCTGGGAGGTTTGGGTCAGCAGAGGTTTTCTTCAATAGGGGTAATACAATGGCAGATTTGAAGGAGGCAGGGAAGGATCCAGTGGAGATAGAAAGTTTAAAGGGCTCAGAAAGATAAAGTCAAGTGATTGAGACTAACCCTTTGACAATTTGTGGAGCATAAGTGTTGAATGGAATGCAGGATGGGTTGGCACTGTTAAGGGTGTGTGCTGCTTCTATAAGAGAGGTATGGGAGAAGAAGTTGAGAGTAGAAGACGTAGGCGGAGAGGTGGTGGGCAGACATAAGGATGGAGAGGGAGAGTGAGGAGGGCTGTGAGAGTGTAATACATTTTAGAGGAAACGTAGTGAGCAAAGTCAGTAGCAAAAAGAAAGAAAACAGTGAATATTGGATTTGTAGATATGAGAAAAGATTGGAGGGCAGATGAATGTTTGTTGGAATATTTGCAAAGGGATGGTATTAGGTTTGTGAAGTAGTTGGGTTTGGCAAATCATGATGCAGAGATTAGGGCACCAAGGGATTTTTCTAGGCTAGTAGTAGAGTACATGTACATAATTTGCAAAAGTATTTTAGGTCTTGGTGCTTGTTTGTTTTAAAGTTCTGAATTTCAGAGTGACCCAAGACTGAGGACGGAGATGGGAAGGTGTGAATGTCCAAGCAGCATAATGTTGGTCAAATGAAGTAATACGTGCATAGTGAAAGTCAGAGAAAGCACAGTCAATGGAAGAGGCATGAATAGGGAAAAAGACAGGTAGATGTCCTTGCATCATCAAGGAAAGGGGAAAGAAATTCCTGCCTGACGGATGTGTAGTCATGCCCAAGGAATCATTGAAGTGGGGAGATCTGGAGTTGAAGTTGTGAGCACCAAGATGTTATCGTATTCAATGGAGTGATCAGATGGAAAGGTATGGCTGTAGAGGTCAGAGGAGGAGAGTGAATTAGAGAGAAAGAAAAGGTTAAGTGAGTACCCACTCAGTGGCTGGGCATGGGTTGAGTAAAGGCAGTAGGCACATAAGAGGGAGTTAAGTTCAAGGTAGGTGGCTGTAGAGGACCTGGGGAGGTTAAAGTCCCCCTGTCATGACAATGGGGATGTTGGAAGAAAGTGACTATCGGACATGGGTCAAATCAAGGAAGAAGGAGTTGAGAGGACCAAAGGGACGATAGGATAGAGTAAAAGGGGTTAGGAAGGAGGAATTGTATTGTGGCATATCCGAAAGAGGAGTGTAGAGGTTAGATGGGGTAGATGGGCAGTGTTGAGGGGCTTAATGATACAGAACCCTGAAATGCTACTCTTTCCAACATGTGGGGATGAGTGGGAGATGAAAGCAGAGTCAGTGTGGAGAGCTGGTACTACAGCAGAGTCATGAGGGGAGATCCTGGTTTCTCTGATAGCAAAAAGTAAAATATGTAGGTGATAAGTAGTCCGTTTTGTAGGGAGACATGTTGCAGGGGGTTTGTGCATTCCAGAGGCCAAGTGAGAGTGATAGATGGTGAGGGACAGAGGCAGGTGTAGTGGTAGGCAAGCAGGATAGATGAGGGTGGAGATCCTTACAGATTGGTAGCATCTTATTTGAGGGGTGCAGATACAGTAGGGAAGGAGGAAGATTGGGAGGCTGGATAGGGATGTAGAAGCTCTAACAAGTTTAGGCCGAAGGCTATGAGGGAAGGGAAGGAGAAGTGTGAGTATAAGGAGTACTATAGTAAGGTCAAGGTGCATGCTGAAGTGTAGAATATATAGGAAATTGAATACAGTGACGAAAGAGTGCAGCCTAAGTGCAGGGGTGGACAGATGCGTGAACCGAAAGGGAAGCGTTCGGGTGGATGGTTGGCTGAGGGGATTCAGGTGTAAGTTCTGAGTTTGGTTAGAATGTGTCTATAGGTAGACCAAAAAACATCTAACAGGCCAAAAACAACAATGTTGCATGGTTCTATGAGGTAACAGACTCTCTGTGCTGAAAATGGGTGCGTGGAGTCTTCTGCATAGAATTAGAAGTTAGTGAAGATGTAGCTTGATTAGGGGTTCTGGCTCTAAGCCCTTTCCAGGCCCAAATAAGGGGCTGCCCTTTGCTTCCTTTGGCTCTTGGATTCAGACACCTGGGAGACTAAAAAGGGGGCAGTGCGTCACATGTCCCTCTGGGATCCATTCACAGTGTTCCAGATGGATTCCTCACTCAGAGGCAGAGTTTTATGTGATGTAGGACTAGGAAGCTTTGTTTTAAAGGAAGGACTCTAAGATGGTGCACAGGACCCTCTGGCAAAGCAGGATGTGGGCAAGACCTTTTTTTTAAATTGAAAACGAACCTCCAGACAGTCACATGTCCCTGTGGGAACCAAGCACAGTGCACCTGATGGCTTTCACACTTGCAGGCAGAGTCCTTGGTGTTCTAGGCCATAGGGCTTCATTTTGCAGGCTGGACCCTAAAATGGTGCACAGGGTGTTGTGTCCACATGTCTATCTGGGGAAACCTCAGTCTTCCCGTGATCCACATGAATGCTGCACCTGACAGGCCCCATTCTGATGAAGGAGTGAATGATCTGCTCAACAAGTCTGCTTTTGGCGTCCTCTATTTCTTCCAAATGTGAACAACCCCCAATTCCTGCACGTTCGCCACAGCTGCCCCTGAGCAACAGTTTCCAGTGGTCTGGTCCTTTCCCCCCTGACATAAGCCAGTGCTGACGTATTGTCTGTCCTGAAGAAACCCTGTGACATTTGAACCAGATGTGCAAAGCACAGCAATGCCTATCACACCATGTATAGCTCCCCATTATTTGTGGACATCACCTACCTGCATTGAGCAATATTCTGTCCCAACACGCCTACCAAGCCTTTCCTGCTGGCATCTATTGTGATTGTAAGTGGTACAGAAGAGTCCAATGCAACCCCTGTTTGCAGGATCGATGAATTGAACCAACAATGCAGCTTTTCTAGTAACCTTTCTGGGGCCGGAATGGAAGTGCTGAGGCTCTGGAATCCTGGCATACCCCACTAGTGCAGATGGGACCAGAAAGGCCGGAGGCGCAGTCGTGCCCAAACAGCCACAAAGAATGTTGATGTCATGAAACAATGCACTCTCAACAGCCTCGAGCGCAGGAGTACTGGATGAAGATGGGTAGCATGATTCTCAGTGGGGTGCACATTGACTAAGTCTGTGAGGGATAAGGCACAGATAAACTGAAGTCTGTGGGTCAGAAGTGACTCAGACTTTTTGAGGTTGATAAAAAAAAAACAGAGTCTTTTGGTATCTCACACGTCTTCCTCACCCGTGCCTCCACCTGCAGACAGGATGACTCCTGGATAAATCAGCCACTGAGATAGGCATAAAGGCAAACCCCTTCCTGGTGCCACAGCATCTTCACAGGGGTCAGGACTTGTGTAACACTCCATGCAAGTGTAGCCTGAAGCGCAGTACCTGGAACTGTAGGTAGTAGTGGTCCACAGCAAGCATCAGATACCTGAAGTCTCAGGGGTGAATAGGAGCATGAAGATATACATCTAAGAGGTCCAAGGATGCTAGCCTTTCTCCTGGGGCAATCAAGGGGATGATCCTCTGAATGCTCTCCATTTTGAACTTGATCTTCTGAATAGAACTATTCACCTTCCTGAGGATCTCTGTGTGCATGGCCTCCCTCTTCACCAGAGAGTTTGGCCACAGAGTCAATACTGTCCCCGTCTCCGAAGGAGGCTCTAACTGGTATTCTTTTGGACCCCACTCAAGACCCAAGAGTAGACTGTTCCTGACTTCCACAACTGAGAGATCTGCTGAATCCTGGCCCCCACCTGAGGGACTGAGGAATAGTCAGGAATGCTCTGGCGGTTTTGGGGGGTGGGTGCATTCCCATGTCTAGTCAGTGGAAGTCTCCTCTTTCCTCTGAACACTGGCTTGCCATCCCATGACTTTTTCTGTAGATACATCTGGAGGTGGACCCTTGAGAAGTTCTGTGTGGATGCATCCACGTGTGTTTCCTGAGGATCCCAGCATGCTTATCCCATTTATATTCACAGTGTACCTTCTCCTGTAAGTCAGCCCTGAATAGCCTTTCTCCCTGAAAAGGGAGATGGGAAGCTACCATCCTCTGGGAGTAATCTGTTTTCCAGTCCTTCACATGAATGTGCCTACATGCAGCCAACAGGGTTCCCATTATCAGTGCTGCTGGCCTGACCAGGTTGTAAGCTAGATAAGAAAGTAAAGTAGCCTGCAGGCACATGTTCTCAATAAAACTGGAGCAATCAAACCCTACTTCCAGTGTCATAAAATTTCTGAAAGTATTCCAGGAGTGTAAGAAGCAAAGGTGCCCATTCTCAGATATAAATGTGCACCTGTGAAAGAGTGTATTGTGGGTGAATCCACCTTACAGTCTTTGCAGTTTGTATAGTCCCAGCATTCTGCCACTTACACCAACATAGATGGTCTCCCTGTCAGACTGGATAGGAGGGAGCCATTTTCCACCATTACTGGGTGCTTTGTTTCTTCACAGGGGGATGCAACTTATTCATAACTATGGGTACCAATAAACTCTCTGGGTCCTCCCAGTCTCAAATCACTTTCCTCCTGATTGCTGTGATCAAGGGGAAACCCTTCCTTGCTTCCTCCTCAAACTTCTGTTCAACAGGTTTCTCTTCTGCTGCCACATATCAGAAAGCCTTTGCTCTGTCCTTCTAGTTCTCCAGAATCTTCCCCTTTGGTTTTCCTTCATCTTCTAAGGACAGAGACAACGAAGTGTAGGAGGCAGTCGATGAAGTTGATGCTACCACCCTCTTGGTCTAAGCTTCTTCTGCAACCTGTTCCTAATGCAGAGCCATTCTAGTTAACTTCAGGGACCTAATCAATTCTTAGGAGGATCTCGCTTTGTTTTGTTCTAGGGGGAGAATACCCTGTGCCTGAGGGCAAGGAGGACTCCTGCAGATGATGCTGCTTTGCCATGTGTTTCCCAATTGCAAGTTCCTAGGGATTGGTCTTGCAGCAGTGACCACGCAACTTAGCGTAAATCAGAGAGGCCCTGTCCCCGTCCAATAACTGGAGGCTTGCCAACTTCCTTACTCCCTTTAGTGGTGTGCCCGAGACAGCCGCGTAGCTTCCCACAAGAGGGTACGGCCTCCTGGAATGTTGGCCCCTGTGTTTGAAAGTGTTGCTCTCCAGCCCACTCCTGCTCTCCTTCTAGGACACCTACTGCCTAGGGTATCAGTGAAGGCTGCGGTCTCACCCACGTATTCCCACCTAGAGACTTACTTTCCCACCTTGGGGAGGATATGGGACCTGGTGTTCTTGTTCCCCTGCTGGAGAGATCACCCATCTAGAGTGAACACCCTGTTATGGGAATGGCTCCAGTCCCCTACTGGCCCAATGGTCTATGTGACTCAGCAATGCCAGCAGCCCCAATCAACTACTTTGCTGGTCCTTTCTATCCAGGGTGAGGGCATACACCTTCACTGCCACTACCCCCAAATGCCCAGCAGGGAGGCAGCTCCTCCTTCATGCCCGCACAGTCCGTAAGATTGCTACTATGAAGAAGCAACAAAACAAAACAAGATGTTGGAATGTAGGTCATGCCTGTTATAGGGTATAGGGTTACCCTCCATTTGTGGCTTTAAGGAAGATTGTGATTGCTGCTGGTACGGGTGTTTCACAGTGAACTACTGGGATGAGGGAAAGGGGCGTGAAGTTAATGCTCATAGTAAGGTAAGCACCATGTATTGCGATGAAGAGGTGAGTTAAGTAGGTGAGTGGTAAAGGATAGGTTGGGGAGGGAACCGGGAGGGGAGGGTAAGAGATAAAGACTTCAGGAGTTGAATGGTGGGGTTTATGGCAGTGCCCCTGAATAAGGGAAGTGGGAGGACGTTGGAATTGACAGGGCTTCAGGTTTTTTTCACCAAATAGGGTAAATGGGGAGAAGGGGGAATGGGTACGTTTTCTGGGGTTGTCCCCCAGAGAGGCAGTGGACCAGGGCTTTAAGTGGGTTGTGACTAGCTGGGGCTGAGAGCTGGCGGGCTCAGACATATGGTTCTGAGGCGGGGCCCTGCTGTGGCTCACTAATTTCGCCTGGCAGCTCTGGAAGCTAGAGGACAAGGTTATTTTTGTAAAGTCCTAAGCTCTCACTCTTGAGCAAGCGCTTCAGGCTTCAGTAAAAAATACCTTTTCTTGATAATGGTGGGGCCAGCACCTGCGAGGCATCTCTTTAATGAAGAGATGTCCTTGGGCCGGTGCTACAATTACAGAAGAACAGGTAAGGCCACTGGAAGTCAATGGGCCTCATTACGAGTTGTGCGGAATGCGTCTAACGGCGCCGGTAATGGTGCCTGCACCGTTAAACGCATTCTGCACTATTACGAGGTTCCCTCGCGGGACCCGATGTGGACGTCTGGTTTATCCAGACGTCCATAGCGGGTCCCGCGAGGCAACAAGGGAGCTAACAACGGGCCCTCTTGTAATGGGCCTGTTATTAGCTCCCTCCCCATTCCCATTGACCCCTACGGGGGATCGAATGGGAATGGGGAAGGTCCAGGTCTGGGTTCCCTAAATGGGGAAATACCAGGCCCTCCATACTCAGAATGACCCGGTATTTCCACATTCAAGGAACCCGGACATGGTTTTGAAGGCAGCCATGGTGCCAATAGCGCCATGGCTACCTCCAAAGTCGTAATGAGGCCCAATGACTTTTTTCTAAAGCCCAAAGCTCCCACTCATTTGCAGGAGCTTCAGGCCTTAGGAAAAAAGGCTCGGCTTCCAGAGGCCTCACCTTTTCAGCCTAATGTTGCTGCTGCCCCATTGTCAGGGAGCCCTTTAACTATGAGTTGCTGCGATCACCTGAGCTGCATCTCTTAGCTAAGGGATGCCTGGGAAGGGTAGCACCACCATTAAGGCTGAAAACATGTGGTGCTGTCCCCCGCCAGTCATCTATTTATGTAATAAATGCAGAGATCAACACCCCCCCATCGACCCAGGTGGGATTTTCTGGTCAGTAACAAGACATTGGGCCGATGGCAGTCCAGTCGTCGCTCGACGACAGTCCAGTTTTCGCAGCGCACATCGCACTGAATCAACGTTGTTGGATTTGAGGGTCAATATCCTTCAGGTTTTTGAGAGAGGCGGCACTGCACTTTTAATGCTCATTGATTTATCGGCAGCGTTTGACTTAGTTGATCAGTCAATACTGGTATCTAGGTTGCTATCTTCTGCCTGTTTTTCACCTGCAGTGGATGGCTTGATCGAGACATTTTTGTCAGACTGCTCAGCTAGGGGCTTGTCAGGGGATTCTAAGGCTAATTTTATGGTGACTTGTGAGGTCCTTCAGGGATCCTGCCAGGGATGAAATTTAGGGGTCGCCAGAAGTCGCAACTGCGACCTCTGAGGTCACCCTTGCGACCTCTAAAACAAAATGAAAAAAAAAAACTTTTTTTTCTTTTTTTTGTAATTCAAGCTCCTGGGCTGTGGCCAGCACCATATGGCTCTTTTCTTCTGGAGTGACTGGCTTTCTTGTTCAGGCCCCTTGAAAAAAAGAAGAAAAATAAGAACAGGCGTGCCACAAGTCTAACACTTTCAGCACTGACCCTAAATAGGAGAGAACAGGAATACCAAATAATGTGTCTTTCTGGAATTCTATACAATAATTGCTAGAGTCATTAAAGGTGTATTTCAGGCACACTTCAGGCACTGATTTAGTCTGTTCTTAAACGCCTCAACTCAGCCTTTCCTCCATCTGAGGTCAATAAATGAGTACCAACACAGGTTGGGTGATATTGGGTATATATTTTTTCTATATAAAACGCTTAAATGTAAGTGCTATATAATAACACATCATTATCATTTGGTCATGGACGTCTGCTTTCATTCACAGTAATTTCGTAATATGGGCCTATACACACTGATCTTAACGATACATATGGCGATCCATTCTTGTATGAAATGTACATCACATTATAGTGATATCTTAACCATATTTCTCGGAGTGTACAATGCTATGTGATGCCACTTGCTGCTTTGTCAACGGGTGAAAGGTTGTGTTTTTACATCGCTTCCTGTGATATCACTTTGGGGTGGGGTCAAATGACATCACTTCCTGTGATGTCATCAGGGGTCAAGGGTTGTGTTATGTCACTTCCGCTACCTCTGGCATTTCGGTGAAATGACGTCCCTGGATCCTGCTGGTCGCCCACATTATTCCATATTTTCACTGTGCCACTTTTCTATTTAATTATGCAGGTGACATTCAGTGTTTTATAGCATGGACTGGTGATTACATTAAAGACACTGGAGCCATCAAGTCTGTTTTATTCACTCATCTAGAATTGGATGGCTGAAAGTGGCTCAGCCCTTAATAACGCCAAAACCGAGCTGAGGATTACAGGTATGGGAGGCCAACTTCGCGAGCTTGGCTCGGACTTGAATTTAAACGGGCTGGTTGTATGATTCCTACACTTCATATGTTTAAATCAATGGTTGCAATTTTGGACCATGAGCTTACTATGAGGGTGCATGTGTCTTATCATCCTCATATTATCTCAAATTACTAGCACAGCTGTGACCATTTTTAAGCCACGGTAATTGAGCTACCATTGCTAAGGCCATAGTGGGAGCTGAATTAGATTATTGTACAAGTCTCCTGTATGGCAGTGGTAAAGGGGAAATGGCCAAATGGCAGACAGTGCAGAATAATGCAGTGTGGGCCCTGAAGGGCCTTCATAGGAGGGAACATATCTCTCAGGCTAGAAAAGCCCTGCATTGACTTCTGGTAGCCTCAATAATCATGTTTTGCCTAGTTTCCATAACACACAGGTGTTTTCATGACATACGTCCAGTGAACCTGCCTGACAGACTTTGCTGGCAACCGGCTGTCAGGGCACTTCGATCAAATAATTATTGACTTTCGTCTGTTCCCAAAGTTAGATTGTCTATGGTCTCTCAAAGGTCCTTTCTTTATGCTGCTCAAAGTGCTGGAATGCACTCCCACCCGACCTGAGAGCATGGACCTCATTATGAGATTGTTGGTAATCTGTCAGTGCTAATGGTGGGTCAACAGCAACCCTGCATTACCGTTTCCACCTCCTGACATCCTGGTATTAACGGTATATCACAGGCAGCAGCGTTACGGTAAGTTCCCATTCCCATGGAAACCCGCACCGGCACCGTTATTAACGGTGCAGGTGCTTCAGTGACAAACCTGCCGGTAGGGGCGTGACCTAGCAGCGTATCAGGCCTGACGGTTGTTCAATGCCCCTAGCAGCAGAGTTGGAGTGACCCGGTCCGGAAATAAAGGTGCCACTGTTGTTACCGGCACCTTTATTTCCAGACCGGGTCACTCGTAATGAGGCCCCACGTCACTCTTTTAATTGGTTTACGCGTGGCCTAAAAACTGCCTTGTTCTGCTGATTCTCTTTTAGCTTTCTTCGCTGCTTTAGAAATGTGACTGGATGTATTTGTCTTTTTATGTGTAGGACTCCTTTTCCGACGTGCCTATCCTTAGCGCTAAATAAATAAATAAATAGAAACTTTGAACTGAATTGCAGGTCATAGCAGATTCTACTGTGTAGCCATATCTATGTAAGTCAATAGTCATTTGTGCAATTGTTTGCAAAAAGTAATTTTGAGGAAGACATGAATTTTAGATAAATAGCTGAATGTCCGAAACCAAATCACTTTTGTGTGTTTTGTATGTATTTGAGAAAATCGAACCTGTTTTCTAAAATTGCAGTAGATTAAAAGGTGCGTGCGTACTTCCACCTTCACTTTAAAGCTCTTCGGGTCTTTCCTGGACAAAGGATAAGCATGTAATTCCATAGATAATTCCTCTGCAAAGTGTGCTGTTTCGTATGGGCTGCGTTACTCGACATATTTTACAAAGATTCAGAAAGTGATGGTGTATTTTCTTTCAGGGCTTGTCAGGAAAAAAATTCCTTGAATTATATTTAAAATTATTCCAAACAAATGCAAACAGAAAGCCTTTAGTTGCTGTAATCGCGAGCGACTTTTATGGGCGTGGCAGGATATGTCGGCTTTTATTGGAAGTAAACATGCTGCAAACCCATTGCTGCTTAGATACATGCTAGAGTGTCGTCTATTGGTGGAGTGGCAAGGGTGCACATTTCTAAAACGGCCGCACGGGGGAGTATTGCTTCATGAATACAATTCGACATGAGAAAGAATCGCCAGGTTTCTTCTGTAAAAATTGCATTACTAGCAGTACCTCAAAAATCCCTATTGGCTGTGTCCAATTTTCACTAAATCTTTATTTGCATAGGCTTTAAAGGCGTACCGTTCCTATACATTAATTATGGAAAATCTTCGTGTCTGATACAATTTCCACTGTAGTATATAGCCTGATGAAAAACTTGACTTGTATCTGAAACTATGCATTGGCTATATTCCACGATAGCATAAAGGCTGCATGTTGGTCTAGATAGCGCAAGCCATAGCAAAAAGTAAATCACTTTATACATTTAGAAATGTACGTTTACCACCTCAGATGGAACGTGTTTTTAATGTATTTGCTGCAACGCTAACCTACCGTCAATGTGCATGTTATGCGAGTATCTCAAATATTAGGACAGAGATGTTTTTAAAGTATGTTTGAGTGCAGAATACACATACATGAATGTGACAGGAACACGGGCCAGTAGTAGGGGGCCCAGGAGGCAGTCTCCAGTTTTGTATTGCTCTTAATTACAATGTGAGACAGTGTGCTTTTTCACCCAGAAATTCACAAATGGTTGAGGTGTCCCTGGATTTGGATTCCCTAAGTCCAGGTTCCAAAACCAGCAACTCACTTGACGATAACATTCGATTCTACTGAATCGTTGTCTATACTCCTCCATCCGTCCCAGAAGAAGCCATCACGCCAACCAACTCCAAGTATCCACTGTAAGAAGAGCCAAAGCCAGTGGCATTGGCTTCCCACACATAGCACCTAACCTCTGGAATGCCATCCCCAACTCACTCAGAGCAGAACCATTGCTGTACTCTCTTCACAAATCCCTCAAAACCACTCTATTCAACTACCATCCTCCCTCCCTCACCTACACTAGTTCGCATACGTCTGATACGAAATGTGTCCAGTAATGAAAATTGCTTTGTAACCATCTTCCTTCCATTGTAACCAGATTATGTCTTCATTCAATAGTGCTACGATGCCCCCGGGCTGATGTGCACTTCAAATAAATTTGAATAAATAAAATAAATAAAAATAAAATAAATACCACATGCAAACCGAGTCAGAAGTGGACTCATTTTTTTGTTCAACCTCAATTAACAAGAATCCACTCTAGGCGTTCCCTGCCTGAAGCAGAACTGCCTTGAAGATATCAGAAGACTTGCATTCAGAAGGCCCTGGGATGTTATTCACAGTTTTATAATGGCAAAACCCCATTGGAAAACACTGCAAATAAGGGCACATGTGTTTTGCCTTGATGAGAATGTCTGCAGGTAACGGGTTCACAGGGCAGTTTATAGCCAACTTGGTGCCCTGACTGGCACACATCACTTCCCAACTACATCTCTGTGTCACGCGACAAAACCCTCCACAATTATCAAATCATTGCTAAACAAATGAAGCTGGTTTCACAAAAGAAGCTGGTTTCGGAAATGAAGCTGGTTTCATTACCTTGTAATTCAAGTACTTTACAGATAAATCTAACGTGAAAACTCACTTGTTGCGGCCCAAGTAAATGGTTTCCAATGCAGTTTCATACTGCCCGTATGGACACTCTGTGGTGTGACTAGACTACTGGGGTCTGAGGGCAATGGACCACTGGCCCTGTGTTGCAGGCATTTTGTTTGAACCACCTCACTTGTATTTCACAAGGGGTAACACTAAACTAACCATATTCATTATTTTCTGATAGAAGGTTATTATTCCAAGATGGACAGTCCAGTACACTCCTATTTTACTCTCTCAAAATACCCCTATGAGAGAGGGAAAGGGATACATAGCACCAATAAGTGTTCCTGACAGCTTTGCATTAAATGACAGAGCATTTCAGGAATATAAAAATTATCAAAGATCACTTTTTTTGATAAACCGGTCTGTGACAAAAAGGTTGTTTGTGTGAATCAGTAAATACATAACAGAAACATGTCTTGGTGTTCACATCACTGTTAACAACACTCACCCTAACAATAACATGCTTGTAACCATGAACCATATCTTAGACATCAGCCACACAAATGGGGTATAAGGGCTCTTTTACTTCTTATTTCTGGAGTATTTTAGATGTGGAGCGGATGTGTCTCAGTCTGAGCATGCCCAGCCGCCAATACAGAATATCTTTAGACAAGATGCCCTACAAGAGAGACCCAATAAGGAGGGAAAAATGTACAGAAAGGATTGTACTTCTTACAAACGTTAGCCTGACCAGTAATAAGCTGATGAAGCATTTGAAACAAATCTGGCTTCTGATACATGGTATAGAGTCCAACGTTCCCTAGCCACTTACCTCCTCACCATTTGCAGGCCTCCCGGGTTATTTGTGCAAAAAAGAGCAGGCCCATGCATTATCTAAGAGAGCTGGCATTAGCATCTCCTATTAGTGCTGGCCTGCAGCTGGTGAAAATCATGGTGTGGCGGTGTAGAAAGGGGGTTTGGCCGCGTGGAGGTAGAATTTGAGGGAACTTCTTTCATTGCTTTATGTGTTTAAGTGTGGGGATAGTATGGCACACCCGTTAAAGCTGCATACACAAGCAATTCCAGAGCGCTATTGTATGGACATGAGACACAGCAAACAAAAAGTGTCATATGTGCTGTTACATAGAGGAGGAGCAAATAAATGCCTTAACTAATAGGGTGGTGACTTGAGAATGCTCAAAACATTTCTGCACACATATCACTGCATTGATTTTCCACAGACTACTGTTTGCATGGTGACACAATGGATCCTGCTTTCCTAATCAATGTGCCAAGTCAAACTGAGGAGCTGTTTTGCAGTGGTTGTTGTGTTAAGAAAATGAGGAGTTATTTTATGATGAGGGGATGCATTTAGCCCATGTCCCAAAGCAGCCACTAGAATACCTGAGCAAGAAAATGACAATTAACCTTCTCAGAGATACACCATATGTAACTAAAAAACAATATACAAAAAAAAATGTTGTTGTGTGAAATAAAAAGACATGAAAATAAAGAACAGTTTTTTAAACTTGTTCTGTGTGGTATGTTAATTATTTTAGAAGAATGCATAGATTTTGGCAGGTAACAGATTCTTTCTGCTGGCCTTCAGAATAAAAATGCCTCATGTTCAGATCTTATAACTGTGGTGTAAAAGCAATGGCTTGTTCAATGAGCCACCAGATATACATTACCTCCACCTTAAAGGCTCGGTCAAAACAAAGAGCATAAGCTGGACAATGGGGGAGGAGGTGGAGTGTGTGTCTCCAGAGCATCTCAGAGGCTGTGTTCCAAGTATGCATTCCTTTATTTGAAACAAAGGAATGCTTAACTCTTTACTGGCAGCAAACTCAGAGGCAGCTGTCTGGGTCGGACAATTCCTGCGCCCATCCCCTGAGTGCCATTAGCTCTGCTCCCCGGACAGTCCCCCCCTCCGTCCAGACCAGGAAACAGGGCTGAGGTTCCGTAGTCATGAACTGAACACAGATCCGGCATGGTGCAAAGGGAGGCCGTGCCACCAGAGTGAGGAGTCTGCACAACGTTAACATCCAGAGGCGAATCAGGAGTGCTACTAACAGCAAGCACAACCCATGACTGATGCATGCAAAAATCCTAAAGCCAGGACACCTCCAGTGGCAAGTAATTTGTGTTCGATATGTTCAATGTATTGATTTAGTTGAAGTCAAATTATTAACTGTAATCATAAAAATCAAAAGGTTATATATTTTTTATGACAGTTAAGCATTCATCTATCATTTTGTGCATGTAGTACTTTTTTGATAAAATGAGCGCTCAACTATAATATCTTCCATCCTCCCTTCTTTTGTCACTTCAAGATATGCCCCACCTCTAAGAGACACACTTGCATTAACCAGTACAGGGATTAAATAAAAATAGAATTGTTCACAGCTCCTTCCCCCATACCTTATATACACCCATGTGCGGACCCATTCATCCTATTCCTGGCCAGTTGCCATGTAGCATTGCACCTGATGGCTGCACAGTTTTGGGCATTGGTATTCACAGCATGGGATCAGTTGCCCGTTATGTTTAAATACGCAGCCTCATCACAAGTTGGGCTGTAGCCCTTAAATGTGGTGGTAACGGTATTACTGCCGCATTTAAGTGCTGGCCCTATCATGAGTCGGGCGCTAAATCGGCTGTTTTACTTCCAGCTTTTTTCTGAAGGTGAAAATCCCTCTTTTCAGCAGTATTACAGCCAGCTGTATTCGCCCACAGTATTAGCACCGAAAATTCCCCATTGGATCCAATGGACCCAAACAGGAATGGGGATTTACCGTTAAGGCCCACCCGTGATCCGTTGGTAATACCACCGGACCGGTCGGTTCTAGGGCTATTACAGTCGGCGGTATTACAGCCGGCAATACAGCCCAACTCGTGATGAGGCCCTCAGTCTTGCAATAGTGCAACTCTTGCTGCTTGCATGGCCTCTTTGTCGATTGGATCGAGGTTGGCAGTGATTCAGTCTGCATAGTGGGTGCAGAGTTTGGTTTTTGCTTGGTTGTGTGGGCAGGGTTACCATTGCTTTCACGTACGTGTGTTCGTGTGCGTGCGGTGTGGGTGGTGTACATTTGAGTTTTTTTCTGGGTGTTAACGTTCCGCAGGCCAAAACTCTTTCCCTTTGTGCAGGTGATGGTATTGTGTGTGTGTGTGGTTGTGTGCGGGACCTTTGTACTGCTAATGGGTGTAGGTGTTCGGCAGACGAGTGCTCATATCTCTCATATCTCCGCAGAAATTTGTGGGGCGTTATCGTGAGTTAATAGGAGTCAGTGGTAGATGTCATAAAATGTAATTAGTTAATCCGTGTTTGATTTGTTCAATACGTTCTGCATGATGATGGGGAAGCAGGTAAATGGTGCCAATGTCTAGTTGCAAGTGTTTTTATTAGGTTAAGAGACTGAGAGCCTGATTCAGAGAGGCCTTTTAAAATGGTGTTATCCCATTGAAAAATGCTCTGTGAATCATGCCCCGAGAGTTACAGAAAATGTTTCGTCCCATGCTCACAAAAACATGGTATGGGTTACTAACATCGCAGTAAGGGGCAGTCTTTCCACACCACAGAATAATACACATAGCAGCATAATATAGAGAACCTTACAGTATGTCGTGGCATGACATGATTCAAATTATGACATAATTTGTGTTACCAAACATAAGATGATGTAGGGTGACATAGAGGATCATGGCATCTTTTAACAAAGCCTAAGCCACCATAGATAAACGAGCACAGCAGGGATTTGCCAGGTCTGGAAAAGATCTGGGGCTATGCTGATTTTGGGACTGTCGAGACTCTGGGCTAGCTAGCCTTTTTGGTTGTAATCCCTGAGCTTCTATCCAGGGCTACAACCATCCCTCCTAGCAACGCCTCTGCAGCACAGAACAGTCAACCTTAACACATCGTCAATCATCTTAAGCTGCCTTGGTGGGAAGGGTATCCCACTCCGGGACAAGGCGTGGAAGAGGTGCCTAGTGATTATTTGGGTTGTGGACTGGGTAATGATGCAAACATAAGGGGCAAATGCCACAATGAGAAGAGGTACGTCCAGCATGCATGATCAGCTGCTTGTAAGGCCACACATATCCTGAGAGATTGCACAACCTCCCTTTTGGTGCTGGACTGCCTCTTCACCAGATTGATCTTGCAGGATTCATTCACAAAGGTACGGGGAGGATGGAATGTCTCAGGAAGTGATTATGCCTCTTGTGTATGTGTGGCAGAAGGACTACAGAAGCTGGTAACCCACGCAGAAAGTCAGGGCCGGCCTTGGAAGCTGCAGTGCACCAGGCAGCAAATCAGAAATGTGGCACCCCCCCTGCCACATTTTTCAATAGGCTGAGATTTCAATAGGGTGCCTGCCGTCCCTTCTCCCACCACGCCAGCTTGGGGGAGACCTTGAAAGACTCCACCAAGCTGGCATGGTTGGCATCTAATGGCAGGATGATGCAGGCGGCGGCGGCCTGGCCCACCCTTCCCTAAGGCCGACTCTGCAGAAAGTATATTGTTTAACCCTATGTTTATGTGGGTGCTCCATAGATCAAACACCTGTTGCAGTCAATCATGAAAAGTCCTTAGTTTCTATGCAGGGCCTTTCAAGTGGCTATCTTTGGTACAGCAAAACAAAGTGGTCAGCCACTTGCTAGAAATGCAGTGCACTTGGCTGGGTACCTTCAGTGGAAGCTCTGGCAAGAGCTCGACGTTACATGTTTTTATACCAGACTTTCGCATGTGCATGGTATATAGAGAACACTTAAGCAGTGAGAGGCCACACCAAAGCACCCTCCTTCCCACCCCACCATTAGTGAATAGATTGCTTCTGTGTCAAGGTCAGAAACACACACATTTGTTGCCTGAAATAACAAGTCTTGTGGCAGCAGCATGTAAAACATGACTGGCCATGCTATGGCAAAAAAGGAAGGACCATCAATGTGTCCCTGACAAGAAGAAGCTAGAGGCCTGCAGCTCATTGTCAGTTCCTGTAATACTGATAATGAAGACGTGATATCACATTTGAAGGGCAAATATGAGCAGAAAGATGACGAGAGGCTGGTATTGCATCACAACAAAGCCAAATGCACTTTCTGTGTTCACCTTCCTGCGGTTCATTTTTATTATGCAAACAGAATTTGGAAGTTATTGAAAAGTGCTTTGTTCGATTGACTCTTCTTCGGTTGTGTGCTGTGGAACAGCATAGCATTCATTGTGGACTTGAGGATGAAATCATGGAAAGATGCAAGCGAGTGTGGGGAGGGAAGGTGGCAGTTTTGGACATCATTCTGTGGGAGTTTTGTGGAAGAGGCCACCTGTCCTTCTGGTGGAACAGTGGCTAGAGACCACCTCCCATAATTGTTGTACGGGTGCTTTGTTTCCCAGAATGATTTTGTGAGCTTAGTTTATTTGATAAAGATTATGTATTCTTGTTATTATTGCCAGCTGACCTGCAGCTCTCTTGTAAACGTCATCCCTCAACCCCTCTCCACTGCAAACCTTGAGATTTATTTAATTTATTTTTTCAGTGAATCAAATTGAGGCATACATACAAAAGATACTCCTGTCTGCTCTAGAAGAAGGGGGGCATGGGATTCAAAATCCCATTTTTGTAAAGAAAATTAAAGCCCAAGACAAAACATTATGAACACTGGAGGATATGCAATCCTGCCTCATGGCTAAACGCCAATATTTCCAAACGAGTGGGTAGATCACATAATGGCATGCAGGTAAGTGCTGATAGGGTTTTTAACAGGAGAAGTGGACGAAAGTGTTGTTCAACTGAGGGGAATGTCTTCTTGATGATGAGTCATTTTAAGGTTCCACTGAACTTCGGGTGATTGGGTTTCATGCTTATGCTTTGTGGGGGTGAGCTCCTGTAGTCTGAGCGCTGTGATGGTAGGCTATTTTCTAAATGTTTCGGGGGGGGGGGGGGGCATTCTATTCTTGGGACTGGAATGCTGAACTCTCTGGGTGGTGCTTTTTAAATGGCTGGAGATCTGCTTGGGTGTTGTGTTCCACAAAGCTTTCCTTGCAACCCACATGACATTGAACTCAATCCAGTCTCTTTTGTTGAGGGTGAAGGTCAGTCATGCTGCTCTTGTTTATAATTTGGTGATTTTTGTTTAGGAGACAGGTGCGCATACTACTAAAGAAGTCATGTTTGGTTAGGACTAGAGCTTGTGAGATTTGGATGTTAAGGTTCATGTCGAGGGCTGGGGTGATCCTTCTCAGCAAATCTCGGATTCGTGCCAGCCACTGGATACTGTCGAGATTTGGGGCCAAGAATGAGGGGTGTTGGTAAAAAATGACACCAAGGTTTTTGACTTTACAAACTGTGGCAGTGTAGATCTTTTCTATGTGGCCAAAGGCTGGCAATGCATGATGATTGAGCTGGACCACAGAGTAGTATTCCAATTTCCCCTGGATTAAGGCAGAGGTGACTTTCAGTCATTCAGGATTGAGTGGCTAAAAGGTATGCTTGCACGTTCAGACCCTTCTGATGAGTCATCTTCAAGGTAACATCTTAGATGGGTGTGATAGGCATAAAGGTTGACCACTAAGTCAAAGCGCTCAATCAGCGTGGTCACTGGGCATATGTAGACATTGGAGGTTATCAGGGTACCTGAGGTAACCTGCATGTTTGGTTTGAAGGTTCAGAAATGAGATGGCCAAATCCCACTTTGGCTGATTGATCATTGAGAAAGGAGGTTTCCTGCATCAGTGTTGTTTCATCAATTGTCATCCTAGATTTAAATTAGGTTTTGATGGTCCACTGTACCAAAGACTGCTGATAGGTCAGCAGGACTATGGCCAATGGTCAGTCAGCGCAGAGGTCTTGCAGGATATCGTCTGTCATGTCAAATACATTTTCCTGTGCTCCTTCCTTGTTGGAAACCAGATTGGTATTTGTTGGATTTGTTTCGTGGTGATATGGCCAATATTGTCTTTGCTTAGGAAGGTAAGGTGCACATGCTTCAGTAGTTAGCAAGAAGGAAAGGAACATCTTCACATATCTACCATACTACCATGTGTACAAAGTGTTGGACAATAGTTTTTTAGTATGTACGTTACATATGTCAAATATTGTATGTACATGTATATCTTTCTGTCAACACATACACAGGTATGTAGGGTATTCTAAATTACTATTGTATTAATGTGTGATCTGAACAACTGTTACTTTATAATGGAATTTAAATGAAATCACTATTTAGCAAACCTATTGGTTACTTTAGATTGATGTGTTGCCTGATCAAATAAAATAAAGTGACACATAATGCAAGAAAAAGTTTTGTTTTTGCAGTTTCTGGCCCAGATTACCCTTGTTTTCTTATTTCTTTTGTCATAAAAATATGAGGATGTCTCACCAATCTATGCAGAAAGAGAAAACGGTGTTTCCAAGATGTACACAAAAGCTGAAAAAGGATGGAGAATGACAGTTAGTGCAGTGGTATAGAGGCACAGGTTTGTCACAAGGGTGCAGAGCCCTGATGTAGATATTAAGAGCTAGGTCGGTTTGCCAATGAGTTTGGAGTATTCACTGAGCAGCCGATAAGTGATCACATCATTGTTCCCAGCTTTAAGAAGAAGTGGAAAAAACTTCTCCCATTTTTTAATCCTGCCCTGGAGAAGACCATATACATATAATTTTGAAATGGGTTGATCGAAACCTTGATAATCCTCTATACAAATTGAAAAGAAATGCAAACAAGTGAATTACCTACAGCTATATCACTTGCTGATTATCTGTCTTGAATTAAAAATACAACCGTTGCTATATATTTTATGATCTCCTAACCCAAAAAGTAAACAACACATTTAAACTTGTGATTCTTGAATGAATGTAATGGTTTGTTTTACTACCTGGCAACATAATAGGCTAATTGAATGCTGTTCCGCCAAGAAATGCCTGGCAGCTCTTGATTTCTTTGTCAACATTACATGGATCTGATTCTTGTTCAATTAATCTTTCCTTTCATTTGCTGGTGGTTTGACCACAATGCATTTTGACACAAGGGGACTTCAAAGCATATACAGATAGTATAATTGAACATTGTGTTCTGTTTTGGGATGAATTGTGTGCCTATTATTAGGTGCAGTATATGATCTGATTGTATAAAGGTATTACAACATAAAACATGCAAATTATGGAAATGGGCGTTTTTCTCTGTATCCAAAGGTTTCTGTTTTATCTTGAATTTTCATGCAATCAGCAGACTTAATTATATTTGACATATTCTCCATCTTTTCTACACATATAATGGTATACTCATGGTTAATGTATCCCATGAGGGAGGACGGCATTGGTCTGATAAGGAAAAGGTTAATACATTAAGGTCACCAATAAACACATTTAGGCATTTTTTTAAAATCATGTTTTTGCGACCAAATATTTCATGGTTAACATCAAGACCTTCATACACTATATGAAACATGTGTTGCGTGTGTTCTGAGTTAATTGTTCAATGACATCAGGAGCATATATGTTTTGCTCGTACAGCTCATGGATTAGTCTAGTATTTAAGATGGATTTTGCATCATTAGTAAGAAGACCAGCTCGAATGCTTTTTAGAATGTTAGCATAGGTCAGATCTGCAGACTGATGCATGTTTTGAGTTTGTTCTCTGTAGGCAGTTAACCTGTGGTGGCTGTTACAACAGATGAAAGCTAGAAGTTTCATGTTTAACACCGTGTTCAATTTCTTGAGTGACTTCTAGATGAATGGTGAGTTGTTCATCATTTAGCTGTGATTTGAGCACTAACAAGTCTTCTACAGATTGTTTAGATTGATACATGGCATGTTCTACCTCAGTCATGGCTATTATGGCTTCATTTAGAATGAGTGGTTCTCCAGGAGGTTCTTTGCTTCCTGCAAGGGAAGGTTGACTGCCCTCAGGAGTGTCCTTTTCTAGTATAGCTTCAATTTCTTCCTATTGTTGGCGTTCATTGTCCAACATTTGTTTGTTTTGTTTGAAATTTATATTTGTCATACTGCTTTTATTTGCTTTGAATGCAGCTTCAAATGACACATAAGGCAACTGCCTGAGACTCTATCCACTTCTATACACATAGTAGTACAATACATGCAACCAATCACCACACTATTGGGTGCAGTAAGCAAGCCACCCAAGGTCCTCTTCACTCTTTGACACATACCATTACAGTACTTCAACCAGTGGGCACACTCTTGAACTCTTCACTGCATCGCCTCCAGCCATCCACCGAAGACTATAGCAGCTGGCCAAAATTACCCACCACTACATACTATATCATACACCCAAGAATCTTGAGACAATCCAATAAACCACCTGACACACACCCTGTCCATTTTTATACACATACTATTACAATACTTAAAACCAGTGTACAGACTCTTTGGTGTATGCCCTCCGCCCAGACACCCAAGTGTTTAGTAGCTAGTCACAATCACCACAGCATAAAACAGCAATGCACCCAACAATCTATACACTGCCACAACCCACATACATAAGACAACCACCTGAGACTCTGTACACTTCTGTGAACATAGTATTCAAGGACATACAAGCACTCAACAAACTCTTACATCCAATAAACCAGCAATCTAAGGCCCTGATCACTTTTCTAGACATGCTATTACAATACTTCAATCAGTGGCCAGACTATACGACTCTTGGTTACATACACCAAACACTATAGTAACTGGCTATAATCACCTCCCACTGCATAGAACATCATACTCCCAACAATCTGAAGACAGTCCAACAAACCAACTGTCACACACCCTCTCCACTTTTTTACAAATACTATTGAACTACTTGCAGCCAGTGCACAAACTCTTGGGTACATGGCCTCCTATGCGAGCCACATGCTACTGTCAAAATGTTTGCATGCATGGATGTATTATGCTGCGGTGGTTGTGGCCAGGGCCTAGAGTCTTGGGTGCATGGCCTGCTTCCTACGGCCTCCTTGCACCATAGACTCTAGACTCTAGGCCTTGGCCACAACCACTGCAGCATAATACAGCCATGCATACAACCATCTGCCCAAGTGTTTCAGAGTGCGACAAGGCAAGGAAGGGGAACAGGGGAGAACAAAACAACGATCTTACTAGGGCCAGTGACATTGAGAACGTGCAAGTGCATTAGAGAGGAGGAGGGGAAAAGTGCATGGAAGGGGGGAGAAGTGGAGAGTGTGGAGCAAAGGAGAAACAGATAAATAATAAAGGCACCAAACAGTGGTAGTGCAGCCAGCAATTGGCAGGTGCTGGGTTTAAGGCAGCAGACAGGGTAGGTCTGAAAAGTGCAGGAAGAAAAAAGGGGGGGAACTGTATGGGTACAAATACAGACCCCAGTGTAAGTGGTGGCCCGGAGGGAGTGCAGGACAGTGGCAGGGTGAGCAGGTACCTGGGCCGAGAGGACAGAGGGTGGCCAGGTGCACAGTGCCAAGAGAGAACAGATCGGCAGGGGAGAGGGGGAGCGAAGGCAGAAGCAAAGAGGAAGGTCTTGAGGTGCTTCCGGAGATGGTTCTCCTCAAGTTTTAGAGTGGTAGGGAGGCTGTTCCAGAGGGAGGCCCCAGCCGAAGACAGAGATCTACTGCCAGCTCATTTCTTTGAAAAACGACTCACCCTGAGGGAGTTAGAGGTAGAGGAGCGAAGAGCTCGAGAGGGGAGGTATTTGCGGAGGGATAGCTGAAGGTATTTTGGATCCAGGCCCCAGAAAGCCTTGTGGACAATGCAGAGGGTTTTGAATTTAATCCTTGCATCCTCTGGGAGCAATTGGAGAGATTTCAGAGCTGGAGAGATAGGATCCCAGGGCTTGGGGCCTAGGACAGGTCTCGTAGTCCTGTTCTGGATTAGTTGCATAGGGCGGAGAGTAGAGGCAGGTAGATTTAGAAGGAGGCTGTTACAATAGTTCAACCTAGAGAGAAACAGAGCTTGGGAGACCATGAATTCCTGGGGGAAGGAGAGGAAAGGCAGAGTACCTCTGAGGAGGTGCAGTAGGAAGTATGACTTTTTAAAGACATCAGAGATGTGGGCAGAGAAGGAAAGTGTGGAGTCAAAGATGATCCCGAGCTTCTTAGGCTCGCAGGTGGGGGTAGGAGGAGGGCCAAGGGAGGCCAGCCAGAGAGTAAGGGGAAAGGATGGTGAAGGTGTGCCGATGAGGAGGATCTCCGTCTTGCTGGCATTGAGACAAAGATAATTGGCGGAACACCAATCTTGAATGGCAGGCGATCAGAGATGACAGAGGGAGAGGAGGTGGCTGAGGGCAGCCTGAAAATGAGTTGAGTGTCGTCAGCATAACACTGGAAATTTGAGCAATAAATGGCAATGCAGTGGGCGAGAGTTGCCAGGTGCTGGTTGAAAAGCCAGGATGAGAGGTTAGACCCCTGGGAACACCACAGGTAGAGAGAAATCTAGGTGATAAGAAGGACTGAAGTTGGACCTGGGGGGGTCGATCAGAGAGGAAAGAAGTCAACTAGGCCAGAGCCTGATCAGTGATACCCAGGTTATCATGGAGACGGTTGAGCAGGATGTTATAGTTGACCATGTTGAAGGCAGAAGAGAGATTGATGAGGATAAGGACACAGGGAATGTTAGAGTCAAGGTTGGAGAGCAGAACTTTATTGATGTTCAGGAGCGCAGTTTCCATGCTTCTGGCAGCTCTGAAGCCAGACTGATGGTCATGAAGACAGCCAACAGAATTGGAATGAAGTTTATGCTGAGAGATGGCCAAATTTTCCAGGAGTTTGCCCAGAAAGGGAGTAATGGAAATTGGGTGATAGTTAGCCAGACAAGAAGGATTAGCTGTGGGTTTTTTGAGAAGAGGATGCACAATGGAGTGCTTCAGAGGGGAGGGGAAGGATCCTGATGCAAATGAGTGGTTGAAATAATCAGCAAGGGCCGGAGCGAGGGTGTCAATGTGATCCTTTATGGATTTATAGGAACAGGGATTAACCTATTTTCATGAGGCTTTCATAGATCGGACTTGTCTAGCAACCTCATCATGGGAGAAAAGAGGAAAGGATGAGAAGGAGGTTGGGGAGGTGGATGAAGAAGGGTCAGCAAGCATAAACGGAGAGGGGAGAGGCGGGGGAGAGCTGGAGAGGGTGGACAGGATGTCCTGGATTTTTGAGATAAAGTGAGAGGCAATGGCATTGGAAAGAGCCTGGGGGTAGAGGCTGCAGCAGGGTTGGCCAGCTCCTTGCAGGTTTTAAAGAGTTTGGCCGAGTTGTTAGATGCCGCAGAGACACAAGCTTGAATGTGGACTCTACTCTTTGTGAGGACAGAGAGTCAGTGTTGCCTTTGGAGGAGGCGACAGGCCAGTTTGTCAGAGGATGAAGAAGAAGCCCTCCATTTCCTCTCAGCTGCCCTACACTTACTTTTAAGTGTAGCTAGGTCGGAGACATACCAGGAATTGCACTTGACTTTGACTTCAAACAGATCCTCATGACAGGGGCATGAGCATCAAGAATATAAGAAATTGAAGAGTAGAGCAGAGGCAGGGCTGTGTCAGGATGTGAGACAGCCAGAGGCGGAGGGGGGGGAGAAGGTGGCGGCAAAAGCCTCAACTGAGACACGCTTCATGGGCCGGATGTCCGAAAAGGTAGGTGGCAGTGTTGGGGTAGGCTTGGCTTGGGGGGAAGAGAGGGAGAGATGAGAGGAGAGGAGGGAGTGATCGCTCCAGGATAGAAGAGTGGTCAGAGGGATGGAGAGGGGGAGATCAGGGGAGATCAAGAAATCAAGTGTGTGCCTTGCAGAGTGAGTCGGGCCAGAGGGGAGGATGGACAGGGAGAGGGAGTCACAGAGGTCACGGAAGAGTACAGAGGAGGAACAGGAGAGTCGAAATGGCTATTTAGGTCACCAAGGAGGGGGAGTTGAGTGGTAGAGGCCAGGAGGGAGGAGGAGAGGTCCACCCACTCAGAGAGAAATGAGGTGATTTGACCAGGAGGCCGGTAGATGGTAACCACAGTAAGAGAATGGTAGGAGAGAGAGAGAGAGCCTACAGACAAGGCATTCAAAAGAAGAGTAGGTCTGAGTGGGAATGATAGAGGCAGGAATCCACTCAGGAAAGATCAGGGCTACCCCCCCCACCGGAACCGGGAGGATCTGGTTGCAGAGAGGATCTTGTAGCTATCAGGGAGGAGAGTGTCAAAGCGCGTGACAGAGCTGGCCATGAACCAGGTCTCAGTTAGACCATGCACATCAGGGTCTAGTTCTTCAAGGAGGTGGCAGATGTCGGAGGAGTGTTTGACAGCAGAGTGAGAGTTGAGAGTGGCAATATGAAGAAGGTGTCCAGCCTTAAAGACCTTCCGGGGAGGGTCACAGATCAGAGGTATACCCTGCAGAGGAGAAAGAGACCTAGGAGGGGCACAGGAGTAGGGGAGCGAGGGCAAGTTATCCAAGGGGGAGAAGTGGAGTAGCAGGAGATGAGAGGAAATTGATGAGGTGAGGGAAGCGCCTATCAAAGAGGAGGAGATTGGCCTGAGGGCCTTGGACCATGACAGTGCCATTAAGGTAGACATTAATGATGACTTTAGAGGAGTCGAAGGAAGCCATAAGAACTTCCCAGCGAGTGCCACCATTAATGGGAGAGGAGGAGATAGGACAGAGCACAGAGATCATATGAAGAGTCCATAGATCTGGCGAAGGAACGAAAAAGCGGATGTCAGCGAGGATCTGTCTGGAAGAAGTATTGGAGTAGGTGTTGGCGATAGGAAGACCAGGGTTAGAGGCCAAGATATCCTTTTTGAACTTCATCCTACCAGACTTAGTGAGAAGGGAAGGTTAGTCAATGGAGAAGCAGTTGGAAAAGATAGGAGAAACAGAAAGCGCCATGGGGTGGAAGCGAGGAGAGGAAGGAGAAACTGGGGGGCTAAGGCAGGTAGGTGTGGGGAAAAAAGAGAGTGGTCAGGTCACTGGGCTGGCAAATAACAGAGAAGCAACAGTATACAAGCAAAGTACTGAGAATTTAGCAAAAACAGCATGATTGTGAGTTAATTGAGTAAATGATAGAAACATTGTAAAATCGCATCTCAGATTAGTTTGAATAAACTGCATAAACCGGGCATTGGCGATCTCAGGTTGAAGAGAGTAAAGTAAGAGGAAGACCAGTTGTGACAAATCCAATGGCTGACAGGTCACTAAATGTGCACAAGATAATTTTACAACAAATGTTCATTATGGTGATGCCAACAACGTAGGCCAGCATTTCCACTGTAAGAAGTGCATATCAATGGTGGATTAGCTCAATAAGACTAGTAATCCAAAAAAAAACACACACACACACACACACACACACACACACACACACACACACACACACACACACACACACACACACACACACACACACACACACACACACACACACACACACACACACACACACACACACACACACACACACACACACACACACACACACACACACACACACACACACACACACACACACACACACACACACACACACACACACACACACACACACACACACACACACACACACACACACACACACACACACACTTGAACCCAACAAAATATATGTAAAACCATACATGTACAATAATACAAATAAATGGGGAATTAATATAGTGGGGTTTTACAAATGAATCACAACCACAGTAGTCATAATTGTTTTCAAGGTGAACTTTGGCTGTTAACTGATGATTCTGTGAGGTTTTAGGAGCCAGTGGATGGGTGAATAAGTAACCCCACAACCTTCACGGTCAGTGCCATGAGTTTTATGGTTTCACTATTTGTTCTGGCTAGCAGTGAAACACTGGGTGAGTCAATGTCCAGGGCTAACTAATAAGAAACCAGCAGTTGCCATTGCATTGTCAGATGTACTATTTGTGATAAAGCGGCAGGGTATTTAGATTCAAATTTTTCACTGAGACTAATGACCTGGGGAATGAGATACTATCACTAACTCAAAGAGACATTATTTACCCAGCCTTCCTTATATCACTGGGAATATTTATGCGAACCATGTGCAAATCAAGAGTTAAAGTTGAAATGGCTTAGGTCAGTTATTGATAGTAATGAAGTATGTTTGCAGACAAATGTTTTACTAAATAATGACATCATGACACACCACAACAAATCCTAAGAAGTGGTGTGTTCTACACATGAGCTGAAGATGATGGTTAGGATAAAACTGGGCGATTAAAATATAAGAATTGGAGAAAGATGGATTTCTTTGAAGAGAGTTTTGTCAAATCACATGTTGGGGTGGATTGTAATAAAGTATTTGGGAGTGTGTTAACTGTACAGTTGCAAAAATGTAGAAAAGATGTAAATTGATGTGGTTTGTTGAGTCTTGGGTAGTTTGGTCCTACAACACCATCTTACATCTCCCCGGATAATTGTACAATAAACTTGCTTTATGTACAAACCTTGCACTCATTCTTCAAGTGGTTGGCCTGATTGGGTTGAGTTGATTAAATGGCACCCCTAAAAATTTGGTGAATCAGGTAGGAGTCCAGTCTTTCTGAGATGTTGGGGGTCTTCTGTCCACACCTTACTGCGGGGACCAGTCTTCCATGCACAGCGAAAACGAGGTCTGTGGATGCCATATTGGTTGAAGTTCTGTTTGCTCCACAGAGACGTGATGCCGTGGCCCAGCTGTGCAGGATGACATGACTGACCACCACTTCGGAGCACCTCAGGTTCACGTGGGTACACATTTGGGGTGTAAAGCAAGGGGGAAATAGGGGTAAAAAGGGGTTGCTTCTTTGATTTAAGGGGTTTGGTAAGGGTAGACTTGGAGTATGGGTGTGAAATTAGTTGAGGTTGCGGGGATTGGAAATTGGATGTTGTTTTTGACAGAGTGGTTGAACTGTTCTGTTCTATAAGTCCCCTGTATATATTCTTTACCTCGTTTGTTAATTTAGAGGTGTGAGGGAGTATCTTACCATGCATGCCCCATGTGAGGTTTTGTCCTGATACCCTTTAGTTTGCTTGTCTGCTTGGCTGCAGCCCTCACCTGAAGGTGGGCTGCTATCTTAGTGTAAGTCCAACCTGAGATACCTTTATGAAGTAGGCCCCTGATATTCTCTTGTATTATCTGGGCAGGTGGAGCTTGTCACCTCCATTTCTTTGGTTAGTCGGAGTAGTGAAGGGGAAACCTCCTGAAGTCAGGAAAAGGAAAATACGGTTTTGTAGTTGAAAAGGCCATACTAGTAATAAAGTTAGTGAGAACAGCCTATGCTTGTGTGGTGGGGCTGTCTCAGAAATATTGGGCGGCGAGTGTTTTTAATAAGGTGCTGTTTTTTGTGTAAAAGTGAGGAGTAGTTGAGTGAGGTAATTATAGTATGAACAAGTAAGGCGAGTGATTGTGGAGAACGACTAAGGGACTGGGTAAGGATGAAAAGGGGGTCCTTTGGGTGAAAATGTTTGTGCTGAGGGATCGGCTTGACATTTTTTCTCTGAAATTAGTTTTTGACAACTTGTGAAGGAGTATGGAAACTCCATTGTATTATTTGTGCCAGGTGTTTGCCAGCTATAAGGTGAACATTCTAAACTACTCAGGGATTGGTTGCGGGAAAATAAGGGGAAAAGGACAAATTATTGGCCTGTTTAGAGAACCTATGACACAGGGATATTGGAGAACCTACAACCATTTTTGACTACAATGCAAAAGGGCTCGAAGTTAGAGAAGCATTTAAACATCTTTAATTTATGGAGGATGTGTGAAAAAGGTGGGATGGTCCATAATGTTGAAATCATGGAGGGAGGACCGAAAAAGGGGGGTTGTGGAATTCCTTCTGCACTGCCTCAATATGGTTGCTATCTTTTATCGCCCACCGAGCGGTACACAGACCATGAGTTTGTACCAACATTTTGCCCAGTGACCACTATAGTGGTTATGAGACAGACACAGGTAACGTCTCCATCAGTTATGATTTCTAAGAACTGGGATTTTGAGGAAAGTGGAAGGGTAACTCCTTCAATGGTTAGGGCTGTAGAGTGGTTGAAAATGGAGAGCGGGAAGGTGATAACTCCCCTGAATGCCAGGCTAGCAGATATATTAAGGGTGGAGGAGCAAGAAAGAGTGAGGCCAGCAGTCAGAAGAGCAGATGAAGGATTGAAAACGAGAGAGGAAGAAGAAGTTAGGCCTTTTCCTGCTAGGATAGAGGAAAAGCTGCAAACAATGGTAGAGACAAAAGAATGGGAAAACATGAAGGAAATGCTAAGGCTAGTGGATGAGGAGGCAGTGCTGCTATAAGAGATGAAGAGTGGGAGGCAGTGAGAAGACGAGTAAGGGATGTAGAAGAAGGAAGGTGGAGAGATGGGCAGGTTCTTACTGGGTTGGACAAATCAGTTATTAGAATGGTTTAGGTGGATATGGAGAACAGGGATGATGCCACAGGTACAGGATCTGATCAGGGAGGATGGGAGACAGCACCCTATGGTAGTGATGGTTATGCTTTTTGCCTTTAGAAGGGTCAGGGGATGTGATAAATGCAGTAGACAAAGAAGGAGAAGAATGGGATGTCGAGCAGGGAGAACAGGGCGTAGTCACCCTACCTCTCACTCCAGTAGCAGCGATAGAGAGCGCACCATGGAGTCATAGGATGCGCCAGGGTACTCGCATGGCCGTAGCAAGTAGTAGCAGAGAGATAGAGGAAGCCCCAGTAAAAATGGGTGTCACTCAGTTTCCATTGCTCCAGAAGGGTCTGGAAAAGGCATATTATGTCATGTGGTCACACATGGGCTGGAATAACCTGAAGAAGACACTGTCTTCGCTCACTGCAGGATTGAGCAAGTGGATTTAGGCATTAGAGAAATGCACTGCCAGTATCATGTTGGCTATATGGGACATGAAAAGCATATTCACGGCCCTAATCGGGGAGCAGTCAGATGAGCTTTAGTGTCAATATGTCTATCCGGGAGTTCAGTTACCAATGATGGTGTGGCTTTTAAGAATTGCAGGGCGCAGGTATGTTTTTTTAAAGCATATGTATCCTGATAGGCCTCATATACATTCTATTTCAGCTAAAACAATGAAATTGGACAATGATCCTGCTGAACACATCCAGTTAATTCAGGAAATGTTGAGGCCAGAAAGTGAGAAGCATGGGACAAGAATTCGGGGATTATTTACCACATGCTGAAGAAGAGACTTCCCAAAGAAGTCCAGCATGTTGTAGATAAAGTGGTAGGGATGGATGTCAAGAGTTGGCCAGAAAACCAAGTACATATTATGCATTTTTGCAGGAGAAGACAATAACATGAGAGGGAGAGTGTAGAGCAGGCACACCAAGCAGAGGCTAAATTCGCTCAAAAGAAATTGGTGAAGTTTTGTTCAGAAGGGGCAGTAATTAAGAATTCTATGTAGGGACAGCAGGGGCTATTGGGAAAACTGGGACACAGTGAACTGGGTATGACACAGGGATGGATGGATGGATGGGTATGTGCCCAGTCCAAAGCCAATGAGATGGTTTATGAGGGGCAGGGGAGGATTTCCACAGAAAAATGTGTCATTTGGTGGGCTTGGAGGAATGGGTCCACCGTTTAATGGGCCAGTGAGAAATAATTAAGGAGGATTGTATGGGATTCAGTGTTGGTCATGTGGAAGGTTGAGACACATGTCACAAGATTGGTGGGGTGGACCGCAGTATTTCAACATGGGAGCACAGCAGATGCAATCCACTACCCTGCCATATGCCCCAGGCTCTGTGCAATTGCAGCAGGCATGGGTTGAACAGTGACTGGGACTGCACAGACCTATGGGATCCCACCAACCATGCCAGCACAAGTATTGGTGCAGACATGGGACAAAAATCCTTTACCCCAAGGAATGGTTACTCACTACACCGGAGCAAGTGTTTTTGGAAGGAAGCCTTTCTCTCTCCCTGTACCATGAATAGGACAGCCCACAGGGGTCTTTCATGTGTCCAGTCCTGTCCGATACCTCCAATCCAGAAGAGGAACCCCGGATAGGTGTGTAGGTAGGTGACCGAACATTCTCATTCATGGTTGACACAGGGGCTTCATAATATTGCATTAATGAAGGTGAGTTCCCTTGTCAGGCAAAACAACGGACAAACAGGGATTCTCTGGGGCTATCCTGACGGTTTCTTATACTGAAGATCTTCATGCTAAGGTAGGTGCTCAAATGTATTAGCCCTGTTGTTGTGTTGTACAGACACCTCAGCAAATCTTTTGGAAAGGGACATTCTGAATAAGCTGAAATGTGGATTGCTTTCATGGAAGATGGTATAGTATGCTTGACTCCAGGGATGTATCCAGTGAGAGCAGCAGCACATTTACAGGCCTATTGTATTGACAGCATAATTAGAGGGGTTCCCAATCATACAGCATTGTTTCTTTATGAGGTGATGGTTTTGTTGAGTTGAGTCCCAGGATCAGAAATCAGATTTGGCGGGTATCGATTTAGTTTTTTATTTCAGTCTGATGTGGCACAGGAGGTAACACCAGACACCATTGTTACGATTCTCTTAGAGGCTGTAGTGATCAAGAAGAACAGGGTGGTTCTCTCACTCACAGATGAGGAAGGCAGACAGTGCTGCACAGTTCTGTGCATCAATATGACCTTGTTGCTGAGCAACGTGTCCAATGAGCAATTGTTCAAAGACACAGGAGATATGGGCCCTCATTACAACCTTGGCGGAGGACCATGGTGCATTCCAAGGTGAGTGGGGCGGTAATTCCCCATTCACCAATGGCCCCTTCCCCATTCCCATTTTTGCCCCATAGGGCATGGGAATTCCAATGGGAATGGGGAAAGGCGATAATTACGGCACCGTAAATTACAGTGCCGTAATTATCGCCAAGGTCCCTTTGCGGCATGGCTTTTAACGGCTGCAAAAAGCAGCCGTTAAACAGCCATCCCGCAAAGGGAACCTTGTAATCAGGCGTTAAGGGTCGGCGGCGTTTACAGTGCCGTAAACCCCTTAACGCCTGAGTCGGAATGAGGCCCATGGTCTTTGGAATTGCAGGGCCTTGTCAGATAGCGATAGAGCAAAGGGAATTAGCACAGACCATGTTCATCATTAAAAATACATCACCATTTAGGAAGCAGGATTTGGCAAAAGTGACAGACAATTTGGGGACCAGCAATCCCCATGATGTGGGGCTGCTAAAGAGTGTTGGCGAGGTAAGGATAAAATTGAAACCCAGTGCAATATTCCGATGGGTTAAGCAGTACCCCTTGTCTAAAGAGGCAAATGCAGGGATTTACGAAACCATCGTGGTGTTGTTGAAGCAAGGCACAATACAATCTTCTGTGTCCCCAGGCAATACAACTATCTACCCCGTTGAAGAAAGCGAAGGGGTCCAGTTGGAGAATGGTTTGGGATTTGTGCTCCCTCAATAATTTTGTTGAGGCAGAATTTCTGGTAGTACCGAATCCTGCCAACATACTCTAACATCCTTACTGGGTCGACCCACTTCATGGTAATTGATTTAAAAAATCAATTTTTCTCTGTTCTTTAAAACCCTAATTCTCAATACCTCACAGCGTTTACATATCGTGGTCTGAGATTAGAGCACATTAGGTTGCCCAAGGGGTAATGTGAATCTCACATTGTTTGTTTTTAACAGGGTGGTTCAGATGAATTTGGGAAATGCACATGTGTCCAGTACAGTAATTCATTACGTGGACCATCTATTGGTTTGCAACACTTCAGATGAGCAGTGTTGTGGAGAAACAATAAAGCTCCTCACGCTGCCCACAGAGAAGGGAGTACAAAGTGGACAAATAAAAATTGCAGTACTGCCATACAGAGGTAGTATATATGGGGCAAGTAATATTGCCTGCATGAAGAAAAGTAATGCCATAGAGAGCCACTGCAGTTCAGAATACACCTCAGTCTGTCATGGTGAAACAGATGCAGCGGTTGTTGGGGCTCTGTAACTATTGTAGGTCATGGATTTTCAATTACTCTAGTTATGTGAGGCCCTTAGTGCAATGACTAAAGGAAGCACAGAAGGTGAAAGGTCCGATAGAGTGGTCTGAGGAAAAGTTACTTGCTCTCGAGAACTCAAGGCTGTGATCAGCAATGCTCCAGTCTTGGAGACTCTAAATTAAAAGAAGCTGTTCTTTCCATTTTCCTATTCAAAAGGGCAGGTGATGACTGTGGTCCTGACCCAGCAAAAATCGCTAGGCCACAAACATTTAGAGTACTATAGCGGACTCCTAGACCCAGTGATGCAGGGGCAGTTCCCTTGTGAGCAAGCTTTAGCTTCAGCAGCTTTTGCGATTGAAAAGTCTTCAACCATTATTAAGGATTGCCTGGTGACATTGTACGTTAACGACTCAGAGAGTTTCAGGGTATGAGGTAAATTTGTCAAATGAATCAATTCATTCCATGCAATGTCACCTAGTCAATCCTGTGACATTTGTAGCTGAGCCAGTGCAGCCTGGGGACATTGCTCACAATTGTGCCACCTATGAGGGACAAGAGGAATAGATGGAGGAGCAGAAATAGGATGCCTTGGAGAGGGGTGAGGTGATTTTTGTTGATGGGTCAACCATCAACCAGGAGACAGGAGAGAGGCAGTGTTAGGGAGCATTCTCCAAATGTGCTAAATTCCCTTACCTTTTGAGACCCCCAGCAACTTTGCTGGATTTCTACGATTTGATTTTTCTTTTACCTGGGAAGAGTGTGAGCCTTTTTTCCCACTCTTCCATGTATTTTGTGTGTGTTTTACTTTTGTGTTCTTTGGTTATGGAGTTTTAAAACAACTCCTTTGGCATCATCTTTTTCTGTCTGTCACACAGCACCTTCAGTGCAGTGGCACAGGGGTGCCTTTTCAGACTCCCCAAATGTTAAAATACCTTCCCTGGGATTGACTACTGTCTCCCAGGGCAATTAAAGGTAAATCGTCTTTACTAGTCTCTTTAAATTTACTGACCCAGCACACCCTATCTTACTATAGAGTGCTGGAGGGGTTGCTTAGCTTCCCCTGTGTCAAAATACTCATGTAACAGTAAAATGTTACCTTTTCCTATTTTAAATGTCTGGTGGCAGTGGTTTAGATCAACTACCATGATTTATCGTGACCGCTAACAACGGTACCTCAAAATCAGGGGTAGCCATGTTTTTCAATATGGCGCCCCAGACCTATCTGTAAAAACAGACTCTGATCATCTTTTTTCTCCATTTCTTTTAGGAAAAGTCCTTCTTTTGTGTAACTCTGCGTGCCAAAAGAGGTTTGGTCTCTTTGTTCATGCCCTTTGGCTGGCTTCTGTGCTGAAGCCCTCCTCTGGTGCCAGAGTGTCTGGGGTGGACAGGATGTAAGGGAGGTGCCTGAAACTCCCTGTGCTTAGTCTCCTAGGAGACCTGAATGCACTCTGGTGTGATTGGCTGACTGACTGTCTGGCAAGGACAGCCACCCTGCTGGGTGAGTGACAGCCAGACGGAATGAATGGGGAAAAACTGTTCAAAAGCAGGTCTCTGGGACTTGGAAAGCAGAGTCGACCACTGGAACGAAAGAACCGAAGACGAGCTGAAGGAAGAGGACTGCTGCAACTTCTGGAAGACCGGTGAAGCCCTGCTCCAGGTCCGAATTGCGTGAAACTCCAATCGACAGAGAAACCCTTCAAGGTTAACTTCTTCCTTTCAGTTTGGTGGAAACAACCAACTCGTAAGCCACCTGGACACCGTCCTATTCTGGTCAAATTTTCTTCAGGGTGCTGTTGAAAACCGGGTAGCCAGAGGGAAGGAAACCAGGGGGAATTTAAGGCACTCAAACCTTAAACCGACATCTTGCTACAGCTTTTGGCCTCTTTCCTGGGCAGTACAGGAACCTCTCGACGTCCTCCTTCTTGTCCCCATGACTGAAGCACAGGACCAGCGAGATCTGCTCGAACTGCCAGGAACAACTGCCTCAGCTACAGCTTTCTTCATTTAAAGGGGTACCGTGCAAACGCGGTCCGGAAATCTTTTTGGCCATTGAGAAAGTGCATGAAACTTGCCTCAACTACGAAGGCTTGTCCTTCCCTAAGCATTTGTCAAACTTTTTACCTAGCCAAATCCTTCAAAAGTCTGTGGCAAAGACTTAACCGTTACTTACCAGAATTGTGCTATCCTATACAAAAGACTCTGAACAATTGACATTGGCCCAGGCCTGTTGAGAAGAATTGCTGGTTGTATTTAACTGAAACCCTTTGCCCTGCCTATGAATGTATTTGGGCTGTCTATTCTTATAACCATTTATTTTCATCCCTTTTCTAAGTATCTGAAGTGCCTTTTTGCTCCTACTTCATTTTTGAGCTAAACTTGTTCAGTTACTTACCGGTTGGATTTTTGTGGTGTATCTTTGTGTGATATTGAGCTGCTTATGCTAGTGTAATGTTTTATAAATGATTGAGTAAATAAATGTATATTATTTTACTAAGAAACCTTGAGTAAGTGTTTACTTGAATCACTGTACTGGTTGGTCCTTTGTGTAACTTGTTCTACTGCTCACTTAAACTCTTGAGATAAGTCTGGCTGCTCATCCATCACTACCACTTTACTGTGCAGTACAGGCTTGTATCAAAGGTGAAATTGTGCTTACACTTGTAGTCCTAATTGCCTGTAGTGTTCCCAAAGGGTATTGAGGGTGATTCTGCCTAACAAGCTTACAGTTGCAGCTGTCATGGGTCTTGTGGATGGGGAGTACCAGGTAAGAGTGAAGAGATGGTTGCCTTCTCATTACTCTGCACAAGCCAAGGAACTAGCGGCACGTATATAGGCACTGGAAATGAGCAAGAGGAATGCAGTTACTGTTTATTATGACTCTGCATATGTCACCGCCACTGTCCTTTCTGGGTTATCAAGATGTCAGCGAAGAGGGTTTAGAGGTCTGACGGGTCCCCTGTCCAGCATGCTGCGCTGCTATCCCTATTAATTGCGACATTAACATTTCCAGCACAGATAGGTTTATTTAAATGTGCTGTCCAGACTAACCACACTAATGCAATAGCACTCTGGAATGAGGCTTCAGAGAAATTGCCATATTTACCTTTTACAGATTCCCTGGAAATTAAAACTGTGTCCCAAAAGGTACAGTTACCAGCCCTGTACACCACAGTCCTTGTGCTTCAGATATTAGAAATGCAAGGGAAATCCACTAGAGAAGAACAGGAGCTCTAGAAAAAGAGAGGATGTATTATCTCACCCCACTGATTTTCTCTGGAGACAGGAGGTGGCGGGGAAGATAGTAATGCCTATAGAGCTGCTTCTTTTGGCTCTAGAGCAACTACACTACTGTGGCATACTTTGTGGCAGCAAATTACACCTGAGCTGAAGGAGGACTGGTTTATCCCTAACTTACAAGAACAAGTAAGTAGATTTGTAGGGAATTGTGTAGTGTGCAAGGATTTTAATCCTGGAAATACCATGTATTCATTGAGGGGGTTCTTGCCATGGCCCTCTGGTCCATTCAAGGAGCTCCACATCATTTTTGTTGACATGAGCACAAGGTGCAGCCATGTCAGATTTCTAATTGGGGCAGCTTGTCATTTATCCAGGTGGCTTGAAGTTGGTCCCCACATGCATCGTGATGCTAAATCGGCTGCAAGATTTCTGGTGAGGGAGGTGTTTCTGTGGTGAGGAATTTGTGAAATTTTAAAAGCCGACAACAGAACCAACTTCTTCAATGCCTTGTTCTCAGAAATCTCTTTACTGTTATGAATGAAGCTTAGGTTGTGCTTGGTGTACCACCCGCAGGCCAACGGATTTATGGAGTGGCTCAGTGGGATCCTTAAGCCCGGTTACTCAAATTGTGTGCAGAATTGAATAAATCATGGTAGGTTTGCCCCCACTGTTGCTGTTTTGTCTAAGGAACCAGCCAGGGAAGGATCACCACTTGAGCCCCCAGACAATTGTGACTGGACGTAGGTTACACACACCCCTCTTACCTACATACATAGCATCATTGTTAGGCAGAATTATATGCAGTACTCTTTGGGAACACCACACACAATGAAGACTACAAGTGACAGTACAAATTCACCTTTGGTACAAGCCTGTACTACACAGTAAAAGTGGTAGCGATAGCTGAGCAGCCAGACATATCTCATGAGCAAGTGTGCAGTATCAATAGTTACACAAAGGACATCAATTACTATGATTCAAACAATCACTGACTCAAGGTTTCTGAGTAAAAGAATATACATGTATTTACACATCAGTTGTATAACATTTCACTAAAGTAAAACAGTTTAAAAATCATACTCCTAATACACCACACCACTCCCAATAGGTTCCAGACAAGTTAATCTCACACATGAAGTGGGAGCAAAATTGCACTCTAGAAAATTAAAAGGGAGGGAAAGACAAAGTTAGGCAGAAATTGAACAGCACCAACAGGTAGGTAAGCAGGGAAATCTAGAAAGATGAACTACAGTGATGGAATCAATTCAAAAAGGCTTAGGGCCAAAGTCAATAGTACAAAAGTCTTTTACTCAAGATCACACAGCTAAGGGTAGTTCGCGATTAAGACTTTGCCAAGAGTTCCAGATGAATTTGGTCGGCAGAAAAGTTAGTTTAAAGAGTGAAGAAGGACAAGCCCTCGGATTGGTGAAAGATTTCAAACACTTTCACTGTGGCTGAACGAAACAAACAGCCGGATTTGCACAGTACCTTTAAATGGAGAGGCTGTAGCTGAGGCGGACGTTCCTGGTAGTTCCTGCAGGCTCACGGTTCCTGAAGTGACTGTCAGACTGACACAAAGTAGGAAGACTGGAGGGTCCTGCACTACCCAGGGAAGAACCCAGCAGCAGAGCACAGTAATGAATAAAAGGTGCACTTCTTAAAACCCAAGCAGGGTCTGACCTTCCTGGCTATCCGGCCCACTGTAGCTCTGTACAGCAAATTTGACCAGAGGAGGGAGTCCTGGCTTGAAGTTTAGGCGGACTGGTTGGTCCCACCAGCTCAGGGGAAGAAGATTCCTGGAGAATCTTTTCTGTCGTTGTAGTTCAAGGATTCGTACCCGCAGCAGGGCTTCACCGGGCAGTTCAGTCATGGTAGGGGTTATCTTCCATCGGCTCCTTGTCGGTTCTTTCATTCCGTTGGTGACTCTGCCTTTCCAGACCCAGAGACCTGCTTTTTATGCAGTTTTCCCCCTTTCACACAGCCTGGCTGTCAATCACACAGCAGGGTGGCTGTCCCGCCGGGACAGCCACCACAGCCAATTGGTTCAGAGTGTGACATGGGCCTCCAAGGAAACCCTGTGCAGGGAGTCCTAAACCCCTCCCTCACATCCTGCCCCCCCCAGACATACAGGTACCTAAGGAGGGCTTCTGCATAGAAGCCCACTTAAAGACGGTGAACAAAGGAACCAAACCTGGTTTGGCGTGCAGAGTAAAACACGAGAAAGACATTGGGCCTCATTACACGGTAGGAGGTAACCATGGCGCTAATAGCGCCATGGCTGCCTCCAAAACCTTACCAACTCCGCCCTGGTGAATGGAGAAATAACCGGTCCATTCCAAGGTTGGCGGGACCCGTAATTCCCCATTCACCAGGGCCCTTCCCCATTCCCATTTGAGCCCCAATAGGGCTCAATGGGAATGGGGAAGGCGCTAATAATGGTACCACAAATTGCGGTACCGTTATTAGCTGTAAAGTACCTTTGCGGGTCCTGTCCTTAACACCTGGAAAAACCAGGCGTTAAGGGAGGACCCGCAAAGGGAACTCGTAGTAGGGCGGTAGGGGATTACCGGCACCGGTGCCCTTACCGGTGCCGGTAATCCCCTACCACCTACCGTGTAATGAGGCCCATTATCAACAAGAAATGGCGAATAAACCCAGCCAGAGCCAAAATAAAACATATATGGTCTAGCAGGTTTAAGTTCAAGGCTGCCAATATAGCCTAAAACAATACCAAGGTCATTTAAGATAACCGCGGTAGGAAAAATAGGTTAGTTAACACTGCCACCAGCCAAATCCTGATGAAAATGGAGCAAAACAATGCTCCAAGAGAAACAGACAAAAAGGGATAAGTATTTACTCTTTCCAGTACTCTATGTAAGATAGGGTGTACTGGGTCTGTGGTTTTACAGAGGCTAATAAAGTTAATGGTAACTTTATATATTCTGGGAGACAGTAGTCAGTCCCAGAAAAATTGAGTCTGAGTCTAAAGGACAACCCTGTGTCACTGCACTGAAGGTGCTGTGTAACACACAGTAAAAAGATGATGCCTGTGAAGTAGGTGAGGCTCCACAGTCTATGGACACAAAAAGGTTAAACACACACAGCAAAACACATGTAAGAGTGGGAAAAAGGCTCACACTCTTAAAGGCTCACTCTCTTACCAGGTAAAAAAAATAAATCCCAGAAATCCAGCAAAGCTGCTGAGGGACTCAGTAGGTAAGGGAAATTAGCCATTCTGGAGAATTCTCCCTAACAATCAGAAACACACAAGACTGCAGCAGTCCTAGCAGAGGAGTTCAGGGAGCACCTTAGAGCTTTAAAGAAAAGTGTTAACATTATATCTTCACAGGCTGTGTCTTCTCACCAACAGAGAACAGGCGAAAATGGCGAGACTACTGGCACAAAACAGCTTCTCCCCAGGGAACAGATACATATCCGCACTTTTGTGCGTCCTTGGAAAGCAGTAGCATTTCCATGGGCCACACCAAGTGATCTATGCAACTGCGAATTGCGTGAAGGTGCAAATAGAGATGTGGAATTTAAATAAATGTTGTCTAGGAAAAGAAATGTCTAGATTTGTAGGTTTTGTGAAAACAAATGTTCACCGCAGCTGTATTATTATTTTTGTTTTAATTGTTTTTTATAACGCGCTTAATACTGAAGAGGTTTCTAAGATGGACCCAGGATTCAAACCTGTGTTGTTCTGCGTCATCTTTCTTCCAATACGAGCATGTTCCACTGAGCTATACTACCTGTGCAGTGTAGAAACTTTCCATGGTTTTATGTTTTGATCAATATGACAGACGGCTGAGGTAATCTTCTGATGAATGGGAGGATGACAGAAGGAGTTTCACTATTTGTTTTGGCTAGCAGTGAAACATGCAGTGAGTCAATTCCCAAGGCTAGCTAATAAGAAACTAGGAGTTGCAATTGTATTGTCAGATGTGCTATGTGCAATAAAGCAGTGAGGTATTTAGGTTCAAATTTTCAACTGCGACTAATTACTCAGGGAATTGGTTCTATGTCATCATTTTGCTTTTAGTAGGTCATCCAACCAAAAGACCGATTTGATTGGGCTGATTTTGGGTGGCCTAATCTAATAATAATTCTGTTGCCCCCCACAACCCCACCGACACCCCAACCACCCTGACCCCTACCAATCCTACCCTCCCAGGTGTGATTAATTAAAAATATGGGGGGTTTACCCCTAGACCCGCTTTCCTCAACACCCTCATTGCCTCCCTCCCAAGACTCCCCCAAACCGAAAATACACAAATATACAACACACACACAAACATGAACACACACTTACTCGGTCCCTCGCAACGTGCTCCTGGGTCTTGGCATGGCTGTCAGCCCCTGCACACACTTGTGTGCAGCAGGGAAGTAACAGTTTGATTTAGAAAGACTGCTCTCTGCGGTAACAGAGCGGTCTTTCGAAATCATTTTCTTTTTTAAATCCATTTTTTTACAAACGGTCTCTGCACCTAATATCGGGGAATGAGATAGCATCACTAAATCAAAGAGAAATGATTTACCCAGCCTTCATTATATTGCTGTGAATATTCATGTGAACCATGTGCAAATCAAGAGGTGAGGTTTAAACGGCATGGACCAGTTATTGCTACTATTGAATTATGTTTGCATACAGATGTTTTACTAAATAATGATGTCATGACCAACCACAACAAATCCTAAGAAGTGTGTTCTACACATGAGCTGAAGATGATCGTTAAAATAAAACTGGCCAATGAAAACATAACAATTGGAGAAAGATGGGATTTCTTTGAAGAGGGTTTTGCCCAATCACATGTTGGGGATGGATTGTAATAAAGTATCCAGGAGAGTTTTAACTGTTTCAAAAAGGTATAAAAGATTTATATGGTTTGTTGAGACTTGGGTTAGTTTGGTACTACAACACTATCTAACTTCTTCCCGGATAATTTTACAATAAACATGGTTTATGCAATTTGCAAATGCACTCTTTCTGCAAGTTGTAGGCCGGCTTGTGTCGAGGTGATTAAGGGGCCCACCCCTACAGAGTACTGAGAGCCACTGTAAGCACGTTTTGTGGCTTTGGCTAATAATGTCAGCACTGCAAGAGTAAGATCACACACACGTTGACTTTGCCCAAGACAACCCAGGCCACAATGGGCAGCCTGGAAGTACCAGCATATGTAAGAGCATACTTATCTTAGCTCTGCCCACTAATCCCAGTACTGTCATTGTAAGAACACACCGATGCTATCCTTGACCAAGAATGGCAGTTCTACTGTGACTATAAAACACACTTGTGTTAGTGTATCTCCAATAACTGCTGTACTGGTTGGGCCCACTACCCAGCAATTCTGTATTGCCTTGTAAAGCACATTCCCATGGTGCAAGGCAGTCCCCCTCCCCCTCCATGGGTTTGGTAGTGACTGCCTTGCATATGTTTTGGCCTACAATTCCAATCATCCCAAACCAATTTAGTCCATGGTGAGTGTTCATTGGAGCCTAATGCAAGATACTGCGTATGTGTGTGGGGGTGGAGGGCGGAGAAAATTTACACATAACACACACGTGGGACAATAAGGTTTATAGGATCATTTTGGAATGCGACCTGGTTGCGAAGAGGCACAATTGGTGATTTTTGCTATCAGAAAGGAGGCACAAAATAATCTTTCTTTGAGAGAAGTACAAATCCTTTCACTGGCACTGTTGCTAAAATCTCATATATTTTTGTTTGTGCTTTCTATATTGTCATGTACTAATTTGTGTATGAGCGCGAAATAAATAAAATATTAATATCAATATCAATTGATTCTTGCTTCTTTGTTGTGTGGCTGACCTACCTTACATTTGCTTCATTTTCACATCATTACAGCATCTGTTTTCAATGAACCCAGTATTTTTAAGTACTTCCGTTTTTCTGTGTTGTTATGACTGTGGATGATCAAACTTCATAAATAAATTGTTTTTGCAGATTCTTTATTTTATGGATATGTTAGCTTTTACTTAGTTTTACTCTTTTACATAGTTTTCTTTCTGCATTTTTCCAGAGGTACAGGCAGCTACCCTTCCCTTTCCATAGATGCAGATAGGCTTTCAAGTGAGCATCATCGTTGATTTACATTCTTCTCTTTTTTACATGCTTAGCATAGAACCGAATGTTACTCACGTCATCTTTCATGTTTCTGCTCTGCTCGATAACAATCCCCTATATTTAATTGCCCATTGCAGGGATAGCAAAGCAGTTTGACCATGAAAAAACTACTTCAGATCTGCCGTCCTAGCCTTGGTCCTCACCCACCTGTATGGTGGTAATGCCCTTTTAGAAGGACTTCCGGCGACGGCCCTTGCACCCCTGAGTTGTGTACTGCATGCTGCAGCACTACTCATCAAAAGACTTTGTAAATTCGATCACATCACCTTTTCGCTTGTCAAACTGCACTTGCTTCTGCTGCAAACCTGTATCCTCTTCTAATCCTGCTTCATCATCTACAAGGCTGTCAACATGAAGTCCCCAAGCTACCTCACCAATAAACTCAGCATCTCCATAGGTCTATGTTCCACCAGAACTAAGGACATGTGAAGAATTTGCCGGTGCTGAAGGACATTATCGGAAGATAGGCCTTTTCTGCCTATGCACCAATGCTTTGGAACCTCCTCCCCATCAACATCAGACTCACCCCCTCACTCTCACAGTTCAGGAAGGAGCTAAACACCATCCTCTTCAAGGAATGGATCCTCTCTAACACCTAGTTTCAGTCACTCTCAACCCCCACCCTACCTGGCACTGGGTGATCTGCACCCCACTGTTTCCTCCCCTGTTTCCTTGTAGATCCATTTCTGGGAAATTGACTGCCCTCTCCCTCTCTTGTTGTTAGCTCCCCACTTCCTGTTTACCTGCTTCCTTCACTGTGTTCTTTCTTTTTGATTTCTGCACAAATTATTGGCAGACCTTCAGTGTGTATAGAAGGACAAACATTTTACCCACCTTTTCCAATTACCCTGTTGCCTCCATCCACATTTGCTATTCTCACAGTCAATTATTTACTTGTCTACTGCTGCCCACTACCCTTGTCATCTCAGAATTGGTATTCTGGAGTTTGTTTTGTGGGAGCAATATAATCTAATTGATGACAATAAAAGTCAACAGGATTCTAGAGTTCACTTGAGCATATCTCGAGTCTATCAGATGGTCACACACTATTTTATGAAATACCTATTGAAGTCTCTGAAGCTTACCTCACCTAAATAATTGCTTGCTTTTCAGGCACCTTTGAATGTACCCTTCTTATTTTTGTAAACCTGGTCTGTGGTTTACTGGCACTGGATTGACATGCACCCAAGCTGTCAAAAACAATAACCTTCTTCCTTTATCCTGCCACACCTCTGGGTTGAATCCCCTGTTTCTCTTACCTGTACCCTCATTCCTCCACCACTTGACCCCTTTTCATTTTCTTGATTATTCTCTGTATACTATGGGAAGAGGCACGATATCTTCCTTTCCCAGCCATAAGGTCAATTTTGCACCAAAATGGTAGGCAATACTCCTCTGAACATGTGCATGGCCAACCCCAGAAAGGTATTTGTGCCTTATTTGTAACTATTAGGCACACAGATCAAGCCGTCCATGTTTTGATTACCATTATTAAATGTGGGTGAAACATCATAGATTTCAACATTTGCCAAATATGTGAGAACCCGTCCACTGTGATTAAGAAGGCAAAATAACTTTTTCCATGGGATGTGCCCAATCAGCACTGTCTGTTTATATGTGTTGGATTGCAACTTCCTTAATTCCCACATATACCTTCATAAGAACATTGACAGTTATCCTTAAATCCTAATACTTATGAACCGTTCTCATGTATAGTAGATGTTAAGGAAAATAATGAACATAAATGAAAAAAGTTCTAAAGAAAGTCTTTGATCACTCCTCTTTGAGCACAATTTGACTCAGTTTGGGATAGGAGTCAAGAAGTGGTGTTTGTGAACACAGACAAATGGGCCTTGTTAATATCACCACAATCCAAATGTGATGCCTGTGTCCAAAACTTTACTTCACACAACGTGAACAATTGCATCAGTGACTGACTGGTGGAGACAAAGAGGCAGGATATGAGAAATAGATGGGGGAGACAAATAAAGATGAAGTTAGAAAAAGAGAACACACAGTAAAAGTTGTCATACCACGTCATGATGGCCATTTCCATATAGGTCAGGATAATAAGCACTCATGGAAATCATCTTTATATTTGGCTAACTTAGACTACCTACTCTACGAAGTGTATGCACCAAGTACGAACTTCCTGGTCCAGAATAAGGTTAGCTCTTTATAATAGACTCCATTTTCAATTAATTCTAGATCGTAGGATCAGACAGGAGACTACAAAGCAGTGGAATAGCTAACATTCTGATTTGCACACAGATATGCTGGACCCCTAATGCCAAAGAATGGCCACATATACACTTCTTTACACTTTACATAGAAAGCAACCGATCATCACCAACTAGAGTTGCACCTAATTCTGCTTAACAGTGATAATAGAAAGAAGGAATCAATAACTAGGTACCTTTCCCAGAAAGGAAAGTGCATGATCTTAGACTGCAAGTCCAATAGCCCTAATGCCCCTGTTAGAAGGCACTACTACTGCCAGATCGTCAATAAAAACACTACTTATGCACAAGGCTCAATTGAGGACAACCACATTGACAATCTAGCCAGCACCAATACCTGGTTCACAGAAAGGTTCTCCCCTTGCCTTGACACCTTCCTGTCTTAAACTTTAAGAGCATTATCAGCAAAAGACCATACATACCATGAGGTGGAGTGTGCTTTTTCTACTCAAACCAATTCAATGTCAGCACTCTTGCCTCCATGATGCAGTCACTAACTAGCAATGAATAAATGACATGCCCATTTCTATAACTCATGTAGTAGTGTACCGTCCTCCATACTACCACTCTAACATAACATAACAAACTAGTGCTCTAACATAATATAACATAACATAACATACTCCCAGCACCCAGACATTTTCAAAACTCCTCCACAATTTACAGGCATTTACTAATGATATAATGGTCCAAGAATACATCAACCTATTGCTGGACCCTCCCAAAGACAAACTGGCAAAACAGTCCAATGTGGAATATCTCAGCACCTCAACCTATGTGTCCTGCTGTTCTTTTTAATAGTAATTTTAAAGTTACCTCTATTCCACTCACTTATCCTCTGACAATGGAATGCATCCTTGTGCGCCTTCTAGTTTCTGCCACTCTTATGTTATTTACTCTCTTAGTGGACCCCCCTCCCAGCTATGATCACGGTTTCTGACTAAAGTGTCTATCAGTTGTGGCTGGTGTACCGCGACATATCCTAATCTGATTGTTGTTGGGGATTTTAATCTCCCATTGATCAAGTCCAACTACCATCTGGTTGCTCATTTCTTGGCACCAATGTTAGATCTTGGCCTACCTCAATTAGTCACATATCCTACACATTTTATGGGTAATACTCTTGATCTTATCTTTGTCCCTATTATGTCTGTTTTCTCTGCACTCCCTGTAATTTGGTCAGACCATATGGTGGTGCCCTTTTCAGTACAGCTTGAGGTTTCTTTTTTCCTCCTCCACTACAGTATATTCAGAAAAGCTGTTGGCACACTGTTTCCCATCAGGATCTGAGCCTCTAAATTTCCAATTGCTGTGCGAACACTTATGACTGCACACTGCCAAACCTGTCCCGGGCACTTAACATGGCAGCAGATACTCTTGCCAATTTTAAGTGCTCTTTAGTGAAAAATCGCCATTCGGAACCGTGGTATACAACCAAACTTAATGATCTTAAACTCCAGCATAGAAAGGCTGAGAGGAAGTGAAGAAATGGCTACACTTCGCTGAGCTCATCCTTTTCCTGACTGCTATTTTCAAGCGTAGGGATCATTGCATCCTTCCACCCATTAACCATCCATTTAACACAAAGCTTCTTTTACCATACAGCACCAAGTAGCACCTGCTTCTTCTCAGCCTGCAATCCATCACTTACCTTCCCTCTTATTCATCTACTCTCTCCCTCTCTCTCTCTTTTCTCATAGCCTTCAGCTCCAACTTGGTGTTGTTTCTGCATCACTCTCTGGTATCCCCATCTCCTCCTTCACTCCTGCACCCACACCACTCAAATAAGATGCTCCTGTGCTGCCAGGATCTCCAACCTCATCCACCCCCTGACCTACAGCACAACACCTGTCCTCTCACCCACCTCCTATCACTCTTTCATTGGGCCTCTGGAATGCACAATCCCTCTGCAACATGTCTCCCTACAAAACCGACCACTTTGACTCTTATCACCCTCAAATTCCACTTCTTGCTTTTGCAAACACTGGGGTCCCCCCTCATGACCCTGCTACATTAGTGGCTCTCCACGTTGACTATGCTATCTTCTACCATTCTCCCAACCTGTTGGGAAGGGCAGTGGTGTTGGGTTCCCTATCAGTAAGGCCATCAAAACTGGCACACTATTATTTAATGCCTTGTACGCAGGAGCCAATAAATACATTATGGACAAAATGCAAAGACTTCAAACTAATGCCCTTAGAGCAGCTCTAAATATCCCTAACAGAGATCACATTGCTACATTTAGAAGAAATGTCCACTGGCTTAAGATTAATGACAGGATCCTCCTTAATTTATTTATTTACTTATTTTAATGTGATATAGTTTTATAAACAAAAACTTCACACATATAATAAATAAACACAATTAATCATTCCTTAAAATCCAAATTCATCATCTCCAAATAGTCACATAAAAGAACATTTTACTTGTTACATATAAATAAATCACAATGTCTGAAATAATGATAATGAATGAAGATATCAAAGGAGACAGAAACTACTTAGGCAATCAGACAAACAAATAGATATGTACATATCCATCAATTGTTCAGTTATTCAGATCATAAGGATATAATACATATATTCAACTCTTGCAGGGACCTTTCACTGCTTTTTCCAGATAGAGTATAACATCCTCGGCCCCCCCTGGGTGCATATAGTTTCTATTCTGAGCAACAATTCAAACCTCATAGCATTAATAGCTAGTTGTCACTCAGTCGTTTGTCAACATTGCACCATACTCTGTATAGTGCTAAATGGAGACTGGCATTCAAGGTGTTTAAGCACATATACCAGAATTCATCTTCCTTAATGTGATTCAGGTCATGAACGTAACTGCCATAATGTTTGATATATAATGAGCCCAACTTTGGGCATAGCATAAGAACATGTCTGGCAGTTTCAAATAAAGTTCTCCTTTTGCAAATCCGGCAGATACGTTCAGCTTTAGGGATTGCTCGTTCACAGCCACTCACCATTAACATCGGAAGATGATTAATACATAACAGTAGTGCAAAACGTCTGAGTTTATCTGATGGACACACATTTAAATATCCTTGAGGCTTTTTATATGTATATAGGATATGTGTGATGAATCCATAGCTTCTCAGACTTTCTAAGTGTTTAAAGTTGTTTTGCCAGTCCCATAACTTCAATCGCTCCCCCAGTTGGAATTTCGGATATTCAAAATCTTTGCCGCACTGTGGCTTCCACCCTATGGTCCTGAATATATAATTGGCGTGCAGCCCAAATGGAGTACCCACTCTGGTTTCGAGTGAACTGGTAGATCATGGCAGTTAATTGGGCAGCTTTTGTTTTACGATTTTGTGAACAGGTATCATAATTTCTTTTAGAATCAAATTCTATTCCCAAATACCTATATGAGAGGGTGTAATGGACTTCATAGCCTCCAATATGTATACGTGGGCGAGTGAATTTACCACGGGAATTAAGGATTAATTCTGTCTTGTTCTGATGAATTGCTAATTCATTCAGTTCTGCATATTTCAAGAGCCCCTCAGCGGATCGTAAAAGACTGCTGAATGTATGGTCAAAAATGACCAAATCATCCGCGTATGCCATTACCAGACAATGATTGATACCCACTTTTGGGGGACAGTTATGAGCAACTCTAATAAACTCAGGGATGTCCGATACAAACAGATCGTATAGGGTAGGTGCAGTAACACAACCCTGTTTCACCCCCCGAAGTTGTTTTATGGATCTAGTGATTGTTCCACTGCCATCTAGTCTTAACTGGATTGAGGTATTACAGTGAAGAAGCTGTAAGTAATAAAGCAACCCCTCAGGGCAAGCCATTCCTCTCAGCTTACTCCACAGCTCCTCCCTATTAACAACATCCAAGGCCGCCTTAAAATCAACATATAAGGCGTACAATGGGGGATTATTTGGTTGCAAGGCTTTGTCCCTTAAACTATTCATAATAAAAAGATTATGATAAGTAGAATATCCGGCCCTAAAACTGCTTTGGAAGTGGTCTAGAACCCCTATTCCTTCAGCCCAAGTTTGAAGTTTCTGTAATAACAAAGAGGAGAACATTTTCCCCTAGCAGTCCAACAGGAACTGATATTGCATTGTGCCAAGTTTCGGGAATTCTGCCTTCCATGACAACCTTTTCAATTAAGATTTTCAATAAGTTTGCCCATGGATTGTTTTTCATGACTGTATTTGCAAGACCATTAGGTCCCGGGGCACGTGAAACCTTATGATTCGAGATTTTGTCAAGAAGTTCAACCACGCTTACTGTGAAAGGCAACGGGATCTGTGAATGGCCATTCAGTTGTCTCCACCATATTCCCATTACGCTTTTCAAGGAATCCCACCCATTCTTCAGAATTGATGGGGTTGATTTGGGGAGTTAACCTACTCCCCCTCACCTCACTGAGCAAGGCCCAGATATTGAGAGTATTTCTTGAACAAATAACTTGCACAGTCTTTTGCCAGCATTCCAGTTTTTTTGTTCTTTTCCATTGTTTGGACCATGACCTATATTGATTCTTCAATTCTTTGATTTTACTATGAGCCACGATCATGGAACTAGTGGTAGTCTTTATTTTACGTATTCCACTTCTAAGTTCACGTTTGGCATCTCTAATTACTCGATCGTAGATCAGAATAGAACCCACATCCCTGATAGTACATAATACGTTTTTTGTGGCATACTTGCCCATGAAGGCATAGATCCACCCCTCCATATCCTCAAGGGTCATGGAATTAAATCGATTCTGATGCCATATCTCCCAATCTTCACTGTCTTGGCAAGCTCTTAAGATATTCTTTTCAGACCACACTAATCGTGTGGCTGCTTGATTAACTAGAGTATTGCCAGTCAGAATCGCCGGGGAAGGGCTCATAGTGCTTTCCAGAGTCAAACTCAGAACCTCGTGATCGCTTCAATCGTTATCCAAAACGTTCATATCTTTTACTTAAGTTGCCACATCAGCACTAGTGCAAACATAGGCAAGCGTTCGGAGCACCCCACCCGTCCTCCAGGTATATTTCCCCGGACGGTCAGCAAGAGTGTGCCCATTGATGACTTCAAGATCCCATCTTTTTAGAAAACACAGCCACCTCTCCGCCTCCTCATCACAATTATGTTGCATGAGAGAGAGCGGATGTAACAATTCATTGTTCATAGTTCCATCTCCTCTTTTGATTTGACAATTAAAATCACCAGCAAGTATAACATAGTTACTTTCCGATTCACTCCTCCATACACAGAGCAACTCATGCAAAGAGTCTTGAATTCGCTCTCTGCCAGTTGCACCATGGAGATTGTATAGATTGACCAACAACAATTTCACCCATTTATCTTTCATGGAAATGACCACCTCCACAGCATTAATATTATCCTCATACTCAGTGGATATTTCTCTCGATACAATCGACTTTTCCACCCCAATCATTAGTCCTCCATAAGGTCTTCCAAATTGTCCCTTTTTTGCTGGAGTATGATATAGCGTATATCCATCTATTACAATAGGAGTGAGTAGCCAGGTTTCCTGCAACATAAAAAAGGAATGTTCTACAATAAGTGGAAGTGAGCCATTTGTTACCATAAAATGTTTGAAACCCCTAGTGTTCCATATCAACAGTGAAAAAGTTCAAGGTTTATTCATCACCAAGGGTAAGGCATCCGCTAACCACTTAAGGGTATTCTGGATATCACTCATTTGTACATTTTCCCCAGTGGTTAATATAGGCTTTACAAGTTTATTATCCTTAGATGACTTGGGCTTCGTGTTTATCAATGGATCATTGTCCTCAGGGTTAACATCCACCCCCAGCCCCACCTGGGCTAGGCTGTTCCTGTGTTTCCATGTCAGTTGCGCAGAAGCCAAGACCTTACAATGCAAAGCTGTCACATTAGGGTTAGAGGAATGTAAGGGTTCAACAAAAGAAACATCTTCAGAGAGAATTACTCTCAGTTGTGGTATTAAATGCAGTTTGGCAAGTATAGGCCCTCGTGGTGGCCACTTGCCACTTGTTTTCTGGTTAACGTTTTTCACTAAACAGATCTTATTCTCCACTTTATTTTCCTCTCTTGACTCCTCCATACTCTCCATGTCAGAGTCAAAACTCTCTTGACTACATCTTGAGGTATTCTTATGAGGGGTAGAGAATTGATTGACTTTAGTAGAAGAATTTCCAGAAGAGGCAGTAACTTGGCTGTTATTACTAACAATGGATATTTTGTTAACTTTTTCCGATAGGATCCAACTTGTTAGTGTCCCAGTGCCCTTTTTCTGCCGTTTTCTAGCCTTAAGGGGTCTCTTCTTAGCCTGTTTAGATTTTTGCTGTGGATTGGCCGTATTAGGTAGAGGAGATGCCACCACAACCGGTACATCTTTCATTGCTGCTTTCTTCGCCATTCTACGCTGTTTCTTCTGAGATAAGTTATTTGTTCTTCCACAGGTATAACAGGTACCTCAATATCCAGAGGGGCCTCAGGTATCACCTGTTCCTTCTCGGTCTCAGTATCATATACCATGTCTGGGTCAGGTAAGTCAAGCTGTAATACCGTGTTCACATGAATTCTCCCACACAATTTTAGAAGAATTTTTAAGGCGAACTGTAAAGAAGATATTGATGTCAGTAGATCGGCAATTGGAGTGGCATTAGATCGAGATAAGCCAATTGTGAGATCTTCTGACAGGTTTCCGTATCCTCGATGTCAATCCGGAGATTAGGGGACTCAGATAAACGACCAGTGCTTGGAACAAAGGAGGAATTATTAGCCGGCTGGAGTACCTGCGCCTCAACCGTATTAGCTATTGCTTTCTGGGGCAACCCCATTATGTTATCATCAGCAGTAGCGTTCCTTGGAGCCGGCGCCATCGATCTCTGTATGGATAAGCAGAGGTCTAATAATGAATTATTGTCAATATCATCATAATTTGTCGAGTTCAAAGGCCGACTCCCATTATGCACAGAGGGAGTAATCTCTTCACTATGCTTATTCAGAGGTGCTGCTGCAGTTTTGTTGAATAATGCTGGAATGGTACCTTTCTCATTGGGAGGTGATTTCAAGATTTCCCCATTATTCATTTTATTTGTATTCATATTCACTTTATTTGAATTTCCCTTTCTCAGGTTATATTTTGTTCTTACACTTCGTGCTTTAGGAGGCATAATCACTATGAGTGTGAGATGGGAAAAAAACTCGACACAAACATAAATACTATGCAAAACAAACAATTACGTAAGTTTAATATCCGTAATTGTGCTCACGCAACACGCAAAAGTAAGAAAAGCCATCGCGTTGGAAGAAATATAGCTTTGATAGGAGCAGGGGGGACGCTGCCCATCGGGATCTATTAACAAAGGGTGAGTTTTTGTAAGAAGACCTCCTCTCAGCGGTGTATGCTTCAAAAAGGGCGGGATCAAAGAGGATAATAATCCCCCACAGTCTCCCACTCGTAGCAATACACAGCCTAATGTAGGAGGTTGAATGTGGGCAGACTTGCCATACAATAGATCCCTGCTCCATTTCTTCACTGCGCACGTGTTCCAAACAGTGCACTATCAAAGGCGGGGAGCACCTTCCCTGACCTTCCCCAACCTTCCCCAACCTTCCAAGCGACCACAGAGGACAACTTGTCTTTCCAATTCTCTGCCTGGGCAAGAGAGGGGGGAGAAAGGGAGGAAAGAGAGAAAGGGGGTAGAGGGGAGGGCGGGAGTGAGCAGAAAAACATCCACACCGGTGAACCAGCCACCTAGCTATTGGCTGTAACTATACCTCGGCAAGCGGCAGCCGGAAAAGCTTGCTGCTCCACTCACTTCTGCAGCTCACCCTGCTGCCACCACTCCATTGAGTAGCTTCTTCTTTTGTCCCCACTAATGGCCTTGGCTTGGCCCTGCTCTTGCTCGTTTGCAAATGCTAATCCCCGCTGGCACACAAATGCTCTCTCGGGCTCTCGCGAGTTAGAGGAAAGGACCCTCTCCCACTGTCACTGAGTCAAGCCGCACCTCCACCTCCAGGGTACAGCGTTCAGACACAACAATGAATTCACCAAAACCGAGGCTGCTTCCGACTCAGTGGTCTCATCAAGATAACACTCCCAAAAACACTCTCTCTCTCACATCCAAATGTCTGAACAATATAGCTCCACCTTATCTTGTAGAAAGAATAAGCAAGAGACTCACTACCCGCCCCATGAGATATGCCAACATCCACACCTTAGAGGTCCCTAGATTTAAACCCACCACAGCTGGTGGCTCTAGCTTCCCGGTCATAGCCGCACAATCCTGGAATACACTCCCTTTGGATCTTAGAACAGACCAACCTTACTCTAGATTTAGACGAAAAGTCCTCACCTGGATACGGATTAACGATTCCTAATCTGCCGTTATCGACCCCTTGACTTATCTCTGCCTGTACTTATACCATGACTGCACTTGCCACCCAATGCCTGCCAGGCCCCCTAGGCCTTACCTTTTCAATGTATCTGTTACCATTGTTCCACTTGAATGTAATCTTGTAATACCTATATGTGACCACTAGTCTCTTTGTAAACTATGTGGCAGTAAATCGGTTTATTTCCTGTATATATGTACCCATTTACCCTTGTAACTAAGCTTTAAGTATACTTAGAATGTTTGTGCCCAGCTACCTGTGGGTTTGGTCGCGCTCTATCAAATAAACAAACAAACAAACAAACTATCTGACATCAACTCTTCCTCTAATGAATATGCCACTTTTCAACTCCTCCCTCTTAATCATCTCACTGTTGTGACTTTCAATCGGCCCCATGGTCCTCTTTCTTTCCTGATCTGATCTTTCTTCTTGTGTCACTTCCTACTGATATCCCCATTGCCATGCTGGGAAGCCGTTATGTCTCCAAGCCTTTCACAGCCACCTGCTTTGAACTTAACTCCCTTGTATCTCACCACACCTTCTGCTCTCTGAAAGGCCAGCCTACCCACTGTAGTGAGAACGCTTTTGACCTTGTCTTTCTCTCTAATTCACTCTCCTCTGACTTACCTATTGAGCCCTCTCCCTCTGATCACTCCATTGTTCATTTAAATATCTCAGTCACTACACATTCTACTGCATCTCTCCCTTCTTCAATGATTCAACTCTCTGCTGCCTCTTTCCTCTATTTATGCCTTGACCATGCTTTCATTGACCCTTATTATGCATTTCTGACTCCATTTGGCCAACACTATCCTGTCCGCACAGTCACACTTTCCTGTCTTTGTCCTCAGCCTTGGATCACCTCTGAAATTAAAACCCCCAAATCAAACATATTTTGTGACCTAAGACAGTGACCCAAATTACTGACACCTACCCTACTCCTAGCCTGTAAAATATCCTTTGCAACCCTAACCTCTCTATTGGACTGGGGCAAATCCTCCTACCACACAAAGCTAATCTCCACCCTTCGCAATCACCCACAGACACTTTGAGGGGAGGATGGATAGCTCAGGGGCAACGCGTTTGTCCTAGAGGCAAGACAATGCAGCGCAACACAGGTTCAAATCCTGATCCCGCGCTTAGAAACCACTCCTGGTATTAAATGCGTTATAAAGGAACCATTATAATTAAAATCTACCATTGGCTCTTTGCTCAAACCTTCCAAGCCAATAGCCATTTTA